>NW_024881282.1:38413852-39663852 GCF_018691265.1 Tyto alba | reverse complement strand
AACCTATTTTGTACTTACATTTGATAGAGATCGATCACCTGCCTAGGAAAAAAAAAAAAAAAAAGGCAGTTGTCAGTTCAAGTAAACCTCAAAATATACCACCTAATGCAGTTTCATGCACAATTCTTAACTCAAAAGTGGGCAGGAACATTTACAGTTCTTTCTAGGGGGAAGATTAATCCAATTTGTGGATTAATATAAGCAAGCCCTTAGGAAAAACTGACTTTTGTCAGTGTTGCACTTACCAATAGTGTTGGAGTTACAAAAGTAAGACAAGGATTCTCCATACCACCGTAAGGAAAAGAAGGCGGTAAGACTAACAAATCATACTGTCCCCATATATAGGGTCCTGCTAAATCTTCTGCTGTTTTCAGCATAGCTTCAGCCTGAAACAAGAATACACATTACTTTCCAACATGGCTTTTAGCTACAAACACTGAACAAGTTATAAGCTATTGATCCCACACTTCATTCTCTTTCACCTTGGGATGTCCCACATGCAAAATGATTACAAGGCTGTATCAGTATTTATGTTCAGTAGTCGTTTTGTGCTGTGATAAAACAGCAGCATTTTTGGGGGTGGGAGGTAGAGAAAGGAGAGCTACGGATGAACAAAACACTGAACTACAACCTCTTGCCTTTTCCAAAACTATGCGAAACAGCTAGTTCACAAAACATTTTTTGTTAATTTACCCACCTCAGCAAATTCATAAGCTGATTTATCCACTAGCTCCTTTTCTGCCCACACGAGTGTCCTTGGGCCAATCTTTCTGTTGAGAGTAAAAGTGACACCAAGACACCATGAACTGGAAATAATTATATGGGAAACTAATTCAGAGAAGGTACATTTAAATGTGCTCATGAGTAAGCCATGTTACTGAAGAAACTCATTAGAGAGTCTTCCTCTATTTTTCCTCTTCGCTGCTACAGTGACACTAGAAAAAGGTTTAGAAAACAAACCAACCACACACATCCACTGTTCAGGACAAATAAATAGGAAACACATTTACAGATTTTTAAATGCTATAAAGTCCTAGTATAAAAGCATTATTATGGGCTAGATTAACGCATCCTTGTGCGGATGAGTAACAAGGCTGAAGCTGTCATTTTCTGCCTTTTGTACATGACAAGGCTTATCTGCTACCGGAGGAAAAAGATATTCCCTGAGCTAGAAAAAGCCTTTTGTGGTTCCAATCAATTCCAAACTCTTCATGGTATTTCCTTAGCTTACAGCAAAAGTATATTCTATAGAAAAAATCATGCAAGAGTGATTCAAGATACATGCAGTTAGATACAAATAGACAGGCTCATTGAAGCTCTAAAACCTTTTAAAACTAGAAACAAGACCAAGAAACAAACAAAAAAGGTAACTCTGAAGATTTACTATGATTATTAATATTTATATTGTGTGCAGATTCACTCACCTGCTTTCTAAAGCTCCAACTACCAAAGCAATCAAGTAGCAAGGTATGGGAACCTAATGGAGAACGTGAGAAAAAAAGAAATCTTACTTGTAACGTGAGCTATCAACTCCATTGATTCAGTCAAAGAAAAACAGGAGTATGCAAGTAAAGAAGTATCCACATTTCCTTCATAGTTTCCTGCCTTATGTTATAATAAAGGCATTGTTTTTTCTCCCCAAATGATACTCCTTTATCTACAAGAAGTACTTCTTTCATGGATCTTTCATGTAGAGGCCACAAAATTGCACTATCATCTCTATTTGAAAAAAATCTCCATATGTAAGAGCATACATACAAAAATGCCACTGGTTTGGTTACTGTTCAAAAGAAAGTTAGTTTTCCATATTCATTTCAGTTCCATTAAATTTTATGGAAGGAGAAGGTAAGAGATACTGCTCAGATAACAGACAACTGTATCACACAAAAAGATGCAGGAAAAGCTGTAATGAATTCAATCAAACAAAATATTTATGCATAAAAAAGATGTAGCAAAATAAAAATGTATATATTTGATTTCCATATTTGGAATTAAAATAAATGCTAAATATTTATTTTAATGAAAAAAGTTCCAAAGCTACATTATAGAGAAATTCTTTCCCCCAGTGCTCTGGAAACAAAAGGGGTTAATGTAGCGGTTCCTGACAAAGTTCCATTTTATCTGACTAAACATTGTTAAATAAGATTTCCAATCATAATTACCTGAAGACAACATTTCAGACAATTTTATTCCACCATTTATTATCCCCAAACCATTTCACTATAGTTTATTATAATACCCACATCGTGTGTGTTTCAATTTTACGTATTAGCCCACAGAATATATTCCTGAAAAGATTTAAGTCCACTGACTTGTGTTATAGTCAGGTTATTAAAAGTTTGTCAATATACCCCTATATTTTGATGCCCAATTTGCTAATCTGAAATTTTAAAATTACTTAAAATCTCAATGGCTGTTGGGCAATAAATTCATTTTTACAGATGCTGCTCTCCACTACACTTCTTACCAGTCTGGCCATGCAGAAGCAAAAGTGGTTTTAGGCAAGCTCAGCACACATATATATTCAAGAGTTTGATGTATTTGTCTTTTTCATCTAATGAAACACAGGCCTTTTCTAACAAATCAGTCTCGTGGTTTGTATGTTAAGAGGATGGGTATGTCTTTTTTTTAATGCATTTGTCCTTTTTCATTCATATCTCTTATGTTTAACACATTTTTTTTTTGTTTAATGAAACAAGGCCTTTTCTAACAAATTAATCTAATGGCTTTCTATATTAGAAAGTGCAGTATAATTTCAATTAGACTAAATGCTATTCCATGTACAGGTCCAGCAAACTTAACAGTGTATTTCTAGACAACATACAACATAGGATAACATACAACACAGAAGCCCTGTGTGCTAGACTGAGAGCGGCAAATGTTTTGGCTCCACAGAGAAAGCAGAACACTGCATATTGAAGAGCTCACAGACAAGGTGACAATTTTTTTTCCTCTCTCTCCTCTTGCCTTTCTCAGGTTTCACATAGCAGCCAAATCAGCCCAACAGCTGCTGCAGTTCAGGATAGGTTCCCCTCCTCTCCACCAGCCACACAATTCCATCCCTCCTTGCACTCATTCAGTCCCTCAGCAGCCCAGATCAGCTTACTGTAGCAACTTATTTTTTAAGCTTATGTGAGTTTTTATCTGCTTGTTCAGCAAAATGAACTAGGCTCATCAAGAGGTACCATAAACACCAGAACTGTAACCCAAAAAGCTGTGAGAACAAAAAAGCCAGGGGAGTAAATTGAGACTGCTATTTTAGGAGCAATGGAATCATTAAACTAGCTGCACCACTTAATAAAACTTCATCTTTGGAGGAGCAATCTTTAATTAGCTGGAGATGCTTTCCATAAAAGCCAAATTTTTCAGCTTTCAAGAAATCTGTTGTCAGAATTTGCTTACCTTCAAGTTGAAAATTAGTTCCAATGCTCAGCTTCACCGCTAAGATCTTGATAAGCTTCAAATTTGTAGGATCTGTTTTTTAAAACTCACTCCCACATTACTCAAGACCACACATTATTTACCAAGAACCAGTGCAGACAAAAAGGGTTTTGACGGTACTAGTTTTGAGTATAGTAAGCACTTTTAGAACTCGACAGGCTTTTCCGAGAATGCCAAAATGACAAGTAAACATCACCAGCACCTAGTGACTTTTTAGAGTTGGAAATCTGTAATACCCCATATTCTTACAGTGGCAAAGAACCACAGTCAGTCACGTGACTGAGTTGTGGTAAAATGGAGTGAAATCCAGTTGGCGGATGGTCACAAGTGGTGTTCCACAGGGCTCATACTGGAGCCAACTCTGTTTAATACCTTTATTGATGATCTAGATGAGGGGATCAATTGCACCCTCAGTAAGTTTGCAGACAACACCAAGCTGGGTGGGAGTGTTGATCTACTTGAGGGTAGGGAGGCTCCGCAGAGGCATCTGGCCAGGCTGGATCAATGGGCTGAGGCCAACGGTAGGAGGTTCAACAAGGCCGAGTGCTGGGTCCTGCACTTGGTAACAACAACCCCATACAATGCTCCAGGCTTGGGGCAGAGTGGCTGGAAAGCTGCCCGGCAGAAAAGGGTGTTGGTTGACAGCCGGCTGAATATGAGCTGGCAGTGTGCCCAGGTAGCCAAAAGGCCAGTAGCACCTTGGCTTGCATCAGAAATAGTGTGGCCAGGAGGACTAGGGAAGTGATTGTCCCCCTGTATTCAGCACTGGTGAGGCTGCACCTTGAATACTGTGTTTAGTTTTGGGCCCCTCACTACAAGAAAGATGTCTAGGTACTGGAGTGTGTCCAAAGGAGGGCAACGAAGCTGGTGAAAGGTCTAGAGAACAAGTCCTGTGAGGAGCAGCTGTGGGAACAGGGGTTGTTTAGCCTGGAGAAAAGGAGGGTCAGGGGAGACCTTATCACTCCCTACAGCTACCTGGAAGGAAGTTGTAGCCAGGTGGGTGCTGGTCTCTTTTCCTAGTAGCAAGTGATAGGATGAGAAGAAACAGCCTCAAGTCGCTTAGATTGGCTACTAGGAAAAACTTCTTCACCAAAAGGGTTATCAAGTACTGGCACAGGCTGCCCAGAGAAGCAGGTGAGTCTCCATCCCTGGAGGTATTTGAAAGACATGGCAGCGCTTAGGGACATGGTTTAGTAGTGGACTTGTCAGCGTTAGGTTAACACTTGGACTCAATGATCTTAAGTGTCCTTTCCAACCTAAGTGATTCTATTACTCACTGATGATATCAAACTGCTATCTGAAGTGACTGTGAACTGCATGAGTTAGGAGTAAGACCTTAGGCATTTGTTTACTAGCCTTACAGCACTTACGTTCTGACTGAAACGGTATATCTTCCGACTGCTGTCCTCTGGGTCAGGCATCTCTCCATCGCGATTAGCGCTCATAAGAGCCACCAAATCTTTAGGAACAGATATCTGAAAGAAGGTTACCCAACTATGAGAAACTCAGTTGGCACACAGGATTATATAATACACAGCCGCGACAGAAAAAGGAGTAGCCCAGATTTGTTCTGTTGTTAAGTTCTTCCCCTCAAGTAGAATACAAGGCATATATAAGACTTTATCTTAAAGGCTGACAATATTTAATTAAGTAAAAGAAATACCTTTGACAGAAGTTAAAAGTTTTACTTTCTTCAGACTACTGAATTGTAATGTCACATTGGCCATCTTGCTTTTTGCTTCCTTAAACCGACTGGAGTATTTATGCCAGGACTAAAAAGATCCCCCAACTACGTACCAGGGCATATTACTCAAGGCATACACGAGAGTCATTTCAAGTATTTTTACTTCACAGCACTCCCTTGTTGTTTTATTGTCAGCTTTTCCTGATTTAAGAACATATTTCTTTCCTATTACAGCACTTTTTTTTTTTCTTTTGGAAACAAAGATACATATGAATGAAAAAAGAGATGATATATATGAAAGAAAAATGGTAAATCTAGAGAAATGCCACAGGACAGATGATCATTTTTTGGTTCTTACATTAAGCTACAAGTCAGTATTCTCTGTTTTTATTTTAGGCCGCATGCCAGTAGATACAAAACAAAAATATTTCACCCATTGTACTAGTTGTCATTTAGACACACATGGCTTAGGTTCATCTACCTCTGCGTAGTATGTTAGTTTCACAGCAGGTGTGTCTTGGCATGGAAGGATGGCTCTGCAGTGGGTAGCCTGGAAGGGGGGGGGAAAACAAAAAAAAGCTAAAACATAATGACTTTTCTAATGCAGAGCACTAGAAATAAATCAAACTAATATATTAGATTGGAAATCTATACAGCTCCTCCAGAGAATTCATTACCTACAAACCAATACTTCCCATTGCTTATAGCAGTTTTCATAGTTAAGGCTTTTCTAAAAGAAATAATGGTAGGCAAGACAGATCAATAGCCACATATATTGATTGCAAAGGACTGCATGTTCTTTAACAAGAATACTGCAGATGGTAAAGCAGTTCTGGAATTACTAAATTGCACACATATAATAAAATCTCAGCAATATCCTGACTTATTAAGTGTTTTCATTTAGGACCTCTGACACACACCATTAGAAGTTATGGGCTACTGTACTTTTGGCTACCTGCCTTCCTCTCCAACTCTTTGGAAACCAGGGGGAATTACAATGGTATGTAAACAACAAGTTTGAAAAAAATAAATGAATCCAATTACCTGACACTGGCTGAAGAGAAATGGGTGTTTCTTTCCAGAAGTTTGCTCTGGAGAAAACCATTGGAGAGCTGAAGACTTTGGAGAGCTTTCAAAGGAGATTTCGACAATTGCTTCTTGTCCCCTGTGTAATAAAGAATAGTCAGACTGTTTTGACACAAATCCTGATCACTACTGAAATTCCTCTGCAAAGATTTCTGGAAAACAGGTCTGCAGCACTGTTTCAAAAACATTAAAAATAAGAACAAGTAGCATATTAAAAACAACTTTCCCCTTTCAATCATGATAGCAAAATTTAGCAGGTTTATTTCAATTCTGATGACCCAAGATGCTTCTATTATTGTTTTTCTAACCAGAAATTCTTCCTTGCCTCTCTTCAAAGAGAAGGTAGAGTTTTTCTTTAGACTATCTGGACCAGCCACAAACATATAGTTTTGTCACAACTATCTAACACTGTACACTTTGCACCAGTTCTGAAACTAACAGCTCTGTGCAAGACAGGTACTAGCTTGCTAACAAGAGAACACAAACCTGACACATCCATATTCTTATTTTTTAAAAACATATCAAAACCATCACTGACACCAAAAGCACACAGAAGTACTTGCTTCTGTTATCTGAAAGTTCCAGGTTAAACTTGCAACTCTCTAGAATGAACAACCCAACCATAAATCAGAACAAACTTCAGCTAATCAGAGGAGTTGGACACTGGATAAGCTGACCAGGTATAAATATCTAGTTTATAGCCAGTATTCCATTCCAAAGTACATACTTGACAAGAAAAGAGAAAATTATCATAAGGTACACTGTTTACTGAACAGTCAGACTTTCAGTTTTAACTCCTACCCTTTCCTACCACTGTTTACTGATAGTTACATGGGGGACTACATCTCACACAAGACTACAAATTCTTATGATCACAACTCATAACTCCCTCTTTGTAGCTTTTTTCTCTTACAATGAAATCTAGCCAAAAAAAAAAAAGAGAAGATGAAAGTCAAACAGAAGAAACTGGCCTATGTTTCTGCTGTGGCCTGTTTGTTTAAGTACTTAATTTGTTCAGTTTCATATGAGATTGTGTTTCCCCAGAAGGGACAGCTACTGTGTGATGTTCCTTTCTTTTCCACATTATATGTGTTTCTAAATTGCACTAATTCAGAGAACAAAAAAAAATAACAAATAGAAACCAGACATGAGTTTGTTGAGGTAATAACCAGTTTTGAAAACAAAACAAGAAGAAGCAACTTGGTATACAATTTTACTCAAACAAGGGAACCTCCTTATACAAACACAGCTTTCAGCTTTGGCATGTGAGATACCATGGAGTCACAACAGAGAAAGCAAATAGCCAAAAAACCTGCACTGTAATTTGGCAACAGCTTTTTATTTCGTGCAACTTAAGAGGCAGATTGCAGTTAGGTCATTTTCCATCACGCTGCTGAAACTCAATTTGCAGTTTTTAGGGACTTGGGCTTAGTGTAATCAATACAATCAAAATTTCATTTGAAAACATGTTTCTATTAATCATAGTGGTAACCTGCAGTTCTACAGAAATGCAGTATCAGCCCTTGTATAAAAGAAAAGAAAGCTGGGTCTGTAACTCCATATGCACCATACTGTAGCACTTCTGAACATGACAAAATTCAGGTAGTTGAAGCAGAAGGATTACTGTTAAGCAGCACTGGAAAAAACGTGATACATTACACATCCTTTTGCTACTTACTTTGGCAAGTAATTTTGTACATGATGTAAGACCTGGAAACAGGTACAAAGACTCCCAAAGTTTTGGATGTCTAATAAAGGCCAAATATTAAATTAATCTACAAGATCATATACCAAATAAATGTAACACCCTAATTTACAAACTCCTTTGCAAGCTTTACACAACAACCCTACAGGCAGACAAGCAGCTTATATAGTGCATTTTGGAAACTACCCAAAGGAACAGACAAAATTGTGTACCTTCTTAGTTCAAAAGGAAGTGTGATTTCCAGGGGGGTCCCTTTGAAACTGTGTTTTTCTCCAAAAACAAATTTTGCATCCTGTCCATTTACGGTCACTTTAAATACCTGTAGGTCTTTTGTATCCAAGACCTGTAATGAAAGAAACATTACATGTTACATAGTGTAATAATTAATATAGCACTCATCAAATCTTAAACACGAGTCTCTTGGAAGGAAAAAGTATTTACTAAGTAAAACCAGAAAAATTGAGTAACTGTGTTGAGTACTGGGAACCAGCATTTTAAGAGAGCAGCACTGAACTTACAGAACTGGAGGGGCAAGAAGAAAAAACCCAACTTCTGACCACAGAAGTGGAAACAGGAGTTTACTAAGTAAACTGCAAATGTAAAAGGCTCCACAGTGCCACTATGAAATGAAACAGATGAACTAAAAGCCCTTGCTAAGACTTCCATCCTGGAACTAACCACTATGAATTGATACTTTCATGCAACATAAGATGAATTAAATAATGCAGCACTCCCATCTGCAGCATGAAGCTTTACTCTTTAACAGGGTGGATTTTTTTTTTTTTCTAAAAAATAAGCGCTAGTCACAAGATTTTACGGAGCTAGCTGAAAAATCTCACAAAACCAACACCTAACTTTGCATACGGGGAAAAGCTAAAGAGGTTTATACATTTATTTGCACAGCTAACCGAGAAAGTAGCAGGCGTAATAAAACACACGTGTGAAAAAGCCATGAATGCAGCTTTCCAATGGCTTATTCCCATCTTTTAGGCAACGGGCTCTTCGCCATTTTAACGGGAAAATACATATTTCTCCCCTTCCTTGGCACAACGCGCCGGCTCCAGCGGGAGACCTGAGCGGCCCAGGGGCAGCGAGACGCCGTTAGCCCAGGGGTGAGGAGCAGGTCGGGGCGGCAGGCGAGCCTGACCACGCACGGAGGCTCCAGCCGAGCGGGCGGCAGCGGCGGAGGAGCCCGAGGAGGCCGCCGGGGGCGGCCGCGCCGGGAAGGACGAACGGACGGACGGACGGGCCGGACGGGGGAGACGGCTGAGGGGAAGAAGCCGGGGCGCCCTGCAGCGCAGCCCCCGGCACCCCGCTGGTCCCCCTCAGGCAGGGGAGACTCCGGGGGGTCGCCCCTCACCACCACACACACACACACACACCCCCCCGCCCCGCCGTTACCAGGCAACGCAGCGCCTCGCGCTCGGCGCGCGCGGTGAAGGCCGCCGTTCCCCGCAGCGCCTGCGCGCCGAAGTCCGCGCGGCAGCGCAGGTAGAGGTGCCGCGTGAGGCAGCACGAGGGCGAGGCGAAGGAGCTGGGGTCCGCCATGGCTCACGCGCCGCCCGCCTCTGCCGCGCGCCCAGCGGGCAGCACCCCCGGCCTCCCCGCCCACCGCAGGGTGTGGAGGGCGGGGCGGTACGGCCACGCGCGCGCGCTGGCTGCCGGGAGGCGTAGTTCCTCCCGCGGCGGGAAAAGCGGAGGTGGCTGGCACGGGGAAACTGCGGCCCGTGCGGCGCGTTGCGGGAGGGGCGCGGCGGGCCGCGGGGGCCGCCGCGAGGGGGCGGGGCGGGGCGGGACGGGGCTGGCCCGGCCCGCCGCCGCGTCGCGAGCCAAGAAGATCCATTTGGTGGCCACTGGGAAAAAGCTGTCACGTACAGTTCCTCGTTAGTATAGTGGTAAGTATCCCCGCCTGTCACGCGGGAGACCGGGGTTCGATTCCCCGACGGGGAGGTACATTTTTTTTTTTTTTCTCCTTTCCCTATGCGGCCCCCTACCCTAGGGGCAAAAAGCAATTATTTGCGAAATCAGAGCCGCTGCCAGGCAGCCGTTGGAAGAGTTGCCGCGAATTTAATACGGGAAGCACAGAAGGAAAACCCAGGCGGGGCCTGCCTCAGGCCTGAGGCAGCCTGGGGGCTGGTGGGGCAGCTGCGAGGCTTTACAAGCTTGGCTGCTTAACTGGGAGAACGTGTGGGGAAAGTATTTTCATATTTAAATGGCTCAAACGGTTGAGCAGGGGGGTTAATTAAGCCTTTCCAAGACATTCACTTTTTTTTTAAAACCAAGATGGAGGGAAGAAAAAAACCCTGCCTCACCCAAAACCCGTGAGGTAGAAACAACGGGAAGAGGGACAGGTCAAAGGGACACGGCGAAAGAGGGAAGGTGGAAGGCCGAAGGCCATCTCCTGGCCTGTGGTAATGCAGCACCATATTTTAATCCTCAAAGTGAGAACTGTGGAGACTGGGAAGCCCTGAGACGCTGGGAGATCCCATCCCAAACCCGTACTTCCAGCCAGCAGGTCGGTGTCATCTGCTGCGCTAGCAAAGACTACGTTTCTGTAGTTATTCTGTACCATGAGTGACCCTGCATCAACCACACAAACACAGCAGCAAGTGTTCAAGTGAGGACATACACAAGAAAAATTATCTCTGTGTAGTAAGAGCTAAGATCCAATTTGACAGCAGAGTTTGGCAACAAAGGGCAATTGCTCTTGACAAAACATTGCTGGAAGCCATGGATGTGATGCCAAATGCAGAACCTAAACTTTTGTCACCCTTTGAAATCGGTTTCTGAAACAGCACATCTTCAGCCCATGTGCACACACTCGTGGGAGGAGCTGCAGACCCAGGAGGGGTGCAAGGCTTGAGGTACAGCGCAAGAGCAAGAGGTGCCTTATGTGGGCTCGCCAGCTGTCCCATCTGAAAATGAGGAGCACATGAAGAAGAGGGGTTGTGACATGGAGTGTCGTCCACAGTGACACCCTGGAGCTTTGTATAAACCAGCGGGACTAGAGCCAAATGCAGGCAAACCTGGACGGGAGAGGAAGGAAATTTCAGCAGATCTATTGCTGTGTGTGTTATGGAAAGAAGAAAAAATAACCTCAACATTTTTTTGCAATTTCTAAATTTCCTCCCATGCTCACTTCCCTTTCTCAAAATCCACATATATATGTCATCAGAAACACAAGGAAACTGATTTTGTTTAGTAGGCAGTTTATTTCAAAACAGAGGATGGACCATAAAATAAGATTTAAGAACCATTTAGTAGTTCATATGTGTTGCCATCCAGTCAGGAAATTTCAGCTGTCATAAAATAATAAGGAATTAGAAAAGCAATTCATTCAAAACAGAAATATGCTGACAGTGCTTTGCGGGCATAAAAAAGAGTCATGCAAGCAAATCCATACCTGCTTAGTTGGGGTTCCTCTTTTCAGATTAAGCTTTCACAGGGCACAAGCAAACTATCCAAGAAGCAAAGTTTTGCTATAGACATGCAGCTTCTGGAGTCTCAGAAAGTCATTCTCATTTGTGCCTGGGCAAAGATAAAAGGAAGAAGAACAAGGAGCTCAGGGCATTGATCAGGGTTTTACAAAGTCAGCCTTTCTCCCCATGTTCTCATGGGGAGACTTTGTTCTCACCTAAGTCTCCCCCAGGTCAGGTCAACCTCTTTCCCCTCTTCTGCGGTACCGAATCCTCCCCATGCACCCCCAGAGTGCTGTCACACCCCACCTGGCAGCATGGAGCCAGGACCGCTGGATCTCCAGCAGCGATGCTGGTAAGCCCAGCCCCAGCAGCCTGCACCGCCTCGGACTGCCATGAGAATTCCAGTGCGGTCCAGGCTGGTTTCCCTGTGGGCAAAGTCCACAGGAGGCACAAGGTCAGGGAGCCCTGTCGGGAAGTCTCCCGAAGAGTTTGCAGAAGGGTAGTTTGAATAAGGGCCAGCACTAATGAAATTTGGAGGAGCAAACACGGCTGTATTGCTAGGAGAAATCTTGTCTTGATTTTGTCTTCAAATGCCTATTGAATTATCCATGTTCAGCTTTCATCTGCATCTCTTTTGATGTTTCTAGTCATGCCACTCAGCTTGCCATCACGTGTGTGTTTTATTATCTTCACCTTATCAAAAGTTCAGGGAGAGCTGTTATCAGCCTTATGGCTGGGAGAGAAAGCTGTGGCCAAACCAGCAAGTCGAGAGTGGGCTGGAATGTAAACTACCGCTTGATCACACAGCGTGGTAGCAAAGCAGTGCTGAGGGGGAGTCTGGGCTGGAGGTTCAGCCTGAGCATGTTAACAGCATCTTGTTAAAAGCATCATGTTTAAGCATGTTCAAGCCCTGGGTACTGTGTAACTCTGTGTGTTCTGTCCTCTGTGTGTTGTACCCATATGTGTGTTTAACTATGTGTGGTTTATGTATGCTTAACTTTGCCAAACATTTTAATTACCTTTTGTCAAGAAGGTTTTTGGAAGGCAAACAATTGCTTGCAAATGTTGGAAACTGCTTTATATTATTAGTAATGAGGAAACACAAACTTAGGAGCACTGAGAATCTTGGAAGTTTTATGTTGTTGGCTAGTCTAAGGGCAAGGAAGAGAAGAGAGGACCCCCTTCTTAAACTTAATAACTATAGCAATAAATTAATGTTTTAAGCCTAGTTAAAAATAAGTTCTTGGCAATTGTTCTAAGCAGGCCGAATGGGGAAACCTAAACAGAACCAGCTACTGAGAATATGCTAATTGTGTTCTTACTTAGAAGGAAAGTAATCAGTAAATAGGTGGATCAGGTAAAGCAGAGTAAAAAATGTTACTGTAAGGGCTCAGCAAGGGCTAATAGCAAGAATAAGCACTGGAGCTTTTTTGCAGGTCAGGACATCCAGTGTAAGTGTGATGAGCTGACAGTTTAGGAGGATACAAGCCCTCTATTCCACTTTGATTATTCTACAGAGACTCTTGGTGCTAAACCTTTTAGCTGGTAAGAGGAGAGGGGAATGTGGTTGCCCCTCAGAAGGTACTGAAACAGTTTACACCAGTAGCTGCTATATGCTTCTGATCCCTACACATGGTGAACCAGCTGATCAAATAAATTAAAAAATGCATCCTGGAAGAATTTAATCTTAATTCGAGAAGTTTTAGCCTGTCATTGTCAGTATGCACTGTCAGCCCTGTGGACCTCAGCGAGCTCTGCGGTCTTCTCCCTTCACCAAGGAGTCTGACTGCCAGCATCCTCGGCCAGCTCTGTGATGGTGCCAGCCTTTGATCAGCTCCCGGGAAAAGAGCTGCGTGAGGATGAGAGCCGGGCCGTGCCTGTCCTGGGTTGCTGCCACCGTCCCTGCCCTGCTCGCCCTGTGCGCGTACTGCGGGGCTGCGCCCGTGCCGGTGGCAGCACGGTCCCGCCAGCCCCCGAGGAGCACCCTGCTCCCACGGCTCCGTGGCACGCCAGCCGTCGCAGAGCAGGATGCAGGTCTGTGAGCACAGCGTGCCACCCAGGAGCTGGCGGTGGAGTCCTTTCCACTGAAGATTTCCGATCTCTTTGCACAGGGCTGGGTCTTCAGGGGCTGCCCGTTGCTGCAGCCCCACTTGGGTCAGCGGGGCAATGCTAATCTAAGCCAGATGGGATGCTGACCTACCGGCTGGTTAAAAAATACCCAGGCCACCATCTGGCATTCGATCCCAATGCATGCTGTGGTTTTATGATTCCTCCAAAATAGCCTGGCATCTTTCCACGTTAGCTTATAATAAGGGTAAATTAGATGTTCACTTTTTCCCCAGTAGCTGTTAACATACTGAACACTTAATACTTGAGCATAATGATTTACAAGGAACTATTCAGTTTTGTACATGAATGACCAGGAATGGATCCAGTTCCCTGGGACAAACAGGGTAAAAAATATTTAAAAGCATTATCTTATTCATAGTTTATCCTGCATTTATTTTTGAGCAGCTTTAGCAGATCTATTTCTGTTTTTCTGAGAAAGTTTCCCAGTCCTGTCTTCCCTGCAGAAGCCAACAGCCATTTCATACAGCTGTATTTCTACATTTCATTTGGAGGAAATCTGTTTTGTAATTTTTTCAGTTCCTCCTTTCTTCTGATTTTTAAAATACTTTTGCATGGGCAATCTTTTTTTTTTTTTTAACTTCCATGTTGCTAGACATGCACACAGCTTACACCAGCAGAATGATTAGCCTCAGCTTTTAGGTGCTTTGTTTAAGGTATCATAGAGACCTGATGTTCAGTCACACATATTATTTCAAAACTAATGCACCTGAAATCACACTACACATTTGAAAATGTTAACCTACAACTTTGGAATACACTATTAAGTAACTAACTTTGAAATTGCCACTTGAACTCCCTGTATTTGCATTTCTGCACAGTTATGCCACAATTCAGTTCTACCACTTCAAGGTGTGCAGTGTGTTGTCTTCTCCAAGAGAAAGTTATTTAACTGTACACAGAGTTCTGGCAACCTCAGGATATCATTATGACAGGCTCAGGTAAGGTCAATTACTGCCTCAAAAATGAAAATCCAGATGATACACGGTTAATTCTTCTGTTGATTTGATGCTAAATGTCTATCACACCACTTATCCTGCTCAGCATTTTGGTTTTTTCTCAGATAATTTCTTTGTTAAAGCTTTTGAAATCTCCTGGATGGCAGCATTTACTCTTTCTGGTCATGTTATTCACATTTACCAACAGTGGGTTGCAGCATCCAATTCCATCTGAGAAGCATAGCACACACAAAACTTTATTATACAGACAGAATTGTGGTATATGAAGAAATCATCTATATTTTCTATCTATCTATAGCTATTATTAGCTTCATAACCTTCTCAATTATCAATTTTTAAAACATATGCTTCTGGGTGATTGGGCCCTTTCCGTTTCATGAGGTACCAAACACACAAGCTCATACTAAATTTTAAGCATCCAAGAATTGTTATTGAAACAAAAGGGATGGCATGTATATTTCATTCAAAGCATGTTCATAAGCACTTTGCTTGAATAGGATGCAGATACTCATCTTCCTGCAGAATAAACTCCATGATCACAAAGGGATTTTTGTCTCTGTTGTCTGATATCTAAAGGTTTCCAAGATGAGGTTTCATGTTTGTTTTCATAGGGTTCAGCTTTGAGTGACCTTTTCCCTGGAGATCGATACAAACTGACCTCCAGATAAACTCGGGGTATTGTTTCAGGGGTAGGAGCGCTATTGAATTGCACCTAGATCTGGTGCTGACTTGCACCAACAGGTGACAGAAATACATTCATCTCCTCCTGCTTCCACGAGGCAATGGCTTCTGGTCAGTGTAACATGCAGTAATAAGGCTGCTTTTGAGCTCATTGTCAGGCCAATAGTCTACATCTGTATATCAGTAGGCTGGATTTTATTTTTTAGTTAGATATGCTGCTTTGAGCCTTTTTTTTTAATTATTCAGGGAGACGGTGCAGAGCTTTTGCATGTAATTATTTGGATATTTGTCCCTCATGTCTAAGGTCAGAGCAGGAATGCAAACCAGAGTAAGAACACAAGTATAAATGAAATAATTGTGCAGGAAAATACCATATTACCCAAAGGTTTCAGCAAAAAGCTGAAGTCTCATACATGTCAAATACAGATGTCTTTACTCAAGAATGGGAGCAGAGAAGAAATATTTACTAAACAGCAAAAGCTTCTATTACAATTTTGGAAGAAAAACTTAGTCATGTGCCTTCCTCTCATTCTGATCTTAATGGAAATTTTCACAAACCATTTGATTTTACATTTCTGCCCCCTCTTATGTGTAGACTTGGAGTGTGATCTGAAGACTTAGAGCATTAGAGCAATGTTTATATTACTACACATGCTTACGTGGTGCTGCCAGTCCTTCCAAATTTCAAAGGCTTTGTATCTGGCACAGAAGAATCTCATGTTTTTAAATTGGAATTTGCCTCTGTGACCCTTCTGCTAGGCTTTGCCTGGCAGCAGCATTGGCTTCAACTTGCAGAGGTCAAAGTGGGAAAATGGAGTTATTTCATGCCAGTGCTTAACAAACTCTGTTTTTTCATAATAAGTAATGAAAGAGGTTTAATCAAACAACACTTTATTATAGAGGAGGAAAAAAAAAGAAAAAGGAAGCAGAAGATTTATCAAAAAAGAATTCTCAAAAGAGCCAAAGAGAAATGCTTTCTCCAAATTCTCTCAAAACCATTCAACATGGATAATAACTTCTCAGTGAAGGGCTGTGAGGGTGTGAGCAGCAATTGCTTGTTCACAGTTTGTTGTCTTCTTTATTTCTCAAACTCAAGTGTGCCTTCACTTATCCTCCCTTAGGCTACTGGCTGACAAGTCCCACCATTTACTCTGCAGTGATGAGCTGCTCCCTGCAATGCTCTTCATTAGTCGTCTCCGTTTGCTATTCCTTTGCCCCTAAGATCTCAGCCCCTTTGCAGGAATATCCACAAAGCCCACACAGTGTTTTGCCATAAAGGGAAGACTCCCTAAATTGATATACTTGCAGACTCCCCACTTTGCCTGTGATGAGGATGCCCCAAACCTGAGAAGAACTGGAGATGATTACCACAGGCATAGTTAGCTTTTCACAACAGGGGAAGTAACCTTCAGATTTCTTTCATTGTTGTTTCTGGCATGGCTATTTCATAAGGCAGAATTGCCTTCCTGACTCTTCCCCAACTTGTTGCATAACATGCGACATAACATGCAAACTGATTTAAGTCTGCTATTCCAGTGACACTCTCTTCACTTAAAACCTGTGGCGTACCTTATCTGTCCAGGTTTCCATACTTGTGGTGCTCTCAGCAGAAGGATTGATCTTTTCCTCTTGGCTCCCCACAAGTAACCTCAATCAAGTGATGTTACTACCCCAGGATGCCTGTTCTGTGCCAGGATAGCTCTGAAACTGTGAAGCAGGACCACCTTGGGAAAGGCCATGCACCCAGAGCATAGGGCTTTTGTGCAGGTTTGTGCAGAGCCGTTCTGGACCATGAACTGCAGACCTTTCCCCTTCTCCCTCTCAGCTTCCCTGCTAAAATAGGTGGGAACATCCCCAGCCCAAGTGAAAACCTTGGGGCTGCATCCTTATTGCCTGAGACTGGTTGAGTTCAGATGGCCAAGAGATGATTTTTCATTGTACTCAGCACATGACCTGAAGGAAAGTCTTTGATGAGTTGCCTGGGACCATCTTCAGCAGAGAAGGGGGTTCAAGAAAACCCAAGAGATCAGAGCTGAAAATTCCTGCTGAACAAGGATAGCATCAAGGTGCAGGCAGGCCCTCATGCGTGTAAAGAAATACTGCTTGTAACTGGTGGGACTCCTCTGAAGTGGGATCCTCTCATCCTGGTCACTCATCAAGATGCCTGGGCAGGCACCGTGCAGCCTGGACTGAAGAAATAACATAGATGGCTCTATAGCAATAGCATAGATGCTCATAGATGGCAGGAGCTGATGTCATTTTGGCTCAAATGGTGTCACTAAGGGGAAACAATAAGTTTGAGAGACCTCTTCAGAAGACATGCTCACATACATTTACTTTGTAAGTGCCTGACTTCTGCGGGTCTCTGGCTGAAGCCATGGGCAGTCCATTTAGCTGCCTGGAACCCGGTTTCAGGCACTCCAGGTTGGACAAGGGGGTTGTGTCCCCTCCATAGCTTTGGGAATTTAGATGTGTTAGGGCCAGTGGTGAGACCTTTCTTCACTATTGCCCTCTGTGACCCAGGAGAGCAAACAGTCAGCAGCAGAGCATTTGGGCTTTTGTGAGGAATACAGCATGGACCCCAGCTCCCCAGACTGGCACCTTTTACCCTCCTCCTCCCTGTTAGCCAGGGCTGGGCTGTGGGGAGCACTGTGCGGGGCTGGCAGGGGATACCCCAGCCACCCTCCAAGGACACCATGGCCCCACTGAGCTTTGGCCATTCTCACTGAGGTGGGTCTCAGAAGCAGTGCAGACAGACCACAGGGAGTCTTGTGCCAAAACTAGGTATAACCCCTTAAAGCTTCCCCAGCATCCCTCCCCACCTGCTCTTTATGAAGCACAGCATAAAGCCTTTTCAATGTCTTTCCGCTCCCAGAGTATGAAAAGGAATATTTCTACTAAGAGTCAATAGATTTCTCTTTTCAGTGTTGTGGTGGTTTTTTGTTTTTGGTTGGTTGGTTGGTTGGTTTTGGTTTGGTTTGGTTTGGTTTGTTTTTTTTCTGGCTGATTCCCTTCATTAACTTAGCACCTCCTGGCAGGGTAGATTTTACACCAATATATGGGCTGCCAGAGGGAGTCTAGAAGTCTACCAAACTCCTTAAAGAAATGAACAAACAAGCTGGTACAGACACGCTGGGTAGCTCCTGTTTCCTCTGGGACAGCAACATATGTCTTATCGAAAGGAAATCCTGCATATGACCTTTCACACTGCACAGCCTCACTCCAAAATTTATTAGAAGTGAGCAGCTGCACCCAGTTTTGACTTCAGCTTGCATTTAATATATAATTGCACCCCATGCCCACTCCCAGCTGGCAGCAAACATCAAACCATGGGGCAAATCCCTGTGCACACAAAGAGATGCTGCAAGTCAAATTGCCGGCTTAGGATTTGAGCCCACTGGCAGGTGAGATTTTCCAGCCATCAGTCCAGCTCACGGGGCACGTGGTGCTTGCCCTTCTTACATTGCCAGTATCCCTCCCCAGTTTTCCTACAGTTAAGATCTGGAGTACTCTGAGTGTCTGAGAGAGTCCAACGAGGGAAGTATTCATCCAGTCTTGCTTTTAAATAAATACTTCCTACCAAACCCTAAAAAGGAGGAAGCACTATTGCCAGACAAATACACAAAACAGTGCAAGAGGCTTGGTTGGACATATTTACTTTTGTTGCTAAAATATGTAGCTGGACAACAGCCATGGCAGGTTTCAACCCGAGTAATATGAAACAGGTTGTATGTTTATGTGAAGACATTGATAAAAGCTCAGGGAATGTATTTTTAAACGTTTTAATATAAATGTCTATAAAATCACAAGTGGTCCGGAGAAGATGAACTGGGAATGGTTATTTATTGTTTCTCATAAAAGGAGAACTAGGAGGCACCCAATGAAATTTTTGGCAATCAGGCAAGCAAAAGAAAGTGCTTTTTCGTGCAGCTAAATGAGTTAAATGCAGCCATGTAAACTATGAAACTCATTGTCACAGGATGTTGTGGACACTGGGAGTATAAACAGGTTCAAAAGAGTTAAACAGTCATGAAGCCTAGATCTAACAGTGCCTTTAAAACATTTTTGAGTGGGTGCAGCTTCCAAATCCTGAAATCTATAAAGAGCGGATTTCTATAACCTGGGAGATTATACCAGGGGAAAAAACACACCATACTTCATATTTCTTATGCTGTTCTCCTTAAACAGGGAGAAGATACTGAGTGAGGTGGGCTCTTGGTTTGGTCTGCTTCTGAAAGCTCTTAATCAATTATGTTCTTAATTAAATATATTGCTTTTGTCACTGTCAGGCTGTATGTCCTATGAGGTGCCCTTTCAGACTCAGAAGTGTAGCCTCTGTCTGGAAGGACACAGGAGTGCTCAGCATGGATCTTGTCACAGATACCAACTGGGATTTTGGAGAACTTTGTGCACAGCTAGGATCTGCCACAGACTCCTTGCGTGGATGATTTCAAAATTTTTGCTAAACGAGAGTAGTTCCCCCTAAGTCTGTGTTGTAATTTTGACTACAAAGTTTTGTGGGGAAGGTGTATGGACTATACTGAGAACGTAGCATCATGGAGCCTCTGCAGCCTCTTTGGATACAACTAATTTAAGAAGCAAGAGAACATTGAAAGGAAAGAAACCACTTTAGTGTCCTCTCCAGATGGGAGAAGGGTGAAAGGTAGGAGGAGAAGGCTATTCCCACAGGGACTTCACATTTTGATAGGTCAGTGTTGCTTTCCCAACAGTACGGAAGAAGTTGCCACATCAGAGAAACAAGTCTCAACAGCTTCAGGCCAAAATGAGCTCGTTGGAAGCAGTTAGCGTGACAAAGTGCTCGCCCATTACTAAAGATTACAAATATTTTTAATTCCACATTGTGACTCACGTTTTGTCCTTCAATCACTTGTTTATGTTGCTGAGTAAATGTCAGTTACAAGAGGAAATTTTTACCTTGAATTTCCAAAGAATTATTGTCTTTTGAAGGTATTGAATTAATTGGAAAGGCATTGCCAGTTGCAGCCTGGACATTCGTCCCCCTGCCCTGCCCACAGTGCTTGGAGGGCTGGAGCTCTCCCAACCTTCAGGGTGTGGGGTCAGGCAGCAGTGCCAGGAGCCAAAGACTTAAAACGTTTGCTTGAGGTTTTGTTAGGAAGCCAAGCTTGCGCAAACCTAATCTGACTGTCCTAGAAATTTTGAGCATTGTTTCCAGTTTATGATGAAAACTTCCACATAAAGGGTTATTTAGCTCCATGAAAATTGCAGTGGGGGTTACTGGTCATCCCCATAATGCTGACCAGTTAACAAATATTGCTGTAATTTCCAAAATCTGTTTTGCCAAACAGATGACATTTGCTTTTCCCAGTAATGTTTTTGTACTAACAGTGTTTAACTCCCTGTAGTACAGTCTTATCTCACGGGGAAGCTGTAGAGCATTATGGTACACAAGACAGAGAGACCACACAATTCAAGCTGTGTTTTCCCGACAAAACAAAACTATCTGTGTTAACCCCATGCATTTTAGGCCCTGTGAATCCACAACTAGTTCAGTGGTCTGTTGGACAAGCGCAGATGATGCGAAGCCAAGTTGCACCACGTGAAGACTGATCGCCCATCGGGACAGCAGCAAAGGCTCAGTCCCAGCCATGAGTGGAGGATGAGCGAAGAAGCAAGGCAAGAAGGCCGGGCGAGAGCCTTCCTTCGCAGTGCTGAGGCTGAACATACCCAGAAGTTGAACTTGAATATTAATAGTGTGAAACCAAACTGTTCCAGAGATGGCAGAGGCTTTTAGGATCTGCCCAGTCTCATCCAGTACCACTCTGTCTGCTGCAGTAGCTTAGCTTGTTACCCAGCAAGATCCTTTTGTAGGAGTAGTTTGAGAAACCTTATGAAAGAAATACTGCATTTGCAATGTTAGACCAGACTTTCTAGACTTATCTCCTCAGAAGTCTACTGCTGTGGAGTGGTGACACCTAATGGTAGGGACACAATGCAAGACATGGATACAGCAGTGGTGCAAATTAGGTAAAAGAATTATGTCACTCTTTACGGATATGAAATAAATGCTGGGATATTTTATACGACTTACACCTCCAACTGTGCAGAATTTTAATGCAATATCTCCTTTTCAGTCTTCACTATCTCAGTGTAATGTATTATTAAGATTTAGTCATGGAGACTTCATTCCATGTTCCGATATTATCCTAGCCCTTTCCCACTCCTATCCCCTTCTGTGTAATCCTCTGCTCTGCTGACTCTGGCCTACCCTTTTTTATTACACCGTGCAATTTTTAGCTTGTCTCAGAGCAGCTTGTTCAGATTAGACTTGCCGTGGGGATAGTTTAAATTGCTCACATGACTTCTTGTAAGAAACACTACACACATGTTAAATTCATAAAGCTTGTGTGTGGAATGCTCTCCATCTCCCTTTGCCCTTCCAGGTGGCTTTTTCCTCATCTTTCCACACCTTTCCTACATTCCCCTTTGCCTCCCCATAGCCCCCTTCCATGCCTTTATATGGAAACAAAGAAAATATCATCTCTGTACAACAAGATACAGTATTCCAGTCTGACTGTTTAAATATTCAGAATTGGAATCTGTCCCTATAAAACTTGTTTGTAGATAATTGTAATACAGCATGCACACACAGATGAAATGTGGAAGAGAGCAAAAGGAGCCATTCACATACCCACTGCATTGATACACAAAGGAGGCATTTTTGCCTCTGATTCTGGAAAGCACAAAGCAGGAGTGGTTGTTCCCGTTTAAATTTTGTTGATTGTCCTGTATTGCTCTCAGTGCAGCTTTCTGCAGTCCTACTCTCAGTATGACCCCAAAGTGTCTTCCAGAGCTGAGAGCAGGGCTCCCACTACTTTGATTACTCGGGTACCTTTCCTGCAAAGATTATCCCTGGAGGGACACAAACACCCACTTACTCTGTTAGGTCAGGAATATAGCCACCTTCTAACTTTGGCTTCTTCTAGCTCTTTGCTGGAAGGCTAGCAGGTGGTCAGTATGTTGATGGGAGCAGACGGGTTGGTTTGGCTTGGAGGTGAGCATCTACAAAGCAAAATCACCCTCAGTGTGCCTGAGACTAGATACAAATAGGGGGGTAACAACCAGCTATGATTGGCCCAGCTACTGTGAGCTGAAGAAATGATGCTCAGTAAAATTAAATGAAAATAAGTAACTGGGAAGAAAAATCCTACTCGTGCCTGTATTGAGGGGAAGGCTGTGACATTTCACCCTCTTTAGGGATCATGGGGGAAAGCCATTATGAACCATTTCTTCTCAACAAGTGGAAAATCATCTTCTAGAGTTCACACATCCTTACGTGCCAGATAGTTCAAACATGAGATGCTACCAGGCCTTCCTAGTTCCACCTCACACAAAACTAGTTCTCCTGCTTCTAGTTACTTAACTGACCAGGGTTATTGCAAGCTCAAGTGGCAATATGGCAATGCAATTGAGCCAGTCATCCATTCCAGCTAGCAGAGCATGGGCAGAGCATGTTTCCATGGTGGGAAGAACAGGCTGAAGGAATGACACAGTCACACCATTTTCCCATTTGGATGTAATATGAGCTGTTAGTGCTATGTAAAACTGGATGGTAAATGGTTTAGAGGCTGGTCTTGAAGGACCATGTCTTTCTCCACAGACGACCATGGAAACTCAGAAATCAGAGGCATTTTTTCTGCAAGTCAATAAATGTGCACCCAGGACGTGAGTAATTTTCAGCACAAGGACCTCAGCTGTGCAGCACCCTCCTCCCAGCAGCCTGCTGGACCTTGTTAGTCTGCGGTAATGCCTACGTGGCTGATATCATGCCTTGATTCCCCATTTGAATCAGCTGCTCTAAGCAGGCTGGGAAGCTGCTTTTGTGCTTTTGGGGTCTTTGGTCTAAAGCTCTTCCAAATTTAAAATTCAACTACAGGGATTTCCCCTCCTGAGAACCTTCCTGCCCCATTCCCAGGGCTGGAAGACCTCTGCCAACCTCAGACCTCGACGCCAAACCTGCCAGCCCTCCTGTACCCTGTCCTCTCCTGCTCTTCCAGCCTCCTTGCTGACCCAAGGTATTTCCCCAGCACTTCAAGAAATGTAGCCCAGAAGAAATCCCCATCCTTCCTACAAGAGACTGCCTGCTGTGTGGTGCAGAACTGCGGGCTGCTTGCCCTCACTCCACACCTTTTTTTGTTTCCCATACCCTCTTCGTCTGCAGACTTCCCTGTGATCTTTTCTGTAACCCCATCGGAGCCAAATGCTTCCCCTTGCTGATCTGTGAAGAAACCTCCACCAGTTCTGAAAACTGTTCCCGTAAAAGACCATAACAAATGACTGTTAAATTCCCTGGCAACCCCACTCCTATTGCTTTCTACTTTAATGAGCCTCTCCTTTTAAATTAATTACTGGGAATTATGGAAAGTTCTTTTTCATATAACCAGCAAAGGACAAACATGTCCCAAAACAGCTTGCTGTCAAAGACAGGGCCCTCTTGATTCAGGGCAGCAGAGGTTCTTCCTACAAATTTTTCAGTCATTGTTTACACACATTAAAGCAGTAAAGTCACCAGCGCTTTCCTTAGAACATATATGATGTCATCAGACAATGAGGACCCAAGTATGCACATAATTGCTGACAGTAACTATTTACTTACTGTTAGTGTGCGTGAAAAATATGTATTTGCTCTGCCAGCACACCCACTGGGGGTCCCGGGGTGCTCAGACACAGCACCAACAGCAGAGCAGCAGGTTGGAGCAACTGCACAGGCAGTAGAGCGCTACTAATATTAAAGCAGTGTAGCTCAATTTCTTCAAGGAAGACACTTCAATTGAAGGCTGCTATAATTTTAATCTAAAACATACAAACCATATTCACCTGGAATGGGACATATTAGTGAACAAGAGTAAACAATAACTTAATGCAGCTGAGGCAACAGAGCACATGCTTTCCTGGCATGCTTGGTTGTAAAAGCAATCTGATGTGTTGCATTGCAATGTACTCAGAAATGTCTTTATTATTTATTGTTCTATTGGTGATTCTTTATTTGGACTACACAAAGATACTACACAAAACCATACAGAGAAGACCAAATCCTCTGTTAATATAAATCATATTAGGAGGAGATCATTCCCATCTACTGATACCCTGCCCAGGCCAGCCTCAACCAAGGCTTCCTGATGATAGCCAAGTGATAACACGTAGATGTGGTACTTCCTGGCTATATTTGGTGTTAGTGGAATATTTAATAGAAAATAGTGACTGCATTTGCAAAGTGGCAGAAAGAACTTTTTAAGAATTTAGATTTCCAGGTTATACACAAAAGATGACTGAGAATTCATAAATACAGTCAGCATCTATGTGGAAAGAAGACAGTCTTCAATGATCCACACATCTTGTACTGAAGTACAGACAAAAATATTCCTAATGTCTTTACAGTGTTATTAGATGCCTCTTTAATTCACATTCATGAATATGTGCAATGCAAGTTAGTTTACTTAGATTTTTATTTACCACATGACTATTGCAGAAATTACAGAAACCTACACACACATTTTTCCTTATGAACGTCTCTCTGGAGAGTCCCAGTATTGTAATTTCCAATCCAGTACATATTGTTCTGTGCATCCCAAATATTTATGTTCTAGTCACGTTTTTATTTGGTGTACTGACTTATTTGGCCTCGACGCTGTGTTCTGTATAAAAAAGTATTTTATATTTTGATGTCCTGATGGTGGCAGTAGGAGATTTTCCAATGGAGTTTGCAGAAAACAATGATCCAGCAGTAAACACCCTCATTATGTCTTCAAGAGGAAAAGCTGCCTAACATATTGTACCATTATTTATTTTGTTTTCTCCATTCAAACACAACTCAAGTGACACATTCTCATTTACACACATCAGATAAATAACCAGGAATCATGAGCTCTTCAGGAGGCACTGATGGAAGTGAGTGATTGCCTGAATCACAGAAATTATCCTCCGTAAAATTTTCTTAAGATGACAAAAGACGAAGTGTAAAGGAAGAGGAAAGCTGCAGACAGGGGACCCCTATCCCTGCCGTTCAGATAGCAGAAAACACCACACACCAACCGTCTCCATGAGCATTTCATCTCCTTTGTGAGGGTATTCATCCTGCTCCTCCCTGGGGAACAAAAGGAGGTTGTATCCATGATGATCAGAGGCTGTCTGTTGGCGACAGCGGGCGAGCTGTCACCACACAGGATTTGTGTAGGAGGCAGGAGCAAACCTGCTGTGCTGCAGACGTGCAGCACCAAGCACATGCCCTCTCAGTGTTCTCACCTTCTTCACAGCTTGCTGCAGCCGGGCGGTGTGAAAACAAGATCCTTTTTCCCCTCTGTCTCCTCTTGCTGTGTGCTCTGTGCTTTGACACTGTCTCTAACTTTGCTCACTTGACCCCCAGTCCATCGGGGACATGAGATGGCTGGGACATCCAGAGCCTGGACTGGGTTAGCCCCGGCGCCCAGGCTGGGCATCCCCAGCAGCGCCAGCCCTGCTCGGAGATGGGAAAGGAGGGAGACACGCTGGGTCCTTCACCACCCAGGAGGGGCAGCAGGGGTGGCTCTGCACTGTGCTGGTGACCGTGGCAGTGTGGGGATCACAGGTAGCAAGGGGCACCACAGCCGGCCACGGTGTGGGCCTGGGGACTCGACGCGCCACCAGCAGAGGCAAAGACTCTCTTGGTCCTGCAGACATTACAGTGCCAATGTGTCCGTGACACAATTAGAGAAAGACTGAAAAGACAAAAAAGCAGGGAAGCACTGGCACAAACACGCCAGGAAGGGACATGGAGTGGGTAGATGCACAGTCCCTGCCTCTGCTGCCCTTTCCTCATTTGGCTTGTGGCTGACACAGTGGCTGTGTTAACTGGGAGTGATTAATGAGAAACTTAAGCAGCTCAACAAGTCTGCCAGATTTTTTGTCCTTAAAAATTAAACAGCGGCAATTAAAAGTGGTAATAGGACTTTAAGAGAGATTAAAAAGAAAAAAAAAAGTCTCTTTCCACTGAACTGCCAGAGACTCCTTAAAAATTACGTTACAGGAAATGAATGCCTGGAAGTGGAGCAGAATGGATATATTCACTACCCATATCGCAGAGGCAGACTCTGCTGCATGGATCCCTGGGAAGAAAAGTTGTGAATGCCAGTAGCCTGATCCTTATCCCGCACTTGCCCTGGTGTAAAGGAGGAGCAGCTCCATAGGAAGGTCAGGGAGTTAAACCTACTCTAAAACTAATTTGCATGAGACCTGAATCACTTCATCTTGTGCTCAGAATAGTGAGCTGAGATTGATAAAACTGTTGCCATGGCTCTTGTTTAAAAAGTGACCTCAAACAAAACTGAGATACTACTGAAAATTAAACCAAAAAATGTAGTAGTACCTTAATAACTGGGAGCATGCACCAGCTATTGTTTCACAGACTGAAATTGTAAACCTGTATTAAGGCTATCAGAAAATGAATTTGGAGCATTAAAAATTTATAAAGCCTTTTGAGTCCCTAGAAAGATCATTACTAGGCAACATATTGCCGTAGTTCCCGTCACAAGGTACTGAGACGGTACAGACCCGGCTTTGCATCAGCCCAGCTCCCCCCGCCCTTGCGGTGCAGAAGCGGGAGCCTATGGAACACTTCAGGGCCATAAAGTGCCTTTGTGCGAGGTGTTTGCCACTGTGAGGAGCATCAAGTCAGCAGGAGTCTGATGAGGCACGCAGGGTGGGAGGACTGAGGTCTCCAGCTATCAGCATCCCTCGGGTTGAACCACAGACAGCCTGGTTATTTCCCACATTTGGTAATTAGCGTAGCTTTGACCTTTCCCTTAATGTGTGTTAGCACTTTCCCCCCCTGTTTAGCAGGTTGAATCTGACTCAAAATGCCCCACGGGAAACACTTCAAGTGAACAGGTTTTATAAAAATTCTTTGACTCTAAAATGGCTTAGTATTTCATAGGTACTGCTACTGACCTCATCCAGTGTGACTACCCTTTTTATGGTGCGTGCCGTTTTCTTATTTACTACTGGGTGGTTTTGTGGCAAAAGCACTCAAGGGGCTCGCAGTCTCCTCAAGGCTCTGCCTTTCTCTTTCAGCCATAACACTGAATATGACACTTTCTCTGCAATAGCTTCTTTACTTTTGAATAGGGAAAATAATACACTGCCTCTCAGAAGTATTAAAAAGCTCTGTTCCTCATATTTATGAAGTTCTTTCAGTTTCAAGAGGAGGTGCAATGTGCTGTAAATGCAAATTAGTAGTTATTACTCATGTAAATAAAAGAGAATTTTTATTTGGCAGGTTTCAGATGAAGTGGAACAGTCATGTCAAATATGTGCTGTGTTAGTAACAGATGGGTGAAAGGAAAACCAAGACACGAAACTGTCGGGATTCCTATCGAATCCACACACAAATGTATTGGCAGAGGTCAGTGTTAGGTCTAAGGCTCTGCTAAATGTTAGAGATGATTTACTAGGCTGTTACTCTCTCAACAAGATTTATTGCCAAAAGGCTTTTTTATTTTTTATATCCTTATAGTCATTGCTTTATATTGTGTCAGTTGTTTAAATATTTGTGTACATTCAGGAGCTGCAGTTTCATCTCTCTAACAGAAAAATGTTGCAGCTGGCAGTGGCTCTGGGCCAATAATACACAGGATGTTGGAGCAGCCCTGTGTTCAGTGTTCCTCTGCCCCAGCAATCTGGATTATGTTTTTGTAAATTTATTTGATCACGGAACTCATGAAAATTACAAATTAACATCAGTAAGTAGGAGCTAACATGGTTGCAGTGCATCCCGAGTAATCTTTGCCATAGCTCTTCTGCTCAACTCAGTCCTGACCTGCCACACTCCTTCCTTTCTCCAGGTTACGCACCTTCCAAGACTGATGCTTTTGGTGCACCATAGAAACTACAGATACTAAGAGAAACAAAAGAGAATGACCAACTTTATGTAATTTGAGACTAGCATGAAACCCAGTCAAGTTCCCTATAATAAGAGGAATATGAAATAATACATCAGTGCTGTAGTAACTGACCAACCATCAAGGTTTTCATTAAAGCACTCAGTGTTTAAGAATATACTTAGCTACATCCCTACTTTGCAATGCACTCCTGTGTTAGCTGAACCTCCCACATTTGCACAAAAATGTTGATTGCCTTTGTTTGTGTTTTAAGTGAACAGTTACTCTTGAATGTGATTGTAAGATTTAGTCCTTAGATGAAGAGAGCATTAGCAATTGAAGACTGATACATGGTGGCAAAATGACACTGTTTAAGCCTGCAGTACTAATTTCACACACACACACACACACACATCATGTCAGTCTATGTTTTTTAACCACTTTAAAAAGTGACTCACTTCTGCACTAAGAGAAATATTAGTCATCATCATGGATTTTGGCAATACTGAAAGAAAACAACAAAAAATTAGCATCATGTAGCAAGCTATCCACACTCTACACTTGCTAACATGACATCCCAAATATGTCCCAGGAGGGAGGCAGGCAAACGTGAAGTTGCCTCAGTGACACCATTTACACAAGAAAATCATTACCCCACACACTCCACAGTGTGCAAGTCAGATGAAGTTCATGTAACTAACCTGGGGAAAATAGTCACTTGATCGCTGAAGAGCTGTTTGGTAGGTCAGAGCAAGAGAGATCAATAGAATCATGAGAGCTTACAGGAAATTAAATGGAATTTAATGTAACACCATAATACCATAGTGACATTTAATTGCATGGTAATATATCATATAAAGCGTTCCCCAAAGTTAAGCCTGTTAGTTCATTTGGTTAATTGAACATTTAGCACTTCCTCCCCTGTCTCCCTACCCTTTGTTCCCTCCTCTTCAAAAGAAAAATTGATTGATTCGTTCATTATTGCCTCCTGATGCAGAATAATTTGCTCTCCTTTCCCGTGTCAGCATGCAAGTGTCCTTATCCGTCTGAAAATAATGAGAAGGTGAAAGAGAGAGACAAGCTTTTTAAAGGAGATCACAAGCTAAAAACTGTAACACTTGCAGAGACCAGTACACTTCAAATTTTAACATTAGTTTCCATTTCTGTGACAAGCTAACCAAATTCATCACATCCGAGCATCCCCGCTCTCAGAGCTCAGGCTCACCTTCGCTCCTCAGTTGCTGTTCCCGTGGTTTCAACGGTCAGAACAGTTGGCTTAATCACATCCACCTTTCCAGCAGCTGGGGAGGAAGGCAGCCTGCCAGCACTCCCCCCTGTGCAGGGCTATTTCTGCCTTCTCCTGCCTAGGTGTGAGCCCACTCGGCGGCGTGCCCGAGCCGTGGTGCTGGCCTGTGTCCCACCTCTTGCTCCCGCTGGCACCCCTCGAGCTGCTTCTACCCCTGCTCATGGGTGCCGGGAGCAGCTTTAGACTCCTTCAACCCATTCCTGAGAAGTCAGGAGCTAACCAGGTGCTCTACTCTGGCACTGGAAATTTGAAAATAAAAATCTTAACAAGGTCCAGTTCACAATATGATTTTATTAGAAAAGCAGAAACATTAGGAGGAATGAGGATTCATACAGCTGGATTTCCACAGACACTTCCCTCTTCTGCTCAGAAATTATGCCCAAATGGATTTTGAGGCTTTTTCATGCTTATCTCAGATTTCCAGATGTTTGATAGCTATAACTGGTTGCACAGCAATGTCTCAGAGCTGGGACTTGGCCCTCACTATCAGAAGATTCCATACTGTGGCAAGGTGCAGTCTCACCGTCAGCTGATGGTGATGAGACTTGCTGCTTTACAGTGTGTGCTTCTCTTGGGCTCTGTCCCATCAACATCACCACCTGGGAAAAGTCACATCAGGGGATTCAGAGAACAGGACAATTTGCTGCACAGTTCTGTACTGCACACTGCTTCATGAGATCAGTGCTCCCCAAAGGTTACCTCTAAACCCTTGTAAAGGTGGCCATGTGCGAATCAGGCAGAAAACAGAAAGCGTTGCAAAAATTAAGGCAACACTATAATAATTTTTGCAAATTGTTAAAGAATATAAGCCCTGTAAGCAATGACCACTACTTTTGGTAACTCAAAATGCTCAGCTAGCATAGACATTAGATCCTAGAGTTGCAGACAAATTATTTCTAAAACGAGATCTGGGATTTTGCTCAAATTCCTGCCTGCATAGAATTAAAAGTCTCATAAAATGGCAGAAAGTAGAGGACCCCACACCGAGGAACCGTAACCAAATCTGGTGGAGTGCTTGTTGCAGGTGACAAGATTGGATAGTTGTGCAAGCTTCACAGAGCACAACGTGCAAGATGTCTGTTTTCGTGTGAGAGCACTGGTCCAGTTGGCCAGTAAACACAGGCTGGTTTATGAAAAAGACATTGCCATGTTGCTCCAGTGGTGACTCAAGCTGTGAACAGCAACACTGTTTTTTCTTTTCCTTGAAAGACCACAATATGTCCTTGCTGAAATGTAGAAATCTGTTGTAGCTTAGTTTTGGCCTCTCTTGGGAGCCTTGAAGCAAGACAAATATGACTACTCTGTCCACACGAGGCAGAGCAAAAACACGCGACTGAGAAGTTGGAAGCTGTTCTTTCTGACCTCGGAAAGGAAACACCAAACTCCTTTTGTCTTTGCTCTGGCTTTCAGTTTTCACAGTAGATCATCCACATCACAAAGTCCTCCTGCGGGAACCCCATCCAGCCATGACCCATTCCAGGTGGCTCTGGAGAGGGGAGAGGAAGCATTCACCATCATCATTGCAGAGGCTGCTGACGGGAGAGCCTGTGACACCAGATAAGGAGAACCTCCCAGAATTAGGCAGGAGGAATAGCAGTCTTGGAAGAAAATCTGTCTGTTTTTCTCCTCTCCTCACCCACATCACTAAGCTTTGGAACAGGCAATGAGATGTTACTGCTTAAGACTCCCTGTATAAGTGCAAAGAGCTGCTTAAGAAATGCCGAGTTGAAGAAATTAGATTTCCCTTTTGTTTACGCTCACAAAGCCTGCAGTCATTCCTGTCTCTTATGTGAGTAAGGGGTATGGTTTAATCCAGTCCTGTGGATTTCCTCCTATTGGTAATAGCATCACTGCTCCAAGGGGATGCAAATGTTAAAGCAAGGTGCTGTCACAGACAGAAGGGGCAGACCTGTCTCGGGAAGGACTTTCCCACCTGGAGAACTGAAGCTGGACATTGCATTTTTTGGAGACCAGTGCTAAGATGAGCATCAGTGTGATGTGACTGTGCTGCATCACTCAGCAAGCAGAGAACTGAGCAATCAAAATTTGTACTGAAGGGAGCTTTTTCCCAGTGTACAAGTATGACACCTGTAACAAATTGCAGCTACTGAATGAATCACTGATGCTAAAGATGCTCTGACACTGTGTTCAGAAGCCCAGTTTTCAGGCCATTAACGAGTTGCAATTTTCTCAGCAGCTACAAAGTGAAGATGAAGTTTTAACTGTCTTGAATATTGGGGTTATTCATAAGCATTCAGGAGTCTAAATAGGTCAAAACTCAATAAACCGGTCAAAACTCAATAAATACTTAGGTTGTATGCACAATATTTATCAAGATGGCATTGGTGAGGACATGAGGCTGAATTTTTGTGCTGTGTATTCCATAGAGATTGAGTGATTGCCAGTCCTCTCTTGTTGAGTTCAGTCTAAGAGGGTGGCCAATCCTTGCCATTTCTACTCACCCTGGAGCCTCTTGAAGAAGACCTATACCAAACACCTTGGAGAATCTCTGCAGGATGGGTCTAGATGGAGGTAACCTGGAAGAGGTTGCTCACCAAAGTTACAAGTGCTGCCTCTGCACCATGATCTGGCTGGTAGAAATCCAGCAGTGGGCAAGCAGGATGTACTGGAGGCTGGTTTTGCTACTGGCAGACCTCTTGAAGGCAAGGTCCTTTCATAGGCAGCTGTAAACCAGACAGACAACAGATTTTAGTTGTCTCTGAAGGAGAGGGCATTTAACAGCTCTCACTCTGTCTAGGTCTTCTCTGTGCAAATTCGGCTTTTTTTCCCAATGGGCAGAGATAAAATCTAATCAAAAATGGCCTATTGCTGTCTTTGTTATCCTGTTGGAATAAAATGTAGACTTCCAGAAGGTAATAGCCATTAATATAATTATCTCTTTCACAGAAGTAAAGTACTCAGAAGAGGAAGAAATACATAGACTAAGCCAGAGCTGATGACTGGGAGTAAAGAAACATTAAAAAGATAGAGCATACCAATGTTGGCTCATTTGTCAGAACCAGTGTCTCTCTGATATGAAAATGTCAGATTGAAGGGTTTGTAAATCACTGTTTAAAGGGTCTGTTTCTTCCACACTGTGATGAACAGAATGCTGTGTAAACACCACCTCGTGTCAATAGATTAAAAAATGTAATCACTTGGAGAGCTATATCATTTCTGTGTATCAGCACCATAGGAACAATAAAAGGAGGAGATGTAGGAGTACAGGTGAATAGAAAATGCAGCAGAATGACTTAGATGTGTTAAAAAAAACAGCTGACAAACCAAGAGTGAGCAAATGCTAAGAAATTATCAGAGCAGTTGAGGAGACTGAACTCTCTTCCCACTTGAGATGAGGATCCAGCTGCAGGGCTGATGGAGACATTAACATGCCTTCTACCCTCACCAAATTAGCTCCATGACTCAAGAAGAAGTTACATCTCCCTGTGAGCTGGCTCACCTGCCAGGAGGCTACACAGCCACAGACACTCACACACACTCAATTATAATGTGTGGAACAGAAAAAAATGCTTGTTAAAAAGAGCACTTACTGAATTTGTCACTTTGTCTGGGGCAGTTGTTCTGCTACTGTAGGTGATTAATTCCCTGCATGCTAGGTTATTACTTTTAATGTTCTGCAGAAGATGAATTATTCAGGATTAGTAAACATAAACTACTGAGCAATTTTGCAGGTCTGAGTGCCTCTTCATAGTTATAACGTCCTAATTGTTCTTCGAAATCTGTTGTAGGGAGGTTCTCACACACTGAATGCTGTGTTTAATCTAAAATGGCCCACGCTAACATTTCCTGTAGTTTGAAAACAAAATGAGGAGGAAAAAAAAAAAAAGAAAAAGAAAAAAAAAGAGGCCAAGAGAAGAAACAAGGGAGAAGGAGAAAAACATAGGAGAAATTTGGTTGTATTGTTAATGAGCCTTTGAATTGCTGCTTTTGATGATCACTTTTTGAGAAAAAAGTGGGGTAATGAGAGAGATTCTCTCATGCCTATTTTTAATATGACTTACTGTATCAGAAACCTATGCTGAGGATTCAGACATCTGTTCTGCAGGACTGATGTGCTATAAAATGAAAATGATGATGTCTTGTGGCAGAAGAGGTTAAGCCAGAGACTATTAAAGTCAATAAAAAACTCCTGGTGTTTTCAGTGGGCTTTGGATCAGGTGCAAAGTAAGTGATGGGGAACAATGGGGTCTGCTCCCTTCCCAGCTCTGCCACAGGGTTCCCAAGTGACCCCACCAACTATCTTATGTTTTATGCCTCAGTTTCCCTACTTTTCTGAGTCTTCTAAAGTGTCTACCCAAAGGCATAATCAGGCTTAACGGTTCATAAGGAGATTGAAAAATCTTAGAAAGTGCTATAGGACTGCAAGGTATTCCTGGTACCCAGAAAATGTTTTCATTTATGGCTGGTTAAACACTTAATGTTTAAGATATGAGAGGCTGGTGAACACAAGTGTTAATAACAGGTTTTCTAATAACACGTTTAATAGATTAGATTTTCTCTTGTGGTTCTACTTTGAACTTCACTCCCATGTTTATTTAGCTGTGCATATATGTGTGCATGGCCCTGCATGTAGCAAAGGGCCAGAAGGACGGAGCCCCTCCCTGAGGAAGCTCTGACAGAGGATCTGTGCAAATGTGCTTCCTCTTCCTTTCACTCCCCAACCTTAAGGTCAGAGGATCTGGAAAATCCTCCTCCACCCTGTGACTTGATCTGACGATTGTAAGAGAACTGCGGTTCCTCCGCGCCTTCCGCTCCCCACCCTTCCCTCTCGCAGCCCGGTAACCCTTTAAAGCCTTCTCCAGATTGATGCCTATCTATCCTGGGCTCTGAGAAGGGATGCCGGGGGGTTGAGTGCTTGTGTTTTCACAGGCTGAGCAGTGCTGGGTGTCCCAGGTGGTAGGCTGTATCTGTGACCCTCATGAGCCAAGGCAACATAGGAAAATGGTGTCTTAGAGGTTGCTCAGGGACAGTGCTTCCTGCTCCCAAACAGGCAAGAGGCAAGCCTGGAAAACGAATCAATTATTATCTCAATTGAAAAGAGTTAGCTGCTTTTTGCTTTTTTTTTTTTTTTTTTTTTTTTCATTCTTAATCTCAAATATTTGGATTCAGGTCAGCTGAGTCAGGAATTCCTGCTTTTGGCTTCCAGCTCCACTGCAGCATAAGGGGCCCCCATGGCTGCTGGCGGTGCCGGCACGGAAGGGAGCATCGGCGCTGCGAGGATGCTGTTTCAGGGGTCCTGGTCTGGCTGGAGCTCTTCCATCAGGGCACTTTCCCAAAGTTGCTGGTGCTGCCCTTAAACAACTGCTTTGAGAACTCTTAGAAAAGGCTTCAGGGACCCCTGGGTGGAAATCACGGGAAAAGGGACAGTTGGCCAGAGGAGTGCCTCCACGCCCACAGTATGTGTCCAAGAAGGATGCCAGGCAACACCACGAGCAACCTCTGCTCCGAGCATCCCTCAGCCCCAACAAGGCAGCATGCTTTCCACTGCCCGCATCTCCATCGGCCGCCTCACGGTTGTGGTGCAGAGAGGTGGCAGCTGCATTTTGGCCCAGGGAAGGTGAAGGCCACTGTGTCCCATGCTATACAGCCACAGCATGGCCCACCCCACCTTTGGAGAAATCATGAATTAGCCAAATAATTGTCTCCCCCCAAATAATGGCCACAGACTTGCCGAGGAGAGCAAGGCTGACTCGCGGCCCAGCACGCCCCTTCCTTCCAGCCCAACCCAAGTGCTCTTGGGCGTTGTTGGGCTTTCAGATCGCAAATACCCCAGTGCTTGGCCTCGGCTGCCATTTTTAACGCAGCTCCAGTAAAACGGGGCGCCTAGCTTCCCGGCAGAGGGGAGGCAGCAGCCCCGCTCACACCACAGCCCGCAGGGCCTCGTCTCCTCGCCCCCGTCCTCTGGAGGAGCGGGCTCGCGTCCCTCCCCTCAGCTCCCTGCCTGCAGGAAGAGCCCTCGTGGCGAGGACATGATCATCGGCTGCCGGCTCGGGTCGCAGGCCCACCGCCATCGGCTGGCCGGCTGGGGTGGCTCTTCCCGCACGGCGGCCCTTGGGAGCGCAGGAGGGGACGCTGGAGGCGGGATGGCTTAGCGTGTCTGCGGCGACAGCTTTTGCAGCTTCTGGGCTCATTTCGGTGAGCGGAGGTCCCGTCTAGGGTTGGACAGGGAAGGTGGCAGCGTCCCACCTGCTGCTCCTATTTGTGGGTGGACGCTCAACACAGGAATTGCCAGAGACACTAAGTGCACTCCCAGACTCTAAAAGTACACCGGCAAACCTGATTACTTTGTATTAATCTAAATGATTTTTAAAGAACCATTTATTAGCATTTGCTGCTTTTGTACACAGTCTGACATTTCTGGTGTTGTGTGTAGACTTTGCCTCCTTAAAAGGAGCAGAAGGTACTCCCCAAAGAGCAAATGCAGTGTGTGCCTCTGTTTCTCCACTCAGTCTAGACTGAGCAAACATTTTAGGTTCTATCAGTGTTTGTGGTCTGCAATTAAAAAAGCTGAGACAGATACAGGTTAGTCTAGTTCTTCTGGAGAGTGATTACAGACATGCAGGTCAGGGACTGCACACTGCAGCAATACATCTGACCCACAGAATAAGTACTTTCTAATATTAGCATTGACCCAGGCAAATTGCACAGAGATGCCTGCATAATTATGCCTCTTTGAAAGGCCTTTCAGTAAACATATATATGTGCATAAAGTGTCTTTCATTTAAAGAACACTAAGTGTTTTGGGTCTTATTCCATTCCATTTACACTAAGGTGCTATTACCCTTCTGTGGAGGTGAAACTATACTGGGCTTCAGCCCAGGGAAAACCACAGGTGTCTGTGTCCTGCAACAAACATTTCTGGGTGCCTACGCTAGAATTTGTAGAGGTAATCATGAAATGAGTTACCATGGGGCCACAAACTTGGCTATAAATATATGCACAAATTTCACGTTTCCTGAAGCAGGAACTGCTATTTATTGTGTACAGCACCTGACACAATGCAGTCTTGACCTGGTTAGGGTTCCTGTGCCGTCCTGCAATGAAATGGTAAATAAAATAGCAATAATGATGTTTTCTCCATTCCTTCTGCATGGTGTTATTGCTGGGGTGTTCTTGTTTAGTGGGTCTAATTAGCAAACGTGCAGAGTTGCTACTGAATGAAAAGGATTTGGAAGAAGGCATGTTTTTGCCATTTGCGAGTCCTGACTACTTTAAAACAGGGCATTGGGTTTCTCAAAATTTTGTAAGAAACAAAACCATGTTTTTTACAATAGTAATGAATTCTGTGCAGTGCAAAAGGTCATATAAAAAGCAGCAGGAGGACAGGATGCTGGGATAAAACACTGAGCAGATTTACTTCCTAAATTAACATTTTTTTCTCTTTTTTTTCACTCTCCCTGGGACTTTGTGGAATAACAGCATCTTGTGTTAGACAAAGGAAATGAAAGAGCATTAAGTACAGGTATACTGCAAACATGGTAGGCAAAATGCTGGGCCATTTCTAAAGAAAACCAACAAAAGAACTCAACATGGAATGTAGATTTAAGTGGAAACATGCAATACAGCTTATCAGCAACTTCACATTTTATTCATTGTCAAATGTATTGGGAAGAGGTGAAGTGGACAAGTATATGTAAAAGCTGTCAAATATGATCAACAAGAATGAGTTAATTGAATTTATGAGAAACTCACGTGCATCTACCCATGCAAGTACAAAGTAGGGTTATTATACCTGGCTATATATTTCCCGATTCTGAAGAGACTGCAGCAAATTCTTCTCTACCACAATTTCATCACAGTCTTCGGATATTTGTCTGATGTAAGTGCCTGAAAATGTAATCTCCAATAAAATTTCAATCCAACAGATGCATGAAACTTTGATTTAATAAATGTAAGGGTCACATATTCAAATGTTTGAGATGTTTGGAAGAAGTTTTAATTAAAGACAAGTTTAGCTCACTGCAGCAGCTAATGATTTGCTTGTACAAGGTGTCTGACCTACCAAGAAAAATCTATGGCAAGGCATAAGAAGTCACAACATAGACTTTGAAAACTTTGCTAATTTTATGAGAAAGGCCCATACACATTTGCCACTTTGCTTTACTAGCTGGGCCCTTCTGCCTGCCTCAGACTCTCAGGAGGACTCTGCACTCAGCTGCCCCAGGTCAGAAGGAGCATGGACACCCTGGCAGTGAGCTTTCCTCCCCAGGTCCTCATCCACTTGGTAGCAGGACTGACTTATCTCACCATCCACGTACCTTCTGGCTAATGCAGCAGGGGGTCAGTGCCATTCCTTGTCTCTCTCTGTCCTGCATGCCAAGGAGATGGATAAAGCACAGTCTTGACAACTCTGCCCATTCTTCTCTTTTAGCCTCCCCCTCCATGGGACAGTTTCTAATTTATTGCCTTGCTGTCACACTTGCTGGGCACACCCACTCATCCTCAGGTTCCTGTGGGATAAAAGGAGGATTAAGTTACCTGTTTTCTATTTCAGGCAAGAGTTTCAGAGCCCTTTCCTGTCCCCAGTCCCCAAGATCCTGCAGGGCTCTCCAAGGATAAGATCTTCCAGAAGAGAGGAAACAGAGAAGACATCCATAGCAACAGCGCTCCTTCCTTCTATCTTTCTGCATCTCACTGCATGCATCCTCTGGATTTTGATCTGCAGAATGGAAAAAGACAAGCTTTGCCCCATTTTCTTTTCCAACAGACACTGGAAGATTACCAAGAGGGCTGGGAGGTCTAAAAAGGATAAATATTAAGGGAAAAGAGGAAAAGATGCACGATAGAGAAGTATGTAAGTAAAAGGAAGAAAATGATGAAGTGAGAGAGAGCAAAGAAAAGGAAGGTGCAGAAAAGAAATCATGATCCCAAGTATTTGTGTAACAGAGGCTTCCACTTCCATGGTAGTGTGCACTTCCTAGATTGATATAACTGCTCAGGAGCATTTTGTGGTCAGAGACACTAATTTCACACAGAACATGTTGAAAGGATCACAGAAACCCCGTCTTTTATGAAATGTGCTGGAATAGCTATATCCAAGTTACAGTTCCAGGGGACGGAGAAAAAGACGATACAGTATGGTGGACTACAACATGCTTCCACATTCTGCCTGGTATTGCTCCCCACGTACCTCCTACTGGGATAATTTAAAACTTTGAAGATCTATGACCAGTGCATACAAATCATATCCTCCTTTGCTTTTTCTTTATCATCTTCCTCCTAACCTTCCTCTTAATTCTTTGGGTCAAAAGAGCATAACTTCCTGTCTGCCTCCTAAAACTATAGTCTTTTTTATTTTGAAACAAGAATGAGCCAAAGATTAATTCTATTTTGCAGATAGCTGAACACAAAAACATTTGAAATAAATAGGAACAGAATTTGAGTGCTTTTATAAAGGAAAAAAATGCAAGCAAAGTGTTTCTCTCAGAATACTTGCAAGAAAAGACACAGATGTGAAAAAAATCTAAACATGAATATAAAAGTAAAATCCAGACCTGTAAAACCTATTTTTTTCTGGCAAAGACAGCCAGATTTATTGATATATCCTCAAAATATGGAAACAACATATCTGGAGAAGTGAAAAATAAGGTGAAAGTACAACATTATAGGCCTGAAAAAATCAATGAAAAGAACAAAGTGAGGATTTGCAGAAGTCAAATAAATGCTGACATGACTTGAAGAGGGCAAATAAAATAATCTGAGCTAGCAGAAGGAAGTCTCTGCATCGTAGCTGAAAAAAAAAAAAATTGGAGAGATGACACTTCGAAAGAAGATCTGTTATCTTCATCAAGAAGTTCCTTGCTAAATTCTGACCCTAATGAGGCTGTAGTATAACATTTCTGCAGCTGATCATCATGCTACTTAAAAGGATGTTTGTTTATCTTTTAGAAATCGGACACTAAGACTACTTTGAAGTTTCCAGATATTAACATCACATATACTCCACCGCAGTGTGTGGCTTGTTTCTAGGATGAAAGCTTTAGAAAAATGTACAACTGATCTGCAAAGCATAAAAGCCATCCCAATGAGATCTATAAGTTCGTCAATTTAACATGCATAACATGAACTGTTATTTTCTCACTAATTTGAGGAAGAGCATGATAAAAGCCACACCTGAAAACCCACACAGAAAAAATGTGGGGTTAGAGGCTTCATCCTTATCTGTTGAGCACTTAACACACATAGCTACAGTCCTTATTCCCACTAGCAAATTAATCCTCATACTCAGTGAACTTTGATGTTCAAAATACAGGCTCACTCAAAAAATCCCAAGTATGTATCTGACTAAAAACAGGAATTTGGTTACCTTATTTTCTTCTTCACAATTTTAAGACATGTAATATGTTACACACACTGGTACAGATTCTAATTCTTCGATGCATTTGTCTTACAATATGCAAGAAGTCAACTGCCAAAATATGGGAAAGAAAATGTGACAACAGTTTTGATTTTTTTTTTTTTTTCCAGAGATTTCATTGGTGTCATTGACCAAAAAAATGTGAGTTCTTTAATTAGGACATCAGTGCAAGGTCTTTCTGAAACTTCTTAAGCAATGGTGACAGCCCAAAGCAGCCACTTCTAAACTTTACTCAGTTCATATCTTACAGACCAATAATTTTCTGCAACTCCTAATGTTCTAATGTTGGACCCAGTAGTGTACTGTAATCTCATATAGTAGTACAAGCAGTACAGAGCAACCCTGTAAATAAGTGTTAATGTTAGTGAATACATAGATTTCCTCTCCTCTCCTCTCCTCTCCTCTCCTCTCCTCTCCTCTCCTCTCCTCTCCTCTCCTCTCCTCTCCTCTCCTCTCCTCTCCTCTCCTCTCCTCTCCTCTCCTCTCCTCTCCTCTCCTCTCCTCTCCTCTCCTCTCCTCTCCTCTCCTCTCCTCTCCTCTCCTCTCCTCTCCTCTCCTCTCCTCTCCTCTCCTCTCCTCTCCTCTCCTCTCCTCTCCTCTCCTCTCCTCTCCTCTCCCTCTCCTCTCCTCTCATGCTGCCTGCAAGGAAGCTAGAGATATTAGATTACCTGCTTTTTGTGTCCTTCCCATCTTCAATATTTTCTCTTCTGTAACCTGGAAGAATCCCATCCTCATCTCACAGACAGATGACTCCTTGTCATCTCCAAACAGATGACTCGGTGTAAGTCTTCCTTTAAGTCACTCAAATAGCATATACCTTTTACAGAGTGTCAGGGTGATTGATATCTTACCAGCAGAGATTGTCCTCCCCTTTCTAAGCAATTTAATTGAAAAGGTTAGCAGATAATGCCCTGAGCCCTAGCTTTGACACCTGGAGCTTCACCTCCTCATCATGTAAGTACAAATACACATTTTCCAGGCAGATGGCCTCCCTTTTTCCCCAGACCCAAGAAGGGTGACAATACAGTAATTTGCAAATCACTTACACCTTAAAGATATAAAATATTCTTACAGTTCAGCAAAGATCTTAAAATGACTACTAAGTTAATTCTCCATTCCTGAAGCAAGGGACCATTATCAATAATTGCTTATTACTTCCCAGCACCCTTGCCACAAGACTCAGATCATCTCAGTTTCCTGTTTCACACCACTCAACAGTTATGCAGAACTTCGAAGAGAAGTGATGGAACAACATGCATCTTGGAAAAAAGGCACTGATGCAGTTTTGGTAGAGCTCCATGGAAATTAAGCAGTTTTGTGAGCAGAACAACTCATTAAAAAGGACTGAAATGTTATGATTCCAGATTGTCTTTGTGCCTAGAGGTCACTAAACTGGCAGACCTACCTTAAAAGAAGCTGGCAAAGCTGCAGTGAGGCAAGACAGAGGTGATTCTTGCTGGGAGAAACACAGGCATTATAGAACTTGCTGTTTCCTCTACTATGCCACACATCCTCAAAGGCATCTGTTTCTAGATTATTAAATTAATCGTTAGCCTGTGATTCATTTTTGTTTCTTCACAAACATAAACTCCCTTGACAGCTGTTCTGCTCGACTGAGGAAAGTATCAGGCCCCAAAGGAAGGTTTTTGCATGTGGGAGGGAAATGGAAGTGGAGACTGTGGAACCTTCAGGGGCAGATGCAGCCTGGCTCTAAATATGACTTATAGCAATGATTTAGCAATGCGGCCCTTGAGCGCGTGGAGCTCTTGCAGACCATGCTAATTGGGGAACTATGGGGAAGAGGAAGCAAACCCTTTCAGCATCATGGTAAATGCCCAACTTTGTTACCTCCCACAGGAGACGCAAATCATGATTCTGGCTTCACTGTTTTCAGAATGACACAGAGCACTCACCTTTTTGATGTGTCTTTATCTCAATAACATCCTCATAGAAACACACACATAGCTCTTTTAAATTTAATCAAATTATGAAACAGCTTTTCTGGGGTGAAGAAATAATTGTTTGGAGATGCTTGTAATGAGGTTTAAACAAGCAAATAAACCTGAAAATGCAGGCTCTGAAATAGTTGCTAAACTTTTAAGAGGTTGTTCTTTACCTTCAGTAAAAAGTCTTCCACTAGAGCATCCCCTGTCCACTTCCAGAAAGCCCAGGTTCCCCTTGTGACACCACTGAGCAATAACTTAGTGATAAAAATGTGCTAACATAAGCATCACATGAAACCAATCACTTATGTGTCTCATAACTCCACTTTTGCTAATGCTGGTTTGGGTACATAAAGGTTTCCACTTGCCCTAGAGGAAGCAATGAGTTTACAACCTTAAGCAGATAGGTAATTGGGGAAACAAGTTCAGAGAGCCACTGGTTCAAAACCATCTGTCTGGCTGTGCAACAAGAGAACCCTCTGGAGACTGAAGCAAGCTGTTCACCAAGCTACTTGTTTATATTTTTTTTCCTCTAGAAAACTCAGCTGAGACTGTGTTATCTAATATAGCTGATCAGAAGTGTAACTGATAAATTAGGGGTAAAATACACATTTTTTTGTTTTGTTTTCATTGAGTTTTCACCTTGCTTTTAATAAATGTTGTTCTTGTTAAGATCACTAGCACATGTGTAATTTTACACCGATGCCCTCAAGGAAGGAAGACTCCTGCAGCCTCTGGGGGAAGGTTTTGAAGAGTTTGCACTGCTTTTGAGGTTAATCCAGAGAGCAGAACAGAGTTAGCTATACCTTCTGAAATGTGTTTTCATGAGGCTTTGATGGGCAAAACAAGTTTATCGAGGGAACCAGAAAGACCAAAGAGGAAAGATATAACAAAGGAGAAGCAGGTTGAAGACCGTTAAGTAATCTATGTTTAACTGTCACAACACTGGCGCCCAAGACAGTCCAGTATTTCCTAGTAGCCTCTTGTGTGTCTTGGACAAGAAGAGAAGAATTTGTATCTCTGTGGAGCTGTGCAAAAAACCAAGTTGTTTCAGAAAGGAAGAGATAATGAAGTCTGTCTTCATATAGCTTTACTTATTTTGTCTGGGGTTTTTGGTGCCTAATAAGTGCAAACTGCAGCAATTGACCCCAATCACATGATTTAGGCATTTATAGCACATTACCATGTGGACTCGCTGGTGTTCGTGACTTGCTGAGTTCAGTTACACGTCTTCCGGATGTAGCATTAACAGGGTCTTCTTTCCAAGAGCTACATTTTCACAGAATTTTCATGGACTGAAAAGTGATGTTGGTTGGACCTTTGAGACCATTTCTGTCAGCTTGGCTGTAACGGGAAAGCTGAGTTACCTGTTCTCAGCAAGGACTGGCAGACACCGTGCAAACACATCAAAGTGTGCAAATGTACAGTCGCACAGACATAGGTTCTCTCGCCTGTACTCGCATGGTGTGTGATCACTGAATACTAATTTCTTTTAAAAAATGGGCTAAATCTTTGGGATTGAGAAGCCAATATTTATTTCTGAAACACCAACAGAGGCCTGAAATTGTTCATAATTAGCCCAATGAAAATTCAGGGTAACACCAATGATTTCAGTACAGTTCCATTAATTTAGACATGAGGGAGCCGGAGCAGAACAGGAATTGGAGTCAAATCCATTAACCACAAAAGCAGAATGCTCTAATATGATCATAAATATTTGTCACGTGCAAAAGTATAGTTCCCACTGCTAACTGTGATCTTGGGATTTGCTTAGGAAAGAACACTCTCTTCAATTTACAGTGTTATTGTATCAGTTTTAAACACAGGGGTCTTTCTAGGGACTGTTCCTTGCTACATGTTAGTCTTGTGCTAAATTGCTTATTATTAAAGAAATAATTTTTATAGAAATAAAGGTCAGGCAAGAACATTATAATATAAATAGGTATGATAAAATAAAGGTTAAATTGATATATACTTCTTAATCAGTTGGATAATCAGCAAAGGCACACATTTTAAATGATGAATTTTGCTGGCTGCATCCTTATTTTGTTCTTCATACTATTAATTTCATACAAGTCAAAACATTTCCCCTTATTCTGTTTGCCTGTTCTATTTAGCACAAAAAAAGAAAGAAGCCAATAAAATACATACATTGTCAGAAAAGGTAGAGGGGAAGATAAAGGACTGATAACTATAAGAAACTTTTAACTCAGCATAACTCATCCAAGCAGAGGGAGGAGTTTTGTTCTGTATTATTTTAAAGATAAATTTTAAAATATCTAGATCCTATTCACTATGTATTTCAGCAAATTGTCTGAAACTTCTGCATATTTTTAGAAGTCTCTGCCTTTTTACATTATTTTAATTTGGCAGACCTGTGGATCATTTATTATTTTGCATACATGTACTTTATTTGAAATGACTAATCAGTTTGCTTTCTGATCTTCCTTGTCTACTGGACTACAGAATAATTCTCTTCCGTCTTCATCACCATCATGCCTTATTCCTTGCTATTGCTAGGTAAGAAATGCTATATGATCTAAATGAGAAACATACATATATACGTCTGCATTTATATGTGTGTAGGGTTATAAAACAGGCTTCTAACATACAGAGGAACAGTGCAACGGTAAGAGCCTACACTGACTGCTCAGGAACATGGTCCATTAACATTAACTAAGCTTTTAAAGTCCTGCTCCTTTATTTTATTGTAAGTATTGACTTTTAGAAGGAACTAAGACTGGAACTCAGATGAAAGGCTCTTACTAATTTCCTTGCTTATTACTGGGAGTTAAGAAATTCCCGTACAATTCCCACAAGGATGCAGACAAAGTCTGGACAGACAGACAAGTGAAAAGTGGGAGCTAATGAATATTGCTCTAGTGTCAGACAGGTAAAGCACTCCCCCCTTCCTGTTAATTCAGTTGAAACAATGAAGAGAAAAACCCAACCCACCCTTGTCTTGTTTGGCTTAGACATGAACCCTTGATAAGGCGCTGGAAAACAAGAAACTTTGTAATAGATTTTAGCTACCTTTGGCTGAGAAACTCACATGTCATAAAGATGTAAAAATAGTGGCATGCTTCTGCAACCAATGTACACTTAGCTTGATATGTTGTAGATAACAGAAAATGACTGAGATAAAGAATAATATAACATTTTTACTTTAATATTACATACTTTACACTTCTCTACAGAAAGGATATCCCAGCAGGAAGGAGAAAGGTGGAGCACAATCCCTGTAGCATTTCTTGTTCTGCATTGTACAAAACTTTGTAGGGACACAGGAAGAGGATACGGAAGTTTCTACAGGAAAACGGAGAAAAGTTCAAACATAAACAACATCCAGAAAAGTTACCAACAGTTTATAACATTTCCTTTTTCTCTTTAAATGTTTAAAGACACTTACATTACAGCATAGTTTACTATACATTTCTATGTGTATGTATTTTTGCAATTTCTTTTGCAATATTAGCTCAAAGCAATTTTTAACATGAATTATGCAGGCTATACTACATGGAGCAATGTAAACAATAATATATTTGGTATAGCATCCTCCTTCTAACAGAATGAGCAAGCATTCAACTAACAAGTTTATAATAAAATACGTGTAGGATTTTGAAGAAACTTGGTATTTAATCTAAGTCCCCCTGAAGACCACTTTCACAACAAACCCCTGATTGAAACCCACTGAAGTCAAAAGAAACTTGCCATAACCTCAAGACATTTTACACAAAGATGTAAGATCTTGCTTCAGCAGAGCATAAGAATAAGAATGTGCTTAAATCTGCTGTTGCATGCAGCTGAAATGTGGATGAGGGGGTTATAGCCGACGACTTGTCCTCTCACCTGGAGCAGCTGTGTTTCACTGGATGGTGCCAATGGTGGGATACAGCCATGTTAGCTGTTCCCACAGGTTTGAGGTTGCTTGAATTTATTTTGTGTTAAGCACAACATATGAGCACATGGTTAATTCTTAAAAACTTGTTTAGTAAGTATGGACTTAGGTTTGTGTTTATGGTCTTTTGCTAAGTCTGGTTATGAAGAACCCCATAGTTTGTATCAAAAGAGTTTTCCCTGTAAATGTGGCATCTCTTAATAACAGTCAGTCAAGAGTGCACAGCAACAGCCAAGGCGATATTCATATTGTACTGTGTTCAGCTCTGGGGGCCCCAGCATAAGAAGGACATGGACCTGCTCAAGAGGGTCCAGAGGAGGCCATGAAGATGACCAGGGGGCACCTCCCTCATGAGGACAGGCTGAGAGAGTTGGTGTTGTTCAGCCTGGAGAAGAGAAGGGTCCAGGGAGACCTTATGGTGGCCTTCCAGTACTTAATGGGGGCCTACAGGAAGGATGGGGAGGGGCTTTTTATCAGGGAGTGTAGGGGTAGGATGAGGGGTAACAGTTTTAAACTGAAAGAGGGTAGATTTAGATTAGATATAAGGAAGAAATTCTTCCCTGTGAGGGTGCTGAGACACTGGCCCAGGTTGCCCAGAGCAGCTGTGGCTGCCCCCTCCCTGGCAGTGTCCAAGGCCAGGCTGGACGGGGCTTGGAGCAACCTGGGCTGGGGGAAGGTGTCCCTGCCCGTGGTGGGGGGGTTGGAACTGGGTGATCTTTAAGGTCCCTTCCAGCTCAAACCATTCTAGGATTCTGTGATTCTGTGGCAACCATAGTTTTGGCTGCACGTCAGCAACCTCCTTAGAATGGTACTATCACTAGTATGTGACAAAAGGGTATCAGATGGGCAAACGGGTATCAGCTTTTTAATGTGTATATTTAAGGTCCAGTCAGAATAGCAGTCCTGATCTAGTATAATTGATCTAATATGATCATTGCAAGCTTCTATTACTTGAGTTCTTAGAAGGATCAAAATGTTGTCACTTTTAAACGACTTAGAGGTGAGTATGTCTACACTGAAAACTTTTTGTCCATGTAGTTTAAATGCAGAGCAAAAAAAAATCTGAATAAAATACCCTCATAGACAGCTGAAAAGTGACTCCACATTTCAGATGTACTGAAGGCAGAATGTGAATCTAAGGCATATCTCTGTCTTCTAATTCTAAGCACCTAAACCGTGCGGCTGAGTTAGCTGGGGAGACTTCCCAGGGTCTCTGCATAGTCAGCAGAGAGAAGCAGGTACCTCCGGATCATTCATGGCAGGGTCCTTCAATTGTTTTCTGAAGTCTCTCTTTGATCCCGTTCATCAAAAACAATGAGTACACAAGTGCGTGTAAGGTAAAGGTATTAAGACACATTTATTTTTTAACTTTTTTTGTGTAATGTGACTTAGAAAAAGGATTTTCTAGCAAGCAGAAGGCAGCTACAATTATGCTAATAGCAGTAATTTCCCATAAGAAACACATAATGCATGTACTTCACAGTCTGTACCAATGACTGGTTAGGGGGTTAGTTTTGACTTTAAAAAAACAAAGATATCTTGAAGTTTTATTTGCTTTTCCAAAGTGTCTTTTATATGAGTTTTATAATTATGGCTATGGGATATGAGAACTGGGAGGGATTTAAGAAAACATTGATTATTTTATTAGAAAATGCACATCACCAAGAACATGCTTAATTAACTTTGTAACTACAATCATGGTAATACAATCACTGGAACATCATAATCAAATGCACAGTAATTAGAAGAGATATTGTCATTTTCACCTAACTGAAGACTGTTAAGTTCTAAATTTCTAATGTGTTCCAAAGTGTGTGTCATACTGGGAAACATAACAGCTATAAGGTCACATGTTGAAGATAAAATCTGCACAATTTAATTCGTCATCTAAAAATCTTAGAATTAGTGTGGGCTGAACAGAAGTGGCAGTGAGTTGCGCTCCATTTGACCAAAAGCATTTGAGAACAGTAAAAGCAGTTTAATTATATTCAGATGCTATGGTGATATTTGGCAGCAGAAATACCTTGGTTAAGTTATATTTAGAGATTAGGTTAGAATGAAATAGACAGATGGGAGAAGGGCGGGGGGGGCACGGGAAATAGAGACCAATAAAATGCAGTTAAAGTTTTAGCTCAGACCTTTAATTAATTAGCCTGGAAGAGAAATAGCAATAGAACAGATTGAAAGATTTAAGAGAATCATGGTCACCTCTGCAATAGTTAATCTTTGCAGTCAGATTAGACCTCATGGTTATTCAAAGATTCTTGGAATCCTCTTTCCCTGTTTTAATGGATTGCTCATTTAGATGATATAGGCTCCTTCAACACACAGTGGCACAACATTCCTTAAATTACAAAAATCATAAGCAATTACACTGCACACAGGAGGTAGTTCCTTATAAATCTTTCACTAAGAAGGCAAACCAAATGAAATCGTACACGCAAGTGATGCTTTTACTCGAAACATGTTGGGTCATGTGCTTTCTTCCACAACAACATACAGGGAAAGCCAGACATTCAGGAAAGCAAAAATGTGCCAGAGGAAGAGGAGTGCAAAAGCAGTAATTTCCCCCAAACACTCCTTCCTGATAAAGCCCCGCAGCCTTCCGGGGGTGGATAGGGGAGAAGAGGAAAGCCCTGGGGTCTCCAAAACATCATTCCCTTAAGACAGGCAGATTTCTAATTGCAAGCCAGCAGTAATTCTCATTCACAGCCTCTGTCACAAGGGACTGGAACAAGCTCCCCGAGGGAAAAAGAAGTCCCTGGGAGAATGGAAGAGGCTCCTACTTTCTTGCTGAGGTCCTACCATCTGCACAGTATACTTGTTTCATGGCATGAAGAAGCACTTAGCCCTGCTCCTTCCTCTGACAGGAAACATTTTAGGTTAAAACTTGAAGAATTTCTTTTTTCCCAGAAAATGTGGCATGAGGTTTTGAACCTTTTGATGATGACATGCAATTGTTTTTCCCACTGATCTGATCCAACTTCAAACAAGAGGCTTCTCAACAGCGAACGCATTTCTGTTGATGTCTGCCATCTAAGACCTTTTCTAAAGCTCAAAATTTTACTCTAGGTAGCTCAGCAAAAAGCCCAGGAAGAAATAATGCTTGCCGGGGAACAACGTGCAGTCCAGTCTCTTGAGTTTCCTTGGGTTTAGAGTCAGTGTGACGCCCTGGAGGTAGCACTGTACAGTATTGCAGACAGCACTTTTCTTGCCAGTGAAGCTGCCTGTGAGATGAGATAAAACTGAGGACCCGACCACTTTGTGAGCAGTATGGATCGCCCAGGACTTTTAGCAATAATGAAGTTGTTGGCTCTGAAGCCCGTGTTTGTCCAGCTACAGGAAAGTGTGAAAGAGAAAAGCCAAACCTGCTAGAGGAACATTCATCAATACCGATGCAACATTTGCAAGGCATTCAAATAGTATGTTGTGAAGGGCAATCAAGAATCCTACACGAATTAGGTTGTCATTCCAACTCAGGTAATTTGTTTCTATATACCGCCTTTTCAAACTCCCCCAGAAATCCCCCTGTAACCTGGCAGGTGGTTATTCAAGCTAGAATTACTAGAAAATAAGAGAGACGATGATTATGAGCAATTCTCCCACAGAACATACTGTGTTAGTTTTCATAAAGGTAGACACAAATTTGAAGTCTCTTCACTACAGAGCCTGTAATCTAGAAAGAAATACAAAATGTTTAGTGAGGGTGAAACAATGTATACATTCATTAAATATATTCACAATTAAAATCTTAAAGGAAATTACAATTATTTCCAACTGCTTTCAGCTTTGCTCTTGATAATTACACGATTATAAGCATCTATGTACATTTAAGGAAAACTATGTACCACAAAGTGACATTACAATTATTTAATTTAATTTAATAATTTAATTACAGTGGGACTCAAGGCTCGGAGTGAAATGACACTAAAACCTAGACCAACACAGACATGAACCTCAGCCTGGGGAGCTTAAACAGAGATCTGGAGCACAGCAAATCTACCTTTATTTTTTTTTGTTTCCTCCTTTTAGATGGGTTAATTACAGCAGCACGTGAGATTTATGAACAGTTTGAAAATACTGTAGAAACAATCTGAAAGGACAGACAAAGCCTGGTTCCTTAATTGATGTAATCTAATAAAAATGAGGCAGAATTACAGTCACTATACTTAGGAATGCTTTGGGGCAATTTTTTCAACAGAAGGACAGGTTTATAAATACGGGCTCTTTTACAAACTACACTATCCCTAGATAAACATGATACAGAGACATCCTGGGTGCATATGTTTGTTCAAGGATTGCCTGAACCCATCAGATTAGGACTTTCAACAGCAGTAACCTGCCTCACTGGTCGGAGGCAGCCGTCTCTAGTTACTCTATGAGTGCAGCAGCTGTTGACTGGACCAACTCTGAGCAAGGAACAATTTCCAGAGCTAAACCCCCAAGCCTTCACGGCTTGAGGACAGGATTCAGGCTTTGCAATTAACAGTTGTAATGACAAGATGTGCTGACGAATGGATGTGAATCGAGACACAGAAGTTGACTAGTGACTCTAATAAAAACATAACTAGCATTTTTATGACTACGTTCACAAGCAGGATTTCTGAGTGGAATTGCTTTTGAAGAAGAAAAAGGCTCCTACATAATACAAATGTGCAATTTTCCTCATTCATCAGCTTGTATTTTTTCATCAGACAATCCTTATGGATAAAGATACAACAAGAACTTCATCCACTGCACATTTTAATCTAGGAAACATACTATCTCAAGTTAAAAGTTTTAATGCTGCTTTATCTGGGAAACACAAAATGAGGATTTATCAGAGCCCACATCTGTATTCTGAAATTCAGAATGACTTCTAAAAGGGGATTATTTAAGGAAAATAACAAAGTTACATAATATGATGTGCCAGTACCCTGTTATTCTTGCTCCCCCATGGCATGTTAGAAGATGAGAAGGAAGAAACCTGATGGATTTCCGTAAGAGACTTGCAGTTTGCTCACCACCAGCTGTTCAGATGCTATTGACTAATGCTTGGTGGCCAACTGTGACCATCCTTCTAATTCCATCAAAGCATACTTCTGTTGCCAATTACATCGTAAGCAACAACCCAATCAAGTGATTAAAAAATAATCATAGCTTCTGTGTCGTTGCACATCAAGAACATCCTGAACTGCAGCTATTGTGCTGGAATGATAAATCTTGTGACTGTTAAAAGAAATAGCAAAGCAGTATTGATTTTAAAGTATTACGCATTGAAATATCACTGATGCACTGGGCGGACAGAAGATAGTGTCACTCTGAGACTTTCCAAATAAAGTTAGCAATAGGCGGCACGATGCACATATATGAGACACAAGGAAAGACATAAAGGATGTAAACTCCAAAAACTGGAAATGTGTCCCTTTTAATAAAGCTAACCCAACAGTTTGGATCTGAGGTCTACAGCTTCAGTGTCAAAACCCAAATCCCAATCAGCGAGCTACCACTGGTCTGCCTCTGAGGTATGATGTGGAGCTGGGAGATCCAGCTCGAATTTGACGATTTGAGCACCCCTTGACTTTTAAGGTGTTAATTTCCCTCAGTTTATGTCATTGTGCCACGTTGCACCGCTTCTGTATTTTGCCGCCCACGTGAGGTCCAGCCGGGGAGGGCGTCCAGCGCGTCCTGCGAGCCACCGCACACCACCGACCCCTCGACCTCCGCTGACCCGAAGCGGGGGCTTCGCTTCGCCCAACACTGCGCCCAACAACGACGCTTCGCCCCACCTGAGCCCCAGTTTCGGCGGGACAAGGACGGCCGCCTCGCCCTGGGCCATCGCCTCGCCCAGGCCCCTCAGCGATGACGCTCCGGGAGGACGGAGCACCGCTCGTGAGCGCTTCGTGAGCATCCGTGGAGTGCCACCCGGGGAAATGCGGGTGTGATGCTGTGCAAGCCACTTCGGCCGGCTGGTAGCCCGGTGCCGGCGGTGGGCCAAGCGCGGGGCTGGCGGGAAGCTCCTCCCCAGGGGTGTAGCACAGGAAGAGGTGGAGGTCGGGGGAGCCGCCGGAGCTCCCTGCGAGCCTGTGGAGTTACCGTTACCCGTTTTACTATGTGTGTGTCTTATATTACAGCCATGCTGCACATCAGTGGCCAGAGCGAGGGGAGAGGGGAGGAAAAGCCTGTTTACACAGACTGCAAACCGCCTGGGGAATAATGCAGGAAAGGAAGTGAGCCGGCTCTCTGTCTGACTGCTCTGACTTCCTGCTCGCTCTCTCTCTCTCACTCACACACACACACACACACACACACACACACACACGCGCGCACACACACACACACACCCCGGCCGAAAAAAAAAAAAAAAAGGAAAAAAAAAAAAAAAAAGGGGGGGGGGAAAAATCAGGATCTCATTACAAGAGCAACAGAGCATTTGCAGAAGACTGTCAGCATGGAGATCCAGGGGATTTTACCCAGCTCCCTCTAAACTACCAGGAGAGAGCGGAAAAGTCCCTCAGGCTCTGGGTAGGTACAAGTGCTGCTGCGCCTGCCCCGAGTCCTGCAAAGTTTCGGGGGGCTTCGGGGAGGGGAAGGGGCGGCCGGGGCCCCCATCGCTGGTGGGGCAGCGTGGCGGGGACACACACACACACACCCACACCCACCCACCCACACACACCCGCGGGCTGGAGGTGAGCGGCGGGGGGGGGGGGGGTTCGGGGCCGGGGGGCCCGGGGGTCCTGCCCCAGGCTCGGGCCCGGTCAGCGCGGCGGTAACGAGGGCGGGGGGCGGCGGTTGGAGGGCGCTGGGGGGGGGGTGGCTCCCACCCCCCCTCACCCTGGTCGAGGGTGGTGCCCCCAGGAGCCCCCCCCCCCCATCCCCCCCCCCGCGAGCTGGCGGGTGTAGGTGAGGGGACGGAGCGTGTTTGGGGGGCGGGCGGGCGCGGGGAAGGGGCCGGGGTGTGAGGGGAGAGGCAGGGCCGGGAGCGGGGCGCTGCCTGACAGGGCGCAGCGGGTCGGGGTGAGGGGGAGCCCCGGGACCCCTCGCCGCCCCGCAGCCCTTTCGGGGGTGCCGGGTCGTATCTTGCCCCCCGCCCCCGACTCTTTCCCCGGCGGCGGGGTGGAGCGGGCCCTGCCCCCTCCCAGCAGCATCCCGATAACGGCGTTTGGGGCGGCGGGGGGTGCCGCGGGGTCCGGGGCGCCGCTGCGAGGCCGGGAGAGGTGAGGGGGGAGCCGGGGGAGGGGGGGGGAGAAGGAAGGGAAGGCTCCTGCAGAATCTGCAGAAGGGGCTTTAAAAAAGGGAAAAAAAAAAAAAAAAAAAAAGTGTCGGGAGAGTTTCTGGCTTGTCTGGAAACAGCAAGACTAATTGCCATGCGCTTCCGGTTTGAAACTGGCAGCAGACAACATCTTGAAAATGAGTCACTGCAGCTCACAAAGAAACTCTGTGGTTTTCTCCCTCTCAGGTTTATGTATTTGCTCCTTTTTACAGTTTCCTTTGTAGTCTTCTGCCTTCTCCCCGGCCCTCCCCCTCCCCACTTTTCTTAGCCACCCCCTGCCCCAAGACCCTTTGGCCGACGTCGATAGTTTCCACAACCAACCAAAAAAACACTAAAAATGTTTGTAAGGGGAGAAAAAAAAAGAGAGAGAGAGAGAGAGAGAGAGAGAAAGGGAGAGAAAGTGGAGAGTTGTTTTTGGATCTGGCTTTGCTGAAGGTTAGAGGGACTCTGATGCTGCAGGGGGAAAAAGTTCTCTGAATTTTCCACTGGCTGCAGGAAGAGAGCCCATTTAGTCATGGCTAAGTAATGTCTGCACACACACCAACTAATCTCATTAGGAGTTTCCGTTCCCTAACACAGGAGGGTTTTGTGAAGCCCTGTCAGCCTTTCTAACACTGCAGTTGAAAGAGAGACAAGTTACATCTTTATTTACTTAGGGGTGTAGTGCTAAAACGAGTTTATATAGTGCAGCATCTTTTTGGTCACGAAGACTCACAACTTCAAAAGTCAGTGGTTTCATCTAATTCCAAGCAGAAAGTCACGGTTCGTCTCATATTTTGCTCATACAGACTTTTCGAATATTTCAGGTTAAATGTAACTTGTGCATAAATAGTTTCGTAGGGTGAAATGCAGAAGCGGGCTACACAGGCGTCTGCGTTATGGTAAGCCTGTTCTGTGCATCTGTGACAATCGTATGTAATTGCAGGATTAAAAGACTCTTGCGCCAAGATAGTGAGGTGATGGGTATGTTTGAAAAGTATATTCACTCACATAACCTTCCTGTATTGGTGCTTTATACATCTAGTGTTCAAGTGATTTTGTACGTACCACTTTTGACTTAGTGGTTTGTGTAATTATTTTGTGATGATTTATTTTCATAGAAGTCATGAAAGAAGTCTATGCTCAGAATTAGATTTTTTTGCCGTGCCCCACTGATCCTTTAAATCAGAAGTTAACATTTTGCAAAAAAAAAAGTCTGGAGCAAACAAAGAAAATGGAGTCTTGTTTGCAAGTGGGTTTTAACTTAAGGAAATGTAAAAAAATGTGAATAAAATTGCATGTAGTAGGAAATAACACTTAGCTATTTACTTCTATTATCATGTGATAGCATTAAACTAGAAAATATTGTGCAAAAAATGTAGTACTTGGATGGAGAACTAATTGGAGTATACCACGTGTTTACCTTTGAGGATCTTCAGTGCTTCCTGCACTTCCTATGTCCGAGCTGCACAGAAAAGTTCTTCATTAACATCACTTTACAGAGGACTTTTATTAGTGGATTAGTGACATAATCTCTAGACACAGATACCTCTTGACTTCCTGGCTGTGTAGGGAAGAAGTTTTAGAATAGTATGTAAATCAGAAGAAGCCTAATTTCTGTCTCAATCAAATGCAGTCATCAAGTAGTGAGAGCTGTTTTCTGGGTTTGGAGTTTTATTTTGTAAAATTCTAATTTTTAGAGAGAGAGGTGCATTACTGGACATAATGTTAAAAATTCTATTGAATATGTTATGAAACAGTGTGGCTTACAACACCAAAACTCTTATGGAAGAGCATTCACTAGCTCTTATTATCTCTCTTTGAAATATGTACATTAAATTGTCCTCTTATTGCATTAAATATTGCTGGAATTTCATTGTGCCATCTACTGAATCAGTGTAGATGAAGCGAAGCACACACACTCATACATACCGATATATATATAGTCTGTCTACACTATATAAATTTCATATATTGTATTCACGCAGCATAAGTAAAAACATCTTGATGTCCTCATAGGAAAAAAAAAAAGATGTAGTAGTAGTGTACTGGTTGTTTGTTCTGTATATTTGAAAGAGTGAATGAGAAGTAATCCACAGATGTGTGAAAAGTACAGCAGTTCTGTTTGGAACAGAAAAAAAATCCAACTATCAAATAGCACATGATGGTTCCCACTCAAATAAAAAAAAAATCTTAAAGGTGTTTTCAGTGTAAGTATGATTTTATTATTTACCTGGTTTAATTTGCAAACTATGTGTGTGAGAAGAATATATACTCTCTGCTAAGGGGTGAGATATGTTCATTATTGCTTATATCACAATTTTCCAAATCACCTCCGTGAGTTGTTCCTAAAAAGAAAAAAAACACAGGTTTAGATCCTTTCTGATATCACCAACTCCACCTAGATATAACAGCTGAAATAAGCAACACAATCTCAGGGAGAGAAAGTCAGCTATGGCCTTCCTTGTAACTGTGTCTGTAAACCACCACGCGCATGGATACTTTTATATGTAGAAACAAAAATCTGTTTAATTTTATTCATTAGCAGTTCTCACTGCTTACTGAGTCACAGTGGTTCATTGCTCCTGTTACTTAATGTTATTTCATTAAATTTAAATAATGAAAACAAATCAAGTACCTCACTCCAAAGACTGAAGTATTCCCCTTTGTTGTGCATGAAGTCCAATTATGTAAATTTTACCTTCTCGTTGTAATGTACTTCTCAGGGTGGAGGCGTCCTTATGGTAGAGGTATTCTTAATGGAATGTATTACTGATCAAGTGACTTAACATAACTAAGGCTGAAATCTACCTTAGTTTAAAAATCTGTTCTGGAGGACTTAGCACAGAATGAAAGTGATTTTGCAGGTTCACCAAGGGGCACGAAGCTTGTTGCTTGCACCCAGGGTCATACGTTTACATGTAGTAAGATAGATGTATGTAATACCGACACGGAGGTCCATCAGCTGTATGGAGAATACAAATCTTAGCCTTGGGAATGCAATCACATGACAACATGTTGCTTCAGAAGAGAGAAATTGATGCCAAAATAAACAGACATTTGGCTACTAAAGATAAGGGAGAGTGGGATAAGGGTGGGAGAACCAACACACAGTTATTTCTGATGCATGTATTAATAAAAATTTATTGTAGCTAGTGTATCCTAGTGACATCATATAAAATTTGTATGCTCATGTAGTTACCGTTATCTCTGTGAGTGGTTCTCTGCCACAGTACTAAATAAGATAGCAAAGAACTGATAAATTAGCTAGTACTTCCCACAAAGATACGGCAGGTTGGACTTACTTATGCAGTTCAGACTATTTATCAGCCCATGGCTTTCTTCTGGTGGCGGCTCCGATGCGCCTGGGCGCTGCTGCTTGAATCTATCTTAGAGCCGTGACACTGATTATAGGACGCTCTCAGCCCAGGCCAGTTTCAGAGGGTGCTGTTGGTTTTGAGCTGCGGTGTATCCTTTGTAACCACACCCAGTGGTTCATGCAGCAGCCTGTCACTGACAGGCCTTGGAAAATCATGTTGCGCTGTGCATCCCCGGTTTGATTCACCATGGCTTTCTCCTCGGTGTTTCCCACAAGAGGGAATCTCACAGCCTTGAACCATTAGACAGATGTTTACTTCGTCTGTGGCTTGTTAAAGGAATCAACTAATCTATTGGAGGCTGTTGAGAGCTCTTGAAAGACTGAATGTGTCTGTTCTCATGTTGAAGGATTTTGTTGAATGATAAATGATTAAAGGATTAGTCATGATTTTGGGGAGAATGTCAAGGTGTAGGCACAGGAAGTCCAGCTCACTGCACTGCAAAATACAAGTCTGCGTGTGTGGAAACAAGGCAGATGAAGCACAAAGTACCTCTTAGCTGTGCATTTCACAAAAGCAAAATGCATCTTTGTCCTTAAAACATTCTTTAACTCATTATGGTTTTATATGCCTGTAATTATATCAGAATTCAAATTCTCAAGGGTTTGCTGTTAAGAATGGATTTTAATTCAAAAGCTCTTTGAAGGAGACTTGCTACTTTTCTAAAAGCAAAAACCAAAGAAAATACCTGCCATAAGCATTGGTATGAAAATATCACTAAGGCACTACCTAACAGATAATTCGACGCCAATTAATAACTCTATAGTTGTTCTGCATTTTCAATTTTGTATGAATACTGTGGTAGTTTTTGCAGTATCAAGAAGTACCCTGGAATTGTTGATCTGCATAATCAGTGTAATTCATGGCCAGTATCTCACAGTGTACTGAATAACTAAATATTTAAGTAATTATTTAAAAGTTGTATTACAGTTGAGAGCATTGGAGGCCAAATTTTGCCATGCCCTAAGCAGATACAACTCAGCTGAGAATGACTTTTTCACTCCTGTGGAGTTACAGGTACCAACACCATGTCTGACTGTGGCCTGCTTGCTCAAGTAGCATGGCTGTGACTAGAGCAGTGGGGTTTGTCCTTTATCTGTGGGTCTGTAATTATTTTGGAGCAGTTGTGCAGATGCCTATGTTGCAGTTGAGCTTACTGTAGTAGTACTGTGGTACTTTTGCCTCTCCAGGAGGAATCCATTGACCCCTGCATGCATGGACCACATGTTGAAAACTGCTCACCTGTATGATGACACCTATGAACTTTTAAGATAAATATCAGGAAAGTTTCTAAAGACTTATACCATGTGCTCTGTCTACATCTGAGCAGTTAGATACAGCTCAGGGTCTTCAGGAGGAGGATTTCTGTAGGAAGCCACAAACTTACTTTGTTTTGATCTTTTAAAGCACTTAGGCATGTATTTATTTTTGAGTGTGTCAGCACTTCTGTTAATGCACTGAGACTGACTGTGTGTTGCACACATTTAAATGCTAGCTAAGGCCTTGAATGGAACTCAGGCATTGGAGTAGCTCTTACTTGCTCTGTGCAAGTGTCCTCCTAATCTTCCATAGCTTTGCTCTAAATTTTGCAGTGTCAGGAGGTACTGAGTGTGTGAAGAACACTGCCCATTCTATGGCTTCCCCCAGACCCATTTCAGAGAGTCAAAATTCATTTCAATCACATCTGTGTTTCTTCTTGCCAATTTACTACTCAGCAGAATATAGCTTGGATAATCTTTGCAAATACCGATTACTACATGTTAATGTATTTTGGCTGTCCTGCAAACAAGCCAGTCTTAGTTTCTTCAGCTTTGAAGTATACAGTTTTTTAGTCTTGTGGATCTTAACTTTTGAAGATCATTTGAGGTACTAGGAGAAGAAAATTTACATCTTATACTTTGTCCTTTAGTTTTAGCTGTCATTAAATTATGTAATGAGTCATTTGTAATTTTTATGATGCTTACCAATCATGCAAAATTGGTAAGCTTTCTAAGCACTAACCTAAATATTAAGTCCTATTAATACAGTTTTACAAGATGGCTCTTTCTCTGAAAATATTAGTGAACAACAAAGTTTGTGCTTTCACAGTTGTACAAAAAAAAGTAGATTTGGATTATATACTTCATCTAAAGAATCTAAATGGTTTTAATCAAATGTCTTCCTATAAGTTTCCCATCCTCATTTTGCAGCTGACAGTTCATCTGGAAAACAGATTTTTATTACACATCCATTTGCCTCTAATGTGGTGACAGCACCTATTTACTGTATCTCTGTATATTTCTTCATCTCTTTTTATACGAAGAAAATTGATCAGATGTGTCAGTTTAAGCTTTTTGGGAAGGATGCTAATGAGTATTATTGTTTTTAAATGTTTATACTGTGGTAATGTTGAGTGGCCTCCGTTGTATCAAGTCACAATACAAAAAGTTTATAGACTCAAGTACCACTATTATCTCTTCCGAGCAATTAACAGTAATTCATGAGAAGAAACAATCTTTAAAAAGCATTTAGAAAGTAAGAACAAATTCCTATTGCAGCTCTGTTAGCAGAATCTGGAGAAAGTTGACTACCTTCAGAGAATTTCTTCCATGCTATACTAATATAGCTGAGATGGGAATGTGGGTTTAGATTCTAGATATAGACCTCTGTGAAGTCTGGTGACTCAGAACAGACTCAGAGCAACTGGCATGTGTGGTTAGTTTAGCAAACTGCGAGCGTGGAAGAGGGCTGGTATAGAAAGTACGACTGCAGCACTCCTTCAGTACTGCTGCTTCAGTACTGAAGCTCTGCGATGCAAATGCTTCCAAAACAGAGCAGTATCAGTACCCTATTTATAGGGTACAATAAAACTGACTGCAGTCTCATCTAAGTTGAGGAGAGGGGTTGAATCTTTACGTTTTACTTAAATGTGGGATCTTATCCAGGTATCAGTGTACAAATCAGAGTAGTGGCTGTTACGTATCCTGAGCAGGAGAGACCCTAACAAACTAGTTGGTATATTGATGTCACTTCTAAACATAGGCAATCTAGGCACTTTGTGTACAGCAAAGTTTGCTGTAGTCATTGAAATAGTGTCCCGTTTGTCTCTCCTCCATCGTTCACAGCAGCCATGGGAATTAGTTTAAGTACACAGGACACAGACAGTACAGGAGAATAGCAAATCGATCTTCTGTTGGCTGAAATCTCATGTATTTTGTGATACATTCTATTGGGTATTCCAGTGATTAATGAACGAGGTTAGGGGAAATGTGTAGGTGTGACTTTCAGGTTCTTGTTGGTGTAGTTGACAAGTGAATAATGTCAGAAGATAAGAATCTTTTAATTGGGTTTCAGTTTAGCCAAGCCCATGATAAACATGCATATCAGAACTTTGATTAACACCGAGAAAGGAGGAAGATAGCAGATTTTTGAGATTTTGACATGTAAGAGTGATTCTTAAGTTAGATTTCTACTATGAGACCGTTGCACACAGAAATAATAGCATTTAAAGTGGAAAATACAGAACCTGACTAGTGCTGTGATAAGCTGCTAATTTTTTATGACTAAGGAACTTACACTCTGGCTCACGCTCCAAGAACTATGTTAATAGCGCTAATGTTTTGGGAGGAATTTGCCCAGGTAAAACGTCTCTACATGTATGTAGGTTACCATCTGCTGAACTGTGTTACACCATTTTCAGTATAACGCTGTGACTGACACCCCTTGCAATGTGCACCCCTTAAATAATATACAGGTAAGCTTGTATATTATTTAATAGTTTAACGGCTCATTTTGCTAATCCAGCAAATTCTGAAAATTCAGTGCGCATAGGAAGGTGAGCTCTGGCTGTCAGTGTAAGCTGGGATGATCCTTCTGTGCTTCAGGTCTTACAGAAATTGCCAGCCGCCTTGGTTTGCCTGAACAGAACTCCCAGGACTACATTTCTGCCCTTTTGGCCAGGTTCCTCTATGCTTACAGTATTAAAAAGACCTGCTTGTTTATCGAAGTCTAGGAAAACTCAGTCAAGAGGGGAAGATTAGTTTAAAAATCTGAATATGAAATGTATTAAAAGCAATATTTGAGACAGCTGATAGTACTAATACACCATTTAAAATATTAGAGCCACTAAGAAAGCATTCGGTCTGCTGTCACAAAATTGGAAATTTTAATACTTCAGTTTAAGAAGGGTGAACAGATAAGGAAAAAGCCTTTACATTTGGGAGAAATCATCGCTTGATATGTCAAGTAAACTTTCAGAATAGCCACTGTTCGTGGAGGCTGTACCCTCTGCCCCCTTTAGCTATTTTTTTGCTTTCGTTCATGTTTTCTCTGAATTTGTCAAAGGGACTATCAGAAATTTTATATAGGACAGTCAAATAATCATGATCTGTGTCCTACCAATGCTGACAAAAATGTAAGAGAAAGTCATATGGGAAAAATAAACATATAGGGCTGGCTTCGAAAGCAGAAGTCCCTCGGATTGCAGTGTAGTGTATTGCCAGCATGCCACAGATGTGCACCACATGAGCAGACAGAAAGCAGTGTGAGGAGTCTGCATTCATTTTGTATCTGTCCCAAGGTGAACGGTTGGAGCCATTATGGATTTATGTAGTTTTGTTTATGGCTAGCTTTAGAAATAGTTGAGCAGATTATTTTTTTAAGCCTTTCACAGGGAGGCAACTAGCCATATTCCCTCCTGCTAAGGGCTTTTACTCCAGCTGGATTAAAACTATTTCTTGAACTGCATCCTGATGGAGAATCTGAAAACACTTGTGTTTTAGAGGCGGTGTCATCACACCTCTGCTTGGCAGGCGACCAGTCCTTTGTTGTATTAATTTGAAGGTTGCAGAACTTTCTTCCTTTGGACATCTGCCTCAGCCTTTCTTTGACTTAGTTAAAAAAATTAAAAACTGCAAATGCTGTATTACCAAGTGTACCTACTGGAAGCATTACTGGGCATGTGAGTGAGTGCTCTTTTCTGCAGTGGAATTTGATGTTATCCTATAACATTTTGCTAGGTCTTGCTGCTGTCTCTTTTGTGTTGCTCTTAACCACAGGAGTCTGTTTATTTTTTTAAATGTGCTGGTCCAGAACAGTGGGTATTCTTGCTTGAGAAGCAGACCTTGTAAATTATTACTGTAAATAATCTTTTAAATTAGAATATAAAGAGAAGACTATTACGCAGGAGTGGCAGAGTAGACATACCTCATGTGACTCTGTTGAGTACATCGGCCAGCAAAACCCTCTGTGCTTTTTTGGCATATCCTTAAACCAGTCTGGGTTTGTGTGGCAGTATTACTGTCGTTTTGCAGCAAATCGGAACTTGTGTGCTGGGGGGCACTCTCTAACTTTTTCTAATGTTTCCACTGGGTGGTGCTGCAGGAATTCCTTTTTTTTTTTTTTTTTTTTTTTTCACTTCAATCTGCATTTCCCAGAAAGACGCCTCTAAAATATAATAGGAGGAAGTCCTGATTTAGAAGGTTTTTGCAGTTTCAACACAATGGAAGAACTCTGAGGATGCTCTGGCAGGAAATGTCCTGGTTGCTGGATGTGGAAAAATTACCAGCGTTCTGTATCATACACACAGTTCCCTAAAGTGCCCTGGGTATGGGTTGCACCATTAGTTTGATTTATTAGCTTTAGCAGAGAAAGTTCTGCATCAAGTTAAACCAGGTATATTTACACACTTAGTTGCGAGCGTATTTGTTCAAGGCCAATTAAATTGGCAGTAAGATCTCCTTTGATGAGTATTTGAAAACTTTCTGAGTAAACAAATTGATATTTGTTTTTCCTTCTTTCTGGCAGAATCACTGACTTCTCACCAACCACATCCTATTTATCACCCTTGAAGCATCTCTGTTGAGAAATAAAGTGTGAGGACTGACTCAGACTTTTGCCTTGTTCTTTCAAATGTTTCTGTGCAAACATTTGGGCAGATTTGGCAGTTGTCTTTAACCTCTCATGATATACTCATTGTTACACAGATGAATTTTCAGTGGAAAATGTTAGGGCTGACTGATTTTTTGATTATCCTAGAAAAGTTTCTTTTCTTGATCAGCACCCTTTTGCTTCCGTAATCAAATGTAAAACAAGTGTGCTTAAATTTTTAATAGAAACTAAAATATAAAAGAGAAAAATCAGCCTAGAAAATGTGTAAGCTGTTCAACTTTCCATACAGACATTCACTTTAGAACTCTTAAAACTGTACGTAGCTGAAACAGCTATAGGCTACCTTATTCCATATTTTTCTCTAAATATACTCTCTGATATCTGTCAATATGGAATGGAATTGTTTTGCTAATTTCCAACAAAAGCTTTTTAAAACTCACATAATTGTTTATTTTATAAGTATTAATATACTTTAAAAATGAGTATGGTTTAGCAAAATCTCCATTTCTAGTATTGAGAAACGGTGGTTAAAAAAAGTAATGACAGAACAGTCACATTCTTTCACGTTATTGCAGCAGTCATCTCAAGGGTTAAAATGAACCTGAGACACTTAGAAAAATAAAACCAGAGCTGCTATTACAAACTGGGACAGATGTAGGAGGCCAGGTTTCCTGTGGCCCATTTTCCAGTTTCCTGGCTGCAACCTGCAGAAATAAAGGAAGCCGAATGCTAACGTGAATGAGAAGCTAACAATGCCCCACGTCACGCTGCTCAGAGAAACGTGCTGTTGGCCAGAATTAGGATACAAAAGCAGTAAATGGACATACAAAAAATATACACATGTTTTCCAGAGTAGTGGAGAAGGAAGAAAAAAAAAGGCATCTGTTGCAGAGAAATGCTGTGTGCTTGCAAAAGCGCACGCTTGCTTGTAAGGGAAATGTAAGCGGAGGTGTGTGCCTGCTGTGGTGGGGCATACGGAAAGGAGCTGAATCTTTTGCAGCTGCTTTGGCTACAGAAGGAATCAGCAGTTTCTTCTTATGCGAAGGGAAATTAATTTCCCTGCCCTGACTCTGCCTCTTAATCCTTTTCATGTACATGTCTGATCACCATCGTTCTGCCTATAGTGCATAATGCTGGCTCACACCTTTTATGCCTTCCTGATTTAATTGATCTCCAGCTGATTTTTTCAGCCTCTGGAGTCCCCAGCCAGTCTGTCCCACTCACCTGTCCCTCCTCTGCCCCAAGTCCCACGACCTGCTTTATAGCTCAGAGTCCCAGATGTTCCTCTGCGGACCCTCTAAAGCAACAAGGGGTTGGTTTTGATCCTAGTGCCTGGAGGGGTTCCTAGTTTTAGCTTTCAGAACATGTTCACGTTGATTGTCTAGGATAAGCAGTATATCTATTTTAGAAAGGCTGTGGGGGGGCTAAAATAGAGTGGGGAGAAAGAATCCGGGTTGGAACCTGGAGTATGTGGGAGAACCGAAGATGGGAACACAGCTGTAACAGTTGTATGGAACTAAGGACCTCTGCAGAGGTCCTGAATGCTACAGAGCTGCTTTGAAGCTTTCTGCCCTTTTCTTCTAGCCTTTCCTGTGCAAGAGTCCTACAAAACTTAATGCCCCAAAGGGTATCCTATTTATCTCACAGATCATGTCGTATATCTTTCTGATACTGAGCTTTTTATCTAGCTAGTTTTGTCTCTGAGCTTCGTTTTCTACTGCCTGGATTTAAGATGGCTGATTATCTGTTTTATTTTGCCCAGCAGGTTAATTACTTTTTTTTTTTTTTTTTTTTTTAATGCCACTCTACTGACATTTTGTCATGGAATTTCATATGTATTGTCTTGGTAAAAAAAAAAGCTAATGCATCTCATCATCATGTGTATTCATATGCCTTAATCGTTTCTAGTGTAACTTGCCTAATGTTTTCATAATGCTTGCTTATGCTGGTAGAAGTCAATCTCCAGACACTAAAGGGAGGCCAGTGTTTGGCATTTGGTCCCCTCAACGAAGTGAGGAATTTGGGCACCTCCTTTACAGGAAAATCATCTCTTAGATGGGATGCTTTGCCCTGTGGATGTGTCTGTCCTTTTCTATTATTTTCTTTAGGGAGGTCTTAAGGTGTTGACTTTGCGGCCGCTCCAAGTTTAGGCATTTCCTTTAGTCCCTTAATTTGGTTGAAATGAATAGGGGCAGTATTATCAGCACAGATACTATACTCTGAGTTGACTCCTTCCCACATCAGTCCTGAACTTAAAATTTGATGTTGTGTTGTATCACGCTGATCATGCAGTTGATAGGGTTTGTATGGGGGGGGATATGTGTGTATGCACATTTGAAAGAATGTAAATTGGTAATGCAGAGAGCTGTTAGTGTGGTTACCTGCCACAGCTGCCTGAGAAATGGACTTTCAGAAATCTCAGTCTGAAATACTCTTTTTGCTGTCTAACACAGCATTTCCAAGTATAATTCCTTCTAGCTCTGCCAGTGATTATTTGCATCAGCAGTAGCGGAACTGATCACAAAGTAAAATTACAAGGCTATTTAGGTCAGGTCAACCTAGCAAATTTTGTTTCATGGCTTAGAAAATATCTTTGACGGTCAAATGCATTGTATAAATATTTAAAAAATGGTAAGATGGCAAAACCACATGTGTTAAAGTTAATGGATGAAAAAATTAATTGACTCTTTTGTCTGTATGAATTTTAATTAGGCTTTCCATGACACAGAATACGTGTTTCTTACATATGTTGCCTGTCTCATTCTGTATCATAGATGGTTGACACTATGTAAATAAGTGATTTTTTAAAACTACTTTTCTTCTAATCCATATAATTCAGAATGTGGTTCCATGTATTATTTATTGCACAGCATTCAAATCCTGTACTGAGCACAGAAGTAACAGGAATATTTATTATGACTATTTAATATTAATAAATAATTGAATGAAATACGAAATATGTGCCCTGTAGGAAGTGACCATATCCTACCACCCGTTTCTGTCAAATTAAGGCAAGACACTGAATTCCCTTTGAGTCAGTAAAAATTCAAAAGGATTAGAAAGTACATAAAGGAAATGCAGTGTTTTATGAGGATTTCTGATTCCTCCCAATCATAGTTTATAACAACTTTTAATACAGGTAGCACATTTTGGGTTAAATTACACATCTTGTAATACATCTGCCATGTAATTCTTTTGCTCCACCACTCAAATGAGGCACAAGTTAAGGCTTAGTACACTGTGTGGCCACTTTGTCTTCCCAAGAGGATAGTTAATACTTTGTGGAACTCCAAAATGGTGTCCATAGAGAAAGATAGGTTAATACTTCTGTTGACCTGATTGGAAATGAAATATTTTGTATCAGTTAAAAAATCCTGTCACTGCAGGATCTTCGATTTGTACTATTCCCCTGCAAATCACATTTTAGAGAATGGAAATGAGATGCAAAGATTAACACCAGTTTACCGAATTCAAGGTATTTAAGATTTTACATTACCACATATGCTGAGCACAGAGCTTCTGTTAAAGGTAGTTACAGCTGTGAATATTCAGTGCAACTCAGACCTGAATGCCTGAAGCTGGGTGCTCAGAAGAAAAGGGACGTACAATTAATGATCAACTGAAAATGTAATTTGCATGATTTGCCTCATGTAGGAATCATATATGTACAGTTGTTATACAAGGGTTATGGGGAGCTTTATACAGGAACTCGGTGGCAGATGGAGGGATGGAATACAATGCAGCATTGTGCTGTTTTAATCTTGTTTCTGAATGGGCAGACTTGGGTCATATCCAGCAGATTTATGCCCATACCAATTAAGCACATTGATGCTGAGTTCTGAGGTGCACAGCTCCTTTATAAAGCCTGTTCAGAAGAGCTGCGTGCTTGGAGAGTTGATGGTAGGGCAAGCAGGGTGGTGAGGAGCTCCCTAAATCTAATCCCACCTCAGCCATCTGCCCTGGATCCAGCACCTGAGGGACCCCCCCGAGATTCCGTGCATATCTCCGCTGGTTGAAGAACTGGTCGCCAAGAACTGAGCTGCTTTGAAAAAGGCAGCAGTAACCTTTTCTGTAATAACCTGATGGGAGTCACCTCCACTCACTCAGTCACCGGGACAGACAGTGTGGAGTGGGTGCTCCTGCAGGATGTTCTCACCCAGGCTGGCGCTGCGCACACGTTTCACATTACACCCCTGGCTGAGCACCGTGAGGCCCGCGCTCGGGAGATAAAATGGAGTCCCAAACTGTTTACATTTTGCAAACGATAAGCGTCAGAAAACAGGTTCGTAACGGAAAGTGAGCTGTAGGTTACTGTGTGAGTGTTCTTGGGCAGAGGTGAATGAGGATGGAGGAGACTGAAGGAAAATGCGCTGCAGCGTGAGTTCAGTCCCACTTAAACTCTCCGAAGAGGCGTGACAGCTGGTGGTCAGAAGGAAGATGTAATTTAAGGTCTGGATGGGAGAATTGCATCTCCAAGATACTGTGCAGCTTTGGCTAGTGGCATGGTGGTGGAGTTCATATTGGTGCTTCTGTAACTCTCCTTCATCTTGAATTTCCTCAGCTGAAGTTCTACTGACAGATCTTTGTAGCGTGGTACACCTGTACACATTTTAATACAATTTTGTAGAAAGCTATTTATAAGTTACTTCTAATTTTCCAGAGCAAAAGAAGTTCTGTTTGTGATTTCTTGTTTGGAAGAGTTGTATGATACAAGCTGAAATTATGCAGAGTATCTCTGTATAATATGTGATATATAGAAACCAAGATTATTTTAAAGTAATATGGCTGTATATACCCTACATATGTTTACTGAAGTTGCAAAATTTATAAATATTAATTTAAAAGTGTATATGATGCCAGATTAATTGGGATACTTTATTAGCTATGATGTTATAGATAAATTATCCATTAAAGATGTTAATACTTGCACAGATGGTATAGTTTAAAGGAACTTATAAAGAATGTAAAGCGACTATATAACTTTCAGGTATATTTAATTCTAGCTATACATTCTTCTTTCTGCCTTACACTGTGTGGAAAAGGATTTGTATAAAGTGATAAAAAATGCAATAAATCAAATGCAAAGCTTTGAAAATGCCAAATCATCCATATAGGCAGCTCTGTTTCAAGGACACCTAACAGTCCTGGGAGCCTCTGCCATCTCTTGGGGGTGCGATGCAGTTACTGTGTTACACAGCTGGGTGTCAGGGGTAGATATTTTTGTCCTTGTCATTCAGACTGGATTCTCAGTTAATCAGGGAAACGAGGCTTTTTCAGGGATAATAAACCTCTCCATTAATTCTGCAAATCCTTGTTTGTCCAGTGCACTTGGAAATTATTTGGACCAAAACTGAGCTCCGAATCCTGTTTTTCTGTAAAACTATTGACGACATTCTCTAGTATCTTAAACTTGCTTTTACACTAGCGGAGCTTATGCAATGTATTTTCCTTGCTACTAGCGAAGCTTATGCAATGTGATTTCCGTAGTGCTGGGGCAGATGAAGAGGTGAATCTTCCCTCAGCCTCCTGCTGTCCTCCTCCATCTGGCAGATAGTTGGAAGTCTTGTGCCCTCTCGTGGTCAGCTCACCCAGGGAACCTCAGGCAGGAGGCCTGGCATGCTCTGGCTGTGTAATCTGTTAGGGCACACACAGTCATGTATTAGGGAACAAAATGAGCAGTTAAAAATCACGAGCTTGTTTAGATAAAGGCAAAAATATCCATTGTTACATGTACAAAGATAAGTCGGGTAATAATTAGCCCCATTATCGCCATAGTTAACCCAGTAATACCAGCATCTTTAAATCTGCATTAGTTAGCCATAACATGTCCAAATTAAGTATCAGAAGAGGACAAGAAAAAATTATTCGATACAGTGTTAACACACTAAGGCCGGTAATGTTGTTGAAAGTTGGGGAAAATCTAATTTTGTCGTTCCGTAGTTTTAAGAGGTCAATTTTAGCTGTATCTTCATTGCAATAATCAATTGTCTTTAGTGGTAAATGCTTCCAAGTTTTAAGTTGTGTCTATGCCTGTGCTGAGTTGGAATATAGTAATTCTTAAGTTTATCCTTCTGTTGCAGTGCCTGAAGAAAAGGTTTATTCTAGGGAGGGCTCAGTAGCACAGGCAGTTAGCAAAGAAAAAAATACTCAAACAACCTTTAGCAGAGAAAAAACATTCAAATAACTTTAGAAGTGAGACTCAGGCACTGTTAAAAATATTCCTAGCTCTCAGTTGTACATATGATAATGAAAGATCTCTGCTAGAGAAAGGTTCAGGGTAAACACTTACTTTACTGTGCTTAAGTGTACTGAACTTTCAGCATTTCTGCAAAACAGATAGTATCTTTTGACCTATTTGAATTGGCAAACAGAAGCAGCAAGAGCCATTTCAGGCCCTGGAAGAAACAAAATAGACAAAGGCCGTATGACACCAGAGAAGTGAGGTGTGTGTGGTGGGAAGGAGAGACTTCTGGCCCTCTAACCAAAGGCAGCTGCTCTGGTCTTACCTTTTCCTCCCCTTCTTCACAGTGACGTATCTGAACAAATCATACTGAACTCTTCTCATGTTAGTAAACAGCAGTTTTTCAGCTCGTTTCAGTGGATAGTTAGATCAAGTCCTATTTTTTCCCTTCCTATACGTTCCTTTGAAGGGTGGTTGCATACATTGATTTGAAGACCCCAACTGGAGATGACCCTGTACCGTGTGAATTATGCGGGCAATGCTTTTCTAAATACTTACTCTATTTTATGTGTCCCTTCAGAAAATAGCAGTAGAAAAAATACTGAAAGGGGAGTGCAAGACCTGTGGGTCTTGTGAGTGCTTGGTTGTAAATGATACAGTGGCTTCCTTTGCTCAATTATGTAGGCTGACGCCTACACAGAGCTTATCACTGAAATGAGCATTGGGTGGAACACCTGCTCCCAAATGTTTTTCACATTGTTGCTCTCCTTTGTCCCTTGTAGGTATGGAGAGTGCAATCACACTGTGGCAGTTCCTTTTGCAGTTGCTGCTAGACCAGAAACATGAGCACCTGATTTGCTGGACGTCTAATGATGGCGAATTCAAGCTACTCAAGGCAGAAGAAGTGGCTAAGCTGTGGGGACTCAGAAAAAACAAAACTAATATGAATTATGACAAGCTGAGCCGAGCGCTCAGATACTATTATGACAAGGTAAATTTTGTTATTCTCATGCAGACTAAGAATATAGCAACACTACCATTTAATATTTCACCTCTATGTGGAAGCTATTCAAAAGTTCCTCTAACTAGTTTTTACAACAGACAACATTATTGAAGGCAATCACAATGGAGGTAAGAGGGCAGCTAAAAGATGCCCAGGAAAACACTTCACATCCCATTTCCTGAGGAGGGGAGGTTTCCACCTAGGTTTCCACTTAATGATGCTTTCATGTGTTTATGCGTTTGGCTACCCAATATTTTCTGTAGCTTTTGACAACAATAAAATAACTGTTGATAACGGAGAACTGTTTGATTATTACAGCTTGCACAGGATCTTCTGGAATGCAGGGAGGTGGTAGAAAGCAGTGATCCTGCGATGCAGCAGGCAGAGTGGCAGCTTTACCGTCAGGTATCACCTATGTCAGAACAAGGAGAAGACAAACAACCCAACAGCATAGAGGGCGGGGTTGAGTTTGCACAGTTTTCATGGGGCACATCTTCTGGAGTTTAGATCTGGTTGGCCAGCGTTTTAGCTAGTCTTGCCTGAGTTTTCCAGTAAATCTTTCCTACAGTTGTATTGGATCCTAATTTATTAGCTGGAAATACAACGCTGAAACACTTCTGCAGTTATGACAGTGCAGTATCTCACTGTAACTATTCCTTTGTTAACACTCAGTGTTTCTAAGAGTTTGGAATTTTTCCACTGTGTCATTTTAGGACATAATCTGTGTTAGCTTCAGCAGCAGTCAAGATCATATGTTCTATCATTTAATTAGCAGCAATACATAGGAGAGTGCACTGATGTCATGTCTTACTGGATGAAAGTGCAGAATAAGAGTACCAATTGGGGGAGAAGCAGCTGGTCAGATGATGGGTGTCAGGGCAGGGATATGTGTAGTGCTATATGTCAAGGTAGTAGTCTCATGCTGAGCTCATTTTAGGTGAAGACAGTATTTGCTGTAGAATGTTAAATTTACTCCCACTTGGGAATTTATCTTTTGGGTATCTCAAGTCAAAATAGTGGAACATGTGCTTTGGTAGGGGCTTCTTCATCCAATTTTTCTGGCCTTGCAAGACCTACTGAATTTTGCCCCTCCTTCACAGATACATTTGTTGAGGTTTGGTAGAACTAATAAGGTGCAAGGAGTCAGGACATTTTACACAGCAACCTTATATCTGGCAAGCGGTGGTTATTTGCACACTGTCAGAAGCTGGTTACAGGCAAGTAGTATGGGCTTATACCTAGTGCAGAGCTGTTGGCTGTTGAGAGCTTCACTTTCAACCTCTTTGTTTAAAACTGAAATCTGAAATAATGACATATTGGACATAGTAATCTGGAATTAGTTAGATCACTCAATTTGCTTCTGATTTTCAGACATCATGAGCATGCCCACAATTTAGAAGAGGTCAGTAGAGGTTACTGGTATCTAGCACCTCTGAAAATAAAATTCCTGTGGTATAATGGGAGTTTCTAAGATCACTGTCACTCTCATGAAACCATCCTTCACTTAGACATTTAGTCTTTGGTCTTCAGCATGAAGCAAGGTGGCAAGAGTACAACAGAGAATGCAAAACTAAGAATAGGGAGTAACCAGAATATGTATTAGATTACTATCACAGGAAGATATTTGAAGGGAATCTCTCAGATGTGTCAAGATACGAGAAGGAAAAAATTGTAGAAGACAAATACAGAGGTGTTAAAATATCTTGCATATTCACCTTTCTCAGTTTGAGACTCCAGCAAATTCAAGGAGTTTACAAATTGTTTCTCCAGCCTTTTCTGGATGAACATTGTATTGTTTTTACTAATTAACATTAAATCTTCTCAGGATTAGTTCCCCTAAAATTGATATTTTTTAATAATATGTCTAAATTAATGGGGTTTACTATTTCCTATATTATTGAATATTAAATATTAAAAAGAAGGGCTGTTATAGATTTTGTGTTTTAAAAAGGAAAACTTCATAGCCATGCTTAGTGGTCTGTTCTCATCTTGATTTTCAGAAAAGACAGTGAGATGAGATTATGCAGTGAGTAACGCTGGTGTTCAGCACAGTTATGGCATGCTTGCTGCCTGCACAAGGCAGAGGAAACTAGATATTGTTGCTGAACTGAGCTCAGAGTACTGCTGTCATGTATTATTTGTAGTGCACTAATTCTTGAAGGGCACGGTGGGGCTGGGCACTATGCAGCCAGTCTAACACAGCAATCAAAAAACATGTTGACTGCAAATTAACTGTGCACAATTTGATGATCAGACTTTTCATTACTCACATTGAAATTTGGAAGGACTTCTTCTCATGTGAGATTTTTTGAGTTTCAGATTTAGAGCTGCAAGTTCTGCAAATGAAATGCTTTTAGTATTTTGTCCACTAGAAGTCAGATTTTTCCACTTAACATGTTTCAAAGGTGGCCTGACTGAGAAGGCACAAAAGGATTTAGAGAGGACAGTGCAGCGGCTGTTCCAAGCAGTTGGTGTGGTGAAATCCTCTTCACGAAGTGCTAAAAAGGCTTCTGCTCAGCATGGGGAAGCTCGCCTCATTACATGACTCCAACCCCTCTGATTATGAACTTGACTGGGATCAATGGAGACAGAGTGCCTGCTGGTGAATGAACAGCATCTCCAGGCAGAGCCCAAATGCACAGTGGCTGAACAGACATTGCTTAAAAACAAGGGGTGAGATATTTGTAGCACTTGTCCTTTGAGATCTCTCTGATCTCTTCAAATCAATGCAATATAATGGTTCCTTACTTGAGGCTCTCTTTCTTTTATCCTTAATCTTTTTTTTTTCTTTTTTTTTTTTTAACCCTTGTACTGTTTTCAGTTGCTCCCCCCCTCCCCCCTTGTACACACACACACCTTTGTCATCTGTTTTGTCTCTGCTCATGCAGCATCTGCCAGAGGAGCGGCTGTACAGTTTCTTCACGGGGGCTCTGGCTGAGGTGATTGCTTGCTGTTCTTACAGCTGCTTGCCTGGACCATGTGCTCTCTTCTGTCTGCAGATTTTATCTGGGTGTGGCACAAGGATTTGGGCCGTTTTTCCGTGAGTCCTGTAGCCCAGTGGAGGTCATAGTTCCTGGAAGGAAAGAAGGATAAGCTCTTTCTTCCTCATGTATTTTGATCAGGGTTTGAACCTCGAACCAAACCCATGGCTATTGTTATTTAAATTAAAGGAGTAAGTCCTTTAGCAGAAAACAGTGGGAGCTTCTCACTCTCTGTGGGGGTTTGGTGTGTTGTCTCCTGTTGGTTCTCAGACAGTGAGGAAAGGCAGATGATTAGGAAAGTGCAGAGGGACGGGGGAACTTGGTGCAGGTTTTGAAGTGTGAGAAATACTGGCTAGGATAGTAGATAATGGATCCTTGTAGGATGGCAGGGAGTGCTCAGCAGTGGGTTCAGTCCTAAGCTCTTCCTCTGCCTTCAGTTCGGTCTATGATGCGTAGCACAGAAAGGGAAGAAGTGGAGGAGGGAAGGGAAGGCTCCTCGGCATTCTTCTTTCTCTTCTGCAAAACAAAAGGGGAAGGGCTGGTGAGGTAAAAGAGCCTCTCAGAGTTTTGCACTCCTCTCCCCTGGACCATTCACCAATTTGTGGAATAAACCAAGATCAGTCTAGACCTTGAGGTAGCCTCAAGGAGGCTTCTGAGATCCTTGTCCCATCCCTTGCAGTTGGCAGTGATGGATGTGTCGGCAACTGGGTGTGCTGGGGCAAATGGGATGCAGACTGAGCAGATGGGATGAACAGTGTGCTGCAGGCTGGGGAGTGGCAGCAGGAAAGGCGAGAGGCAGAACTCCGGACAAGACTTTGGGTTGTGGAGTTACCAACAGGGACTTACCTACCTATAACCCAAGATCTGGCAGCACATGAGTTTGAGGTGAAGGGTGGTGATTTTTTAGAAATGGTGGTGGCACACGGGATGGGCCTTCCTTTCTTGAGCTGCCCTCTCCTGTTACTGCCTATAGCTGACAGTAACTGAGCTACTGCTTCATGCTTTGTCTTTGAAATTATTCACCATGGAGAAATAAAAACTGATCACTGCATAAATGGAGGTTTATGAGCTCAGCCATTTTGCTTGGAGGGGAACACCAGCTTGTTAAAATTCATTATCTGTTTCATCTGAACTTAAAAGTAAATTAATTCCAGTACTGGAGAAAAATAACACAATTAGGAGAAGTTCCTTAGCCTGGCTTTGAAAGCAAGCATGATGTGCTCTTGAGGCTGATGGCTAGTTTTATGTTAAATTCACATAGAAAGCACCCCAGGAAATGTAGAGTGTGTCATGTCTTGATAGTAAATTGCTACCATGATTCTGGTTGCTAAAGGTTTGTAGATAATATGAAGATTTTCCATTTCCTGTTTCATTTGTTACCTGAATTCTCCTCCTCCCTTTTTATTTAATGCATTTCCCCTGTTGCCTCAACAGAGCAGCAGAACAGATGACAGAGTGCTGAGGAAAGGCATCCTGCACTCTCTCTACCTACAGCTTGAGCAGCATGTTCATCATGTCACACACTTATGCCAGTCAGAAATCTCTTGTAATGCTTTCAGGCAATGAAACCCTTCACATCATTCCCATGCAGAACCATTTAGCTTCATGTGTAGAACTAAAATATCTGTATGAGGAGGATTAGTAGGCTTCTTTTTGTTGAAGTTGCTCGGTTACTTTGTTTTCCTGATAGATGTAATGACAGATAACCTTTTGAAAGTCTCTAGAGGTTTCAGGACTACTAAAGACCCCCATGAATATTTCAAGATGACACCACAAAGGGAAGCTAGAGAGTTTTCCCCATGAGGTTTTCTTCTTTGAAGGAAGGAGGGCTAATCCAGGAAATTACATGCAGATAATAGGATGTAACAGTTGGGGAAGTCAAGCCCTCAGAAGTTAGGAAATGCAAGAATCACAGTTCCCTGGGTAACCTTAATGTTTGCATGAGTTATGCTGCATCTTTAATTACACAGTCACATACTGTTACGATGAGCAGCTATTCAATATTTTTGCATCCTCTGAACAGTATGTGGCCCCAGGCTTTACTCAGTGAGTGCTATTCAATCTGTCTTCTAAAGACAGAATAAATCATTTCAGTTTCAGTTAATGGCTACCCACTTTTTCAGATGGGTTGGCAGTGTGATGTATAGTATATAAATAATACAGGCTGCTTCGTGCCTGTTGCAGTGCAGGGGACAGAGCTTCTTGGGTGCTCTTAGGATTCAGAGCTGCCCATGGCATCCCCTCTCAGGTCAGACCTAGTAGCCTGGTTACTAGTTCGTATTTTTAATGCCCAAGTGTGGGTGGCAGGGTGGAAGAATTGTTTTGGGAAGAGTGTCCCTTGCTTGGTCTGATTACAGAACTTCAGGATATAAAGTGATACTGGAAACTATTCTTTTACTTTTGGGAAGGTCTTCTCTTGAGTTACCTCAGGGGAAATAGAATATTACAATGAAACAATAGAGGTATGATGGTGATAGAGTACCAGCTATACGTTTTGTAGTGGTATAGGTAAGAGGTGTTATAAGGAAATAATTGAAGGAGCATTAGAAAATAGCTCTACAGAGAATTGGAAGGAGCTTCTTTCAAGAGTGATGTGTGGAAGTCAAGAAAGTGCTTGTCTGAAATGGCATAAAAGTGGTTATTGAATACTGTCCTTATGGAAAGGTAGGAGTAAAGAATTTGATACTCAGTAAAAGGTGATGAGTAAAGGAGAAAACCCAAGAACTCCACTAAAAGGAGTGACAAATAGTTCATGTTTGATGTGAAAGGAAAGGGACGCCCAGTAAACTGCAGCAGAGAGAGCAGAGAACCTGGCCAAAGGTGCGAGCCAGAGGAATGGCCTTTGCCTTCCAGATGGAAGTGGGTGAGGAAAGACTGAAATCCAGCTAAATAAGAGCCTTGGACTTCCAGAGGTTAGTACAGGTGCACGATCTAGTAGCGCCTGTGCCTCCATTAAAAATTTCACAAAATCCAGCTTCTACGCCTACAGTATAATGAGCGTAAGTGCATGAAGGGTGATGTTAACAGAATCTGCCTGCCTGCACACACTGATGTGGACACACGCCCCATTTTTTGGAGCAAACCATGCAGTCACAGGCACCTCCTGCCAGTTTACGTACTTCAGACGTTGGAGTGTGAGCAACCCTCTCTCAGGATAGGGTTCCCAATAGCTGGAGGCAGCCCAGCTTCCTCCTCACAGAGTCCTGTGAGGAATTCATAGCCTAAGTGTCCCTACACGTGTTGCATCCCTCAGTACTCTGGGAGCCAGGGAACTTGCTACACATCCAAATGGGTGTTACACGCAGCAGCTACAGCTCTGGTCCTTCTCCTTCTTTCCCAAGCTGGGATGTTTGCTACCTACAGACAAGTTCATCCTGTTCTGCCATAAATTTTGAGATCGCAAGTACCCTCATTACAGGTCAGTACCTGGGAGGAGGAAAAAAGTCCCGATCTGGTCTTCCTGCCCCTGAGGCCCCTCATTAGTCTGAAGTTCAACTTGGAATTGGGTCCCATTTCCCAGATCAGTAAACTAGCTAGGTAACAGGTTTGAGCCAAGCTACTAAAATCCTTGTGTCACACTGGGTAGTATTGTTACACCTTAGCTCTAGATGGCTCGAACAGGGAGTAAGAGTCAGAGCTGATGGAATTAAAACACAAACACATGATAGAAGAACCAAAGTCTGAGTTGCACCAATGCACAGGAAAACTTCTGGGAGGAAAGAAAAAAATTGAAGGAGACCCAGAGGTCATGTGCTGTTGAGATGGGCAAACAGCTCCTGTGTATTTTGGGAGGGGCACATGCATAGTTGACACAAAAAACCCCTCCACCACATTAAAGCCTTGTTTAAGCTGCAGGGGGAACCAGGCCACCAAGCCTCTGGCATCTAGCTCAGCCAGCTGGTCCGTGAAGGACAAGGGGAGAGACCCATCCCTCCAGCTGGTGATTCGGAGCACTTGGGTAAGGCTGCTTTCAGAGGTGCTCCTAAAGCCAGTGTCAGAAGTGATGTGGTGTGAATAAGCTGATGTGCTTGAGCAGGCACTGGGCAGTGCTGTACCCAGTTCAGATCTGCAGCTTTCGAAGCACTTTGCAATGAGGGGTGGTCACGTTTGCTTCACTCACTGTTTTATAGTCCGGGGACAGAGGAGGGGAAGTGTAAAGTTTTCAAGTGAGGAACAGTCAAGAAGCCGAGAGAAGAGGGGCATTCCCAGTTCCCTGCTCTCTTTCTAAATGTCAGAGTGCTATCTCATGATAAGATCTTTTTTTTTTTTTTTCTTTAAGCTATTAGACTGGAGCCCCTGGTCCAGTTGGCCAGTTCTCCTCCCCAGCAGCTGCACGGGTCCAGCAGTCGCCTTCCGCAGCAGCACAGCCCCGGAGCTCCCTGCAGCCCTGGCTGGCAGCCACTAGCACCCACTGCAAGCCTGCTCCCGAGGGAATTTACCTAGAAAATTGAGAAAACAACAAAAAAGGGCTAAATGTGCCCATATACTTGCTGTCCTGCTACCACACAAGTGGTCTAGTCTCCTTGCAAATGCAGTCCTTAATACAAGGAAGCCTTCTTTGCCCTTTCAAGCTGAGGGTGGGAAACCCCTGCTTGTCACGCCTGTCACTGCCTTCTGTGGTTTGAACCATCGTCCACAGCTCAGAATGATTCTGACAGACCACTGAGGTGATGGTAAAAATAAGCTGCTTTTTACCTTCACTTCAGTTATTTGTCAAAAAAAATTAGAAAAGTCCATGTCATTTCAGAGGCGCTTAATTATTTGCATCCTTATTTTCTCTTACATGCTGATGGAGATTTCCTCAGGCTCCACATTTAAGAGAAGCTTGCAAAGTGCTTGAGGGCTCTGCACTTGAATCCTTTTCATCTCCAGCCTTTGTTAAGTGAGCCTTTGCTGCAGGCTTATGGAGTCAGTGGAGCCACACTGAGAGACCCTCTTAAAATAAAACTATATTTCATAATAACAGAGGATGTATAAACTCACCAGCCCGTTCAGTTGCTTTTTATAGCAATGTTCCCCTGTTTCAAACCTGTAGCAGTGTAAAAATGCCACCTTTAAATACATGTAATCTTTTTCTGCTGGGAGTCACATTTTCCAAGTAGGATCTCTGTTGCCAGCGCTTGATGTAACAGTAAGTCAAAGCTGCCAGAAGCAGAAGGGAGGTATTATTTTGAATTTAAAAATATATATATTAAAAAAAAAAATATCCGGTTGGGGTGTTTCTTTTCACATGTCGAATAGTTTGGAGATTTTGCCTTTTTCAAGAGTAATGTAATACTGAGAGTGCAGAAAAAGCATGTCCATCCAACATTTCACCTAATTATCACACACAAAAAAAATACCTAGGCCAAGCCCAAAGCCATGGGAATTAAAGCTCATTCAGGCTGAGATCCTGTGGGCTAACTCTATGTCCTGAAATTTTGAAGGGCAAAAATAGGCATTGCGGGATCTGCCATGTGGGTAGACGTGCGTACAATTCAGCAGTTTTGTGCCTTTAGTCTGAGCTTGTTGAATTTAATTTCTCTCCTTGCTACAGATCCCTGTTATCAACTTGGGAAACAACTTTCTGCATTTGTGCCACAGCTCCTGACCTGTGAAGCAAAGCTACATCTCAGAGCTCTTTGTGGGATTAATTTTGTATTCAGAAAGGTGCCTGAATGAAATGTCAGGACATTCAGATAGGTGAATTACAGAGTGCAGTAGCTCATCTGAAAGACAGAAGAAAACAAGCCTTGCTTTTATGGCTAAAAAAAAGGTGTATTGTGGACACTGCAAGTACCCAGCACTAGGTATTGTCCATATATAAATAGGGATGATGTTTGTATTCCTTTTTCTTTTTTTCATTTTCAATCAATTTAACTAATGTTTCCTCTCCTGGTCTCAGAATCTGTGGTAGGATGAAAACCAGATTTTTAGGAATAGGTAAATATTTATATTCCTATATGTACAGAAAAGCAAATGTCTTGTTTGCAGAGCATCACCTGGAGGTACAGCAGACATGCTGCATTAAAGGGAAGCTTCTTGAAAAGGGTTTTTCAGAGGTGACTTAAAGACAAACTCCGCACCAGCAGCTTCAAGAAGAGAGAAGTTGCTGTGGAAATCTCAGGAAATATTGCATCTTGCCTTCCACAGCAGTTGGCCTAGGGTGATAAATGTTCCAGTCCTTTCCCTAGGCCAGGCCAGCACCTGGTGCCATAAAGTGCCTCTGTGGAGGAGCTCACATCGCGTCCTCGGGGATATCACACGTGGTGTGAGAGCAGGCAGCATACCCGGGTTTGCAGGAAGAGAGCTAGGACTGGAAACGGGACCTTCATGAAAGATTTCAATCTCAAAGGGAATCAGTTCTTTTCATAAAGGTGACACATTCATTATGGCAAATATGAATTAAAAAAAAACCCAAACAATCTACAAACCTTTGAGAGGTTTGGGATTTTTTTCAACGATTAATTTCAGTAGCCTGATATTAGACTGATGAAAAGCTTCTGCCAGCACCAGTGAGCATCCTGAGCCTAATGCAAACCTGGAGATAGCACAGGGGATACAGGAGGGCACAAGTACTTTTCCAGCCCCTGCAAGTGATTGCATTTGTCACAGACATAGTTCAACACTGTTGAAAGAAGGACAGTCACTGTCAGCCTAGATCAATCCTCCTGCAGGCGGTCAGGAAGAGAAGGTAAATGACTGGAGCAGGGAAGCTGAGGTGGTTTTGTCTCTCGCAGCCATTCGGAGAGTATTTCATACTCAGAGTAGTTGGTGTCAGTTTTGGGAGGCATAAATGAAAGAGTTTGCCTTTGTTGTGAAACAAAATGGTGGCATGGCTTGAGTCTGCAAGGTGGCAGAATTGTTTTTACTGGAAAGAATATGCCCAAGCTACCTCAGAGGAAGAGGGAGGAAAACAGCCCACCGGTAGGTCTTTATCACTTAGTAATGGTGATTTTGTTAGGCACTGTGAGGAGCAGGGAGTGGTCTCCCTGGCTGAGCAGCCATATGTGAGTGAGCCACAGATGAGCAGCATTAGGAGCCCCACTGAAATGATCTGCTCAGCTTGAGGAGGGAGCAGTGCCCCCCTACCCTTGTGAATGCCCTTATGTTTGCTGTACTCAGTGCCTCTAAAATGCTGATCTCTCTAGCATCTGCTTTTGTATTTGCAGAACATCATCAAGAAAGTGATCGGACAAAAATTTGTGTACAAGTTTGTCTCCTTTCCTGAGATTTTAAAAATGGATCCACATGCTGTGGAAATCAGCAGAGAGAGCCTTTTGCTGCAGGACAGCGACTGTAAGATGCCTTCTGAGAGCAGGGATCAGCACAAGCACAGCTTGTCAGCACTGAAAAGCACAAGCCGTAATGAATATATCCATTCTGGCCTGTACTCCTCTTTCACTATCAACTCTCTGCAGAACCAGCCAGACCCTTACAAGCCAATCAAAACAGAAAAACTGGAGGAGAAGTCAGAAGGAAACACACCAGTTGAAGAAGTTCGGACTGTTATAAGATTTGTGACAAACAAAACAGACAAACAAGTTATGAGGCCCATGGTGTCGTTGCCTTCCACTTCGGAAACAGCAGCTGCCTCTGCTTTTCTCAGCTCATCAGTATCAGCTAAAATATCTTCCTTAATGCTACCCAACAGTGCCAGCATTTCATCTCCATCATCATCTTCCTCCAGGTCACCATCTCTGTCTCCCACCTCACCCCTCCCTGCAGAACACAGGAGCCTCTTCCTTGAGTCCAGTTGCCACGACTCAGATTCCCTTGAGCCTCTGAACCTCTCCTCAGGCTCCAAGGCAAAATCTCCATCTCTTCCCCCAAAAGCTAAAAAACCCAAAGGCTTGGAAATCTCCGCCCCACCTATGGTTCTCTCCAGCACCGACATCGGTTCCATTGCCCTCAACAGCCCCGCACTTCCTTCGGGATCCCTGACTCCAGCTTTCTTCACTGCACAGGTGAGATCTGCTTGTCTCCTGCACTCTTGCTTTAGCCAGGTATTCCCTCTGTGCCTCCAAGAGCGTTAGCTCTACGGGTCTGTCATCATCCAATAGGAAAAAACAAAGCATATGGGGAAGAGGGAAACGTAGCAGAGATCTGAGCGAAGGGTGAAAAGTAGGTTCCCCCTGGAGTTCCTCTGTGAGCATGGGAGAAGCTGTCACAGGTCACAGACGGCCTGCAAGGGTGATGAGGTGGGCAGCCGTTCGTTAACAGGAATGAATCGCTTATCAGTTCAAACCAGCCGCCGGGTCTCCAAAACAAGCAGGAAAAAGCCAGCAAGAAAAACATGGGGGTTTTGTAGGTCATGACTTGAGCATATGCATTGTGGGGTGCTTGGTTAGATTTCTCTCCTTCAAACAGTGTGACCTTTTCATTAGTTTTTGAATACGGAGCAAATTAAGTGGTTTCTAAGACAAGGCTCTTAAGCCAGCTTTGATTTCCAAAGTTTTACAGAACCACAGAGTACTTGCCAGAGCTGCCTTTCAGCACAGGTCTACTGAATAACCAGTAGGTTATTTTATTCTTCTTAGTCACATATTTGCAGTAATGTCCATAGTGAGTTCTCATTTTCAAGCAAGTCTATGGAAAAAAATCTAGCAGTCCAGAGGAGACGAGGAAAATCATGTAGATAATGACCTGGTGTGTTCATCGGTGAGTTTTGATTTACGCTACCACTGCAAAATTATACAAAAAAAATCCAAAGTAAAACCCAAGTATTATTATCCCAATGAGGAACACCCCCCGCGAAATAAAAGTTGTTGCAAATGCTAGCATTGAATGAAACAAACTGAACAGTAAATAAATAAACACAAAGGTGCGTGTTAGAAGCTCTCAGTTACTTCGGGCTGTCTAGGGATCATGTTGCATCCATAATCCTGTTACCTCTCCCCTGTTGGAAGAGGTTTTGCGTGGATGATGCCTGCAGCGGTGCCGGGCGTTGGAGGTCTTTGAGCTGGCCGCGGGCAGCATCGTGTGCCTGCACGACACGAGGGCCTGGCAGGGGTGAGCGTGTTGGCAAGTGCTCTCGGCCGGCGCAGCACTTGCTCTTATTGAGCTTTCCAGCTGGCTGCAGAGCACGTTTGTGCAAAGCTGTTGGAGTTCAGGCAATACCTGTAAGCTACCGAGATACGATGTTGTGTCGCAAAGAAAGAGGGGTTTGTGGGCTGCTCTCTGTCATTTTTTGACATCGTAAAGCCTTTAAGCAAAGGTATGTTTGGCAGGAAGAGCAGAAGTGTGGCAAACCAAAATTGAGGTGCATTGACAGACTCTTACAACCTCTAGCTGTGGTATAACCACAGTAAGTATTTTAGCAAATCTGACAAATAAATCATATCAGATGCCAACCGGACGCAATGACAGCATGAGTTATTACAAGCTTGCTTTAATCTGCTGCTGCCCCAAAACTCAATATGAACAGAGATTTCTTTCCTAATTTTGTAATTATTTCTTTGAACATTTTTCTCATTCATCTATGAACTGGTGTGCTTACTGCCCCTGGAAGATGTAGGAGGGAATTAAGTAGATGATTGTGGCCCTCCTCTAGCAGGATGGCTAGCTAAGGCTGTGATGAGTGTTACCCAACGTAATACCATTACAAATCTTTTTTAGAGGTTATCCTATCACAGAAGAGGCAGATGGCACCCATGCAGGCTAGTTCCTGGGTGCATTTATTTAAACTTTTGGCTATTCAGCAACATAGCTTTTTTCCTCTCTTTTAGCCTTCTATTTCTAGTGTGGATGAGAAGCACCCTGCATCCTAAATACTTGACCTAGGGAGTATAAAAAAAAAAAATAGGTAACAACTGTGTTCAGATAACTCTAATACCACAATGCAAAAAAACTAAAGCCATCATTTAGGCTGGAAATCTGCAGTTCATCCCATTATCCTGGGAAGAGCATGCATTGTATCTCAAATGATCTCTGATTTATCAGATCCTGGTGGTAGGTACCTGCTGCCATGGGGCAGGTGCAGAACAGGATGTCAGACACCAGTTCTGGCTCCAGGAGTGATGTGGGTTCGGAGAAGGTCCTGCTGCCGGAGAGGGTATTGCAGACGGCTTTCCACTGTAACTGCCAGTCATGATGAATACCCTCAGATGGAGCCCTGAGAAAGGACATGTGATGTGCATGACCAATTTTAGAACAGAAAAATGGTTTGAAGATGTCAGTGCATACTGTACCATACTTCGGGAGAAAAATGTCAGCTTTCCATTTGGTTAGCTTCAAAGAGAGATATTTAGATTTTGTTCAGTACTTCTTTTACAGCTTACTTCTGCTTGTTATTTTTGTTGGCTCTCCCTTGGCCAGTGTGGATATATAATTTTGACTCACTCTTTTTCTTCAGGCCTCTACGTTAGCATTTGTAATGTTTACAACATGCTGTTTCCTTATGGACAAAGTAGTGTGCCTGCAGCCAGCACGTGCATGGTCTGCATTGTATCCACATACACCATCCAGGTCCCGGCACGTGCCTAATGAGCTGGGAAGTAATGTACGTGTGACAGCACTTGTCCGTTATCTGACAGCTAGAAGTGACAAGAAAGATTGTACTTACACACATTCTTTGTCAGAGAAGTCAGGAGCCATGAGCATTGTTGCTTAATATAATCCTCTCTGTGCAATGAATTATTTCTATTTAAATTGTTCCTATGCTTAGATTATAATGATGTTTTTTAAGTAGGAACTTCCCACTGGGTTCCACATCTAATACCAGATGTACAGCTGCATGAGGGCAGAAAATGAAGTGACACATCAATTTCCACGTGTAATTGAAGGATTGCCTGTGCTGTGGTGTTGTTTACACTTACGTTTCCTCTGGTGGTTTTGATGCTTGGCTGATGGCAATACTGAGAACAAGCCCAGGAGGCCCTCTGCTCTTTTTGCATTAAATATTAACAGATTTGGAGGCTTGCTTTGGCTGGCTCTTGGCTCTGGCAGAACTTGCAGGCATTAGTGCTCTGATCATCGGAGGACATGCGCTTTTGCTTAGCACTGTTGTTAGGCATGTTAACATGCTTCCAGAGATGAATGGAGGACACCTCTGTTTCAAATCTCCTCTCTCTCTGAAGACTCAATCTGTCTGTATCTAGGTATGACTAAACACCTCTAAGTTTTCTTTATTATTTTCAAAAGGCCCTCTCCAGAACTGTGTTTTCAGTTCTGTATATCTGCAGCTTCTTTGGGAAAAAATAAAGAACTGAAGCATAGATTATTGGTGCTCATACCACAGCTGCCACAATACTGTGTCCTTAGTCAAATATTGTTGGGTCTTGCTGCTTATATCTTTGGTTTTAAGGTTAGTAGGCTCTTCTGTAAGTAGATCTCTGAGTATTTATCCTGACCTAATTCTGTGTGTTCTCTGTCAGTCTTGCAAATCCCCATCAACAGCTGCCTGCCTGTGGAGCATCAGCTTGTGATGTGGCACAGGAAAGGTGCTCTCACGGGTACTGCTGTTTCCCTGCCCAAAAAAGCACCATGGTGCTGGGAAGAGTGTGTTTGTGAAGGAGCCGTTCACAAGTGCCTGCTTGTCAAGTATTTTTTGTCCAATATCTTGACAAGAGCTGCCCCTTGCTGAGATCAAGACAGAAGTTTTCTCCTTGCTAGGCCTCCACCCACTCTTACCCCTTCTGTTGTGATCCAAATATATCCAAACCCTGACCTCACTGGTACTCCTGTGACCACTGTACCTGCTCTTTTACTGTATGAACAGTTTTTTGCTTTCCTAGCAATACCACATGTTTATTACTCTTTGGAACATAACTGTGGTTTCTTCCACAGGGTTTGGTGTTTCTGACCCACCTTCTTCATCACAAGGGAGATGGCAGTGTCCTTTCCCTCCGCATTTCTCCATGAACCCTGCTTCTTTTGAGATTCCTTAGAGAAATCATCCCCTTCAAGAGCAGCCAACCTCTTTGTACTAAAACAGCTTTTCAGACATCTTGCGACAGAATCACTGGGAGGGCCTTAACGTTTGCTGTGCCTTGTCTCTCCCATCTCTTCTGCTGGTGTTAAACCAATTGTTTGACCCCTTTGTGAACTCCAGTGCAAGCACGTCAGAGCAGGGCTGTATTCCTGGGCATTTGCACAGAGCCCCAAACACCACAGACAACCCCTCAGGCACTGCTTCACAAATAACATGTCCGTTATATCAGAAACCCCACACGACCTGTGGTACTTGCCTCTCTGAGCGGGCTCACCACAGCGCGCTGGCGACGGGATGTGACAGCCCGTGGTGTACGCGGCTGTTAACTGAGACTCCTGGCTGCAGTCGCCATGTGTGGGAGTTTATACCTCTGGCCTGGTGGGAAGCCAGCAGGTACCAGGATGCATGACGTGCTGGTTACTAGGGGGAGATACTCCTTATCTTCTGTCTTCTATCTGTATTTTAAACCCTGGACAAACTCATGCCCCCTTTCAGCAGAGGATTGAGGCACTTGTCCCGCACAGCGAAACACATACTTACTTGCTAAGTGTTCACTTAAATTCCATTAAGTGCTTTGCTAAATAGGACCGATTTTGATAACTGGCATCAAGATTATTAGTGAGATTAACTCATTATGCCAAAGGCTTTGTTCAAAACTGTCGCATCGCTTTAATGTTCTTTTTTGGAAAGATAAAGGTTACTCTGGATACAGAGTAAGTCATGTGATTTTTCCTTTGAATGGAGATTTGCATGTGCTTTAACGCTACCTCCCCTCCAATTGTGCTTTGGACGTGCTAAGAGCATTTCCAGCAATCCTTGTGTGCCATAGCACTGGAAGGAGCCACCTCCGATTTGGGAAAAGCCTTGGATTCTTAGTTCTTGCCATTTTGTTACTTTTCAAACAATAAGCTGTCCCTCTGGGCACCCAACCCATATACCTGCCTCTTGCTGCTCAGCCTGCACACGGACAGCTTCTTTAAACTTCCATTTTGAAGAGGCGCCATCAGAGGAGTAAACTTCAAAGGCCGGCAGTGGCTCTTTTGGCTCCACACACAATTGCATTAATCCTTCAAAAGCTGCAGTCAGTTCAAAAGGTAAAAGATTATTTTGAAGGAGACTAAGCTGTGTTTACAGACATTGGGGCACACATAGTATTATATACAGTTGCATGAGTGTGGTTCAAATAAACAATAACCGTGCTTCTCCTTAAGCAAATTGCAATAGAAGTGAAATCAATTTGCATATGAAGGAATATTAAATGTGCAGGTATCCGGTATTGACCACCGCAGAGAGAGGATGCAGAGCTGGATGGGCAGTTGCTGCCAGCCAGTACACTCGGCATGCTGTCTGTCTGAATTCTCTGGGAAAAGAGCCAGTAGGTGTAAGATTTTAGGGGTTGTGACTACTCTGTGGAGCTGTAACCCCCGAGGCATGCATCATGGGGTGTTTTTTTGTCTTGCAGACCCCAAATGGATTATTGCTGACCCCAAGCCCACTGCTGTCTAGCATTCATTTCTGGAGCAGCCTCAGCCCTGTTGCTCCTCTGAGTCCTGCCAGGCTGCAGGGACCAAACACTCTGTTCCAGGTAGGTCTTTCCAATGCACAAGTTTCATTTCTGAAAGTGCACATGTGGAAGAGTCATCAAGGGAGCATCTCCTCACACTGGTCTGGAGCTCTTCAAATAATTTAAGAAAATACGGGAGTTAACAGGCACTTTTAAAGAGAGGCCTACTTACTTGTACCCTCCTTAAACCCTTGCCAGCACAGTCAGAACCTACAGGGCAGTGTCTACTGCTGTGAGCACACACATATTGCATGAAGGAAAAAGAAATAAGTGCTGGACCCCAGTTAGAGTAGGTAAGTGAGCTCTCAGAGTTTCAGGAAGATTGCAGACCAGTCAGGGACCAGCCAGGAGAGTGGTAGAACATGGACTCTGGGAGAAGCAAGACCAGTTTGGGTCTCACACAGTAAGGTGGGTGTAGGTTTATTCTTCTGTCTTAATGAGCTACTTCTCACTCAGAAAGACTGGGCATAGTTGTATTTACAATTAAGGGCACTCTGAACCTGAAGGCTCCATATCCAATTCTGCAAATTATCCATGTGTCCTCAACAAAGTTACTTTATACCTCGCAGCACAGCCTCTCCCTAGGTAACAGGAGAAAGGCATCATCGTCCCCCCTCGCTCATGGGTACTGGAAGAGTAAAAATCTCAAAGTTTTATAGAGATGTGGCGAATACAAAAGTTACTAAGTAAACTGCAATGGCCACAGCTCTCAGCTGCAGCATTCTCTCAAGGCTTAGGAAGAGGATGGTGGAGATGGTATTAGCAGCTCCAAATGTAGCTGCTGCAAAACTTCAGTAAATCACAGAAGAAATTATGCTGATGAGCTGGTTGGCAAGAAGCACAGGAAGCTGATGGCCATCCGAGCAGCTGAAGAACGCAGGGACACCCCTGGAATGAAATCCCTGACTGCTGTGGAGTGACAGTGCTAAGAGAGGAGGCGGCTGCTGCTAGACAGGGACGCTGGGTTAGTCTCTGAACCTTCAGGGAGACCGAGTGCCCAACTCCAGGGCTGGGCTTCAGCTCAAGTGCTCTGCTCGGCTCCGGCCCTCACCGGGGCAGCAAGGCCTTCTGCCTCCAGTGGCACAGTTGAGCACGGAGCCCTAAGGCTCCTTATTTGTGTTTTGGATAAACTCATTTATCCCAGTGGGACCTTAGTTTTGCACATGTGGTTAAAAACAGCCAGACAGTTCGTGTGAGAAGGAAGCGTCTGCGCCGGAATGAGCGTGTAGGGCCATACGCTGGCCACCCCCTGTGGGAACTGAGAGTGAAGAGTGGCCTTGGCTCTCTCCTTCCTGAGAGGCCCAAAGGTCTCTATAAATTATGTTTGATTGAGGCAAAAGCCACAATGACGAGTCTGTAGAGCACGCAGCTTTATTTTAACATCAAATAGGAAACAAGGACCCCAGCTGAAGCCTAGCCAGCCCCACCGAGACCTGCTGGACATCCCGCGTGGGCCTCGGGGCAGAGCTCTCCCCTGGCGGCCTGCGCAAGCCAGGCCCCGCTCCGGGCAGCTACTCGGGGAACGGAGGAAAGAGCTGGAGCTGCTTCACAAACTGCTTTTGCTTTCACGGGGTCACTCGCACTGGGAGTTGAAAGAACATTTGGTTGTTGTTGAAGGAGTCAAAATCCTGCCAGCAGCTAAAGGCGTGGGCAGCTCTGGAGCTGCTTGCCTGCCTGCCACTGCACCCTTGCCTCCTGGTGTGCTTGGAACAGAGTCTGGGTTCCCATATTTCTTTTTCTTTCAGGTGTGTGCAGCTTTTCACAATAGCACTATGCTTGGCACAGCCTACAGCTCTTTAGTACTAGTCTTTGTATAGTACAAGGAGCAGGCAGGGAGCCATCCATGCCCGTGGTCCCACCGTGCCCAGAACAAGCCTATGGGAAAGTACAGTCCCTCCTTTACCAAACCAAGAGGAGCTTGTTCTGGCAGTGCTGGACACAACTACGTGCACACTCCCTCACAAAGCACATAGATGCTTACTAACTCATAAAAATCCTCCTTCGATGATTATAAGGTGTAAGCAACTCCCATACACCTGCACTTATACATCATTCCAGCCTATGTAAAGCATCACTGAAATCTGCAGTCTCCTTCCACACAATTTACCTTGATATATTGGCCTACCTGGAAAGACTTCCCTTTGAAGACACACTGCTGTGTAATTAAACTTATTTTGATGTTTCATCATTAGTTTGAAATTACCACATAACTGGAACAGCAAGAGACTTGCATAGAATTGGTTAATTCAAGAAAATGCAGCCAAACCTAAGGACTACCAAGTTAACTACAATTAAGCGCTAACTAAATTAAATGTCTTTTCTTTGTTACTACTGTATAGACGGTAGCACTGAGATGGTGTAGTCAAGTCCCAGATCCCCACTGTATGGAGGTGCACGAATAAAGACCATCGTCCCAGCCCGAGGGGCTACAGAGACAACAGGAAGAACAAGAGAGCAGGGTTGGGCTGGAGACGAGGGAAAGGATGAAATTGTGACGTTTGCATCTCAGGCTTTTGCACCAGCATGCCACACGCCTCGACAGACACCAAAGATCACACAACCCTTTTTGTTAGCTTTAGAAATCACATAAAACACATCGTAATTTACATGTCTCACTTTAGAAACCTAGACTGGAAAAGCAAGAGCTTGTAATCAAGTTCTATGGCTTAACAAAGCCTGGCAGAAGCGATGGAAACATTTCCTGAGGTTTGGTTTGGTTAAAGTGGAGGTATCACCCAGTCCTGGCTGCACCAGGAGAGTAGTGCCAGCCCCCCCGCAGCACCCCGCTGTGCCTGCGCAGCTCGGCGTGATTTTCAGCTGGACGTTGGAAGATAGGTATCATTAACTGACATCTGGGTGGAAGAGTAATCCTGTTACAAGCAGATTATATGCACGTGTAGAAGTTGATTACACCACAGTTGGCTGTTGAAGGACTGATCTGATAGGGGGAGAAGTACAGCAGACACTTGAAGTTGGGAGCTCTGTTATTCAGCTCTGTCTATCTCAAGCCAACAGAAACCCAGTATGGCTCGTAGAACCCAGCCTCAAGGCCAGATCGGTATCTACCACTGGGATAATTCCACCTCATGCTGTAACAAGTTCATTCCACCTATTTGCTTTGCTTTCTTTCAGGTCAGATGTTAAGAACTAGTCAATACACGTCACTGCAGGCAAGTTAGTCAGGATGCTGTCATGAACTAGAAATATATGGCTTATATATTGAATAAGTATTTTTTGCACAGTATTTCAGAAGCAGAAGGTTGATGCTAAATGGCAAGATATTCTGCTTCACATATTGCATGAAGCAGCGTAGCTAGTTTATGGTTTCTTAGCGAATACAGAAAGAAACTGCAATTACACGAGTGTAATTTTCCCCATGCTTTGTATTCACAGTTGTACTTTTTCTGCTCTAAAACTACATCTCAACTTTCGCTCTTGCAAAGCTCTTTCCTGCTTATCTTTTATGAAGGGCAGACAAAAAGGATGTATTTTAATTAAGTTGTAGACTGAAAAACATTTTTGGAAGCAGAATGAATGGCATAGATTTCTCTATAGTATTCACTTTCCCAGGGTGATGATAAATATGTTATGTGAACTTTTATATAAAATATAGCCAATAATAGATTTATACATCCCTGTACATTTACAAATTATTCAGGTTTCATCTCCTATTTTACATTCCTAGTGGCTGATGCAGGCATTTGGTATGTATCTTACTGTACAGAAATCACAAGTCTAGAAACCATCTGGAGTCAGTTGCTAATGCTAAACCCACGTGCTTCTGGGCTGAGTGCTTAGAGATAAAGAGTAATTTTTACCTTTTGGCCTCTTACAGTTTCCAACTCTGCTAAATGGTCACATACCAGTGCCACTCCCCAGTCTGGATGGAGCCTCTTCTCCAGTACTGCTTTCTCCGAATGCTCAGAAATCCTGATGCCGCCTCATCACACCAAGGACTTATTGGTGGATTTAACACTTCATTCCTATGGGCTAGTTTTTCCTGTGTCATGAGAAGGACATTGTGAAACCCTCTATTACTTTGGTTTGCACTTTTCATTACATGGATAATCTACTTTTATTATGTTAGCATTTTTAAACAGTGTTTATATATAAAAGTATATATAAATCTGTTTTGCATTAAATGAATTATAATTTTTTTATATCATAGCTCTCAAGTGTTGAACACTTCTGTTGTTGATGAAGTACTTTTCTTAATGGATTGCAACAATGTATCTAATAAGGATGTGAAGCTTCTCTTTAATCCCTTTTTCTGCATATTATGCATTGTGCTTGTGTAAACTATAACCGGCTGTGCCTTCTTTTGCATAATGTCATGTAAATGATTTATATATTTTCTAGTATTAAGGATAAAAAGTTGAAAGAAAAAACTAGTATTGAACAGCCCTATGATAGTATTTCAGTATTTTCTCCACGGATAGGCCATATGATGCAGTGTATTCATGTAACTTTGTATTAAGTGCTTTCAAATTGTATAAAAATAGCCTTATAATTTTTCTTTGCTGAAGTGAAAAACGTAACCAATGTTACAGTCGGGAGATGCATTTAGGAGTAACAAAGCCACATTTACGCCCAAGTTCTTCTGTTGAGTTGCAACAGGGAGGAACTGGGCTGTGTATGCTCATGGGACATTTCCAGCATTTGAGAATACTTCTGTAGAAAAGGAGACGTTGCTCAGAATTTATTTGGCATATATTTCTTACGAACTGTCAACATTACAGCTGGAAAGACTGCAGGTAATCTCTGTCCTCCCAGGGAATGAGGATCATTCCCGATAGAGAATTTCCAGGTGCTTTGTTCAGTCGTGCCAAGTGCCTTCTACTACTTCCCTGGAACGATTATTCTCGCTACTAAAGCTCAGAAGGTCGCAGCATTTGCCCTTCCCCCAAAGTTGGAAATGTTACAGGACTAAATTAATGCCTGGTGCTTGTGAAGAGGCATACTGTACATGCGGGATGTTTATACATAAACATCTGAATTCTGGATTAAAAAACAGCACTGTGTTACTATATACTTGCAACTTGAATCTACTGGGTATGTCCTCTACCTTGAGGTGATGGTTTAGTCATCTAAATGTCAGGTTAGGATTAGGCTAGACTCCCTGGCACCACAGATTCTAATCTTGGCAGAGCTGATGCAAAGCTTCAGTCTTCTGAGGTGGGTCGAGTGCAGCTTTACCATGTAGGTTTTTCAGATGAGACCTTCAAAAACCAAACCAAAATCAGAATCCTGTTTGCTTCTACTTTGCTTTCTGGCGAAGCGGCTGGCCAGAAATCCGTTCTTTCTGAAATTTATGCAGTGAGTTGTCTGCTGATTTTCTGCTTGGATGCATTTCAGTGATGATGTGTGTAGTTAATTGTAAAGTGCTTTTGGATCCTTCAACCTGAAAGGTGCTAAATAAACATTTTATTAATGCAGTTCTGCTGTTGAAAAGCCATTTTTGGGGCAGAGGTAGTCTGACAAAAGACAGCAGGAATTTTCCTCGGGCTCCTGGGTTGCACAACCAAAAATGACTCCCCAGTTTCACTTGCAGTAATTAACGGGATAAAAAGCTGCTATATCTGTATGAAGTACCAGTGCTGATAAACAGAGCAATTAGATGTAAGACATAGAGAAAAAGAATGAAACATATGGAAAGTCATTCGCTTGATGCAGCATTTTAAGAGCTCCAAGAGGTGCCACCCCAAGGAGTCAAAACCAGAAGATGAACCTATGTAAAATTTATGAGTGAAGGTAAATCTTACACGAAGTAAAATCAGAACAGGTTGGAAGAAAAGGCTGCATGTAACTGATGGGATTGACTAGTCTCATGGAGATGAATCAGACGGGCTCACAGATCAAATATTTCTCTTTCAATGGATTCCTCTCAGGTACATGGAATATTTTTCAGTAACTAAGTTACAGAGAGTCAATTATTCACACTCTAGAGCCAACTCTCATTTTTAAAAAAGCACGGATGCCTACTTCAGTAGAGTCTCGCCTTGTACATGCCAGTACAGCTAATGGGAGAACAAGGCACAGAGATGAAGGGTTTGTCACTATGAGTTTAAAAAGTAAAAGATGGATACTCATGAAAATTTGATCTTCAACTTAGTAAGAAGTATTGAATACCATACTGCAAAAAAACAGATGAACATGAGGAGAGGGTGACAGAGAAGAGATTCTTAAAAAGCATCCAAATTCTCACCATTTTGTTTCTTCCAAGGTTTTGCTAATAAGGCAGGTTTTTTCTTTTCAAAAGGCTCAATGCATCTCAACACCACCCCCTCCACACACCCCTCCCCTGCCCTCCCACTGTCCTGCCCCTTGAGTGAATTTTTCTTTTAAAGATAGCAGAAAACAGCAATTCTGACACACACAAAAAAATAATCTATTTCAACAAATTACTGTAAAGGAACCAAGAAAACCAACGGGAGGACACCCAGAAACAGGAAAGTAGTGCTCTCTTCTTATCTTTGAGAGAATTAAAAATAGCAATAGAACTTATCTTTTGCTAGTTAACTTTTCAATTCAAAAAACCAGGTTTTCAAAATGAATTCTAACTTCCAAATTGGTCAATAATGTGGAAGAAAAACTCCTCCTACTGGGAAGAATATATACAAGCAAAGTCCAGCCCCTCAAGTCTAACACTTGCCTAAAACACTAGATTGCTATCCTTATGCTTTGAAGAAAATATTCTATTGGTAATTTTCTATTGAATTTTATTGATACCTTTTTAACTGTAGAGAAAAATCAAATAAATGTTTTTAAAATACCATGAAAGCGTCAATATTTCTGTGGCATGGAGAGCTCCAAGCCAACAATCCTGGGGAACAAAACAGGAGTTATTCTTTCCTTCAGTATTTTTGGCAGTAATTGCAATTTGTTCATACCTGAGGGATTTTGGGGATAGATCTACACGTTATTCATGCTTCAGGAATACACAAAAAGTTTTCAATATATAGGCTAGGTGCACAATTAGGCTAGTTTTTGCTTACCTTTACATTGTTTATTCAGAAAAGCAAGCATCTACCAGTAAGGCCACAGCTACTGGGTAGCTTTGCCAAGAGATTGCACACGTCATCTGCTCTGGCACAGGTAAGTGGCTTCAGTTCTAAAGAAAACTTTGAAGGCGGGGAAAACAGTGATGGGTGATAACTAACTCCAGAAAAAGAAAGATTTGACACAGGTCCATTACGTCAACAAAGAACAATTTGTTTTGTCTGAATAAAACTAGTCTCATCAGACAGGCACTTGCCAATGTGGAAATACCTACCAAAGAAATAATGAATTGTCAACAAGATGTTTAAAGGGGAGATGGTCCTTTAAAACAGACTATAGCATTTAATTTTAAGAGAACAAGTCTCTACAGAAGGAGGCTGTGTGATCTTGTGCCTACAGGAAGCATCTTCAGAAGCCTCCGTGACCACCACATGAATTTAGAAAAGGCACAGTTAAGTACTGGTAGTCTTTTATCTAAGGATATCGCTGTTCCCTTCTGATCTTGAGACTGTGTCTATATCCTGTAGGATAAACAAACACAGGTCACTCAGGTTTAAGAATACCCATATGAACTCGTCAGAAAATGACAAGTTGTGAAATCCCTTTCAGCCCCAAACTGTAACAGGTCTTACCAATATGTGAGTGCTCTGGTCTACACAGTTGGCATACAAACCTACTTCTCGTGGGCAAAGAGATTGACAGCATTGGTGAGGAGGAGTAAAAACTTACTTAAATGAAAAAAGGAGAATGAACCTCAGGCAAGGACTCTGGAGCAGTTGGTACCATGGCCTGCCTTGGGTGGGGTGGTATTTGTAGAAAAGTATCCTACAAGAGGGGACTCCAGGATATGTTGTTTTTTTTCTTGAAAGATTCCCATCAGCTCATGTTTATCCTGCAAGAAGTGTGAGTGGATAAATGTAACCTTTATTCCAAACATGGCTCCAGGCCAGCTGCCTCCTACGAATTAAGGAAAAGGACATGGAAGAGGGGAAAAGAAGTCTCTGAAAAAACAAGCTCAGGGTGTGAAAGAGGAGGAGCAGGCAGCACCGACGCTGCCACGCGGGGCCTGGAGGGAGGTGCTCCGCAAGAGCAGGCTGGAGAGGGGACAGGGAAGAGCATTCCCCCCGCCCTGCAACCCACAGCGACAGCAATTCCATCAGCAAGAAGGTCCCACTGCAACAAATGAAGGAACTTCACAGCCCTCTGGGGAAAAATGTATTTCAAGATATGGCATCTGAGCTGAACAAGGCTTGTATTTCACAAGGAAGACCATAAAAGCAATCTGCTCAGGCAGGCGTGCTTCTTAAGGGATTTTGGAGGATGCAGCCAGGACAACAAATCAAGCAGCTATTTACAACAGTAAGTGTGTGCATATGTGTGCATTCACAGTTTAAGTTGGCTCAAAAATTACAGAACTTAAATGAGTTAAGGGATTTTAGAAAGTATGTGAAAATAATGGAAAATTGTAATGTACATGTTTTTCCACTGACATCAATCTTTTTCTTTCAGTTAATGAGACAGGCAGAGTACAGCCCAGTGAAAATCACACACAAAAGATTAAAAAAAAAAAAAAAAAATCTAGAATAGCTAAACTCTAATCCCAGTTCTGACAACACGAATTTCCACTGTGGCCTAGAAGAAGAGTGTGATTTCTGTGCAGCTGAACTCCACAGATTAAGAGGCTGTATGGTATGAATTATAAAGCTCATTTATCTATGTGGCTTTTATACTTTTCAAAATCATCCTACCTATACAGCCAGAGCTTACTTTGCAACGTACCAATTAGCTAAACACTTGTACAGTGCTTTCTTTATGTTTCATGATCTATACTTGTTATCTTGTCAATCTCTTAAATTGGTCTGACATGGATGTTGCTGACCGACATATAGGCCAAACAGTATCACTAAATCTCTAACAGCCCAGTCTACAGATGAAAAAAATAAAATTAAAAAACCACAAACTGTAAAAAGTACACATTCAAATTCCTCCCCCAGATTAAGAAATTTCATAGAAATGTTGTATTTGTTTCAAAGCCGAACTTTACTAAGGGAAAAAAGGTATTGAAACGTGGTAACAAAGGTGCATGAATTATTTCAACTCTGCCCATTAAAGTCCAGAAAAATGATCATGTCTGTGACCACATGCTGTTACAGACAAGCTAAGTTCTAATTTTTCTTCAGTGTCATTACGTGCTATAGCTGTGCATTTCCATACCCTAATTTGTTTAGATTTCTTTCAAATCTGACCTTAATTCCGGGTATTTCCTGGGTTTTTAATACTTAGCTAGGGGATATTTACAAGGTACCTTTCATATATTTTGTCCTCGGTGACTGAATGTATTCTTAACCTTAGTTCCATCTTAACGTTGCAAAACAGAAACAACGTACCTTTTATTACACGGAAAAAGTCAATGCGCAGACAACAAGCAAGCAGCCCAAAGAGTGCTACCTTGCAGTTTTTCAAATGATTTGCAAATACAAAGTATGTTGATTCTTCAATAATTGTTTATTTTAACTTTTATTGCCCAATTCAGGGATACACTCTGGCTACTTAATGCTGTGGTAAAGCAGCACAAAAATAACACAGCTGTGTTGAGATGCGAGTTCCACTAGAGCATTGCTGAGCAGCCGGTTTCCCCCTCTCCTCTCCTGCTCTGTCCTGCCAACCCCCGTCCTCCACCCCCCCTCTCTCCCCTTCGACCTCCGCCTGCGTGTGCACGCACCCACGGCACCTCCTGCCTCTCTCCTGCCTTCAAACCCACCCGATTTCCTACACGCACCTCCACACCCTTACCCCGGGCTAGACGGGATACACCGGGGAGCTTCGGAAAAGAATTACTTCCTCAGCAACAACCTGCGGGCCACTTCTCATTAACTGACCACTCATCTTCAAGCAAAGGCTGTCGTACCACATCTCGGAAGTCATCCATTCCAGTGACTGTCTGTTTGGTTTTCGCCACGGTTGAGGTGGTCTCCCCAAAAGGCCAACACTCCCTACAGTTCTCGGGGCCAGTGAAAGCAAGTGGGCAGTGCCCGGTGCTGTCAGACAGGAGGCAGAACGCTGCACTGCACGAAAAAGGTGTCAGAGAAATGCCCAGCGACCTCAGATTTGCTGACTACTGCCCCAAACAGGGAGCTGCCACAGAACTGTCTCTGCTGATGCAGGAATTTCAATTATAGATGATTTTAACAAGAAAAAAAACCCAACCCAAAACTGGCTTGAGCACAGATGCCAAGTTTTTTTAAGAAATACATTCTTTAAAGCTACCTCCTAAAGCTACCTCCTAACGAAGCAAACCGACTCACTTGCAGGTCCTTAGAAAAATCTCTTTATAAACAGAGTGCTTTACTTTTATGGAAGGTCTTTTCATCTGTAACAAAAAACCTGAATTACTACTTAAAATGGAAACATCCTTTCGTTAGATGCAGCTCATCCCCTTCTATATTTGTTAATGCACTTCATTTTACCAGTTAAACCTTTAAGTCCTTTCCTCATTAGTGCCACATTATTACTTGTTCTTTTATGACCTATAAAATATTACTGTTCTAGAAATGCTAAATCCCACATTTATCCACAGTCAACATTTCCTCTGTATCTTCACTACTTTTGTAAAAAAACTGATGTTTTTCTGATACTTCTTTCTTCAACACCATCACATCTACAACGTATTCCCTACAAAGTTAATCAGTATAAAATCTAGATCAGATCCATAGCAACTATAAAAAAATATATAACTACTATTTCAGGACAAAGGTTTTCCATCTGTGCCAAATCTGCCTCTGACACACACACCACGCTCCCGCTGGCAGCAGTGGGAGACCCTCGCGTGCACCCGAGACACGCAGGATGCTCCTAGACCCGGGCAAGGCTTCTGATACCGTGAGACACGCCGGACTTGCTGGCTAAAAATCAGACCACGGCCCACGTTTCCTGTAAGATCCTGAATGGCCTCAGTCGCAGATGAGCCACATTACTTTTCACTGCCACTGCTCCTGCGTTGCATGAATTAGTAAGCGGCCAACGTTAAAACTGATGACTCCCACGACACACAGATCTAGCTCAACATTTCCAACAACGCCCCAAGAACCGCAAGTTCACTTAGTCTGTATTTTTAACAACACAGGGCCTTTGTTATTATAAATTTCAAAACAAAACCGAAGAATTCCACATAATATTTATACTTTCAAAAGTACAATATTAATACAGTTCGGTCAGTTAGAAATAACAGCAGTTTGTTAGGTCTACAAGATTTAACGTAAAACCGGTTTACAAATGCTGAAAAGCAGTAGTGGTCCAATAGTCACCATTACACATGAATTTCTCTCTTCCAGAAAATAAAAAAAAAAAATTCCCAATTCAAATTTACCAGTATCAATGAAATATTAATAAAACACCCCCAAACATGCCACAATCACTATTCACAAATAAAGTTAAAATGAAATATACAAAAATTCACTTAATACTGTTAAATAACAATAAACTACAAGATTTCCTGAACAGAAATGGTAGGACCCCTGAATGTTTTACAGTGAATGTCAGGAAAAATTAAGTTATCTATGACTATTTTCATGATATACCAGCCAAAGATTTACATGACCATTTCAAAATATACCAATAAAGATTTACAGTCTCTTTAAGATGCACTAAACAAATAGGTTCATAAAGGTGAACACAAATGCTTAAAAATACTGTAACCATCACCAAGGGTGTACTTATGATACTCACTGAGATGCATAAGCATAGTAGTAACATGTTTACTATCTCTGGTAAACAGATAACATCTAAGATCTGAAAAACTCTCTAAGTTCCCACTGTAAAAGCTCTGTAGTATAGTGAGTTCTTACCAAGTACAAACTTGCACCTTTTCAGTTGATTTCAAGTGAATAATGCACAAATGGGAGAGCAACAAGGTGGGAAAAGTGTGACATTATTCCCATGTTCTTGTAATTAGTTGTCCTGTTCCTCTGTAATGAAATTCTAAATTTCAAAAGTAAGCCAGGGTCCAACATATTATGAATCATCTTTTTACTATTTGTATTTCTAAGTTAAAAACAAGATAAAAAAGTCATTGCTTCTGCAGGCCCCATATGCACAACAACGTGCAAATATCTTATGCTGGAGTAAGCTTGACAAAATTTATCATCCAGTCCCCATGCTCTAATTTATCAATAAGTAACACAGGATCTGAGAGCAAACAATAGTTACTGTTCACTTGTTTGAATCAACTTTCACACCATGTGCTTTTCAAAAACATAATATGCATTATAATTTTTCAACTATTTCAACACATACTTCCAATGTTAAATAAAGAATTAAGTGCCATGAACTTAGAGCATTAAAGATGGTTCACCTATAGCCAAGCAAAGCTATGTTTACATTCCAGGAAACACTGCAGTTTAAGAAATACAAAAAAACCCCGCAGCAGTAGAACATTTTATGAAGAGAAACAGATGCATTCACATATTATAAAGCCATTGCAACTTCTTCAGGCATGGAACTGTTGTGTTAACTATACAGACAGTAGTTATTTAGCAGCAATGATTCCGCAATAAATAATGCACTGTGTTTCTCAGTCCTGCACAAAAATTGCAGCTACAGTTACATCAACAGCTGTAACCTACTGGCTCTAGTGGCAGAGGAGACCTTAAAACCAACTGTACAAAAAATTGTCACACTGTGACAACAAATATAAAAACATAATCTGCAGGTTGGAAATAAAAAGACTCCACTGTGAAGAGGACAGTGTAGACAAACTGTGATTCCCAGTCCACCAAGAGAGAGCACTGCCTTCAGATCCGAGTCCTTGACTGGTAGGATAGGCTTGGGCTCGACTCTGCATCGCCCGCTTTAAAAAAGCATGCTCTGCCTTCTGTTCTTCCCATGTCCTACAACAGAACATGGACCATGGTAAAAAACTGAAGCATTTGCACAACAGAGTATTCAGCTATTATCTACACCATCTTTCTGTTTCAAGAGAATATCCTCTGTGCTTAAACCAATATCAGCATCTTTCTTTTAACTGCACTTACTGCATTTATTTTTTTTTTTTTTAACTTTGCCACCATTCAACACCCACACAGTCACAGTTTGAAACCCCAAGACAGTCTCATATTAACAGTTCCTCTGCCCATCCCGAGTAAAACTCACCTCCTTCTGTGCGCTTAGCTTCTATGTCTCTACAGGAATCTGAGCAAATAAGTCTTGGGATTTGTTTGAGTACATTCACACAGAGCAATTTAAGAAAGCATTTTTTAGTTCTGAATGTCTCTGGCACAGTATTCCGTTTGTAGATAGGAGAAAATATTAAGCTTTCCATACCTGTCTCTGGGTAAGTGGAATTTCGAAAGCCAGGGTCTTTTTGCAACTGAATCTCTTTTAGACTGAATATTGAAACACCTGTAACAAAGAAATTAATTAATATCTAAACACAACTTTGCTTTATTGAACAAAGTTCTATCCTTAATTATACAGTTTAGATAAATATTTAGGAATGCTAAACTTTATTTAAGTCAGTATATACCAGACTTCTTTAACAGATTTGAGTCGAAAGTTTTTCCTTAAGCAATGTACTTAGTTTTAATGTACTATCTTAGCAATAGTTTACTACTCCTCTTACTTTCAGGCAAGGTGTGTATTCTTGTTCCAAGACTTCTGAAGTACGCATGTTTCATAGCCTCTTCCGCTGAAATTCTCTTCTTTGATTCATACTATTAACATAGAAGGATGCAAGTGTGTTGGTTTTCATTAAAAAACTCTTTGCATCAAGTGATGTAATCAAAGGGAGAAATATTGTTCTACTTGCTTGGTATTTCCCACTAATTCACTAGGACAAATTTGTTTTCATTACATTTATTTCACACAGGAAAAATCTAACATATGTTATCTAAATGAGTATTATCAACATATAACAAGATTGCTGAAATAGTCAAAATAACTGCTGTAAGTGGATGCAAGTCAAAAATATACTTAATCTTTATTTATAGATGTCACAATGATTGGATGACAAACTTCTGTCTACATTATGTTCTAATAATAAATTGCAATGAAGTGCTCTTACATGAGATCACAAAATTTTTCTAATTCAGTGGACTACGCTGCAGCATTTTGCAGAAAATGGAACCTCAGACACCACAGTCTAAATATAATTTGCAAGATCAAAGAGTAATATTACACCTAAGTAACTGCTTCTCTAGTAGTAAGCTAAGGTCACTGTTACAGAAATTTAGTATTTGTATTTAAAAGTTCTGTTCTAACAACTTATTTCACAAGAGTTTTAGGTTTTCAGGGAATTGCTAACATAGAATCAATTCTATTTTTGCAAAAAGTAGTAAGAGAAGAAATCACTTCTGGGGAAAAAAAAATAATTAAACACCAGGCTTTAAATTCTTATAGTACAGAGGCTTCCCCAAACTGTTATTCTTTCCAAATCTGTCATCCACTACACACTCAGGTGCATATTCCACTTTGAGTCGGATCTAACAGATACTATAGCTTCTAATACTTTCTGCAAATAATATATTAAAATTCTAAACTTGCATTTTTATTAAGTAAAGCTACAAAACACATCTTACTTGCAGGAACTTCGCTATCAATTCAATCCCTTCCGTGTCTAGCCTAAAAATAAAAATATTTAAAATTAAAAGTTATTGAACTATCTTTACAAAACAAACACTGCAGAGAACTGACTTCATCAAATGATATCAAACCTAAAAATTAAATTTCAACATCGAAATGCTTCCACCTAAACAATGGCTCCGCTTGTTGATGTGTATACATACGAGTACCAATATCTCAGAACAAGATCATTTGAAAAACACTGGGCTTTGGATTGTGATTTACTAAGCTGACACAGATCATTTCTTTCAGCAAAAAAGCTCTTCTTTTTTTTTTTTTTTTAAGCCTAACATTACTCATTTAATAGAAGGACAGAATGTTAGATCTTTTTCTTCAGAGTTGATAAAAAAATGTTGTACTCTTTGTTATAAAGCTTATTTATAACAACTCTGCAGACCCTCCAAATTCCTCATAATGGTTTTAGAATGATTTTAAGGGACTGCTCAAGGAAACCTTGCCATTTTAACAATGGGCCTATTATATAACAGAAGAAAATTTGGGTTATTTAGGAAGTACTGTGTGAATACTCCTACTATGCAAGTGCTGTTAATCAGAATTTATAGTTGTACAGGTCATGAAGGAGCTGTGGTACCTTGAACGATATCAAAGTAATCGCACAGTACCAGGATTATGCTTTGCATTACTATCTGCCCACAATAACAAAACTGATGGGTAGTTTTCCAGCATTTAGTAGCAGACTGCTTGGAAGCACGTTCACATTTACAAATCTGCAAAGCCACAGGGATACATATTTTCTATTAATAAAACATAAAGTACCGTGGTGCATGGTTGATGAGGGGTTGTGGTTTATACTTAGGAAAGTTGTAGTTTCTAAATTCATCACTGGAAGAAATGCCTGGCCATGTTTCTTGACATGGGGTTCCTGTATTTTAAAAAAGCAACAAATTCAACTCAAAAAAAAAATGTAAAGAAACAACTTTGACATATATAAGTGTTTAATCCTGTAATTTAAGCAGAAAAGAAAGAAAATCAGTCAGTGAGTCTATGTTGTACAAACTCAGCTGTGCACTCAGCTCAATCATTTTTCATCAAGAGTACATTCATTCACCTTAATTACAATGTAATACGAAATATCACTGTTTACAGCTGAAGATCTACAGTTCTAATGGAAAAAGCGTTTAGAAGAGCCAACATATAGCATTAACATTACTGCTAGAAGTATCCATTTACCCAGAAGTCTGAAAATTAAGTGCAGTTCATCTTCGACAGTCGAGCCAGGGAAAAGAGGCCTTCCTGATGCCATTTCAAAAAATATGCATCCGACACCCCTTTATAAAAACAGAGAAAAAGATAAAACAGAAACAATCCAACAATTTAAGCTTTCAGCTCCTAAAGACTTGTGTGATATGTCTTCAATTAATACAAATTATTAAATTAGTTGTTAGCCACATGCTAACACACTAAAAATATTGTTTTGAAAGATATGGAGTAATAATAGAACTGTCAAAGATGAAACAAAATCTATTTCAGAGCTGTATTATATCCTCTTCCTTTAGATGTCAAGTTTATCAATTGTATTAAAGTTCATAGTAAAATACCACATTATCATGTCATTAGGAGAACACATTTGGGGTTTTTTCTCTATCCCTGTGGGCCTAATGCCTGCTTACTCTAAGCAATAAAGGTACTCCTCATTTTCAGAGAAATAATAGCATCTTCCCTGTCTGCCAATCCTTTGTTTATAAATCTAACTCAGTTGTAGCCTTCAAAAATTCAGAGGATGAGTATTTGAATGCTACTATGTAATAGGGAAGATTTGACATTTTTTCAACTTCACTGAGAACAAAAATTGAAATTAGACAAAGCTATACAAACCACATGTCAATTTGAGTTGAATACTCTGAGGATCCAAGGAGAACATCAGGTGGTCTGTACCATAACGTGACAACTTCATTGGAATAAGTCTTTGTAGGAACAGACTTCGCTCTAGCCAATCCTTGATAAAAAGGGAAATAAAGAGTCATGTACAACTTGCAGAAATATTTTTTGCACGTGTCCTGGGTTTGAGTGAGTGGTGGGGTTTTTAGTAGCAGGGGAGGGGGCTATAGGGGCGGCCCCCTGTGAGAAGCTTCTCAGAGCTCCCCCAGCTCCAAGTCAGCTCCACCTCTGCACCAAAACTGAGCCAATCAGCTGCGCCTCTGCGATAATGTATTTAAGGGATGTGGTGACGAGCAGTGGGACTTGTGAGGAGGAGTTGGACAGCTGTGTGAACACCAAGGTCAGTGGAGGAACAGAAGAAAGGAGGGGGGAGGTGTGCTGGAGTGGAGACCCCCCCTGTATCCTGTGGTGAGACGGCAGGGCGGCCCCCCCCGCCACCCATGAAGATCTACGGTGGAGCAGACACTGATTTACGGACTGTGTTTTTCGCATGGCTGATCAAGATGCTGTGCTCAAAGAAGGCTGGGGTCTTGTGGGAAAATGTAGCCCTGCTGTTGTAGTTCAGTGCTGAGAGGATTGCAGCATGTGGGGGTGTCCCACGGCGGAGCACTGTAAGGAAACACTGCAGCCCGTGGGAGGGACTCATGTCAGAGAGGGTTTGTGGAGGACTGTCTCCTGTGAGAGGGGGACCACGATGGAGCAGGGGGAGAAGTTCCACAAACTCCCCCCACCAGAGATGGAAGAAGTGGCAGCACTGACTGCACCCCCCATTCCCTGCCCCTGCACAGCTGAGGGGAGGAGGTAGAGATACTGGGAGGAGAACTGAGCCCGGGAAGAAGGGAGGGGTGAGGGGAAGGTGTTCTCAAGACGTGGCAATGCTTCTCACTGTCCTATTCTGTTAGTGTCTGTAATAAAGCTATGTTCTTTTTTTTCTTCCCCTAACGAGTCTGCCTTTTGCCCATGACCATAATGGGTGACCTACCCCTCCTGGTCCTATCTCAAATCCCAAGCCTGGCTTATTTTGTCCCTTCTCATCGCTGGGAGAGAAGGGAGGAGTGAGCGGCTGCATGGTGCTCAGTTGCTTTCTGAGCTCAAGCCATGACAGCATGAAATTGACAAATAATTTTTAAGAGCTAAATCAACCTTCTTATATTTGCTAAATATCTTCCCTTAATGTAAAAAGCCCTAATAAATACATTTCTACAACTTGTAAATTGCCTCTTAGTAGTTACAGCAATCTCATGATCAGCATTTCTAAGCATAGATGACAGGCAAACAGATCAAAACCTGGAGTAATTCTATTAATTTCAATAAAATAAAGCATTAGATAAATACAACACCTCCCCCCATGACAACCCTTCTGCACTATTTCCATTTGAGAATTACATTTCAAAAGGCAGAAGGCAACAAATGAATAATGAAACAGTGGAAGCAGACTAAATCAGTGTTGAATCAGCAAGAGTTTTCCATCCTAATATTGTCAGTTTTTCACTAGTATCTTCAATAAAATTTAGGTCTGTCATGTAAGAGGCAATCTTCTGAGTAATTCAAACACAATGGGAAAAAACACAATGGTAGCACAACTTTCAAAGGACCTTCCTGACACAGAAGGTAACAGGAAACCGTGAATGCCCCAGTCTACTGGAAATCCCAAAGGAACTTGGTGTATCAGTGATGGAGTAATACCTGGCAATTCAGCACACGGACAGACCCTTTCTGTCTCCCACCATGGTCACTCTGCTTTGGAGTGACTGTGGTGTGTTAAGAAAAGCAACTTGAGCTCCACTTTAAGGATCTGACTACGTGTCAATTCCACATGAAGCTGTAAGGCTACTTTCAAACCACAAGTCAAGCAACAGTATTACCTATACATGTATTACTTTGATTACGAACATCCTGTAAAAGGCTGACTTTCATTTTCCATCTCAGAACACACCAATTCACTACAGACATGATGTTCTCATTTTTCCTTTATAAGGAAAGATGCCTCTCTCTTGCTGAGTGAAGAAAATATTTGTTACAGAATAATTTGAGGCCATACCAAAGTCTGCAAGCTTCAGTTCTCCTTTCTCATTAATTAGTAGATTTTGTGGCTTCAGATCTCGATGTAATACCTTTCTTCTATGACAGTATGCCAAACCACGAAGAATCTGGTATAAAAATAGCTACAAAAGAGAACATTTATATAAATTAGACTAAAAATGTTCATCTACAGATTACACAACTGTAACAGTCCATTTGGGCACTGTAGAGTTAAGTGTCTGTACTGTAAGCAGGACAAAAATATTTCTCAAAAATAAGTTACTTTTCCATAGGAACACACTCTGAACATCATCATTATTGTTTACAGATTTAAAATCCCTTTATGCTAATGCACTGCTTTAACACGATACTTTACAACAAAGATTTTTAAGAGCAGTTTGTTCTGCTTAACTGAAGAGAACCACAGGGCTGTTTATTTTTAAGTAAGCACTTACTAATGCTCTTCCCCACACTAATGTCTTTGAGTATAGTCAGAGACTATTACCTTTAAATTCCCTTCTGCCACAGAATTCCTTCTGAAAACAGAGCTCAGCATCCTTTCTAATCAATTGTGCAAAACTATGCAAAGAACGTTTTGGTATGCCTTGGAAAAATACACTTGGATTCACAAGCTCACAACACATGGAAAAATAGGGAAATGAGTATTGCTAAAACAGCCCAACTGCCTCTGGCATTTATATTCATCCCCTCACCTTGACACACACAGGTTTATTTCAGTCCTTTGGAACAGCAACCCAAGCAAGCAACTTCTGTCATGCATATTAATGCTGCACATATATAGACATAAAAGTAGTAAGGGATAAAGAAAGGTTTAGCAGAAGGCAGCCAAGCAAATTTACTGTATCATTGCATTAAGAACTGCTATTTTGCAGTTTTTGTATGTATAAAGGGTCTGATCTTGAACATGGGACTTCTGGGTAGCCATTGCCGGCATCTACCACACCAACAGTCCTCAGCCAGTATAGGTGATCAAATGTACAATGAAAAAAAAAAAAACCCAGAGCATTACAGCTCTGTTTTGAGCTGTATTTCCTCATCTACACTGTCTGAGGATATTTACCAATGTTTGTCAATGTGGCAAATTCAGCATGTAACAGGACTTTTGAGGAGAAACACTAGAATGTTCTATATGATCATTTTCTAACACATCAGTTTATTTTTGTACCAAGTGGCACCACCAAATTCTTTTTGGTAAACTGGACAGATACACAGCAGGTATAGTTACATCCATCTGTTCTCAGTCTGCTTACGTGGGATACATTTGTTCTAGAAAAAAGGAATTGGGATCAATTTTTTTCTTTCTTTCTTTTCTTTTTATAGAGCAGAATGAGAAGCAACAAGTTTTGTTCCATTTACTCATGTCCATCCTGTTGCAAGGATAGTCAGTCCCAAGTGATACTAACAAGACTGCTGTGGTGTACACTGGGACTGCAAAGATTAGTCAAAAAGACAAAGCAGATTTTTCTACAGAAATTGTGGATCTTCACCGCAGTTGGCAGGGATCCTTTGGAAACACACAGGACAATAATGTATTAGCTCAAAATTTTGTTTGAAACAGTAGCACCTGTAGAGATGACACACATCTTTATATTGTACATCTTTATTTCGTTAAAACTCAAAAGAGTAAAATTAGCTGAGGAATGTGAGGGGAGTGATGACAGGGAGGTGTCTTAAATGTTAATAATGACCCAAACCCCCACAGTTATTGTAAAGTAAGCACCTACAGCTATCACAGTTAAGCAGCTGTTCTGGTTTCACAGTGTCAAAGGTACTGACTGTATAAATCTGCTCTTAGGGCATAGCTTAAACCATAGACAAACAAGGAAAAACAGTTCCTCTGCTTGTTTTCTAACTGCACTTACTATAGGAGCCAGCTTCCTTGGAGCTTTCTAAAAAAAAAAAAAAAAGCTTAAAGTACTACTTATTAACTTGTAGTTAATTAACAACACAAGTGTAACTATGTTTTTTGTTGTCTCTCTGAAGTAGATACAAATTAAAGAATTTCCCTTTGCAAATTCTCAAAGGAAGCAACAGAGTAGGTTAAGGGCAGATGACTTTCCCTAGAGTTATTTACTGTAATATGACAACAGAATAAAAAAGAAAAAGCTGCAACAGAATAAAAGAAAAAGCTAATCAAACAGTAACTGGAATCTAGACTGAATCCCATATTCAAATTCAACTAAGAACAGACAACATGCAACCAAGCCAAAACCAAGGATGACAACTCCACTGGAATGCACACCAAGCCCACCACTTCACAGTATTTAGTACACTGTATTGCCAACCACATTTGTGCTATGAGCTACTGTATAAGAAAAAAAGTAATTTTCCTACCATGTGTGCACACTCATAGTTTTGTTCTTTTTGATCACAGCTTAAAATTAATTTTTTTAGAGAGACATGGAAGAGTTTCTCAAACACATCTACCATACAAATAACATCCCTTATATGAATTATGTATGGCTTATTGAAGAGGTTTTGAAGGTACAGTCCAGCACAGGCTGCAACGCAGCAGGATGATACTGGTAAACCAGCCTCCTTGGACAACTTCATTCAGTTCAAGATAGTATTGTCCTCTGGAAGTGTTTATAAAGCCATAAGTATTAAAGAACATAAAGAGTTATTCCAGTTTTCCAAATCAAAACCTGCTTGTTACAAGAGAGGTAACACTTGAACCTGAGTTAGTTTTAGCAGGCCAGATTGGAAACTGAGTCACCTGACCTGGCCACAGCCATAGTTAAAAGGAACAGACAATTAAGCCTTAAAGAAAATAATTTCCATTTTAATACTAATGGAAAGATGAACATCACTCATTCTTAAATATGTATTTTTAATTTCTTACTTCTGTGGCAGGCAGTGGCATCCAAACCCACATTCATGACTGAGGCTACATTGTTCTCAGCGTGCATATATAAATTTTATATGAGGATATACCAAACTACAGACTTAATAACTGAGTATAAAATAATGGAAGGACAAGAAGAGGTCAAGAGTTATGAATGTATTATTTACTAGGAAATTTTTAATTCTAAATCTATAACTTGGAAGAGAACGAAAACATAGAAAGTTATATAATCTCCTGTTTTCAGTGCTTTAAAACACTTAAAAGCCATCAAAACCAAAAAGAATGACTCCATCTGATGTCAAATGTAGTTAAGCCAGGCTCAGGGGTCAAAAAGGAAGTTACATTTTTAAATTAAAAAAAAAAAAAACAAACTCAAAACAAAACACAAAAGCCAGAGAGCTCCTGATTAAGTTCTCTGAAATTCTTACAGCAGAGGAAGCTGGAAGACACTCACTGTCACTAAAAACACTCACCTTTACATTGTGCATACTCATTATGTTACCACAGTCATCCATGTACTGCTTCAGATCTTTGTCCTGTCAAAACACCATCATCATTATTAAGTAAAATTGTGGACAACAGATTACGTGATTAATATTTATTGTGAGAACTGAAGTAATTCATCAGAAAACTGAGCTTTCTGCAGGAGATGTTTAAAGATAAAAAACCCAAAAGCCTGAACATGCAGAAAACTCTGGCTTTCCAGAGGTTATAAACTCACATGTTTTCCAGCAAGCTGCATCATCTCAGGCAACATTATTTGTTATTGCCTTCTCCACTATCTTGTGTGTGGCACAGTATTTCATGAAACTGCTATATTCTTGAATTACATTTGAAGTAAAATTTTTCCTCCAATCCTCTTACTATGTTTATATATTCCAGCATATTATATGAAAATATCATCAGGTAAAATTTCAGTGAGAAAGTGGTAAGTCTAGAATGCAAGGGGTGAGCAAGTGCGGTATATAATTGTGGACACTTGCTTGAAAAGATTGTTACAAAAAGATGGAACGTGCTGTTTAGTTGGAAGTATACTTTTTTCTTTAGCTAACCTGCATCACAACAGAAAAATATAATTTGAATAATAATGTGATTATCCTTTTTTACCGTTAACAATTTTGGTACGAGTAAACAGTTTGCTCAGGTAAATCACCACTAGCTGCTATTAATAAAACTCTGAAATGATCAGAACAGTATTTACTACTTTACAGCAATTTAAGAACTGAATACACTTTTCATTTTCAGTTGAATGATTCTAGATGCAGGAGAAACCTGTAGCAGCCCAAGTATTTTTAAAAAGGGTACGGAGTTTTATTATGTCTGTGCTACTTAGAAACAATAAATTTAATGTAAAGCTTGCTAGTTGCTTAAGCACTTACCAGATATTCGAAAACAAGAGTCAAAGACTTGTCTGTGTGCACAATATCGTGCAATGTAACAATATTTGCATGCTTCAGATCTTTTAATAATGACACTGCAAAAGAGAATTGTAAGTATAAAATAAAAGCAAAACACATGAGCAGAAAATGCATTTCTAGCAAGTTCATACATATAAGCTGCTTTTTTTTGTTTCCCATTAAAAACGTATTTTTAAGAACATAATACTCTCATAGATTAAGTTAGTAAGCAAGGTATTTAAACAAAACACCAAAAAGACATTTGAGTAACAAACTTAAAGTACTTCCTAAATTATACATTTCAGGCAGAAATAGTCATTTACTAAAATGTATTCTGAATCCCTGAAAGTTACTCATTAATAATAGTCTAATTCAGTATAAAATCATCCGTTTATAACACTGCATTTGAGAACACAACCACCCCCCTAAAGTGAATATATTTGAAACACTAACTCTTAATATGTCTAGACAAAAATTTTCCTCATCAAAACTGATACCAAAATCATTAATCTCCCACATAGCCTATGTGTTTCCAAGTACCAAAAGTACCCCGGTCAAAAAGAAATCCAGAAGTATCTGATATTCCAAGTAGTGAAAAGGTTGTCACCTTCTCTTATGGCTGTGCATGGCGCTCCCTCTTCATGTTCCAGGCGGATTTCTTTCAGAGCTACCAGGTTCTCTGTTAATTTACTTCTCCCCTTATAAACTGTTGCGTAAGTACCCTGCAAAATGTAAAAAGAAGGAAACTTTTACAAATTGGTCCCGCATTGAAATGACAGTTAAGAAATAAAATAAAAACTGTCTGAGGTTCTAATACATTTCATGTTGGATATGAATAGTTTTTACATTGTCTTCTTTGATATATGTAAAGCTACAAAAATGTTTTGTAAGCACACACAGAAGACAAGGAACCCGTATGCTTAACAACTCTGAAAATTACATGGAAAGCTGGATATCATATAGCTACCAAAGAAGTCAGATCAGGTAGTGTTATGTTCACTGCTGGGATCATTTACCCTCTTAAAAGTCTCTATTTGATTAAAACTAGCTCAGGTATCTCTACACTATGCTGCAGTTATGTTTCCCAAGGCTGCAGACATACTCTTCCACTACTTTTATGAAAACATGTAACTCCTTTTGATGGCTTCTCATCTTTGTTACATATTTTATATGAGAATTATTTCTGGGTGGGGGGGAGTTGTCAAAGTTTCATTTCAGTTTACATAATGAACAGTGAATACTGTGAAGCTTATTTTTCTCAATTTGCTCTTTTGTGTTTTTTTTTTGTTTGTTTTTGTTTTTTTTTTTTTGTTTTGTTTTGGTTTTTTTTTTTTGTTGTTGTTTTTTTTTTTTTTTTTTTTTTTCCCTTAGAGAATAAGAGATTCAAAACTCTCAAGGCATGTTACAACGACAAGAAATTCTAACAAAACAGCAAACAGGTACAACTAATCCCAATAAATGGAGGAAGCAACAAAGTTACAGAAACTGCCCTAGGTTATAGTACAGCACTGCAAGGCTCTGCAGAGGGATCTCACCAGGCTGGATCGATGGGTCGAGGCCAATGGTATGAGGTTCAACAAGGCCGAGTGCTGGGTCCTGCACTTGGGTCACAACAACCTCATACAGTGCTCCAGGCTTGGGGCAGAGTGGCTGGAAAGCTGCCCGGCAGGAAAGGACCCGGGGGTGTTGGTCAACAGCCGGCTGAGTATGAGCTGGCAGTGTGCCCAGGTGGCCAAGAAAGCCAACAGCACCCTGGCTTGTATGAAAAATAGCGTGGCCAGCAGGGTTACGGAAGTGACTGTGCCCCTGTACTCAGCACGGGTAAGGCCACATCTCAAATACTGTGTTTAGTTTTGGGCCCCTCACTACAAGAAAGACATCGAGGTACTGGAGCGTGTCCAAAGGAGGACAATGAAGCTGGTGATGGATCTAGAGAACAAGTCCTGTGAGGAGCAGCTGTGGGAACAGGGGTTGTTTAGCCTGGAGAAAAGGAGGGTCAGGGGAGACCTTATCACTCTTTACAACTACCTGAAAGGAGACTGTAGCCACATGGGTGTTGGTCTCTCCACCCAAGTAACAAGTGATAGGGCAAGAGGAAATGGCCTCAAATTGCACCAGGAGAGGCTTAGATTAGCTATTAGGAAAAATTTCTTTTACCAAAACAGTTGTCAAGCATTGGAACAGCCTGCCCAGAGAAGCAGTTGAGTCACCATCCCTGTAGGTATTTAAAAAACGTGTAGATATATCACTTAGGGACATGGTTTAGTGGTGGACTTGGAAGTGCTAGGTTAACACTTGGACTCAATGATGTTAAAGGTCTTTTTCAACCTGAATGACTCTATGATTCTACATATCTGGTGTTGTCCACTATACTTTGCAAGCAAATGAGATAATATACACCCCCAACTATGACTTGATAGCTACTAGACTAACATTCCTCCAAAGATACACAATGCTGTGTTATGTCTCATGATTCATCTAACAAGTACTAGAGGCAAAATAAAAAATAAATGCATTTGGAAATTAAAACATTGCAAATGTAGGACCGGCTGCAATATTCACAGCAGAGATGGTGACCAGCCCTGCTTCCTTCTGTAATGGTCAGTGCATCCCATTCCAGTGCTCCTTTTCCATTTTTGATCCTGTTGGCCAACCTCAATCCAATAAGACAGGACTGACACCTGGCCCCTCCTGAATTCTACTGTTTCTCTGGAAGTCTGAGGCTACGTGAAGGTAGAAAGCCATACTGCTGCCCTCCCAGAAGGCAAGGTAAACAGTGCTACGTACTTCACTTGGCTGCACCTGACTGGCTGCCCAAATCAGGCGTGCAGGCTTTTCTACCAGAACATGCATAGCTAATGCCTGCGCCCAGCAAGCGCTGGCTCCTTGTCCAGCATCAGTTCCCCAACACCTAACTCACGGCAGGAGGACACTGGACTTAACCAGCTTTATTATCGACAGAATAATTTTGTCTATCTGCATGCAAAACCAGCCTACAAAGCCAGTCACAGATCATTTGCCAACGGAGTCTTGCTCTTGCCCATCTCAGTGATGGCTTTCTTTTTTCTTTCCCCTTTATTATATAAGTACAGAACATTTCTGTGGTTGTGACATTCCTACACATTTTGAATGTTTCATTTACTGAAAAGGTAAAGTCAATGGATATTTTGCGGGATATGAAGATTTTCAGTTAACATTTATGTAAAATTTTACGTAAGACATTGTCATCAAGGTAGTAATCATTTCAAAACATACCTCTCCAAGCTTTTCTAACTTGATATAGGTTTCCATTTTTCCAAATCCAATTTCAGACTGCAATGAAAAGAAATGGAAAATTGATCACTAAAACTAAATGCTTTATTTATACATCATTTAATGAGCAAGCTAAACTTTGTTTCAGAAAAATACCTGATAGTACTTAACCAAACACCACACAATTCTGCTATTTTAAAAATAATTTAGCATATTATAATATAAGTGTGTCCAGCATCCAAACCTAATGCTCAGCCTGCTGGGCCAGTCTACTGTGTATCCTGGAAGGACTATATACAGAGTTACACTGAGACCAAAATTCTACTTTACCCTACTTCCCACTTAGCTCTTCTCCACTTTCTGATCGGATTATTACTAATGAGGTCGCTATAGCTTAAAGCACAGAAGTCATCTCAAACTATTCTATCCTTTCTCTTGCTCAGCATAACCACAGGCTGCTGCTTCTTTCAAAATTACTTATTTGCTACATTCAAGATCATAGCTCCAGGTTTCCTCTCCCATTTTGTCCTCTCAATGCTTTTCAGTTTAAAACTCTGTCAGTAAAATCCCTAAGCATAATACCTCCACAAGCTTCAGCTTTGTCTCAACAATTTACATTTCATGGCTCATAACTTCCAAGTCTTTATGTATTTTACTTGTATGCATTCATCTTCTTTGTCACCAACTTAGCTCTGTAATGTAAGCCAGGAGGGTTTTCCTGCCAATATAGCACCTTTTTCTGAAAACTAACATCATTACTCTTTTCCTGTTCAAATCCACTGCTACTCTTATGTTTAATACGGTTATCTCTTACAGCTATTTTTGTGTAAGACCATGTCAATTATACCAAAGCTTTATATTGTTCTTACAGTGTAAAGAATGATAAAAGTAGACACATAAAACATATGAATTTTTAAACCAATTTACAAAGTGCATATAAGCCTGTACCCTGTCAACCTTCCAAATCCATAGGCTTCATGGGGTTTTGCTTTACTAACAACTAAACGTTTACCAAGTCAAAAAAGTCATGTTTTCTCCCTAGCATCACCTCCTCCTCCTTCCACTTTCAAACATAGCTCTCCACTTGCTATTTCTTTCTAAGGAACAATATTTTGACCCTCGACTGGCTTCAGCACCTATGTCCACAAGTCAGAATACACTGATTTGCTCCTAAAATCCGATGGATATTGAAGTTGTATATTATTTCATGTTGACACAGTGTAACATAAATACTGCTGACTGTATTAAGATTTGACAACAATATAATATGAAGGTATACTAAGAAAAGTTGGATTAATACTTAATTTTCAGAACATATGCATGAAAATAGATGTGAAGTAAGTATAAGATCTTGTCTATAAACATATTTGACGTACCTAAGAAAAAACGGGTACATAATTATGTTAACATAGTATTTCTGCTTTATTAAATTAGTGTCAGAATAGAAGTGTTTTAAAACTGCATAAGGATACTTTAGCATTAAGCATATTTAGGAGCTTCTTAAAGCCAAGCTGTTTAACACAAAATACAAGTAGAGTTGATATATGACAACCTTTGTAGCTCTAGTGAGATTACAAACATACCACTGATATAGGTACAATGTTAGTAAAATAAATATTATGTTTCCAAAGTGCATTTTGACCTACTCAAACATATCTTGAAGTGAGTATCAGATGGTATTAGAATTAAAAAGATAGGCTCCTTAGTTTATAGGAGAAACTAAAGGAGAACTGGTAGCCACTGGCCTTGTTATTGCCAGACAGCCTGGAGTACAACTTAAAAGTGTGATTTCTAAGAAACCTCTCAATGGTGTTCATCAAGACTAATAATATCTTCTTTAGACAATAAAATCATATAGTATTTCCTACATACACAGGACAGATATTTTTCAAGACCTGCCTTTCAACGTGTTTAATTTTTAAACCACGTTTTGTTTGTCTACCACCTGTAAGAAAAACTGATTTTTACATTCCTCACCAAGATCAATTTCATTTTTCCTTCAAAATAATTTCTGAACTATTTTATTTTGTTTTGCAGTACACATCTATCTATCTTGACTTACACAGAAACACTGATGCACCGTATTTATGGTCTCTTCTAATGGCTGGTGCATAAGAGTTAAACCTATGCTACTGTGCATGCAATACTGTACATGTATTCACAAAATACAACTATTGTAAAAGCTATTTTTTTTCTTGTGTTTCAAAGAAAAACACCAGACAAAGTATAACAAGTCCTCACTTGATACTTTTCATAGCCTTTTTCCTTTGATTCCTACTAAGCCTTGAAAAGAGGCATGCCTTTGAAGGAGATCACAATATTCATATATTGTAATTAACAGTCTGCTAGCAAGATTTCAATGACAAATCTTAGAATAAGTCTTTGAATTAATTTTTTTTAAATGTTAGTTTGAAATCATGAAAGGACAACGCAGCAAATGCATGTCTGCATACCACAGCACTGCTGGTAGGTTTAATTTCAGACTTACAAGCCCTAAAAGCATTTTTAAAAGGCAAAACAAAACAACCTTGTGACAGAAAGCTGGTTCCATACACACACCATATTCATTAGAGGGCACTGTTTTTCTGTCTGTCTTCTAGAAGGTAAAGAGGAGAGAACTTCAGGTTCTCTCAGGGCTCACCATCAAATGAGCAAGGGAATTCATACACAGGAAAATCGCCCCCAGCCCCCAAATACTCTATTCTGACACTGAAAAGGTGCTTCACCAGCATCTGAAAAGACAAGGTGTGGGGAAGTCTATTCCTCAGTTCAATGCTGTGTCAGTAATTAAGTGGTTAATGAGCTACAAAATTCTGGCACAAATATTGAAGCTTGCTACATTATTATTACTTCCAGTGCTTTAATCCAATCTTCTCTTCTTTTAATACTGTTCTTGTAAAAGGCCACATGCAGATCAGAGCTTTAGTCTAGCACACTAAATTGTAATTTTTCAGGGGAAAAATACATGATAAAACCACACTATTGCTTTGTTATAGACATTATTAATTCACAAAGAATAAAATAAAGTTATTTCACAGTTAATAAAACTAATTCACCACATGTACTTTCATATTTATTTTTCAGCAAATAAGCCATTAAACCCATAAAAAGAACAAACCTATAAACCTATCTATTTTTTCTGTGCAAAGAATTTCTTGCCAATGAATTTGCTCAGGAAGTTAGTAAATGGTCTAGCAGCTCTTTAAGACCTTGATTAACACCAAGAAAACTCATAGGTCAAATTATAATTGAAACTTAATCATTTTTGTAAAAATAAGAAAAAAAATGTTTTGTACTATTTCATGGATGTGCATAATTTATATGAGTGTCCAGGATTTCTAGCATTTGTACTCTAATTACAGTATAGGAATCCTCATTCTGACATCTCCATGGAAAGACTTATTTTTAACATAACCCAATAATCTAAGCAGATATATCTGAATATATTAATTCATATTTTTAGGAATCCACATAGGCTTTTTAAAGAAAAATAAAATATCTATCATCTCAACAGCAATTCTGAGAAAGAAAATTTGTTATCAAATACAGACAAAACAGGAGGACTTGCCTTCATATTATGCTGCTTTAGGGCCTTCCTACTATGTCACATGAGAGCCCAAGCCTTGACCTAGGACTACACAGTCTATTTGCTCAAACAGGTCATCCCTGCTCTAAAAAGCAGAATTTAGTACGCAGTTTGGCAGTTCAGTTTAGCCACTGATTTCAATGGGTCAAGACCTTCACTGGGAAATGACAGGGCCAAGTTTGCAGAAGAAAAATGAAAGAAAGGGTGAAATTCTTCAATGGATTTTGACAGGTACACACTGAAATTCAACTGTATTTACATCTTGGCTTTTATGTCCTGAATTTCAGTGTATACACTGATTCAGAACCTGAAGAACTGAGAGGTTGGTTTAGCATGGCAGATGCATTACACTTACCAGTGATGCTCTACGAGAACGTCGACTCATTGGCTGATCAAACGGTGGGCTGTTAATTTGCAGCTTTTCAAGATAGCCATCAGGTATCCTGATGTCAGCAGGCAGGGACAAACGCTTGTTCAAATCCTGCAGTAAATAATGTTAAGCGAAGAAGGGTCAAGTGTAATTCAGAATTTCCTGAAAAATCTTTTTCATATCTGTAGTGTTAACTGTTACTACAGTGTTGCTATTTAAAACTGAACTATTTACACAAATGAAAAATAAGTAATTTCACAGATGTTGTTTGAAAAAACATTATCTTCTAATAATACTTCAAATTGCTCAGATAACAGGCTCAAAAATTCCGTGCTTTACAAACTCATTACTTTAACAAGAGGAATGAAATAACAAAATATAATTAATTACACTGCGGATAAATGTACTGAGTTTACTTGAATACTTACACATACCTAGAATATTAGAAACTGAGAATTCAGAGGCTGATAAATACATTTCTTTTCGTACAATAATTATATTAGAATACCAACATATCTCCATGACTCAAAATATATCACTCTCCCTTTCACTGACTACTGAAAGTTACAACCTTGCTTCAGTTTCCATTTTTCCAGTTTTACAAAACAGAATCACTGTTATTGAGCCAAACTATTACAAATGTTAATGCATTTTTCTGTTTCAAGCTCTTTAGTATGCGATCTTTAGAAAATGAAACTGCCATTATATAAATGCAGTTTTCCCCATAACAGATTCTAGTTTTCATCAGTAAATTTTTCCAACAACAACATGCATAATTTCTAAGACAAGAGGGAAACAAAATTACTTCACCTTTCAATAAACATGAAAAAAGTATTTTTGGGGGGGCAGTGGCACATTCTCATCAATTTTCTATTTTTAGTTCGGCTTTAATCTCAAACATGCCAGAAAACAAAATACCAAATTTCTCTTAAAGCAGCCAGTCACCACCACAGAGCTGTAAGGGCAACACATCCAGATTCACAAAAAATGGGAAGTAATTTCCAGAACAGCAGGAATTGTTTTGCAGTACAGGTAATTTACCCTAGTAAAGAAAACTACACTCAGCATCAAACTATACAATCCACCCCCATGGATTCTACTCTGAAGTTAAGAGGACATCTCTGGAACCAGCACCGTTTTCACACCTTTCTCCAGCAGAAGAGGAAAACTCCAGATTTCTGCTGGTGGACCTCAGACTTAATCAATACTGACCTGAGGGCAGTAAGCTCTTTTTGATATTATCCTATTCTATCTTACCTATCTCCTCCAGCTTTGAGTTCTGGGCATCCTGAGCTAACCTAAACACTGGCAGCTACATCCCCATTCGGTTCCCCTCAGGCTTGGCCATGTGTTTCTACTCTTGTCTTTGCATCAGCTTTGAACTACTTCAGCATGCTAAATCATCAAGAAACTATCTCAGGCAAAGTGCACCGCTTCCTGCCAGCGTTGTGCTCCGAACAGGTTCAGTGTCAGGTCAGACAAGCTCACGGTCTGAACACGGGGCAAGGGAGGCAGCAGGGCAAGCCCGAGAAGCCAGCAGCTAAATTGGCTTAGGCTGCCAAAGAACTGGATCATCAGACTTTTCAGGACTTGAGATCTTGGTGGACAACCTGCTAAGTTTTCACTGTTGATAATGTATTCAAACCACGTATATGCATGGTCCGTACATGCGCCTGGAGCAACAGCTGAGAAAAAAATACCAGTTAAAAACCATATAGTTAAAAAATGAATGTAATTTGGCAATTAGCTGAAGTGCTAATATACATCCCCCAGATGACTGATCTACATGTGCTATTCACCATGGCCACTGGATATAGGCAGAAGTTTTTGGAGACGCGCCAAAAAAGCTTTAACTTGCGGCAGCTGACCCTCCTGTTTTCCTTCTGCTTCTCACACCTCCTTAGATACAGAGCACAAAGGCTGTTAGCTTCTATCTTGCTGCTCAACATCAGCTTCTCTGCATAACTGGAAAAATCAGGGCCTGTATTTCTTATTTTGTACAGATTTTTTAAATTGTCTTTAAACAAAAGAAGCATTGTTCACATAACAGCAGCTTTGACCAACATTTTGAAGTTCAATTAAAAGAAAACAAAAGGATGCCTCAGTTTTGGCAGCTTTCAGTTTCTTTACTAATTTTCAACTTTAGTGTTACAGATTTTTCAAAACACTGGCAATTTTAAAACTGCCTGTGTGGTTTTCGGGAGAGTGGAGGAACTAATTAATTGTAACAGGAGCTAGGAGTAGGAATCCCAACAGTGAAAGAGTGTTTTCCACTAAGGAATCTTCCTTCTTTTTGACAGGCTCTGCTAATGCCATTTTTGTAATAGGCAACTCAAATTCAGTGAGGTTAGTGTCATCTGAAAAGCGAAATGTCTCTCCCCTATTGCAGAGGGCTTCAGATTACTAAAACCAAATAAATAGATAAATTCACTCCATAATTTAATGTATTCCTCAGAAAATTCAGGTAGCTCATCAAAACAGAGCACAAAGGAAAGAGCTCCATGTTGCCTTAAAGAAAGCAGCTGGGTTACCTCCCTGCAGCAGGAAACCATGGAACCCCTGGAACAATACAGGGGTGGCAGGAAGAAGACCACTGTCAAGCCACTACTCCACCTTCCTATTGTAATCCCAGATCAACAGTTGGGCAATATCCTACATCTTTTTGTTCAGTTGTAAGAACATAAAATAAAACAGAAATTTGACAAATTCCAAGACAGCAGAAGAAAAGAGCACTGGCCTACGTTTTTCAGTATAACTTCCCAAACACAGTAGGTATCATCATTATCCTTTATGCCCTGTGGCAAAATAGTTTTCTCCTATCTATTAACTCTACGGCATTGAAACCTGCTGTAGCACTCTCTTCTTTCTGTTCCATATTATCAAAGTGTGTTTATAGGTATACTGAAATCATGGACCACAACTCAAAAGCCTCGTGAAATAGTGAGTCGACTGTACTCTAGAGCTCTCCAACTCTGTGTTCTCTCCTCCCACAGCCTTCATACCTGGGGCAGCCGAAGTGGTGCTTCACACCTAGCTCCACAGCCTCAAGCAGCATTTCCAAGCATACAAAGTTGCTGGATATGTAGCAAGAAAAAAGCAAAGGCAGCCTATAAACTGTGATGGCAATTTGAAAATTATGCCATTAACTGTGCACAGTGCCTGCCATCAATAAACACATACCTTTTCAAATGGAGAGGAAGGGAAACAAAGTCTAAGATGCTTTACAGCTACTAAGGATTTATTATTTCTCTACCCAGCTACTACAAAAACTGGAGATAACAATATTAAAAGTAACAGAAAATATTGTAATGGCAGCTAGTTGTGATTCTAATACAGAATTCCCCTTCCTTCATTCTCAAAAGCACTGCCTATGCCATTTTTGCCATAGGCAATTGTCAAACCCCCATGACTTACTTCAGAGATCCATGTGACATCTCCAGTTCTACATCGTGCTTAAGCTGTAAACTTACATTTGGCGCTCCACAGTGCATAATACAGATATTGTTTGAATGCAAGTACTTACTAATGCAAAGGCCAAAATCTATTCCAGTTTTGGGAAAAAACCCACAAACAGTAGTCTGCTTTAAGTATACAACAACAAGCCTCACCCCTCTGCAATGTCTGTTTAAAAAAAAACCAAGAAAAAACCAAAAAAAACCCCAACAACAAAACCAAACCAAACCAACCAACCAACCTACAACACAACCTGAGGGAAAAAGTAGGAAGAGAACTTTTTTCACCATTATAATACCTATTTTTGATATAATTTTTCTATTTCTATTTGTAATATAATGGACAATATATGATAGCAATCACTCTTTTCTTCCCCCCTCAAAAAATGAGTATTTAGTGCTGGAAGCCTAAATTGTCGTCACGTTGTAAATGAAATCAAAACACTATCCATTCTCCTTAACTTTTCAGAGTTGAAGAATGTTTATTTTCTGAGAGGAAAACAATGATTTCATGGAAACTGCTGCAGGTACTTTACAGATTTTTTTTTCGTCCTAACAATCTACGTTACTATCCTACTTGCAATACTCATGCATATTTGGCTGTGTTGAAATGTCAACCAAGCCAAGACTACTTCTTTAAAACCATATATTGAAATTGTTACCTACCAGTCAGAAGCCTTTCATAACAGCAATATTTGAACGATTATCTATATGAAGTTACATATATAAAGTTGTCTTTGTATTATAAATACCCTTTACCTAACTGCCTAAAATGGGCAAAATTAAAGAAACTCATATAGGCTGCAAACCCAAATATGTGAAAGACAGAAATTATTATGCTATGTTTGCCTGTACCACCTTAATTCCTCCCAGCTTTTGCAATAATTGAAGCAACCACCTCTTGGGAAAAGAAAGCAATCATAATTAAATGCTATACAGCAACATGAAAAGGGATTCATTAGACATTCATGAGAGAAGCACAACATTTCCTAGTGGCTAAATAGAAAAACTGGAAACCAAAATTACGTGAGTTTGATACAGCTGAAAAACCCAGTTAATTTAACTGAGATTAGATTAAAAAGAAAAGCAAGAACCCTACCATACAGCAACCAATTTTGAGCCCCGAGTGTTCAAGACCAGGCAAGTCTGCTGACACTTAGGCAACCTGTTCAGCTGACGGCAGCAAGAGACTTATTCCCGTGCTGTGGGCTGGCCCCGGCGAACAGCCAAGCCCGCACCCCGCTGAGCGCGGTGCTCCTTCCCTGCTCCTGTGGGATGCAGGGAAGATGGAAGGACGGTGAGGAGACTTGTGGGGTGCAGGTTATGACAGTTTAATACGGAAAGCAAAAGCTGTGTGCCTAAGCAGAGTGGCAAAAGGGGCCGATCTCCTGTTTCCCACTGGCAAGCAGATGTACGGCCGCCTCCCGGAAAGCTGGGCCTCAGCAGGCCTGGCAGCGGTTTGGGAAAGGAAAGACAAACACTGTAGCCACACATGTCCCCCTTTCCTCGCCCTTCCCCCCAGCTTTTATGGTACAGAACAGCACTTTGGCCGGCTTGGTTGGCTGTCGAGCCTGGGGGAGGCAACCATTTCCCATTTCCCTGCTGGTGCTGACCAGCCTCTACGGAGAGGCTGGCCTTCGCCTATGAAGCCCGGAGCGGCGTGGTAGATGCAACTGCCACCTCCGCTCCCTCACGCTGCTGGTGCAGACATCCCGCCCTGCTCTTGCTATTGCTGCTCTCACGGCAGCAAAACCTGCCCTTCCAAACCCCATGGCTTGCTGCTATTTTGGCATGATGACAGGCTGGAGTGCAAGTAACAGCAGGAAACGGTGATTTTTAAGAATCTCTAATTCTCCTAAATCTCTGTGGAATTCCTCGAAACCATAAAAAAAAAAAAGACACTTTCTAGACAGAAGACTTTGTCCACACTAATTTCAATGACCAACTGAATCTAATGATGTGTTACTATTTCTCAGAAAGAAATAAATAAAACCTTAAACCAAGGAAAACAACTAAAACCAAGAAACTTTTTTTAATGGAAATTATTAGCAGGCTGCTAAAAATCCAGGCTGTTACAAGATCCTGCTACAATGCTGTTTAAAGAAGTAATAAGGAAGCATGTAAAATTAATGGCAGGACAGATAGTTTTCCCTACACTCTAATTTTTGATACTTACAATTTAGAGCTTATCAACACTACAAAGTTAAATGTCTATTTTTAACACTAATTTTGCATCCCTTTATCAATCTTCTAAACTTTTGTTTCATTTTTTTAAAGGTAGGAAATTAGAGTAACTGTGCTATACGTATCCTTTTTTAAACACAACAGGTGTGTTAAGTGGTATACACAGACCCTCAACTATGCAGAGGGAATCTGGCTGCATTCCTTTGTAACTCTTAACAAGTAAAGGTTTACTGGAATGCAAAACCTTGGGCTTTCAGGGACAACAAAGTACCTCAGGTAAAATAATCTTTTGCAACAAAATAGATCAGTGTTCAGTAAACACAGTACTGTTAAATGCTCAAATGGCTACAGTTAACTCTATGTTGCTTAATGAGGTATTTTTGGATCCACAATATATTCTGGAGAACATATCCAAGCACCATTTGACTTGCCAGGGTAACCAGAATGCCTGTGGCATTTCCCCCCTCCTTCTACAACTTAAACCCACATTTTCTATCTGAATTTGCAATGCTTATTCTCAGTCTTGCTTTATTACTGGTATTACTAGTTGAGAAACGCATACTATTTTTATAATTTGTCTGAAATGAGAACCACACTTGTCCTTTATCTGCTTGATAGAAGATAAGCACGTAAGAAATAATGACAATAATATCACTTTCTTTTCTGTGGAGATAAACTACTCCAACTTTTGCTAATCTTTACCATATATACTTGATGTGGATGTTCTGTCTATCACCGACTGCTCAGGCTTGTGAACAAGAAAAGGAGGCAGGTGTTTCAACTTAAATCCTGCAGGTCCTGTGAGCTGAATAATTTAACATTATAAGTAAATAAACATGTCTTCCAATTTAAATCAAAAATGAAAACAAAACACCTGCCTTTCACACATTCTTGGAAGTAAAAAGTCAAAAATCCCAAATTTACTTTATTTCTTTACTTCTGGTCCCCTTTTGGATGGCCCAAAACACTGTTGCAAATACCAGCTTCTTGACTTGCCACCCACAGTAAACCATTCACAAGAGTTTAGTACCAGAATTCTGTTACCACATTCTGTTTTTCACATCTGACTCAAACAACTTTATTCCTTTGCTACTTATCCTCTTCTCATCTCCTATTCTCCGTAACACAAACTTACCAGCTATTGCTCTTTCTAATTACTTGACTTGGCCCATATAATACTCTTTAGTGTCATACTGTGACACTTTTCATAAAGTGTCATTCTTGGTAAACAGATCCATTTTTGCTTCTCTTAAACACTGTCAAAAAAAGTAAATTATTCTGCAGAATGAACGTATTATTTGTGAAAGCAACACTGTTAACTTTTTGCACTTTAAATCAGATATTAAAATCAACAACTTCTGTTTTTCCTTAACTCACCATTTATTTTTTTGCCAACTTGCACTACATACTTCAGTAAATTTCACTGAAGTGAAATAAAGATGATTCTAACTCAGGATATAGAATGTTTGAACTCCATATGTTAAAACTGCTCTAAAAGGAAGCAATTTGAAATATTCACATCTGTCTTCTCATGACTCAAGTCATTATGTCTTTGACTTATATAGCACATCTAGACAATAAACACCAATATTTTTCACGAAACAGAGTAACAATAGGAAATTGCCCCAGGGAAGGATTTGTTGAGGTCTTCCCGAGTCCAATTCTCACTATGCTACAAAAAAAAAGAAAAACTGAGACTACTTTTAGTTTTATCCTTTAACAAATGTCCCAATTTACAGACTGTTTCTTTCTTGCTGCAGTAGCAACAATAGATCTTTCTCAAATCTACTGGGCTACAAATGCCATCGATTTTTCAACTGCTAGGCTGTTTCAGGCTGCTACTGCACTCACATCTGCAGCAAGACAAGAAAGATTCAGGCTTCTGACAGTGAAGCAGTGTACCAACTCTTTTGTCAGAAAAACTGGTAGGGAAAACCATGATAGTATCAGCCTCGGTCTGATGATAGCATCAGCCTCAGTTCACTGTTCCCGGTATGTTTCATTTAGCTAATCTAACAGCCAACTACTCCAAACCTGGTATTTCACTGCCTGTGGCCATATGTTCCCATTGCTTTTTGGAGAACAAGCTCTAAGCAAATGACACAGCGACGTGGTATAAGAAAGTCAACTGGCAAAAAACTATCCCTTCAGAACAAACTGAGTAATTATCTGCTGACGTAAGTTTAGGAGCCAAGAGAAGGAAGCTAGCTCTGTCAGGAGCAGGTAGTCAGTGGATGACAAACTATATTGCCAAGTTGCATCATTATATACCAATTGTTACTGCTTTGGTTCTTCAGTTTACTGATGTGACATTTAGAGACCAATCATTACTTAAGGTATGTATTTACCATATGGCAGCAGACAACAAGCTTTCTACCTCTCCCTGAAATTTTAGCTTATCTTTAAAGAATTAATATCGTTAAATTCCATCAACAAAATTTTGTTACAGCCTCATGCAGAAAAAGAATTGTTCTTCTAAGTCTACAGACATCAGTCTCACAGCCCAAACAATCCACTACAGATCAGATGAAAAAGCTTTGCTCTCTTGTGTAAGCATTGGTCTGAATTAGTCTTCTCACCAGTTTTAGCGAGTACCAGCAAGACGTGTCAGCTGCAACCACAAGCTGTTCACTAATAAGTCATAGTACTTTTGTTCACTGGAGAATGCTTAATGAGATCTAAAATGCTACATCATAAAACCCTCCATGCAACACAGTTCAACTTCATGACAAGTTTAATGTAAAAAAAAAAAAATTAAAAATCCACTCTTACAGTATTCTTTCCTTGCATATTTTAAGTGTGCTACTTCATGACACACAAAGCAAATTAATTGAAAAACATTTGCTTATGCCAATGAGAATTTAAGCATTTAATATGCAACCCTGTATGCATGTACTTAATGTACGATTTTAGTATCAAATACCATGTGGACTGTTTTCTGAAGGTTCCTGTATCAAATTTCAGTGAATTTTTGTCAAATGACAGAGTGAGCACAGTTGAAGCCAACTGGATCCTCTACAGAATTATAACATACAACAAGACTGCTAGAGGTAAAAGCAAATAGAAAAAAATAAACCAACCCAAATCAGAGAATAACTTTTTAGAGAATTTTGTTGTTTGGTTACAGCCCTGTGGACCTCTAAGGTCTTGAACCAAAACACCAGCATATGCATCCATCAAAAGAAACCTATAGCATCCTTGCAGCATGCTATTTCAACACCTTTATAAATAAGCCTCAATTACTGTAACCAAAAAGACTGTTCTAACAGCTGGGATGAGTTATCTATACCAGTTTTCCTTATAAATATATAAAACCATCATAATTCCCCCACTCAACTGACAGGCATAAATATAATTTCATTGTGATGCAGAAAGTGCATTTTTTTCTGCCTTCTGCAGAATGGCTTGCACCTGAATACTACATTTTTCCTTTATACTTGAGTGTTGTTGTTATTTTACTGAGAACATTAAATCACAATTAATCGATTACTATTCTGTTAAATTTGAGGAAAGGGTCATCAAAGAATATTTTATTCTGTTCGAAGCAGTAATGAAAATATAAACTCCAGACCCAACCACTACAAAGGATCACTGCTACCTCTCACTCCATAAATCCATGTTGGTTTTCAGTCAGTCTCTTGAATTGCAACACAGTTTAAGGAAGCATCAATTTGAAGCACTGAATCAAGTGACTTTTTGTGTTTGGGACAGAAATGACCCAAATTATGGAATTCATTCATCAATTAAATAAAGAGGGGTTTTCAGGGATTTTAGATGAGATTGAGTCCAAAGGCTATTTTGGACCCAGAAGAAATACCAAAGACCACAGATAGTGGATGTTCTCTACCCGCTCCCCAACATAAACATAGTTTGTCAGATTTGATGTTGAGATTCTGTGAAAAGACAAGGAGCCAAGTGTAATCAATGAAATACTGATATTAAGAATTCAAAGGTTTAATCTATTTTTTGGGACTAGGAGTCACATTTTCCCAGCACATCTACTACCATCAATCAACAATGCAATGACTTCACTGCCAGTAGGTCAAGAAAGTTATTGCCAATATCTACAGTAGCTGTGGCCACTCAAAGAAAAACATATAATAATTTTTTTTTTTCAAATCACAGAAACCAGAAGTGCAAGCAGATCGCTTTACTTTTATTTACTTCAGCACAGTGAAAAACTTATGAGAAGAAATCTTCCCAGTATCTTTTCAGTAATATTTGTAGCAGTATTTTTGAACCCACAAAATTAGAATTATTGGTGAATGGGATTTTCTCATGTAAGCAGTCAAAAATATGAATTCTGAATAATTTCTTCTTCAAAATACTTTTACAATAATTGTTATTTCATGGATATGCTGCTTAGATTATCAACTAGCTCAATAAAAACTGCTTTTTCATTCTTTTTTCAAAAAAAAACACAGGCAGTTTATTTACTTCATATCTCCCAGAAGTCTTGGTAAAAGGCTGAAACTGTTCAGCACAAATACAGTATTCCAAAACTGCATTCCAGGAGCTCCTATTCACAACCAGTGAAACCAAAAGAAAACAAATACTTGTGACATAAAACCAGTTTTGAAAAATCTAAGGAGAAATGAACCTCAAATGTGAGATATTGCTTCATCAAGTATATAATACACAGGAAATTTGTGACAAATTGTGACAGGAAATACTTCAGAATTCTTCTTGGGTGGTTGTTTTGTTTTGTTACTATTTTATTGCATCTCAGAGAGCTCGTAAGGAAGTGAACTTAGTGTAAGGAAGAATAAGAAAAATAGTAATAACCATAAAAAGAACATGTCTGATTTTGTTTGCCTGGCTAAATTATCACTAACAAGATAGCACTCTGTGGCATTAGGTTCAACGTAAACCCTGCTGACATCCAGGGTCTGATGGCTGTTTGACTCAGTGGTAGGTGCTGGGCGGTAACAGATGCTAATAAAGCAAGCTCTGCCTCATTTACTACTACTCCTTCCTGATTTTTAAACATAGATTTCTGTATGTTTTCACCAGTTTCTGTAACAGAATAGTAGGAGAAAGTGCACAAAAGAAAAACATAGCCTAAATTTATCAGCTTACACGAAGAATGAGGTGGAAGGAAAGGAAACTGGAAAGAATACCACGAGAAACAAAACAGAACATATCACTGCAAAAATGCAAACTTGGGTCCTTAAAACTGTTCTGTGTAATGTCAATTACTAACGTGAACCATTCACATCAACACAAAGCTGCAAGCACTAAAGGGAAAGTCCCATAAAGAAACTGACTAATTCAAAATAAACCAACTTCTTGAATATGGAAACTGGAAATCTGACCTTCCTGGACAGGACAGCGAGGCTGGAGTGCAGGGTATGAAACTGCACCCAAGTACTGACTTCCCATCTGCTGCATTCCAGTGATTACTAGAGATATGTTTTATACGTGGCTGAATACATTCAATATGATAGCAGACTACTCTTAAATGGAAATGAAAAGGAAAATCAAGTCATGAAAAAGTAGAACCAAAAAAGCAGATATTCCATCCTTATAGAAAGGGTACTGCCTAGCACAGTAACTTTCCTAAGGGAAGTAGCGTTTGCAGGGGGAATGCAAGAACTTTATCATCAGGACCACAAAGGTTCCTAACAGAAGGGTGAAAAGCATTAATTACTGATAACTGATAGTTACCACTAGAAAATCTAGTAAAAGGCAGGTTTAGAAGTCTGTCTGTTATCCAAGCTGAAATTATTTTTCTTGTTGCAGTGTCAAGTTTTCTTCTGTAGAGGAAAAGAAAGTCTTATAATCAAATAGATCAAAGGGAGGTCCACCAGTTTTGTCAAAATCATACTATTAACTTAGAACATGCACTTGTGTTTTCAGAAGACCATTTCAAAAACATCAAGTTTCACGTGACCTTGAAAGCAGGAGTTTACAAAAATAATAGCATATTTTCTAGCGTAACCTTGCAAAACGTTGAGACAACTGTCAAGCATGACTGAACGGAGATAATACAGCAACCACTAAAACTCAAAAAGTCTTGAATCTATTCAGCTTCAATTTTTTTTCTATTTAGTACTGAAATCTTCTGGTAGGTGACGACATGCTTAGATTGACAGAAGAAATGATCAGAAGAAAAGGTATGCATTCTCAGGATGTGCAGAGAAGGAAATTTGAGAAAATCCAGCAAATAGGGCAGAAAGAGTTACACGGCTGCCAAGCACAGAAGGAAGGGGAAAGGAAGACCCTTTACTCAGAGAATGCACTGTGTAGTAATGTCTGCTGGGGAGCCAAGGGAGTGTCTTGAGCAGCAAGAGATGTAGGGCTGAATGCTCAGGCTGTCTCTGATGCAGTGCTTCCTGCTTCCAAAACTAAAGACAGAAGAAAATACTGTACCTCCCCTGACCAAAAGACTGGCTCAGTACTGCCACCCAGTCTGCTGTTCAATAATTGAAACAATTGAACCGAGCCAAGAGTGCCCAATTTGCAAATGTGAGTGAGGACTTATGAACCACATTCTAATCTGAATCCTACAAACAGAAAATCTTAGCACTATGTCAGTTGAAACATCAATTAATTCCGTGGGTTTTTCTCTGGAGAAGGTACACTTGCCCAGCTGGACCAACAGCAGGTTGAGTTACTCGGGCTGTGCCAATACCCCCGAACCAGTCACAACGCTGGTAAAGGGTGGAGCTCACCAAAAACTTATTTCTCATCTATGTTCTTTCTTTCCGAAGATGACCGGTACAACTCAAACATGACTACAGGATCACTTCATAGCCTTTGTATTTCTCTCTGTTCACCTAAAAGCATTAACCCTGCAGCTAATCCTCCCAGGGGAGAATTATACCCTACAGCACTGTGGTAGGAGCAGCCTGATCTGGAACACGCTCCTGTCACTAATGTGACAGTCAGACGGATAAGAACTGTTTCTCAGGATAAAGTATCTGGGAAACAGGCTGGTGAACAGTGGGTTATGGCCCTCCGCCAGTTCACATGCGAAGATAGCTTACAGACCTTGGGCTTCTGGGAAAGGGAAACAGATGTTTCAATTTGCACAGACTGTATCTCCCTATTCTTTATCCACCACAGTTCTTAATCAAGTATTCACTATCCAATGCACGGGCACAGGGCCCCCAGTGAACATTTATGGCTTGAAAGATGAATTTATATTAATGCATTACTGCCCATGTCTTCTGTTCCAGCAAATCAAATTGAAAATGCTTTAAGTTGTAACTCCGTGATCTGGAGAATTGTTTCTTATTACATGATGAAAGCACCTACACTTAAAATACAGACACACATGCATTCACTCTTAGGCTGTATTGCTCCTGGTGCTTGGAAAAAAATTATTCCATTCATCTGTTTTGAAAAACAGTTTTACTGATTTACTAAGGAATCATTACTATTAGCATGAGATTAGTAGATATTTTAATGAAAACCTAACAGCTGTCTGAAGCCAAATTCCTTAGACTGTAGATGCTCACACCTACTGTCAGCATGGTTTCTGAATGAGGGGAAGGAAGAAGAAAAAAAAAAAAAAAAAAAGCAATTGCTTTATGGACCATTTGTAGCCTGTGGATTATAGACAAAATAAACTATCTAGGCAACACAAAGAGATTCTGGTCTGTTCTCTTTGTTTTCTAAGTGCACGATAACAATGAACAATCATTCACAAAAAAAAAAAAAAAAATTCTACTCCCACAACAGCAGTGTGATTGAATTCAGAAGCAAATGCCTATCATCTCCCTGTGTAACAGTCATGCTGGCCTGAATTTTACGTAACCTGGGGAGGAAAGACAGGTTGAAAGCTGGTCTCTCCGTGGCTGCTACTGTGGTTGGAAAGTTTTCACCCCAGCAGTTTTTTTGACAGAAGATTCCTTCCCATTGCAGTATCACCACTTTATACCTAAAATGCTTCACAGTTAGGTAATGATCATACTGCAGTGTAACCTATCTAAACCAGGTCAATTTAAGGTTATGAAATTTCAGCTTTCTAATGCTACAGAGATTCTGCTACAACAAACACATTTTCTAGTTGCATCTCCACTATCTATTTTGCACTTCTTTATTTCCCAGGATATTTCTAAATGAAAATTTTAGGAAGATCAAATTTTCTTTCCCAACAAAATCTTTCACATACTCTGGACAAGAGAATCTGCCAGCTCTTTGACAATGTTACAATTTTATTTGTAGCTCTGAATTATTTAGCAATTACAGAGAAAGCAACTTTATTGTATGATTCACTGCAGTAGGGATGGACGCTAAGCATCAAAATGTGTATTCTAATGTACAAAACATCCTAGGAATGCTAATATTCAGTATTGGCAATGAGCACTTTAATTACAGTATGCATGTTCTTAGCAACGATTTAAAAAAATCTGTTGGGTTTTTTTTTTTCTTTTTTTGATGGGCTGCTAATTTTCAGAATTCTAGAGGAAGTTCAAGCTGGGCATGAAAAACTCGATTATATACACAAAGTTCTTACAAGTAAAAAGGATTGTTCCAAGGTTTCAGCTTTACCTGACAAGTTACCTTCAAAACAAATCAGGACTTCTGTCAATTCAGCAGAAATAAACAAACATATATAACCAGCATTATGTACAAATATATTACAAATATCGTGAATATGGCCCAAACTAAACACAAAAAAGGATATGTTCATAGTGCGACAGGCACATTCATCTTAATGCGGAGGAACAAGGAATAATGCTTTATTGAGTTTATCCAACTTTGTGTATTTAATCAAATACATTCTACAATGGGTTTCAGGTGTGACTAATGACTTCAGCAGACTACAGCAAAAACATGCTATCACACACATACTAATTTACTCCAACCTGTATGTATAGCATACAGCTATAACTCATCCTAAATGACTATAAAGGGAATATGGCCTCAGGCTACCCAATGATGTCCAGAGATGACAGATCACCAAAAACCAGCAAAATAAAATGGAAATAATAGAAACTTACTTCACAACAAAGGCTGTTTCTTGCTCTTTATATAATCAAATTACTACTACTGAACCAGCAAGCTCCATGGCACAAATCACCCAAGGCATGCAGGCAAGATTCAGTACAAGAGGCAACCTTTATTTAGTTCCCTCAAAGGCCAAGGAAGTGATCCTTTCCCATGAACAGCAAAACCAGTAACACCTGGTTTTCTATGGATGTACATCTTGAGACTCATATGTGGATATATACGTATTTAATAAAGGCTGCTTCTTTCCTAGCAGTGGATGAAATAGCAATCTCTCCCAATGCAGACCTTTTTTCACAGAAATTAATAAAAAATTAGCATCTGAGATTTCTATCCATCTGTCAAAACCAACAGAAAATGACCCAGGGGAAAAACAGGAGGAGGAAAAGACAAGCAGATGATGTAATCACTTAAGCCCTTTTCACTTAGGAAATGAGAAAGTTGACTGAAAAGATTATGATTAGAACGGCATTTTAACTGAAGCTACAAAGATTGTTATAGGTTTTTTCCTCTGGAATGCACAAACGGGTAAAACCCCCACCTACTTTGCTATAAAGCACTTCTAAGAAGTAAACTTAAGTCAACCAAAAACATCTCTCAATGACTTCGTTCTTAAAATTCAGAAGTGAGAGTGCTTGCAGACATTAACTTGAAACCTTACTGTAAAAGTCACCATATCAATACTGAAGTGAATTGGGGGAAATGTTACAATTCTCACAGAATATACATGAATAGCTGCCAAAAAATTAGTGCGCTCACTGACTAAGCCAGTCAATGAAGAAATAATGTTAATTTCAACAATCAGAAACAAGCATTTGGAATTTGGAGAAAAATAAGAAAATTAGCATTGGATAAGCAAAAACTTAAAACAAAGCTTCCCAAAGTCTCTTGAACAGTAATACTTGAATTGTTTCACAATTAAAGAGGTCAGTGAAAAGATGCCTTTATCTGACACCTTCTTAAAAATTACACAGGAATTTCCTGAATTTTAATGACTATGCCCGAGTCATTCTGTAATTTCTTTTGGAGTTTCTTTAATCCTAATCTAAAAGAGAATCTTTTAATGGTTCTTAGCCCTCTTTGGAAAACGACACATTTCCATTTTGGTTTGTTAACTTTATTATCTAACATTAATTTCCTTATTTCTTCCCTGTTCTAAATGCACATTTAAAAATGCAGAGGAAACAGACAATGAACAAAAAGTAAATAATCCTTTTAAATAATTTCCTTGATTTTTAGTTTCTCCAGCATACATTCTGATGTACAAGTTTTTACAATGACTCCTCTCCCCCCCCCCCCCCCCCTTAATTTAAAAATCCTGGATAAATCGATAGACCCACCTTCTTTCTCCCAAGTAAATGGCTTAACAGTCTTTAGATCAAACCTGAGATTAACATAAAAATTTAGGAATTTGAAGACAACCTCCCCCCAGTGCAAGAAACTATATAAATAATTAATACAGCTAGTTCACAAATTCTTGGAATCATATCAGCATTACATGTTTGGAGTCTTGGAATTCCAAGCATAACGGAATGCCTGACAAATAAAAAATTTTTGGCACGTACACCCTACTGTAGCTTATCCAGACCTGTTTCCCCAATCCCATATTTGATATAAGGCTTTGAATGAAGATTTAAAATCTTACAAACTATGCATATTGGTATGTTTGCTATAAAGCAGTAACTGCAAAATTTTACATGCTTCTTTAACAAAGGCATCATTCTAACTGTACCTTTTATACACTCAAGGAACAGGGAAGTGTTCTGTTTTTCTTCTCCAAGGGAAATGACAACAAAGCAAGCACAAGGGTGGCTAGTATTCATAATGAGACTCATAAATAAAGGAAATTATGTGCACAGTTATTCATAAGGTACTTTTCCTCCTTTTGTTTACCATCCTGTAAAGTTCCGTTCATTAAAAAACAGGAAGAGAAGGAAAGGCTGAAGGCAGTCAGGACCATTGCTGCTGTAGCATTAGTTTTACAAAGACTAGAAAAATGTCTAAACAGTGTATCTTCTTGAATAGACTCAGTGAATTGCACAGAATGTGACTGAAAGCTGTTAAAATGCTATTCTTAAATTCTTCCCAAAAATCCAAGTTTCAAAACATATTTAGATTTTCAAAATTAACCGCTCAAACAATGCAAGATAACCATCTGATTTCTGTGTGACAAATAGGGACAGAAATTTAAGTAATATTAAAAAAATGCTCTTTGCACAAAGTATACGTCAGAACAGTTACAGTGGATTGAGAAGACAACCAGTTATAACAAACAACTAGAGCAACCCCCAACTCTCCTGTCAAATTAAATGATCCTTATACGAAAAGTAAATTACCTCCATTGAGATTCGTCTGTGTATCCGGTTTCTGAGACAAACACCTGTGGGAGACTGAACTTCATCAGATGATGTTCCAGAAGCTTGGTCACTTTCACCATCTGACCCCATTTTCAGATTTTCATGAACAATATCTTAAAATTAATCCAAAGAATTGAAAACAGTTAATCAGCATGCCACCAAACATCTCTCTTGTACAGATGGAAAACAACTGTATCGTTACTGTGCATTGGGTTATATGGCAGTCAAAGATTCATCACAGCCATGGTAGTCTCCATACACTACTTTTGGCTCAGGAATCACAATATGAACACAATTACTTTATAGGGCTTCTACACAAACTTTATCATTATTTTTCTTATTTGGTTTGCAGCACAACTCAATTTTCCAAAACAAAAGACAGACATTCCAATCCAAATTTTATTTCCTATAAGCCTCCTTCCCCTCACAGCTTCAGTTCCCAAACTCCCCCACTACCTCTTCTCTTTTAGCTGCTCTTGGATATAAAACATTACTGGAATATTTAACGTTCTCAAATCCGACTACCTGATGTTAGTAACCTAAATGTATCTTCAGAAAGCCTAAAAAAACTTGAGGTATAGATACTATTTTCAGAAATGCCAAATACGGACACTTCAGCTATAAAAAACACTGGTGTGCAAGCGTGGAGGAAGGGGATGTATTCTGGCCACCTAAATAGAGGCTTACAAAGTACAAGTGGATTCTTCAGAGGAACCTGATATTTAGGAGCAATTAAGTGAAATTTCTGACCGTATGAAGGAATTAAGGTAACAGACTGTCTCAGTCATATGACGTTACAGGATATTTGTGTCAACTGAAATTGGTACTTTTAACACAATCCTGTAGATTCATCCACACAAAAGACCTTATGTATACTATGTATATACATATACATTACTTTTGAGCACCACAGGATCTTCCAGACTTTGGAAGACAAACACTGTAATGAATGAAGAGAAGATCAAGGTGGTGTCATTAATAGCAGAAAGAGCCAAATGACTTGCAAAAGGACACAATGGAAAATCGGTCATACAAGCAATTCAGTATGAGTGATGCTCCATCATCACCTCTGAAACAATCACTATATAGATTAAATACTTATACATATAAACGAAATGTTTGAAAAGACATAATTTTCCCTGCCCTCTCCCAATCCTTGGTATTAAGCATTACCTTGTATAGGGTAAAAAAAGAACCTGAGGAACAACTAAATATCTCAGAACTCTACCCCTAAAAAATGCTAATATTAGCAAAACACACAGAACTCAGTTCAGCCTTGTCACCAACATTTAACATTTGCACAGCATTACAGTAATTAAAAATTAAAAAAAAAAAAGAAAAAAATGCACGTTTTATCACTATCAACATGCAAGAAAGCTGAATTTTCTAGAAAAAAAAGCCTTTAGGCCATCATTTGGTTATCAGCACATCTTCTAAAATGTTTGTCTAGTTTGGCTCACATAGAATAATGTAGACTGCAAACGATCAAATTCTTCCTCAGTACAAAGAATTTCCTTTTACAGAACACAGAATGTATATAAAAATATTAACTTGTAAGGTATTGGGACCATGTATTTTAACTCAAAGTATTGTAATTAAACACAGAAACTATGCATAGTTCTCATGTACAAAGCAAATTTTCCAGCAGCAATGTGGATCTAAATTGGATTTCAATTAAAAAATCCACATTGCATCAGAGTTCTCCCTGCAAGTCATGCTCAGATTTGGACTGAATGAAAAAAAAATAAGCTGCATTCCTTGCATAATAAGAATCAATCTTCTGGTTTCAAACAAGGGAAACACTCATCAGTGCTTCTAAAGGCATGGCAATTTGAAAGAGAGGAAAAGATTTTCAGAAAGTGGTCCCTAAAGATCAGCCTTAACCTTAAGCTAAGCAGATAAAATGTGACTCTTGCTCCACGTCTCTAAGAAATGTCTCTAATTCTCTCTAGTGACTTGACAGCTGTCTTTTTAAAAATCTCTAGCTAATTGTAGGAAATTATTTTTAGTAATACAAAAGCATTATTGAAAACACTATTTCCAGTAAAGCTGTTATGCCAGCATTGGTGTATCTGGTAAACAGCATATTCACCATATCAGTTCTTTAATGAAGATTCTCTTAAAATACTTTTCTGAGAGGTCATGTAATCCATTTTAGCAATCACAGCTCTCGATTCTGTTTGTAAAATTAAGTGTAACAATTACTGACAATTATTCCCCAATCTATTTATCCTTATGTTAGCAAAAGCCCATTGATTGGGCCCCAAAGTCTATTTTCTTCAGAGAAGCTAGACAAGAGACAGTTATCTGGGAAACCTCAGAAAATAAGACTGATGAAATTAAAGTAGTATTGTATTTTAAGCCACAGAGCAATTACATAATTTCTTTTCTAAAAAGACTGACACTTATTAAAGTAATCATGTAGTTGACACTGTCATACTTTTTCTCTTAAAACACAATGTTCAATTCACGGAAGTGTAGGTATTATGAAATTACTATAAAAAATGACACTTTGAAATGCAACACTCAGAACTACAAAGAACATCCTAGTTGACAAAGATAATTCTCCAAAGACCACCTATGAAAAAATACACAACTAAGTACTATTTCAAGAACTAGTAAGAGAAAAGCATACAGTAGGGGCAGATAACGTAGCTGCAAGGAGATTCTGCTCTTTTTCAATCAGGAATGTGAAGACAAAGTGAATCTGTACCACTTACATCTAAAAATGCAGTATTTCAGACTTAAACAAGATGATGGTCCATCTATTTTGAATACTGCTGTGATATGATTAATTCTGGTAAGTCTGGATAAGTTGCATACCCATAACCAAGAGGGTTTAAGCAGGATACTGGCTGTACCATCCAAAAATCTATCATTAAGCACATGCCTGAATTTCTGGTGGACTAAATACCCAATTACTCCTACCTATAAAGAGTTTGCAGATGTTTTAATTATATTATAAATAGGGAGAACTTTTAAGCTTTTAAAAAAAATCTTGGCTATGTTATCATCTAATATAAATGAATCCTTTTATTTTATTCAATTAAAAAAGCATTAGTAGAGCCTTACGACCATTACTTTAACAGCATAAGCCCAGGAATAAGGTATTAACCTAGTCATTTTAATAATTTCATACAGGTGCATGATGATAATATTTGATTAAGCAATGACGAAAGTCATGCAAATATTTCCTTAATTTCACTAAGCTTTTGTATAGGCAAGTTCACCTGCACCAAAGCAAGCTTGCATGGTCTTCAGAGGTTTTAATGGTTCAGTAATTTATTGAATTGCTTTCACTGAATACCCAAGCCATTCTCTTACACAGATGTTTATTTTAATGTACTCTACGTATCTAATTAAATATCCAGTATGGCCACATAATGAAAAGCTGTAGATGACTACAATGTAACAGAAAAACTATGGAAGTACATTTAAAAAAAAAAAGCTGTCCACATTTCAGCTGTGAGGAATACACCACAGAAGAAATTCATACAGGGACTACAGTGCAGCAAATGAGAACTCCTCCAAGTGAGCTAAAATAATATCTACTAATTAGTCAGTAGTGAGTCAGACTGCATGATCTTTCCATCTTATTTCAAATTACTACAAAAATAATCACATGACTTGCATATTGGATTACTTCCAGGGTGCAATTTTCCAAAGCTTACTTTTCTGTGAAGTGGCTATATTTTATGATTAGTTTCACTAATCGAAGGCCCTAGCGAGAAACTGCCTTTGCCATTACATTACCAAACTACGAAAGCTGTATGGAAACACCATTCCTTTCAATTCCAATGTTTACGACAAAGAAACAAAACTTCTCCATGACTATATCAACACAACTGGCAAAAGCAGGGATAAGCTGTCCCCTGCATGCTACTGAGGTTCACCAGGAGAGTCAGCTCCAGTTGGCTTTGCACATTCCAAGCGCCTCTCCAGTGTTCCCAGTAATATAAATATGGAACAAGGACAAGCAAGTTGGCTCTGCATTCAGCCAAGTCAGGTCCAAAAAGGGTTTATTAGCTCTGGCTCCGCCATGGACTGCAGCAGTTAAATGCTTCTGGAGGTGCAAGAGTTTAGAAACTGCATAGACAAATGTGAGCTAAAAAAACCTCAGCTAGACCTTCATTCATGTCAGTGGCATGGCTGATTCACAATTTGGCCTGAGAATCATCTATGTTACTTAAAATCACCATGATAGCAGAATACTAAATTTAAAATTACTACTAAACTTTAAACCAAGGCACACTTTTTAGAGATCAGTTCAGAATTTTTGTCTTTACAAAAAATTTTACAAAACTTAAAGCTAAAAGTGATGTTTCCAAGTAGAAATTGTTTTTGAAGTATTTTGGGATTTTCCATGTTACCACAACAGTAGGAACTCATGTTAGGTGCTCAGAAAACAAAACCCCAAAACCTTCCCAGGAGTCTCAACCCATTTTTATATTGATAATCTCATTTAAAAACAAGCAGCATGAAGATGCACCTGTGGTATGTCTCACTTTAACCTGTTTTTTAACCAAATAACCATCCTTTAACTGCCATCACTTTGTGGTATTTCAATGATATCTCTCTGATAGCATTTTTCTACCACTGGAATAGAGGAAAAAGTGGAAAGAAAAGATGATGAATGAAGAAAGCAAAGAAAATAAAAAGTCTTATGTAGTGTACCATATTTGACCATTTCATTTCTGATGTTTATTCCAACAGATTAGAACTCAGCACCCTGCTGAGTAATAACCATTCTCATATGCAGGAACAAAAGGAGGAAAGACATGAAGAAGGGGCAAAAAGCTCATTAGTAATTATGCTTGTATATGGCTGTACTTGTGTTATCTACCACTAAATAACATGTACAAGTAGCTTAAATTTTAATCAAATTAGGAGTTTAAAGAAGGGCATCATTAATGACATCATTGCATCCAAAGCAAAAAGAAGTGTTCAACATATATATACATACGCTCTGTAAATCTATTCCATACTGCTTCAATGAAATTACAAATTCTACAAGAATCTGTAGCTATTTAAAACATGGTATTATAATACTTTCTGCAGACTAACATTAAAATTGTGAGTGCTATTTAAACACTTGATCACCTGAGAAAAATAAAACTAATGGCATTCTTTTGCAATACTTAAGTATTTTTTTCAGGTGAAAAATAAAGCTTTGAGAAAACTGGAAAATCATTACAAGAAACAAAAAAATATTTATGAGTTTTCCTTTTGCAAAGCTGATTTGAAGTTCACAGTGAAATTTTGAAGAGGCATAAGTTATTGGTAAATTTACATTTTAAAATGCTTTAGATTGTTTTTAAAGGTAACACACAAGAACATGAGTACAGAAGTATACATCTCTGCTGTTCCTGTACACAGTTTATATACATAATCCATAAAAGACTAAATAGTCCTAACCAGAGATTTAAGTACACTATTTATTTATTTATTAACTTTGTCTTCCTGTTAGATTCTTGGCAACTTAAGCCGAGATTGGCTAGGCAAAAAAGAAAAAAAAAAAAGTGTGTAGGACTTGAATGAAACTGTGCACACTAAAATCTGTTTTATTCTGTGGTAACAGCTGCTCAAGTCCATTCAAGAGGACAGAATTCTTTTTTCAGTTTGAATGGTAGCACAAACAGCAAAAAGGCAAGGTTTTGAACATGATAGTGATATTACAGCAGAGGAGAATAAGTGGTTTGACTACTATCTTGAAGACTCAGTGGTTAATCTTGAAGGAGATCAATTTATCACACAGTTCTAAATGAGGGCAGAAGATTGAAAAATTCATAAAATTCTAATTAAAGTGTGACTTGCTCTCATTTTCTAGTACCAATTAAGCATAATTTAAAATAACACAAAAGCAGGGTAAAACATTAATGGTGACTGGAGGCAGCAACATGACAAATTACTTGAAGGAGAAGAAAAAAAAAATTCATAACTTACTTGCCCCACAGAACCACAAATATAGCTTGGGACCACAACAAAAAGACAATTATATTTCAGTGGCCTTAATTTATCACTGAAAAAAAAGGAGTTTTTTTTCTTGTAATAATGAAAAATCTAAGTAACACACCAGTTCTTTTTAAATTCCACATACAGGATGATTATCCTCTGCTTTTATCATATTCAATTTATTGTAGTTCTCACCAGTGTTTAACTGAGATGGACACACAGATTTCTTGCAAAGTATTAAGAAAGAATATTTTGTAACTTCGCAACTTGTCAAAAATTCACAGGTGATTTCTGTGTTTTTGTAACTGCTTTCTTCCTGAAAATCTTAAGAGACATTCAGTACCTTAAAAACAAGTTTCTCAAACAACTCCAGTAAAAGATTACTGCATTCCCAGAGATTCATTAAAACATTAGAATAACCATATCTCTTACTAAGAATCAAGACAGACATCATTCTTCATCGAAAAATGCACTTAAACAAACAATGTAGTATATTACCTAATCTGCTCCCATTTCTGGGCATTGCCATGAAGGAGCCGAGGCTGCCCCCTATGACGCTATGGGGTCTCCGTAAAGGGGGCTTCTTGAAAGATCCTGTGTATTGGTGGAGGAATGAGTGCATGCTGTGAGACGTTGGAGGCCTGCCATTCTTCACAATAGGCTCTACAAGTCACAAGGGTCAAAATATTCATTCCCACAAGCAAGTAGGAGTGTCAGGAACATGCCAGAAGGGGAAAAAAAAGAAAAAAAGAAAAAAATTGTTACTAGACAGGTAATCACCACTCTGGTAAGATTCTCTTTTATACTAACAGTAGACGATCATACTACTGCCGTTTCTCTATTAACAAATTAATACAAAACATGGCATTAAGTATTACCCAAATTTCATTTGATTAAATTCTGCCACTCTGCTGCTGGATCAGTAAATGACCTGAATATATAGCCTAAAAATGTGAATAAAACCGTAACATAGCTTTTAATATCAGTATAATTATTTTCTTCTGAATTAGTGATTTGTCTTATCGCATAATGTTTCATCTTGTCAAGAATTTAAACAGACCAGCTGTTAGATCAACTCACATGATGAGCAAATTCAACCACAAGCCTTTGGAAATAATCTGCCTCTCAAAACTCTTGAGGGTCCCTAGTAGCAAGGCCTTGCTACTGGAAGTCCTTACACGGAAACATACCTGTCTATACCCACCAAAGCTGCCATGCCATAATTAAGGTTATTAACTTAAAGGACATTAAAATAATTAAGTATTCAATGAGTTATTATTTTGGCTTTCTATTGGATTGTGTCTCAAGCAGTTCACTATACTTAGACTTAAAACCAGGATTGCAAGGTTTTTTAAAAAAAATTATTATTACCATTAAAGATATGTGTTATTTGGCATTATCTGGAAGACAGAAAAGGCAGCAGCGATGCATTGAAGCAACCACAGTGTGAGTGCTACTGACTGGAGTGGCACCCTGAGGCACTTCTGGAACCACTGCTCCCTGGGGGTAAGGGAGCCAGGATCTGCTCCCAGCTTCACTCACACCTACTGGGACGGGGAGCAATCTGGGATGATATTTCATCACCCTGACTTCTATTTTCACCTGCAGAGACACCAAAAATCATGCCTTCCATTCCCCAATGGGATAAGAATAATAATATAGACAGAAGTAATTATTTTATGGAAAGCAGAACTTCAGTGGTGAGGGAAATAACAGCAACAAATACGTAGTAACCTAAGGAAAACAGAATCCTGAAGGGAGCCCCCTCCATCCCCACACGTACAAAACCCTTTTGTATATATTATTACTATGACAGGTCTGAAGCAAAGATGCAGAACTACACAGAACTACCCAGGGACAGTCCAGTGACTTTAAAAAATAATTATGCAACGTATTTTTGCATATAAACATGAATAATAAAGACAAAAAAAAAAATCACCACTTTAACTCAGCTGCTGCAGGAAAAAAAAATAAGCCCTTCTCCCCTCAAAAAATGCTTCAGGCAGAAAACAGTGTGAAACGACAGATCAGCACTGTTATGAACGTGCCTGCATCTTTCAGTTAGCATCCCTCATTAACACAGCTTCAAAGGGGATGAACATGAGGAAAAAATACACCGTATGTCCATGTATACGTTCAAGAAGTATAATCAGTGTCTTCATCTTCAAAACTCTGCATATCTCTGTCCCAAATCCTTATTTCTGTTTCTAACACATTGCATCATCCCTTCTGATTTAAGAGTGGTATCAGCTTCTTTGTTGTGTGTCTTCAACAGCAGATTTATCCTAGGGCAGCAAGGCAGGCAGCAAATTCTCTCACCAACTTTTGAATAGAATCTATTACTATTTCCACATGACAGGAAACAGGTTCACATATAGCACAACTACTGCTTTTGCTTTTTATACATCAAAATCTGCGCTCTGCTTTCCAACTTTCTTACTAGTCTTTGATTTGAATTTGATCTTGTTTCTAGACTAAAAACCTTACCCTCAGTTTATACAAAGTGCTGAAAAAATTAATGGTAACACTGAAAATCCAAATACCTGATGAGTACATAGTTTGTTTTGCTGAGACAGTCATAACCAGTTTTAACTATGATGTTTGGTGGGTTTTAGTACCTAGCTTGCATAATTCTAAAGTTACTCCTTCACTTGTATTCCTTATGTAAGCAATAAACAATATATATTAAGCATGTACTTTTACTTTATTTTAATTGTTTCTAAAACTAAATTTTTATGAAAAAAGAGAGCCAACTCAGAGAGATGTTTCTTCTGGGAAACGAAACTCTCCTCCCTTTGACCAAGCCCTGCTACACCAAGAAAAGCAAAAGTTCCTCAGTTTTTTGTTTTGTTCTGAAGCCCTAATAATAATAAATCTAGGAAGAAAGTTCTCAGATATTTTATTTTTCTTTGTTAGTATAGAAATGTACTGCTAAAAACAATCACTCAAATATTTTTTTAGCTCCACCACTAGTGTCAATAGTCTTACACTTTGGAGGGGAACTTAAACCCTGAGCAAAGTGCTGAGACAAACTGATGCTTGGTAACTTAAAACGTGTCTCCCATGCTAAGATGACTGTGTCTCACACAAAAATGCAAGTTCTGTATCAAAGTAAACATTACTTTTCTCATCCTAATGAGAAACGGAAGATGTCAGGATACATCTCAACAAAGGTCGGAGAAGCACCGAAGGCAGGAGAGGAAGGGGCAAGGCCTTATGGCTGGAAGCAAAACTGCCTGTGAGTGTGACAGTACGTGCCCCAGCCATCCTGGCCACCCATACCCACACCTCTACATTCACAGTTGCCAAGGATTCCAGTACCAGCAACCACACCGGAGTGTATGTGCACATGTGGACTATAGCTGCACTCACAGAGCACAAGAGTTGAAAATTTCCCTTGTATATCATGGATTTTATCTACTCATGTTAAAATGAATCTATCTCCAGAACTGTGTAGTGCATGAAAAAGACCAGTTTATGAATGCACTGAATGATTAAGTAGAGATTGAGCTTTATGTTCATTACTAACGTAACAGTGTGATGAACAGAGATGATAGTTTAAAAAATTTGTTTTCCTCATGGCCCTGGAACATTTTACACACATTTTACAGTTTAAAACTCCTAAAATATCCTAACGTATAAAAAGCTCAGCTCAAATATAAGGATAAACACAGATCACATTAATAAGCAAAAAGCAAATGTATATAAAAATGAAACACAAATGGTTAACATAATAAGATCCAATTACACAGAAATAACTGTTGCCATCATAGGCAACTATCACCTTTCTGCATTGTCGTGAGTACTGTTCTAAATTATGGAGCCCATTAAAAAATCTAGCAACAATAATTTAGGTCATACAGTAGAACAGGCATAACTACCAACAGACAATGAAATGAAGGTTACAAAAACTCTCAGATTACTAGTATACTTCTGACTAAGAGAAGTATTAATAGTACTTGCTTACAAATGTTTTTAAAAATCCTAGTACACATTAATTTACAAAAAGGAGGGAGATCATATGGCATTTTATGATGGTATAACATGCAGACTTATGGTCTGGAAAAGTATTTTTGTTATATACAGTTAAGTTTGCATTGTTGTATGCTAGAAGTTTTTAAAGAAATGATCACATGAATTCTGTATTGTGTGCCGTCTCCTCCCTGCAAATGTGGCAATAACAACTAAGAGCTGGAACAAATACTGAAAAAGATTGAGCCAACTCTTGCTGGAATTAAGTTTACAAGACTGTTTATTATTATTTTTGTGCATTTATGAGATGCAAGATTTAAAGAAAGTGCTTTTGAAAAAAGTACTTAACTCCCTCTGTCTGCAGATCCCTAAATACTTCCTCCAAAGTTACAATTTCATTTAATTCACTTAAAGAATTAATTTGAATCACTACATTTAAAGGGTAACGCTGAAGTTTTTAAGGTGTGAATTTAGTGCAACTGCTTAGTCTTGAATAAAAATGAGTCAGAATTGTAAAAGTTAAATGCCTTTACTACATACATCTATAAACTGCTTCTTATAATTCTATCTCTGTGATTATAGGTTTAGTTTGCCTTTAAAAAAATGTTTCCCTATATACAACTCACAAACATTCCTTACATTAGTGTCACCGTACTTGGTAAATATAACTCAGTAACAACTCAGAGGCTTAGCTGACATGATGGAGGTGTTTCCAGTAGCACAGTAGGTGTTTTCACAGTGCTATTGGTTTAATATTCAGCCACAGACAAAATGAATGATAGAAACTGAGAGTAGAAAACCACCAGAAAATCACTATGCAAGTGTATGGATCTACTGCATTTCAAATATCGTGCTCCGTTCTGGTTTTCCTCTCTCACATAGATTAATACTGTAAAGTATGATACAACCCACAGGCTTGTAGGTGGGCTGGAGGGGGCACCTGGGAATCAGCTGCATCCTCCACCTCCCCAGCACAAGAGCAGGGGTCAGCGAAAAACCCAGCCACAGCAGGTCGCATACGGCACACGGAAGTGGTTCTTCGTACCCCACAGCCCGTGGAAACTCCCCACCACAGGATGTTACAAGTAGCAGAAGCTTACGAGAGTTGAGGGGAGGCTGAACAAGAAATCTCAGGGTTGCAGGGACTTGCCGAGATCAGGAAGTCTCTGAACGAGAAACCGGTACAGTACTCTGGGGAAATGGTGTTATATTTTGGGCTCTAATCTTAGACTTGCCCTCAAATGTCATCCTCAGAGACTGGAGAACAGACAGGCAGAACTCCAGCCGTCCTTACGGCCCAAGACTCCTGCAGCACCTGGGCAGTTCACTCACATCGGCTCACGCTGGTGCAGCCACTCCAGCAACGGCCTTACTCGTTATTTAACTCTAGCTCTCTTTCCTCACCCTGCTCTATAATCTGTAATTCCAAACTGCTAATACTTACAAATATGGACAGCAAGCTGAATGAAAGACTTCTCAGTGGTTCTTTTTATATTTTTTATATACACATACACACAAACACACACACACACATATATATAAACACACGTTTTTTTTTAATGCTATATCCATGTTATGTTGCTTAAGCGTGCATCTTCAGCAAGGTTTAAAATTGGGCAATGCATGGTCACTGAGCACTGCTGTATTACTTGATTTTCAAGCTTGGTGAATGTTGAGCTGCTGGTTTATTTCATTTGGATCATTTTCTTGTATTTCTTGCATTCTATCATCCAAACTTCCGTAATTATTGGCATAAAGCAAAATAACTACAACAGCACTATTCAAAGAAAATCCTGTTTAAAATACAACCACCCTGGCTTACTAATGTTGCTAGACCATGTTGCTGATCTGTTTTAGAACATACACACATATTTTAAGAAAATACAGTACCCAGTAAGGTACTACTGCTTTGCTAATTTTGAAATAATGCCAACACCAATGCTTACAAACATACAAGAACAGAAAATAACTCAAATCAGTTGCTGAAATCTTTCAATTGTGAAGTGACAGAAATTTATGCTTGAACATAAGTGGAACTCATTTTTTTATTTCATAATTATGAGAAGTGCCAGAGTCAAGTACAGTAATAGTGCATATAACAAAGAAGCCTGTCCAAGGAATTAGTTAAAAGCAACTATTTTATGAGGTTATAAAGGGGCCTCCTCTTTTTCCTTTAACTGCAATTTAAATTAACCACAAACCCTGACCTGAAATTACTCCCAAGTTAAGCAATTTTTCAATAAATCCCCAGTGTTTCTTTTCGTTGTCCATCTATCTTAACAAAGAGCCACACTACCACTTTCTTTCCTGTGCTGGATTTACTTAACTGGATTTACTTAATCTGAGCTCTAGAGCGCCTGCAGAATTGCCTGGCGTTTCTTTGCAAGGCCAAAGCAACTGACATGCTGTCACACGTCAGTCAGCTTTCATTAGGAATGTAAATGCATTTTAAAACACATTGTATGAATATGTAATACCACATATTCAGCTACCTCTTCTTCTTTTTTCACGTCCCATGAGGATCTCTATTATGTGACAAAAGGACTAAGCTGGCTTTCAGATTTCACTGCCTAAATTTTAGAATGGTATTTGCTTCAGCTAGCTTTAATAGAGAACCAAAGTCACCTGTCGTACACAGTGACATTTTCCCTTAAATCAAGCATCTCTAATAAGAGCTGAATAAATCTGCAAGAAAATGTATTATTTGGTAACCACTATCCATTCTGGACATGGAAATCATACAAATACATAAATATATATTTTAATTTCATACAAATAAAGTACACGAGGAGTTTTTTCTAATAAAAATAAGACAGATATTGGACACATGGCATTTATGATCTCTGATTTGAGTATATAATGGGGATTGAACCCAAGCATGCTCCATATTCTAAGTAAGGATGAACTTTTGGTGTGACTGCAAGCCTGTCACAATTCACTGTTGCTACCAAAAAGGTGGCTCAAGGTCCTCCCCTAGCAAAAAAGTGTAATTTTGGTTTAGGTTTTTGAACTAGACCATCGCAGGGCATGCAGAGTGAAGGTGCTAACAGAAGGGTGGAGGCAGAATCTCATTCATCACTTCTAGCTGCAGCTTGACTTTGGACTGGCTCAACTGTAACAAAATCTCACTAAACACCCTGAGAATCAGCTACTGGTTTTTATAGGACAGAACTCTATGCAGTTTCTTTTCCACCCACCTTGACCTTACCCTTGCTCCAGAAAACTTCCAAGGTTGGTTGGTTGTTTTTTTTTTTTGTTGTTTGTTTGTTTGTTTTTTGTTTGTTTGCTTGTTTGTGGGTTTTTTTTGGTTGTTGTTTGGTTGGTTTTGTTTTTTTTTGTTTTTTTCTTTTCCATTTTGATAGAGAATGGGTACGTGTCAAAACTCTACATATGTGAAGCCAACTATTAATTCTATTAATTTTCTAAACAGCCTTATATTCATGAAGCTTGAAATGCATCACAATAACCTTTTAAAATTATTTCTATCAACTGTCTCAAATGCTACTGTCGTACAACTTAATCATATTTTGGCATCATCTGCTACGCATTCATTTAACTAATCTGAACGTATGCTCTGTTAATGATTACTCAATTTTTACATGTCTATTGGAAATAAAAGCTGATTTTTTTTTTTTGGACTCACATTACAAAATATTTTTAACAAACTGCTTTCCTGAAGAAACTGTTGTCAGTAAGTCCTTTATTTCTTCAGAAATCATAGAATGTAAGCAGCTGAATTTCTGACATTTTATCTTGCACTCTACAATATTTAATTACTCTGCTGTAAAGTTGTCAGACCCACTCAGTAAAATCAGTTGACTGTAGGTGATGGCTCCCATAGAAGAAATATTTAAATAACCCAAAGCTTCTATACATTTGCTCTATTTGTACTCTCAGGGAGCTACATGAGGAACACTGTATAAAATACTGTACATTAATACATTACTTTACGGGTTTGTTTCCTTGGACTCTGTTACACGAAACCCAGGAAAACATTAAGTCACTCTAAAAATAGAGCAACCACTCAATAGCACTTGTAACTGTATTTATTCATTGAATAGTAAGATGAAACATTCAAACTATTGACTATTACAGTATTAAACACTCAACAGAATCTCAAGTGATTCCATTGCTCAAAATTAATCCATCTGAGTACAGCAGACATATCCAGAGCAAATGTTCTTCACTTGGAAGACACAGGACAAAAAATATTGGTAACACGTTTGAAGAAATAGGTCAGTAGAAACCTACAGAAACACAGTCTTCAAGTTTCTCCCAGAAATTAAGTATCTCAATGACTAAAATGCGCTGCAATGTTCTGTAAACTTTTTTTTTTTTTTTTAATAAAGTTTGGGACAAAAAGGACAGAAATTTTTCCAAGGAGTCTGTTTAAACTACAAAAACAAGAGATAACACACAAGGCAAAAAATGAGATCAAGGCATCTTAGAAACACTACAAAAAGCCTTTCAAAGTTCACTTCACATATAATGAGGTTTTGCCTTCAGTCTAGATATCAAGACAAAGATCAAACAAATGAAATATACTCGAAGCCAAAAACCTGCCTTTGAGATTTATATATTTTGAGAATTATCTTTTAAACAGTACAAGATAGTACTTTTGGTCATCACAACATGTATTGGAACATAAGCACAGTAGTCCCATACCTCCAATCATATATGCACGATACCACCAGTTACTAATCTTCCCTCTAAAGAACATAACTCCAGAAGGCATCACACTACACCAAATCCTTCAGAAGACTGTTCCAGGTAAAACTTAAATCAACGTGAGTCAGCATTGTAGCCAAGATACACGTATCCCTGACCTCCATCCTTGTGTGACCATATATAAGTACTCTTTAGCTCTCAACACAACCATCTGTGAGGCCACACTGCCAACCAAATCAGGAAACAGAGGATCTGGCTCTCTTCTGCCCTGCTTTCAGAAATAACTGTGTTGGTGAGTTACGTGCATTTTACTTTTCTGTACTTAACAAGTCCATCTGAATGCCATTTGAGAACAAATCTCTCCATATTCATCAGCGAGGCTACGCTAGCAGAAATCTGGTGTATTTACAAAGTCCCATTCCGCATCTAAGCATCATATTCTCCTGCCAAACCTGTGTTCTGCTTGTGAAGAAAAACACTTATGAGTGGACAGCCCCCCTCCCCAGACTACAGGTCCCTGCAGCATGCTTTCAGACACTGAATTTTCATGCTCATTTCACTTTATAAGCACTTCCACACATGAATAGAGCCTCCAGGTTTTGTGGGAAGGAGCAAATTAAAACAGAAGGGAAGAAAGAACACTATGTTGTGCAGTGTACGTGGGATGAAGAAACCATACTGAACAGTAATAACAAAAATTAATGTATGCCACAGCACAGAAGGGTACACACTGACTATAATAAAAACATCGTCAGTATGGTGTAAGGGACAATACAAGGTTCAATATTTAGCTGGGACAATCCCCAGTTATTTGCAGTGATCTGTAGCTCTAGAATGAGCACTAGTACTTCTGGGGATTTCTTCCCCACTCCCTTGATATTTTTATATTGATACCTGCGTCCAGTATCAATAGAGGAATTTCATTGATTTATTACCAGCACGTATTTCTGTGCTCATATTTTCAATTCAAGAACACTGTCTTGAAAATATGTTGCAACACACTGTTTTCCTTCCATAATCAAGGAATCACACATAGCAGATGGGATGGGAGTTTCTCAGCTGTACTGAAGATGATATGACTACAACTACAAAGACATTTGGATGTTCTGAGACAGTATTGCAGTATGTCAATTTTTATAAACATTCATTCTTCTTACCAGAGTATTAACTAGTCATTAAGACCTTAAACCTAAAAAACACTTACGCACTTTACTGTAGCTGATCCTTCCATTATTACTCACACCTGTAAAATTACAAAGAAATTATGCAAGTGTTTGTGAGACCAGATCCTATGATCACATCACTGAGCTTTACCTCAAATAGACCAAATGAAGATAAATATTATTCTAGAAATTCATGAAGCCATTTCTATCAGAACCTTATTTGTTCTGGTATGTGTGTATATATATCTATATATATAAATAAAAACTGGCAATACAGAATGGCTTTCCAAGTTATTTATATATTAATACAAGGGCTGTGGACATATTTCTGAACATATCTTGTAATTATTCTTAAAAGCATGCTTGGAGTTTGTGATAAGGCATTTTATATTATTAGACAATACGGCCACATTTTTCGCTTCCATTAGAGAGCATATTCATATGTATTTAAAGTATTTGCATAAATTTTACAGCTAATTGGGCTTTAAATATGCATGATTTGGATGTTACTTCTAGCCAAATATCATTAGTATGTCACTGGCAAGGAAAAACTTCAGGAGCAAATTTAGTTGTCAACTGCTATGAATTACCATTTAGTATTTTTAATATTAATCTGAACACCTATATTAAGGTAGAACCTAGAATTAAAAAAGCAGGCCAGCACATTGTTAGTGTGCTTGAATCAAGACAGAATGAAAAATAAACAACAAATCCAGCTAATTGGTTTTATATGCTAAAACATTAGAGACCATGAAAAGCTTCTATACTCAGATAAAAGAACAGCCCAAAGTATAGTTCATACAGTGCACAGTTCATAAGGCTTCAGATGTGTATTAGGCATTTCACTGGTCCCTCTATTTTTATGGTTTATGCATCTGATTTGGTGATGCCTTCCTCACCCAGAAGCCAATTATGATGAATATAATTTGTAAGGCAGATTTAATTATATATTGGTTTCTGGTCACTAAATAATTTGATGATGTTCCAAAAAAAAAAAAAAAAAAAAAAAAAAAAAAAATCAAACCAAAACCAAAACTGTTGGCTATTCTACATTCAGTGCAATAGCTCTGTGCTACTGCACTGAACAATATGGGTTGATCCCTGCTAATCCCATTTTGCTGCTGATGGATGAGTGCTGCATACTGAGATTGTACTGACATCAGGCAATGAAGGAGGCTGTGTATGAAATGAGACTGAATACAGACGGTTAGCTGATTCAGTGGTATCAATGCACTGCGAAGAAATCAAAAGTTATGTATCTATTTTTATGTCTGTGAACTACGAATGGGACAATTTGTTCTGCGTTAGGAGTACTGTTCTTTAAAGGTAAATCTTCAAACAACCCACACAAAGCTGGAGCTAATGACAAGGTGGGTCTCTGGATTGGAGCTGCAGTTACCTGAAATCAGAGGCAATTGTTCTGAGAGGGGAAACATTTGGCAGGTGGCTGAACAAGACAGGCTATTGCAAAAGGGTGACTATGAGAAAAGGTCCCTGGTACTGTGTGCATGGGATCTACGTCTGGAGTTGCAATCCTGAACCAGAACTTTGTAATAAAGATTTTATAGGACGTGCATGTGAAAACAAGATAGAGATAAGCATGGATCTAAGGTCAGCACAGATGCTGTGTTCTATGGATGTAGCCTCTACACCTCTACTGTCCAATAATAAAGCCATTTTCCAGGAAGGAAAAAACCTAGCATGCATAAAATTATATCCTTCAGTGAACACAGCCACCAGAATGAATGACAGGGGACAAGACAGGTGATTTGCTAGGAAGAAAAAAATAAAACAAACCAAAATTGGACAACAACAAAGGAAGAAAATTCTATTGCAAAGGCCTTCAGTATTCAGAGCCTATCCTTGCCTTCTGGCGTGAGCAGAACAATTGCAATGCCCTTCAACTCCCATTTCTCAAGTTCATGATGTAATAATGGTTGAAAATAAACCAAATATGAAGAACCACATTCTGAAGGCTGTTTGTATCCCTGACTTTGTCTGTAGATCAAGATATTGGCTTGCCTTTGACTTACTAAACTGTGCCTTTTAAGTTCCTTTAAGAACAGATCCAAAGCTGACAAAACTGGGTGCGTTTGTGTTTCTCTGTTCCATAGAGTAAAGGAGCTGTTTATTCTTCTTAAAACCAAAAATAAGGAGATAGTTACTCCTGCCCTCTGAGATCACCACCATCACAGCAAAAGATGTACTTTCAAGATCTTAATGCAGCTATTACTTTATAAACTATTCTCCAAGAGAGTATATCCTCTCATGCATCCTAGCTGGATATTTACAGTTAGTACAGGCTTCTTAGCACTCTGATTCTAGAAGATGACAAGGCAAACCTTCCTCATTTAAACAATCCTCTCTCAGTAATTTTTTAAAATAATGTCCACTGAAGGATTTTTCTTTTTCCCCAGGCTATGTTCTCTACCAAACTTGTCTTTCACCAAAAGAGATAACTCATTTCCTGACTTTTTTTTCAGCAATTATTGTTGCCCAAACCCTGATTCCTATGGTCTGTCTGAAAACTACTCCTTACAAAATATCTTGATCTATGGAAAAGTTAGAGCTTCCTTTAGAAACACAGAACTGGCTGGTGTAGCAAGCATTTTCCAATCCTACTTTCTAAGAAAAGTACAGTTGAAAATTAAATACAAAGGAAATCAGAAATCCACAAAGTAGTATCCTGTTCATCTCCAAAAGATCAAAGATAGAACAGATACTAATATCTGCATTCTGGAAATATCAGAAAAAGGAAGCAAATATCAGCAAAACTTTTTAAAGTGACATAAAATTATGAGTTAAAGATTCCATATAGCAGAAGCAGTTTATATTTATCATTCCTCCTCTTTCAAGAGGATCAACACTGCAGTGTATCCAAAGATACTTTACTAAGGCATTAACAACATTCTGCAGTTGTAGGAATAGGATGCATTGTATCACCCAATATTAGCATATAAGCTTCCTTTTGGCCAATGAAATAGGGCAGAAAACAAAAAGGAACACTAAAAGCTAAGTAATTCATTTGTGATGAGAAACATTTTCTTGAATTGTATTTCTATCATACTACTACTGAGAATACTACTGAGAAGTTAAGTTTGTCAAAGTTTGGCAAGAAGCACACAAAAGACATCTAAGTATTGCTGTTTGAGATAATTCTCAGATAATATTACAAACTGCAAATAGATCATACATGGTTTAAGATGGCGTAAGCACATGCTTCTGTAAAAAAGTTATTGTGTGCTCTGTCCCTTGATCTGGCACCAAGAACATGGCCCAGTTTAAAGTAAAATCTTTTTATTCCTCCTGGATCCAGTTTTCAGCTGAATCAATTCATCAATCCAGTTCACTACGTTCACTGATGCTGGTGACAATTTTTCATGCTCATTTCCCAACATGAAAGTAATATTCTTAGCACTTATTTGCTTAATTAAATTCAATCTGTCAGAAGTATATACAGGTCTGAACAGAATAAGCATCAGTAACGAAGGCAAATACAAGTGAAACTATGTGGGACAACTGCTCAGTGTCTCAGAAAGTACTTAGTAGCTATCAGTGCAAAAATACTACACTGTTTCAGAGCAGACCTGTTGTATCAACCCATAAAAAGTTGTAAAAACCATCATTTTCCAAACTATTGAGCATGGCCCATGATGAAGACAGGACAATAGCAATGAATATACTAGGGATTAAGGGTAAAAATGAAAAACATTAATTGCTTTGTTTTGCCAAATGTAAATTCAACTTTCAAAAGCTTGGTATGCAACAGATTTTGGATGGGGTTTTAAAAGTTTGCAGGGCAAATTCCATTGCCTCTACTTTTGCTCAAATTACCCAGCACCGTCAGTTTTCAGTGGGAAAATTCATAATCATTTACTGGTGTGAAGTGTGTGTGTGGGAAATTCAGATCACTCGGTACTCGAGAAAAATCTCAGATGTCAGCAGAGCAAGAAATAACACTAATCAGCATAAAGATGAAATATGACTTAAATGCTTCAGCCCAGGAAACAGAACAAAGCAACAAAATCTCTTCCAGTCATTATTACTGCAGATCACATTCAAAAGCAGTATCATCATTAATATGGACTTTACAGCAGCCAGTACATTTATGGGATCAGCCAAAGACTTGTGTAAGAATACACACAGGCAAGATGGCTACCCTGAATGCTTCTAGTCGACTTCATATTGCTGAAGTACTATTTAGAGACATGAAAAGGTGACAGAATTCTCAGACTAGTGCACGGCATCACCAATGATAAGGCAAACAGTTTTATTTATAATACCTAAGCAATTACTATCAATTGCATTACTGCATAATGATTTTGAGAAGAAAAAAAATAATTTGAAGCCATATGAAGTTGATGTGAGACCCACTAAATTCAAACAATAACGGGTTTGTTTACTGAAAGAGCATCTATGATTGTTCTTGCACACCACATTAAAATATCAATTTAGTTAGCTTTTGATAAATAGCTGTATAGCACTTCAATATCTAAGCAAATCAAACCAATATGTAACAACATATCAACCTGTTAGAAGAACTAGAGTAGTCAAATGTAAGATAAATCAAAAGAAAAGGTTAGTGAGGAAGTCCATGCAATTGTGAAAACTGAAATAAAACCCAACAACATTCAGTTGAGTGGGGCTTAACAGAATTCTTACATTTTCTGGAAAGTGAAAGATATGCTTACCGTTATCTTTGCTGCTGTTTTCTTCAATTGTCATTTGTTCTGCTAGCTCAGACAGTGATTCATCAATGGTCTGGCTTCCACGCAAGGTTAAGGAAAGTCTCCTCTTAAACTTTTTCATTCTATCAATATTAAGTCTGGCTTAAGGAAGCCTGAAAAAAAATATTATAAAGCAAACAGTGAGAAAAAATTAGTTCATCAGAAAACGAAATTTAATTACCTCGCATAAAAAAGCAGGAAGTCTTACAGAAAATTTAGTCAATATGGAAGGTATCTTTAAAACAATATCCTTAAAGTAAGATTACTCGTTACTGGACTGAAGAGGAACATCTTGAGAGGTAGGTGCCTGCCCATATGTTTTTGCAATTTTTATTTCTGTTAGAGAAAATTAGAATCCTTGGGTTGTTCTTTTTTTTTTAAAAAAAAAAAAAAGAAGCGAAACCAAATGGCTAAATTGTTCACTAATTTTACAATCCAATAATAAAACAAACAGTCATCTAAGAACTTGATGAGTGTGCACTCTGTTGCCTCATCCTCCACCTCTTTCACCAAACCCACTGAGGAGGTGGAAGAGGCTGGAACCTTCTCTCTCTTTTAGCAGATTTGTTTACGGATGAGAAGTTACTGAACTTCTCTATATTTTGCCCTGTTCACAAAAGGAGGAAGGGAGCAACACTAAAAGCCTGAAATACAAAAGCAATTCTCAAACCCGATCCCACCTTGGGAAACAGATAGCGAGGGCCTGATAACAATGGCTGGAATGGATGTTTCTCTATAGTCAGGCAATAAGACTAAACTGGGAAAAAAGCAGGAGGCACTTTCTCCATGGGAAGTGGTAAATAAGCAAGCAATAACAAAAAAGGTCCAGGCTAATAAACATGTTGCCACAAGTCTAAGCTAGTAAGTGAACTTTACAGTGTGCCATACGTTTGTTCTTACATGACAAGAAGCACAATTCTGTCCTTTGTTACTCCATAAGGACAATTCATCCTAGATGTTATTTCATAATAACTTGTTCATCTGCTCATAGCCTGAAAAAATCACATAGGCAGCATCAAACACAAGCATAGCATACTTTTAAGTCTGAGCTGCTCATATATTTTTTCCTGCATCAGCCCCTTTGCATTTCAAAATGCGTAATTCACATACAAAGTTTAAAAAAAATCAAATTTTCCCCAATGTCCTCCCTTAGAGAAATTCAAGAAGTAGTACGCTAAAGATTTACATTTAATAATAAATTGTGAATATGATTACTTTTCTGTTGACATCATCCCTTTAAGTATACACATTTCAAACTTACTCTTTGTTTAGATGCTACATAATAAAAAGGAGAAATCAGTGGAACAAGTTGGAAGTGGTTGCTTGTGGAAGGAGAATGCATACATAGATTAAACCATTACAAGACCAGATTGCACAGGACAGTAAGTAACACTTAAGGATGGATAAGAGAAGACCTTTGTGATTTCTGCCCCGAAGTCTGAGATGGACAGTACAATCACTGGCAAAGCAGCAGCTGCATCCAAGGGGAGAGGGGCAGACTGCAGAACAGGGTAACATCTTAGACAACCGCAGCTACTACAGGCAGAAATAGTCAGGCACTGGGTATATGTAGGAAACAATAATGTAACTGCTGGAGATACAGTTAAGCTAGCAGTTTCAAAACTGCCCTTTTAATGTGTTACTGTATGTGCAATAAAGCCACACCTTAGTATAAATAATTTTGCGCTCTCACTCAAAAGCAGGATATTCTTATTGTTAAGAAACTGCATTCGGAGAACATTCCAAGGGGAACATTTACTTCTCCTGTTCAGGACCCGCTTTAAAGGTCCTTACTTGAAACTGCTTTACTTCTAAAATTATGGCCTATGTTTCTTTTAAAAAACCCTAGTTTTTAAAAAAAAAAAACATTAGAAGGGCCTTATATGTGGTTTTACTCAATTCTCCTATAGTGTTCTTTGAAACCTGCATCTTCCTACATGTATTATTCTCAAAAAGGATACACGCAATTTTTAGCTATGTAATGCCCTAGAGCTACCTGACAGCATAACAATTTCTTTCTAATTTTCCACTTGGGCAGTAACTGAAAAAACAGATGCCTGTATATAGAAACAGGCTGTTCCTGGCTTTTGATCTTGCAAATATTTAAGCCTACACAATTTTTTAATCAAAAAGAAGGTCTACTGCTGAAGAATATTACACAGAAATTAATAGACGTGGATTAGAACATCCAAGACACATTTTAAATCTCAAACTAATATAAAAGCAAACATTTTGCTAACTACAGTTACAAAATTTCTCCTGCTAAAGGATGGTTTCACAGAGTGCTGAAGTACCATTTTTGCTGATTCTGAGTTAAGTTCAGGGCTTGATTTTGAAAAAAAATAACAGTAAAAATGAATCAGGAGTGGAAATCCATGTGTGAGAGAATGTTTCCTTCTATTGAAATGTAATTAAGTTTCTTTAAAGGTGCTCACTGATATGAAACTGAATTTTCCTCACTTAAAGCATCAGTATTCTTGCTAATTCAGATGTATAAGGATGCATATATTTAATTAAAAAAAAAAAAAAAAAAGTTACCAGTATCTAGCACTTTAAATCTCCTATCTTTTTGACTTATTTATTGTCACTTCTGGCCAAAGCTGCAAAACCTGCTAAATCTTGGTAGTTTGAGACAAGGCCTCAGCAAACAGAGCTTTAAAAATATGATCTATGCAATCCAAAGCTAGCATCGGTTCTCTAAAATGACAGAAATTTCACAGAAAAGTCCACTTTAACTCAGTTTAACAAAATTAAAGGGAAATTGTCTGATAGTAATTTTCAGTAATTTTTAACAGATGCATACTTATTTTCTTCATTTAACAGTAAATCTAATTGAAATCCAAAATGGTGTTACATGATTAGTAATATATATCTGGTGGCTATGACTGGATGCAGTAAGACTCCTGACGTTCCCGCAAATTCTTACCAATTGTGAGAAGAATATGCACTGTTATTTTTATTTTTGAGCTTTAGAACAGAGCCCAGGGCTATAAATTTATCTACTCTGCTGAAGTTGTACCCAAATCAAATATTTTAGATGTCACGGCAGATAGACGCATATGCTTGAATGCAAATAATGCAAATTCTAGTCTTCTGCAGACAGAATGAGGACAAGCAATCTGATATGATACTATCTGATACAACCCAGAAAAGCTGGCAGAGACATACTTTTTCAATCCTTATACTGATATGAAATCAAGGAAGAGACAATGTATTAAGGGAACTGCTGCTTCTCATAATCTCCAGTCTAAACCTGATGAGTTGGTATTTTTGTCTTTAAAAGCAACACAAGTTAATCCTTGAAAACTATGCTAAAATTTACCTTTCACATACATTTTCCTCCTTAAAACCTGTGGAAAAAGTATTTTCCAGCATTCATTGTGATTAAGTCAGTATGCCTCCATAGTCTTACACTCCTGCTTTGCTATCAATGTCACTAAAAGCCACCTCTATAACGCAGCTCTGAAAACAAACTCCACAGTTTTTAAATCATCCAGGTAAGATCAGATTTAAACAAGTGGGTTCTGACTCCCTTTCTCTCTATCAGACCAATCCTTCCCACAACGCCTGTAGTAGAGCATTTCATTTAGCAAACACAGATGTCCACAACAACCTGGATATACAGCAGACAGACATTAAAACATCTTGATTCCAAAGTAATAGCTCAACTAGATTCTGCACTCCTCTATTCACCAAAAATCAGAGAGTTTATAAACTGAGAGCCAAAATTCTCAAAAATCCCCACCACTCCCTTCAAGCTCCTAAACCCTTGGTACCTTGAAAGTAAAAAAAGGAATGGGTAGGACCTTTGTAGACAATTAACATATGCTGTGTGCTTAATCCTTATAAATTTAAACAAATTCAGCTAAAATTTTGAAAAGCAATGAAGTTATTTAATAACTTAAATTTTAGCTGGTTTATTTCAGGAGGCCACAAATTCCAAAAGTTCACTAAGATTTTGCTGATTCAAAGCCCTCTGAAATCAATGGGAACCTGTCCTTCAAAAAGCTTTGGATCAGACTAAGTGCTGACTTTTCTGTTTCCAAATGTTATATTGCATTTAGATGCACCTACATACAGATTAAGCATCTTAAAATTACTTTTCCACATAGATACACACTGAAGTTGCTCTTTGACAGTTTTTACAAGCTGCTTTACAAGGCAGTAGGTGTTTTCCAAATATCTAAAGGCAGTTCTTGTTCTGAAAAACTCATTATCTGAAGATGACCGCTAAAGCAGAAGGAAAAGGGCAGGAACAGAAACCCCATGAACAGCAGCACATCAATAGCATGGACACAGCACAGCCCTTAATGATGGGTTAACAAACTAAAACCACAGGCATAACACATCAAAGAAGGCAGGTTAACAGCAGCCCCATATGAAAACCTAGGATAGGAGGATGCACAAACACATGTGAGGGACACAGCCTGATTTCATAAAATCACTACAACCAAATGGGTACATTTACACAGCAGTGGGTCAAACTGTGAAAAGATGGTTTAAAAAATTGCAGAAAGGATTGGTACAGTAGAGCTTTGAAGAGATATGAGCATTCTGTCAAGAGACTTACATTTTTTAGGATCTAAGATGGAAAGTCAAGTAAGCTATTGTCAACTTAAATAAAAACAGTCCACACAGCTAGAAACAAGAATAACAAGAATCATTAAATTCTCTCCCATATGGTCCTCAGCATTACAGTTGTTAATGATTCGCAAAATCCATGGTGTCATTCACTGTATGATTCAAATCTGAACAGACAATAATTTAACCTTCCAGTACCATTTTAATTACACCAGTTACAGTTAAATATTTTCAAGCATGTAATAAACTACACATCATTTGTTTGGCTGTATTAATAACTTCATAGGCATGTAACTTAAGAGTAAGTATTTCTGAAGGTGATAATCCACGTTTGTGTCAGAGAGGTCTGAAAAGCTTAGAGTACTGCAAACAGTATTAATTAAAAACAGAAACAGGAAACATCTGTCAAGGATATTGTCCCCTTAATCTAAAAAGAAAAACAGCTTTACATAGTGTTTATATTTATTAAATTGTTCTCAATCTACCTGAATTAAGAAAAAAAAAAAGCTACTGATCACATAAGCATGTCACACATCAAATACAGAGCAAACAATTACACTAATGAGAAATACACAGATAATTTATCTAAGATCACAAACCATCAGTTTGAGCACTTCTAAAATTCACATCCAATACAGATGCACTTCCTTACAATCACAATGCTACTCTACAAGAATAGATTATAAATATGGCATCTTACTCATTGCATCTGTTCTTTGTATTTGTCTCAATTCACATTTGTTGTTATCAGTGAAAAAAATTTTCTACTGCATTTTTCCACACTTAGTCTTTAGAAACAAAATTACTCTGACCAACTAGACGCTCTGGTCAGAGACAGAACTCCTTAAAAAGCTACTACCTTTTATGTTGCATTAGGTCAAGGAAGTGACATTGTACCAACATAAGTGACACCTGACAAACAAGGCCTTTCTTACTGATGAAAGAAAAGTAATTGTGAAGTCATATCACAGATTAGTTTGATCTCCCACTGAAAAAAGAGTAGAAGGACCCTCACAGCCTTCCTCTGATAAATACTACTATTCAATATGGAATTAAACTTTTGAGGTGAAGCCCCTTTTTACCTATTTATAGAATCACAGCCAAACAATTACTGAAAACTGGAGGTAGAAAGGTATTCACCAAGGTTAACTTATCTGAGGTTAGTTTTCCTAGTTAATATAGGCAAAGAGGCTCCTCCCAAAGTGAGTAAGAGCATCTATATTCAGCTCCTGATCTAGATCATCACTGAAACAACCTCTGTGAACTGAAGAAATATATGGAAATTAGCCTGTCCTAATTTAATTTAGATTGTGAACACTTTTCCTTATCTTCACCCCTCCAATCTCATTTGCCTTTAAAGAATAACAAAGGACAGAAATTAAAATAAGTGTTTTTATTTTAAAATAATCCTTTAAATTAAAAAAAAAAAATATAGTGATCATTACTACAGGCATATTTAATTATACTACTGGTACAGAATTTAAAAGAAAGAAAAACACCAAATCTGCCCAAAAGGTCAAATCTTCCAGTCCTTTTTTCATATCCTATGCTTATCTTCTTTCTTCTGGACTTAAAAAGCTTTACTTAGGTAATCACGGAAAGTTTACATTCTTTAAAATGTACCCATGTATTCTCCCCCATATAGATACAAGCAATATCAAATAACAAAGTCAATTAGAAACATTCTATTTGGTAGATATCCCTAGATTAGATAGATCGTACTGATGAGTAGCTCCATGTTAATTATCAAAAGTTCTGTTCTCTCAAGCGCCAAGTGAAAAAAACACAGTATGAGTCTGGTTAAATTGGCTGACATTTAAGCCAACAAAACAAATGAGCTGATTGGCAAAGCTGCTTGCATTTGCTGTCAGACCCATAAATTGAAAGTCTTTTTTCTCTTGAAGGGGAAGGTAAAGCCAGAAGATTACATGGATGTAGCATATACACTATCAACAAGCCACAGAACTTTCCATCTCGAAAGATATAAAGAGCACTGGAAACCAAAAGGAATGTCTGTAATTTTACAAGCTTTGATTAGTAAGCATAAAGCCTTAATACAACCTTTAGAAAAATAATCTTAAAAAACTTGTGCATGCAAAGCTGGCTGCTCCCTAATACTGAGACTGGTTTAGTGACAGATTTACAGTGTTGCAGTCATCACTTCTGGGACTATCTTCTCCAGTCTTGTAAATCAGCCAGTTTTTGGAAGAAAACTGAGCAGAAAACCTCTTCTAGGCTCAAGACTTTGTTAGTTCTAAGACTGAAGAGCACCTGCAATCTTTTCAGAGCCTGAGCAATTTTGGCAATAAAAGGCATGGACTTACAAAAACTAGAGGCTTACTCCCCCCCAGCGTGATTCAGGCACCAAATCAAAGGATCTCATGCTGAAGAACCTTTTCTGAACCTCCAGTAGCTCTCAGCCCAGCACTACCTGTCCTGTAAGCATCTCAACTTCCATGACCAGAGTCTCTAATATGTTTGCTACTTCTTGTACTCACACAAAAAGTTATATTTACAACCCAAGACCTAAGGCAATGAAAAGATTTCAACTTATTTTGATATTATTGAATCAATCACCAAGAGACACAACAAATGCACCGTAGCAATATAAACTAAGAGAAAAAGTAAGGACACTCCTGATTTGGGTAAACAAAGAACATTAGTGTAAGTTTCTAAACAAAATAATAAAAGGTTTGGGCCTTTTTCTCTTAAAACAGAAATTAATTACACTGGGGAAGCTGTTGAAGGAACTTTATCATGGCCTGCCTGGAAATTAACTACCAACTGAGAGCAATAACAGCTTATCCCAGAAAAAAAAGCTTTGTAATTGTTAAAACTGCAGACAAAATGAAGAATATCATAGAAAAATAATTTTCTATGGTTAATTGGTACAATTGCTGTAAATTTACAGCTCACAATTTTTCCTCCAAATGTCAAATTTTTGAGTTAATTACTTGTTGAACCTCAGTGTGTGTTCTGTATCGTGTGAATGCAAAAACACTTCCCACCAAACAACCCAGTGAGAAAGGTCTTACATTAAAACCTACAAGGCAAAAGTAAAACCAAACCCTTCCATAATTACTGTGTGCATACATGTCCGTGCATGAGTAATATCAAAGAGTCAGGAATGGTTTAAAAACAGGCAGTTTTGGATGCATTTCTCTTACACTTCTATGCACATCCACAAGACAAGTTTAAAAAAAAGCAAGAGAAACAAATCTGTTTCCTAGTAATTGAAGGGTGTGTTTTGTTGGTTTTTTCTGAAGAAAGCACAATATAGCAACAAAGGAAGAATTTTCAATTAGCAAGTAAGATACACTATAAGCAGCATGGCATAGATCACATTTTACAGTACTGCCAACATATATGTATATTTTTCACATGAATAATAGGCCACATTTAAGATCTGATGCACTGAAGGCATTACACTGAGACACAAAACATTAAGAAAAACCTGGTATGATAAAACAGATTCTTTGGAGACTTATTTAATACAAAAGATTTATCAGTCTCTTCTGTATTTTTCTACGCATTTCTGACAATAATAAGCAGCGGTACAGTTACTATCTCTGAAACAATAGAGAGATGGAATACCTGGGCTACAACTAAGAAAGTAACTATTGACAGAAACAACAGCCTTACATTTCTCATAGTCAGACTGAGTACGTGCAACACCTCCACTGAGATATTTTTAAGAAAATTCTGAAGGGGCAGTAAATAAACTCATTCTTGCAATAAACAATTTTTGAACCAAGGTTCAAAAATTTGTTTTAATTAATTAACGTCTTTTACCTAAGCTTAAAAATTGCTCTGACTTGATATTTTTCAAAAGCTCACAAATTCTTGTCTGTCTTTCCCTTCTACAGTTCTGTAATTGGTACAACTTCAGAGATTCCTCACTAACAGAAAATCTCTGAACAACAAGCCAATTACAAATTTTTCTGCTGTATTAATTTTTACATAGCACTGAAGATAGCAATATTCAGACAAACGTTGCTACATCTGTTTGAAGTGTTCATGCTGCCATTTAATGGTCAACTGGATAGGCACACATGGATCATTTAAGTATCCACTGTCAGGGATACTAAACATGTAAGACAGACACTGTTTCTAATGCAAATGATTATCTAGCTGACAACCTGGGAAAGAAAGAAGAGTTTTGACATATGCTTGCCAAGCGGCTTTGCAAATAGTTATGTTGGCAACAAAAAGGTGATGGCAATATGCCCTATAAGGCAGAGAAGAAAGCATAAGCCTGCTTAAGCCAATTTAATACCTCCACAGAAGCAGAGCACTGATCACCAGTGCACATCAAACGAAGGTAAGACTGTCCTCACTGGGAGAAGTGTGCCGTAACTGTAGCATACCAGAAAAGTAGCCTGAAAAACTACAGAGTCTTGCCTTAAGCTTACTTAGCCTAGCCAAACAAAAGCTGAGATCTGGGATAAAGGAAATCTGTGAACAAAATAAAGGACAACGGCAAATGCTGTTAAGGAAAGATGACATAGGAAAACAAGAACAGATATGAAATAAAGTAAAAGCATTCAGCACAAGTGCCTTCATCCTCTTCAATAGGTTCAGGCCATTACGATTCCCACTGCACAGTAACCACACACAGTTTCTTCTCTTTGTCTCAATACTGATGCTGCAGCAACATCCCACTCCCAAATTAAGTCGTTCTGTCAAGCCTAACAAAAGGTATTTTTCAGGGTACTTTCAAGGAGCAGGGGGAAAAAAAAAGGTACATCTTCATTTAAACATACAAAATAAGGCAACTGCTATGCATCAAGCTGTCACAGCTGTCACTGTTGGCTCAAAACCAAAAATCCTACATGGAGACTAGCAGATTTGGAGACTGAAGATCTTTCTGTATCTACTGAATGTTCCTTTTCTTTGCCTGTCAAGATAATTCCTCCCTGTGTGTCTTTTACATGCAACCCTACATATTGTTCTTCCTTCAGGTAACTGAGAACATCCAGGACAAGGATTCCCAAATTCTGAAACTAAGCAGAACAACTGAACTAGAAATACATAATTTAAGTGACTCTAGTTAATCAGTTTGAGAGGCCACGCACCTCCCAGACTGAACAAACAGTCTAGCACCTCAAAGGACACTACTCAAATTACACATTACCTTCTCTTGCTATAACCAATTCTCTACCTGAAGGTATCCAAGTAAGTTTTCTGGATATTGAAGAGAGACCAGTGGAAGGTTAAGAAACAACAACAAAAAAAAGGTTATACGGAATTGAGACAGTGACGAGATATCAGCTAGACTCAGTGGAGACAAAAGGTAGAACTGGAAAAATACATATCTGTAAGTAAATGATAGATCAGTAAGACAACATTAGTTTATACGAAACCTAGGAAAGTAACAACTATTAATGTCAGTCAATAACATCAAAACATGAATAATTAGCAAACAAAACTTGAAAGACAAGCAGTCTCCAGAATTTAACAGAATTAAGAAAGGTAAAGTAACTGTGACTAATACCAGGTGAGCAACACTGCTACTGTCAACAAAAGCACACACACAGCAAAGCAAAATTTCTCCAGGATTCTGCAAGCTACAGCTTAAAGGTAAAGTAAGGATAGTTGGATATTTTATTACAAAATCTCTTTAAAGAAGCAGCAAAAGGACCACACAGTATGTACAGAGCACTGTTCCCAAATATGTACTTCTGCTGGGCAGGCGCATTTGATCTCATCCATTTCTCTGGCAGAAGAAGTGAAATTTTATGTTTGTCTTCAATATAATTTTTTTCTGAATTACAAACCCTATCATTCTTCTCCTGTTGGAACCTAACGCTTACGCAGTCTCATCCTGCCAAGGACTAACAATGGGCCAATCCCTTCCATAGCAAACTAATTCCCCTTCTGGATCTTAATTGCATTGCAGAGGCTGATATTGCCACTGCTGTCAGTGACCTGGATACAGCTGATGAACTAAGATTTATCTCACAAACAGAAAAAGTTTTACGAAAAGGTAAATTTAAATCACTGACTCTACAGATACTCAACACTCCCTGAAGAATCTTACTTCAGCAACATTTAGTATCATAGTCTAACACAGATCTGTATTTAAAGTAAGTTTTTCACTTAGAGAAGCACTGAAGCAGTTCTGCTGTAAAACTGCAGGGGAGAAAGAAAGAGTGCTAGCTGTTATAATGTCACAGATGAGATAACCCTCAAAATAGTCCAGTAGAGTTAGAATCATAGAATGCTTTGGGTTAGAGGGGATCTTTAAAAGTCATCTAGTCTAACCCCACTGCAATGAACAGAGAAATCTTCCACTAGATCAGGTTGCTCAAAGCCCCATCCAGCATGACCTTGAATATTTCCAGGGATGGCGCATCTAACACCTCTCTAGGCAACTTGTTCCAGAGTTTCAGCACCTTCACTGTAAAAAATTGATTCCTTCTATCTGGTCTGATTCTACTTGCTTTTAGTTTAAAACCATTACACCCCTTGTCCTATCACTACAGGCTGAACTGAGTTGCTCAAGGACACATGGGGCCCCTATTTCTCTACAGTGAAAAAGCGGTCCAAGCTCCTCCAATTCCTTCCTCCCTCTCCCATTATATTCTTTCAGCAACTAAGTTTCATAATGTATTTTTTCTTTCTGGAATCTATGCACTGGGATGAAGATACACATATTAGAAAATTCAGGTTAAAGCAGCATTAACATTCAAAAATTAGTATGCACAGTTTAAGGGCAACAGATGTTGTCTTAGTAATTAATTTATATATTGATTTATTTATTCATATATTCTCACTAGTTATTTGGATCTTTGTTTCTTATCTCCTTTGGAAAACCCTGCTCTAGTGTTCTGTCTTTCAAACTTTGAGATACAAAGCTCAGCTGATTTCATCTGTTATCTCAAAGAATAAAAGATTACATTTTGATTGATACAACGTAAGGCCTATTTCTTTAAAATTTTAGGATATGCTGTTCTTTTACCAAGCTACTGCTTCTATGTCAAGTATTTGAATTGTTCTTGAATTACCCAGTTCAACAGCCTTGGAAAACAGTATCCTTTTGCCAAAATATTCTTTAAAATAAAGTCATCTGCATTCTAAGGGAAGTTTCTATGTTTTACCACCCGAGTATGCTACTTTTCAACATGCCCAAGTATGTGAAGAGTAACCAAAAGAATCCTCCCGTTGCAGTTTATTTCCTTTTGGTAACTAGGATCCATAAACCTGAAATTACACAGCCCAAGAAGCTTCTAGTTTTTGCTTGTATTACTCAGATCTGTAGCTTTACTTTCTTTAGAATTAGCCTACATTTCTGTTTAATAAAACGAAACCCAAGAGAATTTCTTCAAAAGGACTAGTTAACTATGCCTCATTAGTAATTTGTAAAAGCACAAAATAATCAAGTACTATCATACTGAAATTTAAGTTGTGCATCTTGAACGCAGTTTCACCACAACAAGATCTATCTGTGAAGTAAATAAAACGGGCTGTTAAATTGTTTTTATTATGAAATCCAAACTACATCTGCTTTTAAAGAAGGTCTTTTTGAATGAAGTAATTTTTTAAAAATCTCCTTTAAGATCCCCTTTACACAATTATTTCACTCTTACATTCTGGTGAAAACTTCACAATAAAAATCTGCCAAACTGTTGCCATGAAGTGAACCTTAATTTTTTATCTCCCCAAACTCTACATTTTTAGAACACCTTTATAACAAGACAAGAATGAAACTTCTCATCAGCTGAATGGTGAGCCAGAATGGCAGGGGCTTTCACTATTACAATTTACTGTAGTAAACTATAGGTTTACTTCACACAGAGACAAGATGCACATACAGAATTAGATAACTTCATGTTTGTGTTCAATAACAATAAGCAAACTTTGCTAATAACAAAGAAACTGTAGTTTTAATGAAGGCCTGGTTATAGCAACCATGCAACAGGTAAATAGAAAAGTTTTATTCCCATCTGTTGAACTGTGCATGCCTCCTTCACCTGAATTGTTCAGAAGCACTCTCATTTCTGCCATTTCTGATTTTAATCACACGAAAGGAACAGCTGGATTGCAGTCCAGTTGATATCCCACCTAAAGGTATATAGTGTAATAAACCTGCATCCTTTTTCTTCCCAACACAGTACATGCAATATAGGTGCTATGTCCAACAGTAATCCTGTAGGCATTACTATTTCTTGCATCAGAATGAGTCACTGGAATAAGTCATACCCTTTGACTAAATTTACAGGAATTGAGACCAAATTTGAGGTTCTATTTCCAGATCCCGTTAGCTTAAAAATTATTCAATGAAGGTATTTCACTTTAAAAATACTACTGTCAGATATCAGTTGACTAAGAGCATGGACTCTTTTTTTTTTTTTTTTTTTTTTTTTTTTCTTCATTGTTTCAAACAATTGAGGCAATCTCACTGCTTCAACAGCTTTTTGGAATATTTGTATCTTCTATTCCCCACAGTCAGTGAAACTTATGCCACCATTCCTTCACTGTTCATCTCTGATCCAGGTATGTCCCAAGTAGAGGTCATAAGGAATACTTTTTGAAGGGGTGTTTATCAGGGTGTTTAAATAAACACTTCTGACAATCTGGGAGGTTCCTAGCTCTTCTAAATGATTTTCATTGCCTCAGCAGTTCAGTAGTTCATGTTCTTTCACCATGATGCTATGGTGCTCATCGACTGTAAGATTCCTTGCCAAAGCAGGACTACAGGTTGACGCTCTCCTCTTTTCTTTACCTGGTCAGGTGTGCATAAACTTGTTTTCTGCATAATGAAGAACCACCACTGTTGGTTTTTTATTTTGGTTTGTTTTTTTGTGTTGTTTTTTTCCTTTTTTTAAGTTCTTTTGTTCCTCTACTGCAATCAATAACTCTTAGCTTGGAACTTCCTCAGATCACCTTACCTTATTTTCTCTGCTGCACACAAATCACAAGTGAGCCAATTTCAACAGCTCTAAGGAGGTATTACAGTCAGTTCTCTTAAGACTATCCCAACAACTATACTCTCTGACTTCATTAATGTATGGATTGGAGAGGAGAGGCTCCAACAAAATGCAGATGAAGAGCTCAGGGCATCAAATGAATTATGAAAACCTAGAAGTAGAGAATAGAATCCATCACAGAACTAAAACAATGTCATAATATGGTAAGATGATTAAAGTTTACAAAATTGTTTCAAAAATCAAGAGAGCTTTGATTCTTCACAACTTAGCTATCTCTGCAGTTGGAAGCAAATGTACATTTGATCCCAAATGTAGTTATTGACCACAAAGAAGGAAAAAACAGATACAAATTGTTATGTGATTATGAAATATTTCCCTTCTGAAATCATTAACTTTATTGACAAAAAAAGCTGTAGAAGAAACTTGATGATGGCAACAAATGTAGCAGGCATGAAGTGCCTTCTGTCTGACTAAAATTGTAGTAGAAGTACATTCACTTTTGCTTTGCACAAAAAATACAAAACATACTCAAGTTAATGAAAGCAAAGGTGGTTTCCAAGAATCAAGTCTGAATGTTCTAAATTAAAGAGGGGTTGCTAAAAAAATTCATTTCAGTTTTCAGACCAGTAACAAGTAAAAATATATATTATCTTGATATGCTGCTGCTGAAACCAAACAGACATACAAGAAACTGACAGTGAAATCTCATAGAGAAATCTCTGACAGTGACAAGCAACCAAGTAAACATACAAGAACTGCACAGGTTATAAAGATCAAAACACAAATCTAACCTCATTGTGATGATTGTCCCCATTCTAAGTTATATAAAAGCTACCTCAATTGTCTGTTCAGCTTATCAGTCTTCTATTACATTAAAGCATGAGCTACTGAAGAGAAATTATGTTCTACCACCATACAGTCCTATGGGGAAGAAAAAAAGTACCAGCTATTTTCATTGTCAGTATCCCACCAATATTTAAACATCTACTAAAAAAGACTATTAGCAAATTATATATCAGAAGCAACATATACATGCTTGTTCTTGCTAGGGAAGTGGCACCAGAATCTACAGTTTTAAAAGTTACAACAAAACAATTTTTAAGGCTAAAAATACATTGATGTTTTCATGATAAAGCAACTACAGCCAATGGAGAATGAAGCTTGAGCAAGGAACTGCACTGGGAAATGAATGACAGACGCAAACTATGAAATGACAAAGGAGGATAAACTGAAGTAGAGAGGGGACTTTCAAGGTATGGAAAAGAAGTGAGAGAAAGGGCTGCAGTAAGTTCTATACAACAAGTTCTCTCACCAATAAAAAGGAAAAATGATGACAGAGACTTGATCTACATCTCAAGTCAGTAAACGATGTATTAGGCTGCCTAATTATTAGATCAAAACCCCACATATTCACACGATGCAAAGTACCAGAGCTCTCCAGCTTCTCTGTACAAATCTGTTCAAAATACTGTAAGTTTAATTCTGTTCCAAACCTATGCTGAACAGGGGATCAGCTGTCTGACCACAGTCACCACAAAGCTGAAAAGCAGCATTGTTGCATGTTCTGATTAAGTCAACAGAACTTTTATTATTTGCTTACACTTGATCTGGATCAAGTTTGTACTGATGGGTAATCCCGCAGGGAGAGTAATTAACAAATCCACTATTGCTAGAGATGAAGCTGTGATCTGAAGTCCAGGAACCCCCATAAAACTAGCTGTAGAGACAGCTTTCCAGAGTAAAACAGCAACCAAAAATTCCTACAGACCCCTAAACAATCTTATTTCAGGCATCAAATGAACAAGTGTTTTCAAGAAGACTAATTACAGGTTAATATTATTTGCATTTTGTTTCAAGAAACCTTTTCCACCATTGCTTGATTTAGTAATTTACTTTTTTTTAAATTTCTATCACTGACTTAATTCCTCTCCCACTGAGGACGTTAGAACTCCCATCAACTTCCAGGAGAACCATTAGGCCAATTTAAGACACCTGAGAGACAAAAAGGCTTGCTTTAAATTTAATTTATGAATGGAAGTTTTCCAAAATTTATGTCAGCTCAAGAAGGTTTACAGTAAAATATGAAATTTCCTGTTTTGCAAACCTTCACTTTCCCAGTTCTCAAGTGTTTTCAAGAAACAAGTTTTAGAACCACATCTATTATTCCACAGGACCATCTTTAAACTAAGGCTTTGTCTTGCATAGGAGCAAGAATTGAAGCATTTAGTCAAGATACCATCTCCTCTTTACTAAATGCCATGATTATTACTTTTTACTTAGCTTTGCAAAATTAGTCAGATATCTGTAAATTATCTAGTCTCAAGGGATTGTTCCTTCAGAAATAAGTCCTAAGAAGGCCACACGAGAGTAAAGGACAAAATTTGGGCTAGCTTGTAGTTGTTAAGTCTTCTTCTAAAAAAAAAAAAAAAGGTTGAAAATTTATCATCGCTTTTGCTCTATCACAAACTATACTAATGATCTGCCACATTCAGTTAGCAAACCCTTAAGTGCCTATGGCAGGTTTTAATCTTTAAAAGGGAATGAGACACAAGATCTCCAGAGCTTTAAAGATCTCTGGTTTCCTTTACTGTACACAGGAAGCCTTAAGTCAATGGCATGTTACTATCTAAAATCATTTGAACATTTAGCCAAAGGAATGATGCCTACTGATACCACAGAGTGGTCTAATTCCTCAGAGACACAAATACACTATGCAAACTCTATTTTGGTACTCTTTTAACTTATCTCATCCTCAAAGAAGGTAGAAAGATCAAAAGTGTGATAAAACCGTAAGTCAGACCATGAGAAACTTAAGTAAAGAAAAAAAAAAATTAAGAACAGATTTATCAAAAGTCCTCAAAACCCCAAAAGGAATTTTGCTTTATTCAGAAATAAGGAAATATTAAAAATGGCTCTTAAACAGTTTATTATAACTCATCCCCTTCAGGTAAACCAACAACAATTTCTTTTCTTTTCAGAAGCAGCAGAAGATACATGCCATGATTTATGTAAGGATGCTAGCATAAAAACAAATGACAACTCTTACACAGAATAAAAAACAGAGCAGTACACAAAATTCTTATTTACGCAGTCTAGCCAATATTTTCAGTGTGCGCTGCAAAAAAAATTTACTATTTTTATTAAAGCAAATATATCTTAAAACAAAGACAAACCACTTAAAAGTTATTCAGGTTTAATATCATGTATTCTACAGCTCTTAAACAGCCTGCTCTGAAAAATTTTGAATTGTTCTAGTCTAAGTTTTTAAAAGTGTATTTCCTTGCCTGTAAAATTAGAGTAGTCCTTTCAACTATAAAGTAGATCACTAGCTAGCCATTACTCTGACATCTGTGTTCAGCCCCTTAGCCTAGGTGGCCAATTTAAATTTCATGCAGCTGAAACTATTCAAGTAAAAATACTGAAGTGTGCTATTATTTCTAATTATCTTGTACCCTGCATAGCAGTTTCTTAAATTTGGAACAGCTTAAAAAAAAGTAGTTGTGAAATATGTGACTCAGCCAATTTGACAGGAAGGTTTGATATTTTACATAATTGAGAGTTGTCACAATGCATATTCGTATCTGGGTTTGAAGCAATTACAACTAAAATTTGCAATACAATAAACTACTAACTTGCAACTTATTTTTTTTAAATCCCTAAAATAAGATAAAAACACTAACAGCTGTACAATAAAACAGTACTTCAGCCTAAACATTAATATAGAATTGATTTCTTAGGAGCAAAAAAGATTCTTCTCTATTATGAAAAGCAATATGCTGCAATTAAAAGCTAAATGGTGATGAGTGTTGATTTTTCTGTTTTCTCAATGCTTAACATTTTCAAAAACTATTTTAACTTCAGTGAACCATAAGAGACAAACCAAAACTGCTTAGGAATAAATGTATTATTACTGAAGGTACAGTTATTTAAAACATTTGCAGTATTTGACTATATATAAGAGCAGTTATGGCTAAACAATAAACATCTAATAGAATCGAAAAAATATGTAGCGATACAGACACATTAAGCAGCTACTTGATGCTTCCATCCCTGAAGGTGAATAGTCTCACCATTTTGCCCCAAATGGATAAATTTAGCAAGAAAAATATGAATGTGAAAAAAAAAAAATCAGAACTTTCTTCGTTGTATTTGCATGATTACTGTTGAAAAATACATCATCAAAAACAGTACTACTGGAAAGAAAATAATGTAAACCATTTAACTATATACTAATCTTCAGAGAAGGATATGCTTTGGACACATGTACATAGCAATCTTTAGTTCTCTGTAGGGAACATTTAAGTCATGCAGCAGATGAATTGGGATTCAACACTGGGATAAAAAGTTTTCCAGGACTTGAAACATGAAACATGTCCAGAATAGTAAGGCATCAAAATCAAACAAGGAACAGCATAAACTGGTCAGTAAGTCAATACTACATAAACATAACCATTTTTCCCAACAATTTAAGACATTTTACCTTGCTACAGATTCAACTAGAAGTCTGACATCAAAGCATAACATATGAACATGGCTTTAGAATCCATTTTTTCCATCTTTTTCCCCATTATCTAATCTAAGATTATTTTACCTTATGTAATAGTATAATCAAATATTAAAGCCATATTTAGAGGTTCACATCTTGCTATTCTGACAATGGAAGGAAATAAAGGCATTTTACAGTTGCTTCTGGTCTGATCCAGATTCCATTATGATGGACACCACTCAGAAAAGCATTTTTAGAATCTTAAGTATGCCTCAGGGCATAAGCATGCCTCAGGCTAGTGGGACGTTTTTGCGTGTGTTTATCTTTTTCTCTCTTTTTTTATAAAAGCATTTAAAAAGGAAAATGTGAAAGCTCTTGCAAACTGCATGCAAGTTTAGTTTAGCTCTGAAGTAAAAATAACAACAAACAACCCCAGTAAATAACCCTCAAACCTTTCAAGCAAAGTAAGAACAAGCACTGACAATGGATTTAGTCTCTCAACCCTCCATGATCTCTACAGAATCAAAAGTCTTACGCTCAAGATAAGGCTGTCTTGGTTTTTAACTGCATGTGTTTGCAAGGCCATATGAGTGCCTTTACAAAATCCACACCACTAAGCCAACATAGTTTAAAAATATTCTCCTTACGTAAGTGTACTTTAACATGCATTTCTGCTCTTTAGTTTACTCTTCCTTGTGTGTCACAGCTTATTCTTGATTGCACTAGATATGTGAGACATTAAGTTCACCTGCTCTGCTGAAGGTAACCTTTCTGCATGTAAAGGAATAGATATGTACAGCCAAATGAGCAAAGCTACAATGAAGATTTGAAATCTAAAGAACAAAATAGTAATTTGTGACTAACGCTTCTACTGAAAGCATCAGAAATTACCTACTATAAGGCTGAAATCTTAACAAATACTTTTAGTATTGGTTTCTTCCTCTTCTAGCATTAATTTTAAAAATTTCCACTTTCAAGCTAGGTGAAAGCTTGTTTAAAAACCAGCTACGATTTTTATTAGAAATTAAAATATCCAACACTGCACGTTCACAATGAGAAACTGCCAAAAAATTGAAAGAATCTGACAGATCTATTTATAACGTTGAGAGATGCTGAGTGAATTACGTAGGAAATCCTATCCTTTTCAGGATACGTAATAAATACGTAACAAATCATATCATTTTTCTGAAGTTCCCAAAGTTGAGTCAAGTAAGTTATTGTGCAGAATAACTGAAGAAATTAACAGGGATCATAGCAAAGATATACACAACCAAGTCCTTAGAAAAATTAAGACCACATTTGTTTTAGCTTTTCTGGCTAAACTCTGTAATTTGCACATCAAATGCAAATATGAAATACTGAATCAATTTCTTTATGAACCATCAAAATATTCACCCTGAGTACTGCTCCCCAAGAACCAATACTTCTCTATCATATAGAATGGAAAATCAACACAAATGTATTGATGTCCCTCCTTAACCTTAAAAATCTTGGAAGTCATCTGAATCTAAACAAATAAATTTCATACTCTTCACACTTAAAAATGCATTATTTTTTATTTCCCCTCTATTTTTGATGAGTATTACTGTTTTTTTCAATAGGAACTTACAACTCAATCTTGCCATTAGACTGACAATGTGAAAGTCAATTACTACTAACAGTCATCATGCTTGTGGACACCTGTTGTCTAGGGAACAGGCAAAATAATCAAGCTATTAAAGAAATAAAGAAGAAAAAAGACAAGTGACCTAAAAAACAATTACCTGACTTTCCAGATGTGGGGAAAAAAAGAACCCTTGGTCTAAAGGCAAGAAGTTGGAAGCAATTTTCTAGTTCAGTAGAATGAAGTGTCAGTAATGCCACACAACCTGTTTTATAACATAACTCTTACTGATGATTCAAACAGAGATCGTGACCACTTAAGCTCATACACTTCTCTGAACACATAAGGAATTTAGAAGCTGTCTACCCCCACAAGAAACAAAAAAACTACTAGCATGCCAACAGCAGAGGGAAAGGAATATTACAAAGATTTGTCAAATATTATTTCCCATCAGATATTTTATTATTGCATATTTCAGTGCTGACAGTGGAATATTTTTACTTTAGTTTTAAAAACTCTTAACATAACAACAGGTGATGACAATCCAGCAAAACACAAAGTTTCCAAACAAGCTCTTGCTTCACACATGAACTATTTCTATTCTACATATTGAGATTGTATTTTCAAATTGTTTAGCAAGTTCTTGGGGCAAGGGGGAAATAAACATTCACTGATCACTTGCAATCACAGACTGAGAAACAGATTAATTGTTGAAAAAACATTTACTCCAGTCACTGAACACTGAAGTTAAATGGAACATGGAAAAGTGAAAGGGAAACATTTTTAACCTGCAGGGAATAAAAAGCTTTAAAGTCATGGAGGGGGGTGACTAGAAGACTTCATAGAAAGTTTTGTAACATTTTTTGCAACTAATTCTACAAACTGATGTTGTTAATAGCAATATGCAAATCAATTACTTTATAGCTAGATCAGGTATCGCCACTGCTGCGACTGCAGTGCAGACAGAAGCTGAGATAATGAAAAAGATATGCAAACCACCGTATTAGATTTGTGACGAACTATTTCCTCTCATGTTTTCATTTGAAGTGTTGCTACCTATACTGTCCTCACAATACGATGAAGGACAAATAGAATTATAAGCTTTCACAGTTTAGGATTTTACCAAGTTTTAAAGTGTCTTGGCCTCCTGCTGTGAAGTAACCAGGGTATCAGGTGCAACTGCTTCTGAATTACAGGTAGCTTTTCACTTAGAAATGCCTTAATCAAATGTGTACAGTCAATATATGCTAGCTAGTCCAAGTACAAGCAGATAGCCTACGTGGAAATACTTTCTGCCCAGCAACACTGGTGTTGCCAGGCCCCCTAAAGATACCACTATCAAGAAAAGAATGATATTCTCACCCAAAATCTAAAGAAAGAATTGCTGTCTTAGAGAATTAGAAATTAACCTGGCCTATTTATTCTCAAATTTCTTTTAATTTTAGTCTCTATCACTATCCAATTTTCTCTCTTTTTTTTTTTTTTTTTTTTTTTTTCCCCTGGGTGTAGGAGGAAATCCTATCCCTGCTGACAAAAGAGATGGTAGGAGGTAGCAATTACTAATGAACTAGCAAGACAAGCTCTTCATTATAAAGCAAGCATTTAAGAGAGTAAGAATAAGGAGAGAAATACCCGCACTTTCCTTCAGTGGCAATAAGGGAGAAAATATGTTTTGGACTCCTAAAGAGCTCTAACTACATTCCTGGGATGATGCTTCTGCCATGACATATCTCACACGTTGGAAATCTGGATAAGAAAGCACAAATGCTTGTACGTATATTCAGAGCATGTTTTCCAGACTCATACCAATTAGTTCCTTTCCTTCTGTTTCCTATCACTTGAATAAAAACATTGGGAAAGATCCAAATAATGACATTTTGACAGCAAAAAAGCAAAGGCACTCAAACATTACCGATGCAAATCTGAAACAAACCAAGCATGGCGGTATCTTTTCCCAACACCTAATTCCCTATGACATGCTTCCATGAACTCTAATCAGCTCCTTAACAAAGATCATACGCTTCCCACATGGAACATATTCTGTAGATACAGATCAACTACCTTCCCAAGAATCAGACTGTACCTGGAATAAGCTTAAAGAACTTTACAAAGTGTTAGAGACTAGGAAAAAAATACTGAACATACAAACATAACTACATGCAGCTTGTGTGCCTACACACATACAAGATCTTAGACTCATGTAAAGAACAGGACTCATGCCAATACATTTATACTGCACCTGATAAAGTGATGCCTGAAGAGAACAAATTAACATACTTGCACATTTAACTTCTGAGCTGACGTAACTAAATAGACAGCTACCTAATAACCCATGAGAAAAAGCTCTAAATTTTGAATTTGAAAGATTTTAAAATTAGCATGAAATTTACTACTTGTCCCATATTAGACATCAGAGGGAAAAAAACGTAGAGTTCACATGCTGAATCTCAGACACGCATACTGTCAGGATGCCCTAGAGATGACACTGACTGATCTATGAGTTGTCCTTTCTCCCACGTCCATCTTCCACACTTCTTGATCACTCCAACAAGATTCCACAATAAAAATATCTATCATTCCATTAAAGAATCTCATATCTACAGGGTTAATAAAACTAACATTGATTGTTTTTTCAAGTATATATTTATCATTAAATTTGTATTAAACATTCAAATCCGATTTACAAATCAAAGAAAGGTTGGGCTCAGTGCTTTTTAAGCCTATTCTTGTTACACATACTCTCTGCACGTTGCACAACTCTGTTACAACAGAGTTGCATAAACCAGGTATCCTGCTTCTTTCCAGACTAGGTTAGCTCCTACTATTCAAACATTACAATGTAAGACACAAGAAAGCAAGCCAAGCAGAAGAGATTTTTAGTTGATTAGAAATTCTAATATAAAGAAAATTAACATTTTACAGGCTCATATGTATCCCAGAAGATGATGCAAAATATCAAAATATAGTCGGTCAAACTAAACTCTTATTTGGTAGAAGGAACACAGCTTTTGAGAAAAAAACCTAACTGGAATCTAAAGACTCTTAAACTTAGCTATACACCATGTGCCACCCCAATGCAGCTGGTATAAGCAGAGGTCAAGTTAACTTTTTAAGCCAAATCTGATGATTTCTGAAAAATTGAAATATACTCTACATCTTGTATCATCTCTTTAAAATATACATTATTATAGTTTCTTCACAGCACTACAGAGCAAACTAAACATCAAAAAAATAAGAGTAGGCAAAGAATCGAAGCACAGATACTGCCTTTTATACTAGCAAGAAGCCTTGCTACATTTTTCATTCTCAGGTGTAGTAAAACCACATCTAGTTGTAAGTAACATCCCGAACCCCTCATACTCAAATACTCAGTCTTCACAGTAAAATAAAAGCAAGAATAAGGATCTAAGTCTTCCTACTACTATCAAACTGTATTATTCTATCTACTGCTCAACAAACTACTTCTAAAATTCCATGTCTACTGCAGTTCATGTTTTGCAAACCACCAGCAAAAGTTCTTATTGAATGTGTTTCCTTAAGATAGCTCAATAAGCTCAAAAAGCAGCTTGTTTTGTTATGACTTACAGGTTTGACATAATTTGTTTCACAATTTATGATGATACTTGAGAAACTGTTGAAAAAGTTTTAATTATTATTATTTCAATATTAATTATGTATTATCCTAACTGACATTTAGTAAAACACGATGAGGATATGAGGGGTAAGTGTAGAATAAATGTTTCTTATTTAATTAGGCTTGTAATTAACAGGTTTCATGTGATCACTTAATTTATGACCAGTGTCAAAGTATCCTCTGTGAGATTTACCTAATTTAGTCACCAAGTCAACTGAAAGACCTAATCATCTCCCTTCATTATGTAAACATTACATGTACTTTGCAGAGCATCTCGGAGGACAAATTGAAAATGTGCAATTTTTTGGAACGTACATGTTTGATGAACAGCAGTTCAACACATTTATGCTTAGGTCAATGAGCATATAAAGCAGATAGCTTCACAGCAAATAACTGACGTAATAGAAAGAGATGACTAATCATGAACTCCTCTCAACAGCATTAAATTAAGCTACCACCCAGAGGAAAAAGGACTGTGTATTTACCACCCTGTTTGCAGCCCTACTATGGGAATTCTCCTTCAGGTGAAGTCTGCAGAGAAGGAAAGCTGCCCTGGAGCATCAGGCGATGGAAGAGGCCATCTTTCTACTCCAGCCTCATGACCAGCACACTGCATGGAACACACAGCTTGGGGACAAGGCTAAAGCAGGTGGAGTTAGTGTTACACATGGCCACTTCCCACTGACTTTTTCAAAAGTCTACCTTTATTTGCAACCTCGTGTACAGTGCAACAGGGGAAAAAAAGGAATCTACTCAAGTTTCTTCAGCTTCAGAACAGCCTGGTACTGAATACACACAAATCTATCCAGACAGTCAAGACATTTACCGGTGCCACCAGAGCTGGCTTACAATCAGTTTTTCTGCTGCAACTGTAGAATAGCAGGGGATAATGCCAGGCACAAATCCTCAGTCCAAGAACTCTTTTTAGCGTACCAAAGGAAGGTTTTTGTCTGTGCCTCACGTTACATCTTTATAAACTAAAAGTAAATGTCAGGACACATAGATTTACTGGCTTTTATACGGGCAGGTGGAGTTAACTACAGAAATACCTTACCACAAAAGGATCCCATCCATATTGGTACATAATCTCATCAGTAATGACTTCTGGAAGGAACAGTAAATACATATTCACTTCAAAGATTTTTTTACTCTTAAACCACAGCTTCTTTTTATTCTTTAAACAGATACAGCATAAACAGGTGAAATAGTCACCCTGAAAATGAACGCTCATTCCCCTGTAGCTCACAAAATTCTCAAACTAATCACTTCCCTAGAGACAGAAACCTTTATCTTGTACCAGCATTAAGTCTTTATATATTGTATGTCTGCCAACTTGGAAAACCAAATGACCAAGTTAGTGAGAATACAGACAGGAATGGGAACACAGTAATTTACCAAATATTGGTCTTAGAAAGAAGAGGCTTAATGCAGCAATTTAAGATGCTTTTCTGAGCTCTGAAGTAGCAAGCTAGTTTTATCATTAAAGAATGCACCTGCTGGAGCCACCAGAAGGGGAGCGGCGGTGGCCATGTCAACTCTCCCTGAGACAGCCAAGCTATGAAGAGCTTGGCCCCCGCCATGTCCCAAGCCCTGTCAGCCTTACACCCCCCAGGACAGTAATGCCATTCCCAGATACTCCTAGGGAGGCACTACCTTTTGTAAAAAAAATCCTCAAACCTCGTTTATAATTCAGATATGATCCTAAATTACAGTGCATCATTTTGATAAACAGTACATCACATGCTACAGATCCGGTTAATTTTAGCACTGCACACCACTTCATACAAAGCAAGTTCACTTCCCCCTTTAAAATAAACAATTAACTTTGACTAATTACAAAGAGTTGTTAAAAAGCAACTTTCTCTTTTAACCCTACTAAATGATTAGTACTGCTGTTTTGAGACAGGATGTCTAAACTTGAGAAACAGTTTCACTACCAAAAAGAACAGTATTTTTACTTGATTTAGTGCTTGTATTTAACTACTTTAGCACAACAAAGACTTGAATATTCTTTATTCATACAGTGGATTATTTCAAAAAGTGGTCCATGTACGGCCCATGCAGTCAAGAATGTAAAGATGTAGATATTGCTGATGACAGCATTTAGGTCTTAAGAGAATTCATTTACTCTCTCAAGTGCTGCTAGACAATTCTGTGTAATGAGCAGTGAAAATACTGAATAAAGTATTTATGATCTACACAGTATAAATCACATTCTGATATGCCAGATATGTATTTATAACATGCCCAGTGTACATTTGCTAATCATGAACTGCACAACAGAAATAACTGCAGAAACTGCTTACAGAACATGCGTGAGGAAAATATAGTTGCATTTCTTTACATCTCATTTGCTATGTACAAATTTCACCCAGCCATAAAATTGCAATTTTAATCTCCTCCTCTCAATATATGTGTATGTTTCACTAAATAAATACCTGAAACTTTTGTTGCATCTTTCAAAACAGTTCCAAATACTTCATAAGCAGGATTTTCAACAGTCCAAAAGTCAAACTAAATCTAAAAATAGATCACATCTATTAAAGTTACTTCCAGACCTCTTAAACAAAATATGCAAAGGCCTATAGTACAAAAAGCCTACTAATGCTTATTATAATCCTAAGTACCTTCTGTTTTCTATGGGGTCATAATGTCCTTCTATCCATAAACTGCCTTTCTATTTTCTATGAATTTAACTAACATTTACTATAGATCATGTTCTCTTTTTATCAATTTAGATTGCACACCACATTTTTAAAAACTTTCAACATTTAAAAAGATTTCCATATAATAGATAGGCCGTCTCTAAGTAATGTCTCAAAATGACACAGAACTAAATCATTCTACAGGGCAATCTACTATTGTTTTCAAACAGTTTTCCCATTCTACGAAAATATGTAAGTGTAAGAAATACACATAACCAATTTTGAACTTAGTTTAAAATACATACTTTTCAGATGAACACTCCAGCCTTCGTCAGTGCTATTAAAAGCATACACACCAGCAGAGTTCCAAACAGGAACTATGAAAAAAATTAAAGCCCTTATTACACATTGTGTTATACTGTAAAAAAAATTAATAGCCCTAAATATATTATTGCATACTGAAATGCCAGGATCCTTTCAAAGTGAATTATTTTTAAAAAAATCAAACAAAAAATTAAGACAGTAAATTTACAGATCAGAAGCTACAAGTTTTAATTTTCATTACAGCAATACAAATTCTTACAGCTAATCTCATGGAATTACTTGAGTAAATACATTTCTGCACCACATATGTAGGAAAGACAGAAAAGAGCAAGGAAAACCTAGGCTGAGAATAAGATTCTGTGACTAACTGCCACTTTGCTACTCATTGATCTTGGATGCTTGACATAACACCAAAGACAACAGCTTTGTCATCTGATGAGCAAGGCATATGAAAATTATTCTAACAGCTCTTAAAAAAAAATCTAAAATTAAATTTTAAAAAAATTCTAAAATTCAAGTATTAATCATTTCTAGTAGCATCCAAATTACTACAAAAGACAAGGACAAAAACCAGGTAAGCTGCAAAGACTTATGCAGATAAAAGTGTCCAACAACATAATATGCCTCTTGTGATGTTCTCTACTGACGTTTTTTAGGAAACACAGCACTTCTCAAAACAGTGATGAACAAAAAATATAACAAAACTATACTGAAAATTAAGGAGAAAAACTGTTCTTTGCCTTTAGGCAGTTTAAACCTTATTAGTGGTATTCCCAGTATTTAACTTTCATAAACTTCAAGGTATTAAAAAAAAAAAAAAAATAGTAGTAGTACAAGGCATTTCATAGCGTAATTCTGAGACCAGCACTCCATTCTGAAAAATTTTGTCAGAGCCATGGATAAGATTAAACTAGTATCACAAGACAATGTGTTAGGATACCTGAAACATTTCTTAGCCTCAGTTCAATCTTCTCTGTCATAAAAGTTTTGATGCTGCAGAGCGTGGGTTTGAGCACCATCGAATAATCATCTCTAGCTTTTCTGTATTGTATTATATTATTCAATCTACAGCATTTCATGACTGGAATTAAAAAAAAAAAAAAAGATACCTGGATACATCCCTATGGCCTACTAAAGTTCAAAACGTTTAATTATCCTTGGAATACATAATCACATAATCAGCATTTATCATGAATAATACCATATGCAGCACCTCTCAAAGAAAACCTGCAGTACAGGGATCTAAGAGCAGAATTACATACACTGTGTTTCACTACATAAACACAGATGTCTGACTTTTAAGATCAAAATATTGTTGATAGCACAGACAGAAAAGCCCTAAAACAACCCCTAGGCCTTTCTCTGGCTTAAAACCAAAACAAAAACCCTACCAGATTCCCAGTATTTCACAAGAACACACTCCAGTAATATCCAATTCTGGATGCAGTGTGACAGAACACCATTCCCTACCTGTAAAGCTCTCCTTTGGTCCTAGCTATGCACTCCTTCCCCCACCGCTAACACCTGAATTTGTCCCCTTTACTACCCAACAAAACCACTGCTAACCCTAAGGTTTGGCTCAAAAACACAGCAAAGCTACTCATCCAAGGAGGTGAAAGAGACATCATTAAAAATGAATGTTCACCTTTATGCTGTAAAGCACAGTGCAGCTTCTCTATATTTCAATCTGCTTAATCAAAAAGCTTCCTAGACTTTATGATAAAGAGCCATGATAATTCAACTGGAATACTACTACTAACTAGCAGAAAAAGCAAGGCTTGTGCACACTGTGGAAGGAGCTTTGTCAGGAGTTAAACAAGATGAAAGGACCATCATAAAAACTACTTTTGCACAAAATGGAACATGTTACTTTTCTGAAGCCTCCTATGATCAGAGACAAATATTTTTAAATTAGAACATAACAGAAATAATGGGGCAACTACCACAAGTAACTCCGAAAGGATATTAACCCACATAATTTTCTTTATCCCTTTTAAACCTCTGAATACAAAGGAAAAAAGTTCTATTATGTCACTAGGATCCACTAACAGTTAAAGATATTACCTTTGGGGTGTGGCTCTTCTCATAAAAGTGACTAGGCAGAAAAGGAATTTTCTCTGTCAACAATTTCGCTTCCTGTGCTTTATCAAAGGTTTGAAGTTTTTTTCATCCTTAAGTAACAAAGACTTTTTTTTTTTATTTATTTTTTTTAAAATAGCCTACTACTGGAAGCTCTGTGTACCCAGTGCCGCGAGGAGATTATTCCCTGTAGAGGACAGTCAACATGACTCCTTTCCAAGTCTGTGTTTCAGACCTGTGTTTCATAACCCGTATATGTTAGTTCTGTCTGATGTACAACTGGAAGAGGCACCAGTACACTACCTAGATTGAGACATAAAGCATTAATGTAGCTTAAATAGTCCAGGATAGATTCATTTACATTGGCATAAAAAGACTGAGAGCAAGGTACTGCTTAGCCACAGGAAAGGGAAAGCTATCCTACTATGTTAATATAAAGCTGGCTTACCAATATTTTATAGATACACCATCTTTGCTTCCCCTCCAACTGTTTCTTAAAAATGTTTACCAGAATCTATACTATAAGGTTTTCAGACACTGTTGGGGTATTATTTCTACTAACATGTCTCTGCAGCCAACACTGTTAAGGCTGATTTTCAAAACATCCTCAGCACTTGCACCCTAAGATTAGCATCTTGAAACCTCAAGTTAAGCAAACAAAATTTGACACAGTCCATCCCTACATACTTCTTTAGCTAGTGATGCATCACCTTCCATGAAAACCAGCCCATGGCACTACACACAACTTGTAGCAGTTATATCCTAAAATAAGATCTTCAACAGGTTATCTAAACTGACATAAAACTTGGCAATAATGTCAAGCAACCCAAGAAAATAATTCTCAATACACAAGTAAAATAGAGAACTAACATTCTATCTTGTAAGCAAAAACAGTAAACAAACTCTGAATTAAGATATTATTTCAGTTACCAAGAACAGATATGGCAATCCAATCATGTAAAGATGTAAATTTTCAACTAATTTAATGCTATTGTGTAATGTCATTAAAAAGACAATAATGAACATCAACTGCAGGTGTCATATACACTCAAATCTTCACTAGGCTTATTTTATCATGGAGTGTGTATATTTTAAGAACCAGGTTCTCATAATAAAACTCAGATCATTTTTATTTGTCCTTGCAACCCTAGTTTCTGAAATTGCCAAGAGACATAAAATAAAAACAGATCATTCACCAACCTATTTCAATATTAAAATATACTATCACTACTACTCACATGACTGGAATTTTAATTCATGCTTAGCACCTGCAAGCACAAGTGAAGAATGAAGAAAAATGTGCACGTTTTCTTGCTTATATATTAAAGACCAAATTGTATAAGTTGAAGGGGGGGAAATCACACTATTCATCTTTAGGCACCTGAGGCACTTAGGACAAAGTTTCATACCAGTTCTGGGGTTAAGGAACAGTTTCCCACCAGTAAGAAAATGCTTGGCTCCAGCCACCATGTCTTCCTTCTTCACGGTCATCCATGTAAATCCTGCCCTCTCTCTTCCTGTCAGTACTTTCCAAATAGTAGTGGAAGCCTATTCACTTTACTGATGCAGCAAAAATTATTCTGAAGCAAGCACTTAATTCAGCTCAAACTGTAATGTTGTAATACAAAAACAATGACTGTGACGGGATCCCCACAAGGTAGATGTGGAAAGAGAGGCAGCGCTATACTAAGATCTTTGGACTACCCTCTGAACCTGTTTCTTGCTATTGATTAGAGAGAAGAGCATTAAAAAAAAAAAAAAAGCAACACCTAAATCAGTCAATCTGGCACAATTTTGTATTTTAAATGTGATTGTTTGCTGGGAGAAAAAAAAAAAAACACAAAACAAAAACAAACAAACAAACAAACAAAAAAACATCTAGGTTTTACCTACCCAATCCTAGAAACAGATGATTAAAAAAGAATATAGGTATTTTGTTAAGATGCAGCTAGAGTGGGTGGAAATCGTCACTGGCTATCCATTCATTCCCAAAATAACTTAACAGTGACAAACAATATATTACTTAAATCCTTCAAGGAATGTCTACCTCTTTCACTACCAGAAATATTCGCAAATACCAGGAAACCAAATCTCCTATTATATGAGGCCACTGAAAAAAAGCACCCATTTTAAAGCAAGCAGGTTCATAACACTGTTAACAACACTCAACACTTCACACTTTATATACAAACTAAAACCAAAAGCATATTTAAATGTAATAACTAAATTTACTGCCAAAGCATATGAAATCCATACCTTCAGAACTCATAATCTACTTTGTATTGCTCCTAAAATACTAAAAATGCATAATTCAAGAAGAAAAGCATATACCTACTGAGCAAACTAATTACTACACACCATTATGTTGTTTCTCCTGTGCTGTCCAGAAAAACAAAGTACGCTTAATAACAAAAGGCCTTCTGCCTAAATAAATTTTAAAGCTATTTTTTTTGGCTTATGGATCAAACATTTTCTTTTGAGAATTACACTGAGACATATCAGAAACAAGCCACAATAAAACATTTAGGTTAACTGCATTCCCTGATAACCAACCCAGAATTACAAGCTGCAAGTTTAAAAATACTGTGACGTGTGCAAATGGGAATACTGTAAGCTGTTTATCTTGTTTAATCCTGAAGGTAAATAGCATAAGCTTTAAAATATTTTACTTCTTTGCAATAACCTACTAAATCATATTGATGAACATAATGAAATACTACAGAGATTCTTAAACTTCTAGACTTGCCTCTGAAATTGCTTTATCCGAGTATTGTACAGGACATCATCCTCAAGAACACTCGGTGTAAATTTCAGTGATTTAAATCCAAATTGTAGCTTCAATGAAGCCAAAGATCTCATCTTGTCTCTCCTGAGGTGACCACTTCTTCAGAAAAAAAAAAAAAAGGATCATGCACAAGTCCCCTACTGGCTCTCTAAAATATAACCACTGTAGATATTAACTGGGTTTGGGGTTTTTTTATTGTTGCCTATTCCAAAATTTTTTTAACTTCCACTATTCCTCAATTTCAGTTTACGTAGTTCAGTTTTTAAATATGATTTTCAAGAAAAAAATACTATTTTCAGTTTCCTTAATTTTGTTCCTCCAACACTAACAATTTCCACACCAAAAAATCTTATTTCCTTTAATAACTCGCACCTCAAAGATGTACCCGTATTTAAAATTATGACTCTATTTTATCAGATTTATCAGTAATTATTTCCCCACCATCCTTTCTTATTCAATAAAAAAAATAATAATTTCTGAGCTGCTGTTTTACATATAATTTTTAAAAGACTTTAGTACAGCATATATGTTTGATATATTTAGTAGCTGAGGACCTCCTTTCCTTTCTGTACGACAGGAAGTTTCCCCTCCCATCTGCTCAGGATATTTAAAAAAATAATTACGAACTCTTGGTTTTCCACTGATTCTGCAGAAAGTAACTATTATTTATGTGTGAAAACAAAAGTAAAGTTGAACCCAAATGCCTAATATAGCCTCCAGTGGTTCCCTTACATAGTCAAATGGTCACAAGACACCTGCTGGTACAAAGGCTGGAGGTGCTGATGAGAGCAGCAGCCAGCAAAGGGGAAAACAACCATGGCTGTAAGCAATAGTGCCAGAATTATGCCAGTTTAAATAGTTTGTGGAGCAACAAAATTATTCACAGGCAGCCCCAGCCCAAGCACAGTCTCCCCGGTCGTACAGGAAGACTCAGGTTTTATATTTAGTTTTCAGTGCAAACATAAATAAGGTGAATTATGAAACAGTTTCTTGTTTTACAAACAGATTGTTAAACAATTTAGTAAGATATTTATGACAGAGCTTTAAGACCAAATAGTACTTATGAGGGAAACAAGCCCCCTACATATGTAAATAGTCTACTGCTCTTTATGACAACCAGAACTTGATGAAGAGAACAAGAACAGGGGAAGCTGCTCTTGCAGTAAACTGAGGACAGACTAAAAAAATAGTTTTTAATTTTCCCCAGTTAAATGTACATATGACCACAACTTTTTTGTCCTACACAAAATGTTTATGAATTTTACATCTAGAAATTAAACTTTGCTTCAAGATGTACAGAAAACTGGTGGAAATATAATAAAATGTAATCTATTATTTCATACCTGATTCTCCTCCTCTTGCACATTAGTGAATTATTGATTAAATTATTAATATCTTCTAAAATTAAAAGCTTTCCCTAAAACTCACACACTGAATGCACATCAACATTTAATATCCGTTCTGTATTACACATGAGAAAATATTCCAAAAGCTTTACAAAATAAATTCCCAAACTAAAAGCTAATATTAATAGCTGCTTATAATTGATTTGTTCTAATTACAAAATATCATTAATTTACTTTAAATATTATATTACATATTTTAAAGCCTGATAGAAAATGCCACATCAAGTAAACAATCGGGAAACTGCCATTTTTCCAAGCATCCGCCCTGCGCTAATGACCCATTCTGCAGCATCTATTGTTTTCCCAATTTTCTGCAAGCTACAAAAAAACATCAGCAATTTTCACTGGCTTTCACTTCATTAGTGGCAATGCCCAACAGCAGGCACTGAGTAGGTTTCCCAGTGCTCCTTCATGAATGTACTTTGATGATGAGGAGCCCTCATCATACACAGTTATGTAACGGCAACTATTTATAGTTAACCACTTGATTCACATTATCCGTCAGGTTTTAAGCCATTTCATATGTAGACACTTGCTCTATCATTTTAGCTCCTTAATAAAAATGTCACATAACAGGCAAGTAAAAGGTTTCAGAGAAGCCTGTCTGAAACATCAACAATATTATACCACACAGTTTTTAATCTTATCAAGAGAACCAGAAGTTAATTTCACAAGATGCTTTCTAGAAATATATGCTGAACAGTTATTTCCTCTACTTAAACTCCTGCTCTGCCATTACCCATTACTATGCATATTACTAACTTTTAAAACCACTGAAAGAAATCTTAACTTGTGCTAAATTTATGTTATTTCTCAGTGTTCTGAGACATACTGAAAAACATGATCAGCATTAACACTCAAGAGAGCGCTGTGTGAATTTCTACAATTCTTACTATAAAACTTCAGTGGCAGCTCTTTAACACCCTCAGGTTCTCTTAGTGTCTCAGAGCATCACATATGAGTGTCATCTGGTTTACTTCTGAATATAGCAGTATCTAATGAACATGAACTTCTTCTGAAGATCATCCTAACATTTTCTTTAGCATCTGTAACAGGCTAATGGTTTTGTTAGTTAGAATTCATTTCCCTCGTAAAACATTCCTTGACTTATTGTCATAGTCCATGACAGCATGGGCTTTCCTCATCACAGACTTCAGCTTATCAAACATATCCACTTAACTTCAACTTCTTTACATTTTTGTGAACTGGCTTCTTTATTCCCATAGGCCACTGTAACTTTTTAACCCAAAGAGTTTTCTGATAAGTTATATTCTTTGACAATTCTCAGTAATCTGTATTTCCAAAAGATCTTTATTTTAGTGAACACCAATTAGCACTCATTACTGTAAACCTCATTAAGTGTTACCTTTAATGACTGCTGTATAAAAACGTCTTGCATGTACCTGAACAAAATGCAAACAAATCGAGATAAGTCTGTATCAGTAAGATAAGAGTAGGAAGTCAGAAATACTTGGAGACATCTCTGAAAGACTATGCAGGTTGTGTTGGTTTGCTATGATATAAACGTACTAGTATAGCTACATGCCTGCAAAACGCCCTAATCCACTGAGCACAGAAAAAGACACGATCCTGCCAACTTCAACACAAACTGAAAGCATGCAAGTATCCTTAAGTGAAGCTGACAAAGTGCAGATGTTAAAAATCAGAGACCGTCGTGCAACTCTACCAAGCCTTGAAAACAGCAGCAGCCAGAGAAAGGAGTACAATTATGAAGTATAGATTATAATTAAATACGATTAGAGGGCAGAGATTAAGATTCACTTATGCAAGATACCTGGCAAGTCCAACCTAAAATACAAAGGCAAGAACTGTAACTAGGAGTGTAAAAGAGAGACATGTCATTTCTTTGTTCTGGTATAACAACACAGCCTTGTTCATCATAATATATGCGCAACTAGCTGTTTCAGAGTAGATAGACAAAAAATAAGGAAAAAAGGTAATAATCAAAACCTTGGATAAAACTGTTGTTCAGTTTAGTGTATTTTCAATGTATTACAGAAATAAGCAAGCAGAAAATTGTCCTGAAATTCAAAGCCTTCAAGTATTTATTTAAAATGTTATGAAGTTGCTATTTTCCCTCTTTTCAAAATCGTTATGCGTAATTCTGCCCCATCGCATGAAAAATTAAAGTGTGATTTGACAGTCATTTCTTCTTACGCTGCATTTTTTGATGAGGCTACTCACACATTTATTTTTTCACTAACATTCATGCTTATACATAGCACCTCCGATAACCTGATGTTCCCTACTAAATGAAATTTCTAATCCTTTAAAATCAGGCACTAGACCACAAAACCCCAAATATGACAGTAAAGTAAGAAGTTATAATGAGTTCCCGTATCAGTGTGTCTATGGTATTTTATAATACATTCAGATATAGAGTATAATGATCTCCAAGGAAGTGGCGAAAGCCTTATTATCCAAGGACTGATGTATCAAAAGCTGGTCTGATGCAAATTACCTGATCTATGCATCCATTAAGCTTACTGTTTTCCAGATAACCAGATCACAGAACTAAAAGAGAACTGTTAGGGGTTTTTTGTGTTCTTGTGCTCCAAGAGCTAGCAAACTAGCTCAAGTTCCAGTTTTGTTTATTTCTCATGACTATTAAGATCAGTGGTTAAATGCTCAAGGTTTAAACCGCTGTTTGTAGATGTTCTAATTAGCCAGTTCTACTGATCTCTGGAGTTTACGTTGCTGCTAAAATGAGTTCAGGAAACCAACAACTCTGCAAGAATTGCCAACCTATTAGGTTAGTTAAAAGTGAGCATATACAGATTTGTATTCAATACAGAATTATAAAGTCATTTGTCTAAAAAAGCATTAACTCTCACTCTACAGAAAAAAGCTGTCAAAAGTGTATTGTGACTTCACAAAATACACAGGAAGAAGAAAACATCCCACACCATCAGTGAGCATTTCTGAAAATCTAGCATTTCTGAAGGAAACAGTATCAGCTCTTCCCCGCTTCATGGGGAAAGACGTTACTAGGCCCTGAAAGGTATGCATACACAGCAGGGCATAAAACATTCAGTAAGTTTATTAAAAAGTCCTCCAGTCTTAGACTTTGTAAAAATTTTTAAAAAGTAAATGAAAATTACTGTCTAGTGATCAAAATATTTAAACATAAAATGCTTTTACCTCTAGGATCCAAGCAAGATAGTCTGTATATCAGCATGTGAACAGGCACAAAAAAAAATTTCCAGTTCTTACACTCAGAAGGAAAAAGTCATTGCTTTAATTATGTGCATTGCAAGAAAGACAATGATCAATGTTTTAGTTGTTTTAGTTTGTTCTTTAGATGTGATGCATAACTGTCGAGTAAAGATTTGGCATTTTAAAAACACTTTTAAAAGCTAAAGTTGTGGAGTAGTGTTTTGTATAAAATTCTGAAGTGCCACTGATTACAGGGGTGTTCTGCTGCCTCAATAGATACATATTCAGAGCTTGCTGTAAAAATGAAAATAAAGAAAATAATCAAGCATTAAAAAGCATGCAGCTAAAAACCTAAGATACCTGTAACTTAAGAACTGTAAGCAACATTTAGTGAGTTTACGCTATAAAAGCTTTATTATTATTGGGCTTGATTTTTAGACATGATCTTGTCCATTTTCACATCATGCCAGATTATGCATTCAATAAGGACACAACTAGTACATACGCCTTTTTAAAATACAGCTGATTAGCTTTATTGACCAACAAATAAAAGCTGATCAGTACGTGAAATATCAACAGCTTCCACTAAACATGAAAAGAGGGTAAAGAGCAGATTCCTGGAAAGGTTTTAATGTAGACTATTCATTAAAATCAGTCTCCAATGAAGCCTTTCCTGATCGTATTTTTTAAGTGCAATTACTCAAATATACTGTACTGAACCAAAACTTATTAAGACTAGTGAAACATTTTTTTTTTTCTTTCTAGTAGCAGGTAGTCATTTGAGAAATTAGAATACTTTGTATGTTAGTAAGTCATTCAAAAAATTCTGTGTAATTTTACTGTAAGAGCTACACATTGTAACAATAACACAGGCATACTGAACATCGTAACATCCATGTCATAAGCTGTATCATATTTTCACACTGCAGTGTTAGGCAGAAATTGAAGCCAGAGCCATTCAGGGGAAAAACACAGCCCCGTTTTGGTTTTCAGTTATTCTCAATCTAATTACATTTGGAATTATAAATCAAGTATTTCACTACAAGTCAGTGGCATTTTACGTACTAAAAACATCAATTAATGCAGTACATCAGTAGCCAAGCTTAAAATAAATGACTCGCCACTTTCAAACTATAATTTGCTTCAGACAACACAGTCTCCAATTTGCAAACTCTTCGGTATGGATGTAGGCAGACCCCACCTACTGATTTGTATAGAGCTCCATCCCGGGTAAACACAGGGCTACAACACGCATTATGCAAATCTGAGGTATAAACTTCACTTCGTTATCTTTCCTAAAGATTTCTGTAGCCAGACTCATTACTGTCAAAGCACTATTTAACTAATGCCATCAAAAAAGATGCTTTCATCTTTCAAATTGAAGTGGCCCTTTTAATGCCAAGTTAACATTATAATGGTTTCTCTATGTTGGAGAAGTAAATTTGGCTTGTTATTTCAAGTATAGATAATTTTTAAGGAAATTTTTCACCATGCATTTCAAACATGTAATTTCATGTTTTCATATCTGTTACTTTTGTGTATTTGAAAACAAGTCTCTCTCACACCACTTATTGAGTGCAGATATAAATAACAAGACCTGCATGTAAGAATACAGAATTCCTACAACAAAGCAATATGGCAATTTATTTAACATTATAAACACATAAAATATCAGATCACCTACTTCACCTTTACCTAATTCTTATAAGCAAACAAACCTTAGTTTGCTACTAAGTCTAATTTAATAAATGTTTTCTTCTGCCCCACATCTTCTGAGTATTTAACCTTTGGTCATCTAGTTTCCAGTTCAATTAATACAATTAAAAAAGGAGGGAGGAAGGGGAATGGAAGAATGTCAAAACCAGGCTCCCTCTCCTCATATCTACGCCATAATAGCTATGAGAAAATTGCTATTGATTTTGCATTAAATTACAAAATGAAAAAAAGCACATGTAAATTATTCACCAAAATTTAAAAAAAAAAAATGAAACATGCTTTTTAAATTCTTTAGTTTGGACTATAATATAGCTCAGCCCTGCTTCCCTCACAACATTCACAATACTGTTAACCACCATTACCAAAGTGCCAAAGACAGAAATGAGTTTAAAACAACTCCAGCCAGCTACTGAAATTGTTGTAGGCGAGACAAAGGGGATCAAGGTCAGCATTCTTCTAACGCAGCAGCTAATCCACTCCTATGAACACGGTATTGGAACTGGTGGGCGTAGTAAATTTCCATGAAATATAAAATACACCTAATGCCACCTCATTTGCCCCGTCCTCGCTTGGGAAGAACCATTTTGCTCTTACTGGACTCAAGCCATTACATATCTGAGAGACGAAGGGGAGGGAAAAGAGTTCACAAAGTTCAGGGTCAGCAAACGATCATGTATCCTGTCACCTACGAACTCGAAGCTCAGTGCACAAAAACTCTTATGCCACGCGCAAAAACCTACATATTTTGGGTGTGCGGGGGGGGGGGGGGGGAACCTGCAATAGGAGCGAATGTGTCATACGTGCGGAGGCTGCGAGGAGAAGAGCTGTCAGGAGAAAGCAGCCGCGTTTGAAGGGGAGGAGGCGGTGGGGAAAGGACGGTTACCAACACACGATCGCCAAAAAACCCCGCGGTGCTCACCGGCTGCAAGCCCCGGCTCAACCCCGGGGCCCGGCTTCCCTCAGCTCCCCCCGCAGAGGCAGCTCAACACACACACCCCCCTCAACCCCCCCCCCCGGCGCTGCCCCGGACCCCGCGGAGTCGCTCCCACCGCCCCCGGGCGGCGGAAATCCCCCACAGCCCGCCCCGGCTCCGCTGCCCCCGGCTCCCGCCCCGCCAGGGCTCCCCGAACAACCCTCGGCCCTTCCCCCTCCCCGCACCCCAACTCCCATCGCCTTCCCCATCTCTCCGGGGCCGCGTTTTCCCCTCACCGCGCCCCCCCCCCCCCTCCGCCCCCGCGACGTCCCACGCACACGCAGGCCAAGGGCCCCCCGCGGGCCCCGGACCCGCACCCCGCGGCCGGGAGACAATGAGCAGCCACAACTCACCAGCAGCGCCGGAGCTCTGTGGGTCCGGGGGCGGTTCCTCTCCCCTCTCCTTCCCCTCCTCCTCCGCCCAGGAGCGGTATCCGGCCGCCGGGAGCCGAGCACCCCCCACACACTCCCCTTTCCTCGCTGCCCCGAGTGTCGCCGCCTCCGCCGGCCGCGCTCCCTCCCGGAGGAAAGTCACTTTATTCCCCGCTCCAACATGGCTGCTCCCCCCGCCGCAGCCTTCGCCTGGCCGCGGCTCCCCGCCGCCGCCGAAGAGCGACCGCAGGCCGTGCTCGGGAGTCGCCCGGCGGTGCCGAGAGCGGCCTGCAGGGCCTCGCCTGCAGCCGGGCCGGGGCCGCCGAGGGTGCTCGGGGAAAGGGGCGAGCCGAGCCGAGCCGGGCCGGGCTGCGCCGCGCCGCTCCGCTGCGTACTGCCGCCTCCGCCCGCCGCACCGAGCCAGCCCCGCCGGCAGCCGGGGCGCAGGAGGGGCCGCGGGGGAGGCCCGGGCGCCGGCGACACCTAGCGGCCGCCGCGGCCCCGGCGCCGGCTGGGCCGGTGGCTGCGCGGGGAGCGGCCCGGACCGGCGGGGGCTGGGGGGGTGAGGGCGGGGCCCGCGCCGCGGGGAATGCCCCGGGCCACGGCGGCGAGGAGGAGGGGGCGCTCCCGCCGCAGCCCCTCCCTGGGACGCCCTGCCTGCCGCGGCGGGGCCCGGCCGAGCCGAGCCGAGCCGAGCCGAGCCGAGCCGAGCCGCCGCTCCCTCCTCAGAGGCCCTGCGCAGCCTCCACCCCCCGCGGGAGGGAGCCGATCTCCCCGGGCCCGGGAGGCCGCCCCGAGGCCCTGCCCGCCTGAGGGGTCTCCCCGAGCGGGGTGGGGAGGGACGGTTGCTCGATTCATGTTTTCCGGCTCGTGGCAGCGTTTCCTCCTGGGTTTTCCGGGGTGATGTAGCTCATCTCTCTGAGGTAGCAGGCATTCCCCCCTCCCCGCTCCCTCCTCCCCCGTTGACAAGTCAGTGACTGAAGTTCAGGGAAGCCATGTGGCTTTTTAGATCGATTTCTAACTCATCCTTTCTTTATTGTTGTGGTATTTTCTTTCCTTTGTCTCCTGCATTCACGGTCCCCATACCATCCCTCTTGTTTTCCTTGCCATTGGTCTGCCAGTGCCAGCTGTGCTTCCTCCCTTTGCTTAGAATCTTTTTTCCCCTCAAAGTGATCCAGTTTGCTTTCTCTCACCTCTCAGCCCTTTCCACCTCTAAATTTCTTAGTCTTTGTGTGTTACTGACCAAGACCTAAAAGCTACAAACTAGCCTTGTGTGCCAGTTGCTCTGCACTATCTGTTGTTTTCGTATTTCCACCACAAAACAAAATAGAACAGGAAGGCCAAATCTTAAGTGATTCTAGTGACATGGGTTTGAACTTCAAGTACCAGGTCATAGGTACACTTAGGGCAGAATTTGTCAAATTGTTTTGTTTTGTTTTTCCTTTTGGACACCTGCCAATTCTTGCTGCCTGCCTGCTTACTTTCTTACTTTCTCAGCTAAAGTTCAGTGTCATGACCACAGGGCCTTTTCCCAAAACGGGTCTCCTGTCATCATGCAGTTACTGACTGAATATGCCAGGCCACATCATGGGCTCCTGAAGAGGAACTAACTTACATGTCTTTTGAGTCTTTGCTTCACCACACTTCTGTACGTGCTGAGGGAGGCCAAAGCTCCATCATTCTGCAGGCAGGTCTGTGCTATGCTGTGTCTACATGGAGACCAGAATGTATTTTTATTTGCAGCAGCAACAGCAGGCTTCTGATCTTGAGGAACTCCATGTGCAGCTTATTCTAACCGCTCCCACCATAGGGCCAAGTGGGAGCTGCCTTCGCAGGAGCAATGCCAGCTGAAAATTCCCCTGCTTACAGCTCGGTTGCACTCTTCCAGCAGCACAAGCAAACCAGAGCACAGATGAATATGCTTCCCAGTAAACAGAAGTCACTTGTTCATGCGTTAAAAAGGAGTGCAAGCTTCTTACATGCACAGAAATTCACTTTGCTCATGCTGATGTAGACTTTTGGTGAAATCAGTTTAGAATAAAAAGCAGTAAATATGACTCAGAAACAAACTTGCTGTTTCTAGAGTCAGAACATGATTACTGAGGTTTTTCTGAATGTTTTCAAGATGTAGGATAGCTACCTTACCTTTGCAAAACTTGTGGGATTTTTAATAACACAGAGAAAGCAGATATTCAAGCTTTGAACTTCCTGGTAATGCAAAGCTATCCCTTACGGATCTCCTTTAAAGCTCAGGACCTACCAGCTCTTGCTAGACCTGCCAGTTCTCCTGATCTTTGAATGCTAACAAGATGATGTGTGTTTTGTTTTATCTTATTCAATTTGAAGGCTATTTTGGGTAAGTAGTATCATTATAATGTTTGTGTGCAAGTTTGTTATTATATACGTGATTTGTAAAACAAGTTCTTGAGACAGAGCAGCAGTGAGTGCATTTATTGCATCACATTCAAGTAAATTGTGTTCCATAAATGAGGTACAGAGAGACTGTAAGTTGAAAACTTATGCAGCTATGTTTTTGTTTTCAAGTATTACAAATATCAGTAAAATATGCTTGCTCTACTTTATACATATTCATGTCTGCCATTGATACTTCTGTTATGACAGGAAAAGTAATTATGACAAACAAAAGAAGGAACTAAAAAATGGGCAGTTAGGATGAGTCACCCAAGAAATAAGGGGTCAACATTGATTGCAGTGCAATGAGAGTATTTTAAGGTTTTCTACTTGTACTGGGGAGAATAATGAATTGTTAAGAGGGAAGAGTCTGCAACAGTGTAACACTTGATATCCATTTGGCCTTTGTATCTACCCCTACTGGTGTCCTCAGAGAAAGATTTTCACATCTGGGCAAAGACAGTACAAAAGTAAGATAGAGTGACAGACATAAGTTTGAAATGTAAGCACTGATGTTGATTAGTTTATCCCACGAGCCTGGTTTTATAACTATAGCTATTGACTTGTTTTATTATTTAGTGGAATATGTAGCAATCAATCATATTTCCATCTAGCTAACCATGATTATTAATATTTTAAACTAGTTTTAAGATGGATTGGCTGGTGAGTGCAATAAGTCTGCTCTCTAAGCCAGCAAGAAAGGAGCATGCCCAGGTTACACAGAATGAATTATTACCACTGGACAATCTGATGAAATCTGCATCAGCCATTAGAATATAAATCCAGCAGTAGGAATACAGTGCTGTCAGGGGACCAAGGTTTCCTGCTTTGAAGATGAATCCAATGGCTTTAATTCTGCATTTATTGAACAGAAGGACACAGTTATTTTGTGACAGTAGAAGTATAGGAGTTAAATCAGCGAAGTTCACATAACAGTAGATGGAAACCTTACAGAAACGTGTGTATTTTTAACACAATGTGTGTGGAAAGCAGTTACTTTCCTGCCAAGCACCAAGTTCAGGGTTCTGTGTTGCAGCAGCAGGAGTCAGCAACCTCGCAGCCAGCCAGCAGTGTGGGAAAGCATTGTGCTCAAGTACAAGGGATGTGTTCATTTCCAGGGAAAAGACTGAATGTCTTGGCAGGTAATTAAAAGTGGAAATGATTTTCAAATACAATATTTTGTTTTGAAATGCAATTGTTTTTTTCTATTGGATGCCAAAAATTTCTGAAGAATGCAGTATCCTCTAACTAATTGTATCTGTGCTCTGAGAGAAGAAACAGAGCTTTGTTCTGCTTACAGAACAAGCTATTTATGTATTAGTCTGTGTAACACTCCTTTCTCTGATGATCATCTTCCACCTACGCAAAATTCCAATCCATTTAAAGTAATCAAATTAAGGTAGTTTCTTGCTTTCTTATACCAAGCTGGTATTCATATAAAGTATATTCGAGGTTACTTGGATTTAGTACAAAGTAATACTTGCAGGCCTCTAGGCTAAAAAAAACTATTATCTAATGTCGCTGGAAGACCAAACCCCTTCCTCTTTGAATGAATGGAAGCAGGAAGTAGCAACAAGAAGGTGGTCACCCTTGCAAGAAGCAAAAAGCGATATACATTTGCTAACAAGAACTGTAGCCATTTCTACCATGATTTGAGTAACTGATAACTGGTCATTGACTTAATTGCACTTAGAAACAGGGAAAGCTACTGTTTGTTCTTGTAAACCTTGCCTGTTTGGCAAACAGAAAAGAGTTCCCAAAGTGCAAGTAACGGGGGGCTGTTTGTTACTTGCACTTGAGATTTGCATTTGTGTGGTTATACTGGTGTTTGGAGACTGATCAACTACTGGAGAAATTACCATTACTGGATGGTCTGTGTCATCTGGTGCTTATCCCTTATCTCTTTATTTTCTCATTTTATAGCATATAAATATTAATTGTACGTGACATAATATATACATATGACCATTGTCACTCTTTCCTTCTTCCTATTCCTTTATGTTGCTTAACCTTTCAGTTCGCATATGTAACTTCACAACATCCTATCAAAATGCTACTTAGATATTATTTCTAATTTTCTTACATATTGTATCACTAAATTAGGAAGATTATTTATCATTCATGTAGATAATAATGTCTTTACAATATCTGAGTTGATGCTTTTATTTATAGCTGGCATTTCTGGGACTTGGACATACAAAGTGTCCACCAGTTGTACATATTTTTGAGAAATGGGACAGTGTTTTAGTGGAAAATATAGTTTCATTGCTTGATTTATCTTGATTTTTTTTCCTCTAGTTGGAGATTACTCCAACTAATATAAATGAAATCTTTCAATTGACTTCAGCAAAAGTCAGGTTAATCCTTTTAGAAGGAAGTTAATAGCACAGAGAGAGATTATTTCTGTACCTTTCTGCCCTGGTTTGTAAACAAATGACTAGACACTCCTTTATTTTTCTGCTACTGCTCTGAAAGGTTTTTCAAAACCTTTCCTGCTTTTCAAAACCAAAGATATTAGGCCTACTCCGACCTGATACAATTATTACGCTCAGATAGAAAATGGTGAGATATTTTATTTAGATTGTCTAAAAGTGAGGTTTCTGCAGGAGGAGATAGGTCCCTACAAAAGTCCAGCCTAGTGAAAGGAAGATTTTTTCTGATGTTTTGTCTACCTTTTATGTTGGAGACTGAAACCAGTAAAAAGAATTTGAGCGAGACAATGGAGATCTGCAGGTAATGAAAGCTGGTCACTTGTATATGCACACCTCTGCTTCTTCTCCTTTACAAGTACTCTTCAAGGATACACTTTTCCCCTTATGAAATAGAAATCTGAAATGGCAAGGGAAGGGACTCCTGTTCTTCCCCTGTTTCTTTCATGCAGGTTCAGTGTCTCAGACCGAATAGCAAGCATCTCTTTATCTTCTTCACTGCAAGCAAATTGCTTCATAGAAATTTGCTGTCATTACTCACTGAACTGATTAGAAATGCCATCAGTGAGTCTCAGAACATTTATACCATTGCCAATTCAAAGCACTTAGTGGATTTGAAAATAAAGCACAAAATACACAGAGATTCCTGCAGTTACAAGATTATAGGTGTCAAACTTCTGATTTTTTCCTTATTGTAATGGTTGCTCTCTTTGGAGAGTTTGAGGACTTAAGTGGAATTGCTTTCAGTCATGACAACTGGTTACCTTCCTGTAATCCTGTTACATAAAAATGAAGTTTGTTCTAGCAAAGATGGTATCTGTTCCAGCAAAGATGAAACCAGATCATTCTCAAAGTTATGTTTTTAAGGCTGGACAGGAGGGTGTGGTGAGACATGGGAACAAAAGAAGTGGGACCAGAGCTAAAATCCGATCTGGAGAATATGAAAAGTGTGAGAAAGGACACATAAAAATGGAACCAGTATACACAGTGGATGTTGGAGATAAAATGAAGCACAGGAAATCTGGAGACAGAATGAAGTGGGTTGAAGGAGACATAGACTACTGTAGGGAGGACTGAGTACTGCACACATTGGTCTATGTGCCGCAAATCAAGGGTATATGATGTATTGTTGATGTGCAGAGAATTCCTTATATATTCTGGAGATCCCTGTGCATGTTCAGATCAGCTACATTTTGGAGTTTTTTGTGCAGTGGCAGATAGCTGTCAGGACTGCTTTCAAATTTATAATGGTAGCTTTTGAGATGTCAGTAGGAGATAGTCTATGCAAAACAAGCACTAAGGTAAGAGAAGGGAGACATGAGGAGAGCTGGGATGGATGAAAGAGTATGCAAGAGAGAAGATATGGAAAAAAAATGCAGGAAGTTAGGAGGTAAGCAGATGTAGGGCTTTACCCAGCAGTCTAGGCCAAAGGTGTTTACTGTCTTGTAATCTTAGCAACACTAACTATGCAGGGTAGATAGGTAGAATTAAGATATTACTTTTTAATGCATTACTGCCTCAGCTAGTTGACCTACCCTTTTGCTGAAAGTTGTTACACCCTGAGGGAGAGGAGACAGGAACTGTACCTGTTTCCCTGTTTAGTGTGGCAATTAGCTTTAACCACTAGTGAAGACGTTGAGGCAGGTGAGTCAGATGCCTGTAGTTTCTTCTGCCACACCTCCTATAAGGATGGTACCCTCTGGCAGATGAGTGGGACAAAGAGCTGTGTCTGTATTTTTTTTTTTTTTTCAGCACAGCCAGATCAGTGAGGCTTCGCTTAACTAATTTTTGCTGTCCTATGAATCCTCTCACTTTAGGCAGCCATGTGTATATTCATATGCTGGTGCTAGATTTGGAATACTGCAACCAAGTGAGAAAGAAGAAAGGGTGGCATAAAACCAGAAGGGTATAGATGGCAGCTTCTATCTGCTCATAGAAAGAAAAGCTTCCTCTTAGGTGCCAGTGAGAAACTTTACATTTCTGCATGTGCATTTAAGGTTGACTTTTGATCCTGGGCTGTTTTCTTATGAAGAACCAAAAAAAAAGACAATTGATTAAACTAACATGTAACATATGGAATATTTCTGACACTGAATATATCAAAGTGTATCTTCAAATGAGATAAATAATTTCTACAGATGTAAAGATAAAAAAAAAAAAAGAGGTCACTCGTAAATTCCAACTGATTTCATTGTGGAATTCTTCACTGATTTCTTCTTGTGTAGCTTCTTGTTACTTACTTTGCCAAATCCTTGACTGATCAGCTAAACTGTTCTCTAAGTCAAGCACAGCACTTTTCAAGGTCTGTTTCAGCTCAGTATAAAATAATTAGAGCTATAAACAAAAAAGAAGCAGGAATACCACAAACCCCCACATATCTATTCCTTGTCATCTGTAGAGTCTAGCTGTTACCACGGAAGCATGTTAAAATTAAATGCTGAGCTTTATTTAACGTACTTATTTGTTCTTTCATTCTTTGCCTTTACCATTCTCATGTCAAAGCTCTTTTGTTCACTTCACAACGTGGCATATTCATGGTCATGTAGATATTTATAATCCACAATAAATTGCTGTAAAATTATACTTAGCTTTTAAAAACAAACAAATGTTCAGTTGTAGCTTTTGTAGCCACTACACAGGTGGCTGTTACAGTTAGTTAAGTATTTTGCAGGACAGATATTAATTTATATCAGTTTGTAGACCATATGGAATTTAGGAGAAATGTCTACTAGAAATTAAAAAGAAAAATAAAAAAGAGGAGGGAACTATGTACTTGAAATTCTGTAGTAGTGCGATTTCATATCATTAGCATTCTCATGCAATATTTTGTTTTTAAAATTAATTTACCTTTTTTATAATTCATCAAAACAGTTTATTTTGCACACCAATAAGCTCTCCATAGAAACAGACGTATCTTAGTAACATACCAAGAATAGAGTTCAGGGAATACACTGCATCTGTATATACTACCCTTCAAGAGACATTTGTAGTTGTTAAAGGGAATATGAGAGTTGTCTTTCTGCAGTTGTGGTGGGCACAACACTGCAACACAACATGTCTTTGTGCTTCCTAGATTGCTCTCCTTATGCGTGAGATACGGGTCACTTTTACCTGCATCATTCCTTGGCCTTCATAGGAGCATATCAGCAAAGATGTCAAACTGCTGTCCATTACAGCTGGGGCTTTATTTTTTAGTTTGTTTTAATTGGATGTGAGCCAATGAACAACAGAAACACTTTTTGCTTTTGGCCATCATTAGCTGAATTCAAAACTGTTTTGGCTACTGCTCCTGATTTTCTTCGCAGTCTTCCCACATAGAAAAATCTTGAAAATCTTATCACTGGTGTCACCTTGTGTGGATCTGTAGTTGCTCTCTTGGGAACTACTTTTCCACCATGTCAGAGCCCAACTGGATGACTCCAGGTGACCCTAGCTTTACCAGCTCTCTTACTGTTTTGCCTCTCTTTTTTCCTGTCTCATGCTTGCTGTAGGGCACCTCTTTGTCCTCTGGCACCTAACTTTGTTCTCTCTGTTCCTCACCACGCTGAAGTGATCCGAAGGAATGATACAATGACATTTGAGCTTCTCTGCAGCACTGTGTCGATATTTACGCTGAGCTGATTATTAGCAAACTAAGCATACGACTACACTGTAAAATCGACTTAGTTTAACCAGTGCTTCAGGGGAAAAGAAGGAAGAGCGCTGCAGGGCCTATGTATACCTTACAAGTTTGGCCTGGGCCTCAGATTTGGTGGGTGCCATGCCATTATTTTGTCCAGTTAGAAAGGGATGAAGCATGCTTTTCAGCTGATTCTGACACTGCTTTTTAGTTAATTGCTGCATCCCAGCTGAGAATAATGTCTGCCTTGGCTGGTATTCTTCTCAGATTCAGAATAACCCAGACCATTTAACGCTACCATAGGGTAGAGGGTGTCCCAACCCTGGCCCTCCACAGAGGCTTTTAAGATGTCAAGCAACAGAACATCCTATCCTGAGTTCTGACTAAGGGGAAGAATGGTTATCAGTTTTGGTTTCAGGCCCCGACTAACTGAGGGAATGAAGACAGAGTCAAGATATCTCTTGTCTCAGCATGCAGTTATTAAAAGAACATGTCTGGAGGCAAAGAAGAGGCCTAGGAACCATGAGAAACCAGGCAGATTTAAAAAGAAACTCTTTTTCCCTCTGTGTGGGGAGAATGAGGCAGAGAGGAAGCATCTGCTGAAACACGCTTTTAAAAATCCTGTATTTGTGTAGTTAATCAAAATTTGCAGCACTAGCAGGCAAGCTATTTTAGAATAAGAAATGGGGACACTAGGAGGGGTCTTTTTTTTTTTTGTTCCAGGGGAATGTTTGGGTACTTAGAACTGCCAGTGATGTTTTAGGAGGTTGAGTGAGGACGAAAGAACAGGAGGCTGAGGTGTGAAAAAAAAAAGCAGCAGAGTTTAAGAAGCCATGGGGGCTTTTACACCTGTCTCTCACAACCTATGTCTGCCCACCCCACCCTACAGACACTCTTCCCTCAGTTCTCTTTGGCTGTGGCATCTCCATGCTCGGGTTTGATGCAGTTGTCAGTCCTCACTCTACAGCCTGCATCATCTTTCCGCAGCCACATTTCACTTCCTTTACCTTCCACGCGGATGGTAATGGGGCAGGCCAGGGACCTTTTCCTGGTGGTGACAATGGATGTGGGAAAAGGAAGAAGACAGACCGCTGATAAGAGAGCAGGAAGGCCTGCATCGATATTGAAAGGCTGTCTATATGGAGGGAAGAGACTGAGCCTAAAGCAGCTGATCTCCTCTCGTTGGCCCTTGCGGAACTGGCAGATTGCTGCCCTCAGCAGCTGTCAGTGGCTGTGTCTACATTAGCAATTTGTTTCAAAGCAGTAGTGCTGTTTGGAGGAAAATCCTGTCATTGTCTGCATTTACCATGTGGTGTTTCAGTTCTGAGTGGTTTTGGTGCATACAAACTAAATTCCTTAAGGAGGAAATGAAAACAGAAGCTCTGCTTCAAATCTGCTCCACATGCACCCTAGCGCTAATGGGGACAGGAGGTTCCAAAATAGCATGTGAGCTGCATCATCACAAGGTCCTCTAGCACATACCTAACACTTCTCCTCAGAAAGCTTTGAAACACATGTGTAGCGGAGGTGTTTGGCTCCAGGGACCAGGCTAAATATAATCCAGAATAACCCCCCAAAACATGTATCATGGAAAAATGAGGTGCCTCAGTATCAACTGTTTCATTCCACTGATACACTCCTAATGTGCTGAATTACTTTCTTATGAAAATACTGCCTACTTTGCCTGTACCTTGAGCTGGCTTTTGGATATGGCAAATTGAACATAAACACGTACCTAGAATGTTTCTTGTATCTGATAGGGGGGATGTGCACCCAGTTTAATTATATATGTTAGCTTTTAAGACAGCTCTTTGATCACTATTAATGTTGCTCATCTTAACTTAAATGGAAGAGATACAGCAAAACCTGCCAGCGATCACAGTAGTAGGCATGCTGGTAACCATAGCTGAGGATACAAGGAGAACTCTGGAATTGTACCTTGGGATGGGTAAAGGCACATGGACTGAAAATGGCACTTAGTAAAAACTATATTTTCTGCCTACCCACCAAGAAAAAAAAAATAAAAAATGACAGGCATAGCTGGGTGAAAAACTGTGACAATATAATTCTCTCCTAAACAGAAGCTACTACATGCCTGCTACAAGAGTAGGAGAAACCAAACAGTGTTTAAGCCAGAATGATGAATAGATGTATCAGTCAATATTTACTAATGTAATTACAAAATTATATAAATTCTTAACTGTTGTATTGTCTTATTTTTTCACTTTTCCTATGATTTCAGTTTATTTGTGAGCTTCTTTATTTGCACAGCTCAGTGACAGCACTGATCTAAGCTTCTGCAAGTACTGTGTGCTCTGTGCTGCTATTGTCACAGTCAAGGTTTAGTTATAGCTGCTCCTAGGAGCCGTAACACGCTCCCTCACATACCCTACTGTGAATTGAAAACATGTTCTAACAAAATGTTATGAAAGGACATGCAAGATTACAAAGATGTTTTTTGGTATGGAAAATTCTTGTGTCCTTTAGGAAGCTGTAATTTGTACAGTTTAATCTTTTTTTCTTACCATGTCAGATAAACCTAGACATTCTGCTCTCAGATGATAGCACATTTGGAGATCTGAGAGAAACAGGGAGCTGCTGAAACATATTGCAGAAGCCTAAAGCACTTAGCAACAGAGAGAGTGTGGGATGCAGCGACAGAAGCCGGAATGTGGAAACAAGTGACATCGAGGCGGCTGTTTGGGAGAGAAGAGCTTTTACTTTGTTTATAATTTCAGTAATTCTAAAGAACTTTGCAGTGTGGGAGGTCGCTATGGTCTCTGACTCTGCAGATATTCTTCTCTGTGTGACTGTTTTTCAAACTCCTATTATAATTATTACCCAAGAGTGCTGGGTGTATTAATTTCTTTTCATATTTCCTGTTTCTCTCAAAAAACAGAGAAGTAAAATTAAGATATTTGTTTTCCTTCAATTTATCCTGTTAAAACATACTCATGTGACGTGCTATAAAGAGATGCATATCAGGAAATAGCTTGACTGCAAAGCTTGATTCTCCACATGCTAATATAACTCTCTTTCTGCATACAGTGAAGCAGCATTCTTATTTTCTAATAGGTCCAGTCTTTAAAATCATAGCGTGATACAAGCATTCACCATGATGATTTTTAGTGCTTTGCACTAGAACATCCTGGTAGTGTAGACTAATGGTGGATGTCAAATAACTAGTAAAGAGTGGATGGCTGAGATACTGACTAGAATAAATAGAGTTGAGATAAAGAAAAAACGTCTCTGACATCCGAGTGAGTTTTAGAAGGGGATTCAGAAATCAAGAGTAATTCTAAGTTCCATAGGTCCCACTGAGGTAGAAATGATCTGGAGAACTGGAATTTTACTCAGCAATTGCTGGAAACAATTCTACTGAATGCATATGCATCTGCAAATGCAAAAATCTCCCTTCCTCTGAACAGTTACTGTGCACTTTAAATGGAGGGGCTGCACAGCTCTAGGGTTGAAACAAAGGCCGTATGCTATACAGAACGCTTAGGAAATTAGGAAACCTTATCCTAAGAGTTACATTTTGTATTTAATGAAGGTTAAACTAGCCATTAGCTTGTATTTTCTTTTTCGTCTCTGTAAGTCTCTCTTGTAGTTTGCATTATTCAGTAATCAAACTGTATCTACTTTTCAGGTATTCTCCATTGAAAATAACAGTCAAAGGAAATGATAGAGTATATGATAGGTATGAAATTATGATAATAACAGAGGTGCTACAGAAAAGCATGGAACAGAAAAAAAAAGATTAATACATTAATATATATTAATGAAGTCCAAACAACTATTAGTATTGAACAAATTAATCTACTCACTGAATAGTACAGTGTAAAATAGTTTCAGGCTACTGTTGATATTCTTTAACCTCACTGGGTAACCAGCCTTTTAAATGGAATTGGATTCAACCTAACTAGTGATCAACTGTTTACTTCTAAAATGCTGCAGTAATTTCAGTTATTAAAATGCAGTATCACCTTACACTAAGTGTCAAAATTAAAAAAAAAAAAGGACAGAAAACAAAATCACCAGACCGAAGCTGGGCAACAAATGTATTACCAAGAAAATTAATCAAGTACAGAGACATCCCTAGACTGTAAGAGAAGTGTAGTGTAGACAAGGCATTATCAAATCATTCAGGCTACAGCAGGGTGAAACTGGAAAGTCATCCCATGACGTGAACAGCAATCTCTTCAAGCCTTCCAAAACACACTGGGACCTCTTACAGCTCGCTAATGAAGAGAAGATCATCTTGGCCTGAACCTCCCTAGCTTCCTTTGCTTAGGAACAACCCTTAAGAAATGCTCCACCATTTATACCCTCAGGGCAAAACACTTTCCTTGAGGAAGTTTCCCACACGTCCCTGTCTGCAAACTTCTCGGGGACGAAGCGCCAGACCGTCTCTACATTTTAATGTCTCTCTTCCATATTAATACCTACGGAGCCCCAGAGAGGAAGTATCACCTGTTGAAGAAGTTTGAAGACCTGAAATTCCTGCACCACTGCTAAAGCATATGCCTTGGCCTATTCCCACTTCATGTTTTTCCTTTCTTCTTACTTTCTTCTTCTATTGCTCTCAGCTACTGCCTTTTGCTTCTCCTAAGACCATTATCTCATTATCTCAGATCTCTGCTGTACCCAGCATACATAATTGCCACGATCAACCCTGAATTCTCTGACTCAGAAAATGTAAGTCAGAGGCTTGAGGCAGCTCCACCCGCTCTGTGGAGATCTGCCCGACCCCCTCACCTTCCCATTCAGCACTCCCACTCTCTGCCTTCTACTCCAACTGCTTCTCTGAAAAACGTCTTAGATAATGGAAATTGTAGGAGCAGAAACATGAGCCCCCACCTTTACCTCTGCTGAAAATCTTCAATTTTTAAATGGTACAAAAGCTTTTCCAAAGACAGAAAAAGAAACACTTCAGGATGCTACTGATACCATATTCTTCGCAATAACAAATCTTTCCCTAGAAAACAAGCTTGGAACCCCTCTTTTAATATGTGAAGGCAGCCAGCATCGCTATCACGCAGGGAGCTGGTACTAGACAGTAGTCAGGGTTGCTGTTATCAAAGGAAAATTTGCCTGATTTTAGATCTGAGAAACTGAGGGTTAGGTTCTGCCACAGCTAACTTAATCTTGTTCCTGCCCCAGAAACCCAAACTGCAACAAGCATATGTATGAAAATGAAAGTATCTCTTTTAGGAAGAATTTCAAAGAAGGTATTTTTTCTTTTTCATGTATTCCCCTCTTCTGTCCAGACCATCTCACACTATTCTCCTGAGCAGCCTCTGGGGCTGTGAGAGACCTACTTCCATCAGTGTTCAAGGCATGATTTTCTTTTCTCTGTATGAGAACCATTCACATGCTCTTTTCCATCCTGTACAACAGAAGTTGTACTATCATCTGCAGATCCTTCTCCCTGTATGCCAGATGCCACATCTTAAGCCCCTGAGCTTTCCAAGGCAAATATCAGTCTCTTACCACATCCCACTAGCAACAGTCTTTCCCATCCTGTCATCCCCATATTTTTATGTTCCCAGATCCTTCACTTTGTGCACCTGTGGTACTGTGAATACTGGCCATTAGATGTGCACCCACATTATCCAAAGTAACTGCACCCTATCAGAAATATACAACATGATCCCAGATACACTAACTTCGGAGACAGAATGTTCTGGTACATCCTTCTGTTGTAATTACATGGTTTTGGTATTTCCACACAGCACAGACTTATGCCAAGTGGCTAAGCCTGTTTTGAGCTGGCTCAGATGCTGCATCTGATGTCAGATCAGGACTGGCAACAGAGTCATTTGACCTCTTACCAAAAATGGGATTTGGCATTATGGCACTGGTCAACTCATTTCCTTTTCTTCTTACACTTCCCTCAAAACTCACCAATTTTCACTCTCCCTGAACTATCAGGCTCTTGCGAACTATAGATCATGCAGGTGCTGAAAAGCCAGAGAAGCACATTCTTTGGAGTGTACATCTTGCTGAGTGAGGGCTATGTGGGTATTGCTGGAATATCTGAAAGAACAGCAGGAGCAGTATTACAGTAGGATAGACATTATTCTCCGATATGCTTCCTAGTATGTGTTTTAAGGAAATTATTATGGGTTCTCTGGAGGAACTATGCACATCTGCAGCATGGATTAGGGCAGGCTCTCTATTCTCTCAGTCCCTGCAAATGATTGTAGTAAAACAGTGCAAACAGAGCCACCATACTGAATCTTCCAGTCTGAGACAGATCTGCTGGTCGTTGGGTTAGGGTCAGCATTTACGTGTAGATGGCCTATAGAGAGTAGCCTGGAAAAAATGGAGACTCCGAGGAAAGTACATGAGGCATTAAGTTTGTTATTTTAAGGAAATAAACCAAAGATCTAAAGAAAAGGACACTAATTCCAGAGCTAGAGAACACTTTTTGTAGCAGAACTTAATGGCGTGGTCCTGATTTCTTAACTAAATCATGAAATAAACTACAAACCAGTGGTATAGGCCCTATTTGTAAACTTTGACCTTCAAACAGATACTATACCATATGCAATGCACTGGCATATTTTGTTAGGTGTTTACAATCACTGCAGATTTGTCATCTATGGTAGTGGCACTGAGGAGACACTGGAAATCTTCTCTTTAGCTCTTTAAGACAGACAGAAGATGTAGTTCTGTCTTACCTGTAGACACAGAAGAAAAGTTTAACTTGTGACATAAAGTTCGTAAGCAATTTCTCTCTCCTCTCTTTGCAAACAGAAGTGGAGGTGGCAGTGGTGTCTTAGCACGCTTCAGGTATAGATATTTGTAAAAGCAACTCTCCAGAAATGGCATAATTGTTTTTCATATTGCTTCTAAAATTTTTGTTTCCTAATTACCAAAGTAGGCTATGGCTAACTTAACAAGGAAAGCAGTGCAGTTCCAGCAGATCTGCATGGTGAAACAATTAGTCTCAGGGAACAAATGTTCACATAATGCACATTTTGGGGGTTTTACTTTGAACTTGTTCTAGTCTGTTCCTAGAGACTGAACCTCCGGCACTGGCTGGAGGATGCCAGGTGTGCTCGTGAAGCACACATTTCAGCTTAGTTCTATTCACAGGGAGTTCAACCCATGCACTCAAGATCACTCCATAACATGAAACAAGTGAAGGAGCTGAGGATCCTTCAAAAGTGCACTCCTGATCACAACCAAATTGCTAATGTAGCTGCACCCATAATCTCAGATCTACAAATTAGCTTGTTTTTTTTTTATTCATGTTTGATACCTAGTGATTGTGTTCCTGATGACTAAACTAAGTTACCTTTGTGCTAACCTGGATGGATGGATGCTGCTTTACTTCAGTGAAGTTGTGTCTACATTCTCTAAGGAATCATTCTGTCAGTCTTATAATGGAACTACACAGGTATAACATAACAAAATTTGCTCCTTTAAGGGTAATTTATTAAGCAACTCTGTTACTAACAGTACAGAAGAAGGAATAAAATCTAGCTCACTTACTTTGATTCTACAAAAGTAAATACCATGATTTTGTCTCTAAATGTAATAGGTATGCCAGAGTATATAAAGTAGATCCACTGAGTAAAAAATTACCATTTTAATATATCCATACCTAACAGACGAAGAGTCATATGTCTACTTGAAAGCTTTTTACCAAAATTTTCAAAATTTGATACCAAAGTCTCATCTACATTTGTGTGGCCAAGGTCTACACATTTTTTATTATTGCATGAATTAAACATGGTGAAACGCTGATAGCAATTTCTATTTTTCTTGAAGCGTCATCACGTAGAGAAAAGGCAATAGTTTGATCTTCCTAATTTGAAATTCTCAGGAAGAAAAGGGTAAAGATTACAATTTTATTTAGAGTGTCTCTGCGATGAAAATAAAAAATGTAAAGAACAGACTGATAGTATGTTGACCATAAATGTAGGTAGTTGTATAAATAATTTCTATAATTGTCTTTTGTGTTCTATAAAATGGCAATACGAACTGCTATGTTATAGGAACGGATGGTGCTATTGATATATTTGTAAGGGGCTAATTGCATGGGTTCAGAGTAGTCTTTGGAGAATGGGAAGTAAAAGTCTCTTGTTCATTAGAAAATGGATACTGTAAGAGTTGTCAGCTTGGCAGTTTAAGACTTTAAAAGAATGATAAAACTGCAAGAATTAGGACCTACTGCCTTTTTTCTCTAAAAACCTATAATAGAGATATTGAAAACAGACCTGAAAAATGTCGTATATAAAATCAAATTAATAAGGTGTTGGAAGAATTATTCACTCACATAACCTTCCAAAAACCACATCGCTGTTTCTTGAATAGGGATTGCCAACAGACTGTATCTATTCCAGATTATTTGCCAATACTGTTTTATTCTTTTTTTGTTACACTTTGATGCTAGATGAAAATGTATCTTAAGGCAAACAAGCTAAACTATTGAATTAGAAATAACCAAGATCTTTATTCCATGATTGTTTTGGTATTTTATGTAGGTATTTATCTGTTACTGCTCCCTTTCTCTGCATTTCTTTTTGTTCATCTCAAAGGAGAGAGCTCTCAGCCTAAAGTTTCAAACAAGTCCAGCTCAGTCCTGAAATACTACTCTATCCAAGTTCTCTCTGCATCAGAGAGAAGTTCAAATGTACAGCTAATAAATTTCAGTTAGTCTGCCTATTAAAAGAGGTATGATATAATTTTTTTTTGGGGGGGGGGGGTCAGTCTGAAGAATAAGGATTAAATTATCTCATTCTGATTGATAAAACAGTGTTTCCAAGTTACTCTATTAACATCTAATATCATTTTAATCAAGTATTATAAAATGCTAAAGTATTTTAAAAGTAGACTAAATATTATTAAATATAAGCCCTAGCCAAAACTAAAAAGACAATCTGAATAGAATCAAACCAGAAAAAAAATCCTAGGCATTAAATAGAAATAGTAATAAAAATCCATGGCAAACAAGGGTGGCTCAGAAAAATAAGAGATATAAAAATATCAATAGGTATTTCAAATCTATTGCAGTCAAAACTAGAAATTGCTTGCCACACTGATTAAGAAATGCAGGACCAAACACCAGGAAGAGTAATTTTTTTAATAAAGGTGCTCCACTCCCATTGAGCATTTGCATACTATTATTCCTTTTGAAACCAATACTGAAAATAATGGTCTTCCCTTTAAAGTGTTAAGAAAAAGAAGGCTAAAGGAAGGCTTGCTTCAACCATATTAGCTCTAACAGATCTACTTCTGCTCTCCAGCTTAATTTCTGCAGGCTTCCAGATCAGTGGCAATTGGTGGTTTCCCACCAAAAGAAGTCAGAATCCCTGCAGGAAACACCTGCACTTCTACTCATTCTTGTTAACAGCTGGTTGCAAGTCTAGGATTTTAATCTTTCTTCTAGCAACTATTTATTCATCTTTAGTGTCATTATACTTTTTTATATTGTACCTTTTCCTACAGCCCTATAAGGGATTTAATGATCCAGTATCTGCATTTCTAAAGTTATACTGATAAACATATAATACTGTTTCTGGACAGTTTCTATTTCATAAAATATAATCAGGCAACAGCACCAATTGCTCTAAAAATAAGTTATTCTATTTTTTACTTAAACTGAAATAAAGCCAACATGCCCACGTTCCACTATTCTAGAAACTAGACAAATAGCCTTTCCACATGTATGCAGAATGCAAAACAATTACTTGTTCTTAAACATTAATTTTTTAACATTGTGAAGTACTGAGATAAAAGTTCACAATGACTTAATTATATACATCATTATTAGAAATAATAGTTAGAAATAATATATAACAATACAAAAATATATACCAAAAGTTGAGAACAGTATATATTATTAGAAAGAATAACCTAGAAAGTGTAATTATACAGAATAATAAAAAGAAGTATTGTTGAAAAATACTAAATATCCAAATAACTGTTTGAATACAAAGATACTCTTTCTACTTCCTTGAATAAGTAAGGCTTAATAGCCAACAAATAACTACTCTTCCACATGGTGTAATTTTCTACTGCTGACTTCCAAGCTGCTGAATCTCGTAGTCCAAGGACAGGCTATTGCCCAAAACAGTTTCTGTCAGCTGCTTGAACAAACCTCTATCAGCAGATACTCTGACCTTGGAGTGAAATATTCTGGCAAGTGAGTGAGAAACTAATAATGGAAAATGGAAGCAATGATGCCAAAAAGTTTCAAAATTCATACTGTAATGTGGCAAGAAATGGCCTGAACAGAAATGCATTGATCTAAAAATACTGGAGGTCATCACCAGGTTATTTCAGGTCTCCCTTTGTTTGTTGCCAATGGTGAATTCCTAGAAGAGTCTATTTTGATCCCATGAGTACTCCCAGACCAAATGCACAACAGAGAAAGTGTTATGATAAGGATGCATTTGGCTACTCAGGAGTTATATATACAAACAATAACATTATTTCCCCAAGATGATTTCTACCTATGGCATTTGTAGCAGCTCAGAATTATAACAGCAAATGTGCATCAGGAGAATATGAATAAAAATGCACTGTCATATTTGGCTTCAAGAGAGATTTGGAAAGGTCTTCAGAACCAATTTATTTATTCAAACAGACTATACTTCCTATCATTTGAAGTTTGTCTTGAGAATCTTTATGAAATTAAGAGAATGCATGATGCTTTTAAACAAAACATGTTGCTTTTTTCTCCAAAATCAAATTTTAACTACTAGATGTGTAGCAATCAGCTTAGCTGAATGCAGCTAAAATAGAATTCACTTCCATGCTTCATCTCTGCTACTTCTTTTCTCACATTCCATAGAAAATATAACCATCTTGCCTGTAAGTGTTCCGCATTTTTAGTGTATTTCTAAGATGCAGCTTTCATGCACATCACTACAAATCTTGTTCAGCCTTTCACATTTTCATGACTGGAAGGGTTTTACGGGGCTTTTGCACAAGACTTCTTTACTATCACTCTAAACTAGCCTTAGGCATGGCTTCTTCATTAAAAGAGCCCCTACAGCTTCCCCTGATTTGAGACAAGATCTTTGAGTGAGGCAAGAAATTTACCTCCACGGTCTGTCTAGCGAACCGAAAGTAGTACATCCTCAGAAGAAATACCTGCAAGTCCCTGGAAGTCTTTCTGAAAAAAGCTGTATCAGTTGATGTCTACTTGAGTAGAATGTACTTGTAAACTGGAAAAAAGCATACCTTAATAAAATAAATAAGAGGAATTTGAGGCAAACTATCTCACTGAAGCAATAGTTCCACCTTTTGGAAAGTCACTAATGGACTTTGCTTTATCTAACTGCTACCTTAGGTACTTAAGTCCATAAAGGTCTCAGAATCTGTTGTGTTTCAACTCAAACCTCTTACAAACTCAGGCAGCTATGTAAAAAACCTGCTGTATCTCCCTCCCCAAAGACGGGTTAACCCATTCAATGCATAACAATACAGCCTGAGTGGGTGAGTCAAATCTCACAGATTGTTCACACAAATCTTATACATGCCTACACTTACTTAAGGGGAAAAAAAAAAAAAAAAAAATCAACTGAACCAGATCACTTATCCCATATAACACATTTTCTGCAAATCAACTGAAATTAATCTGTATGCCTAAGAGTATTTCCCTAATGATAAAAAGAAACTGAGAAGACCTTTTTGTGAGCATTTACACTCACATAAAAAAAAATTACTACTTCTATACACACATCATCTTCAGAATTTGGCATTGAAACTTTTCATATGATACAACCAAAACACAGTGACAACTGTCACCCCAAACTCTAACGCAGATCTGTAAGAATCTGGCAGTTGCACAGTTCTCAGTCATTGCAGTTCTTGTGTTGATCACTCTTTTCCGTTCCTCTTACTACACTGACACACCAGATCAGAAAGGAAGCCAAGAACCGTTTTCAAGTGAAAACTTAGCATTTTCCTTCTCTTAGCATTCACTTGCATTAAAACTGTCCCAGATCTGCTTTCAGCATCTCTTCAAAGACCATCAAATGCTTGTCAAAAGATTCACAAGCTTCAGCTACTTTGTTAATGTATGTTCCAGAGTTCAGAGACGATTTCATTGTTTGACAAATTTTGTATACTGCTCAATGACAGGAACAGCACTGGAATACTTTACAATTATGTGTCACCATCTCAGTGAAGGACTTGATCTGCTGCTTTGTTTGGAAAGGTAACTGTGTTGTGTCCTAAATAAGCCATTTCCACCATCTTTTCACATTTCCCTACCTTTGCAGTCAGGCATGTACCTTTGTAATTCAGGACATGTTTCTTCACAGTAGAACAAAAAATACAAATGCTAGCAAAACATGACAGTGTATCTCTTATGTCCTCACTAAAGTTTTCATTGAAAGGCAGCAGGTAGCCCTTAGGTAAGGCTAGGAATCCACAAATTCTGTTTGAATGTAAAGGTGGGTTTAAGTAAAGCATCTGAGTCTACAGACACTATGAGTAAGCCACAAGCAGCTCTACCAAACAGCCCTAAAACATGAAGTGCAGAAGGATCGGAAGGAAATGATGACAGTATAATCCCTCATAGCTACTCATAACAGCTCCGTCTTCCCATATCTGTCTCATCAGTTGTAGGTATTGGCAAGTGCCACAAATTGCAATAACAATGAACTTGCACTTTCTCTGCACTGCTCTGCTTCCTGGACAGTTAGTTATTTGAAAGGTCCGTTGATTCCAGCAAATGGTTTGCCTCTTGTAATCTTAGTACAAGTTCTTCCTTTTCCTCCTCCCTTTGGACAACTTCATCACATTTATAGAGCGTACTCCTGGCATTCAGCAACTTACTTCACCTCTTCCAGTTATGTGATGGCTTTTTAAAGACCTTTTTCAGGCAACTTGGAGCTATTCTTTAGTGTCTTATCCGATTCCCCTATACCATGTGAATAGCAAATGCTGTACTGCAGTGCGAGATATTTTGTTTCCTTGACCTTGTTTTCCTTGCCTATCTCACAAACTTAATTTCTCCATCAGAATCAGCACATACCTCCCACACTTCTTTCTCTAGGGTTACTTCTGTTTTTCAAATCCAACAATGCCCTCCCACTAAAAGGGGGAGAACTGTGGATTCTCAATGGCACTTACGACCAGGCAGGCATACCCCAAGTAAAATGAATGTAGATCCCAGTTCTGAATATGATGGTCCATAAATAAGTTAAACATTATTTTAAAGTCCCATGTCTTCATTAGCCTATCAGCTTGAAGACACTAAGTGATGGCCCAGAATCCCCTCAACTCAGACTTTTTCCCCTAAAAGCATCAAGGAAGAGATGACATAAATTTAGCTCTTTCATCTCTGGGGAATGTCAAGTTACCCTGCAGAAGTCAGGTAATACAGCACTCATGACTGCCTCGTTTCTGAATATCAAACAGCAAAATCTATAGGCACTAGAATTCACGTGTATGTTTGCTACAAGCATCCTTGGAAGGGATCTGAATATGCATCTCAGAATTACTCACAGGAAACAAACTGACTGATGTACTAAATAGGTCTTGGCAGACATTACTTCAGCCCCTGTACCCTCATACCAGTGGACACTCTTCCTGCCCAACTCTGATGTGATCATACAGTATTTCCCCCCTTTGTTTGCTCTGTAGTAACCACTGCTGTTCACACAGGAGGAACTGACACACAAGAAGTAAGCAGGCAGCTTGATGCCTTAGCAGCGAAGTTTTTCCCCTTTCTGACTCAAGCATACTCTTGACCCTATAGCCATGACAGCAGACGCTTCCTATAATGGGTTTTTACTAAGTTAACTCTTTGTGGGTCCTTCTGTTTCTGAGGCAGCTTCCTCCTATCTGTCCTGGTGGTATTAAATCACAGGTTGCTATGACCTCTCCGCTTGGGTCGATGGATTTACCTAAATTCCATTTTTTGGGATCCCATCTGTGCCAACTCTTCATAATCTCACCTACTTTCTCCCTCATTTTACTGTAACTCAGATTACTATCTAAATTTTCACCTACCAATGATGAATAAATCATTAGCCTTCCAATCAACAGATCATGTGTTTTTAGGGTGTAGGGACATATGTAATGCAAAGAATCACCATAACTTTGCAAGTCATACAGGCACTGATCTGTATACTCTGTTTTTTGAGGAAATTCTATCATGGTTGCAACTTCAATAGCCAACACTCTTTTACTGTTCTGTATACACCAAGCTTTCTCTGTAAACACCAGATTATGCATGCCAAAGGCTTTTAAAGAATCAATAATCTTTCTGAAGGTAAAAAGTTCTATTCACTTAACTATAAGCCTTTTTGACTTTTGGACCCATTCAATGTTTGACTCATTAAATGTCAGATGAAGACTATCTGAAGTGTAAATTTGAGTCTTCCCCAGTACAGTAAAATAGGGATCAGCATTGTGAGCATCCAAAATTGAAATAACATACACACAATAATGCTTGCTGGAGTGTAGTTCCTTGCTATGGTTCTCCATGGTTTTCCACTCTGGGTGCTGGGAAGGTCAGGACTGCCCTCCTCACACCAAACCCCCACCTAGCAGGGACTGCATACTTGGACTCTGTCCAGCTCTGACCCAGGAATTTCAGACTGAACATTTTGTGAGCTGGTTGATCAGCTATGCCCTGGTTAACCTCCCAGTAGTTAAAGCTTTATCTTTACATCGTTTTGTAATCTTCCTCTTTGGGAAATGGCTCTACTCCCTTTCTCTTGTTTTCTTTAACTCAGTTTGTGTCTATGGCTAAAACAGTAATTCAAACTGCTAACGTTACAGTCAGCCCACCATCTGCTAGCCAAATATTAGAGATATGCAAAGTTTTACTCAGCAGTCTCATTTCCATTCTCTCAAATTCTCCTTGAAATTTCTAGGCACTGCTGCTTTGTTAAGTGCATGTCTCTGCATCCCAGTGAATGTGAAGATGAGCCCTTTGGGATCCAGCACCATCTAGTGAGGCAAACTAGCTCAGATCCTCATAGGGACTTGAAACGGATGCCACCAGCAGTACTCACAGTGGCACAAGCCTTTCACAAGAGGCCAGTGTTTATTAGGCATCTGGAATCCATCACAGGAAGCTCTTTGGATAGCGTGGCAAAGCACAGGCAAAATCTTTAAATGTAGCCATAATTGCTCTTCAATCCAAGTTCTCATATTTCAGCTGTCTTGTAAAATTTGTTTCTGTACTCAAGGATTTCTAAATCTCAGCATCAGGACCTTTGTGCCATGTCTTTTCACTGCAGGCTTTGTTTTCTACAGCCTCCACAGAAATCTAAGGAACGGCTCCCTCTTGCACTCAGCCATTTGCTCCCACCTAAATGCATAGCCATTGTCGCTGGAATTAACTCCATGCATATGAATAGCCTGTAATGATTCCTGCTAACATCATCCTGTAGTCCCACAATATCTGTTGGGCCACGGATCTACACAACTCCCAGCAGGTAACAATACAAAATCAGTGTATAAAATGAGTCAGATGTGTTAGTCATAAATGAATTAAAATTTGTACGCATTCCCCATAGTATCTAAATGATTCCCACATAATTTCTCTGGCCTAGATAATGCTGTATTTTCTGGTTCCTGTCCTTCAGCATTCCGATGCTGCTGCATCTCTGTCCAAAGGATAGTTCCTTTACTATCATCTATGAATTACCTAGATGCACTTTTCAGGTACTTCTTTGCTTTTCTCCTCCCTATTGATCCTTTTCCATTCAATGCCAATAAACTGCCTCCACCTGGGCCTGGCTGCTGGGATTCATTGTTCATTCACCACATTTCTAAGCTTTCAGTTTCATGTTTTCAGTTAAGCTGACTTTTAGGCGACATGGCAACATAGCCAGTTTCCTTCACATCCCTCCCAAACCCCTTTACCATAATGCCTATAAAAAACTTGAGAACATATAGGTTGCTACGGCTGCCTGCTGTAACATTGATAGATACAGCCTAGTTGTTTCCTAGTTTGCCACGTTTCCTTTAATAGATATAACTGTTTAGAGGGTTAGAACAATGTTTTCTTTTATCGGTAGTCCTGCAGCAGTCAGGCTCAGTGATGCAATCCACGAGTTCAAAACGATATCCCTGGTGAAATACTGAAAACACATCCCATAAGGTACCTCCTGGCCTTGCCCCAGCTTCCTCCATCAGCCTTCCCACGGCAAACAACCTCAATACTGCAACATCTTGCTAGCAACGGCCCTAGATGCTGCCATGGCACACAGTGCCCGTGAAGCTTCTTCAACCGTCTCTTGGCAGTATGTAGCCCCCGAAAAAGGCTCTTTCACGGGCTGGAGAGAGGTGCGGGGACTTGCGGCTCGTACCCCTCCTGCTGTGTGAGACCCCTCGCTCACCCCCCCCGGGGGCTACAACCCGACCCCAGAGCTGGAGATCCGTTCCCCATGGGATGACGGCAGGTTTCATCCCTTCGCCGCCCCTCCTGGAGCGGGGTGGGGTTCGGCGGAGGAGCCGTCACCGCCGCAACCAGGCCCCGCGGGGCCCTCACGGCCGCCTGCGCTCCCCGCGGGGCCCTCACGGCCGCCTGCGCTCCCCGCTGGGCCGTTGCCCGGCGACGCCGCCGCCGCGTTGCTGCCGCGGCCGGGCCTTAGCATGGCGGAGGCCGCTGTTCCGCCGCTCCCCGGCTCGGTCCCACAGCCCCCGCCGGCCGTTTTCTTCGGGGCCGTGGCCCCGGGCAACCCGGTGGTAGACAGCTTCGAGGCCGAGCTGCGGGACGTCCTGGGTTTCCTGCGGCGGCTGGGAAGCGCGGGGGAGGCCAAGCCGCGGCAGCACGACCTGCACCGCCGCGGGTAGGGGCTGCGCCGCCGCCACCCCCCTGTCGTCCCCGCGTCGCCCCCGGATCCGGGAGCCACTTGCCATTGCCGCCTGCCCCTGCCTCGCCACCCGTCCCCCCCTCACCCCTTCCTCGCCTGCTGCCCTCTTTCTTTGGCCTCCTCCTCCAGCCCCTTCCCCTCGGCCGGCCCACGGCGCCTCTCCACGCTGCCCGCCCGCTGGTCCCGGCCCGCCGGGCACCGCCGCGGCGCCCCCGCGCCCCTTCCCCGCCGTCGGGACTCCCCCCTCACGCCGCGTCCCGCGGGCCGTGGAGCCCCTTGCCTCCCGTTCCCCCCGGCCAGGGAGCTGGCCAGGAGGTTGTTCACCTGGGTCAGCTTCTCCAGCAGTGTGCCAAAGCACCGACAATCCGTTTTATTTTTTTTTTTTTTAATTAAAAACCCTCCAAAAACGCCTCCTTTTTCAGCACTTCCTAGAAGTCAGTGCTTTATGGGAAAAGCACGAGGTGTTGGCAGCACTGCTGTTGGCTGTACTGTCAGGGCTGCCTGAGCTTTCTGGTAGGAAAATCCCTTCAGAGTGCTGGAGCAACTGGCAGCCCACCCGCATGTGCTACTGCGTTCGAGGGTGAATGCTGGTGGGCACGTACGTGCCTGTAGAAGATGCGCTTGCAGTAGGGCTATGCGAGGATAACACCACACGGCTCTTTTTGTGCATATGTCTCTGTCTACGTTGGTATATTTTTATACACATAGATGCAGGAAGAGCATATGGCAAGTATAATTGTGCATATTTGTTTGCTCGCATACATGCATATCTGTGGGTATGCATAAATTTTGATTTTGTAATGCAGTTAAGATAGAGCAACTGGGATCAGTGTATGATTCATAGTGCATGCATATGTCATTTCTAGACTGTGCATTTCTCATGTAGCTCTCTGTACTGCATTTAGATATGAGATAAAAGTTCAACTGCTTCTTTTAAGGTAAATGGTTGATTTTCTATCATTATTAACTGAGCAGTGTTCTAAGTTTACAGGTCTTTAACATAAAAAAATGAAAATTTCCCAGGTTATCAAAACTTCATTCAAAAACAGTGCAGGGATGAGGTTACAGGGTAGTTAGCTTATCACTTAGGTGAAGCTTCTACTCTTACATATTTCACTTAGTCCACAAATGGCCCTTCTCTAAAGGAGCTGTATACATTTTCAGGAGGTACTCAGATCCTGTAGCTTGACATTTGTCTATGCTAGAGATACTTCCTTTTCTAAACTATCTGGATTTCTAATTTATTTATGTGGCATGTTCATCATCAGGTCTAGGCCTACATCTGTCATGCAGGTATCAGTCTCCAGGCCTTTGCCTCTAGTGTTTTGAATCTCAGTATGTTGGCTTCTTATATTGCTTCAACAGCTGATTTTAGTGCTTTGGTATGTCTTTCTTTAGCTTCAGATCTTTTTGTGCCTTAGCTGATCTGTATTCTTACTTGGAAAATTATCCCCTCTAGGCCCCTTAGAAGAAGGAATGCCACTCAGCTGCTTCAGACACTAACAAAATTGCTGATGAACACATTCATTGTATCTTCTACATGTTAATTGTATTTTAGAATCATAGAATGGTTTGGGTTGGAAGGGACCTTAAAGATCATCTAGTTCCAATCCCTGTCTTCTGGTTGGCAGTTGGGCATGCTGAATCTGATGTTTGCAATGCCATGTCAAGTTACCAGTTTTTGTGAACAGTGTCTCCAAGCCTTTCTTTACCCTCTGCAATATTTTGACCTGAGTAGGCTCTGTCTTATTCAAACTGGTATTGTGTAGATGTGACTCATGTCCACACATATCTCTGTTGGCATGAGAGCATTTTCTCATCCAAAGAATTCTGCAGCATTCATCATGGAGATGAGAACCAATGCTACCTGGGTCTTGATTCCAGAAGTCACTGGTAGTTGGTGATCCATGCCAAAATTCCAGGGCATTGAGAACATGTAACATGAAGCTCTGAGTAGCTGTGGATCCTCAGTGTTCTTAATTTGTGTAGGGGTAGTACAGAGGTAGAAGACTGGAATTCTGATTATTAGCATATGTTCAGGCAGCTAGCAAGGTCATGAGTATTTACTTGTGATTGTGAAATTTCAAGGTTGCTTCCCTCTTGCCTCTCATTGTTTGATAACTCAAAGTTGCAGTGGGTGCTGCTTGCAGAACCAGCCTTAGTCTAGCTATTCCTAAGAATTTCTGAAGGTAATGGCTATTACAGATGCTTTCCTAAATGCTCTAAGGACTTCTTGCTGTGTCATTTGTCAAGTTACTTTTCCTGTCGTGGGTTGAAATCAAAGTGTTCTTGTTATTTGAGGAGCAAGAAAACCAGCTTCCACATGGCAAGTATGTTCTGTTTAGAAAAATAAAATTGTCAGCTTCATTCCTTCAATGCTGTCAGCCTTTGGTGTTGATAAGTCAGCAGTAAAGCCATAATTTAGGCACTTATGATGTTCCAAGTGTGAGAAATAAAAATTAATGGGGACCTGCCCTGTACTGTAATCATGAATCTTTTCAATCAGAAGAAGTAGTGATCAAAAGTATTTTTCCTTCAGCTAAATTAGAAGTTGTTTTACCCCATTTCTCTTGGCAATGCGGTCACCTAAGGATTACCTCGAACCATTGATTTTATCTCATGTTGTGTGGCTTAGCCATCCTTATTTAATAAAACAACTTTTGACCAGTGTCAGAGAATCCTTTACTACTTGTAGTAAAGACTTTTGACCCAGAAGGATAGCCATGCAGGCCTTCCCTTGTGCACACTATTATGAGTTGACCTTAGGGAAAATTTATTTATTATTCATAGAGTGGTTGGAAATAAAGAAACTCCACCTCTGAGCTCCAACAGCCCAGTTTTTTTTTTTAAGAATTCACTGGCTTAACTTGTTATTCTGGTGTCCTACAGCCTGCTTAAAGGATAGGCTGATGAGCTGTTTGGGAAGTGTCTCACTCTTCTCTTTTGTCTGTGTCAAAGAAACATTCCTGTGTCATGAACTCACTTGTAGTCATGGCATTGTAGCAGACAGAGTTTACCTTAATCTTACCATTGAAGTTGAAAATCTAGTCAGATTTGTTACTACTTTATTTGTTACTAATTTATTACATCTAAGAAGCTCATGTGTTATATGAGCATTCAAAACAAAAAATGAAGATGACCTTCACTGGTGACTTTCCATCTGATCAGTCTTAAAGAAGTTTATTAGTCTCACCTTCCAGAGCTTTATCCACAGTCCTTCTTACTATCAGCTACTTTACAGACTTACAACCTGATAATTACCTTGTTTTTTTCTTCTTTCTCCCTCCCCCCAAGTAGTATCCATCAAATGCCTTGGGCTCTGGAAATTATTTCCTAAGCTTATTCCTTTGATAGTCAAGGGAACACTGCTCAGATGCCTGACAGCTTTCTTTGCTTTGGAGCCTCTTCGCAGATTTACCCCCACAAACTGGAGTGGGACACGTCTCTCAGTATAAGTCAGTAGCCACTCAGGCTGTTGATTGCTTATGGATGGACCAGCAGGGACACATTCCCCATTTGGAAGGTGCTGTTCATTAGACTGGGCAATAGTTTCCTTTAAAAACATAATGCCTTGGAACATTTTATTCAGATGTTGTTGCTTTTGGCCTAGTTTGTGCCGTTACTGCGTTTTTCTTTTAGGATACACCTCTAGAACGTCCTACTTATTTCTTTGCTGCTTACTTTCAATAACTGAGAATTGTGCTGAGATGACACTTTTAGAAAAAAAGGATTATGATTGTTGTAATTCTTTGGTGTAAAGATCATTTTGACAGGTTTGTCATACAGCCATCTGTTTCACCTTGAAATGTGAAGGTGGCTCACAGTTTTCTGTGTTGAAAAAATACGTGGAAAAAATGTTATTTATTACGCTTTTATTGGGAGTCTTCTTATGAAGAGCTGTCTGGGAGAACTTGAGAATGGATTCCAAGTTCCTGAATGTCAGAAAACAGTTTAAGAAAGTGTCTTGCATTCTAGTCTACCATCATTGTCTTAAGAAGTTGAAAAGTTCCAGCTACCTCACACCAGTAATCATAAGGTTTGCATGTGAGAATTCAGCTAGAAAGTGATTTCTAAACATTAATTCCTCTCTCTTCAGTTTTCCTTCCTCACAAATTGCTACCTATGAATAATTTAGCTCTTGTGGTTTCACAAGGCACTCTTTGCTGAGGTTTCTGTACAAGTGATTTGTTAAAAGAATAAATATAAGGGATGCCTGGCACTGTGAACAATGTCAATACTATTAATAATTCGGTAACAGGATTCTTTTCTGAAAAATCCCTGTGCTTATTATCAGTCTTCCTGATCAATTGTTGTTTTCCAGTTTGAATATAGCTTTCTTAAAGAAGTCTAGGGTGGGAAAGTTGTACACATGAGGGCAGTAGCCCAGCAAAGAGCAGTCAGTAGGGACTACGATACTGGTGTGATGTAGTCAGTTCCTCTGTAGAGGAGGTAAACTGCTTAGAGCCAGTTACTGTTTATGGGAGGCTTGCTGGTTCAGCCAAGTAAGTAATTTGTTACACGAAGTCATCCTTGACGACAACTGTGACTAGAATAACAGGCAGAGGCAACAGAAGAGCATTTCAACTATTGCCATAAAATCCTTCCTATTTTAACAAATGTGTCATTTTCTTATCTCTGAATCCTACCCTTTATGATTTAAAATTGCTGAATATTTCATGCCAATTGCAGTTCATGCTAGAGGCTTTCTAATGACTTTCTTCTTTTGTGATTCATGGTATAACTCTATATACCATGAACTCTATAGCTCTGTATACCATAGCTCTATATACTTTATAGCTCCATGATTTATTCCATAGTTATCAGTTCCCAAGTTTGCTGCTACCGGACATACACTGTTATTTTGGTAGCTTTTTTCCTGCTCTTAGCATTTGTAGTTTCCAGTCCAACAATTGCTGTGAGCCATAATTCATTGAGTTTCTTTAAAATATCAAATTGTTTCTTCAAACAGAACCTCTCTAATACTAGCTGGAGGGTGGGACAGATTTTCCACTTGTGACCATGTTTGAACAATGCAAGAGGATTAATACTAAGACACTTTAATAAGAATTTACACAGGATAAAGTTCATCCTATTTTAAATGTGTGATAAAAACTGGTGACAGAAATGAAACCCAGAAATATCCTTGGCTGCCTGCTAAGTCCAGTTTTAATGACCACTTGTTTTGAAATATGTAGAGGTTCAGATAGATTTGGAAGAAAGGAGTTTTCACAATTTGAAGTTTTCCTGATTTGTTTACTTGTTATGACAGGTCTATTACCAGTTCAATCTGAAACCTTTTCTCCTGTACCTTTTTTAGAGCAAATACTTTGTTTAATATTTGGATCAAATACAAGCCTCGACTGCCAGAGTGGTATTACAATGAAAAACTTCTGAAAGTTGGTGATTCCCTTGTTCAGATCAAAGTAAGTCATATGAAAATAGAAAATGCTCCATCACAGTCTTTGTTTCATTATGTTTCTATGCTACTTTAATTTTTAATCATATTTTACTGGAAGCTATTTAGAAAGTATAAAAAACTTTTACAAAATAATTCCATTGAGAGTTGGTGATTTGTATCTCTTGCTTATTATTGTAAAATTGCCCTGATTTTTTAATATATTTTATACATCTGTATTTTCTATGCACCCACTACCTTTTTAAACACCCAGAAATCTTTTTTTAATATTTGATGTTTCAGCATAGTAGAGTACAATATCTGACTGTGCCTGTAGATGCTGCTTAAGTATAAATTGACAACGATAGATCAGTGGTGGTTTGTTCCACTGAAATGTCAACTCATTGTTCAGTTAACTAAACATGAATGTAAAGAATTGTCAAGAGAGGAACAGAGAACAAAAACCAGAGTGCAATTACACATTATACAACTGTATGTTTTAGTGATGTTCCTTCATCTTGAATTCTGTGTGCACTCCTAGTCTCCTCATAAAAGGTAAATTGCAATGACAAAAGATTCAGGAATATTGTTTAAGACTTCAAGAGTATTTGGGGGATGTTTCACTATATGATAATTCTGTTTTTATACTATTACCTAGGCATTTGTTACTGACTACTGTTGGAGATGGGATACTGGGCTAGTAACTATTTCCTGACTCAGTAAGGCTGGTTTTGTGTTATATTCTTATACAATATTTGTAATTTTTTGTCTACTGGGAAAAGAGCCCTCAGATGTGTGCCAGTTTTTACCTCCATGATATTTGTGTCAGAAGATCATGTCATAAAATCTGGGGCTTTCAACTCTCAGAAGCAGCTCAGAGATGTACAGTTGAAAGTTAGTTGCAAGTCATTCCTTTTAAGATGGAAGAAGGGTGTGTGGTCCTGAGTATTACAGTTATGAAGCAGAAATACTGAAGGATTACAGAATAATATGTTGATTTATTATAAAGGTTCAGTACTTGAAAAGTTGCTTGAGAGAATACACTTGAAGTTTGTAGATAATTAGCATAATTTAGAGTGAGGGACAGCTTCTAAATAGAAGCTATCTATCTGCTTAGTGTGATTTTGTATTTGTAATGATCCATAGGTGGATTCTTCTACTTTTTGCCATGAATATATTAGAATATATTTATTTGGTCAACAGCACTTTGCTAGCTTAAAACTGTGGCTATTTAGCTTGTGTTATGAGACAGTCAAGTATACCTTTTAATTATGCCCTTCAGTCTTTCAGGTCTATTTCAGACACAGATTTTTGATATTAGTTTTCTATAGAGTAGAATGTAATAAAAAAAATAATATTTATAGCACAAAAGTTAATGAAAGTCTATAATTTATTAGTAGAATTCTTCCATGTTTATGGAAAGGTTTCTGTAACTTCCACTGTATTTTTGAACATAATGGGAATAAAAAATAAAAACCCTAAGTTTGTATTTTTTTCAGAATGGGAGTATTGAATTTTAATTCCACTCCCCCTCTATCCCCTCCTGAAAGAAAACCAGGTAACTGACATTGTGTTTAAATTGAAAATAATTTTTAAGAACAGTCTATTGATTTGTGCATTAGGAAAGCAGCTAAATGCCAGTTGTCACCTGTATTCACCCTCTTCATTCTCTGCAGCATATGGCACTATTAGATTCCTTCTTTTCCCCCAGTTAAGGAGAGGGCATAGTTGGAAATGTTTCAAGATAGTCTGAGGGGCCATCTTTTGGAGGAACACATCCAGTGCAACTGTTCTTCCACTACGATGTCCTTCGCTTATGGAATCCAGCAGGGATAAATGGTGTTTATGCTACTTATGGAAAGCTTATGTATGTGGTAATAGGTGAGCTTTTCTGTAGGCCATGGCAAACGTATGAGTATTATACAGATTTTATTGAAGTCTTATGTATCCTTCACTGCATCTGCCCTAAAGAATTCCTCAAAAGTGGCTTGCCTCCCGAATAAAGAACAGCAAGCTGAAGCTGAACTTCAGCAGCACTCAACACTCACTGGTAGGTTGAAGAAGGCATCTAGAAGAGTCCATAACTGTGGAGCCATTATATTTGAAGTTATGGGCTCATGGTGTAGGTTTAGGAATACTTACAGAAATTCTTAAGGAAGCTTGAATAACTGTTTTTGTTAATAGCCCCTTCATTGCCTAGGCAATTCCATTCATGCTTTCTTCATGTTTTCTTTGTGTTTTCCTCAAGTTTTCATTGCTTCTGGGTCCTGGTCCTAGAAACTGCTTGGAATATTGCATGAAGCTTTTAGTGCTTGGGAACTCCTGCTCTCATAGCGTACCCAGTAAGGTTATTTCAAATGTAGCAAACTCTTTTCGCTGTACTTTACATCGGCTTCCCATAGCACAACTCAGATGTGGTAATTTGGTCCTTATGTTCAAGATGCTTAATGACCTGGCCCTAGATTGTCTAAAAAAAATTTAGAATTCTGAGTAAAGACTTCTGCTTGCAACTGCAATCCTCTAGTGTAATGTGGTTTTCTACAGTAAAGTTGAAGTTATCAGTGTCATTGAAAAAGCTGTTTTGCTGGCCAGCCTAAAACTTTGAAATGAACTGTCTTTGGAACACCCATTTTTAAGTGCATTTTTTTGACTTTACAAACTTAGTTTTTATTCTATCCGTTTTTGTCTCTAGAGAAAAAAGGAAAGAAAAACCATGAGATGGATGTTAGTTACAAATTTTAATGCATTACTGGAAAGATGAATGTGCTGTAACACTAAGTTCTGTGATAGGTGGGGTAGAGCCTATTCCATAAGTACCCCTCTTGACTCCTAGTTGAAAACTACTGGCAATTATTTTAATTTTTAAGCCACCTTTATGTTATATAATACTTAATGATGTGTAGTCTTTCAAAATGAATTATTGAATATGAGTAGTGAATGGGTAAGTACCAACTTAACGTTATGTCCTCCTGCTATTTTTTTAATGCCTTCTCACTTTAGATTCCTTCCTATTATACATCTTCTATGTATCTTTTAGGGCACACCTAAATTCATTGTTTCATATATCTGGAAAACAGCCTATTAGTCATCATACTGATCAGTACTGACTCATTGTTTTCCCCTCCCTCTCTGCCTGTATCTGTCTGTTATCTCTGGTGATGTACTTTATATTCCATATTTTTTATATTACATATATTGTAAACCGTTTGGAAGACAAATTACCTTTTTGTTATATATCAGTAATTAGCTTAATGGTATTCTGATCCATGACTTTGGATTTGAAGAGTTATCACAGCCTGAATCTATGTATTAGATTACACAAGTGTCTGACTGCCCATAGCTGTCCATGGAAAGTAAACGTTTCTTTGTACGGCTGCTGCTTTCACACAGCAAAGCAGACAATAGAGCCATCTGAGTTAGATTCCTCAGATGATTAAAAATTACCATGGTGCTAGGAATGTATATTGCAAAAAGCGTGTGCAAGGAAATACTTTTGAATTTTCAGTGGTTAAACATTAAAGGATCATTTTTATGAATACAAATTACTTTCTTCCCCATTATTTATTATGAGTGGTGTGTGTGTGTGCTAGAGTTAGTGAAGTTGGTAGAGAAACCTCTAAATCTTTGCTGCAGGAAGTGGTAGAGGTGATTCAGTAAATGGCACTTCCACATCTGAGTCAGAGCTGAATAGTCACAGCATGATGTTAGAGCGGTTCAACATGCTGCTGGGCAGCTCTGTTTTGAATGAGACATAAAGCGCAACATCCTGTTTGTTAACAGTTCTTAAAGATCCAGTGGCAATTTCTGGTCTCTTAATGTTGACTTCTTGGCCATATGTAAATTCTGGTTATCACTTGTTTCATTCTTTTTTAGTGCATCTTCTTTTTTCTCTCCTCTTCCTCTCTGCTTTTATAAAATAAAAGGGCTTTGACATCAGGAAAATGGGAGGGAGAAGTGATGATGTCTGTATTTTTTTTATAAAGTTCTACCTTATGAAGTACTTTTCTCAGAAATGTAGCAGTATCTTCATCATTATTGTTTCAAAGCTGCAGGACATTCCGGGAACCCTTTGAGTTTATTACATTAGCTGAGGATCATACTTTACCGTTGTTCTCTGATATGTCATATTTATGATTAAAATAAACAGAAACTCCCAAACCACAAGTTATTTTTTTAAGTACTTCAACTTTTCATACATTGAGTGTTCACATTAGATATTGCATTGCTGAATGTTTGTATGAAATTTTAGTGGTTTACTTCTGGCTGCTCTTTCACATTGATACTTTTATAGCATAAAATAATAAAAAATAGCACATTTTATAGAAACAGAAATGTAATATATAAGCTATAAAAAAAGCATATTATTCTTTCTTCAGGAATATAAGTTGGCACTTCTACAGTGCTATGGAAGATACCTTCAGCAGTTTGTTTCTGTAAACATTGATGATATCATAGATGATGTGAATCAATTTAAATCCACCTTTTTTCCAAATGGCTTCAGAGACAAAAATGCAGCTCTTACGGTAAGTTGTTTGTTTGTTGTTTGTTTTTTTTTTTTTTTTTGTCAGACATTCACAGATTCAAAATAAATAGCCTATTTTATCTTCCTTAAATACACTTAATATTAATTGAATATTAATATTAAATAATCTTTAATAGTTTGTCAGTATAAATCATATTGAGATTTAATAGTCATATTTATGATATGAACATTCAGAGTTGGTGCACATTTTTAAGAGGGTATAAATGATCATGCTTTTGTGACATAAGACAACCACTATCAACTTAATGTTAAAAAGGCAATTTCTCTGAATGGGTTATTCTGTAACTGTCTACAGCAGTTTTTGCTCTGAAATAGTTGCTATTAACTACTGTCAGAATCAGGATATGGGAAAAATTTGATAACTGTCCTGCAATTGTTGCAGAAATTTCTGTACAGTGTGATCTAAGAGCTGGGCAAAGTGCAAGAGAATTAAAATGTTGTACTGTAATTTGTACCATGAATATGCAAAAATATGACATGTAAATGAAGCTCATCACATATTAAAAAAGCAGTATTGCCTTACCATCAGTAGCTTATTTGCTCACTAAGATCACAAGAGACAGAGTGCTGAATAGTTGTGTAAGTGCTCTAAACTGTGGGAAGCTGTGTGACCTCAAGAGTATGTTGGCATCCTTATGTGTTAATTGCTTATCAAGGTAGAGGCTTGCAATCTACCATTTTTTTATCCATGGAAGAAAGTGTTTCAGTAGGTTTAAGAGGAATGCTAAAAACATGTTAGATTTTACCTAGAGCAGTTCTTTGCTGAGAAGCTCTATTTTCAGTACATGGTAGATATTTCAAAATATACTAATGCAAATGATTCTGTGATCAAGAACAACAAAAGGAAACGATAGGCATCTCCTATGTATTGAGCTAATCACTTTCATATTACTCTAGTCAGTGTTAGATTTTAAATAGGTGTTTAGTGAGGATAAAAAAGCAGACAGTTTGCTTAAAAGCTAGAAGCAGATGTCATGATAGAGATACTCTTTATATTATTTTTTTGTTTTTCAAACACAATTCAGCTTCCTAGAGAGAATGTGACCAAAGACTACTTTAATCGATTTTATTTTGGTTTTTAAAAATGCTTTGTATATAAATTTGATGTTGCAGAGGTGGTTTCTGCTGTTTTTTATGTCTGCCTAGACCATGAACCAATCTTAGTGCCAGATGTTATCATGGGTCTATACTAAAATGCCTGTTCTATAAACTTGGCCTTTAGACACTGAGATATCCCTAAAATTTCATGTATGGAATCTAGTCTGACAATGATCACTACATTTGGAGATGGATAATGATAGTGTGTCAAGTTATTATGTCTAAAGGCTTTATACATAAACTTTTTTGCCAGGTTTCTGCAGATAGATTTTGTTTTTTAAGTAAGACTAAGGAAATCATAGAAATGGTGTTCCAGGGCTTGAAACTCCCGGTCTCGGTGAATTAACTAAAAATAAAAATAAAAAAAATTCAAATATGATCAGGTTAGTAGGCTTCTGAGAGGCTGATAGGTACTGACTGGCCGTGTTCCATTCAGCTAATTTTCTCACATGTTGGTTTGTTCAGATGACAATGTATTCTAGACAAGACTGAGATCACATTATTATAGAACAGTTTGGGTTGGAAGGGACTTTAAAGTTCATCTAATTCCAACCCCCCCCCCCCACGGGCAGGGACACCTTCCCCCAGCCCAGGTTGCTCCCAGCCCCGTCCAGCCTGGCCTTGGACACTGCCAGGGAGGGGGCAGCCACAGCTGCTCTGGGCACCCTGGGCCAGTGTCTCAGCACCCAGACAGGGAAGAATTTCTTCCTTACATCTAAACTAAATCTACCATGTTTCAGTTTAAAGCTATTACCCCTTGTCCTATTGCTAATTACTTTGTAAAAAGGCCCTCTGGCGAATGCTGCTATAAGGCCTCCCCAGGCACTTCTCTTCTCTAGACTGAACAACCCCACTTCATAGGGGAGGTGTTCCAGCCCCATGTTCGTCTTTGTGGCCTCCTCTGGACTTGCTCAAGCAGGTCCATGTCCTTCTTATACTGGGCACCCCAGAGATGGATACAGTACTCCAGGTGGGGTTTTATTAGAGCAGAGTAGAGAGGGAGAATCATCTCCCTTGATCTTCTAGCCACACTTCTCTTGATGCAGCCCAGGACATGGTTGGCTTTCTGGGCTGCAAGTGCATGTTGTGGGCTCAGTCGGTTTTCCATAACACCCCCAAGTCTTTCTCCACAAGGCTCCTCTCAATCCACTCATCGCCCAGCCTGTATTTGTGCTTGGGATTGCCTCCACCCCTGTGCAGGACCTTGCACTTGGCCTTGCTGAACTTCATGAGGTTTGCACAGGCCCACCTCTCCAGCCTGTCATCACTGGTCTCCACTTGGACATCGAGCTGTTGACCACAGGTCTTTGAGGGTGACCATCCAGCCAATTCTTTATCCAGCAAGTGGTCCATCCATCAAATCCATGTCTCTCCAATTTAGAGACAAGGATGTCATGCGGGATAGTGTCAAATGCTTATGTTAGATATTACAAGGAAGAGAAGGAACAATCACCTGTAGAAGAAAAAAATAATGGATGAGAGTGAGAAATAAGATATATGTGATATAGATGGAGAAGTGCAGAAAAGTGAAGACTTGCCTTAATTTACAGAGGACATCTACAGAGAAGCCAAGAATTCAAGCCAGATTATTTAAATATCAGTTTAATGCCTCATTCATCCTTTCCCCCTGTGGCCCTTTCAGCAGTCCGAGGGCAGGCACTAGGTGCATTGTCATCCTGTGCTGCAGTGCAAACTGACTCAGGCTAATGGGTACAGCAACATTAAAGCTTTCGCACTTTTCCCATATTCTAATGCTCATTTCAATGGCATGCTGATTTTTTTCCTGGTATGCTTGATCTTTTCAAGCTCACCATTTTGTTGTACTTTGCTGATGTGAAACTGACATATGCATCTATTTTAACTATATATGTTAATTTTATGTATGTTTCCATGTGTTTTAGTTCCATGCCTTGCAAGAGAGGAATGTTTGCACTTATCAGATGGTTTTCAGCAGCGACAGAAATCTCCAGAATGAACAGTCCCTGCAGACTTGTTTCAGTGTCTTGTCCTCATTACGACTCACTATGCAAGTGGCTCTACCTCAGGAGAATTTCTGTTGGCTTATCTACAGTGGTACCTCAGGCTTTTCATTTACATTTCTTTGCTAAGCAAACCTGCAGAGGGAAACTTTATGCATATTCTTTAAGGCCAATGTAGGGGTCATGCATAAATCTCTAGTTATTCTTCAATCACAGTAGGGTTTTTTGTATTTTTTGTTTTTCTAAAATAAGGGATTTTTAAATGGAAGTTTCTGCATGGTGTGCCCTTTTCAGGTGGACTGGTGTAAAAGTATCAGCTTTTTCATCATAGCTGTGGTTGGAGTGTACTAATAAAATGAAATCTAAGAGCATAATAAGGGCATTTTTTGACTGAACCCTGATTAAAAAAAAAACCCTCAAGATCTTTTTATCAGTAAAATGTTTATGTTAATGAGTTTGGTTTTTCTTTTTTTTTTTTTTTAAAGAAAAATTGCAGTTCTAAGAGTAGAAAATGTCTGACATTATATCTTTGTGTTTTTAAAATGATCTTTAAGGCTTGAGTTGATAAAACTATTCTAAAAATGCCATATGACATTTGAAAATTGGAATATCTATGTATGATTTTAGTGTGCTACTTAAAAAAGCTAGAATTAGGAAAAAAATAAGGAAAAAATGCACTGCAATGAACTAGATACTCAAAGAATGGCATATCAAGATTTTTATTTCAAGAACAACAACAGTATATTTTTGCTCTGAAAAGCAATGTTATTTAGTCAAAAGTCAAAAGGCTATTGTTGATTCATTCTGCTGTGGTCAACTGTTGGCATATAAGTTGGGGAGGTAATGTATTTTTAATTTAATTTTGGAAAATTAACTTTCTTTGAGCTGCAATTGGTCAAAATACTTATATTTTTGTTTTGCTGGGATTGCCGTTGCTCTCAGTCCCTACTTTTGAGGTGTGTTTTTTGTTTGTCTGTTTCTGTGGGAGAAGAATTAAAATTAAAATATACTCACTTGCCATGCTTAAGTGCCACTATGTGTGTGTGGCACAGGTGTCTATACCAAGCCTGGCCAATAATCTAATATAATTAGAAGTAGGAAATAACTCAGGTTTTCCCCAGTTCCTGAGCATTTTTCTGAAATTTCTGGCAATAGATTTTGTACCTCATTACACATTTGACTGATAAAAAGAAATCTTCCTAATTCTTGCTCCATTCTTGCTTATTGGGATAATAACACTCTTCTAGCTGTGACAGTTGACATTGTGAAGCCTCCCGCTGCCACAGATGTCCCTTTCTGAACATTCATACAGACAGAATAATAGAGTTGTTTTTTTTTTTTTTTTTTTCCCCCCTAGAACTGCAATGTCTTTTATACCTTTAGGGCTGAATTTTGAAAAGCAATTTTGTGACATATCCTAAATTAAGTAAATTTTTGACAGGATTTTATTTGTAAGTCACTTTGATGCTCTTGAAAACTCTAGTCACAATCAATTTTCTTCATTTCACTTATCATACTTAATGTCACATATTAGTGGTGTTGTCTGCCAAGACAGTGCCATGACAGACTAAAAGAATCATATAAGGGAAGGTTTGTGAGGAGAGGTAGTATTTTTTTTAAAGAGGCTGGCATTTGGGGATAAAAATAAGGTTTTTCTCTCTCTAAGTTACTTAATAAAAATTTGATATAGTACATTTTAAAAATGTCATTGTTCCATTCTACTGCTTCATTGTGTAGGTATTGTTGAAGCTAATATCACCCAATAATTTAATGGCTTCATCTTTTCTAATTTAAAAGTAGTTACAGAAATTTCAAGAGTTTATTTTTAAGTCTCTGGAAATACCAACCCAGATATTAAGAAAAAGTTTCAGTTGGTTAGCATAATAAATTTCATGTAGGATTATAGAATTTACCTGTTTTTTATTAATTTTCATTTTTTTTTTTTGCAGGTACTATTCATATTTACACCATATGCAGACATTTGATGATGATAGGTCAGTCTGCTAAGGTATGGCAAAATAAATAAAGCATTTGAAAAATTTACAGAAGATTGGAAAATGCACCTGTATTTTGCATAACACTGTACCCTGACTTCTATTTCATTGTCATTGCCAGTAGTAGCATTTTGTCACAAGGGATGGAGACCAGCATAATGTCTCGCTGGTCTTTAAGATGGGATATGTTAGACTGTTTCAGAGGGTTCTAGATGCTTTTTTTGGACAACTATATCAACTCCCAAGAACTGGCCTTTTGTTTCTTAAAATGTGGAAATGTACTGACACCTGGTGGCTAGGTTTTTAGTTGTAAATACTTGAAAAAAATGACCTGGCCTTTCTGCCCTGCCCTTTTCTTTTTAAATATGAATATAACTTTTGTTTGTCTTAGCTTTACTTTTTTCTCCTAAAACTTTAACAATATGACTCAGCCTTAATCCTATATATGAGCAGGAAAGTTTTTTCTCTTCAAACGTCTTTTATTGAAATCAGAAGTGATTTAGCACCTCCTTTGACATAATCAGGCTTTTACTGTATAGGAAAGAGGGGAAATAATTGTAAGTATTTCAGACTCTTTAAATTCAGGCAAAAAGAAAATCTGTATATTGACTTAATAATGACAGCTTAAGGTTGCACATATTTTGTTTATCTTGGGGAACAGCTGACCTAAAGAAATTACAAGGGGAAGATATTGTTCAATCAATTTCATAGGACTAATTCTTAAAATTAGACTGCTGCAATGACTCTGTTGGCTGTAAAGTTAAGAGCCAATAGTGTAGTTCCATGGTTGTAAATTAATCTAAGCGCAGGCTGTCACCAAAGAAAGCAGACTCCATTGCATCCCAAATAAGCTTCCTTATCTAGTTGAAAACTAACTTAGAAAAAAATGATCACTACAGCTAACACAAAGGAGAGGTCTAACTTGCAAGATAAGAGCATACGGGAGAGAAGGGCAGGGGTTCTGTCTGGTGGCAAGGCTCTAGTGAACTGCAGTGGTTAAGGTAGCTTGTAGGCTAAAATACAGTGCTTGATCACAGTTTCAGATGGGGAAAAACCCAACAATATGCAGGAGGAATGCTCTGTAGTCAATAAAAGATGTTAAAAATTGATACAATTTCTGTCATTTTTTTTTTTTTTCCTCTTTTAATTTGTCCTACCAGGTGAGGATAAGTTTTTTTATGTGACCTTTATTACTAGGAAGTATATTTATATGGGTTAAAATGCACTCAGTTTGAAACTGGATTTCTTTAATACAGGTCCTGGAATACTTACTGTGGGCCAGTATATGTATGGAATCATCCATTCCACTCTTATCTGTACATTACTTGGCGTGGAGAGCCACCCTTTATACTGCAGTTTCTCAGTGTTATTTTGATTGTCAAGCCAGCATTCATGGAGAGGTATCCTGATTTACCATACATAGAATTTCAGGTGCAAACAAATAGGAAATAAATATTTATTTAAACAATCCTGCTTCTTATCAGATCGTATATATTTAGGGTTCTGCCCATATTTCAAAATTTAACTGCAAAGCGGAGATGTGTTTCCACACAAAAATGAATAATCAATTCAAAGTGAAATTCAATAGTACTTTGTAATATAATCATAGTCATAGACTTCTGGCATTAAATAGTGGCCAGTCCCCATGCAAATATACAAAAAGTATTTTGCAAAGATTTTATTTTCCTTTTCAATTGTTGTTCATGACCTAGCTTTCATTACAGCTCTTTGCAGTTGTCTGAATTTAAGAATGATACAATTCTAAAATTAAATACCAACATAGAGAGTACGAAAACAGAATATATATTTTTTTTAATTTATTTTTAATACTTTGGACAGATATTTGCTCGCCGTGGTCTGATTAAAATTGATGAACTGAAGGAATTAGAAAATATTAGTTCTTCACTGGAAAACTCAGAGACAAAAAAGGTTTTTAGAGAGGCCACTCTAAAGGTATCATTCTGCAACTCATTATAAACAGAGTAGTTACAATCTCTATGAACAGAACACAGTTATTTACTTTATTTTTAATTTGTATCAGATGTCAGTAATGATTTTCAAGAGAGCAGTATATGAATCCAGAAGAAGGCCAAAAAGCTACTTTCGACCTAAGTTAAGGTTTAGCCTGAAAGAAGCACAAAATGTAAGTCTAACATTCTGTATAACCCTTATTTATGTTTACTATTTGCATGCAATGAATACGTGATATAATTCTGTTTCATACACATGGTGCTATTCACAAGAAGAAAGTTTTACTTTTTCAGTTTCACAGTTAACATATTTACTATTTAAACTCAGAAAAAACTTGAAAGGGGGGGAAGATGCAGTAATTACTACTTTAGAAAATACTCATTTTTCTAGCACTTCTACCTTAATACTCTCACTCATAATTTCTACTGTATTGTTTTCTAAGTAAAATACCATGCAGCAGTGTGTCTGGTTGCTAGGAAATTATGGCACTTCTTAAGTACTGTACCCACTGAGCATGATGCTTTGCTATGCCTTTGAAGCATGACATTCATAACAACAATATATTTTACAGTATATTATTTTCTGTTTTAAATGTGCACTTACTTTCTGATGGAGAACTGTTTGAAAGAAAACTTGCTTTATTGTAACTCAGTTTAGATATTACAAGGCTTACATTGCCTTTTCTTACTTAGTTGCCATGGCCTCGCACTCCTACTGAACGGCTGCTGACAGAAATGTTTGACGGTGTCGCAGCTCAGTTCCTCGCCATCCTGGAAGCGCTGTCTGATAGTAGCAGGCGTGTGTTGCACCCTGCCCCACCTGTTCCCGATGAAATTGAAATTCGTGATGTCATTTCAGAGCTTTTTTTTGCAGGCCTGGAAATCCTCTCAGGTAACAGCATAAAGAAGCAGAAAGAGTGCTGGTGAGGAGCCCAGACCTCCATTTTATTATTTTTTTCTTGGCTGTAAAAGAAAGAACTTGCCTGAAGGCATATATTTATTTTATAACAACAGCACCTGTAAAAGCAGGCAATCTTCCTTATCTTCATAAAATTTAAGATAAAAATCTGGATTGATCTGTGTGTTCTTTTATATAAGTAAAAATCTACAGTAGTTTACGCATATCTTTTCTGAATACAGTGGAGTTCACTTTCTTCATAGCAGCCCATACGATGCTGTGCCTTGCATTTATTGCTAAAATAGTATTGATAACACACCAGTGGCTCTTTAGCTATTGCTGAGCAGTGCTTGAGCAGCATCAAGGCTGTCTCCAACCTTCTTCCCCCGAAAGGCCAGCAGGCTGGGGGTGAGCAGAAGGTTGGGAGAGGACGTAGCTGGGACAGCTGACCTGAACTCACCAAATGGCTATTCCATACCATATGACATCATGCTCAGCAATAAAACCTGGGTCTAAGGGAGAGGATGGGGGGACATGAGTGGTTATGGTGTTTGTCTTCTCAAGCAACTGCTACACATTCTGAGGCCCTGCTTTCCCGGAAGTGCTCGGATATCTCTACCCACCTATGGGAAATAGTGAATAAATTATTCTTTTTTTTTGCTTTGCTTGCACACACAGCTTTTGCTTTTCTTATCAGACTGTCTTTATCTCAACCCATGAGCTTTTCCATCTTATTTTATCCCCCTGTCCTGTTGACAAGGGGGAGTGGGAGAACAACTGGGTGAGGGTCTAGAAGCCAGGCAAGGTCACCATATCATGGTGTTTCATGTGTTTAAAAAAAAAAAAAAAAATCAATCAAAGTTAGATTTAAAAACTCAAGAAAAACATTGGACTTGACGATTCCTTTCAAACTTTATTTGCTGGGCTCTGGACTGAATATAACCATAGGTATAGAGATACATTGTTAGTAAAAGAATACATAGAGACTAGGTACACTTCAGAATTGTATTTTCTTGATATGATTACTGGCTAATTGGAATATAACAAGTCAAATACAATATAAACTGATTTAACAAATTATCTATATTAAAGGTGGAGTGAGCAGTACTGGTATTCAAGGAAGTCATTGCACCAATCATTTTGGTATTATTAATGCATCATCAACCCTTCTGCAGTTGATACTAACAGGTAAACTGGCTCTGAATTTTCAAAGGATTCTGTACCCAGTGATGCAAATGCTTGGTGAGCTTTTGCTCATGTTAGTAGCCGTTCTATGTGTAAAGGAACTGCAAAATGCTGTCCTCTTTGTGTGAGATATGCTTGTTTATACATATAATATTAAGACATTCAAAAGGGGAAATGTACCAATTACAATTTTCTTAATGCAAGTATTATTTAAATAGCATATAGTAATATGGACATTTTAATAACATACTGCTCAGCATAGCAGTTCATCTAATTATGTTAACGCTCCTAAACAATCATTCAAAGGCCGAATTGTTCAATGATGTCCTGGTACATTCTTTCGGAAGAGAAGTGGGATGCAGTAACAGAAGGGCTGTTGTAAGCTTGTTGAGGTCCTTGGACCAATCATTGTGCTACTTTGGAAAATAACAGCTGTCTATTACTAAGTTAATATTGCTAATATCTTTTAATGAGTGACCACATGACAAGGTGATACGACAATGGCTGTGACATATTCTTAGGACTGCAGAGTACTGCTGAATATATTAGCTAAGATACTTGCTTAGAGTTCCAAGGACCAGGAAATCCCTTTTCTGCCTTACTGTGGTTTGGATAAACTTGAAGAGTGAGAAAATAGACTCCCTATGTGTACATGCACATTTTCTGATATAGTAATGAGAAATTCTCACCTATCTTGCAAGAAATTGTTCATGTTTCTATGCATTTTTTAACCCAAATTTTTGGTAAGAAGGGTCATTATGGGGTGATACCCAGATTTATGCTCTTTCTGCAAAAGAAAGGACTAGATCCTTGATATTCTCTACACAGGTACATTAATATCAATAGTTGTACAGCCTCTTTGGAATGTAACAGGACATTGCAGATACATCATTGAAGTTGTATGTAAGCATAGGCATTACAGCAAAATAATAAAGCTATTTTATCTTGTAGAGCTATTAAAGCATCTTTCAAGGTTATGCTGACTATTCAAAAATACATGTGGAGTTTTATCTTTGTATTTATCAATAACCAAATCATTAAATTAAATTAAAATGAACTTAAATTAAACTACTGAATATATATATATATATATATATATATATATATATATATATATATAAAAATAAATAAACCAGCTAAAATAGTTTTGTCATCACTGCAGGAGAAAAGGGGGTGTCAGGAGATGCAGCAGTGAAATTCATAAAATTAGCTTTCAGCTATGAAGAGTGGGACGTGTTTGATTCTGCGATTGAATTAGTTGTTAATTTTCTTCAGGTAATCAAGATGCTATTTAGACATTCTTTATGTAGTCTTTTCAAAGTACACATTTTTTAAGACAAATTTCTATTGTTTTTTCTCTCATTTAGGCTCAAGATGACCCAAAATGGAAGAAAGCTGAAATGGAACTTAAACTTCTTACACTGATGCAACCTTTATTATTTCCAGGAAAATTTGAACACGGTTTTTCTACTATTGAAAATAATATTGAAGAAGCTAGGATGCCTCATAGTTCTGAAAAGAAGCAAACATTTAGAAGTGAGTGTTGTTCAGTTATAGCTGTGTTTGTATTTCTAATATTTTTGCAGCAAGAAATTTTGTTTGTTATTAAAAAACTATGCAGCATGGTGCATGCTGTATTCTATAACAAAAACTGGAAATTGAGATACTGCCACCTATTGAACTTTGTCCAGTTTTCATGTGACAAAACATGACTTTATACCATTTCCGTCATATGTAGAAATACATGATGTATGTTAAATATACATCAGCTTATATGCAAAGATATAAAATGGATGGATGCTTTCAGACAGGCTTTCAGGAAAAAAGTGAGACAGACATGTTTGACTTTCTTTTGTCTGTTCTTACACTTCATTTATGTAAACTTTCTAGACATCAAAGTTAGAAAAACTTGTTAAAGAAACTGTAGTTTAGTTCTATGGCATTTCAAAAAACTGCAGATAACTTCAAAACTTCCTGTTTCCAAAACCAGAAATGCTCACTTTTCACAGAATTGAATAAGCTTGGGAATATCTGTCCTCTTCGTATTTACTGTTTTTAGACCATATTATCTGCTGGCATAAATTGGTAAATCACTCAGATGTTTTCAAACACAGGTTTGTAACTAGAAATAATGACTTGCCTTTCCTTTTCTTCCTTTTTTATAAACATTGACTGTAGAGGGCTCCTTAAAGCATGGAGAGCCTTCTCATGATCTTATAATTTTGGCAACAACAGTGTTTTCCTATGTCTCCACATCAAAACAGGTAATAACAAAATTAGAGACATTTCTTTTCAATGAATCACTTAATCTGTAATGAATGCATATAACTGAAGACCAAATGAATCAGTTGCATGATTAACAAACTGCAAGAATATAAAAAATGTATAAATATAAATATAAATATAAATATAAAAAACATGTACTTATGAAAAGTGATCAATTTGTGATTTTTAAAAATTTAAATATTTGTTTCATTTTTTTTTATTGGTGCTATGTAATCAGGCTACTTTGAAAATGTTTAATAGATATTAAATCTATTTGGAAGACCATGGGACTAATTGCATGTTTCAGCTAATCAAGCAGAGATTGAATTTCTTTCAGTATATTAGATTTAGGTGGGCAAATATACTCAGCTGTAGAAAACATTTCTTCAATATTTATAGAAATGGGAGATGTTACTCTAAGGAATGCTAATGGATTTATAACAGTGGTATGCCTGCAATTTAAGGTAAATTCTTACTGCAAACAAACAAGCAGCAGCAACAACAAAATCAAAGAGAGTGGGACTTTTTGTGCTGAAGTCTACTACAGAATCATAGAATACCAGGTTGGAAGTGACCCCTTGAATATCTGATTTAATATCTGATGGTTTATACCCAGAGTAACCACTTTTAGCTTACTTACTTAAACTGAGATTTCCCTGAATGTGCTACTGTGAGGGGAAAAAAAATACAGTGCAATGTCTCCACTAGCATTCACGTTAAAGTAGTCTGTGATCCAAAAGACTACTGAAAAAATTTCCTTATTAAAACCCTGTTCTGCTAACATGACATATGTCTTAACTGCAAAATTTATTTTAGATATAATTTGAATATTTCAGTATAACTGGGCACACACATTTTTAGCTTTAGAGTAATATTTTCAGTCAAAATACCTTGCCCGTAAGGTAGTTATACCTTTAGATAGCATGATTTGTCAGGTTTTTTATGTGACCACTGTATAATGGAGGCAGTTTACCTGGATTTAAACTCTTCTGGTTCTTCTACACTTTCCCACAAATCTCCTTGGTACCTAATCTGTCCAGGGAAGAAAGACAAATTCTCCCCTGATGAGTTACATGGTATAGCTGAGCCAATCTTAACAGCTTGCTGCTACCAAATGAGTGGCAAAAGTCATCTTGATTTACTACTTCTTCAGTCAGTATCACTGTCCTTGAAATTTTATGCTCATACACATATGAGTGTACAGATAGTATGGGTATAGCAAGCTTGAGTTTCATTGCACCTGAGATACTAGTCCAACTCAGGTATAAATAGCAATAATGGCACTCATCCTTAATTACTGTTCAGGATGTGTTTAACTCAGTGTAGATATTCCCTTTAAAAATGTGTTAATTAGGATGTTAACTGAATAGAGTTTTGAAATTGTTAATTACTCTTTTCACAAGATGCAGATATGTTTTAACATTTCTGTCAGTTGTTAGATATTCCACTCCAACCTTTTTTCTAGTTGTTTAAGTTGTTCTTCACTGCTACCTCATCTGAGATGCGCAAACAACCCATGGAAGTACTCTGTCAAGGCAAAAGTAAACCTACTAATTTAGATCTTCTTCTGCAAATATTTAAATACTTAATAAAAAACCTGTTAAAGTACATTACTTAGTTTCCCCAGAATATATTGACCATTATAACATTTCACAGATAGCTAATTTGCTTGTCTCTCCCATGTAATTTTCATCTCACAGTTTTCCTTGTCTGTGTTACTTTTAAAAGCTTGACAATAAAAAAAAGAAATAAAAACCCCCACCTCTAAAACCACTTATTTTGTTGGGTGAAGAAAGGCTTGGGTGGTCTACCGGAAATTACTTTTTAAAAAATATTTCTTAAGCTTTCAAAATGTTGTCATCCCTTATAAAAAAAGCTAAATGTGATAATGGTTTATTACTTCTAAAAATTTTGACTATTTATGTAATAAGTGTTTTGAGAATATTTATGTATGTACCAGTTTCTACAATTACATTATTTTTTCTTTCCAGAATATCCAACCTGAGAAAGAAATACTTGTTGATGTAATAATATTTTTGTGGCAGAAGTGTAAAATGGGACTTCAGCGAATCCAAATGAGTGGAAGTGACTGCTTAAAACATATCCACAAATACAAAGCTTACCAAGTACTCCTTTATCATAATATATTTCCCTTCATATGAATGTAATCTGTTGTAGGAAAGCCAAGATAAAATATTGGTATCCAGTCTAAGTAAATTTTCTTGTGGTAAAATGCAGATAGATATTAATTGAAAATGTGAATTGTATATACACTTTGAACACACTGTGCTCCCATATGCCAGTGTCAAAATATCTATTAGCCTTTTCCCAGTAAAGTAGCCTATTTTCTGCCAGTGGGCTGTGGTGGAAATAAACTAAAATAGTGAAAGCATTTGGGCATGATGTAGGAAGAAGTGTTTGGTGTGTTGTCACAGAAAATATCAATGTGTTTCAATAAAGTTCCCTAGATCAGTAGGAGAAGGTGGCAAAACCCTTGTAGCTTAAGAGAAGCGAGGTGGGCGTCAATAGCATTTGGCCCACTGGATAGAGCCACAGCCTTACCTTGAATTTTTCCTGAGACCGAGAGGCTCTTGGTGAAATGCAGTCTTCTGAAGGATAATTTACACTCGGTTCTCTGGGCTGCCAGCTGATGCTAACCAGTTTCTGGAGGAGTTAGTTCTGTGGCCCTGATCCCTATAGTAAAATGGTTCAGAGAATCACCGGAAGGTAGTGTATGGCTACTTTCCTCTGTGTGTACAACAGGAGCACTCAGGTCTCTTTTATACTGCAAAAGTGGGAAGATGTGGGGTTAAATGAGAGAGGCAAATGATCAGATAAGATGAAGGCTTACCACACTATGACAGAGTATAAAAGTTGTGCCCATAGAACATTCATAGACCTTTCTAAAATAATAATAGTATTCTAAAATTAAAAAGTGCGGTCTGAAGAAATAGGGGCTTTGGGGAAGCATAAATTCAGCATCTTAGTCTGGTGGCATTCAAAAGAAGAAGCCAAATCGAAGAAAGGAGTTGTGTCCATGTTTATGAACCTTTTTAAACAATTTTGAATGCAAAACTCTATCTACCTCTGTGATACCTAAATATCTTCCAAAAATTTGTTTTAACTCTGTCTTGATTCTTTTTCTTTTTCCTCCCCTCATTTTTAGTGGGTTCATGTACTCTGGATAATAAATGAAGTAATTCAGAAGAGCAGCATAGCAGATACCAATGTTGTAATGCTTGCAGAGGTAACCTTAAATCTAGCTACAATATTGGAAAATGTAGCTGATTCTACAAGTAAGTCTAAGAAAAAAGCAGGCAAAGCTTTCAACAAACATTTAGTTATCTTTTAAGAATAACTTTCAAGATTGGAACTTTCCTGAGTTGAAAACTTTGACAAATATACTTATTCAAAAATTATTGTAAAGATTGTTGAGAGTAAAATGATATTTTTTTTATACACAATTTCATCCATAATCAGAGCTAATGAAACCTGGTTTTCAAAGAATGTATGTCTTATTTCCTTACATTTCCAGTTCTACCGAAGTAACCCCATTTTGAATCACATCTCTTATGACTCACTCTCCCCACAGGTCTTCTACATGTCTCCTGGCTCCTTCAAAGTAGCCTTAGATCACTGATATGTTCTCTGAGTATTGGCTGGCCAGAAGGCAGTATGCACTATGGCTCATTTGGAGCATTCAGAGTGCTGGATGTCTAGTGGTAGGCCAAACAGAAGAGGCAAATATTGAGGTCATGCTGAAGCTTTTGCTTTTATTGGGTCATTAATTTGGATCTCTTGTCTACACAAGTCTTGTTTTTTGCATAGCAATTCAAATGTCTTTGAAATTGAACTTAACTTGGTTTATATGATCGGCATATAATGCAATCACAATCACATTAAGCAAATTTCCTTTCAAAACCTGACCAATGCTGAAAAATATGAGTATTTAGACATACTTTAAAAAGTTCTCTGTTGTGGATATAGTATCATGGAATATGAATCATAGTTCTCATAAATATTTTACAGTAACTAGAGAGTAGATTTTTAAGGACCCTTTTAGAGCGTATCTAAGAACAGGAAAGAATGACAATACCTTTTGCTTTTTTGAAAGTAAGAAAATCTTGGAACACTACTATTCATTATAAAGGTAGCGCAGGTATTGTTTTTTGTGATGTTATGAGAATCATACCATTCTGATGGAAATCGGATGAATCTTCATTGTAGCATCATCGCTATTTTCCATTCAGTTTAAATATGTCTTTTTGGAGGAAAAAAATCTGAATAGATAGGAGCCATTGGTCAAAAGAGCCTGATAGATAGCCAGTCAAGCTCATGTTTATGCTGAGAAGAGTCCTTTTACTGAATGAATGCTGAGTGAATATAGATCTTCTTATTTATGAGAAAGAGACAGTGAACAAGCAGAAATAAACAGGCTAAAGTGGTCGTCCCTCTGAAAGAGCAAAAAATGAATTTGTTTTGGTGAAGAAATAAAATTTTGACAGACTAGAGGGCTGTAACCAAGAACAAAGAAACTGCTTCCTATAGTTTTGGAAAGGAAGACACAATTCTGGATGCTTTATTTGTAAACAAAAATAATGTAAACAATCCAACTGAATGTTAAAAGGGTGATAATACGCTTTCAAAGAATATTAACTTGAAATAGTATAGATCATAAAAATATGACCTCACATATTTAAAAATCCTCCTACAAGTTAAATAAGCATTAAAACCACTGTGAATTAGATAACAATAGATGTGAACTGATTTAAAAATGGAAAATTGATACGAATGCTACAATGTGAGAAACTACAAAATCAGTCCAAGTTTTATTGGCTTGGTTACAATGTTGCTGTGAAACATAGGGTACATTTAAAAAGTCTATGTTACTGGATAATCATATACTGAATTAATATAATTGTACATATGTAGCTATTGTGTTTAAACCCTGAAAAGCTTTTCACGAAACAATGTAATTACGTCTTACAGTCAAGTACTAAAAAACGGAGTTATTGCCAGACTCTTAAGTTAGTAGTAGAGCTAATCAAGTGGTACTAAAATTTTCTGAGTATATTTCATTTTAATTTTCTGATTTTCTTCCTGTAAAAAAGGAAAGAGAAGAGCCTCTCTTTCAGAAGATGAAACCTGTGATATACCTGAAATACTGATGGTAATGTCTAATTAATTTTCATTAATACAGTGGTTTTGAATAGCACAAGAACACTTATTTCTATGTAAACCTTTTCTTTGAATTTTGTATTTAGATTTATAAAGCTGAAATGTTTCACACAATCGTGCTAGTGCAAAGGAAAAAAGAAAAGATACCCTTTCAAATGAAATAAAATCTGAAAGTTTTCCTGTCGTCTTTTTTGGTAATCTGTGATATGGAAGAAATTTTATTTGAAACTCTTTTTACAGCGTGATCATACTGATTTCCACTGTACACTCTTTTTTTTTATGCCAATGTATAGTACCAGCTTTAAATGGTTTAATAGCACATTTTGTAAAGGTCATGCAAACTTTAGACCCTGCTTCATTAGGAAAATATTTTGGGTTGTTCTTTTGCTTGTTTGCTTTTGTAAGAGTGTTGTGGAATAGATGGAACATCTCAAGTGTCCTTGCTTTGTTCAGTGTGTTCAGTGCTCAGCACTTTGCAGAAGTGTCTAATCAAATAATTCAAAATGACTTACTGAAACACATTAAGAAGAAAAGACACACATTAGTATTAGATTATTATTAGACTCAGGAATTTTGTCAATTATATGTCTTAATGCTTGCACACATGGAGAAGCTTTAATTCAGTGACAGCCTGCTTAAAGATGGTGTTTTCTGAAAAATCAGTGTTTTCTTAGCAGCATCTAATGGAATATTGAAAAACTGCTTGTGAAAACTACTGTGTTTGTCAACTTAATTCTCTAAGTTTAGTTTCATGCTGCTATAAGCTAATTCTTTGAGTTAGTAAATTGTTTTTTGAGTGCTGAAGGAAAATCAGTCCTAAATTAACTAAAATTACTTGAAATTTAAAACATTGATGTTAGTACACGAAAGCACGGGGAGCAGTGCCTATGTAAAGGTTATTTGAAAGAGTTTAAGCTGCAACAGCTAAGAATAAGAGCACTTTGCTTTTGATAGTCTGTACTATAGCTTTTAATGCTGTTATCTAGTAAAACCTGTTTGTTTGTGTTTTTATTTCAGAAAAGTCCTACAGAACAATTGCAAGTTGCTTATGAAAGCCTTGAAAAAGCAATTAATGGAATGAACACATCTCACTTAATGACACTCCTACCAGATGGAAAGTCGATATTTGACAACTGCTGTACAAAGGTAAAGGCTACAAAAAACTACATTGCAATAAAGTTTACAAATAATATATTGGATTTTGGTGACACAAAACTATTACTTTCTTCATACTTAAAAATTTTAGCATAATCAAATGTTCCTCATTTTCCTGCCCTATGTAAGAAGAGAATAGAAAAAATAAATCTCTGTGTATATGAAACAGCATTTTTCTCTTTCAGTAGTAAACTATAAATTCTTTTAGGTTTTCTTTGCCATTTTCTTTTGGAAATAATAATTTGCAGCTTTCTCCTATAAAATAAAAGCAGAAATCCTTTTAATATTTATTGCTTGCAACTGTTTATTATTAAAATTAATTTTGCTGTTGAATGGAGTTCAGATTTTCTAAATATTATCATTCTACACCAATATGATCTTTGTTTTGTGAACTGGTAACACAATAAAGCAAATTTTTCTGCAGTTTCATATTTATTATTAATCCAGTTTCCTATTGATTCTCAGGTTTTGTGTGGTTTTCTGTCTGTTAACCATGCTTTCTCTGACTATTGTTCTTGCTTCCATGCTCTCTTGAATGACTTCATATACCACAGTTATAACAAATATCAGTGTTTGTCAATTTACTGAAATAATAATGTCAGTGTCAAGATAAACACAGTAAGCTAAGTAATAAAAGTTTGTGTCTGTTTAATTGCCACTTCCTATTTATTAGGTGGTCTCAGATGATCAGAATTTTAATTCTGTTTTGGGATGTGATAATGATAAGACAGGAACAGGGAATGGTTTTGTAATGGATTTACACTTGGAGCTCATTCAGGCCCAACATCGAGTAGCTGTGAAACTTCTTAAAATGACACAAGGTAGGTTTCAGTAAAGTTAAATGATCTTCATAGCTTGATTAGAGTCCTCTGTTAATATATTATGTAATTCTAAGAAATAAAGGACTATCTACTTTCTGAAGAGGAGCAGATGTTGGTCAGTTTGTATGCCGCATCGAGACAGAAATAATGTACTGAATTTGCAGAATTTAGCTTTATGATATGATACTAGTCTCGAACCTCTAGTCAACCAATGGGAGTTAAACTTTGCTAACTACTGGATTTGATTCCTAGGCAGTTTGTTGTGATATACTATTTATAGTATTAACTGTTACTGTGCCAGTAAGGGAGAATCGGTGGATGCTCTATAGAATTTTGTTTCTGTAATGCTAGTTTTCTCTCTAGAGAATGACTTGAATATTTTATTCAATGCTTTTTGTTGAATTTGCTGAATTTCTACTCCTGTGAAATTGTCCTTATCTCTTCCTAGTCAGCAGATCCCACTCTTGCCAAATGCCTTCTAAAAAAACTCTACTTGGTCTCCCATTCCTGGTGGTTTTGTTTGCCTTTTTTTTTTTTTTTTTTTTTTTTAATTAAAAGCTAGTATTAGTTTGACATTGCAAAGCTCCTCTGTGCACTACTCTCTATGATCAAACAAGATCCCTCTTTTCCTGTGAAACTACTAAAAGCGTTAGAGCATGAGGGTGGAATATTTTTAGTAGCATGATCAGTCCAAGAAATTCTTGAACCAAAGAAGAGAACATGAGATGGAGGAGAGCTTTACTACAAAACATATTAACCCCTCTCTGTAATTTTCACAATAGCACTATCAAAATGAATAATTCAGAATTTCCTTCCCACATAGGTGCTCAAAAGGATGACAGAAGTCTTAAGTCTAGCAAGTCTCATGTGAAGAATCTTAAAGATTTCCATTATTTAACAGGTAAGGCTTATTAATTAAGATTTTAATAGTATAATAAATTATTGCTGCTATTTTATAAATGTCTTAAAATATCTTAATATTTTACAGAAGCACTTATAATGAGAAAAATAAAAAGGAATAAGCTATCCAGAGCAATCTTTTTGATGCAAAAGGCTGCACAGAAGTTCCCTAAAGAGTTAACTACTTCTTCCCAGAGGCGGCTACTGGAGGTAATAAAAAAAAAATCTTATGGTAGAAATTCTTTACCATGATCACAGTTTTTCGTGTTCTGTGTAATTAAGACTTGGATTAGTCCTTACAAAAAGAAGGAAAATGGAAGGAACTTGAGGGACATTGGGTGAAATTTTCCCTCAGAAGTTTCATTATGACGAAAGAATAAAGTGACTTAATACAAGGAGAGAGCACATCCTCAGATTTTGTGCACACATGCAGATTACAGGAAACGTGAAAGAAGATCTTTCTTTCTACACTTTATCACCTAGGCTTGCAATTATGAACCTATGCCTTGACAAAATGTCTTGAAGGTTTCTTTCTCCGCATTGCAACCTTCAATATCCTTCTTTTTCCAAGATCTATAAATTGTCCTAGATTACTTTGGCTGGTGATGATGACATGGACTTTATTTTATTCTTATTAAAAAAACAGTTCAGAAGTTGGAGATTTTGGCATTTATTGAGGCTAAAAGTAGATTCTTTGTGGGCTCATTCTGATATCTTTTGAAATCAATGGGAGTCTTTCCATAGAGCTTTGTACCACTATCTGTTCATGAAAATTGCCTTCTCATCAGTGGGGCATAAAATTTCTTTAGAGCCTGTACAACAGGTAACAGAATCTGCAATTCTTACTATATAATATATGAAAAAGTATTTTAAATAAGAAATTAATAGAAATTGTTTTTCTTTTAAGTGGCACAAATTTGGAAGCATGATAATTAACACACGAATCTTTTATGTCAAAAGAATACAGAAACTGGATCAAAAAAGTCATACACTAAAAATCTCTCTCATATATTTGTAAAATATATGGCAGTTATGAATATAAGATGTAGTGATATAGTATGAAAGTTGTAACTGTAGTCATCAATGAAGACTTTCAGGCAATTCCCAAGAAATGTGTGGTTATCCCAAACAAACATTTGCAAAGGCCTTATACTTACCTTCACTATATTTTACTTCTGTGTACTTTTCACAGAGGTAGATATCGGTAAAAATATATTTGCAGCCAGTTGCCAGAAAATGTCAGAATTAACTTTGCCTGAGCAAACTTAACATGATCTTTGATATTTATACTATGATGAAATATTTAATTATATGCTCAATTAATTTTCCTCCTTGAGGTGGGTGATGCTCATGTCATAAACAGCAAATCCATACCTTTATTTTCATGCTTCTGTGTAGAGGATTTTCCCTTTTTTATCATAGAACATCCAAGAGGTCTATATAGAATTACTCATATCTTCTGGTCTTTTATGCTGTCTCAGCACAATATGATATGTCTGTTCTTATTATGCTGCAAAATAGGAAAGCAGTTTATTTTTTTTTGAGAAACATAGAAATAACCTTTTCTCATGCAGTAAACCACTGGGCAGGTATGGAAGCTTCTGAGTTGTATGTGTATACTCAACTACATCACAGTGCTTAACTACTTGAGTTACTGTGTATGCTTTTTTTTTTTTTATTTCTCTCACAGTTATTTCATTCTTTTTTCCTGTGCTATATGTCTAGTTGAACATCCAAGTCTTTACAGAATTGGGTACACTGGTAGTTCTTGTTGTAAAATTCAATTAATGCTGTAAAAATCAATGAATGTGATTAAGCTAATACCACAGTGCAAGTCTGTGGCAGAAGCAGGGATAAAATGCATTTTTTTATAGTGACATTTGGCTTTTTCAACCATAAGATTATTCTCTATGCTCTTGCAACATGCCACATTTATTATCTTCCAAGTTTTGCAATTAAAGAACTACAGATCATGCAGTACCACTCTCAGTCACAACACTATTTTTATCCAACCTGGGAGCAGTTCTTTGCACTAATAAGAAATATGTCCTCAGAGAAGAATGAATCTGTGGTTCTTTTAATGAAAAATTGTATCATAGTACAGTTTAGCATAAAGAAGTATAGTTTTTAAGGAAACAATGAAGTTTCTAATTGCCGATTGCAAAAGGTGAATGGTTATGTGAGGGAAAGAATCACTCCATATCTTGCTTTTTATCTTAAATTCTTCCTTAAACATTTCTCACTAGGGTGGATGCAACACTAATCTAAAGGTGGGGGGAATGGGGTGAAGTGAGCGGCTGTGCAAACAATTGGCCATGTTATACGATTAATGTTCTATTAAATCTTATCTCTCCATTTCACTATAAAGCGATGGCTAGTTTTTGGTCATTTTTGGACATGAGATCCAAGGCTTATTCAATATGTGATCTGCCCTGGTAAGGTTGTTCTTATAGCTTTATAAACGTATTAGGACAGAAACAAGGAACTATTGAAGTGCAAGACTATAGGACTGTCATGTCACTGAATAACCAATAACTTGGGAATTTCTTTTTCAGTTTATCTTTGAGATTCAGTTCAGCCCAAATCCTTGGTCTAGTGTATGGTACTAAAAGGCTTCAATTAAAAACCCTAGTTGTAGGAATATGTCATCTCTCTTCTCCCAAAAGAAAGTAATTAGTCCAAGGCATCCTCGATCTCATAATCTCAGGGACCTGGTCTTTTTGGCTTTGATTTTCGTTGGACAGCTGCCACAAGTACAGATATAAAATACTAAGTTCTTAATATTAAATTTCCAAGTTAAGTTTCTCATATCGTGACATTGCAAACAAGGTGAAGAAACCTACCAATTTGCCATTCAGACCAGTAAGAAAAAACCCGTACCTTGATCTCCAACCAAATGGCCACATAATCACTATTTGCAGGAAGCCCCCACGTTTTTGGAAGATACTAATAGACTGTCAGTCAGCTCTCAGCTCCCTCCAGCTAACCAAAGGAAATGGCTTAGTCCTATTTTTCTGGGCCTGCGTTCTCTTCCCTTTTATTTATTTCTGGACTTTATTTCTTTCCTCTATTTCTGGAGTACAGAAAATCAGTCTAACCACTTCCACAACTCCTTCAGAAATTCCATGAATTAGGTCTCCGTCTCTCTCCTAAAATAAGAGTTGATATCTCTTTTGTTTCTTGCTGTGGCTAATCACTGGTTGACACTAATTGCTAATCAACGTTATTTGTGATCACTCTTTTTTTCCTATAAGTTCTTCCAAAATTGGATATGCCTCAGCCCTGCCTCTTTCTTATGCAACCCTGCATTGTCTTTATTGCACATTGTGAAATTAATCTGCATATATAAGGCTTACACAAAGTGCCATTCATCCTAATTTAAGATGTAAGATGATAGGAAAATCTATAAAAGTCTTCTACACAGCAGTGAATTTCTGTAAGAACATTTTGAAAACCATTTAAAAGTGTTAAATCTGTCTGATTGTTACATTTTAATAGTTTTTCCCCTTTGTTTTAATTTAAATTGTAGGAAGCATTAACTTTAATTGAGCAAGTTGAAGCTGAACAAAGTGCATTGTATCACAGTCTCAAAGAAGCTATGAGCAGTAAGAATAAAAGCAGGACTCCTCCTCCTCCACTACTACTTTCTAGATCACATTGCTCCATGACATTTAAACCAGCCCCATTCACTTCAGATATTCAGGTAATGTTTTTCATGATGATTGTGTAAGAGATAACTACGCAATACACAGGAGAGGACAAGTTGTTTCAACAGTGCTATACCATCACAATTTTCTCTGTTGTTCTTGAGAAATTATGTTATTCTGACTTAAAAGTATGCTTCCTCCCCGCCCCGCCCCCCCCCCCCCCCCCGCCCATGAGTCAATTGTGACTAACTGTTTTGATCTTCATATTTGCATGAAACTTTTTTCATCTCATGCATCATGTTCCTTGGTGCTTCTGCAATGTAACACTTATTTATTCTACTTCTCAAAAGCTCATTCTCTTGCTTAGGGCCTGATATACTCCTAGTTACCCTCTGAAGAGATGCAAGGCTGTTGCATCATGTGATTCAAGAAAATACCACACTGAAGCCTCTGTTAATGAAGTGCTGAAGTGCCATAGTTCAGGTTGAAAAATCTACCTTCTGTTGAACATGTAGAATCACAGAACTACTCCAATCATAAGGGATATTAGGAGAGGTCTCTAGTCTAACCTTCTGCTCAAAGTAGGTTTGGCTATGAGATTAGACCAGGTTGCTCAGGCCTTTGTTCAGTCAGTTCTGAAAACCTCCAAGGATGGAGACTGAACAGCTTCTCTGGGCAACCTGTTCCAACAGGGAATGCTGTTCATGGGGAAAACTTGTTTCCTTATGTACACTTAGAATCTCTCTTGCTTCAATTTAGGTCTATTGTTTTTCATCTTTCTACCATGCACTACTGTGAAAAGCCTGGCTACATCCTCATCACTTGCTTGCAGGCACTCAAGGGCTCCCGGTAGGTCCCCTGAAGCTACCCCTTCTCCAGGAAGAATAAGCCCAGATCTCTCAGCCTCTTCTTGCAGGGCTAGTGCTCCAGCTCCTGACCATCTTGGTGGTCCTCTGCTGTAATCACTTTTTTGCTCAATTTTTACCTCATGTCATTGCTAAAGATACTAAACAACACAGGTCCCAGGATAGTTCCCTGCAGTGCTCCGCTTGTTACAACCCTCCAGATAGAGTACAAACCATTATCAACTACTCTCTGACTCTGGCCTTCCAACCATTGTTTCACCCCTTTATCTGTTTGTACCCCCATACTGTATCATCCTAACTTGGATATAAGAATATTGGGAAAAAGTGTTAAAAAGAGTGCCTTGCTAAGGTGGAGGTAAATGGCAACTGCTCTTCTCCTCTCCTCTGAAAATCAGGTAATTTTGTCACAGAGGCCAGTCATAGTGGTCAGCCATGATTTGATGTTGGTAAATCCATTCCGACTGTTCCAAATCACCTTATTCTCCTTCCTGTGTCCAAAAAGGGTTCAAACAGGCTGAAGTATGAAAAAATAACTAGCTGCTAAATAGTTCCTGGAGAGAGAAATTTTCATAGTGTTTTTGCAAGCTTCTTCAAAATAATGATGTATATAAAACCAGTGTAAACTTGCATTTTAGTGTAAGAATTTCTGTGAACAGTTGTTCTTTAATTTGCAGTTCTATTGCAGTTTGATCAGTGAATTTCAAATAAATTAATTAGGTAAAGTTCTTCCTTTTTGTCCCTAATGAAAATAAAATTTAAAAAGATAATTCTTTAAAGTCTGGTAGTTCATCTGTTTTAGTAAGTGTTAAGACTTCCTTTTGTTCGATGCAGGAAAGTGAATGTAACATATTCGGCCACCAGATGGCGCAACGCGATTAGTAGTTTTATAATTCGAGCCCATAAATTCTAGAATTTTTTTTTTCCTAAAGTTACACATAGCTTTTGAGAGGACATGAAATGTATTTTTTATGAAGAATGTGCTAACTGGAAATGGATACTTAGGATTTAATTAGACATATATAGTTCTTGCACTAGAAGTCAAAGTATCTCTAAATATCCTAAATATCCTGATTTTAAAGTTGCTCATTTGCTGAAAATAATCTACTGTATTTCATTATCTACTTCTGAAAAACAGTCAGATTCATTGCAAGACAAATCATGTGTATCCCAATAAAAGTTAACATTTTAGCTGTACAGAATTTTTATATGTTGAAAAATTACCTAATCTGTCAAACCTCCGGTCTGTTTAAATGTCTACTGAAAGTAAATAGACCTAGTACAGTTTTTAGTAGCAGAACTGTAATTCAAGAGAATTTCATCAGATGCATAACTTACTGAAATCTATCTGCCCAGTTCTGCAGAGATGGAATAAAAATTATTTTCCATGTTTGATCTCACTGGATGTGATTTAGCACTGATCCAGGAATGCATGCTCACATTCTTCCTTGGTTAAAGATATTGAAAAGTGTAGATGATATGCCCAATCAGATTATCAGAAGTTTGATGGCATTAAAAACCATTGATTTCAATAGGAACTAAGAACATGGCTTGTTTAGAAATTATTACTGCATTACTTCATATCTGCATTTCTGTTGCCTGCTTTTAAGGACTGGTCCTCAAGTAGTTTGCTGAATCAGAACCTGATGTCAACTTTAGAAGAATACCACTGCATGGATCAAGTAACAGATTTAGATGACTTTAAATCTACAGGATGACTCATGGAGTTTATGCTTTGCGATAGGTTGAGCTATAGGGTAGCTCAAGGTAGGAGACAGGATAGTCATCTGCTTTTATTGCCAATGTAGTAGATCTAGTCCTCCACCTAAATCAATTTATAGTTTCTAGTGCAGTTAGACTATACATTTTTATAACTTAAGGGGTTTTTTTCAGAGACTGTTTTCACAAAATTAGTACATTCTGCATTGCATTAGGCAAAAGTTGGAAATACTATTATGTATCAACTCATTTTGTTCTCATTTTCTTCAAAGGTTTCATGGTACAGTATTTTGGGGTGTGTGGCAGGAGAAAGTAATATGAAAGTAAGGTTAAATAACAATAAACTTCCAAATTCAGGAGAAGAGGTAAGACAGAGGTAAAACTTCTTCAGGTCATTCTCTCTTCCTTTAAAAAAAAACAACTTTTTAAATGTATACATCTGATATCTTAAACCAGATAACTGGCTAAGCCTTTGACAAACCTTTTGATCTTTGTTGTAAGCAACTGAAATTTTGCTAAGATGAAGGCATACCAAAACCCCCCAAAATTTCTAGGAACCTTTTTTGAATAATGACTTAAATGATACATAAGCTTCATGTTAGACAAGTCTCTGTTTCTTCTGTTATCACTCTGTTTTTTGAGCAACATGTAAGAAATACAAAGGAAAATAAACTATATAACATATGTATGGAGTGTGCCCAGACACTACTCTTGACAGAGATTCAACAAAAAAAATTCTAAACAGATATAAAATTTAATATTTTTCTTAATTGTGTAACTTCTGCCAGCTATTTCTTCTTAACAAGGCCTTACCTTACTTAATTCTGGCAACATGAAAATATCAACTCCTTCAGTAACCTTCATGTTCAGACACGGTTGAGTTCTAGGTTCATGCTCTTTCCCTTTTGTGTTGTGAACATGTAGTGTGACAAATCATCCCACACATTTTTGATTACTTATGACTGATCATGTGACTGTGTCAGTACTCTTTTATAATATTTCTTCATTATAATTTGATGTTTTATTTTCTGAATTTGGTTTGGTTTGTTTTTTTGTTTTGTGTTAGTGTAGTTTTCTCCTTCGGATAACCCTCTGATATTCCTGGACAGACTGAGAGAGTTCTGTTTTTCACTCACTTATGCATGCTGTTGCATTGTCCACTTGAATGACAGCTGTGATCCATCCAAATACTCTGCATTTGAGGTTTCAAGAAAAGGGCAAAAAGCTTCGGCACATCCTCTTCATCAAACTTTACTGTAGTTGCAGACCTGAGTGATCATTTTGATATCTGGAAATCTTATTCTTGAAGAGTTCTGTTCTTTGCAGGACAGGTCTCTGTTTTGCATTGTGACAGAAGAATGATCTCAACAGCTTTTACCCCATGTTTCAAGCTTTCCTGGTTTTGTGAGCAAGTGTTATATTAACACTGATAGATTTGTCTTTGGTGATGGAGAGGAAATACTTACCTTTTCACCTGTTCCCCCATCTCTCCCAAGAAAGAAGGTGTATAAGAAAAGAAGGTGTGTGTAGCTGCTGGCAATAGAGGCTTTGATGTTATTCTTGATATTCTTATTATCAAATCCAGATAATCAAGCTTCCTGCAATGTCCAGTGAACTAGTTTCAATATACAATCCTGCTCCAGGTAAATTAAGTATTTCATTGGAGACTTTCACCCCACTGATAGCTATGTTTTCTGTGAGATTGCTGCAATCTATCCAAACCACTGACAGTCTTAGGTCTGTCAGGCACTAGAGATGTACAGGCCCAAGGTTAGCCATATGCCTCAGCAGTGGAACTTCTGGTTGCTTTAGGATAATGCTTTTGCAAAATGCTGACCTGCAGACAAAGTCACTATCTACCTGCTCCATGGAAAGTGTTTAGAATTCTTCATGGTGGAATGAGCTATGCACTTGACAACATGAGAAAAGTTTGCTCTAAAGGGATACTACAGACTGTCTCACGCTAATTTCTGGTCTGCTGGTTCAGGATTCAGCCCTGGCATTCGAAGGGATTTCTGTTGTTCAGAGGTCTCCTTATGAAGGCCAGATAGTATTTGAATAAGAGCACTGTGTTGATGCTACATTCTGATGATCTTGTTTCTCATGTTGTGTTTCAGTCACTGTGTCAGTTGTTTGTTGTTTCAAGACCCTAACAGTTTCCTTTGTGTAAGTTTTCCTGGTTATGGAGGGGAAGGTGGAAAAGCCTGTTAGGAGTGAGCCGTGATGTTAAAGTGCAGGTGGATATTTACTTGGGGAAAAAATGAAGAGAAGATCTTGAAAATACGTTGTTTGTTTCACAAACTCCACAGTCCTGTTAATGGTGCTGAGAGGACCCGAGACATCCTCTGCCTGTATCTTAATACATGCATGTGGTGTGTATGGAGGAGAGCCATATGCTCTTTCTCTGGAAGCACAGCTCAGGGCAAGAATGTTTCCAGCAAACATGCACACTCACTGTGTGAATGTGCAAATGGACAAAAATGTCTTAGAGAAACTCCAGGTCCTGGTACTTAGCTGTTCTCTTAGGTTATGTGCTCTGTTTACTCAATTGCATTCCAGAGAAAACTGATAATTTTTTTCCCTGTAATTTCATTGGTTTTGCATTGTCTTCAGTATTACATGGAATATTACATGGAATTACATGGAAACATTACGTGTTTGTTAATCTAGGTTGTACTTTGATTCTATTCAAGGTAATTAATTAATTTAACAATAAAAGTTTTGAATTTGAAATTTGTTTTTGATATGTACAATGGGTATAACTAGAAAATATTTTTATTGATAGATACCAGCTGATGGGAAAAGCCTATTGGAAATACAAGGTTTAGATCCCAATGAGAATTACATATTTGCAGTCGCAGCATATTCTTCTGATGGAAAACTTATTGGTGATGCCATTGGAGAAACAACTAAGCCAATCCTTGCTTACTCACCTCTTTCTGCTACCACTGTTCGAGCTTATCTAACTCAGGTGGGGTTAGAGTTTTTTGATAATAAACACATACTCTAATTTGGTTGTAATTACATGTGTTCACTGGTAGCTCTAAAACTTCTTTTGATAAAAACTCAAGACATTCTTGCCAAAAGCTTGACAAGCACAAATCACAATTTTAACATCACAAATGGTGTATCTGAGTAACTCAATTCTTAATTCAAAATTATTGGAAATTCCAGTTTAAGGGGAAAGATGTCTCTCAGCTAGTTTTCTTATCCCTGTTCCTGTTTTTCAGCCTGTATTCAACTTCTTTCTTCTTTTTGTCATTTATTTTTTCGTTTTTGCGATTGAGAAAAAGTGCTAGAAATCATCTTATTAGTCATTACAGTATAGGATGAAAAAAGTGATTGAATTTACCACATATCAGATCCAACCATTTTCATATTGAAATTATTTTTGTAGTGTCTTGTGGAAGACCACAAAGGCTCTGTCAGACCTTTTCATAATTTTCTGTATTCTTAATAAAGAAAATTTAAAACAGGTTGTGGCATGGAGAAAAATGAAATTGTCTAGCTCTATAGATCAGATCATGGGGAACTGTTAGAAGATTTCCTAATATCTTCCAGCGTAAGAGGTATCCACATGAATTTATAACTACTTGTGTGACTCTGTTTACATCCCATTATCCAGAGAAGCAGCACATTCTGCAGTATTAGCAAAAGTAAAATGAATCTAGATGAAATAATATGCCTTCAAAAACTGCAGCACAATACCTGTGAAATATTCCACAAAAGGCTGTTAGATTCCTGGTTAACAGTCAAAAAACTCTTTCCCCTTCTCTGATGCTAATTCTGGAGGCAAACTAGTACTAGTAGAATCAGATTGCTACTACATGTGTTTTATACAAGAATGTCAGAATATTCTTACAGAAATTTTAAATTTACATGTCGGGATGAGTTTTAAAACTTTTCCTTATACTATAAGCATGCTTGGCTTGGATATTTGACGAACATGGAAACTTGCTCAATTTCCGTTCAATTTCCTTTTTTTTTTTATTTTTTTTAATTTGTTTTTATTATTATAGGTAGCCTATCAGACTGGCCTCTATACATTAGCCAGAGAAGCATTTTCACCAATGTGGGATTATTTTGTTTCAAATTCTTCTCCACTGCCTGCCAATGCAGCTGTTATTTCTGCAAGTAGTAATTTGACTATATCTGAAAACAGGTAACTGGTGAAAACAAAATTAAAATAATAGTTAATTGTAGATGTGTACATTTTATTTTAAAGAGTACCAGGTTGTGAAATTTTGTTCAGACTTGCAATATGAAAAACATTCAGGAGAAAAAAGGTGTGAAATGTGTTATAAAAATACAGTGATTTATAATTAGCAGAGGATTTTTGTTATTTATGGAACTGCTAGCGTTTATGCACCTAATTCTTTATAATGATTGCTTTCCAAGATAATTGGACAACATTTATAAAATGGCTATTAATTATGTGTGATGCATTTTCATATGCATGTAATATACACTGGGTTCTTGACTTTCCAATTAAGGGAGCAGTAGAGTTCAGAAACTGAGAAAATTTTGTCGAAAGCACCACACAAAATGGGTAAATGCATGCTAATTTTGTTTTGGGGTTACTATATAAATCTGCCAATAATGTTTGAATATATTTAAAGTGCTGTAGAAAATATATTAAAAATTGACTAATTTATAAATAAATTTCAAATGTTCAGCCCTAATATTATGGGTTTTTCATGATGACAAAGCCCAGCGAGAAATTTTGCACTTATATTCACTGGAATTCAATAGTTCCAAATGCAAAAATAAATCAAAACTTAATTAAGTCACAGATAAAAGAAAGAGTCTTGAATGAAATAATAGATATGAAATACTATAATAAAAATAATACTTTTAAATGTTAATCAGCTGCTCATAATTTGTTAATGAATTAACATCCAGTATAACTGAACTCAAAGCATCATCTTCACTCGTGGAATTCTTCTTAGACTAATTATTTCATTAGGAAAGTTTTGGCAAACTTGTGGAGGAGGTATGAAAAAGTTTTGCAGCATCTCTGTTTCAGTTCGACAGACTGGCTTAGTCTTGAAACCATGTTGACAAGAAGCAACCTTATTGCAGGTGTGTTAATAGTACTTGAATGTTTCAAGAATTAAAGAAATAAAGATCTATGTTTCAAGAAACTGATATTAGGGGGATTTCCTAAAAATTTTGTCAGAATACTTCCATTTCCACTTTACAGACAGAATAACTGGTAGTCAGCTATTCTGAGACATGCAATGTAACTAGTGTTTTCTCTACATTGTTTTGATTACTTGCATCAGACCCCACAGTATTCTCATGGTAATGCTGTTTGGATGCAAGCAGATAGTGTAGGCTTGTGTGTGCTTTGAATCCTGTTACAAGAGAAAGTAATGTGTCTAAGTGTACTTCTGTTATCTGGGGCTCAGCCAGACCACTGGTGTGTATCCTGTCTGTCCTTCAAGTGCCACCGTGTGTCTGATACTAGGCATACAAATTGACCAAGGGTCTTGATGTTGCATGCCGTAAGAGCATTTGGGATTTACGGGCAGCTTGTGGACTGCACTGGTGCAGACAGATAATCACCAGACATCCTATGTCATGACTATATGGATGTTTTAAATCTATCCCTGGCCTAGACAACAAAGCAAGGATGCAAGTCTGGTCATTGTGCTTTTTTTTTTTTTTCACTTGTTTTTCATTAATCTTTTATCCTAAACAGTTGGGGGGGGTTTGTAGGTTGATTTTTTATTTTATTTTTTTTTTTAAACCCACATACTGCTCTAGAGATAACATTTGAATGAAGCTACTTTCAGATAAATCAAATGCAGACAGAAAATTTTAAATAATTGTGCAAAGCAGTTTCAGGGATTTTGCTTCTCTGACAGTTATGTCCAAGCCTATTTTTTAAAAAAATTTTACGATTAATATGGAAGATTCTCAAAGCTGAAGTATCAGACTTGAAATGAGGCAGTTTCAGTTTTACTGATCCGTAGCTAAGAAACTAGATAGACTAACTTGAAAGTAAATAGGACGTAAAGACAGTAGAGGGAGCTGGAAGGAAAGGAAATCTTTTATTTCCAGCCGGAAGCCCTGTTGATATCTTGGTAATGTGAAGTATATGAATGTATCTATTTGATCTTCCTTGTTGAGTTTCAGACTCTTTTAGGAAATACAGTTGAGGAGAAGGAGGCATTTATTTCTTATATTTCAAAGCAATAGGATTTTTCCTCTAATAAAAATAGAAAAAAAAAAATAGCAAGGACACATGACCTCTACCCCCAGGGAATTAAAACAAAACAAAAAACCAAAAAAGCAGGCAGAAGAAAAGAGATGCTTTTGAGACTTGTAGTACAAGACATCAGTGATAAAAAGGAGTCTGTTACTAATACTTAGCAATGGACTTCACAACCGCATGTGTTATTGTCAGAACACAGAAAATTAATGTGTAAAAGGAGACAGTTAAAATAAATAAGCTGTAGCATCCCAAGTTTTCCAAGGAAGTTCAAAGTAAGTTTTACTGGATTAAATGAAACAACTAAGGAAAAACTGTCTTGGGATAGTAGAAGGCGGACAACAATTTGAAAAGAGGTCTTATCCCTTTTATTTATTTTTTATGTTGGAAATTTTAAAAGTTTTTTTTCAGTTTTATGTATGAATCTTATTTCCAGAAGTAGCTACAGTAATCCTTTTTGTCCATCATTTTAAAATTAAAGACTGCATTTTAATATAACGCAGTTTCAAGGATGTGATATCTGAATCATCATTAATATGCTTTTACCATATTGCTTTTTTATTTTGTAGGTTATGTTTTGAAGCTGTGTCTCAGACTTCTCCTATTACCTTGCGCCTCTTTCTGAGGAATATATTTGCTGTCTGTGACATTAATGTCATGGAAGGAACACTCTTCTGTGATTCCATCTGTTCCAATGAGATACTTTATAAGAAACAAGTATGTGTGGCTTAAAATAATATACTGGATTTGATTTTACTTTTTGATCAGATTTATTTCATCATTTCAAGATAAATGTTGCAATGTACAAATCCTATTTACAGAATACTTAATCTTCTGTGAGTTATCTGGTCTTCCTTTCTGAAGTATTTTAGTAGCTGTTGGGTTTTTTTTGTATACTGGTGGAAAGATGTTTTCTGAATCAGTTATTGCCTAAACCAAAGCCCACTGATTCCAACTGAAGAAGGATTTTCATTGACTTCAGTGATGGTAGACTATAATTTAAGAAAGACGTATAATCATTGTTATTTTTGTCCTACTAAGAGTCATCTTGGATTTTTAATTTTAAATGTTTCTGCTATTTAATACATATATTTTCTTTAACATTGAACTTCTAACAGGGTTTCTAATAGGTTTAATGTACTAAGCTTCTTTTATCTTATTATAGACTTTCTTATAGTATAATGACATGTTAATGGCACAAAAAACTTTCTTTTTTATTTGGATAATCAAGCTTTGCCTCCCATATTATTACATTCCTATTCTACTCTTCCTTTCCTGAAGTACTTGTCTTGTAAAAATGTGAACACTTGATTAGTCAGTGACTTTATTGGATCTGCTCACACATGCAACGACTGTAGCAGATAACTGGAAGGGAAATGAAGGAATTGTTATCCTCCCCTTACCTATTCTGAAAGGTTAGCATGTGAAATTTCCACTCCACACAGGTTGAGGTTGTTAACCAGGTTATAAATTTAGAGGGCACAATTAGGTCAAGAACAGTCGTTTCCTTTAGAATCATGAATAATGTTGCATTTGTTTATATGCTTCTAACAGGTGTCAGTGTAAATTAGCTTTTAAACTTTTACCTTACTTGCTGCTTACACTGCTTTTTAAACTGTAATAACATCTGTCATCTTTCACTCTTAAATTATTTAAAATCACAAAATTCATATTTGAATCAAAATGTGTTTTTCTTTTACAGATTGCTAGATTAGCAGAATGTGAAAGAATGGCTGTGGCAATTGAACTTAGCAGTTGGCTGAATGATGCAGGTTACACCCTGCAGTCTATTGTACAATGTTATGGTCTCCTTGCTCCAATTATTTATCACAAGATTTCTTCAGTGCCAGTGGTTCAGGTGAGAGCATTTTAAGACAAAGCAACTAGCATCCAAGTTCTGCAGTTATAGTGATTGAAATTAACTTTATAATGGAGTGTACAGTGGGAGAGCTAAATCTCTAGGCTTCAAGTTCTTAGTAGCTGCTGAAAGAAAAGCCTTTTGTGTTTCTTTTGTGTTCCCAGTGCATACATGTTCAGTGTAAGCTGCACAGATTCTGCTTTCAGACATGCTAGAGTAACTGCAGAATATTGATTGTTTCTTCGGGATGATTTGTTGGTATTTTTAAACTATAGTAGAATCTACAAAGTAACTTCTACTTGAATGCTATTTGCAGATGGTAGCTTGGAGGAAAGAAAAGCAGCATTTGCCTATGGCTTTTTTTGGAATGTTTGCTTCATATACAGTTTTCTTCTTGAAAAAAGAAAGCTATTCAATGTTTTGATAATGCAGTCTTCAGTTTTCAGACATGTTCTGCTTTCCAGAAGCAAGCACCTTATCTTTGAAAACAGAGTCCCTGAATCTTTTCCTGCCATTTCTGAAGCAGCAGATGTGGTTTTTAGATTCAGAAAGGATACAGTAGAAACATGCAACTTTCTTCCTCTAATTAGGTAGTTTTGTCAGGGAGCAGCAGTAAGAGCATATTTACTCTGTAAGGAGGAATGAGATGACTACAGTGCAGGCAAGGAACAGACTAGCAGCATCTGAACATGGCAGACAGAGCAGGGTGTTGGTAAGAGGATCCACCGAGAGTCCAGAGAAGGTGAAGTTATTGGGCTGACCCATTGTCTATCCAGGAGAAAAAGTCAGGAGCTGTAGGAGTTGGAGCCAGAGACTGGAGACAAGGATACAACACAAGTCCAGGGTCCATCCAGGAGACAGAACCGAAGACCAGCACACCAGTACCGTAGCTCAAGCAGGGACTGAAGGCTTGTTCCTGAGCTTAGTTGGGACTCCTAGGCCCTGGACAGAAGGTGTGAGAGGAGGCCCCAAATGAGGCTGCTCAGGGAATGACTATTTGGGCAGTCAGAGCCCTGAGAAGTTTTTAGGAGTGTTAAAAAAAAAAAAAAAAAAAAAATCAATTTACATACAGGGATAGTCTCTTGCGTAGGAAGTCATTGGCCGTGATAACTTACTAAAGGTACAGCTAGCCACTGGAAATGGCTCCTGTTTCAGATTTCCTAATTAAAGGGAAAAATAAAGTATTTGCATGTTCTTTTGATAGTCAAAAATGGGGGAAAGAAGTCTTTTATTTTTAGAGCATACTGGAAACACTTTTCTTTCATTTAAAATTCTGACCAGCTCGATATATCTTTAAGTAGTCCTCTACTAGGAGACTAGGAGTATGTCATCTTACTGCATTAAGCATTCTTTGATTTCATGTTAATTAAATCAGCAAAATATCCATCATGTATCTGTAATTTAATATCTGTGATTTTGTACGAACATGTCATTTATTCCAAAGAGCTGTGGTGAAATCCTGACACTGTTAAATTCAACGGAAATTTTGTTACTGGCTTTTGTAGAGCCAGCATTTCATCCTATCTGTTAGATTTCAAAGTATTTTCAAAGTTTGCCATCAAATACAATAGGTTACGTGGAGGTACAAGCTTGTAAATGTGTTCTAGACTCCAAACTTTGTTTTAACCTTTGTATTTACAGATCCTCATTAAGTGCTTGGCTGTCCTTCAAGAAATTCCAAGTGCCGCTTTGCAGAAGAGACAAGCAGGATATTATGAGAGTATTCAGCATATGATAGCTTGTGCTTCATTTTATACAGCAAAGGTATGGTGTGTGTTACTGTGCTTACAGCTTAGTTTAAGGTACAGCTCTTGTCATTTAGAGAAAAAAAAATATTTAGTAAGCCGGCCTTCAGAGTGGTATCTTAGAGAACAGGAACTCTTAAATAGTAAAGGTATAGAAATATTTATTAATATATTTGTATCAGTGAATTTTATATAATAAAGACATTTTGACTTCTTTAATAGAATTGAGAATTTTCATTTGTTCAGAAAATTGGCTGTGACTATTAGTCCATGACATTAAATCTGTATTGTATATCACTGTGTGTATTTTTACATTTTTACATTTAAGGTAGTACTATTTTTCAATAAGGCCTGTATGTAATATATAAATTTAGAAGCTTATTTACTGCAAATAGGCCATATTTTAGTTTTAATAAGGTTAGCATATCTGGCTTATTTGCTAATTAGATACAAGAGACTTCATACTATTTAGTCCCACATGCTGTCAGGAACATAAACACCTAGACTTTTAACTACAATACATATCTTCAGATCACATCTATGATCAGATACTCAATCTAATTTTGTGAGGTAAGGAGAAACGTGGTACCTGTAGGATTTTTTTCCTCAGGTATGGAGACATGCTAGAGTTAAAGTACCTGGCATGATAAATGTATGATGCTGAAAAAGTCAGCTTTCCTTTGGCTCTGAGTACGTGTCAGCTAAGAGCTCATATGGAAGCTGAGCTGTGGCTGATGCTTTGAGAGATTTCTCTGTGTTGGTGATCCCTCACCCCAGTCTTTACAGGAGCTGGATCGCTGTGCTCACCTCACTAGATCAGATCAGTGTCACATATCCTTAAAAGTGCACTGCAAGAAGAAACAGTTTTCATTCTTTCTATAAAAATTAGTATTTTAAGCCTTAACATTATATTTTCAGTATCGATCAGTTATTTCATGGCTGTGAGGGCAGTGTCAGGGCATGGTGAGGGCTGGGGAGCCAGGAGCCAAGGGCACAGGGCAGCACCCGGCATTGGGGTTCAGCCAGGAGTCTGGATCATCAAGCGGGTTTGTGCTGATGAGGCAGGTCTGAGCTGAAGCTGGGAAGTCAATCCACAGGTCAGGGTCAGACCTGGCGAGGGTAGCTGGGGTCAGACACAGCCCAACAGGCTGGTCCATTGTAATAATGGGAGCAGTCTGAGGTCACGCTGAGGAGTTAGTCCAGACCAGTCAGGTGTCCAGACCAGTGGATCTATCGCCAGGCCCTGACATGGCTTGGAGCATGCTGGAGACCAGCATTCCTGCCCCTTAGGAACTGGCAGGGACTGTAGGCTCAGGCCTGAGCTGAAAGGGAGCTCCTGGCCCCATGGAGGGAAAACCCAGGTGGAGGCTATCAAGACCAATAAAGCCTATTAAGAACCTTGAAAACTTGAGATAGTATTGTTGGATTCCCCAGATAAATGACTGTCTGCTTGTACTGCTGATTTTTTTTTTTTCATTAGAAGTAGCTTTTCAACAGAATAGGATACAGAATAGCAAACAGAATGAGTAAATTGCAAATGCTTCTGATTAATCCATGGTATATGGTTTTCTGTTGAGTTACAGTCAGGCCATGTACTGTATTTATCGTAAATTAATCTATACACTTATTTTCTAACCCAAAGACAAACATCTTAACATGAAGTTACCTTTCATGCAGTAGAAGCACTTTGGCCTTTAGAGCTCTATCTAAAGGAGATAAAGCCATCTAAAAACATTTCCTACACTGTTCATTTATAAATTTCATAATTTAAAAAATAAATTTCACCACTGCTTTCACTAATGCAGTTGGGATTTTCAAGTGTTCACTTGATACCAGAGAGGTAAATGAGGATCATTTTGTTAGCCTTTATATTCTTTGATAGCAGTACTGCTTGAGAACAGGCAGAATGTCAATCACAGCAGTAGCTACTTCTGGTTAAATCTTTTTATTCTCTGGGGGATAGGTTAAGCAGAAGTAGAACACATAGATAACATATCTGCAATTCCAATTATTTTACAGGTCTATAGTTCTGTTTTTTTATAAAAGGATACTTAAGTATTGAGTAATTAATTTCTATTTATAATATTCATGCACTTTGACAATTATAACTAGACAATAATGAAACATTACATGTTATGAAAAACAAAAATACATAACAGATGATTCTTTAATAGGTACTACGTTCATGGAAAGAATATGAACTAGCAGTAATTATTGTTAACTATGGGAAAAAATTGTTGGATTCCTCACCAATAACCTCACCCTGCCTGTCAGGAGCTGTGAAAACTGAAGAAAGACATACTAACAAAGAAGTTAAAGTAATTGCTCCTATTTTTACTTCTTGTTTTCTCTAAATAACAGTATTCTATTATTTTGAAGACTACATTTATTAACTTTTTGTTCTAGAACTGATTGTATGGAATAAGAGTTTCCTTGTAGAATAAGAGTTGCAAAAGTACAGCTGAGAGGCTTCTATTTAATTGTAGCCATCTTTGTTAAGACTGGTTGCAGATTGCAGTAGGTACAGGGTCTCATCTTGTTGAGCTGGAGATGGGATAGCAATATTATAGTTCAGAGCCATGAAGATCCTGCTGATATTTATACAAGCATCCCTAACTGATCATCACATATAGTTTCCAGAAAAGCTTTATTAGACAGTAAAAATAATTAAAGAACTGCATAAGAAGAGCAAAAATATGCTAAATAATGTAGAAACTTAGCCTTTCATTTTGTGTAGCAGCTGCTTGATACTGAGTCATAATAGGAAAGTAACTTAGGAATTGTGTAGACTGAAAAATATTTCTCAACGGAAGAAGAACTTTCAACCTCAAAGACCTTAATACTTAAATTCCAAAAACATGCAGCAGGCTGTGAGGGTTTCCTGCAACTTAAAGCGTAGATTCTCCTACTTTTCTGCCTGTTTTTTCTTTAAATAATTTTAGAAGAGATTTTACTGGAGAAGAGATCTGAAAAAGAGGTAAAAAAGTAGGAATAATGAGAGAGGGAGAAAGGAAGAAGTGTGAGCATGAAACTGAGATCTGTTAGAGAGAGGGACAAAAAGTCAATCAGTTTACAGGGAATGATTTCTCTAAGAAAATTTATAGGACACTGATAGGATCCAGGATGAAATTTTCTCCATTGTTTATTGATGAGTTTGTGTTAGCTGCTCCCAAGTTCATACTGGAAAAGGAGAAAGGAATCTAAGATCAAAGGAACAGTAGAATATCTTGAGCCAAATAGGGCTGACTGAAAATTACATTGTCACCAAAGTGAAAAAAAAGAACAACTGTCTGTCCAGAGGAAGATTTTGATTTCTGTGGGCAGCATGTAATGTAAGAAAAGATTATTTTTTCTGGAAAACAACATATTTTGTCAATCTGTTCAATTTTGTTGTAGTAGCATGTGGAACTTCCCTAAAAATTTATTTAGTGGCAGAGCAACTCCACTCATTCCATTGGAGATCAGTCAAGAATGAATCATGGCCAGGGTTTTGAAGCTGTACTAAAAACAATTTATGAACAACCATTTTATTTCTATTGAAAAGAAAAATAAGACAGTATTGATGAGATTTTTAGGTATAGAAGAGTTGGGATCTGACATAAACTCCACTATTGACTTGCTGGTTTTAGTTAGGTAAAAGCTAAGTTTTCATAACTAAGTATTGGATATTTCAGACCACTTTTGCAAAGACATCCTATTTGGCTGCAATGGAAAAAGCAACAGAAAATCTAAATGCTCTTGAATCACATCTCCTCAGACTGACAAAACCAGGTGGGTGTAGTAGTAAAGCACTTCCTACCTTTTTCTATGGAATTTTCTATGGTTTATTTGTAAAAGTTATTTACCTAATAAATACTTTTATTTCATATATCTTCCATGATAAATCAGCCAAAATCATGATTTCAGAGATCTTATTTGTATGTGGTAGTGATGTGCATAATGACTTCTATTCATCTTTTTCATAACTGCCACCAAAACACTAATTTCTTCTTAGGAAGGAACGGTCATTTTTGTTCTATTCTGCAAATATATATAAATTCTCCCAATCTGTGTAAATTGGGTTCCATGTTATTTAGGCTTGCGTTATCTTCCTATATCAGAAAATGCAGTGGCAAAGAACATTGTCCATTTATAGCATGCCTTAGTGTCCTACCAGTGCTAGTAGTAATGACAACTGCAGGAAATTTTAGTGGAGAAAAGGCTTTCTGAAGAAAGCTAACAGAAATTGTCCTTTTTGTAAAGGAATTGCATGTATACTAGCATTTAACTACCTTGTAACTCAGGAATTAATATATCAACTTTAGAATATCTTAAGAGTTTGGATTAAGCACAAGAATTTTCAGGCTAATAGTTTTGCCAGTTAGGTGAATTAATAAGTAGAGCTTATAGAGGAAGTATGATTAGAATTTAAAACACAGAGCCACTACTGATTTTTTTTTCCCATTATGTTTACATGTCATCTTGCACTCCTTGGAGCCTGGATAGAATCATAAAATAATTTAGGTTGGAAGGCATATATTCCAACCCCCTGTTTGAAACAGGTACAGTTAGATCAGGTTGTTCTGGGACTTGTCCAGTCAAGTTTTGAACCTCTTTGAAGACAGAGATTTTGCAACCTGTATGGGCAACCTGTTCCAGTAGTTGACCACTCTTCTGGTGAAAAAGATTTTCTTTATATCTATTTGGAATTTTATGATTACCAGCTTCTGTCTATTGCCTCTGTCATGGTTTAACCCCAGTCAGCAACTAAGCCCCACACAGCTGCTTGCTCCCTCCCCACCAGTGGGATGGGGAGGAGAATTAGAAAGGTAAAAGTGAGAAAACTCGTGGGCTGAGATAAAAGCAATTTAAAAGGTAAAGCAAAGGACACACACACAAGCAAAGCAAAACAAGGAATTCATTCACCACTTCCCATGGGCAGGCAGGTGCTCAGCCACCTCCAGGACAGCCGGGCTCTGTCACATGTAACGGTTACTCGGAAAGACAAACGGCATCACTCTGAAAGGCCTCCCCTTCCTTCTTCTTCCCCCAGCTTTATATGCTGAGCATGACATCATATGGTATGGTATATCTCTTTGGTTGTTTGGGGTCAGCTGTCTTGGCTATGTCCCCTTCCAACTTCTTGTGCACCCCCAGCCTACTTGCTGGCAGGGTGGTGTGAGGAGAAGAAAAGGCCTTGCCTCCGTATGAGCACTGCTCAGCAATAACGAAAACATGTCTGTATTATCAACGTTGTTTTCAGCACAAGTCCAAACCACAGCCCCATACTAGCTACTATGAAGAAAATTAACTCTATCCCAGCCAAAGCCAGCACACCTCTTGCACTATCAGTAAGGACAGTCTGTCTCCATGTTCTGTTTTCCTCCTATTAGGTGTGTGTAGACACCTCTTAGTCTTGTCTTCTTAAGACTGAATAAGCCCAATTCTCTCAGCCTCTTGCTTTGTCATGCACTCTAGCTCCTTACCATCTTGGTGGCCCTTCGCTGGACTTACTCCAGTATGTCAGTGTCTCGTACTGCAGCATCCAAAAGCAAACACAGTAATGTAGATCTGGTCTCACAAGTGCCAAATAGAGGGGAATAGTCACTTCCCTTGACCGGCTGGCTATGCTGTTTCTAATACAGCCCAGTATGCAACTGGTCTGTGCTGCAAGAGCACGCTGCTGGATCATGTTCTAGTTATTGTCCATCATCTCTGTATATGCGTTTGTCTTAGAAGAGAAAGCATTTCTGTAATAAATAGGATAAAGAGTGACACAAAAATTCCATTCATCTGTGCATCGATCCTTCTGTTTTTGCTGCTGACATTGATGCCTGCAGTCCTGCAGAACAAGTTACAGAATGAATGAATTCTGTAAGTTAATTGAAGATTACACTGATTACTTAATAAAATGATGTTTCATTCTGACTTAGTAGAAAGTTAAATTAATGGGCTTGTCAGTTAGAGAAGAACGTATTTTCAGTAACGGGCGAATACTTGACAGCTGAAGTCTGCTAGGTTGCTGAAATAGCATATTCAGCAATAAGTTTCAGGATACAGATTGAAGAAGAGTCTTTTGCTGAGGTCACGCAAAACAAATAACAAAGCTTACAGCTGTCCTTACAAATATATAAGTGGTTTAGGAGAATGTGCACACCTGTAGGGCATGCTATTAGAAATATTTTAGAAAAAACCTTGTTATAGAAAATCCTTAGAAGTTGATCAATGCTTAGCATTCTATTTATGATTGTCTATGAGAAAAATGAAAAAGAGCTGAATCTGCCTCTTTCATAAGAAACTGAGAAAACTAAAATATTTCATACACATTAAATTCTGAAACTTCAAATGTTTTCCCATTTAAACATTTTTGGGAGATATTGTTTGTGAAAATGTTCATTTGAAGCAATGTATTTTGAACTTGTCAAATAGGAGAGTACTAATAAAGGGTTTGACTCGTCCTAAAAAGAAAATTTAAAAAAATCTGCTTGTCCTGCTGGCTGTCCTATTTAATTGGACATTATTTGCATTCAGCAGACTTCAGCTGACTGCTACCACTGAAGGGTGTAGCTATTGATCCACTATCACAACTGGTTGTTCCAGAGTGCATTTTTAACCTCGCTTTTTTCAGGGACTAGTTTCATTGATCATTTTCAACCACAGAACTTGCCTAAGCACAAAATTTGTAGGTCATGTTTCTTTATTAAGGCAAAATAGCAACTAGCACATGTAACATTGTTCTGACGTTCATCAGCTGATAATGCAGTTGTGTTTAGGTCAGAAGCTTGAATCCAAGTTATTGGTCTCCTTTATATTATAGATGCTATTTATATCTATATATTGTATATATTATTTACACCTATATCTAATGTATTATTTATAGAATATAAATATAATTGTATACATACATTTATATAAATGCATAGGTGAAGAAAAAAAAATCCATTTACCTACTTGCACTATCTATATGCTAAACATGTTTGTAAGCAGTAGTCACTAGTACCATCATGAGCTCAGTTCATGCTGTATAGCTTCAAATATATTTTTGGACATATCCTTACTGAACATCCTCCTCCACAGATGATTTGTATGGACCTTTGTTAGACCTCTGATGAACTCCAGACATCTTGCTCATTAGTCTAGTAGCTGGAAGTTCATCAGTCACATCTGTAAGCTCTTCATTATTTAAGTGGAACAGCTACTTATATTAGAAGAATAGAGCAAGCTTCTGAATTTCTCTCTGGATGACAGTGAGAGATTTAAAAGCCAAGGGTCTTTCTAGTCGTCAGTTATGATTTCAGGTAGAGTTTCTATCATACACTGTCACTGCTTGTCATAATGGATTTAATTTGGTTATTGATGTAGCTCGCGGATCAGAGCTTACAGGACAGGAAGATCCTTTGTTCCTCTACCCTGTAATTTCATGTTGGACATCAAGTAGTGCGTATCGAGAAGGTAGGATAATTGGTGTTTATTTTACTTGAGAAAGTTGCCAGCAAAGCTATCTACTTGCTTAGAATAAGCTCTTGGAAACTTTCTCTTTATTTTGTTCTCAAATATACAAAATCAAGTAGAACATAGCTTAAAAGAAGTTCTTAACACAGTCACATTTAGAAGTGTATTAAATACTTGTAACAAATTATTTTAGATGTTGATATTAAGTATAGAAAATATTAATATTTTAAATAATTTAAATAATGTTTATTTTCTAATAACCTTAAAAATGAGCTCATTTTTTAAAAGTTGTGTAAAGTTTTCAAAGATTCTGTTAGTGTGGAATGTTCTTTTTAAATTGAGATACCCCATTTCCACATTAAATTATATTACTGAAAGAAGAATTCACAGAAGTCTGAGTACACTTGCGTTTTTGAAATAGCGTTTAAGATTCTGGTATGTGGCCTTTGCCACTACCTTATTTTTTTCACACTGGTGTTAAAAATAACAGTGGAGCCTAGCACGTAAAATCAGCATAGCTTTCAGATAGGATAAATATTTATTTATTTCTTTATGGTAAAAAATTATGAAGACAGCCACACAGTAAAAGCAATTTGCAAACAAAAAATTGCCTAAAATCTAGACAACACAGCTCCACTGCTGCAATGAGAACTTTGTGATGCTTATACACTAATGTGACTATCACTGAGAAGAGCAACCTAAATTAATAGGATGCAGTCACTTTGTGTATATAATCACTTTATTGTTGTTTTCAGGATTTTCAGGCATGTGTACAATTAGGAATGTGGAATATTGTTATCAAATATTTTTGCACCATGTACTGTATGGTACAAAAGTAGTTCCAAACCTGTTTCCTCCAGCCCTAGAATGTTTGTCATTGTAGGAGTGTAAATAGAGTGAATTTGTGATGCTGGATGCCTGGTCACAAGAAGAATTATTTAGCAACTGCTATTGTGTATAATGACCTATGTGATCTTAGTATCAGTATGCCTTTTCTTCATCAGCATGCAACATGACAGAAATATGTGCTTTGAAACATGCATAGCTGTACTTATAGCTGAATTCAGGAACCTGTTACAGCATAAATACAAAAACTGTGTTAATTATTTGTTACTTTATTGCAGTGATGAAATTCAGAAAGAAAGCACGCTTTCTTGAGTTCTTTGTTCAAGTTTTGCACAAAATCCTGAATGAAGAGAAGTTTCAATTTGTTCTGGAATGGGCAGGCAATGTGCAAGTTTACTTGAAAAGGTAGATCTCTATTACAGTAGTAGTGAAAAACTAGTACTTAGGTTCACCAGTGTCACAGTTACAGAAAGACCAGTAAATTGTACCTGGTAGAAGACCCATCTGGAGCCATTTCCAAGGCTCCTAGTCCACAGAAGTTCCATGAACACTGTGGATTATATAGCTACATAAAATATTGTATTGTGACCTCATTATACATGGAGACTTCTCCCTTGCCTGTGTCTGTTCAAAACTGCCATCTACCATCAGCAATTTCCAGGATTTTCCTTTTCACAGATACCACTTGGTAATATGGCCATTTGTCATATTATTATGAGGCAGTGGCATAACGTAGAAAAGTGTGATGGGTTAAATCAAAAGCGAACTGATCAGGGTCTACTGTAGTGTATAAAAAAAATTCTGTACTGAACATAAGTAGAACCAAATTGTAGACACTTACCTAAAAGAATCCCAAAGAAATTTGACTATAACTCCGTTAAAAATTCACACTAGTATTTCTACAATTTGAAAGGCAAATAATTGATGAAAAAGAGATGTATTTTAGGGAACTGGAATTCCTGTTACAAAAGACCAAAAATATTGGTCATGAAAAAGTTCTTTGCAGAATTCCATAGTATAATTTGGCTAATGAAGCAAACTGTTTTGCTTTGCTAGGATTTAGGAAGGTGAGATAATTGTTATCTGTAAATTCAGATTTCTATGATAAACCTTGAAAGCGACCACTTCACATTGTCTGAAGTGGAAGAAGGAAAGAAAACCTGCTGAATTTTAATCTCCCAATGAAATAGGAATTGCATGTGCTCTATGTGTTTCCAGAGATTACCTTTTCACTATGAAAGGAGTTTAACGTGATGATGATGATTTTAACATTATTTGTTTGTCAGGAGGAACAACCGCATTCTCTGTATGGATGGAATTTCAACACAGGAAACAAGTTCTCCCACTCTGCCAGAAGGCACGGATAGATACACTACAGGAGTTGTGGAGTTTCAGAAAGTGAGTTTTATTTTGAAGGAATCATGTGTGTCTTTACTGGGCAGCAATACCATAAGCACAAAAATAAATTTTTAAAACCTGTCTCATAAAAACCTTTAGCTAGAGACATACTCAGCTAGATACATACAATTACTAAAATTTGGGATATAAACAGTAGTCCTCAGCTCACCACTGCATTCCTAAAATCAGGAAGAGAAGTTGGCATTGGATTTATCTGAAAGACCAACACTTATGAGGAATTTGAGATGAATCAGAGTAATGCATTCCAAAATCAGTGAAAACTTACCTTTCATCAGTTTCCCTTAAAAAAACCAGAATGTTAATAGGAAATGCCTTGGATACCATCACATTAAGAAAAGTAGATCAGTTTAGTCCTTTCTGTACAGTATGTAGTACTTAGACTTTTTCATGAGTAGTTGTTCATGATTAACTCCTTGTGCAGATACTCCAATTCACAATGAATTCTTTTTGTTCAGAATTATTTTAAAATCAATTTTTGCTTTTATTGGAAGGTAACACTAATCTTAATGGGTTTGTATTGTTTTGGAGGAAAAATTTTCTCATAACTCTAGTAATGCTACAATACTGCTAGCATCTGAGATAGATAGAGAAAGGGTTTACTGATTCAGTTTTTGCACTGCATAATTTTACTATTTGTAATAATAAGAAAATAGCTATATTTTTATGATGAAAACCACTAGTATATGAAAGAAAATATTTGGGGACCTGGCAGGCTTCTTAGTGTCATGCATTTGACACATACCTTCCAGAAAAACTGTAAAGCTTTCTGGAATATTAAACATTTCTTTTGCTGTCTTATTTTATAAAGCAGTTCCAGAATTCATTTTCTCTTCTGTTCTGTTCCTGCATAAACCAAACTGGTGTATACCTCAAGTAATTGATAACGTAAATAAGTATTTGAAGTGTATTTAAGATTTTCACGGAAGATTTTTTTAAAGAATGTGGAGACCTCACCTTTAAAGAAATCAGAGGCATCAACTTCAAAGAAACCAAGAAAAGAAGCCTCGAGTCCTATTCGAAAAAGGCAGACTCTCAGACAGTATTTAATGAAACATCCAAACATAATGAACTCTCCAGAAGCACAAAGGTAAATGAACATAAGTTGTCAGGTTCATATACAGAACCAAAATTTTTTGACTGAGATTTAGTTTACAATTAAGTGTGTATTTCAAAACTTTTTTCTATCAAAGGGATAAATTTGTGCACAGTCCACTCATTTTTCTGTTTTAGTTTGGTACAAAATTGGCTTCCACTCAAAAGAACAAAATCTATCTCATATTTCAGAGAATAACTGTTGAAGATTTTGAAGTCTTAGTATTAATAATCAAAGACTGTATTTCAGCTGTGTTAACTTGAGCGTGTTGATTCATCATGGTGGATAAACTATGTCAATCTGCGTATTCTAATGCTTTTCAAAATGTGTTGGGGAGCATACCTGTTAGAAGTCTAATAAAGAATGTGTATTTGTTCCTGATGTTCAGGTAGTTTCAGAGTGATTTTTGCCATCCTTTTGCTGGTATTTTTGGATTATCTGTTCTGTAGCTTTTAGAAAACTGTTTCTTGATAGAAACAAATGAAAATAAATTCACCTCTTCTTTTGGCAGATAATTGCATATATCTGGTTAACTCCCTAATAATAATAATACCTTCTGACCTAAAAGAATTTGTAGTATTCATTACCTGGTGCTTTGGTCACTTATGCTCCCAGCAGTTAGCAAGTGGAAAACTAGAAATATCTGAATCACATAACTGATTCTGTAAGCGTTCTAAATAAAGAACCTCAAAAAAGACTTCTATACACTGTCTTCTAAATGTTTACCTAAACTCTCCTTTTTTGCTCCTTGACAGAAAAAAAAATGCTTTGCTTAACATGATTTTCATGGCTTTAAGTGAAAGAATGGATGTTTAACGTATCTAAGGCTTTTTGCCTTTTCAGCTACTCTTTTGTGTCTTAATAATATTGCTGTATAATATAATCAACATTGCATATGGTATACTGTACTGTCCACATTTTAAAGTTGGAAAGCAGGCAGAAAAATAATTTAGATTGATAAAGGGATCACTTTACAGTTTATAAAAAAGGGAAAATGAGATTCAATTTGACTACAGCATTGTATGTGTGCCAGGTAATACAGAATTGTTTGATCTGTCAGAGAAACATAAAAAATATCTATGGCTGGAAATTAAAGCCAGCATTGAAATTTGAAATAAAAAATTTTCTTCGCATTGAAGATGATTAACTACCAAAACACAGCAATAAAAAGTATGTTTCAAATTTATGGTATAACACTACACCCTCCATCTCCTGAACAGACTGTGTGAAACACACTGTATTTGCTATAATAATCTCATTGAATGGTTAAGGTACAGATAACTTCAAACACAGACCTAAACTTTTTATAAGTACTAAGAGAAATATCTTATGGAAGTTGGTCAAATGTAAGATAGGATCTAGTGTGCTAAGTGCACTTGAAGAGGGAAAGCACAATTGATTTTCCTGACTGCAGCAAAAAAACCCTTTTGCGAGAAATATGTCATATGCTTCTGAGCTAATACGTCTGAATATGCAATGGTATATTTCTGTGTATCTTTACCATGATTTTCTTTTCTAGAGCTTCAAGAAAACAGTTTATTTTTTTGGTACTTCATATATTTTCGTTTAGGAAATGCAAAGAAGAGTTGAAAAAAGTAGCTCGTAACACCTTAGTGGTACTGCTGAAACCAATTGTGAGTAATTACTTAAACTGGAAGAGGTTTCATCAAATGTGCCTTGAAGAGATGCCCTGGAGGTCTCAGATGAATATCTATCTGGCGGTTGCACACTACAACTTATTTAAAAAGAAACTGGAAGAGCAATATAACATTGGAATTTGTGGTTCACAGCATCTGGACAGGTACACCTTACTGCATTATCAGTGATTGCTATTAATACAGGTTATTGTGTTATCGCCATTTATGCAAACAGATCTGAATTACAATATCATCTGTTAGTTTGTCATATGAACAGTTCAGCTTCCAAATTCAAAATGTTTTACTACATAACAAGTTTTACTTTCTATCAAGTGGCCAGTGACATGCACATTTTTGGTCGCTCACTTGACTGGTCAGATGAAAGTTTTGAAATAGAGTACACTGTGATATTTTTTGGTTCCTTATAACTTTTGGCTATCATTCATTATTTCTGATTCCTAAAGCTGCCAGAAAGTAATCAAAACTCACTTTTTCAGAAACTGAATTTTGTGTGTATATAAAAATTATTTTTAATACTATATGTGTTTGTTTGTTTGTTTGCTTGTTTTTTTGTGCTTTCTTCTTTTTCTCCCATTCTGCAGTTACGATACTTTGGATCCTGAAATATTCTCATTAAATAATTCTGGCACTGTAGTGGTGAGAGAAGCCATAGAGAATAACATGAGAACACCAACTTCTCCTCTCCTTAAAAAATCAGGAGTGACGAAAACCCAAACTTGTAAGAACTTTTAATGGGTGGACAACTGGAATCAGTTTCAATTTAACTTTTTGTTTGTCTTAATTTCTATGTTCACTTCCATCATTGATTCTCCACATCATCTGTGGAAAAACACTCATGCCAATTTAAAGAGAAGATGTTTCTAGATTTCAAATTGTCCTCTGTATTTTCTCTTTTTGGCATACCTAGTATAAAAGAAGTCATAGTCGATAATGGGGCATTTATAATAACTCTGAGCACTGTTTATTGTATTGATAAATATTATCATTTTAATCAAGTGGTTATTCTTTGTACTATAGTAACAAGTGTGTAAATTCCAATAAATTAGTGATACTAGCTTTTGGTTTGCAGAAGTCACACTACCTACATGTATTAAATTAATAATGTCCTATATTATTCTAAATGCAATGATAATTTTAATCAATTTCTGTGTTTGTTACTTGGTCTGTAGTTTCCTTTAGAAGGTATTTCCTGGCTCATTCTGTAAGTCTTTCTTAAAATTATATACTGAATTTTATCATTATCTTTCAGATTTTAAGTAGAGTAATTTAGATTTCTTTCTCTATTGCTTGCTTCCCAGTGTTTTCCTGTGGCAGAGGCTATCTCAGGATCAATTTTTTATCTTCTACCACTTTTACTTCAGTTCTCTGTCTTTCACATTTGACTGTTCTCTTATCCCAGCTATTTTCAATAACATCTGTTGAGGTTTGTTGTAGTAATTGGTGAAATGTAGGACTTTGATTACCTCAGACATTGGTGAAAATGTACAAGTCAATGCAAAGTAGCCTGCCTAGCTGCCACAAGTTCAGGAAGAAATCACAAGCCTGATCTTTTCAATATCACTTCAGGGAACACATTCTTGCCACAGCTGTATAGAGCAAAATTCTCTAGTCATTCCATGTAGGACTTCCTTATGTAGGAATCAACCATCTTCTTTGCCTGTTCCAAGGAGATGTGACAAAAACTAGCAGTTGAATTCACTGATTCTCTTTGCAACAGCTTACTTTTAGTTATACTCTTATGTCTTGATGGTAACAAGTTACTGAGAACTGAGTCACTGAAAGTTGCTGGAAACTAATGAAAATCCCGTTTACTACCTCCTATCCTTTGCAGCAATTCTGAATGAAAGAATTTAATGATGTAGTTTGCCATAGGTTTAAATACTGTTTACCTTGAAATTAGCTTCTGCCTGAAACCTATAGCTCAGGTGTTATTGTATCCTATTACCATGAACCTTTGCGTTTCCCCTTGGAGGATATTTGGTATTGAATAAAATAATGAATCAATTCTACACATACCACGGAATTTGTCAGAAATCTTGCCTTCTTCCTAACTTTAACTTTCAACAGGCCTCAGTTTCAGAAGGATTCTTGAGAGCTTGCCACACAGTGATTTCTTCCTAAAACTTAACTTCTATGAGGATTGTGTTTTGGCTTTGAGGCTGAAAATTATTTGATACACATTATTTTTTTGGTCAGACTATTTTTATCCCTGATTCTCCCAGTACTTAAGTAAAAACATCTTATATTTTAAATATCATAACCTTATAAATAAGATAACCTTAACATTGGCATTTTCTAACATTTAAATGCTTAGCTGCCACAGGAGAATCCTAGCTGGCTGATAGTATTTTCTTTGCTATTTTTTTGACAACCTTAACTCATTTTTAACCAGTGATCTTTTTGTCTTCAGGTACAGATAAGTCTTCTGAGCACAGCATTAAACTGAGTGGAACAGATACTCCTCAAACTGAAACAACAAACGAAACAGAAATATCTGCCTCTCATTCCCCAAAAGAATGCAACCAGTTTCTGTCAAATACTGTTTTGTTGGAGCATTTTACAAAAATCGTTCTGCATTTAAGAAGAGCAGTGGTAAGACACACTTTCTTATTAAACTTTCTATTTATTACTAAGCATTGCATTACAATACTTACTACTTTCTACATTAAAAACCCCCACACTTCAGAAACTTCAAAAAAACTTCAGTGGAAAAAAGCAATGAATTCTCATCTGCAAAATGTACAGTGTATGAAATGTTAGATGTATCACCTATCATAAAGTATATTTCTATCAAACATATAATAAATAACTTTTATTTTTCATTTAGTCTTTGTAACTTTCCTTCTCAAGTTTGTTAAATCTTTCTGAAGATACGTGCAGACTTACCTTTCCCTTTATAGGTCTTAGGGAATGTCTCAGTAGTATAAATGGAAGGACCAGTGATTGAAAGGAAATGCAGACTGACCACTCTTCCCATAAGCCCTTCTAAAACCAAGTAAAAACACTATAGGTGGTGTGAATTAATTTTTATTTCTTATTATCACACCAAAAGCAACGATTAAATTAAGTTATAAATTAGTACTTCTATGAAAGTTTCCAATGCTTTATATAAATTGAAATATTGAATGATCTGTTACTAAGGACGATCCATAGACTGTGTCATGGTTTGAGCCCAGAGGGCAACTGAACACCACTCAGCAGTTCGCTTGTCCCTTCCCCCTCAGGAATAGGAAGGAGAAAATAAGGCAAAAGGCTCCAGAATTGAGATAAGGACAGGGAGGGGTGACTCACCCATTATGGCCATGGGCAAAAGACAGACTTTCTTCTTTAGGGGAAGAAAAAGAACATCAGTTTAATTCAGACACTAGCAACAACAACACTTAATGGAGTGAGACAGCGAGAAGCATTACCACATCTTAAAAACACCTTCCCCGCACCTCTCCCTTCTTTCTGTGCTCAGCTTTGCTCCTGATTTCACTACCTCCTCCTCCCCAGTGGTCCAGGGGGCAGGGAATGGCGGGTGCAGTCAGTCCTGCCATTTCTTTCCCCTCAGGCTGGGGAGAACTCCTTGCATCCTCCCCTGCTCCAGCATGGTGTCTCTCTCACAGGAGACAGTCCTCCATGAACTTTCTCCAACATGAGTTGTTCCCACGGGCTGCAGCTCTTCCTGAGATGCTCCAGCATGGGTTCCCGCTGTGTGTTGCAGTCCTCCCAGCACCAAACGACAACAGCGGGGGCTTCTCACAGGGTTTCAGCCTTCTTCAGGTTCAGTCACCTGCTCCAGTGTGGGGTCCTCCACAAGCTGCAGGCTGGCATCTGCTCCACTGGTGACCTCCGTGGGTGGGCCTGCCTTCTCACCATGGGCTGCAGGGGTGTCTCTGCTCTGGTGCACCTCCGCCTTCTTCCTCCTTTTTTCCACTAACCTCCGTGTTCACATAGGTGTCCTCCTTGCAACTCCTCCTCACAACTCCTCCTCCTCCCAGGTTCCCCTTCTTAAATACATTCTCACAGAGGTGCAGCCACCATCAGTAATTGGCTCAGCCTTGGCCAGAGGCGGGTCCGACTTGGAGCTGGGGGAGCTTCGAGAAGCCATTGCTGTAGCCCCCTCCCCTGCTACCAAAATCCCTGCCACACACACATACTTAGCCCAGACAGTAATTTTGAAAGATTACTTATACCTAAGCCTTGCAATAAATGATGAAGATTTTAATTTCTGTATTTCCAAAATATAATTATATTTTGAATTATATGCATAGGTTCTTGCTCACCGTGGTGGCCACTGGACATTGCTTCAGAATGCTTGTCGAGAACTCTGGAACTACACTCAAGAATTACAATTGATTGCTAACCATTCACATTCCCATATGGATGCATTTCCCATTACCAGGGGTTTTCTTGAGAACACCATCTGGTTGCCATTTTATTTGGCATCAGAAATGATCATTGATATGATAATTGAACTACAAGCAAGCATGTCTCTTGAGGTAAAAATTATTTTTATTAACACGGTATACTCTTTGTTATCACATCTTCAGTACAGATAGTTTTCTTTCTCTTGCAAAATATTCTGATATCTCCAAGTTATTCTCTGTAACAAGTTTCTAGAAAATTACGATATTTTCTAATATTTATAATTTGATTTGTCCTGAAAACATATTTGAAAATAACAGGTAGAATAACATTTCTTCACTGTAGATTGTGGATCCTGAAGGAGACTTCTGCATTCCCAGTTGTTTAGGAGGTATTATGGATGAGAATGGTGGTTCTAATCTCCATCCACAGTCTCCCCTGGATGATGTGAATGTGGTTGATTTGAAATGGATACGTAATCTGATTCTTAAAACAATAGAATTGTTATATCGAATGAAGAAGTGGGAAGCACTGGTACACATAGCTGTACAATTTAACGTATTTACACAGTAAGTTACACCAACCCTAATAAAAACTAAAGAGCAACATGATATAGTTAAATATTGCATTATTTTGCTTAATTACTATACTTTGCTTTTTTTCAGTGAGAGATACACAGAACAAGTGAGTCCACTGCTGGTGTATGCTCAGAGGCAGCTGCTGGAAAGGATACAGAAACTCAGTGGCCCAGACAGCCATGAATCTCATTTCATAAAATATCTGTCTAATAATGCATATAAGGTGAACCACAGTTTTATTTTTTTGGCACTGATCCTTAATGTGAACTAAATATGGAAAAGTACTTTCCCTGATTAGATTATTATGTTTTTTCATAATGTTCACAAATAGTAAATTATAGGAAATTAATGAACATAATTGATTGAACTGCATGAAAAGGCTTTTATGAGATGATTCCAGCAGCAGCAGAGGTCTGGACTGGATGACCCAGAGAACTTTCCTTCCATGCATAATGTACCCATTCCATATTATGAGCCTAAATCTAATTTAATGTTAGTTCTTGATGCTGGTCTTTTAACCTGAAAACATTTATTAGGATATTGCTTAATCTTTGTGATTAATTAAAATTAAATACAAAGAGATTGCTTTGTTTCTGTATTGGAACACTGATACTAAAGATCAAAATTAATCAAATTTACTTAACCCAAATACTGACAATACCAATAAAAAACTTGAAAAACTCGATCACCACCAAAACCACCCTAAGATGCTCAGCAAGTTCCTCTCATTAAAAGCTATGGCTCTATATATTCGGTAAACTGACATAGCCACTTGGAAATTTTTCATGGAATTAACTATTAAAAATTAGGATTTTCCTTTTTTTTGACCAAAGGTTTATTTCCAAGAAGTTTTGCCAAAGTCAGACACATGGTTGATATTTTTAATATGTTTCTCCTGCTAATATAAACATGGGACTTGAAGGAGAGGGGTGAAGGAGGGGGAACGTGGGAAGAAAGTGGACAGCCTACTGCAGCCCAGGGCTTGCAGGAACTCAGAAGGCGCTCCTGTCTTGTGAAGGGCAGCTGAGCTGCTCTGTCCTGTCTCTCCATAAAGCTCTTTCCTGCTGACTTCTTACAGGCCCTGCCGTTCAGAACATAGTCTTTTGTCTAAAAAAGGGCAGCGTGGCAAACAACCACATACCACTGTAATCTGAGCAATGTGGAAAAGTAATCGTAGTTTTGAAAGAGAATTTACAGGATAAAGGCTAATATTAGTTAATAGTAATAAGGATTGTTCAAAAAAAGACATCATCATGTTAGAAATGTGAGGGGTATGGCTACATTTCACAATGCAGTACCATTCAGAGAGTCTAGAACTAGCTCTGAATTGGTTCTTTTGCTTCCGAAGTGATGTAGCTACATCAGCAAAATAAAATGTCTGTGCTGGATTAGCCCGTTATAGAAGACTGGAAGTTTGCTTTTCTGACAGGGCTAGACTGCTTCTGTTATTTGCTTAGAGCTATTTTGTATACCTCTCTGCAGTGTTACATTGTGATTTAGAGGAACTCTGCTGTCCAGACATACTTACACTGACAGGTTCTTTGCAAGCATGCATTTATCCAGACAAAGAAAGGTGGAATATTTGCTGAACATCAAGGAGTTGCTCATGATTATGGCAAATACCAAATAACATTCAGGTTTAATTCATTAACATCTAAACACTTACATGTTATATTCAATATTTAGGTGTTGTGAATGTTTCACCTCTTACTGACAAGGGTACTAGTTATGGATCATTGGTGTCTTTGTAAATTAGTCGTCTCTTATTTTGTCATATGACAGAGTATTTAGATACTTAACTTTAAGCACCAAGCATTGATTTTTCTGGATATTATTCAGTTATCATGAAACAAAACTTGCTTTTTAGATGAGTTGCAGAAACTACATAGGGCAGAAATTACACCTGCCTGGTGCCCGTTCTGATAGTGAACAGATTTTTCCTGGATGCTTTTTCCACTCTGAGATGAAAAATGATTATACAGGTCAGAGCACGTTTCAGTATTGTGAATTCTTTTCTCTCCAACCCTTTCCTTTTTTTCATATGGGATATGGTTTTTTTTGTTTGTTTGTTTGTTTTCCTCCTTATCATAGGTTTTCCACTGCTCCTATGATCTGTTTCTTTTAATATAAACTCAGTTTTGTCTTCAAATTATTATTCTTGATATTTTGGATGGATAGTAATGTTGTCAAGACCTTCCCAAATATATTCAGACTGTATCTGAAAGCAGAGAAGAGCAGTTGTCATCCAGATACTAGATGACCTATAGTATGTTGAGTGAGCTTGGTGGTCTGTGCCCAGTTTTCCGTCAGTGTTGTTGGATATCCAGCAATATACTCAGAAGTTAATGTGAACCTGCACTATTATCAGTAGAATCAATAGAAAAACTGAAGTGAAATATAAGAACAAAACACCTCTTTTACCCACAGCTGTTCTTTTCAGTCAGGATTATGTTATGGTCATTAATGGAAGTTTATAAAGCATAGTTTCTCATATCACAGATAATCAATGCATTGCACACAAGGTTTTGTGTTGAATTATGCTGTGGAAAGTCATTAAACAATAAATAACACTGTATGTAAGAAAAGTAGATAATATTATGCATTAAGTGGAGACAGCATGCCTACTCACAGGTTTGGTACATAGAAACTATGGTAATTTAGTAAATAGGATCAGCAGTTGTAGTAAAAGATTTGGTTCCAGACTTTAGATGCCAGAATTCAGAGCAGAGAGTTGAGCTGAGGCATGCCCAGGGCAGATGAAATTCAGGGAATAAAGATGTCACGTGACAACTAAAGTGTAACACTGAAAAAGATAAATGCTCAGAAGTGTTCCTGGTGGTTAATAATTTTGCTTTAATTCATAATCCAACAGGAAACACAGGTGACAATTACATTAATATATTTTAGTTCTGAAGTTGTGGAATTGTTCAAATATATGTTATGCAGGGTGATTTACTAAACATATATATTTATGCATTGCAAAATTGTTCTCCATAATTATTAATTCCTCTTAGATTGCAGTCAAGCGAAAGCCCTAGTTTGTGTACCTCTTGATGTGAATGATACACTGAAATGTTTTAGAGAAACTCTACAAAAATCTAAATATCACAGCAGAGCACTGAGACACAGCAGAAAACTACTTTCATTATTTCTTGCACACACACAAGGTGAGTTATTTATTCAAGTGTTTCTCAATAAAGTGTATATGCAGTCAAAATAGTAAAAAGTGAAAGGAATAGATTTTTTTTAAATTAAAGTTTTAGTTGTTATTGACAAGTAGGAAAACCATAGAATATAAAGGTATATATGACGTTCTGCAAGCACAAGCTCTAAGACTGATTTCCTATTATTTGTGTCTCATGGTTGGATGGTCAATTTTTTTTCATGCAGCTGTGTCACTTTTCTGTCTGCAGCCAAACTTCTGTCAGAGGACTGACTGGCAGATCTTCCCAAGTTTGTTTTCTCTAACAGAGCACATGTTTTCATTTGGTTGCACTGACCAATGAGATATGTCTAATGAGTAGACACACAGACAGAATCATAGCACAGGAAACCAGATATAAATAGGGTACACAGGAATTGTATATTTGTTCAAACAGTGTGGTGTACAAAAATTTGTGGTGCTGGAAACAGTATAATACTTTTCCAAACTGATCATCTAAATCACTTTTCTGGTTTAGAAAATCCTGGAAGAGCAATCAGCAGTCATATCTCTTCAAATAGAAGGCTGGAATTAAATATGGGAGATGAACTGATGCTTCTACCAACACCATGTGACCTTTCTCAAGAAAAATTTTATTTCTCCAGTACAGTTGAGAGTAAACCAATACCACAGTCACAGCTTTCAGTAATTATCTCTTCCTATGAACAAACGATTGGTAATTTTTTCTCATAAATTTAAATTTACAGCTAAGATGTAATATCATTCTGCCTATTTGTGTTCATATATGTTTATTCCAGTGTTATTTTCCTCTGTCTAACAGCTATAATTGTCCAAAGGCTGGTTTTCAGAAATACACAGCCTTCTTTCTCTTGATTCAGAAAATCTGCATTAGATCTGAACAGGCCATTAGTTGGTTCATAACGTACACAGTTATCTCATCTTATGAAAAAGTATTACTTCAGTGGTGTTATACTGATTAATCCCAAATTAAAAATCTGCTGTAATGTTTAGCAGATAAATTTTAATTCCATGACAGTTTTTTTCCCTAGCAAGCAGATCTTTTGGATCCTGTGCATTTGAATATGAGACCTAGTTGCTTGGCTTCCATGTTACATTCTAGTATGGTTTTACTCATACAGTTATAGCTCAGCATTACTACCTGGTTTTGCTGTATGACAAAATAGGTGAAGTGTAGCAGCTCAACAGATGCTGTAAATGGTTTTGTCTGAAGTAAGGGATCCAGAAATGATCCAGGGACAGTGCTACTGTGCTGTATGCAGGCAGGGTTGTTTAGCAGGGCAAATGGCCTGCTTCCCAGTTTGTCTCTTGAAGAGGAAGAAATTTGAGAGATTTGAAAAAACAAAAATAACAAAAGCTTAGGTAAACAGGTCCATAAATAAATCCTACACTTTTTTTAACGTTAGTAGAAAAAAAAAATTGTACATTTGAAGGTAAAATATACAAGCCTAATAAATATTTCAAAAAATATTCATGCATTGAATTACGTGTCTCATGCAAAATTTGTTCAAGATTTGGAAACATTTAAAGATGTGACAGTATTTTTTTTTCTAATTGATTAAAAAATAAATAACAGGAATCCTTGAAATAAACAAACAGAGAGACCTCAAGGTTCAGGCTCTACATGAACTTGGAAATCTTCACTGTTATGCTGGAAACAAAAGGTACATAGTTACTGGATTAAAAAAGAGCATTGTTTCTTTTTTTTTTTTTTTTTTTTAAATTGGCATTCATATATCCTTTAACTATCTTGTAAGTTCTTGTGCTGCCCTCAAGTCTGTATAACCTCTTTCATCTAACTCACAATTAGCTATATTTTGAGAGGCTTTTTTTTTCTATAAATTATTTATTTTTCTTATCTAGCTAATTGCAGTTAAGTAAATGAATTAAGTGTCTCCGTGTGTTTTTAAGAAGTAATATCTATTGCTTGACAATTTAATTTTAGTCTAAGCCCTAATAAGTCTGTTGACCAGAAATGGTAGCTTTTTGTGTTGTAGAAACTCTATTTCAGTTTTTAACCTAATCAGAATTAGTTATATCTCAGGCAATAAAGGTAAAATGAAGTGAGCCTTATCTTCCACTTTAGAAAATGTCAGCAGTATGATGAGAACATTTTTATGTGTTACAGAGCTGCTTTTAAATATTGGTGTCAAGCCCTTGATGAAACACTCAACATTGCTGATGCTCTTAAAAACTGGCAAGAGTTAGGTTTTCCAAAAAACGTTACAGACTGCTTTGCAGTTGGAAGATTGACTGATATTAGTCAGAAATTTCTTTCTCAGGCTGGAATTTGGGGATGTCTACATGCAGCAGTCTTAGTGGCTAAGATAGCTCAGTAAGTATTTTATTTGTGTATGTGTTTCTTTCATATTTTAAACAAATTGCTCATCCAGGACAGTAAGCAACTTGAAATTAATTTAAAACCACTAATGAGTAGCTATAAAAAAGACTCATCAAAAGCAGAGGAATTTTTCCTTTCATGAAGAAAGTTACTCTTTTGGTGACTATTGTTTGTTCCATTTTCCTGAGTGCTCATCTTTGATCATAATTGCAGCTGTATATTATATGGAGAGAACAGTGAAATAAAACAAAATGATAAAAAGTCATAAGTGCAAGGATTTTACAGTCATATTGATTTTCAATTGAAATATCACATCTCCCAAGTCATTGCACATATTAAATATTAATGTATCTTGAGGGCAGATTTACTGCCTAAAGTACTCATTTTCTGGTGAATTACAACTAAATGAAATTCGAATTACTGTATTAAAGTCTACCATCAATAAATATTTCTGCCCAGTACTCCTTGACTGCTGGTAGAACACTATGGATATAATTCTGAGCTGTTCCTCATTGTATTGTACTATATAAAAATGCACAAAATACAAAATTTAGAAATATCTAAGCCAGCTCCAAATGACCTTGGAAGCATTAGGCCCATGAAAGGGCAGATCTTCATCTGGGTGAACTGTCTGGTCTGAGAAGTAGCTCATATTAGTAGCCCTGTAAAAAATCTGTAAACCAAGGTAGCTTTGAAAGTATCAGCATGGGTATTTCGGGATGAAATGGCATTGCCACACTCAGAATTAGCACTCAATAGGAAAAGGATAAGTTTAAGTTGTTTCTAAACCACAGCTCTTCTAATTCTGAGCTGTGGTGCAGTCTCAGGTACAATTAGGCAACACTTGACCCCTAGCTGCTTTTACAGGTGCTTGTGGCATGTATTTGCTGCGCTGTTTATTATCCCTTTACTGCTATTATGTCCATTCCATCATGGCAGGGATCTGGAAGGAGCTATCCTCTTGGCTTTTCCCTCAGGCAGATCTTTTCTATTCAGACCTGACTTGGGCTGTTAAACATCTTTCCCTTGAGTTGTTCTTTCTAGATCAACTTAGTCTCAGGCTGTAAAATGCAGATTAAAGGACTCTAATATAGTATTAAGAGGTTTCTGATATTGTAGGTCAGAGGAGTAACCCACTACCTGGATGGCTTAAAGCTCTGACAAGGTACTGTGTGGGATTCATTTAATCTAGCTAGACACCTACCATGTGAGAGTCCACATGTGCTAGTTATCTTAGTCTTCCTTTATGGAAAGAAATACACTTTAAGGTGTGAGTTGATTGACCTTCTTTATCTTTCTAGTTTTGTATGAGCTGAATTTTGCATTTAGATTGCCTGTTTCTCTCCTTTAACTTTAAAGAGAATCCAGGCAACACCCTTTGTCTTGGTATGTCTTTAGTCAAATACTTCTTCTTTTGCATGGCATGGCTGAGCACCTATCTGCAGAACAGGCAGCTGCTTTCCAATATCTAGATTGTGTTAGTATCATTATTATACTGTATAAAAAAAAAGAGCTTGAATAATTTATATTGATGGGCACATTCATATTTCTTATTATTTGTTGTACTTTAGGTATACAACGACATCAAAGATAAGATTAAGAACTAAATACTGTTATTTTTCTGCTCTACTTTTTAAGGTAAGAATACAATTTCAGTTAGAAATTCATGAAGGTGACAAATTGCTTCTAAAATTTAAATCTCAATAACCCTCTATTAAAAAATTCCTCTTTTGATTTTGATTGTAAAGGAAAACTGGAGAGCAGAGGTAGTTGACAATTTATGCACATTAGATTAGATGTTTTTATTCTCTGTTTTTTAACATTATTCCTGTATTATAGCCTAAAAATTATCACTTCAATAAGAGGCTAGTGTCTCAGAGAAATAATGAAATACTGAAAAGTGAAAATGGCTAAAATATTTGACAGTCAAATATATATTTCTTCTCTTCATGTGTTCTGCAGAGGATGAGCTGGATGGCATCAACAATAGCACAGTGCTTTCTGTCAGATCTGTACAGACTCTTCACAGATTGTCATAAATTTTCAACCGGAAGAACAGACTCTTTAGAAAAAGAAATCTTTGAATTTTTTTTAGCATTGAAAGATATTGACTAGTAATTCTAAAATCTCAGTTCTATAAGAAGTTTGCTCTAAAAATAAAGGGATAGTCAAAATTATTTACTTTCATTTATAAAGAAAATAAGATCATTAAAATTAAGTTTGCGAACTTTCAGAAACCAACTATAGAGGAAAAAAGGGTATCAGTTTACTTTTAAAAGGAAGTTTTAAGATAACAGTAACAAAAGTAAGTAAGTAAGGGTAAAGAACTACAAGTATTCTGACAGACATACTCCACTGGGATCAATGCTTACTCATCCCAGTGCAGCATCAGGGAATTTGTTGGCTTCTTCCAAAACAAAGTAATGCCACTTCCTAATATCTTGTGCCAGCCATGGTTGTGACTGTGTGACCTGTGCTAGGCCACATTTAGAACCTCTGTAAGTTCAGCAAAGGGGAACAAGTTGAAGAAACAAAGGTAAAGGAGAATTTTGACTAGCTTCTTGCACTGTAATTGCTGGTGGTAAAAAGCTGAACAATTTTGATTCCTCCTTTTGACAGAAATAGTAGTAAGCATTTGTTCCAGTTGTATAACGGTAGAAATAATTGTGACTTGACTGAAGTGGGTCTGATATTAATTGGGATAGGAGCAGCTTGCAGGGTGAGTGTCTTGAAAAATATAATCAATTACTGTCACTGTACCTTGCGAAGTTCAAGCCTGTAATTTGTTCGTTGATTTGGAAGGCTTCTATAACCTTATTTAAATTCCACCTCTGGTATGGGCTTTAGGCATATTAATATCTGAGATCTGACTATGCATATTTCTCTAGCATATCACTGCTAATTACAAGGAGATAAACACAATTTGGAAGCAATATCCAACATCAGAGACAATGCTAGCACTCCTCCTTTTTAAAATGAGGATCATTAAGTTATTTCCTTAAAGTTCACATTGTTTTTAAGTTACACGATTTAAGCTGTACCAGCTGACCTAGTTAAATGTGGAACTAGGATGGAACTAGCTTTTAACTGGCCAAAAATTCAGCAACTCTCCCAGAAACGATGACTGAGGTGACAGTGGGGCAAGGACTTAAGGCTAAATAAAACCAAGCTATCTTTCTTAGCTTGTGGGGAAAATAAAAAGGCTTTTCTTCTCATGGAAGACATTTTCCATGAAACATGTTCATATTGGTAAAGAAATATTGGAATACATCCCCAGAATCATCTCAACAAATGTTTCCTATGCATTTTCCTTGATTGTGGAGATGTTTGAATAAATTATTAAGTTCTTTCTGTCTGCTGATCAGAGGCTTATCTCCAGAATTATCTAAGAAGTCTTTGTGAGAGTTTTTTTCCAGTGCTTCCAGAGATTTATTTGGGATGCTTTGACTTGGAATCTAAGAGAAATGCCGTTGGTTCTTTAGGAAGATTTTTCATTACCTGGGGATTACTTGCTGGGGAATCTTTCATGATTATTTTTCTACACCTAGATTAGTTTTTCTCTTTTGCTTGTTCTGTGAAATACTGTCCTTAGACTACAACCTGTTTTTTTTCTCCATCATGTTCACAAATAAAGCATTTTTTTCTAAGAATATTTTTCATGGTTTTGTCTGGAAACAGCTGAACACTTAAGACATTGACTGAGTTTCATTTATGAATTAATTGATGAGTCTCAAGGGTTGGAGTTTTATAGAGTGTTACTAATATCTATACATCTTTTCACAAGCAGTTCATTATTATTACTTTCAGACCTTGTTTGGAGCTTCTCTTCCACATCCAACATCTGACTGTGACTTTGCACAGTATGAAGCAAATATGCTAATTCCTGGTATTGACTTGTTCTCTGATCGCTACAGAGCTGATATCTCTACTGTAGTTGCAAGTCTGAATTTCCTTATGTTTGAACTACATTGTGCAAAACAAAATTTAATAGTAAGTATTATTTTTATACTCTGGAAATTAATTTTAAGACATCAAGTCTTATTTTTTTGTGGGGCTGTACTTAGGAGATATCTCAGAAGCTCTAGCAAAATACCTGTATGGCTAGGTTCTGTGGCACAGAGATAGAGGCAAGGTATAGGTTGCTGCCTGCAGTTTTTAGAATATACATGGTACTTGTTTATTCAGGAAGATGACAATACATGGTCCACCTAGCGTAGGCATTTTAGAGAAAATTTTCTATTATATACAGTTTGAAAGACACTGTTCTGAGAATTACTTTAAGTGCAGTATGTCCCGAATGCTTTCAATAATTTTACTTTCACATGCAGTAAATAAAATTCCCTTCTGCCTTTCTCCTCATCTTCTCTTATTCTGCTGCATGAAGTGTTTTTACAGCTTTCCTCTTATGTTGATGATATACTTATTTCCTCCATTTAATGACTGACCACTTCCACTTTAATCGAACTTATTTCAAAGGTGCAGTGCTGTACATTGGAATAAATACACAGAATTGCTTACTAGTACTGAAAAAGGGGCAATTCTACCTCTGTTCCTGTTTGGTCTTGTATGGTCCAACAGATTTTCATGTCAGGCAATTATTGTATACCTCTATAAACTAACTCTCAGCATGACAGAAAACTCCAGCAGAAAAAGTAGAGTTTCTCCTACTTTAATGAGTTGAATCCACTTATGGAAAGGTCCTGCAAGTGGCAGAACCAGTGCAAGGGAGGGGAAAAGATTGCGTGGCTGGTGACAGAGGAGTAAGAAAAGATTAGGGGACAGAGATGGAAGAGGAGTTAGAGAGGAGGACGCAGAAAGATGTTACCCCTTTTGTGTGAGCAAGCCATTTGTTGGATTGATTTCTTCTGGAACTTCAGGCTAAGTGTCTGTCTTATCTCCTGTTCTTGCTTTTTCCCATCCTGCTTTACTGGAGTTCACTTTGTTATTAAGCTTTGTCTAACTGCCCTCCCAATGGGAGATGAAGTGAGATCAAGGAGCAGTCAGTTAACTGGAGGCAGGGACACTTGATTTGACTGCTTGCTTCATGTTGCCATGCACATTTTTGATTCTTTCTGCACTTGTACTAGTAGAATATAGATCCAGGTCATAGATCATGGTCAAAGCAATTGCAGTTTCAGCAGGATGAGAGTGTTGTTTCCACTGAATGCTTTATGTGTGGGAATGTTTTGGACAGTGGGCACTAAGTTAGTGTGACACTTAAAATACATAAAGATTCAATATTTATTAAAAATAAGACTTCAAAGACTAATTTTGTTGAACTACTTCAACTTTAGGAAGGACAGGCAAGGGACATGAGGAGGGGGAGTCACTCTCTATGCCAATGACCAGCTGGAGTGTATGGAGCTCTCTTTGCCTGGGGATGGATGAGGAGCCGACCGAGAGCTTATGGGTCAGGATTAAAGGGAGGGCAGGGACAGGTGACATTGTAGTGGAGGTCTGCTACAGGCCACCCGATCAGGATGACCGAGCAGCCGAGGCCCTCAGTAGACAGATAGGAGCAGCCTCACCTTCACAAGCCCTGGTCCTCATGGGGGACTTCAACCAGCCCAATATCTGTTGGAGGGACAACACAGCAGGGCATAAGCAATCCAGGAGGTTGCTGGAATGCGTTGATGATAACTTCCTTCTCCAAGCGGTAGAGGATCCAACAAGAAGAGGTGCTATGCTGGACCAACTGCTTATCCTCACCAAAAAGGAGGGGCTGATGGGGAACGTGAAGGTCGAGGTCAGCCTTGTCTGCAGTGACCATGAAACAGTGGAGTTCAAGATCCTTAAGGCAGTGAGGAAGACACACAGCAAGCTCACTACCTTGGACATCAGGAGAGCAGACCTTGGCCTCTTCAGGGATCTGTTTGGTAGACAACTATGGGGTAAATCCTTTGAAGGAAGCTGGGCCCTGGAAACCTGGTTAATATTCAAGTATCACCTCCTCCAAACTCAGGAGTGTTGCATCCTGACAAAGAGGAAGTCAGGCAAAAAAGCCAGGAGGCCTGAGTGGATGAACAAGGAGCTGCTGGTCAAACTCAAACACAAAAAGGAAGCCTACAGAAGGTGGCAGCAAGGACAGGTAGCCTGGGAGAAATACAAAGAAATTGTCTGAGCAGTCAGCAATCAGGTTTGGAAAGCTAAAGCCCTGACAGAATTTATTCTGGCCAGATGTAAAGGGCAACAAGAAGAGATTCTGTAGGTATGTTGGTGGTAAAAGGAAGACTAGGGAAAATGTGGGCCCTCTCTGGAAGGAAAAGGGAGACCTGGTTACCTGGGATATGGAGAAGACTGAGGTACTTAATGACTTTCTTGCCTCAGTCTTCACGGGCAAGTGCTTCAGGCACACTGCCAAAGTCACAGAAGGCAAAGGCAGGGTCTGGGAAATGAACTGTCCACTGTAGGAGAAGATCAGGTATGAGAACATCTAAGGAATCTGAAGTGCATAAGTTCATGGGACCTGATGGGATGCATCCGCAGGCACTGAGGGAACTGGCAGGTGAAGTGGCTAAGCCACTATCCATTGTATTTGAGAAGACTCGGCAGTCTGGTGAAGTTCCTGCTGACTGGAAAAGAGGAAACAGCCCTCATTTTGAAAAGGGGAGAAAAGGAAGACCTGGGTAACTACAGGCCAGTGAGTTTCACCTGTGTCCAGCAAGATCATGGAGCAGATCCTCCTTGAAAATATGCTAAGGCACATGGAAAATAAGGAGTTGATTGGTGACAGCCAACATCACTTCACTGTCGTGCCTGACAAATTTGGTAGTCTGCTACAACAGGGTTACAGTATTGATGGATAAGGGAAGAGCAATTGATGTCATCTACCTGGACTTGTGCAAAGCATTTGATACAGTCCCGCATGGCATCCTTGTCTCTAAATTGAAGAGACATGGATCTGACAGATGGACCACTTGCTGGATAAGAAATTGGCTGGATGGTCACACTCAAAAAGTTGTGGTCAACAACTTGATGTCCAAGTGGAGACCAGTGATGAGTGGCATTCCTCAGGGTTCAGTACTGGGACCGGTGCTGTTTAACATCTTTGTTGGCAACATGGACAGTGGGATTGAGTGCACCCTCAGCAAGTTTGCTGATGACAGCAAGCTGTGTGGTGCAGTTGACACACTGGAGGGAAGGGATGCCATCCAGAGGGACCTGGACAGGCTTGAGAGGTGGGCCCGTGCGAACCTCATGAAGTTCAGCAAGGCCAAGTGCAAGGTCCTGTGCCTGTGTCAGGGCAATCCCAAACACAAATACAGGCTGGGTGGAGAACGGATTGAAAGCAGCCCTGCAGAGAAGGACTTAGGGTTGCTGATTGATGAGAAGCTCAACATGACCTGGAAATGTGTGCTTGCAGCCCAGAAAGCCAAAGGTATCCTGGGCTGCATCAAAAGAAGCATGACCAGTAGGTCAGGGGAGGTCATTCTTCTCCTTTACTTTGCTCTCATGTGGAGACCCCACCTGGAGTACTGCATTCACCTCTGAGGCCCCCAATACAAGAAGGACATGGACTTCTTGTAGCTAGTCCAGAGGAGGGCCATGAAGATGATCAGAGGGCTGGAGCACCTCTCTGGTGAAGACAGGCTGAGAGAGTTGGGGTTGTTCAGCCTGGAGAAGAGAAGGTGCTGGAGAGACCTTATAGTGGCCTTCCTGTACCTAAAGGGGGCCTACAGGAAAGCCAGAGGGACTTTTCACAAGGGCATGTAGTTATAGAACAAGGGGTAATGGCTTTAAAATGGAAGAGGGTAGATTTAGGTTAGTTATAAGGAAGAAATTCTTTCCTGTGAGGGTGGTGAGGCACCGGCACAGGCTGCCCAGAGCAGCTGTGGCTGCCCCCTCCCTGGCAGTGTCCAAGGCCAGGCTGGACGGGGCTGGGAGCAACCTGGGCTGGGGGAAGGGGGCCCTGTCCATGGCAGGGGGGTTGGAAATAGATGATCTTCAAAGTCCCTTCCAACCCAAACCATTCTATGATTTTATGAAATATTGGTTGGAAACTGTATGGATACAATAACAACATTTGCCTCAAGCATTTGTAATACAAAGTTATAAGTGTTAAGCTACTTTATGAAAGCTAAAGCTGCATTTGACAAAAAAGTAACAACGTTGTTAGCATTTTCCAAGCTTGGAGACATTTTAAAGTGAAGAAAAATGTAAAAGCTGAACAGTAATTAAATTTTGGAAGTTCTTTCATTTTCAGTAAACAAATACATCTGTTGGGAAAGAATCTGCTTTTTCTGAAATACTACATAATAATTATTACAGTGTTTGGATACTTTACTAGAACTCAGTTTTAAAATGTTTTTGTTAGTTGTGCCTACAAAAACTTTCAGTGTGAAATGAGTGCAAATAAATTTGTCAATAAGCCTCATCACCATCCAGTGTATCTTACAAGTGGTATCATTTCACTTAGCTACAGGACTTCATTGTGTTTATTTTATAAAGCTTACAGAATTATATTATTCTGTTACTTATACTGAAAAAAATATGTAATCAAAATGCAAACAGTTTTAGAAATACCTTATATTAACATCTTCTCAGTAATGATATAGTAAAAAAACCCACCTTGAACACAGAGAATAATTTGGGGAAACTTCACTTTTGTCCTGGTTCGGGCTGGAATAGAGTTCCTGTTCATTTCAGTAGCTGGAGGAGTGCTGCAGCACCCTGAGACCCCAGGGGCTCCCCACCTCCTAGTGCCCACACCTGTGTGTGGGGGTGGGGGGAGCACAGCTGGAGGGCTGGGCCGGGATTGGCTGATATTCCATGTCATATGACATTAGCTCACCATATAAAGGCAGGAGAGGGCTGGGAGAGGCTGCCATATTTGGGAGTGTTGCTGTGGTGGCTTTGTGTTTGGGATTGCTGGCTGGGGGCAGGTGGGTGTTGGTCGGCGGCTGGTGAGCAGCTGTATTGTACATTACCTGCTGATATTGCTGTCAGTGTATTATTCTGTTACTATTATTAAACTGTTTTTATCTCAACCCGCGAGTCTCCCTTTGCCCCTCCGATTCCCTCCCCATTCCCAAGTGGGGGGAGGGTGGGTGAGCGGCTGTGTGGCATTTAGCTGCTGACCAGGCTCAAACCACAACAACTTTCTATATTGTGAATCACATACAGGATAGTGTAAGGCGTTAGCTTTAGCAAGCTGAAGAATTTTTTAACATATTCATCTTTCATAGAGCTTAAGAGAAATAGTGGTGGTATGTGGCAGTGAAAGCAGTACTTCTATATTATCTGTATATTTGTGGTATATAATTGCAATGTACATTTCTGTAATTGTACCCTTTATGACATTTATAACTAGATGACCTAATATTTTCCTTCAGATTCTACCATTATTCACGTTATACCAATACATTGTTTCTGAGATTTGTAAAGACCCAGCTAAATGTATTGAAGGAAGAATCTTCAAGGTAATCAATCAAACTTTCTTTTTACCACAGCACATTGTATTTCAAATAAAATTTTAATTTCTTTGTTAAATTTAGTCGATTTAATATTTCTTCATATATCACTCCTATGAAAAGTAAAGCTTTAAAGTTCAGCTGTTGCTTACTGTTTCTTAGCACAACAGATTGTAAAATAGGACAACTTTCTAAGTAGAATTATTATTTATATTCTCAATTTTAGTAGAATATGGAGTTATTTATAGTTTTACTGTTAATGTCCTATAAAGACTGTTAAGTACTTCAATCATTTCTTTATACTCTCCATTTAACAAGCATTCTCCTTAAAGATAGGAACATAAGATTGTCCCTCCCTCTTAGATCCAAACTTTTTACTTGGTATTTTTGATCTTGTTCCATCATCCTTTTAAATGTTTTCTTAAGTGGAAAATATAAATGATTTTATGTCCACAATGTTCACTTCTGGATTTGTTATCAGTGTCATGGTGCAACCAGGTTGTCAGACTTCTGGGAACAGACTTCTGTCATTCATCATTTCACTAATTCATACAATAATTTGCTTCTTGGTTTGGTTTTGGTTTTTTTTTTTTTTTTTTTAATCGCCTTTTTTTTTTTTTAAAGGAACCTAACTTTTAGTAAGAGTTGAAGGATTACTGGTTTTAGGTAGTTTCAGGAAATGCTGATATGGGGTAGGGAGAGTAGCTGAGTACTAGGAGACTAAGATGAGTAAGTACTATGAAACAGATTTTGATAAGGAAGTGATCTTGGACTGAGACTCAAAGCTCTATCCAGATGGATTAAGTTCTTTTCCGTTCACAGAATCAAGATTTTGAAGGATATGTTTTGTTTTTTGTTTTTTTTTTTTTTTTCATTGTTATTTTTAAAAGTGAAAGACCCACCTTTGGGATTTCAGTTATTTACTATAAAATGTAAAAGATTTATTTCCATTGAAGAACATTCTCCATCATTGTACTATTCTAGTAGCCAAATCTACTTGAAAATTACCTTTGAATACATTTTATTTTGAGCAAAAATAATAACTGAAAATTATTTAAGTTGAAGGCTCTGTTATTTTTTTCACAGATTAAAGTACTTACAGATATAGGATTTTTTACGGAGGCTTTTCATGAACTGTCTTTGCTTAACCGTGGAGAGAGAATTCCATGGAAAATACCTGCAGGATACAGAAAAATTGAACAAATGGAGGTAAACACCAATAAAGTAAAACATCAAACTATAACACTCAATTCTCTTAATGCAACTGCACATACTCCACATCTTTAAGTTATTACACATTCCTAAAATATTCTGAAATTTCTTTTAATACTCAGGTCAATTAGTAGGCATTGAATTACGTTAATTTCCATCACTGAACAACAGGAATGAGAATAATTTTTGCAACATATGTGCTTTCTATGTTATAGAGTGAGTACTGCAGATAATACTGTTGCAAAAATAATGTGTGATTTCATAAGTAGACATAAAAAATATGGACAGAGTTCTTGCCCCATTAATGGCAGAATTCCCACTGTCCCAGCCAGGAGCAGGGCAGCTGAGGGGCAGCTGGAGCAGCCCCCAGCCCAGGGCGTTGGGCACCTCTGTGGGGCTGGGGACAGGCTGAGGCTGGGCCAGGACATCAGCCTGCAGGTGGGGGTCAGGATCAGTCCTGGCAAGGAGAACCGAGCTCAGACACAGCTCCAGGATGGCTGCACAGGGCCGTGAGGACTGGCCAAGGCTGGGTCTGGATCTGAGCCCATGGGTGGGCCTGGCATGGGGGGCCTGTGGCAGGGCAGGGCTGTGGGGAGCTGGAGACTGGTCCTGTCGTGGTGTTGCTGGGGCAGGGCTGATGGCCTCGGGGGCTGACACAGGGCCATGGGCAGGGTGGGGGAAGCCCCAGGAGATGCTGGGCAGTAAGAGTGATTGGTGCCCTCAAAGCCTTGACACTCAGGTCACCTCAGATCAATCTCTCTGATTTTTTTCCATGTCTAAAGCCAAGTAGTGATCTTACCTTGATCACTAATGTACTACAAGGTCATCAAGCTGCTAACAACTGACAGCTTCTTTGTCTTACCTGTGAGCATACAGCTGGGCAGGTAGATGCAGTCCAGAGCTATTAGGCAAGCCTCACCCATAACAATCATGTAGCTGTTCCTTGTTTTCCAAGCACATACCAAAAAAATCTAATGATTATTGATGGATGGATGTAATCAAGGTCTCCCTTATCTGAGTGGTGCTTTTGGGTAGGTGTCACCCCATGTCAAAGTATGTGTGCCAGCACAAGGGAACTTGACTGAACATGTGATAGAAGACTAGTGGGACAGGTAGGGACACCCGTTTTGACAGCAGCATGGATTTAACCTGATTGTTAAACCACATTCTATACATGCAATAGGATGATATTTCTAATCTGGTGATAAATTCAGGCTGCTGGTGCTGAAGGAATTCCTAATCCACCTCCATGACTTCACATTTGGTTTCCTTATCCTGTGTTGTAGACAGTAAAGCTGGCACTACAGAGCAAATTGAATTTGAGGAACGGATCTGAAGGGAAATTTCCCCCTTCCCACCCCACCAAACCCTGAGAGGGAGTTTTCAGCCAGGCTGTGGCCTGACTGTCCTTACATTGCAGCCTCACAATGGCTATAACCAGCACAGAGCAGCAGTATCTTTTTTTTGGCAATAGCCAACAAATCAATGTCTAAGCTAATTAATAAGGGAATAATTACAATGACATTTATAATAGGATGTCAAATGTTTACATTTAAAAAAACAGAATTATGGCCAAGCACACCTCCTAGAATAATCTGCAGTGGTACTAGGTTTTAAATGAAACGTGAACTTAAAAAAAAGTATAATTAAAATATTTATCAAAAATGGTAACCTTCTTAATTTGCCAATGACACTTTCATACTAACTGCATGGGAAGATAAGAAACTGAAATTTAGTGATTTTCTTAGAGCACAAGCTACATTACATTCTCACAAGTTTGAACCATAAAGAGTTATCAGCTCCTCGCTGATGCTGCAAAGCTTCCCTATTCATGGCTACAGGAGAATGTATTTCCTCCTTACTGATGATGGTCAGGTTAAAATGCCTCTTTAACTCCTTTTCTTAATTTGTATATTATCTGAAGAGCTCACTGAGTTAGGGTGAGGTCTGGTTGATTTGTCACTTGGCTTTTTCTAACTGGGTTGACAGATAAGTGTTTGAGTGAATGGCAGAGGAGGTTCGGCATTAGGTCTCTGGTTAGGGTGTGACTCATGTAGAAACTGAGTGCTTGCTGGACTTTTGCACAGCTCTCAGAATAAGAGGGACCAATGTTCCAGGGAATGATAGGGACGATAGAGAGCTACATGTGGAGTTTAGAGTTAATAAAAGAAATAATAAAAAACACATAGAACTCAAGTGACAGTTGTGTGTAGAGCTCTCAGTTATGACGACAGCTGGAAATGATCCTTACCTCTGCCTTTTTCTTCCCCTCAGTAGACTGATTTGTCTCCTGGTGAAAAGGCAAAAGGGCTTTGAGCAAGGACTGGAATTAGGGCTAGGGTTCAGAAAATTGAAGCACATATAAGCAAATAAATAGTTGTTTTAAGAGCCCTCAAGGAGGCTGAGGTCTCAAGTTGATCTTGACTTGTAGCTCTTGTTTTTGTTCAATTCACAGATCTGTCGTCTGGTGAATATTAGAAAAGGCATGTGCTAAGTCTGGAGTTAGGTTTGGGATTCAGAAATGTAAAGAGCATAAAGGCGTTTGATGGTTGGCATCTATAGAGCTCCTACAGTTTGGAAAAGGATTTTTGTAGATTTATGCCTTTTTCTCACATTGCTTCAAGTCGAAGAATCCTAGCAAATGGCATAGGAGGTGTAGGTCTAGTTTTGGGTCTTAGGTTCAGAAATGTAAAAACCATAGAAGCTACCTAATTGTTGGTATTTTCAGAGACCTCAAAGTATAGTTGGAAATGTACTACATTTGTCCACTGCTCTGCTAACTCACTTATTTTATTTGCATATTGTAACACATTACTTATTTTTGGTTTTGTCCATTTTGCAGGCCTTGCAGGAATTTGACTCCTCAAAATCTCTCCTGACTGTTACAAATTTACAGGTAAAAAAAAAAAATCTTTATTTCTCTGGCATCAGTTAGAGACTATTTGGTTCAGAAAATATAAATGTTATTACTAAAAAGCAGCAAATAGAAAACATATTCTCCTCAACAGTTTACCATTTCCTAAATTTTTAATTTTGTGTCTGACCTCTCAAGGGAGAGGCAAGTACCATTATCACCATTTTTCAGATGGGAGGTCTGATTTGTAGAAATGTGTGACTTATCTGTGCAAAGCCTTCTAGTAGAATTATTCAGGTTTTGTTGTGATATGTAGGTTCTGGTGTTTATCCTGCTAAAATACCAAGAACATCAGTCATCTAGCCTTATAATTTCTGTCAGTCAGAGCTGTCTTCACTGTCTTCATAGATTTGTCCTAATTCAGATTGGGGTTTTTCTGGAATAAAAAAAAAAAAAAAAGAAGATAAATCTGTAAACTAGTTAATGAACAGTTATTTCTCATTGTAATTAAAATCACACATTTTCATCAATAACTTCTTCGTTGTTTTTCAGTTTTAATAATTTTCTTTCATTTGCCTTGCCACAGATCCATTGAACCAGTAGGGATAAATGTTATCAGAATGTGGAAAAGAAGCTGTACCGTAAAAACAAATTGATAAAGTAGAAAAAATCCACTTTTTTTTCTCCACTTTTCTCCCTTTTGTTTACAGTAAGCTTGTATGTCTCCTATAACAGTTGGTATTAGAAGACAGAAAGGAGATGCCTATCTTGACAGCTTGTGATCTCACTAGTCTCAGATTTATTTTGAAGTTGTGCTTTATCTTGAGCTTTTGATTTGAACACTTCACAGTCCATAGGGGCTCTTATTGGTATTCTTATGATTTGGCAAAGCTGTGTAGACTTTCAACTTCTAAATTTATTAATCTAAAGTGAGAATATTAAACACAAGATAGAACAAGGATGCTATAATGAATAGCAAAAAGATTCTGTGAAATACACTAGAATGATCTGATACAAGAATTTTTTTCCTTGCTTAACTTTTATAGTTAGGTGAATTGTAACAACATAGTTTCCTCTGAGATGAAATTTCTGAACTACCGATTTACCTACATATTTTTTGTGATCACCTTAGTGCTATGAACAATGCAGAAAACTAGAACTTACACAGAGTTATAGCTATTATTTCATAGATTCACCTTCTACTGGAAAACTGATACTGAGGCTGTAACAAGTGCTACTAAGTGGTGAATTAAGTTTGGAAAGGAAAACAGCAACTCTTTCATAATGACTAAGAGCATATTACTAATATTATTTATGTTAACTATTGAAAAACATCATTATTAATATAAGCAGAATATGCCTTGAACAAAAAAAATGTAAAATATGTAATTTCATAGTCCCAATTGTTAACTTTCTTGTAGGTACTGGAGGACATATTTAATTGGAGTTTGTCTTTAACAATGGTGCCACTGTGCAACCAACAAATTATGAATAAATTAACCTTAGCCAAAATGCATTTCATCATTTGCCTTTCTGCCACAATAAATAATATACCTGAAAAAGTGGAAAAACATGTCTATTCTGTTGATGATAACAGCTTGACGGAGCCAAGCAGAATTTCAGCATCAAGTGTGAAAGGTAATTATAAGGGTGGTGGAAAAGCACATTTATTCTACAACTTGTTTCAACTATATTTTTTTCACTTTGAACTGCATATGCATTAATGTGTCATATTATAAATAATATTCATATTAAATGTTGCTGGAAAAATCAGTCATTAATGAAATAATAAGCATTAAGATTTTTCAAGGTTTTTTTAGCTATTATCTCAAATAACATTATAGCTGTATTCCATTCTTCCTCACTTACTTTGATATTGAAAGTTCCAATTATAAGTAGAGAAAAACGGGATATTCTTCAAATTACTGATAATGCTTTGGTTTTGTGAGTTATCTGAAATTTCATCTGAAATGTATTTGACAGCTGATGCTGATAAGAATTCAAGACAACAGGAACAGAGAAGCACAATGGTGCAGCTTGTTGACTGTAAAGATGAATTAAATACGGCTATGCTGAAGGTACTTGGGGATTTTAGGACAAAAGGCTTAAGAAACTGTGGATTGTTCCAAAAATATTGCTAGTGCTTTCAATGTAACAGAAATTATGATGGGAGGATGGCATGACTAGAAATTTCTGTTTCTAATCTGATTGTAATCTCACTAGCCATACATTAAGTCTTGGTGATTTGGTGCAGATTTTCAGATGGTCTCCGTAGCGAATATTGTCACAATCAGATCTCAGTATGACTGTTTCAACAACGAAGGTAAAGACTGAAAGGGATTTAAAGAATAAAATCATCCCTTTCAGAGGGTGGCACTTGTAGAACATGTCAGACTCTTTGATAGGGGAGTATGCTCTATAAATAAATAGAAAACCATTCTCTACCATATATGAAATGTCTCAAATTTTTCATGTTCCTCTTTCTGATACTTTGTTTTGAAGAAAACACACCACAGCTTATCAGCGTCTTTCTTTGAAGGGGTTTTGTTTGGTTTTGGTTTTAGTTTTTGTTTTGTTTTGTTTAATTGTAAGCTTCATGATTGGCAGTTTCACATCACAAAAAGACCAAAAAGAGGGCTGATCTATTCTTTTTTTCAGAGGGGTCTTCCACTTTAGAAGTATCTACTTTTGGCCATTGTTACAAAGGAATGCACAGAATACATGTGGAGGAATGGAGGGTGACTTTGTATGGCAATTGATGTATGCCATACACTAGAAACTTGAAAGTGTTAGTATAGCTTGAAAAGAACTTGAAAACAACATCTTGAAAAGAGCTAAAATAGAAATATTAAATTAATTTGAATGAGGCTCATTTAAGAGATGATATATTTCTTACCCTTCTGATTTTTCTTTAACCATTTAATTCTTTTTTTTTTTTTTTTTTTTTTTTTTAAAATAGAACTCTCAATTCATTGAGAAACTGGTCAAAAAAGATTTTGCATAGTATAAACCTTTGAATTATTTTTGAATTCTGCTGAAAGCTCCGTGACTGAGATTTCATTTAAAATTAACTTTCTTTTAGACTTAGTTTCCACAGCTTCTTGCAGCTTTTCTTGTCAGAAAGACTGTAAATTACAGTTGAACTTTCAGGATAGATACTGCACTCAAGGATCTGTCAAATTATAGATAGAAAAGAATGTAATGTTTCTTGCAGCATCTTTAATGTTGTGTCTTCTTATCATATTTTATTGTTTAAAATTACTAAGCACAGTAAGTAGTATAAAATTATCAAGTATAGCTATAACATAAAGAATGAAGAATTACTGAGGAATGTTGCTAAGCCTTAAAATACGTAGTTATGCATAAATTGCAATAATACGGAGACGGTTAAGATGTTGCTGCTTTCAGCACAGTGAATCTGTAAACCTGATAAAAGCAAAATTAACCCCTCCTGCTATTTATAGAAAAGGCATATTGTATTCATGTTGATTTATTTTAGGGTTCAGTGATAGTAGGCTATAACAGAATAAAATACTTTATTTCTTCCATTAAATAAATTATTTATTTCTTCCATTATTTTTTGAAATCATACAATGCTGTGTTCTTCTCTAGGGGATTTTATTGACAGAAGCTGAAGAAAGTCTTAGCCATCTTGTGCAGAACATACAGGACAAATATGATGGGGAGATATCTCTGTGTTCTGCTGAAGATTTAGAGGCTCTTATTGAGGCCAAACTTCAGCTTGCTGCTATTTCTCAGCAAAGGCATCAAGCAGCTTTAAGGTAAGTAATATTGTTAATGCTAAGTTGCACAGCCTTGATTACAGGAGATTAAAAAAAATATTCAGCAATTTTGTCTTTGAATCCTTTATGACCACATTAACATTCTAAATTTTAGTAACCAGCCATAACAACCCCACTAGTATAGCTACAAATCTAAGCTACCCTGGCATTTCATTTTTCATTATTGCTTTATTTTACTTTTTAAAAAATCATCAGTTATTGGCCTATGATTACCCTGTGAGGTGTTTTTTGTGATACAATGTTATACTAAAACAAAGAAAAATGTTCACTGCTTTTGATAAAGTAAAAATTTGGAAATCTTAAGTAATTTGTTTTTTATAATTTAACATAAGTAGACAGCAGAGCACTGATGTTATCTCTGAACTACTGAATTCTACTTTGTTCTAGAGTGCCTTGTGTTACTTTCCTAAAATAATATTTCCTCTTGATGTACTTGTTGGTGTAAAATAAAAATGTTAAAATTATATTTTTTAAATTGATTTGATTAAAAAGCATTGCTGTAACCTTTAACAGAATAGATTTTAGCAGGCATTGATTATACTGTTAGTGACAGTGTGTAAAATACTGTTGTATTTACATGATCTGGAGATATTTTCTCCAAGTTACAATTTCCAAATTCTGTTATTTTTTTTGAGGTTCTGATTTCTTTTTGAGAACTTAATGAAATTACAGTTGTGTTGTTCTTTGAATATATGGGGCATACAGAAATATATTAACTCTTTGTAGCTGTTAAATTCTGAAGACTGTTTTGATCTTTCAGCTAGGAGGATTCTTCTGTTTAGCATATCTGTAACTTTAAATTAATTTGTATAAAGCAGCTAGTTAACAATGAGTCATTTTGATTAGTGTCAAGTTATTTGTATCTAATTTTCTATTAGGTTGAAAAATCTATAAGGATACAAACTGTTAACTGGAGATGCAGCATATAGAGGTGTAGCACTGTCACTTGCCAGACTATACTGAGATTAGGTAGAATGTAATCAATATTTCTAATTTATGTTAGGTCTAATCTGACTAAACACACCAAAATTATTACAGTAAATCTTAGATTATAGTAAGCACTAAGCAAAAAGCAAAATTAACATTTTAAAATTATTGGAATACTGGTGAAGATTGCTGTGACATTCTTCCTGATGAAGTAGTAGGTGATTCAGCAGGTTAAAAGATAAACCAGTCTCAATTTTTTTGTCCTTTTTACCTAGTTAACAAAAAATAAATCATTTCTTCTAGGCCGAAAGCAAACTATCTTCCTTCTCTCAGGTGTCTTAGGTGAATAAACAAGCCTCCAAATCAGATAGCCTTTAAGTAGCACAATTCCTATTTAGCTGCTATGGTACAGCAATAAAAAAAAAAATAACAGGAACTTCACTGTGCTGTATAGACTGCTGAACTGAAAACAGTAAGAGTACTGCATCATGGTCTTTAACCTGGGTTTTGTTTATGTTATTTTCAAAGATACAAGTTTCCAGAAGTTCTGGTTTTAGGACTGTAATAATTTAGTAGTAATGTCATTAGTGAAGATGTGAAATAAGAACTCGTAGGCTATTTGTGGACATTTCTCATCATGAAACATTAATCTACTTCAGTGCCTTTTGAATTAGATTAATTTACCATAAATTTGTCAAAGAGAAAACAACAAGTCACTGGACAGTGACCTCATCGTGCCTTTGAGTGCCATGTGGATTTTATAAAATTATATTAGTAACTGAGGACCAATACACAGACTTATGAAATATTGTGTGTATAAACCCTGTTTAGCTTGATACTAGGCTTGCTAAAACCTTTATTAGTAGAGTTCTGACCCAAACATTCTCACCCTGCTAAAGTGGTTCCAGTATGCAAGGCGTTTTCAATGCAGGACCTTTCTTTTTATATCATACAGTGTAGTTTCTCTCTTGGCTTATAACTCCTTATAGGCGGAAGAAACTTTTTTAGAGTATCAAGGGTTCCAATGGATGTCAAGCATTTAATGGATCATTTTTTGGGACTCTCAAATTTTTGATGTGTGTTTAATGGGCCTTATATATTGATAGTGGTCAGATAGCAGGAAAAAAGAATACAAAACAAACAAAACACCAACAAACAAATCAACGGTTTGGGTTTTTTTAACCTGTGTCACAACTTTATTGAAATGCCATCCATGGAAACTGCTGATATATCTGCCCGAGATAGAAATGAAACATTCTTTCAGACAGCTGAATGTTTCCTGCCTGCCAGCCCAGAAATCAAACTTTGCATGATATTACAGAAATTCATCATTTTTTTCCTTTGGCAAAATGACTTAGTGGTGAAATTGTTATAGTCAGCTGTACTTTCCTATTTTGATCATCTTGTCACTTTCTGATTCAGCTGATAAAAGGATGTGTATTTTGTCAAGGGAAATATATAGACACATCACTCTAGCTGACAGCAGAAGAGGGTCACAAAAATTTCATCAAGGGAAGCTTCTACATTACAGCTTCTACCTTGCAAAAAATTTATGCCTCGGAGTAAGTTTATGTATAGGACTAACTCCGTCGATCTCAAGGAGAGTACTTACATGGTGTCCCCCTAAATATGTGAGCTTTCTAATTACCCAAATATATGCTTGTCTGTTTGTGTGAATACGTTACTGCTTAAAACAATACATATATGAATCTTTGGAATTGTGGTCTACATTGTAGTCATGAAGTTTATATATTAGCATATAGGTAAAAATGGCCTCATTTTCAGAATTGCTATATGTTGACAACATCAGTTAACTGGCAGCAGTGGTGCTCAGGAAGTTAGGTTAATATTTCTTAAAAGCCTGTACTCTTGGGTGCTGCACCTTCTCCAGCTTATTTTAGAAATGTTAGCTATAGCATCTCAAACAGTGTTTTAAAAAATGTCAGGTTTTGCTGTAATTTTAACTTTGATGCCTGGTTTCAGGGGAAAACTCTTCTTAATAAAAAGAAAGAAAAGCAGTTGGGGTATTTCATTGCATTATCCTTACTGTCTGTTTTGCTTTCATAAGCAAATTCTGTTTTGTCTTTTCCATTGTTAGAGAGAAGGTTATCATCAAATTCAACATTGATTTATTCTGGTTTCATTTTGTTGAATAAAACTGAGATAAAGGGATGATGGAGATTCATAAGGATTGACTTCTGAGAACTGAAAGGCAATATATTAACAGTTTTGATTCTCATTGTTACTTTGGGGTCTATTTGGGCTGAATTGGTGTAATCCATCCAGGTCTGCATCACAGAAACAGCAAGCAGGATAGAAACAGAATGACAGGAAGACTTTAACTACCCTCTTATCTCTGGAGGTTATCCATCCTGTGGTTAGATGCATGTTGGCAGAATAATGTGAGCAATTTCAGAGTAGTGCAGCTGTTCTTCTGACTGCTTTGTGCATGAATCAAGAACTTTGCCTCTACAACAATTAGTCTAGAACTTCTCAGAAGCAGTAAATTCACACAGAGCCTGAATCTCTCTTGCATTATAAGCTCTTTACAGTGTTCTGGCATTGTAAAAAGGACTTAAGGTGTTCATAAATATTTGTTTTTCTTTTACTTCATAACAGACAGTCTCTATGTAAAGAGAATATGTAAAAAGACAGCATAGATGAGAATTTTGGTTATACATTTTTAACAACCTGCTGAAAAATCTTTTAAGAAGTGGTCCAGGTGTACCCTCAGGTACTTTTGCTTTATTAGGAAAGCATGATTCAGTGGGTAGACAATAAGTAGAATTGTAAAAAAAAAGAAATCAACCCCCAAAATGTTTTACAGAAGAGGTAGGGAAGTTGAGATTTACAGATGTGGGGGAAAATGTGCAATTAGAGATGGAAAACTAATACCGTGAGACATAGGTTTTGGCAGCTCTCAGAATATTTTGAGTAGTGTGTTCCTTGGGCAACAAATCCAGTTGTGAAAAAGATTTTCTCCCTATGTTGGTTTTGCAAGAGTCTTCATATCATGAAGATAATTGTATTCACAAAGTCTGCTGTTATAAATACACATTTTTATAGATGTCATGAAAATTGAACAGTGTATCCAAAAGCTTTAAAAAGACAGCATAAAAAGGAAAAAAACCTAGTAGCTAATATTTTAAGAAACCTGACAATATCTAGCAACCCCAACTCACAATTTTTTGAAATGTGGGGTTGAGTGCTGTACCAGTCCTAATAGTGTCTGTATCTTTCTAGATGCTGTTTGGAGTGAACTCCAGAAAAGTATTTATGAGTGGGGGTGGGGGGCAGTAGACTCAGTGCCATGTGATTGCTTACTGATGAGGTTTTGCCAGGATGGAACCTGGCTCAATTTTTGGTTGATGGTGTTTACCAAGATCCTGTGAGTATTTGATCATGTGGATTTAACAGAAGGATTAATATATAGCCTGGAAAGGCTTTAAGGAGGAAGGTGTGTTCTTACCTCTCTAGTTGTGAATAAGATACAGAACTCTCCTGATATATTTTGTCATTTCCAGTATTTTTACATGTTCCAACTTCTAAAAGCTCATCCTGTAAGACATATATGTGTAACTGAAAGTTATAGTGGAGTTCTGTTTTAATCTCTTCAACAGAATATGATATATCTTGGCTTATCCATTATTATCAGGCTATGTCTGTTACAGGCAAAACTTTTTTGCTTACTGCTGTTTTCTCACTTTCATACTGCAGTGCCTACAAATTCAGAATATAGTCTGACTGTATTTTTTTTCTACTGAAGCAAAAATTGGTAACTGCTGATATTTCATTTCTGACTACCTCAGAGGTGTTTATCTATTATAATAAGAGCATAAAATGGCAAATATAATTAGTATTTTTTTTAAATAATATTGTTCTGTATCACAGTGTTGCTTTGGCTTTCTCTGCAATTCGACTTCTCCAAGATGCAAGAATTTTTAGGATGGAAGTGACACATTTTCGGGAAGAAAAGGATGAAAGTGGGTGTTCGGTATGTGTGGATATTTGTTTTAAACTATTGTTTCTTAGTACATGAAGTCTTGTTTTGAGGGTTGAGTGATTTTCAGAATACTAGGACGTAGCAGTCATCTGCATTATGTGGTCACCATTAACCTGGGGAGAAGATGATGTATGACATGCTTCAAATACGTGCTTGACTATAGTATATTCAATATGTCTATAATCATTTTAATTTGTATGTGGTTAGGAATTACAGTTTTTATTTGTATACTCTCAAATGGCAGCACTGAAAATCTCCTTTTTTTTAAAAAAAAACCCCAAACAAACAGAAAGTGGAAAAAGTAGCTATCGAGTGAAAATCTTGTATTATTCAGTTAAGGTATTCTAGATTTTTTGATTGAAAACCTGCTTTAGCGTATCCTCTTTCAAAGAGCGAGACCAACCAGTGCACATCATTGCTGTGTTCCAAATTTAGCTAAATTTCAGCTAACTTCTGTTGTCTAACACATAGGGATACTGACCTATACTTTGGAAAACCAATGTAGAGAACCCGTGTTGACTGCACAGTAAGTCAAACTGAGTCACGTGGACAGAACAGTTGAGCCATGGGGCCAGATTCTGTAACACACATAACGAGACTGGACTTTCTTGCATGAAGTGTAATTATTTTGTTTGTGTTGAATATCAGGGTCTTCTGTCTTTCTGCACTTACTCCTACATTTTTTTAGGACTGCTCTGTAGCCAGTAACTGAGTTATGGCTATTTTTCTTTCCTCATTTGCGTCAATGCAAGCCATTCATGATGATTTTTTGTATAAGTAGAACACAGGTAGTGCAGTCCATTTACTTCTTGCTGGTATAAATCTCTAGAATATGGACTCTAGAATTTTAGTAATAGAAAGACTGTTTATAATATGTGAAGATGGCACAGGGAATTGAGCTGAGAATTCTCCCAAACACTTTCAGTACTATATTACATTAATATTTGTTCCTAATCACCAGAAACACTAAAAACTAGAAATCAAAAATTTAAAATTTCTTTCTAACCACTAGTGAGGTACCAGAACTTGATATTGATCCTGTTCTGCAATTAGACTTTTATATGCCTTAGAGTTCTGTGTAATGTTCATGCTTGAGAGGAATAAAGTCCAAGCTTTTAGAATTATTCTCTATGACACATTTAGCATATGGATATATTTATAGACTCTCCCATAAAAAATAATTTAATTTGTTACAATTCTTTTTTTTTGTATAGATTAAAAGTTTAATAATAAATGTCCTACTGTTATTAAGAAAATATATATCTATCCTTCAAATTAGGTTATAATTGAAGGTTATAATCTGATCATAATTATGTTGTTATTTGTAATATATTTGTATTGATTTGATTTGGTTTAGACTGATTCTGCCCTATTGCTTTGTTTGTAGTAAAGTAGTTGACTCAGAAAGTAACATTTCTCTTGCTTTTGGAAATTATTAGAACTCTTACATTGAAGATGTCCGACTGCCTCACAGTATAACAGCACAAGATCATATGAATGTACATCTGTGGTTGAAGTGTTATACAATGTTAGTGACTGCGCTAGTAACACAGATACATGGCATTGGTGATATGGAAGGTATTACCCTTTTTTGGTTTAGACTTTTGGACTTTTTTGATAGGCAAGTGAGCCTATTCAGACTCAATTCTTATTCATAAATGAAAAGTATTAAGATTAGTTCTGGGGCTGTATTATCACTGAACAATTATTTGTATTAAATTAATCCAATGCAATAGGGAAGATATAGTGCTGAATACAATCTCTCCCTACAGCATGTAAACACAAAGTATTATATTAATTTTTATTTAATGATCATTATCCTTTGATAAATCACTTGTGTGTGAAAAAGTTTCAAATGTTCTAGTGTAATTAAGTACGGTTGTTTTAAAAAAACCTGTTGTTACATGTTTCTTATTTTAGAAGTCTCAAAACTTTTTTTTTCACTTTTTGTATCTCCAATAAATGAAATGTTCCTATATATTTCCTAAAAATGTTCCCGATTCTCTTTTTTTTTTAAGAATTTAAGGGAAATACTACAAAATACATTTATTGCAGTTTGATTATGAATATTTTTCATTCCTTAGTTCTATGAATTTAGTATAAACTCTGACGATCGCATAAGTATCAAAATCACAATCTAGGTCTGTTGTCTAACTCTTATTTAATCTCTTCTGGATAATTCCTGTAAAGGCTGTTACTATTTTGGAGTGATAACTATGGTCAGATTTTTGACTATGTAGAATATATTTTATGGGTGAGAATGACATCTGATCTACAAAATCTAATTACTTATGCTGGTGGCTTACATATAAGGAATGTATTTGGATGAACTTAAACCAAGTGCAGTTTAAAAACTAAGTGTCTTCTCTTTTTAAAGTAAATTTGGCACAGAATTGATGAAATGGTAAATGTGGAATCTGTAATGTCAGATGTTCTGTGACTTTTTAGTGTGGAAGTGACTTCTTAAGAATGGTAAAAGATACCATGAAGTCTTTTCTATTATATTTTTACTATTCATACATCTTCTTATTTTAGAAAATGATGTGGCTGAACGCAGAAGTGTGATAAAAGAAGTAATACTAGAGGCAGAAGCCTTTGGCGATGTTGAGACACAGGCTGAAATGATGGTGCAAGCTGCTATTCTTGATCTGCAAGAAAAACGTCCCGTGGCAGGCATTAAACTTCTTTTGCAGGTTTGAGCACAAAGGAGAAACTGTTCACTTTTCTTTGATGCATTTTTCGCATAGTCAGAATAGCTGATGCCAGCATTAAATAAGCTTGAAATAGTGCCTCTAAAATAGATTTTTTTTCCACTTTGTGTGATTTGTCCTCATAAATAGACAGCAAAAGTAGTAACTACTGTGGTTTATGTTATCTATGTCCAAACAGAATGCCATCAGTTTACTCCAAGAGGATACATTTATTTCCCTTCCGGCTTCTATGACTCTTGTGAAAAGTATGCTTCTGCTGGCAGACATACTAACATGGCAAACAGAAGAGGGTATAGAACATTGCTCTTCTGCAGTGGAACCATTAAACTTACTAATTTTGGCACATGAGCTTACCATTAAAGCAGTGAGTATATATTGGTGATTTACACAACATTTGCAAATCCTTCCAACAATCTTAATGATCTACTATGGAAGCTATTTTAACAATTTATTAAAAAGGGTTATTCCTATTAATTGATCACTTCAATTTTCCCTAGATTATATAATGTAAAGAAGTAATTAATTTTACCAAACTTATTTATGCATACTCATGTATGTAGTCTGGTATTTTCATACAGTTTAAAAATACTAACTACTTGCTACATGTACATCCATATGTGAAAACTGAAATAAGTAGTTTGGCTTTTAAAGAGATGTGGAACACTCACTTTTCCCACTTGACATGAGGGATACGTTCATACTCAGCACCTCAGGGAGGATGTACATTTCATAAAATTCCTAACTCTTGAGTATCCAAGTTTTAAGAATTTAGCTTTGTATCTAAACTCAGAATAATGTGAATTAGAAAATCTAAATAAAGTAGCGTATTGTTTATGATGTTTTAGATTGACAGATTATTACAATCAGTATGAAGAAATAATTTCCATTAAAAATTTAAATATGCAATTAAAATAATAAATCTGAAGACATGAAATCTGTGAGAGGAATGCATGGTAGTAAGCCATTTACCTGTCTGGTGATTCAAAAGCAGACTTCTGCAGTCTCTTCCTGTTCTTGATACAGTTTATAAAGAAAAGCTTTTGGATCATATTCTTTCCTCCTATTTCCTAACACAGAAGTTTAACCCATTTAAATATTTGTTCCCCCAAGTAATAAAGAATCATATGAATCATTTCAGATTCAACTTCCACTTGTGAGACCTGCCAGACTTCAAGAGACTTAACACTTTACAGCATGTCCTTATTGCCTTATTTCCATGAATGAAAGTTTGACTGCTCCATGCATGTTATTTTCTTCTTCTTTTCTGGCCTTTGTTGGATGTCAGATTTCTTTGTAGAAATGACAGTTTCTTTCTAGGGCTCAGGTTACTTGGGAGGTCTATTTCTTAAAGACTGATTTGTGGGAGTTTGCTTTCAGAAACCGAAGCCTAACATTAATGAATTTGATCAAGAATTTATTGCAACGGTTTGTTTGCTACCCGACTCCTCTGCAAACACAAGTACAAAGTGAAGTAAAGGAGTTTAGGAGTATCAACCCCTTTTCTAGTGCTCTTTTACAAGACACATTTGAGTTCTAGGGCTTTGCAATACCTAACTTACCTTTTCAAACTGATATTTAATTTGCTTGATTTTACAAAGCATACTGTTTTCATAGATTTTGGTTTGTGGAGAACCCATTGAATGGCAAGTAGAAGACAGTACATTGACTTGCCTGGTCCTACCTACAAAAAATATCTACTTTCCACATATCAACTTGCTCGCCCAAGTAAAAATGAGAATTGGTAAGAAAAATGCAATTATTTTTTATTTTTTTTAATTTTCTTTAATATTTTATGTAACAGCAGATAAACTGATGCATCAGAAGTGAATGCAGTAAATCAATTGTTTTCATAACTCAAATAAAATTTTTAAAATCAACAGTAGATATCTGTTTGGCTCCATGCAATGTGTATAAGCAAGGTACAATTCTTAGGGGAACTATAATCAACAAAGGCTTAAATATTGGTGTTGTAGCTTGATGAAACTAATGGGAATTAAAACTTTTTAAAGTGGAAGTTAACAATACTTTTCCAATTTCTGTACAAAGCATTAATTCTGTGAAAACTTCCTGTGTATGTTCCATCTCTCTGGACGGAGTTACATGGGAACTAACTAATGATATGAAATCATACAGAGTAATTGTGATAATTCTCTATCCCAATAAAATAAATAGTGTCTGTTATTGTTGTCACCCTCTAATTTAACAACTTTTCTTGATAACTTTATATAGAAATTTGGAAATATGGTGAACAGTAACAGAAGATAACCTTTAAGATCCGTCTGAGATTTATTGCTGCGTAGCAAATATAGGGAAAGGGATATTGTCTCCGTGTTTCTTCTGCTAAACTTAATTTGCTGTATATCTGACTTATAATGGACTAGAACATCTAGAAATCACTCATTGCATTTTTTTTTTTCACATTGTGGAGCAGCCTCAGTGTGTTCTGGTTTCTTTTTTGGGAAGACATGCTCCAGGAGCACAAGAGTGCACCTCAACTGCTACTTTGTATTCAGCCCTTATGACTAGAATAGAGGTAGTCCAAAGTAAAGACTCTGAAATGCATCTTCCGTGGCTGTCAGTTGGTCAACACCAGCCAGTTTGCTCTAGAGATCCACCTTATTGTGCTTTACTGCTTGTCAGTGCAGGCATGGCCAGACTCACTCATAGCAATGGCCATGTCTGACAAGTTCCTGTTTCTGAATCCACATTTTTAAGAAGAAGAGCCTATGAATACAGACGAATATTGGGGAGTACAGTATAAGAGGTATGCACTGTATCGAAGAAGCCTGTAGAACTGGTTAGTACAAAAGGAATTTGGAAATGCTTGGAGAGGTTTAGATTTTCCCTATAACTTCCAGGTGAAAAAAATTTATGAAGTGGCTTACTGCTAGTCTTTCCACAGTTTGCAAAAGGGTTGATTTGTGTAGCCTGAGATTCTTTTGGATGGCCCAGGTAAACCTCAATAGCATCATAAAGTAGTGAAACACTCTAGTTCTGTATTTATATCCATTAATCACTCAGATTATGGGGAATTGAATTTTAACAGTAAATACATAACAGCACTTGTTTTAAGGAACTTGATTCTTTTTGCATAAATTGGTTTTATATTAAATAATTTACTAAGAACTGTCTTTTTTTGTTTGTTTTGTTTTTTCCTTAGGACACACATTAGCTGAAAAAGTATCTTGTACACCTGCAAGAGGAGATCCACTGGAATGGTTACATGCTCTCAAACATTTAGAATCAGCATTGAAACTTTGCAGAGCATCTGCAACAAAAAAATTAGATATGGAAGCTGAACTTCTTTTTGAGATAGGTACTAAAACCCTGTTTGTACATCATGATTGCCTTCCTAGGCAATGCTATGTATGTGGCCTCTCTTAAAATGGATATATTTAACTGTAAAAATAGAACAGATTTGAATATTTCACACCCTGTCTAGCTGCAGATCTCTCTCCTGTGTTTAGTATCACACCAGCATAGTTAAGGCTGCATTATGCAACAAATAATTTCAAAACTGCAGTAGAACTTCTCCCACCTGTATGTTATGAGGGATTAAAGGGTGTAGCCAATGAGATTAAGGGCACAGTAGAAAGCTAATTAGCTTCTTTGTATCAGTCTGAACTAAAGGAGACGAGAGGCTCAGAAAGTATTTCTAAATGATTTAACAAAGCTAATGAATTACACAGTGTTTGCATGCATTTGGATTTTAGTGACATTATGTTTTGCACTGAGAGGCATTGGTTTGTTAGGATCCCAGCCAGAAAGGCACTCAAAACTCTGTAAAGTATCTTTTAAATTGCCATTTATTGGAGTTAACACTACAAAGAAAAAGAGGATAGTATAAATAATCTTATGTCCCTTCAGATGCCAAGAACCCCAAGTTGTGCAGTATTGAATGTGCTTCTAATTAGGGTGTAGCACAACATGCAGATCCTCTATGGAAATGTTGCCTCATCTTGGTCTTTTGAGCTGTTAAAGGATTTTCTTAACAGAAAACAATTCTATTCATCATGTCTACTGTCAAACAAAAAAGCATATTCACATTAGAACTTCCTGCTTCACTTTTACAGAAAGGGCAGGTGGTGTAATCACTGCTACTGAGAAGATGCTGCCAACAGGCCCTTCTGTTACAGCTAGCTGGCTACATTTATCCTGTGCCTAAGGGATGTGCTGGGCACTGCAGAGGCCTGCAGGCCACACTATGTGCAGTGTAGCGCAGCACAGAACAGGCCTGTGCCTGTGCATTAACTCCTCCATGTACAATGGTCTTCTAGTTAAGAACACTACGTTAGGAGTCATGATTCCAATGTTTGATTGTTTTAGCTGCTCTATGAAGTGATGTGCTATACAAGAATCATGCATTACATTTTAAACAAGCTGTAAAAGATTTTGCTTATCAGGAAGAGAATAGATAATTCACTATGTTGTTCAACTTTCCTGGAGGGAAAAACAGGTCCGGTCTTACCAAAAAAAAAAAAAAACAAAACAAACAAACAAACAAACAAACAAACAAACAAAACCAAAAACGATCTTGCAAATCTGCTTTCTATATTTCTTTCTTAGGTAAGGTAGAACGCCAGATAACTGAAGCAGGCAATAACAAGTCATCTCGAGCAGTTGAAACCCTGTTGGAAGCTATAAAACTCAGCCAGCAACATGATCAAAAATTTGAGTAAGAAACTAGCTATATAACTTTCAAAATAATTTTAATCATACATGAATATATTTTTTTGACAGTTTTTTGAGATTTGTTGTGTGACTTCTATTATGAAGCATCTTTTATGTTTTGGAGAGTTTTCTTCTATTGCAATATAGAAGAGTTACTGTATATTTACTCTCTTATGTAAAACAAATGCTGAGAACATTTACAAGCATATTTTAGAGTATACAAAGTTACAGCTTTCTGTTCTATTTCCAAATTTGTACCCACTCTGTCAACACCAGGAACAGAGCTATCAATTAAACAGGGGTTTTACTCATATTTCAGAAGATGAGCTGTGGTCTGCCCCCTTCCAGATAATAGAAATCCAGCTTGAAAAGGTTAGCAGCCAAAACCAGTCAGAAGAACAGAGGCAGAAGGAGCATAGGAAATGTGTTTGTAACAGATATCAGGACAGTGACTTTGGCATTAGTTATCAGCACAGAAGATGCCTGAAGAGCTGAGCCAAGCCAGCCAATAAATCCTGTCAAGCAGCTCTGATACATTGGACTTCAGATTTTTTTTTTAGTTTCTTGACCAGTCTTAATGAATAATGTGCCATGTCTGGTTACAGACAGTGTAAAGGCAGCAATTTACCTTGCTTGTTTGGGTATTCTGTTGCTTAAGTTAATGAACCAGAACTCTGAACACAGAAGCAGTAGCATAGCAATAAACCTCTACAAGGAGTCAGCATGATGGAAGGTAGTACAGAAATGGACTGCAGTGATGTTTTGCAAGTTTACTTTGCTACACTCATTTAATTTGCTACCATCTTTCTAAAAGAATCTACAGCAGCATCAATAGACCTTGGCTTTCTTATTTTAGAGAACTAAACATCCTGGTCACTTTTATACAAGCCCTCTGATATCTATGGGATTGTTTAAAGTTGTTTCTTGATGTGTCAAATCCTTTTTTATTAGGAAGACTACAAAGTTAACTAAATTGTCACCAACTAAGTGTGGAATTTGCCATCTTCCCACTTAGTTTACCCTGTCTTGAATTGTACAGCACTCTTAGACGTCTATATTTTGCTTTACTCTAATCATACCAAAGCTGGTATTCATTGTACTATATAAACAGCCAACTCTGTTCAGTATGACTCTGTCCAGAATAGTAACTACATGAGCAGAAGTTTGTTGCTATGCTTAGGAAAGCTAATTCATAGGGGAGATCTAGAAAAATCTACAGATCCAGGAGGAACCTGCATACAAAGACCTTTATGAACCTATAAGGAATAGAAATGTTGTAGAAGTTCTCCCGATATACTGATTTTCAGCAGGTCGAGAGAAGTAATTCTGCCTCTCTACTCCACTGTGGTGAGACCCCAGATGGAGTACTGTCTCCAGATCTGGAGTCCTCAGCACGGGAAAGACATGGGCCTGTCAGAGGGCCACAAAAATGATCAGAGGAATGGAACACTTCTGTAAGGAAAGGCTGAGAGAGTTGAGTTTTTTTAGCCTGGAAAAGAAAAGGCTCTGGGGAGACATTGCGGCCTTTCAATACTTAAAGGGGGATTGTAAGAAAGGTGGAGACAGACCTTTTAATAGGACTTGTAGTGGTAGGACAAGGGGTAATGGTTTTAAACCAAAAGAGGATAGATTCAGACTAGATAAAAGGAAGAAATTTTTTATGATGAGGGTGGTGGAACACTGGAACAGGTTGCCCAGAGAGGCTGTAGATGCCCCATACCTGGAAACATTCAAGGTCAGGTTGGACGGGGCTCTGAGCAGCCTGACCTAGTTGAAGACGTCCCTGCTCGTTGCAAGGTATTTGGACTAGGTGACCTTTACAGGTCTCTTCCAACCCAAACCATTCTATGAATCTGTGATTTTTGCCTGGTTTATAGTACTACTGTAAAAATAACTGAAAGGAGAAGGAAGTATAAGAGGAGAACAGGAGTTGGTGAGCACAGTCTGTCTGAAAATGTAGGGTATTCTGGTACAGAACTCAGAACTGAGAAGGTTCCTCAGCTGAGCCCAGTGAAGAAATGAAAGACTGTTTTGGTCACTGTGAGTATTTTTGCTAATTCTTGGAAGAGTTTGACTGAAGACTCATGTCCAAATTCAGCCACCCATGTTTCAAGGAAGCCAGGACAGTGGATACATGCCTTAACCTGAGAAAGGAATAGGAGCCAATACAGATTCTGTACAGAAAGATCAATTCACTTGCAGAATTACAGTTTTTTTTACTAAATATTTGCAATTTATTTATGGAATATTTGTTGCATATAACGCAAATTATATTTAGCATACACTTAAATCAGTCTGTTATTTGTTAAGCATACCATAGGGATGTTTTAGACCCACTAAGACTTTAAAACAGGATCACACTACTTTCTGGAAGAAGATACGCTTTAGGTAGATGGTGAGGGCTGGATGAATGACTTATTTGGTGAGCCTGTCTGTCTAGTCTTATGCAGGAGTCAGACTGTATCATGGTAATGCTTGCTTTGATAGTAACATTGACTGATCTGCGTGTTGTTTCTTACAGGTTAATAAGAAAATCATACCTTGAAATAGCACTATTATATTTGCATTTTGCCACAAATAATGAGGATCTGTCACAGACAGATAAGATGGCGCCTTCCAAATCAAACGTATGTTTTCTATCTTTTGGGTAGTGGCACCTTCAAAGCAGGAAATATATTTCTGTTAGAACACTGTGCACCTTGCCAGACTATTACTTACAGTGACTTATAAATCATACTGATACTGAAAATCCTACTAGAAAAGTCACACAAAGAAATCATATAGTACAGCAATATAATTTTATCTTGTTTATCTATGTTATTTCTCATTTTAATTGCATTGAATGATAATATTTAAAATATTTTTCTCTATAAAATAGGAAGAAACAGAACCAACAATATTTTAATTTCTGGTTATGTACTAATTGATTCGTACCTTGCAAGGAAAATATACATTCAAACTTGGGTTTTAGGTGCTAATATTTGTACTTTGCCAGATTTCAGTTTTTCAGTACAAATATGAGTGACAGCATGAGAAATATAAAAGGCTTTAACCACAGTAAAGTGGCTACAAGCCATAGATTCAAAGAGTAATGGGTAACAGAAAAGAGGTAATTAAGATACCAGAAAATGGAAAATTATGGGAAAACTGTATGCAGTATTGACCATAGTATGAGCTGCTCTGAGAAAATTTTTACAGGAGCATACAGTTAGTATGCTCTGGATAATTTTTAAAAAATTTAGCAATTAATCCATGGATTTACAATCAATGCTGATTTTTATAACTTGAAAATAAGCCAGTAATTCTGTAAGTAGGAGGACTTTTTTTTCCATATTTAAAATATATTTTACCATAATACATTTAGAATCCTAATTATGAACTGATGTATAATTTTAGATCTCTTCTGGAGAAGTCTCATCTCCTGAGGGGGCTCTGAAATCAGAAGGCTACAAAGTACAAGCCTGGATTGCAGTAAGAGCAGCTACACAGGTTGGTGCAATATTCTGAAGATGTAATTTTTTTTTTTTTTAATTTAATCTTATGCTATTTACATAAGCAAACAAGACAGTGCAAACAAGCCAAGAATTAAGGTTTTCTGAAATTTCTGGCATGGGTCTTATTTGACAAAATTAAAATGGACACTGCCTGAGTAGTGCATTTAATCTCTCTTAGACAGATCTGACTCTGTTTACCTCTAGTTTGATTCAGTGCAAATAAAAGAGCACACTGCCTGATATGTGTGCACATGTCTTTGACATGTGGGTAGACATCAGTGGCATCCAGGTGAGGATATCTGATTTGAAATCACTTATGTAGTAATTAAGCTGTCAGTAGTAATGATTTATTTAAGTAAAGTATGTACCATATGTCAGAGAGAAATAAAATAGTATCCTGACTTTTAAGAATATATTATGTGGACTAATTAATTTTTTGTCTTCATCTTGCTACTCTCGGATTTTTAAATTTATATAAATATTGTAATGAACTGGTTCTGAATAAAATAAGTATTATTTTTAGGTCAGTGAAGCTGTGCTTGCTTCTCAGCTATTAATTGGAATGAAGAGTGTTAAAGAACACAACATGAAGGATGCAGTGCAACAGAAAATCCCAGAATTTGCTTCCATGGATCTTCTTGCTTCATACAGAGATTTCTTATCTGGTATTCCTTTATACTTAGTAATATTAGAACTTTAAATAACTAATGAACTATATATGCCATGTAATCTAGTAATATATTTAATATCTAATTTTAATTTGTGAAAAATTGAAGGTCAGAATTGGACAGTAAAAGCAAAATTCTTGTCCTACATAGCAGTACAAAATAATGAGTACAGACCTAATGGCTCTTTAAATATCAGCCTATGTATGTCTTCAACAGGTTAAGAAAAATTGCATTGTTTGCATACTGTGGCTCAGAATGACAGAGTACACATACTGCCATACTTTCAGAAAATCAGATGGGCCTTTGTCACAGGACTTCCCCAGACTTATAGAGTAGGTCTTGGCCCCTCTAGCAGTCATCACTGCATTTTTTTTCAGACAGTGATTTAGAACAGATTTTTTCTCTAGGTATATTAGCTTTGCCTTGGAGATTTTCAGTTTTTCTTTTGATTTTGCAAAGAATGTTGGTGTTAAATAACTTGTTTCTCCTTGTCCTCACCCATCCCCACTCCCCCCTGAAAAAAACCCACCACAAAATCCAAACACCAAAACCAAGAAACTCAAACTCTTGCAAAGTTACCTCCCTGAGTGGTGTATTAAAAAGCCAGATTCAGTATAATAAAAAAATTTTCACAGTCTTTCCAGTCCAATGGATTATAATTTAGAGATGCTTCCATTAGCTTGGTAGAACTTTACCTTTGCCTGGTTTATTTCCAACTTCTGCATTTATTTTACAGCTAATGGAATTGATGAAATGGAAGTTTTTGATTTAAAAAAAATAAAATCAGTGAAACTAGGAATTCTGGGAGAATAGTTGCCAGATAGTAAATGAACACTAAGGCAAAACATCTACATTTATTTTAAAACTGGGAACCGCTAATTTAGTGATAAAATTTTGGTTCAGTGGCTTAATTTCAATCATCCCAAGTGACTGACAAAGATTGAATTGCACTGCCTGATAGTTGCTGGCAAAGCTGAGCAATGTCTGCTTACTGTACAGTGTTTAAACATATGTGTTTTGATTGGCTTATGAAAACAAGTGTTGTATGCTAAGACTTTCCATCAATCTGATTGTTTTGTACCAGCTCCATTTGCTTATAATTACAGATCATTTTTTCTTTTAGCAAATGCAGCAGGTGTTTCTCCTGATAGTTCTGTTAGGGAATACAAAGAAGAACAGAAAATGTAGAAAAGCAATAGTAGGTCAAAATACATAAAGGTAAATTGAAATGGAAATGATTGGCACAGCATGCTAAATATTTTCTGTAAAACCATTAGTGAAACACATTGTTTAAGTTTAATATATAAACAATGTAGCCATTGTAACTAAATTCTGTTTTTACAATTGACAGTGAAATACCAGGAATAGCAGAGACATTCAGATTTTGTAGAAGCACATGCAATTATTTTCTGGAAGTTTACTATTAAGAGTTACTGTAACATAACACTTGTTCAATTTGGAATGAGAAACAGAACAGAAGAATTGTGTAGACTTTTGAGCGTGCCATGTACTAATACAATGAAAAAAATATTGAATATAAGCAGTGATATAGTGGTAACTGTACTGATATTTTTTCCCCTCTTTTTGCATAAGTATAACATTTAGGAAGCACAAAAAGAAAAAAAATTTTTAGTCCATAGTCAAGAGCACACTTCATTGATAATGTGCTAATATCTAAAAGGGACTGGATTGAAGCTAGCAATAAACATTTTAGAGTACCTAACTCTTCTGAGTTCAGGTCAAAATAACTGGGAGGTTCAACTGCTGTAGTTATGACTGATGACTCCTAGTATTATTTCCATTTAGTAAATATCTGCTATTGAACAATGTATGGAAATAATGGTTTTATATTTCAAGTCAGAGAGAAAAAGAGAGCACCTTGATCTCTACCCCTTTTAGCTTCCTGCAAGGACCAGTCAGATTCCTGGACATGATCTGAGAAATATTTCTTTACTAGCTCAACTAATATTAAAGCAGAATAGAAAGAATTTTCCTCTTATGAAAAACATAGCCAGGCTCACAAGTTACATTTTAGTTACAGATTAGTCAATTGCAACACAATGTAGAAATAGCTTTTGAACTAAAACCATTCACTTCCTGTGTATTGTTGAACTGTTACTGGATTTGCAGATGGATACAACGTTGTCTCTGAAAGCCCCAAAGTATCTTCTACTGAAAACCAAATCATTCAAGAAAAGCAGAGCCAAAGTGAAGGAACAGAAAGTCTCGCCACCAAGGCCAGCCAGAAGAAAGAGACAATAACATGGGTTCACCTAATTGGCTACCACAGTTATTTAAAAAGACTTCATAACACAAATGTTCTATTTGGTATGATTTTTTTCTTCCTTATAGAAAACTGTCATAGGTGAGATACTGTTCTTGGGGGCCAAGAGTGTCACATTCAAAGGCCATTATCTGAGATAGTCTCATTTTGAGTTTCTTTAAATTGTATAAATGCAAAAAAACCTTCACTGAAATCAAGATTTATGTCAATTTACAGATGTTGTAAGTGAAAATATTGCCTTTTTTCATAATTATTCATAAGACTTCATGATACCAGGAAAAACATCCCTCAAAATGTAATTGCTATTACTATGTCTGAAGCATTTTTTTTAAAAAAAATCTTATTCTATATTTATTTTTAGTTCTAAATACATCCAGCTTAAGCCATAGCAGAAATAAATCTGTTCAGTTTGAGGGCATGTTTGTGAGAACTGAATGTAGTGTAAATGGAAAGGCTGAGCGTTATCGAATGTGTTTTGACTAAAACCCCAGATGTTATGTACCTACTTGGTTTATCTTTCTGTAAAAAAAAAAGATGGTAATACATAGGACCTTTCAAACAGAGTAAGAGTCCATTAATTTCAGGGCTCTAATACTATGCATCTAGATCTGATGGCCAGCTGCTGCATATACAAGCGGCAACCAGACAGGTGAGAACAGAACTAGATTGTACGTATAGGTGCCGCCTAGAGAGAAACCTAGCAACTCTGAAAATATTAATGTCAGAGTGGGCTGCCTTTTTTCCTTGTGGCACCAAATGGAAGAATTCTACCTCACCACAGAACTATAAGGACAGTAAAGTATCTACAAGTGAGTGTCAAACTGAGCATGTATATCTCAGCTATAGTTACCGATGATGGAGCCCAGTGAGTGACTCAGTTGATCAGCCAGTAGCGGTCTAAATTAGGGTCTAAAGAGTTCTTAGGTCTTCTTATGACCGTATTGAATAAATATGTGTTTATTCTAGTGGGTGCTTAGACTTCTAGTAAACTTACTGATGCTTACACATATAAATTTAACTACCTAAACCTCAAAACTGCACCTCCCGTTTTATGCTACTTTAGAATGTCTAGACAGAGCTTGTTTCATTATCGGATCTCTAGTGAAAAATTGCAATACAAATAGAATATTTAAGGACAAGTGGTATAATTGTTGGAAATGCATTTATTTGATATTGAGTCAATTTACATGTTTTACTATATATAACACATTTATGGATTTTGAATAGCTGTAGAAACTTGACTTTTTAATGGCAAATGACGATGTAACAAAAATCTCTTTTCAACTCAGGACCTGGATCATTTTCTGCAAGAGGTGGACACCTTAGTTCTGTTTTTGACACAGGGATTGTTCTACGCATAGCAGAAATGCATTCCTTTCTTAAAAAACATTTGTTTGACTATTCAGTGTGTTGTCTTGAGGATTTCCCAGAAGAGCTACATGATGTAGAATTGTCATTTGGTAGGCCAACAACTGATTCTTCAAAGGTACTTATTTTCTTTCTGATGTTTCAAAAAAATGTATTATACTTGCATTTTGTTCAGATTCTTGCTAGTTCCAATGGTGATATTCCTGAGAACACTACAGAAGAATGAAATACATTATGCAGAGGATCAGTGCAAAACCAAAATCATGTGTAAGCAGTTAAAGTCATAGTTAACAAATGCAATATCTCTGTGTTATTCATTCCTTCAAAGACAAACTCTATCCCATGCCCAGTGTATTTAGACTCTAGAATATTAATCAGAATTATATTTAAGAAGATCTGGTTACTAGTTAAGTAAGTTGGCTGTGTTATTTGGTAGGATGGAGGCTTTTGATCTTGTAGATCTCCATGTTTCATACCAAAAAAGTCCTGATGTTTGCTTTGTAATTTGTATATACAAGCCTCTCTGTTATCAGTTTAGTCTATAATAAAAACATGATTTTAAAAAAATACATAATTTATATTTTCTCAAAATTTGTTGAAGGCCTTGTGTGCCAATTTTTTTCACTGATTATTAGCTGTCTAAGAAATCAATCTTTTCAGATCTCTGGCTTGCGAACAGCTTATCTGAGCTTTCGGGTGTGGGCAGCTCAAAGTATATTATTCAGAGAAATCTTGAACTGGAATTCTGGAGTCTATGCCAACCATAGCATATGTGTGGAATATTAAATGGTAAAAGTCTTTGAAGATTTGCTGTAAAAATAATTGTCTTCAATGTTTCTCCACCTGACTTCTCACATTAATAATTATCCTAATACTAAAAAATTAAAATGACAGGTTACTCTCTATGGTTTATTTTTTACCTATTACATTCAGTATTAGCTGGAGACAGGGGAGCCTTCAGGATTGAGAACTTGTTATCTTATAAAAATGAATTAAAATACTTTTGTGAAAGTAGCTTTTCTAGAGTTGGTGAACTTTCTGCAGTGTTGGACAGCATATCATTACTCATTTTCCAACAAAGAGCTGACTGTGCCACTGAATAAATTGTAAATATATGGTATGTGACATTTATAACAGCCATCGTATATCAAAAATTATTTTACTCTGTCTGCTCTTTTTTTGACATAATTAGTATTACACTGTCCTAGAATAATAAGCTTCAGAGCTCACTGTCATGTTCGTGACAGGTGCAAGCTGCATAATCATGTGTTAGCTTCACTGTTGTAGACAGCTAACAAGCATAAAGCTCGTACTTTTTTTAATTCTAAGCTTCATTGATTTTTATCACAACATTTTTAGAAGCTTTAGCTACTCAGAAGGCTGTATGAGTTATTTTAAAAATGTTACTTTAATTTGATACTGGGATTTTTAAACAGTACAAATAGATAATTTTTGAAATTGATTTTTATGTACGAGGTTGTTTTGCTTACATGTGACTATTTTGACTCTTGAAGTTTTTTTTTTCAGCTCTGCTGAACAAAGACTCCAAATTACATTATGAAGTATAGTATTAAAATTGTGTGCTCTGTTACATTTTGCACACTTGCTTTTTATTCCAGTCCATGATAGTATGTAGGACTGGAAACACTTAACTAAGACTGTTGTTTTCAAGTTTTTGAGAAAGTTGAAGAGATAAATACTTATGTCTGTAATTCAGCAACCCTGCAGTTTGACAAGATCAGTTGTAATATCCTACCTCAAAAAGATTCAATCTGATGTAAATAACAAAAGATGCAGTTCAGTCAAAAAGAAAAAATACTGCACATTTTAGAGAAGTATCTATCATAAAATGGACTTTTAAGAGCTCTAGTTCAGGGGCATGGCATAAATTAGGTTTTTCCCACCTTCATATAAGTGTTTTCTCATAATTTTGTTCACACTCCATGCTAGTAGGATAGCAGGTGATTCATTGCCAAACTAAAGATCCTGAATGTACAAGATCCTTGCAGTAGGTGGGTGATCCATGCCCACCTCATGGCATACTATGGGTTATGGCCACCGTTATCACTGCCTCAGTGTTTAGAGTCTATGTGGCATGGATCATCTCCAGTTAACTGTCCCGTGCCATACTGAAGGTATATCCATACACTCAAACGCATGACTTCTCCATGTGTGACTTCATCTTTATCTTCACTTCTACTATATTTTGATGTGGGATGGGAACTGTCTTTATGAAGTAAGATTATGTCACTGTGAAAAGTCCATCTCCTGCTCACCTGGAATTACTGCCCTCGTCATGAGCTGTATTTTCTGAAGATAAAGTGGGTGATATTCTCCAGTTTTTTTCAGCAATGAACATTCAAAATTAAAAAAGAACTAACTCCCCAGACAGCTATTTTCAGTGTCCACATTTTGGAATCAGTGATGGAGACACTAACAACCTTTTCAGATAGCTTCAGCATTCCCCCAAAGTGTCACCGTTTGGCCTCCTCTGTTCTTTGCAGATATACCCACATAACACTTTAAAAAATAGAAATGGTATGGCACTACTATTCAGCCTTTAAATAAAATATTTTACAATTTTTAAAAAAGCTTTTATTCACGAATGAAGGTTGGTTGACAGTATTCCTCCATTATTTCCTTGGTAAATGACAGCCAGACAGTAACTATTTGATGAATAGCCTGCTAATCTTTCATATATATTTTAGTAAATATGAGATATGACAAATCCTCACAAATTAAGTGACTGAATTTTCAGTAGGTATCATCCTTTGTTAATCACACAGCTAATGAGAAAACAAATAGGTAAACATAAATAAAGCATTAGTCTAGCATTCAGATTAATATTTTAATTATGTATATGTATAGCTGACAAATTACTTTTCCAGCACTAAATTTTGTATGGTCAGCCTGTCAAATAATATCTTTTAGCAGAAAACATAACACTGTAAAGAAGATAAGTCAAAGGTAACAATCATTGCTACTGTAAGTGTCTCTGAGGCAGCCCAGAGGTCCTTTGCATTACCTTCAGAAATGTCTCATCATGTGAACTTTGAAAATCCTTAAACTGGCAAAACAGACACCTTTTAAAATTATCTGTTTATCTAAATAAGCATATATTTGTGCAGGAGTGGGAGTCATACCAATTCTAGGAGACACTAGATTATAACAGATTTTGCATGTTACACTAGAAAAAATACAATTTAAAATTTTCTTCTGTGTTTCAGGTGTCTCTTGAAATTACTGGGATTACATCAAAAATGTCACGTGTGAAAATAGCTTCTCCAGTTTCTATCATCGCAGAAGTAGACAGTCAGATGGAAAGTAGGGCAGCAAATGCTTCAAATAAGGAAATTAGCATTCAGTGGTACATCCCTTCTCTGGCAAAGCCATCAAACAATACAGAGACTAAGGTATAACTACACCAAATCAGTTCCTTAGGTATTGGAACAAATAAAGTCTAATTTCCAATTAATATTTGTATTATGACTGATCAGCTTTTTAATTGAATTATATATATGCTGACTGGCAAGCTGGACAGCAAGGAGCTATATATTTACTGTGCTACAAACCTGCTATGCAGGGCAAGCAGAATGCCCTGACAATTTTTTGTGGCAGGCCAAAGAAATACTTTGTTGACCATGTAGCACTTCCAGGCCATGTTGTACTCATGCTTGTTGCAGGTCCTTGATGTCTTTAAGACCTCCACTCTGTTATGTTCCCTTAGAGCTGACTGATACATTCAAACAGTACTCTTTGGTGGGAGGCTGTTGGAAAAGCAAAGATAGATATATGCAGGGAAAATGAGATTTTGTAAACCTCATTTCCCTAAGAATTCAGACTAAATATGAAAGATGAGAGATTGGAGGTTTGCAGGAAAGCAAGAGACTAGGACATGGGTTTTGTTTTATTTTTAAACAAAGGAACAGTATGTAGGTAAAATTTCTGCTACTGCAATAGAAATACATGATCTCCAAACTTTTTGGCATAGCAGTTCAGTGTCAAAATTTCTACTGGACCATTTTCGTCTCTATAAGTAAGCTGACAGAAGCCCTGTGAAGTAATGTACATTTTAATACAGTTTTTCAGGTTGCTTTAGAATGACCTTACAGATCACTGGAGATCCAGAGACAACTCTTGAAAACAACTAACATAGGAAAGCCATAGTCTTGACATTCTCCATATAGTCAAAACATTCAGCTACCACTAGGAAGCATATTTTCAATCACAATAGCAAATTATTTCAGTGAAAGATGAGAACATTTTATTTCATTTTCTCATGCTCTTATATTGATATATTAGATTGGTGAGTTTTATGTGCTTCATGGATTTAAAGCTAGTATGATGACAGCCATGCACAAGGCCTTATAGCAAATTTAACTAATTGCATGGAGCCTTTCGAAATTCAGTGAAAGCTGTCTGTTCAGCCTACCCTACCTGAAGTTGGAACTCTGGACATGAGCATAAGTGGGATTGATTGACCAGGATCAGGGCAACACTGGGATATTGATGGTGACTCTATAGGGTATAATTCATTTTCAACGTCATATAAATTATATCCGTAATTAAATTGCTTTAAAATCTATAAAAACTGAGAATAGTACAAATTCCTATGAGGTCATGCTCATCTCTTTTTTGAAAGTCAGTTATCTAAGTCTTCATCAGTACACCATATTTGACAGTTATAATCTAGTATCACTGCAATACCTCAGGTCTACTATACCATACTACATTATAGCTTACCCATTCCATCTCTTTCACAGGTTTTGCTTCTTTATGCTTATAATACAAAGCCTGTCAAGATTAGCAACATCAAGATTTTCAGTTCAACGTCTGTGTTTTCAGGCCACTTGTGGATTCCGTTAGCTAGGTAAATAATCACTGGCTTTATCCTGTTATTTCATGCTATATTAAAGATCAGTCACCAATTTAGGATGAGAGAAAACAAAGTATAAAATATCAAAGAGCTGTAAATCTTTAAAAGCATTAATTCTCGCTTTTCAAAGATTTTTCACTAAAAAAACCCTGTAAGGTGGTGTACACAGAATTAAAAACATCCAAACATATGCCTTTTCAGTACCTTAGCATTTTAGTTTTGATTCTTAAAGAACTGAGTAACACAGGCTAATTATATTACACTGGCATAGCAACATCAGAAAACACTAGCAAATCTAAGAAGCATCCCCAGCAGCTATTCCCATTCTCTCACTAGATTGGCTTCTATCTCCATCCTATATTACCACTCTGAGCATACAAGAATTTTTCTCAGTTGTAGCCCCCGACTCAGCCCTTCATTTTACATCCTACGATGTTTTTTGTTACTTCTTCCTTGTCACTCATTTAAGTCTCAGAATTTTTGGAACCACTGAGCAGGTGGAAGGGAAGGAATAACGGGCAAAGAATTGCAGCCCCTGCCACCCTTGTGCTGTTCAGATGAGAAAATCTTTTCTTAGAGAGGCACACTTAAAATACTACTTCTTACCGTTTTTAGTGAAAAAAGATAATTCATTCCATATTTCTACTTTCTTTAATGGAAAACTTATTTTTGTAAAATTATGAGATCAGTATTGAACTGAAAGAAAATGCAGAACCTAATCAACATGTAATAAAAGCTAGGTCAGTTTAATTATAACCTGGAAACAACAAATCCTGTTTTTTTATAACAGCAATAATGAAAAATCTTGTCTTGTTTCAGAATCATTTCTTTACAGAAGAAATTATCTAATCTGAAGCAGGAAGTTGAAATGTTGGTACACAGTTCCAAAAGCTTGTCTTCAGATTCAGAACCTGCAAGTTTTCTTGAGCAAAGTGAAACTTTGAAAATGCTTTCTTCAAAAAAATCCAAAATGAATGTTGCAAAAGTGCATCTTGATGAAAAAACAGAAGTAAGTGAGAACAGTTCTGCTCTTAAATATGTCTGATGTATTTAAGATGTCTGTTTTGGGGAAATAAATGACAGGTAACTTGGCAGGCAGACATAAAAGATTAAACTTCCCTCACCCCTTTCAAGAAATGTTGAAATATTTTCACTTTTCATTTGGTATTTAACTTTTTATTTTCCTCATATATTGCTTGTCACTTTACAAAAATACCAGGCATCTTCAACCTTCCACTTAAAAATAAAGTCTACATCTTCAGGTACATAGATTTGAAAATTGATGCCTAATTTATTGTAATCTACATCTGAAAATGCTTGACAGAGTGTTAAATTAGCCTGGCCATCAACCCAAAAATGCGTTTTAAAAATCAGTTACACATCTTCAGTGCAAAATGGGCAGTGATGGTTTCTGAAATAAGATCCCTCTAATAACATTATTGAGAGAGGACTAAAACTGGCAGTGAATTTATTTTCATTTTCTTTACGCCACCTTCCTCTTTTCATTAATAAGTCTGAATATGGTCTGCAACCAAATAACTCCCCCCACATGCACACACAAAAGAGGTAATTTCAGAATTTTCCATGTGGTCTGTTTGAGATAATGTCATTGGAATAGAATGTTGCCACAGCATAACTGCTGCTTGATAAATGCCAAGGCAAAATAGATATTTATTTTCAAAGTGGGAGACATTTATCATGTGACATGATTCTCTTTATATCTATTATATGAAATGATTAATGATGCAGAGGCTGTCATTTTCTCTGATGGATGCTGTGAAACAGTGACAATTGTGCACTGTGCCATTATTACGAGGCTGTATTTTGACCAGCTTGGAGAACAAACGATGTTTTGGCCAATCACAGTGTTTTCATGAGGGTAGACAGAGCTGTCCTTTAGTGGGTGTTTCTGATTACCTGCAGGGTTTTGCTCAAACTTTCATTAATATATGTCAGTAATTGGAAAAACAATGTTTAGAATACTAATAAGATTAACATACCACACATTATATGTGGATAAACACCATCTTGTCAGAGTGTTTGTTTAATAATGTCTTCAGTAAATACGTAGCAGAAGTATGCTCACTCACTAGATTTAATACCTGAGCCAGGGGTAATTTTGCCTCAGTAGAAACTGCAAGGTTTGGACACTTGTGTTTGTACAGCAAACACAAGTATTTGTGTTGCAGAAAATTTATATTCAACAGCTAAGATTTATTTTGCTGTGAATTCAATTAGAATAACCTAAAACTTGATTGTTCTGAAAAATTTTGTAAAGCTAAGCCATCTGTTAGCTTATCAGAGGAGACTGATAGTACAGTATTAGTTTTTTCTTGTTTTGCTCCATTAGGAAATGGCTAAAAGGTGTTTATCGGAAGTCAAAGCAGTGCTGTCTGTTGTTCCAGCCCTGTCCTTGCCATTAACTGAGGTACGCTGTTCTCATTAATAGTAAATTTTTTTTTTCTAGAACAAAACAGTTGTTCAGTTAAACTGAAACATGGATTATACCACTAAGTATCTTCCCACTTTTCTCTCATACATTGTTGGAATTTCTGTTTGGGTTTTATTTTTTCATCTTTACAAATAAAATACAAATGTGCATGATTACAAACTGTGAATATCTTCACTGTTCATTGGAATAATCTTTTTATAAATACAAACATATTAAAAATGCGTCTCACTTACAATGGGTTCATCTAGGTTATCCACCATTCTCTGGTCACTGTTTATACAGGCTCCAGTGAATTTCCATGATGCAATTGCCAAATGCAATTTCCTTCCATCCCCGTGTTCTTACAGTTATTCAGGCTTTCCTTCTATTTTCTTTAGCTTTCTCTGCCTTGTCCTTGACATGTTCTGAGAGATAACATGCCATTTTTTTGTCCATGCTGTTGTATTCATCTTGTTACCCTGTTGTAGTCAGTATCCCGGAGAAGACCATGGGAACTGGCCCATAGTGGGCAGCGGTTCTGTTCAGTGCTCTCAGCCACCCGAGGGGGATCAGAAAAGGATCACAGCTGCTAGGGCTGAAGGAACTCCAAGGAAGATTTTGGAATCCACCATAACAGATCACTTCTGCTTCAAGATCCTCAAATATCTTGCCTGTAATTGATCATAATGGAAGGGTAATGGATAAGCCACTCACTGTACTCTTCTTTTCTAGTCAGGTAGCTCTTCCTACCAGAAAAGAATCCTATTTTTTCTGGGAGCAATTTGGCCAGTGGCCTATTATAGAAGAGAGAATCTGTAATGGTGTCCCGTGCATCCTGCAGTCTGGTACCTAGGTTCACATACTTCCCTTTTATACATATTGCCCCATTCTTACCACACCTTGTTATCCATCCTGAAGGTCTCTCTCAAGTGACTCTCAGACCTTCATATCACTCAATCTGGCTTTATCAATGCATCAAAATACATACACATTAATTCTGCAAAGCTATACTTTTCACAGTCCCACTGAAATATCTTCCACGGTAGAGAGATTTGACAGATACCTAGGTAAAGGTACAGCCAAACTTTCATAGAACCATGTGAATCTCCTGGACTTGTCTTAAATTCTCATGAATCCCTCTTCACTTTGCCTGCTTCTATTTGTGGGTCTACCATGAAAGTGAGGGAGCAGATGTAGTGATGTCCTTCCAGTATAAACATGATGTTAACTGCTCTGCCTTATTCTAGCTAAATGCCACAACAAGCTAAAATGTTTCAACAGCTGGAATAATGGGATTCTCATCACAAAGTTTCAGATAGAGACTTCAGGCAAAGATCCTATTAGATATGGCAGATTTGGTAGAGCAAGTGAAGCCTAATCCTTCAAGATGCTGGCTGTCTTCATTCTCCTCCGAAGCCAACAGAGCTTGTAGAGTGTTCAGCATTACATTATGTATAGCATATTTCTGAGCAGTATTTCCAAACTTTCAAGTAAGTTCTATGTGCGCGTTACCCAGTCTTTTTGGCTAGAGGTGGAAAGCGCGGTGGGACTGTGTATACCGTAAGGTTGTACATTCCCTTTGTCTTCAAGCATGCAGGAGAAGGCAGCAGATACATAATTTTTCCCCACTACACACTTTTTTTGTTGCTCATCTTCTTGTGAATTAATTGGACAAAGTCAGTTCTAATTTGTGGTATTTGTTTTCTCATTCTCCAAGCTGTCACACTTTAACTCCTGTCATGTTTCCAGTTTCTCTCCTTTGATTCTATTTTTTCTGTTCATGTGTCTTACCGTGCTTTTGATTCAGCACTGAATTATATTTCTAAGTGGGAAAAGTGCATTTTTATTGAATTATTCATTTAAAATTATTTGACTGTTCATGCTTTAAGAATAAAAATTGATCAGCCAGCTTGTTTTTAAAGCTATTTAATGGATAGCTGTGTTCTTGAGGGAGATAATAAAACATAGTGTTTGGGAGTTCCAATCTTAAATGTTAAAAGTGAATTTATAAATAAAATAATTGTATTAAAAATTAACCTTCCTAGATAGCCTGTTTCAAGCTTCTCTTCCTTTAGTTAGTTTTTCTTAATATCTATATCAGCTAAATAGTTCTTCTCTGTGTCCAGTGGACATACAAGCCAGTTTATCATTGCTCTCTGTTTCACCTTTTATAGTTAGCTCAATTCTTTCAACTTCTCACCTTAGGAAAAGCCTTCCAAATTATGTTCTTGCTGCTTTTGTCTGACATCTTCATTTTACATACTGATGATCAGGATAAACTTTATAAGCAAGACTGTTCATAGAAATTTCCTCCCCTTAATCCTGTTTTACTAGTTTCCTGCAAGAAATGTCATTAACCACAAATTTATATTGAGGCAATGAGTATTTCTAACTTATTAATTGGTTGTAGGTCAGAAATCTGGCTTTAATATGGAGCTATTTGTATATATGTACTTTTTGGTACTTATAAGCTTTATAAAGTTATTTATTTGGTATATTTTTTCCTGTTTTTTTTTCAGATCCCATTCGATGTCACTTTGCAGTCAATAGCAAGTTTAGAGGATATGTTTGATCTTGCCAATGGATGTACAATAACTGAAGAAGGTCTTTTCAATTGGATCATTTCTCTGTTTCACTAAATTCTATTTTTGCAATAACTTAATCAGTTGCCGAGTGTTATAGATTTAGACTTAAGTTCTGGCGTTAATGAAACAGCCTCATTAATCACCCCGGGATTTGGCCCCTAATGTGTTTTGTAAGTTTCATTTTTAGCTTATTTCTAATTATTTAAAATTTAAGAGTTTTAAAATTTAAGATTCATTTTTAGGAATTAAATGTATTAAAAGTAGTTTCTTAATAAGAGGATTAAAAATTTGATTTATTCAGTCATGTATAATTAAGTGAGTTTGTTGGGGGTTTTCTAGCTTTTCAATAATTTCTTATTGTTTAGAAAAGCTGAATAGGCTTGTAGCCTTCTAGCATCCACTAACAGATACTGCTTTTTTCCTGAAGTTTTATTCTCATCAGCAATTTTTCAATTGCCTTTACAGTTATCAAAAGTTGGGTTTATGTCTGCAGTTGAGAAATTTTTTTTGGCCTAAAATCATCACTGAGTTTGTTCTTTTACGCTTCTATCTGGAAACTAGCATTTCAGACTTTCCTCTCTTTCGTTAAAGAAAAACATCACAGGTTGTTGAGGGTGAAAATGATTGTTCAGAAGTCTGCATAATTTCAAAGCATTTTTATGAAAAAAGAAAAAAAAAAGCTTAAAAAATAAAATGGTACTATATAGAACATTTTTGGATATCATTCTAAAATGCTAATAAAACCTCTATTTATGTTGTCAATGTTATAAGTATTTTTTTAAGGTGCTGAAGAAACCCTAATGAGTCCCAACAACAGCCACCTGAGGCAACATGCTTGTCCACTGTTAGAGGTGAAGAATTTGACAGGAAAAAGTGAGTTGGTTGAACAAGTTCACACAAGAGAGTACTCATGGCCTTTTGGTTTTGGTCACATCACAAGGCCAGGCACTTCTTCACTAGTTACAATAATTTCTTTGCAACAAACAGCAAAAAACCTGGGATGTTTGGGCAGGAGCCCTGTGAGACTTGTCTCATCACTAGCTATGCTCCTGTGTAATCATGAAAATTTAGGACTGATAGCTATCATTCCTGGGGTCCATTTCTGTGAAAAATAAACAATTGGGCTCAAATGCAGCCCCTTTCACTTCAGTCAGGCTCTCCCTGGGCTGTAGCCCATTGCAGATTTACCTAGGCTTGTGTTTTTCAGAGAAGTGTTACCCGTTTGAGTGAAGTTTCTTTTATGGAAGGGGGGAGAGAGGGAGATAAAAGATTCAGCATAATGAGTATCTTAAATGTGATCAGTAACAGGAAGAAATAGGGTGAGGTTTTCTGCTATTTTTCTTTATTCCTATGAGAGAAAGAAGACTGGATGTATTTGTGTTATGTGGAGCTTTTAAAAATTTCTGCTATATTTTATTTTGTGTAGTCTTTTCTGGAATGCTGTATCTACTAGGAAAATTAGAAGGATTATGATACAATGATAAAAAGAAAGTAAAAACTGAATAATTGATAGGAAAGGTATTTTTTACAAGACAATTTTAAAACTTTGAATGGTTATTTAACTCAACTGCCTAACAGCTAGTTTAGAGGAGATATTCCTTAGCATTATTCTTTCAATTAAAAGAATTTATTGTTCTGCAGTTCTTCAAAAAGCAGGAAAGATAAAAATTGACATTAGTAATTTTTCTTTTACAAGGAGCAAGTAGAAAATTGCAGCCTGTTCAGTCTTTCCTTGCGCTCTGTAAAAAGTATAAACCCTTCTTTTTCTTTTTTGAGGTCACTTTGAAGATTATCATAGGACTTTTGTGCAGCTTAATTAAAAACTGTAAAACTCTCTATAGCACCAGGTGAAAACGGAAGTCAAGTTCTGTTACAGATGAGGTGTTTTTTCAGTGCTGCTAGTCTGGACCTTTTTATAATTCCTATACTTGAAAGAGAAATATTAAATAAAATGCTTTTCATACGGATTTAAAATATGTTACACTTTCTATGATATTTTTTTTTAAAACAAGAATATCATATTACCATCTCCTTTAACACAGCACAGTAAAATAATGTTAAAATGTTGACCTCACTGTATCAATAGCAGCAGATTTTACTCTCATAAACACAGGATTAAATATTCAATGCAGGTTTCTGAAGAAAACATTGGCGAAAACATTTTTCTTTTAGCACATAATTAAACTCTTTAGTTAAAATCTGCTTGTAAGGAAGAAAGCTTGTATCTAAACATCTCCAGTAGTTGTACAGGAAAAAAGTATAATGCTAACTTCAAAGTAAATTGCTTCTTTTATTATGTATTATAGTAGTTTGGGTGGGTTTTTCCTTACCAAAGAATGCAGACTAAAGATTTCAATATGTGAGACTAGCATAAATTTGTGTCAGCACCATGCTCAATTAAATTTCTATAGAATAACTGGCCACGTCACTGTCTCCAAAATTAAAAAGGAAGAGAGGAAAGGCACCTTCTTTGATTTCACAGTCTGAAGTGTAAGGGAGGTCCCTCCTGCTACGTGAAGGTCTGCTCTGTGATCAGCCCTGTATGATGCCACCGAAGGGCTACTTACTGCCTCCACAGCTTTGAACAACTGGCAGGCTTACCAATTCCTTTCAAATTTTAACAGAAATCTTTCTCTATTCCACATCTGTGAAAGGAACGGATAGCGTTTCTCTATCTGATAAGCTGTGGGACGGGGCAAGGGAAGAGAGAGAGCGAGCACTGTGGGGACAAATTGAAAGGAGTCTGAAATGAATGACATTTTCTCTTCTGTGCATCCCCTGGGTGAGGGACAAAAAGAATCCTGCAGGGAACTAGAGAAGAGCAAGAAGAGGTGTTGGGGTTTTTTAAATTCCTTTGGTATTGTCTGTTCTGTGAACTGAATTAAGTAAGCACTCTGAGAACAAAACCAGCTTCTCGTCCTGTAATTAATAACTGCATCACTGAGAGTGTGCTAGGGCTCAGATTGAAATTGAACAGGGAACTTAACATCGACAGGTCTGAATGGGTTTTAGATACTTCATTTCTCAAATACTGTTTCAATATTGTTTTAAGTTACATTGCTGCCTCGATAGAGAGTTGTATATTCAAGGCATTCAGAGGATTTGTCTCAAACTTACAGATATATAGCAACCTGAAATTATTTCTGGTTAAATTAATTTTATTATGTGAAAATTAGTAATTTCACACAGATTTATTCAATTGTATGTGACTGGTTTTAAATTACAGTTCAGCTCCAATTCATGCTCATTTTTTTTGGCCTAAGTATTTATCCAGTTTTTGGATTACATCAATCTAACAAAATAATCCTAGTAATTACCCTCACTATGCCTTAGTTTCTTTATCTGAAGATAAACAGTAATCCCCCTCATCAGTAAGGGATGTGAAGTTTTCTGCATCAACACTTGGAAAATATTTTCAGCTTCTTGAATGAAAGGCAGGGAATTTAAGTTATTATTCAGTTGAGACACAATGTAAAAGGGATAGTCATTTGTTTCCAAATCCATTTTCAGTGAAGTGCAAGAAGGAAGATTTTTAAAAAGAATAATGATGGAACTAGAATTAATTGTTGGAATTACAGGCTAATATGCTGAACTAATTAAGCCAGCAAAGAGTTCCATTTATGTTTGCCAAAGATTTTCTTTGAGTTAAAGATACTGAGTACATCATCAAATGAGAGAAGTGAAAATATGAAGCATAGGTTAATCTTTAAAACAGAGTGGGTGAAAGGGTCCAGAGGCAAGTGCTGAACTCAAATATTTACCACTGCAATTTAATTTTCCACTTTGAAACCTCAGAGATAATTAGAATTATTCTCATTTGTCTCCCATGTCAGCATGATTTAAGATTCTACTTAACGTGCAAAGAAAAAAAAAAAAAAAGTCCATGTTGAAGTGAATTACACCAAGAATCTCCGTGTCACACAGTAGGAAGCCAGAATAAGTGATATAAGAAGTCATCACAAGGTGATGGATGCAGCTCTGTGGTCTGTCTAAGCTGCTCTCAGGACAGCTGTGTGGAGGGTGAAGCTCTGTAAAGAGTCGGTGCTCCTTTGGGGATGCGTTAGCTCCTGGCCACATATCCAGAACTGAAAAGAACATTTCAGCAGCCACCAAAAAACAACAGTGCCCTAGGCAAAGCTCCTTGCTTCTTGGCAGTCATGTCTTCTCCTCACTGAGCCCTGGGGGGTTGGCACAGGAGCCACCACTGCAGGTTTTCCAAAGGTGAGACCTGCGAGTGCCTGATGGCTCTCATGGCTGCTCTGCAACGCGGGAGCAGGGTGAGGTCTGTGCTTCATGCCCCACACCTTGCTTCACTCCCCACCGACGCCGGCATCATACAGCTAGAATATGGCAGAGATAGAGGTAGAAATCAAGATTCTGTTTATCCTATAAAATTACTGGATACATGTTATTATTATACAATGTGTAGTGTATTAATTAGCTCTGTTACGTTCTTATGACTCCACTACCAAGGGGAGTAATACCAACTATTTCAAAACTACTTTAAAGAATAATTATAACCATGAAGTAGTCCAGGTTGTTTTTTCCCCAGCACCCCAACTGGTCTTATCCCCCAGGAACTCTATGGCTCACCATTCAGAACCTAGTGTCACTGCTGCTACACTGAAAATCTTGTTTATAGGCAAAGAGGAAACCAATGTATGTTTAAAGCCAAAAATGTATTAATATAATTGAATCTTAAGCTAATCCAAGAATCATTATTAATCCAGGTCTAATTATTATGGGAAAAGAAGAATAATTCTATGCAAAAAAAGTTGAAGTAATAGTAATAGTTAAAATTATTATGTAAACTGTTACTAGTAACAGTTTACATAATAACGTATTATTATGATGTAAATAATACTTTACATAATTATATGTAATATGTGCACTTCACCTGTGTAATGCTCACACTTCCACTGCTCCCCCGGGTCTGAGGGTCAGTGGTGTTGGGCTACTGTGCGTGTGTGAGGAGCTGTTAGGGCAAGTCATCACAGCTGGAGTCGTGGACCAGGAAGGATATGATGTTGACGTTTTCTTCTTCCTCACTCTAGGATCAATTTGGGGTAAGTTTTAGATGTTTAACACACTTTTGCACCTTGCTCTTTCTTCATGGCTTTGCAGTTCTTAATTCAATATATATGGTGTTTTACATATGTTAGGTACTTGGTTTTAGTTCTCTTTGGTACCCATGAAAACTGGTTTTGCCCAGCACGAGGTCTGCGAGTCTGTTAAAAACTGATGGTGAGTGGAGTCTCCAGTGCCAGGGATGTTCCCCATCCCTTCTTATCCTACACCTGTACTCCTCTGCGGCATCCCAAGCCTCCACTCCTCACGGCCTCTGCTGTCCTGCCCAGACTGCATTTCTCTATGCAGTATCATTATGTTGGTTGTGATGCAACTACCATCTTCTTTTCTTTTCAGCAGTAGGAAATCGATTGGAATTTTTAATCTGTTTTAAAACCTGAACATGCCTGCAGCGAAAAGCTTAGAGAAAGGAGTGCATCCTGCACTTGGAAGATTGAAGTTCTTTATTTCCTGGTGGAGGGCTGCACAAAAGCATTAGTTGCAGGCTGTATATTTGGCTGAGATTCCCAGAGACATGCCGATTCTCCTCATTTGGAATGCTCTGTGAGAGGATTTCCCTTCCACCTGCAAGGCAGTGTCCCTCCAAACCAGATCTATCTGTCTCGTGTGTGAAGGAATATTCGTGGGGAGTCTCTTTTACAGCCTTGCACAATTGATTGGAATGCCCTGCCTTCCACAGGCAGCCTTCATCCTTTTCAGAGACAGCACCACTCTGTTTTAAGAAGTGGGCTCCTTGATGCTGTCGTTTCCCCAAAGATGACACACCAAGATGTCCCAGTGGTTTCTTATAAATACCAAGAAGAAACACAGCAGAGTCACTGGCATTAAAAAAAAAAAAAAAATGCCAACAAAGGTCCTAGCAGCAGGAAAAACTGATTTAATTGAGGCGGTGTCACAGAATGAAGCAAAAAATAAGGGTCATGTTTACTTAGAAAAATTAAAATTTCTAATCGCTCAACTTTGAGTCTTCAGGGCTTGGAAGGCAGGTCCTCACCTACCGGTCTGTAAACAGTTATGCTCCATGGTGAGGAGATAAAGGAAAAAAAAGCCAGAGGATATTGTTACAGGAAAGGAAAACCTTTTGATTCTATGTATTGAAAAATAGAATGAGTATTGGCCTTAGAAGTGAAACATGATTGGTTTAAAAGCAAATTAGGACAATAAAGTGGAGTAGGGGTAGAAGACTTGTAGGAATTCTGTAGATCCCTGAACACTAAAGTACCTGAGAAAACAGATGGTAGATGATATGACTAATGATCGGTTAATGAGAATGACTAGATCTGGTAAATATATGATCCTCATTGCTGTAGGGAAATAATAATGGCATTTTGCAGAACAGGAACATGAGTTTCTTTCCTGATCCCAAGTTCACTTATACAGACTAGAAATGAAACGAACTTGAAAAATCAAATGTCCATCAGTAAAGGAAAGTGAACGGGGCATTTCAGATCTACTGGTTCTGAGGGTACACAAGGTAGACTCATTTGAAACCAGATCTCTGCAGAAACAACTTTGCTACAGTTCTCACGTCCAATATCCCTTTAAAGACAATCTTTTATTAAGTAATTTTCTACTTGGGTTTAGAAAGCAGAGGCAGTGAAAATACCTTTGAGAGACAGCTAGCTTTTACTTTACCAGATGAAAACTAAAAGAAAATCCCTCCTACGAAATTCACCATGACCAGAACAACGGTTATATTCCAAGTCATGATAGAGATGCAACAGTTCTCAGTTACTTGATGTTATTGGAAGTAAACACTGAGGGTGTACCAGGGTATGTTACAAATATGTATGTTGTTAACACAAAGTCTGTAATTAAAAACAGATTTGACAGGTTCAGATCAGGAACATCTGTTTGGAATGTATGTATTACTCTTATGCATCACCAAGATGCCCCAGTAAAGAGTAGCAACCGGGCAGGCTGTGCTGGATGCTTTTTACTCAGTATTGAAAATACAGTCCTTCCTCCGAGTTTGCAACATAAAATGTGGCAGATACCATATTTGGTGCCTCTCAAAAAGCACCTGTTGCAGAGAGCAGGATTTATTGCTTAACACGGGGCTGGCGTCAGCTCCCCTCAGCAGCTTCCAGGCGCCGGGTCAGTGACCCCTCATCACTCCTAAACGACCCCATCTCCCCGGAGGCTCCAACCGGGCGGCTCCTCCGCCTGGGCACGATGAACCTGTCACGCCCCCAGCCCCGCCACGGCCCGGCGCTGCGGGCCGCCCCCTCACGCACCCGGGCTGGGGGCCGGGCCTCAGGCGAGCCCGCTCGGGTGCCCCGGGCAAGGCAAGGCCTCCAAAGGGGCACGGCCCGGCCCCGCGGCGGGCGGGCGCGCCCCCAGGGTGTCTGTCTGTCTGTCTGTCTGTCTGTCTGTCTGTCTGTCGCCTCAGCGGCGGGCGATGCCGCCCGTCCCGAGCAGCGGGCACCCCCTTCCAGGCCACCGTAGCGGCCGGGGGACGCGCGGGGGCTGTTGGGACGGGCTGTGAAGTTGGATGCGGCGCGGAAAGTCGGCCCGGGCGGGCGGGCGCTCATTGGCCGGGAGGGTGTGCGGACCGCGGAGAGGACTGGGAGCCGGGGGGCTGGGGGGGGGGGGGCTGAGCCAATCGGGGCGCGCGGCGGCGCCGGGCCCGGGGCCTGGGGAGGTGCCGCGCCGGACCGGACCGGGCCGGGCCGGGCCGGGCGGGAAGGAAGGAAGGAAGGAAGGAAGGGGGTCGAGATCGAGGTTGGGCTCGGTATCCGCCCTTCGCCCTGCCAGGTGGGCGACGACAGCGGGGGAGAGACGTGAGCCCCGCGGGCAGAGCGCGGGGGTGACCCGCAGTGGGGCCCCGCCTTGGCGGGAGCGGGGCCGGGGCCGGAGGCGCGGAGCGGGGAGAGAAGCCCTGTGGGAGGCGGGAGGAGCAGCGAGGGAGCGGGGAGCAGCTCCGGGGACTGGTGCCTTGTGCAACGGCCGAGCGGCGGTGGTTGTGGACCTGGAGTTTTCTTGAGTAATTTTGTCAGTTATGCACCTCTTAGACATTCTCAGCAATGAGAATTAGTGGCCTAAAGCTCTGTAGAAACGTCCCGGAAACTTTCTGGCTAAAGGGTGGTTATGCTTTCAGGTGAAAGAAAGGCTTACCTTTTGAGTCCTTGTCTGTTGCTAGTTTAAAGGTACCCAGAGTAAAAAACAGAATACACCTTACAAACCCGGAGTCAGTTATCCTCGCTTTAGCTCTTAAACGTTGTCAATTAAAACATACGGTATTGGTGGTGGTCTTTTTGATTTTTAAGGTTGTGTAGGCTGCACTGAAAAGTGACTTGTCGCTCGTATTCTACTGCTAAAGGTTTAGTTTAAAGTATTCTCAGATGTCTCCTTTAGGGTGGTGAGATGAATGCTGAAGTGAGTCCTTTAGGTCCAAACTTCCAGCCTTCCCCTGGAACAGTCGGTTTGATTCCAGCTTGTAGATCTCCATCTGCTGGTGGGAAATGAATCCTTGAAGTACTCAGGACGTCGTGTTAGGCAGCTGTAAACTGTAGAGATACAAGCATCATTTTAGTCTCTTGGTACTATAGGGAGGATGGCTTTCCCTCTGTGGAAAAGAAAGCGTATGTTTCCTGCAAGAATTCAAGTAACTAAAGTGTGGAGTGTCTGCTGCTTTCAAGTAGTATGTTCATCTGAATGGTGCTAATTGTGTAACTCCAAGTCCTTGTTGTCAAGAAAATGATATTAAATTGTATAGATGAAATTATTTTTGACTTGAAGTTGCCTGTTGTATATTTTTACTTGTATATTTATGTACTTTAATTTTTTATTTATTTTTGCAAAACCAGGTGCAGCCATGCAAGAAAGCGTACGTTTTGCTTCAGCAGGAGACGACGTTAAAATATGGGATTCCTCATCTCTGGCTGTGGTGGAACAGTTCAACCCACATACCCCCTCACATCCAGTCAGCTCACTGTGTTGGGCCAGCAATAGTATCCTTTACACTTTCAGTTGTAGTTTTGTGGGTGTTCTGCAAAATTTCAGTTATATTATTTTTTATAATATTATTATTTTTTTTTAATTAAAGTGTCTGTATCTCACAGGCCGGTTGCATTTTTGAAGTCTTGCATAAAAAGATTTGTATATATTGTGAAGAAAAATTTATGGCTCTCTGTGTTGAGGTGATTTACAAAATAAACTCATGCTGGTAAATGCTTTTGAGGAAGCTTCTCTTTCTTTAGGAGGCTAACACTTTTTAAATGATTATGATATGCTTGAATTGCTTACCAACTATAAAGCTTACTCATTTGCTTCTTCAGTAGTTGATTACAATTTTCGCTTTAAAGACAGTGCTTAATTTACTGACAAGGTTAAACAAAGCAATTGCTAGTGTAGTAAAAGTGTATACATGATGTAGAGAGGAAAATTGTAATAAAAGATTTTGTTTGCCTGTTTGTTTTTTCCTTGAACAGCTTCTCATTGATTCTGATAGTCTTTGATGGTGTACACTTACATCTTACTCTGTAGGCACTGGTTTTCTTTGTGCTGTCTGTAGCATTTACAGAAGAAGGACAACTGTGTTGGATATGTAGGAAAACATCCATAAGGTGGTGGTGATTTATGCATGAAAATGCATCAGGCCCATTTTGACCTTTCACCTCTGTCTTGGAAGCCTATTGTAGGATAATTAAATGAAGTGCCAGGTGTTAGGTGGATATATGAGAAATTTCACCAAAACAGTGCACTTCCAGGTGAACAGCTTGCGTGACTGTCACTGGAAAAGGTGGCGATGTCTGAGCTTGATGTAAAAGAGTTGTTACATGCCAGCATCCTGTCCTTAAGTCCTGTTCTGAATGTCTGTCCTCTTAAGCCTGCAAATAAGGAGATATATTAGAAAAAGGTTACAACAATCAGAGGACAAATGAATGTTTTTGCTGTGGAGCTGCCAGAAAAAATGAAGCACAGATACAATATTTTTATGTATATATACACTTGTATGTGTTGTTTAGCTATAGACAGTCTGTCTTGTCATGCTTTCTTCCAGCTAATCTCTCCTCTTCATCCCCCAAAACTGAAACAATGAAGTATCTTACTCTGTATGCTTTTGAGTGTTTATTAATATGTTAGGGTAAAGCATTGGTTTTGGTTCTGCATAATTCTGTAAGTTACATGGTGCCTTAAAATAATGAAAGAAATAGCAAGCACTAATCTGCCTACCAGTTCTTTGGTGTTAAATCCAGCCAATTAACCTGTGTTCTTAAATAAGGAAATAGAAAATCACAGTGAGCATTGGCCTGAAGACATGCAGGACACAGATCTATGTGATTGCTTGATTCATTTGGTTGGGGTGCACAGGCAGTTCCCCTGCTTTGTAGTTCTATGCTGAAGGCTTTCCTTACTAGTTTGAGGTACTTAGTGTCGTAAAAGGTTCTTTTCAGGTTTTTGTTTTTCTTCCCTCAGTGCAGAGGGAGACAAATTAACAAATGTTAATTGTACTCTAGGATCTATATGGTGAAGTAGTTCAACATTTGTCACAAACGGGACTGTTCTTTAAATTCTTAGTCTGCTAGCAGCAAGAGACATTCCTTTGAACTCTGGTGATAAATGGGGCTCTTACTTGGGGGTGGTGGGAAACAAAATTGTAGACTGGATTAGCTGCCTTAGCAGTAAAGAGCTCTTAAATAATATCTGCCAGATATTTCTCCTTTTCTCTGTGAAAGAAATTGCTCTGTCTTCTATTGGGAAGTAAGGGCTGTGGTTAATGCAAGAGCTTCTTAATGAAAGCTTGGAAAGTAACCTTATGTTTCTATTTCTAGGTCCCGTCAAGGTACAGTACTTCAGACTGTATAGCCAATCTGTCTTCTTTTCAGTAAGGGAAACTTACTGTTGCTTTTATTAATCACCAGTATAATACAATTATGGTCCATAACTTGTGACTAAGACAGATACCTGGCCACTGCTTCTGCTGCTGGTGATAAAATAGTTGTTTCAAGCTGTAAAAGCAAACTTGTTCCTCTCTTTGAAGTAGCTGAAGGAGTAAGTATGAGTAATGATGTGATCTGTTTGTTTTTTTTTTTTTTTTTTTTTTTTTTTTTTTCTTTTTTTTTTTTTTGTTTTGTTTTTTTTTTCCCCCCTACTCCACCTTGTGTATTGTTTGTATCCCATCTGTTCTACATATTGGGATCAACTTAATTTTAGAATTGTTAAGAGTTATGACACGTATTTAAAAATATTTCCTTGTGTATAGTTCAATACATATAAAGCGAGTGTGGGGGAATAGTGCTTTTCAAATAGTTCTACCACTAACAGAATACCAATGTGGTTATACTGGCATCTGATGCTGATGGCTTTCTGTTAGGGGAATTTGCCTGTTGAGCCTCAGTGTGATAGCCTGTGGAAGTCAGTGGTTCAAACTTGATCCAATGTGAAGGTGATAGAACAGAGCTCAAGTCTGCACTTCATTTTCCAATTTGAATTGCCAGTGTTATGCATGCCTGTGAATTGTACATTGAAAAAAATATGTCTATATAAAGGTTGTTCTTGATGTGTATGTGCACAAACTTCTGGTAAAACGTGAAGTAGGGGAACTTCTGTTATGGTCGAGGTTGTTTTGTTTTGTTTTTCTGTTAAATGGAAGTGTGGCACTATACATTCTTCAGAAAGCTGGACTTAGTTTTAGAAGAGTCTCTTGACATGGTTACTAGAATGACTTGTTAGTCTTCTAAACCGTTCTAATGATTCTCCTTGGATAGCTGTTGTAATGCTAATTCAGACTGGACATTTTCTGAAAAGGTGTTCAAACTGGGCTTTTAGGTTGCTGAAGCAAACGCTTTCAAAGGTGGAGTGTTTGTCCTGGAGATTTCACTAAATCTGATCTATAAGTAAAGCCATAACTTCCAATTTTACCATATCAATAATTAGACCTATTTTTTCTTAATTCAAATCTCAGGAACTTAAAAGTGAATTTTCAGCATGATAGAACTGAATAATAATTTGTCCTCAATGTAGGTCTATCATTAAGATTGACATTTTTTTTCAAAAGCTGGTACTTCAGTGATTATTTTAAAAAGAATCACTTTACTGAATTATGAGGTTTGCTGCTATAATATTCTTTGTAATGTTTAGAGAATGTGAAGTACATGACTTAGACAATTTATTGATTTTCTTTTAAGGAGTTTAGAAAAAAACTTAGCATTTTCTTTTTAAAACTCAGTACCTGAATGGAGGTCTATGATTGCACTTTAAGGAGCTATAATTTAAAGGGAAAATGTATATTGAAGGAAAAGGTGCTAAAAAAATTTGAAATTGGAAGATGTGAGCATTTGAGTGTCTGTTAATTATTGTATTTAGATCTTAAAGTGTATTCAACAGTCCAAACTGGACTGGATTTTAAATGCCTGTTGATGGGAAATGGCTATAGTATATCAATAGTTCTGTCAGTCAGTGGGACTATTTGTGTTAATGAAGATGAAGACACACATCAATATGCTTTTTAGTAGATTTGAATAAATCCCTTCATTATCTTTAACATACTTTTTTTTCCCTTCTCTGTCAGGCAAAACAGACATGTGTGGACTTGAATTCTAGTTCCTCATATGTTGTGAGTGGAGGCCTTGATAACACAGTTAACATCTGGGATCTGAAAACCAGAAAGGTTTACCGTAGCCTTAAGGTAAGTTTGGCTGAGGAAGAACTGTAGCTTTCGTGACTTCCAGGTTGTGCTGCCAGCTGTAGAAAATACACTTTCTCTAAGTCATGTATCTGTAAGATCAAGTTCACAGAGAGGAGCTAGCACACATATGTGTCTTGTTCAAGTTTGTGTTCTTTATGTGCTGTAAATATCAAGTTTAATTTAACAAGCATACTTAACTTGATGTCTTTAGACTACTATTCTATAATGGTGCATGTCTAAATTTTCAGAAAAGGCTTCTTACGTTGGAAACTTGTATTGATATTCTCTGATGGGGATGTTTTTACGTAATTGCTGTTTCTGATACGTCAAACAAGAGAACAATTCTGTATTTGTAGAATACTGTAGTAGAATTCATGTTATGTAAAACTTCGGCATGGTTATCTTCTAACTGATCCAGTATGAATTCTCTAAAAACTTGTTATGACGCACAAAATATAGGATGGTCTAGTATATTTCCATGATGCCTTCAGTAGATGATTTGCCCTCATTTAGGACCACTGTTAGAGAGGCCATAAAACTTTAACTTTTATATATTCCTTTTTCTTGGACTTTTAAAGTTACAGTTTGAAACAAAACTACTAAGTAGCTAATACAATACTTTAAATATATTTTTCTTCTTCTTGGGCGAGATGTATTTGATTGTCTTCCCCTATATGTATTCAGTGAAGACAATATCATCATTGCAAATGACTATACTGAAAAGCTGTTTGGTAAATATATGTGTTTGTACTGAAAGTGACAGAAGGGGAAGTTGACAGTAGTATGTCAGATTAACAGAAAATGTATTCAAATATCACTGGTTTCTGGAAGACTTTACTTTTAAAATAACGTAAATAACACATGTGGTAGATATCTCTACATTAATAATAAAGTATATTATTATACATTATTGCATTATTAATATTGTATGTTATTGCACTAATTATACAATAAATAATGAAAACATTGTTTATAATTACAGCATCATCTTTACTAATATATTAAAACAATCTTCTGAAAACAATCAGACAGCAGTTAAAATATAATGGCAGATCTCTCGTATGTTCTGCTGCTGTTTTCTGGGATATTCCATAAAAACGCTTAAATAATCTTTTTAAATGTTAGAGATGGTTAGAAAAAAACATCAAGCTGAAGTTTTTCTGCAGAAGCACAGATTGGAAGGAATATAGTTATCATGTATGTCTTTAACCCTCTCCCTCTCATCTCCCTCCACCACAGGATCATAAAGATGAAGTCACGTGTGTTACATATAACTGGAATGATTGCTACATTGCTTCTGGATCTTTGTGTGGTGAAATTATTCTACACAGTGTTACCACCAATTTATCAAGTGCTCCCTTTGGTTATGGCAGCTGTCAGGTATGCTATCTGTTTTAAGTTCCTTTCAGGTATGAAGCTTGAATTCACAGTGTTTAGAAATTTAAAGTGCATATCAAGAATTTCTAAGTTTTGTTAATCTGTTTCCTTTTAATTTTTAAGAGTGCACTTACGGAAAGGAAAAAAACAGACCACTGTGTGTATTTTAGACTTAAATAATAGGTAACATTGAAATACGAATACCTCAAGTACTTTTACTTATATATTGGTTATAGGAAATTTTATTTTTGGGACTAGTTTCCCAAGAACAAACTTGTAGACATCTTAGAACTGAACAAAAACCTTTAAAAAAAAAAAAGCTTTACAAACCGAAGCAGCATTTCAATGCACGATTCACTGTATATTGTTGTAAAGAACAAAGACCGCGTAGCCTGGGTTCTGACTTACCCAAGTAATCAGATTTACAACTGAACAGAAGCATATGTACAGTAGGGGTGAATATAAACCTGCATTTGGAAATAATAAGTGTATTTAATCTGGAGATTAAAAATGCACAGCTGCTCAAAGAGAAAAGCAATGAGATTTTATATTACCTACTTAGGTGTTTCGGTAAGATTTTGCATAATTAGTTTGAAGGAAGACCATGCAAAAGAGAAACACAAATCATGTGTACTACTTAAGGGCCTTGGTAGGATTTCCACTGCAGTTCCTTTTTGCAGACTCAAAAGATATTGGAGAATTAGTGGGTATCATTAGGGTAATTCCCTTGATACAAGGGCATCTGCAGTAGTAAATGAGCCGTGTTGTCCCATTAGAAGTTCCAGAGTGCGTTTTTAGTATGAATGCTGCCTATAGGCACAGCCAAGTGTTTGTGTTCTAGGCATTCTTTTATTTTTCACCGAGTCATTTTTACAGAGGTAGGAGCTGCCTAGGGGATACAGAGCCATTGCTTTGGTCCTAAACCTGACATTTAATGTTGCAGGGAATACTGAAGTTGTGACTTAATAATTTTCTGTTACTGCAGCAGCTTTTTCAATCCTAGATTGCAGATAGAGTGTGAAGTTAATTTTTCTCCTGTCTAGCATGAACAATATAACTTGATGAAGAATCTTACAACTTCATAGCATCATGGGAATTGTGGTATACTTTCTGTTGAAAAATCTCTGTTAAGTTCAAACTGTCTCTGCTCTTAGGTGCTGTAGTGTCTTTGATCCATCACCAGTCTTATACTTATATTGAAGCAAAATTGTACTTCATACTTGGTTGGATCTTAAAAATCCATCTATATAGTCAGTTCATTTTTCCGATTTGATTGTTATGATCTGATGAAAAACGTGGATGTGAGGCAGGAGCTACAGGGAAATCCATGGCTGGATTGCACAGCTGAGGTGAATATCCAGAGTGAGGACTATGCCGCTATTTAATTGGAAAATGAATAAATTCTTATGATGATGATTTGCATCAAACTGTTTCATATATTCAGCTCATTCCTAATCACTTTTTGGTGGAAAGAGTGATACAGTGAATAGCTATTTTGGCAGATGAAATCAAGAGGCCTACTGCAAAGCTGAGTGACCTTTAAGATGGATAAAGATGTTTGAAGTGTTAAATCAAAGTAATTGCTAGCACAGAACTACGATTCATTTTGTAAAGGGTCTAGAACATTTTCTAAAGGGGCAGTTATTTGATTGCAGCCTTAATTTAAAATGGAATCAAGCTATAAGTGTGTAATGGGATGGCTACTTGGATGTCACAGTTTATTAGCTTATATCCTAAAAATTGCCTTTGCTCTTACGTACAAAAATAGCTTTATTTTTGGTTTTGGGTTTTAATTGGTGCTTGTAGAGAATTGCAGGATTAATTGTGCGGTGAGGCAAATATCTGAAGACTTGTGTAGTTCTGTGAAATTTAAAAAGCCTTTACTTGATTTATAGTGTAGGGCCCCAGTTTTCTAAGAGTGAGCTTGTCTAGATACACAGTGTATTGTCCTGCTTGATCCTGGCACTATCTGTCTGGCTTAGTAAGGGTCACCACTCCCTAGTAACTTTTTTTACAATTGGGGAATGTGAGGTCAAACTAACCTTATAAAATTTAGCTTGTCTCTGTGATTCAGCATGATGGAATGTAGTTTCCTTGCCAGTTAATTTATGATATTGTATAGACTCTACAAGTAGTAGAATAGCCCAAGGTTGCAGTGATTTCTGTGACTTTAACAAATTTTCTTTTCCTAAGAGTTTTGGCCTATATTCTATTAGTTGATTTTGATTTAGAAACACCTTTGGGCTTTATTAGAGTTGAGTTCTTGTACAGAGTTGTTTGCAGATCCCATAATTTGTCTTTGCTGTTGGTATTCATTTAGACTACCAGATTCTTATCTGCTTGCTGTTGTAAGGATGAATTAAGGTTTGTTTTGAAACATAATGTTTGTTCAAGTCTTCACTGCCTGGTGCTATTCTCCTAGCAACAGGATTTAGTTTAGTTGTTTGAACAGCTGGCTGATTTGAGTTCTGGTCACTCTATATAGTGAAATAGTACTCAGCTTTTAAAGTTATCAACTGTGTTTACATCAGCCTTCTCACTTATAAGGCTTACTAAGGTATAAAGGAGATTAAGAAACTCTATTATCTTTAAGTAAGGTAATCAATGATGCTGGATGACTTTTGCCTTAGTTTTGGGCTTTTCACTTGTTTTCCAGCAGTGAAAAACCCTAAATATGACTAGTCCTTAGCAATGGACCAACCATTCTCTGAAGTGCACTGTTCCTTGACTGTGGAGCTTAAAGATAAAATGTACTTTTATTTTCTACAGAAAAACTACTCAAATCACAGCTAAGGCAAAAAGATGCACATGGGTTTTTGTGCTACATTGACTGGTAAAGTGTTGCAAAGAGGACTTAATTTTCTCTTTGTCGGTTCAGCACCTTGTGCTAAATGTGTTTCTGGTAGTTCTGCGTATGCGGAATTTCCAGATATCATCAGGAATTTTACCTACTAAGATGTGAAATTTGTTTCATATTTGCCTTTTTCTTTTAGTCTTGACAGATTAGTTCCAAAACATGACTGTCCAAATAATTGCATCATTCCTAACAATCTTGAAATTATTTTAGTATTGGTGACTAAAATCTTTAGAAAACAGATGACCCCTTCCCACTTCTATTGAGACATTTACCTAAGCATATTTGAGTTTCACCTAGTGAACAGCTATGCTGACTTAAAATAAAGCCGGTATCTTAAATATCCCCTAGATCCAATTCAGGTAAGATACTTAAGCCTGCCTAGTCAGATACTTCTCAATGAAACATGTCCCACACCGTTGACATTTGATTCTGTGGATGAAGTCATAATTTGTAAATGTTCTCAGGCTTCTTTTTAAAAAAGTACCAATGTTTAAATTGTATCCCACATCCTTAGCTATTTTTTTTTCTTGTAGATAGTAAACTTTGCAGTTAAACGATATGGGTTGTGTGTCCTTTTTAGGCTTGGGATTCCTGTTGCTGGCAGTACAAAGGTCAAGGAACTATATTGAGGCTATTTTCAGCTAGGGTGGGTTGCAGGCCCTAGTGCTCAAAATCTGAGTAGCAGAATTATTTCTAAACCATAACTTAAGAAAAGGGACAGAAGAAGACAAATTAAGTTCCCCTTCTTCTGGGAAAAACTTTACTAGGAGTGTACTAAAGTTCTGTGTGACTCTATGCCAAGCCAAAATCAACATTTTTTTAGACTGTTTGGTGAAGACTGTGACTATGTGTTAGTTTCTTGTCACTAAGATAGACAAAAACATTAGAAAGTGTAAGAAATAAGATAAAGAAACATGTATTGAAATTAAAAATAGATGATAGAATCTGATCTAGAATAGTATGCGTGACAGCTTTAAACAAGTTTACAGAATTAGGATTGGCAGAGGAACAGAGGGGTTAGAAGTAGGGAGAAAGTCTGGTAAAGAGAAAACAAAGGAACTGAAGAAAATAGCAGAACTGCACTTAAATGACACTTAACATAAAAGGATACACAGTTAAACAATAATGTTAAATTCAGTAACATAAAAGGTAATATTTTCCTCTGTGAGCCCATAGTTGATCATGATGATTTTCAATTTTTAGCTTCCTCTTTGGCAATAAATGTAATTGCATCGAGAAGGTTGGAAAAGTAACTTGAGAATTACAACAAAAGGAACCTTATAAAGGAGATAAGTTTTGATTTTAACTAATTAGAAGAAACTTACGCCTAGCATTAGATTATCCTGGATCCATCTCGTGTGGTGGGAGGGGAGGGGTCCCTTATACCTTTTTCAGAACTTCAGTATCGAACACTTTCATACATGTGTAGGACTAAGTAGTTCTGATGTCTCACAAGTGTAATAGTTCATCCCTTCCTGTATAAGGAGTCCCATTCACTTGCAGCATTGGGTCACAGAGATACTTTTCTGTGTATACTTATCAGCTTTCATTGTGGCTGTATGTATGTTTTAACTTCACTCCAGTCAACACTGGATAGCATGCTGGTTTTTTGTTTGTTTTGCTATAAAATTAATGTAGAGTTGAGTCAGTATTTTAAAGATAAAGACAAAATGCTACTTCATGAAGCCTATTCTCATCCTAAAATAGTTTCTGATTTGCTCTTTGATTATGGATGGAGTGGGAAATGAGGAAAATATAGCTAAGATTTATTGTGATGTAGTTTGACCGCCTGCATATTAATACTTTGTGCTTTCCCATATGAGTCTTGGTTTTCTGCTGTTTCTAACTGTGCTAAGCTTAAAGCTATTTTTTTTTTTTTTTTTTTTACCCAGATGTTTCTCAGACAAACTTTTGGGTTGGTTGTGTGTTTTTTTTTTGTTTTTTTGTTTTTTTTTTTCTTTAAGAAAACTTCAAATTAAGTGACTCACTTCTGGGAGGAGAAGTGTTTTGGTTTTGTCTTGTCAAGGAGCCTTTTGCAAATTAGGTTCTTTCATGCCTCCAGCTGTCTGGGCAAGAATTTGAAACTTGGACATGTTGCATACTGTCACGGAAGCCAATATGATGCATTTGACTGTCTCATAAAAGTGTGCACAGATTTAAGTGCCTCTGTTCTTTGAGTCTGATCTAGCGATTGCATCGTTGCAAAGTAAAGTTTGCTGCTAACCTAATTTAGTGAAAGTGAGGAGAGAATAGGAGCCTCCTCACACCTTCTTCTTTGGCAACCTGAAAACACCATGACTTCAATGAGAAGTGGGGAGCAGGGGTAATAGGGGGAAGGTAGGTATATGAAAAAAACCCAACCTGAGAACACTCCTTGGGCCTGTGATATTAGAAGGAAAATAAAAGAAAATGGGAGACTTGGTAGGATAGCTAGGGAGGTTTGGGGAGCTAGGAGAGCGTAGTCTTCGGTGGGCAGAACAGAGGAGGGAGAAAACAGAATATGGGCAGATAGAATGAGGCAGCAAGGAAGGTATTTGGAGGTGAAGAAATGTGAGAACTGTGAGGGACAGGCATGATTCCCATCTAGATCATGTACATAATTGAAGCTGCTCTTTATTTTAATGTAAAGTGAAAAATGCTGATAAAAATGTCCAGTAGAGGACATAATTAATTATAAGCAGTCATCTTCTGTCTTATTTGAAAATGCACTTGAGAGTGCCACTTTTCTGTGGAGCAATTAGACTTCCAGTAAGACATGCAATACAAGTGCTAGAAATTACGTTAGAGGCATATGAACCAACAAATATATCCATTAAAATGAAGTTAAAGAGAGAAATAGGATAAAAACCGGTACAGTACATTGCAATGTGGATTATACTACAATAATATAACAGCCTTTTGAGAGCACTTTCAGATAAATAAAATGTAATGGCTGTCATCTATCTGGACTCGAGTAAAGCACTTGAATTCAGTGCCTTGTGAGAAAATATTAGAGTGGATGGAGGCGTAGAAAGGAATTGAGAATGGGTAAGAAATTGGCTATAGGAAAGAAGACAGTAGGTAATGTTGAAAGAGCAGTATTTGTTTGGTCACTAGTAGTTAATCTTGCTTAATATTTTCAGTAATGGTTATGATGTGCAAAATAGAGCTATGAGAGACAGTTGGAAGGTATTGCCTGTAAGAGAGGATTGTGGTGGTATCTAAAAACGATTGAAATAGTAGACATGAGAACAACTATGACAGTACAGCATCTGAGGTACCAGACTGAGTTACAGCTGAGACTCTTTGTATTAGATTAGGATTTGAAAATTCCCAAGTGAAAGAAGGAATCGGGCTTCTTCATAAAATGACAATGAGCAACCAAAACAGGTTGGACCACAAAAAAGAATCTGCAGTCTAAGATACGTCGGGATGAGTATAAAACAAAGTGTTACTGCCTTTGTAGGGCAGTAGCAAAATTTTTTTGATGATCATATAAGATTTTGGTTGTCCATGTTCAGGAAGGATTTGAACCGGAAGACTTACAAAGAGACTGTGATGGTATTGAAAAACCAGTCTTAGGAGACTTGAGTCTCACTTACTGTTATGGCGAAATACGCTGAAACAAGGTGCGGTAGCTTTGTGTTAAAACAGGGGAAAGCAGCACTGGTGAGTTGGGAAACAATTTAAGTATAAGGGCATTATTGTCACAGGGGTGAATTAATGCAAATGATCATGAATAAAATTAATCTGGAAATTGAGTACTGTAATTTAGTATTAGCAGTGAGGTTCTGAAACATCCTCTGAAGCAATATAGTGGAAACAAAATATCTGATTTTGAAAGGCAAGTTAAGTTCTTGTGTTACATGGTTCCATGATAGAAAGGCTGCATGTGATAAACCAGGCATATTATCCTCTTCTGTGGTCCCAGCTCAGAGGGTGAAGTCTGTTCTGCAGAACCCACATACTTGCATAACTCTGGAGTCTGTGTGTCTTATCAAATTGGCTTATATCCAAGTAGTTAAAATCAGTGGAGGGGAATTAAGTTTAACATTCTTGGTAGGGGACAAATCGGTGAAATAATGTAGCTTTTCACTCCTTTAATTTTAGATGTGGTGCAGTTTCTTTTGTTTGTTTGTTTGTTTTTTTTTTTTTTTTTTTTGTAGTGTATATAATGGCATGATACTTGCTGAAAAATCAAGAAAGTTTTACAGAAGCTTTCATTTTTATTATTTTTTTTTCCTTGTCCTTCATTTTGCAGATCAGATCATATGGTACCCCACAGTGGTACACAAAAAAAGCCAGTCTGCTCCCCTGACAGCAAAAATGGCATTATAATGTGGAATTAACTTCTTTTTCTTTCCTTTCCTTTCTATTTTTCAGAGTGCCCTGCCTTTGTAAACTACATTAAGTAATGTGTATTCCTAATGTTGTGTGCATTTATAAAATAATTTAATATGATGCTTAATAGCGGTATTACAACTCATTTTTTTGTCCGTTTTACAGCCTGTTCGACACTTGAAGTACTCATCCTTTAAGAAATCCTTGCTGGGCAGTGTTTCTGACAGTGGAAACGTAACTCTCTGGGATGTAAATAGCCAGAACCCATATCATAATTTTGAAAATACTCATAAAGCACCAGCTTCAGAAATTTGTTTTTCTCCAGTCAATAAGCTGCTGCTTGTAACTGTAGGTTTGGATAAAAGAATTATTCTCTATGATACTTCAAGTAAAAAGTGAGTATGTTAAAGACTCTTGATTTTATAGGATCATTACTTGTTTTTTGTAAACTGGAAAAGCTCACGTGACTGTGACTTGAAATATTTACTTCAGACCACGTTCAGAGTGATTGAAGTGGTTGGCATAGCGCTACTGGAGAACCTGTCCCATAGTCCATTTTACTTTTTTTATTTGAAAAACAAATAAGAACTCCCAAACAATCAATGAGAAAAACCGAAGGCATGTGGGAACTAATTGAGATGCTCCGTATGAGAGACTTCTTCCAAGTGCCTGTGTATGGGCTTTGCCTGTTGATATGGAGCAGTTAGCTTCTGTGAGGGGCAGTACAGCTGTGAGGAACTGCAGCCACCTGAGCTTAGCTTGCATGCTTTCTAGTTCAAGGTATAAGACATAACTGTGGTGCACAGAGTTGCTGAGATAGTGAGCCTTAAATATCAGGAAGGATGGGGCTGTGTAGTAAGAGGGTGGGATGGCAAGTGGTTTCATGGGACTCTGATTCCAGCGTGGGTTGTGCTTTCTCTCTAGCTGAATAAAAGCAAGTCTTGCTCTAGTTTGGAGGGGTGTAGGAGAAGGATGCAAACTAAGACCTGAAGTTATTCCTAGAGTTGTAGGAATGTTAGAGTTGATAGGCTTGGGAAGCTAGAGGATGTATGTAGCATGGTTGCTTCTGGAAATGATGATACCAGTAAATAATGCTGGTGTCAGACCTGCTGTTAGGAAGGCAATTTGATCCTGTCCTGGTGAAATCTTTCAGGGCAGATGCAATCTCCAATTTGTTAAACATGAGTACTTAGTGTAAGCCTAATCCACTGTTCCATAAGGTAATTCATGGAGTTTACTTGGAGCTGAAGTGGAACTACTGACCTGTAGTTGAATTATTAAAGCTTTTTTTTTTTTTTTTATTAGATACTCTGTTTTGAAAAGTCTAACTTCTGAACTCTGAAAGTTTCTTTATCCTGTCCTTTCTCCTGGTTGAAGGTTACTGACAACAATAGTAGCTGATTTTCCTCTGACAACAGTAGACTTCATGCCTGATGGTACTACTTTGGCTATAGGATGTTCCAGGGGAAAAATCTGCCAGTATGACTTAAGACAACTGACATCACCAGTGAAAACAGTTATTGCTCATAAAGGCTGTGTGAAATGCATACGTCTTCAGTTCAGTAGCACTTTTTCCAAGGTAAAAAAATTTCCCTTTTTGTTGCTCAGTATGCAGATTAATGAAAGCAAAGCATAAGTTTAAGTTCTAAGAAAATGTTAGCATTCAATTTCTAGGCATTATAATGCCAACAAAAGGTGTTCCATACCAACATAGAAATTATAAACTGCTTACTCTCAAGTGCCATTTTAGTGGGTTTTAATGTGGAAATCCCCCCGCTCCTAGCCTTAGTGCAGAAATGAGTGAAACTTTGGTCTAAATTTCCTGATGTGAATATGCTGCCATTGCAGATCAGTTTGTGGCACCTTGGGTTCACTTGCAGGCAGTGGCAGAAAGGTCTGTAATGGACCTTCCACTTAAGGGGAACACACACAGCTGCCCAACTTGAGCTATTTTCCATGGTCTTACATGTGGTATTTTGCAGGCCCATATAGACGGTGGAGAAGTTGATTAAATGATAGAGAAGGCTTAAGAGGTTCTTCCAAGACTTAATTAGGCTCTACTGTCTCCAGAAACCCCACGCGTCCATTCAGTGGAGATGGAGAGAACCTTTTAAGTGAATTCTTCACCACTCTGAGACTTTCTTCCTCTTCTAGCACACTTGCTGCTAGTGGTTGACTCTTACAACTTGGAGTCCCTAATAATGTAAACTCTTATTTTTCCTGTGCCTAAACGTAGGATCCAAATTGGCTCATGCCAGGTCACTCCACTGTTACCTTAAGTTCTGTTGCTATTCTTTTGCAGGTCCACAGAGTATTCATATAATAATACAGATGTTTCCCACGTTCTTTGAAGTTATGTCAAGATCCACTTTTTTTTTTTTTTGTACAGTTGTAAAGGAATATCTCCTAGACAACCTTTGCAACTTGAACTGATTTCTTTTTAATATTTTGAAACAGAAATAATATTGGCTTATTTTTACTTTTAGCTGAAGGAATAATAACTTCTCTTAACCTGTTCTATTTTTTTTCTTCAGTCTAACCTTACGGGTTCTTCAAATAAACCTGTATCCAAAAGAGGAGAAGTCAAAGCTGGTAGTAATCTTGGAGGAAATCAAAATACTGGCATCAAAAACATTGCCTCTCAAGCATCAGCAACAGTTTCATCTCCTCTGACATTGCCAAATGAGAATAAGGGCGGAGAGGTTCTTCAGGAGAAAACAGGTAGCGACTTCTTCCCACTCTTACAATATTTGGCATAATGTAGAAAATGGAAGAAACATGTCATGCTTTGACCATTACAATATAAAAATTTCACTGATGGAAGGGCATTTGGTTTTGGAAGAACTGTGTGTATGTGCATGTACATCTGTACCTTCTTTTCCCTCCCCTGCTGACTTAGACATACTATGAGACTGTGGGAAGTGAATTGGGTCCTACTACAAGCTTTAAACAAGTGAAGTCTAAAATTCTGGACTTGAGATAAAAGTATGTATTTAAACTTCAAAGGAGAAAACAGTACGGTGATATTGTGGGGTTATCTCTTGCGTTCTGACTTCTGTGGATTATCCTCGTGTACATAATATATTTCCTGACACAGTGTCTTTGTGGAATGCAGAGCTAATGGTTTGTAATTCTATTAATAACCAGGAGTAACGGACATAATTTTTAAAAAAAAAAAAACCAACAGTGAAACAACACACAGGAAAAAAAACCTAGTCCAGAAACCCAAGTGAGAACTGAACTGTATTTTTGTGTGAGGCATGATTCCAATATCACACGGTGGGAAAGATGTTAAATATAGTTGCAAGTATGATTAGTTGTATAACTGTACTTGCTATTTATGCTTCTGAAATTAACAAGTTTTTATAAGAATTCTGAGCATTATTCTAAAATTCTGCCACTGTGTGAAATGTGCTTTTAAAATTTTATTTAATTCAGGAGTTCTGAAAATATGGTCAAATCAGTAACACTGTTAGTTTCATACTTGAAAAAAGATCCTCAAGCCATTTTAATGCAACATCGCTTTTCCCCTCCCTTTATAAATAAGGAGAAATACATTTAGCAACAGTAATGAGGCAATAAGCCATTGCAGTTCATAGAGACGTGTATTAATGACCTCCCTTGAGTATGTAGTGAAGTATGAGGTGAAGTGGAATACTTCCTATGCATGCAAGAAGTGTTGCTAATCAACATTATTGAATGGTGTGGAAAATTGTACTTCAGTTAAATATATATCTAACTGTCTTGAAGATGTAAGGGGTAGTGGCCATTAAACAGGACCATGCAAAAGTAAATAAATGTTTTAAGAAAATAAAGGCTTACCAAATAAAACAAATACTTTTCATTAAACTGAGTGTTCAATTTAGAAGTAAAGACCTCTGTATACTTCAGAAGATATGGTCTTTAAACTTGAAATGGGAATGGTTGAGAGACCACAAACTGCATTTGTTCTGTGGTGACTCTTCTAGACCCTGATTGTGGGGTTTAACTTTACTGAATGCCCTATGTTTATCTGAAGTGATCTGATAACATATTTAAAACAAAAATAATGTGCTCATACAGCTTCTAAATAGTCTGGGGCTTTATGTCACATGTATTTTAAGGTATAAAGGAAGTCAGAGTGTGATGAGAAGTTTGGATGTGCTTTGAGCTGGCTTCCCATCAACTTCTATTTAACAGCTGTCCTCTGGTTTAGATACTTACGGCATGTAGATTACTAGGAATGAGTAAAAATACACAAAAGACATTTTGCCCTATTTTATATTATGCTTTTTCCATGTAGATCCTCTGTAGATTCTGGCACAGGTTGATATTTCACTTCTGGTTTGACTCAGTACACCAAGTATTTACTTAACTAGCAAGTGCAATCCTATGTATATGTCAGAGCTGACACATCTGGAGTGGAAAATGTGATATATTAATACATTTAAAAGTGAAATCATATACCTGACTCAAGTTCCAGTTTATGTAAATACTTGGACATGGTTAATTGTAGTCATCCACACAGTCCCATTTGTATTACTTGAACAAGTAATCCTACATAGAGAAATAGTTACAGGTTTTATGAACAGTGGTTCATTTATTTTTTTTTAATTAAAGTAGGTACAAAGTAAAGCTTTTGTATGTACAGGTGGTTGATTTATATTTATTTATGTATTGCACAGCACTAATGCTCTTTGCTTAGATCTTAACTTATGCAAGCAAAATCTATGCACTTTTTGAGTTAGGAGTTCAGTGAGGGCAGAATAGTAGCTTGACTACAGTCCTGATCTGGTTTTCAAACATGCTAAATTGTGAAAGTTATTTAGGTGGTTATCTTAGCAGTTCAGTTAATTTCTCCATGCACTCCTCATCTGAAAACTGTAGTTTGAATAATTACTGGGTTTCTTTTTGGACTTAAGATAGGCTTCCATTCTGCAGACAGCTGTCCCTGCTACCATGTATCCATGTATCCAAAAGTGAGCTTTTTTTCCCCTGGATTGGGTCAGGGATAGGGCTTGAAGGTGGAGTGGGGAAAGGTCTAGGAACAAGTTTCTTTTGTCTGCAACTGTAACCCCACTCTGATTTCCTAATATTAGAAATAAGCAGAGAATATCCTAACATCAGGTAAGCTTTAAAGCAGATGTTTCATAGAATTTGCCTTAGAATGCTTAGTGGCCCCAGTGAAGCAGATTTCTCTTCTTGCAGAAAAAAAATTAAATTTTGATCATCTAAATGTGGTTACCTTCTTAGCAGAAGGTACATTTCATTTCAACTGGTACCACCATACATTTGTTGCATCCATCATGTAGATTTTTCTGAAAATTACTGCATTCTCCAGTTTGACAACTTTCCTTTTCAAAAAAGGAAAAGAATCCAATTGTGTCTTATTTTTGTTAATAAGTATTTTAGCTTTTAATTATATTCACATGTGTAGACAGCCCAAATAAGGAAGTTGAAGTTGACCCTCTAACTGGAATCTGTAGAGGTTCTAAAGTGCTTGCTGGACTTACCAGGCATCATGCTTGCTGTGAGATTGATTAGGGATAATGTATGTTATTTTTTGAAAATGTCAATTACTAACTGAACATTATTGTCCTTTTAAGGCCTTCCTCATAGTTGCAGCTTGGATGTGATTCCATCTAAAGAAACAGACCATGGGAAAGGTGCTGATGTAAATAATTTTCGTTTGGGTCGAAGTAGTTTAGGAGATGTGTTTTCTCCAGTCAGAGATGGTAAGTTGCTAATACTTAAATTTGTAAAGCATCATTCATCTGCATATAGCATGACATTTTGACATTCATGTGTTACCAGCTGCTGTACCTACTTCGTATTTTTTCTTTGATTATGAACTCAGTGCAATGATATGAATATTGATGTAGGTTTCATTTAATAAACAATTTGTCTGTTCTGGTATTTTGTAGATATAACTACAAGTAAAGTGAATGAAGATCCTCAAGGAAAAGGAGATGGTAAACATACTTTTAGTATATTTTTCTTTGTCAGTGGTAGGCTTTTGGAGGCTTACATTAGTTTTTACATGCTCTTTTTGTCATACCATTGAAAGTAAATTATGAAATCAGACACTGAAACAAACTTTTCTGGAAATTGTCTAATACAATGAGGTGCTAAGATACAACATGATAACAGGAAATCAAGAGTATGGTCCTAAAGTGATTTTGTTTTTCCTTTATGTAATTTATAGTGATATATGCAAGCTTTTCATGTTTTATTACTGTCATAAGGACAGTGACAGCATAAGTTGGATTTAAGGATTTAGTTTTTATGGAGTGCATTTTTGGGTGATTTTTTTTTGTTTGTTTTGTTTATTTGTTTGGTGTGTGTGTGCAGATGCTTTAATTTTGGGTTTGATTTGATGTGTATGTTTTCACCTGTGTGTTTCACCATTCCCTTTTCATTTTAGGTCTGGATTTTCAGTCCTACCTTCTGGGTTTGGATTTTCTCCCACAGCTCAACACTGCCCTTCAAGTAAAAAGAAACCCAGTGGGCAGTAGTGCACAGGCAATACAGTCTAGCCCATTACATGCACTTCTGGGATCTCCAATTAAGGAAGAGGAAGAACATCCAGAGACTGAGACTAAGAAAATAAATCTTGGAAAGCAAGAATCTAAAGAAGTCTTAAAGCAGGTACTCTATACTAATTCTTGTTATGAATGATCTTTTTAGAATCTTGACAGAATACTACTACTTGAAGGAAAAATCCTTAATAGCATTCCAACTAATCTTATTTTGCAACTCTTTTCACACTATTGATACAAATCTATAAAACGTTCTTCAGTTTAAATGCATTGGCCTTCAGCAATGCAAGATATGTTTCTCTTAAATAAGCTCAGGTTACAGAAGTTCGCACAAAACAAAACTAGGCTAGGCTGAGGAATATTTTTATTTTTCTAGTAAATTAATGAAAAATCATTAGTTAGTTGCACCAGTGTGATTGTGTGTCATTTATTAGGTCAGTTCCACTCTCTTCTTTCCCTATTCTCCATCTCCCTCTTCTTCCTTCTTGAGATACCTTTGATATGATTCTGTTGAGACCAAAGTTCCTTTTGTATTGCTTTTGAGAAGTTGTCAGTTTGCTATGAATGATGTGTTTAACTTTACTACAGAATATTTGATGTGAAAATGGAGACCTCTGCTTTTTGCAGTCCTTTCTGTGTATGTGCACTTGAGACAATTCTTAATATTTTACCAATCAGTTTTTAAGATGTCTTTATAGTAAATGAAAAGCACATATTTGTGAGTAGATTCATAAAACCAAAAATGTTTGAAAGTGCATTCCTGAAAACTTAGTCTTCAAGTGCAATTAGATAATTGTAATAAGTAGAGTTCACCTTATTTTTTTAAAAAAAATACTATTATTCTTATTTTTATTGTCAGCTTTCAAAATCGAGCTCTTCAAGTGCAGAATCTGTAACTTTAAGTCCTCAATCATCATCCATTGCTTTAAAGGCTCCTGATACAAATGAGAGACTAGTGAAGAATATTCAGGCCCATCCTGCATGTGATCTACCAGTAAATGTTACTACCTCAACAAGTAAGTTGATCATTTTGGTGCAGTTTTAGGCGTGGTTGATTGTGAACTAATGTGAAACCTGATAAAATGGCCTTAGCATTAAAACAAAACATCCAATCTTGATTCTTCTGTAAATCCAGTTAGCCCTCCTAGAACATCTGTAATTGCCTCTGAAAAGACTCATTGTAAATGTAATTTTTACTTTTTTTTTTTTACTAGCTAATATTTGAGAGAAAATGCTGACAAGCCTCAAGACAGATAAAAAACTCTTGTATTCCATGACACCGATTTTTGTAAACAAAATTTTTCTGTTTTTAATTTTATTTTTCATGATAAAGGTCCAAAGATAACATCACCTGTCACTGCTGGAGTTGCCAGTTCATTGTCAGAAAAAATAGTAGAAACCATTGGGAATAGCAGACCAAATGCACCTCTGACGTCAATCCAAATAAACTACATTCAGAATATGATACAAGAAACAATGGATGATTTTAGGTACTGGTATTCATGCAGAACATTTTTGTTTTCAATTACGTGTTTTAGCATCTGCTTTAACAAATTTCTACTTGCATTAGAAAATGACACCATTAATAGCCCTAATCTTGGAAATCTAGGTATGAAACTTTATTTTAATAGCTCTGATGACTAATTAGTCTGATGTCTCTGAGGGCTGTTAATGCATTGCTTTGCTAATGTGTTTTCAGAGCAAGTGTTTCAATACTTCTTGGATGGTAAATTTATCTGCATAATGAGTTCCTTACTACTTTCATGAAGCCTTGTGCTGATTTTTTTCCCTCCTAGCTCATTCTCTGTCCCAGCAGGAGAAATTTCTCTCAAAGTTGACATAGCGAAGTGTTTGATCTAGGCAGTTGACTTGTATTGGCTTTGATTGTTGTTAGCTCGGCGTGCATAAGGTAAAATACTGTGTGTATTTCTACTAGTGAAGGCTTACATTCAATTAATGTCTGTGCTGTAAACGACGGTTGGTGTCAGATTACTTTGTTAGTTGGGTATCCACAAACACGTTCCACTTGTCATGAAGGAAGGAAGTCAAATTAGCCTGGATTTAGAGTGGAGTTTCAAGGAGATGGAGCAGTTGAGAGAGTTGTATCTAGGGGATCACTTCCCAACCCATGTTTAAGATGAAATAGGTTGGCTGAGATGGTGACAAAGGATTGCTGGGCAGGGGAGGTATTGCTGTCTTGATGACAAAAAGCAATGCAAAACTAGCTTAGCAGCTCCATGTGCTATGGCTGTTCTGTATCTGCCAACAGAAAAATACATTGGATGTTATTAAATGTCTTTAAATAAGAATATAATACAGTAAAACTCCCATGGGATTTTTTTGGTGATGATCACACATCTGAGTAAAAGCTATAACTTTCATGTGACTTAAAATGCATTCTGCAGATTTCAGATGTTTTTTCTTTGAAGTCTGTGTTCAGGCATCCCAGTGTTGGAATGTATGCTTGTCAGTCTTGTACTTCTAATATCTGAGATTTGGAGGCTCAGAGATTGTGTTTCTCTTCTGACCTACACTTCCTGGAGTGGCTGAAAGGCTCTGCTGGCTCTTTTCCCAGTTGTAAGTTGTGGATACATTCAAACTGAATGTAAAAGATTGAACTGAAGTCAATGAGAGGGAAGGGAGCCATTACAACCTTCTCATTGATGTAAATACCTTTCACCCTCTGGAATCTGAGGAAAGGATTTTTATCACTTTTGTCTGAAATCCATTCCTCTTCAAGTCACGGGGAAAAAAACAAGGAGCTTAGAAAAGGACCGGGAGGAATATATAACTCATTTGGTTCCAAAAAGCTGCTTGTTTCTTGAACTTCCTGTCCTTGGGAGATAACCTACATCTTTGGGTTTCTAAACTGCCAGCTGGCATCTATGCTCAATACACTCAAAGAAAATACACTCAAAGAAAAGAAGTTCTGAAGCACAAGAACCTGTGGAAATAGAAAGTGAAGAATATATTCCCTTTGGGTTTGCTACATTTTTTAGGCAAGGAGAATGAAATAAGATCTGTGTGCGTCTACTTAAGAAATGCCTTACTTTCTCGGGCCCTTGGTACCCGTAGCACAGTATTCAGTTGCAGACGATTGCACTGTGACGTGCTGTGCAGGATCTGCAGGAGCATATGTGCTTGCCTGCTTTCTTGTGAGCTGTTGTCCTTATTCTTCTTCAATGTCTGGAACACTTATATTAGTGTCATGTTCAGAGGGTATTTCCAGGCTTGGGTCTTGTAGTGTGGAATAGTTGTCCGTGAATTGATGTGAATTTGTCAAGTTGTGGACAACACTGATGCTACTTCTCATATAGGTTAACCGGGAGCATTCTGTGGGCTTGAGGATAATGTATCATTTATCACAGTTGAGGTTTTGGGCCTTTTTACAAAAGAGTGCTGAAAGCTTTGTGTACTGAAAAGCTGTAACTCCAGTTACAGATAAATATCTTTCTCTTTGGTACATGTGATCGAGGGATTGAAAGTCAGCTTTGATTGGTAAAAATGAGAGAAGTTTACAGCTTGCAATTGAAAATACAATCTTGATACTGCCATGTATATATTTATATTTCTAAACAAAAAAGATCCTAAATCTTTTTGTACACTGAAAAAATGGTACTTATGATATGAAAGCCAATGTCATAACAAAAGCATTCCAGAAAATAACTGGTAGAGGAGTACATTTAATGGCTTAAGGCTTTTTACGCTCGTGTTTCACGGTGTCATGAGGGTGAGGAAGTCTAGAGTTTTGGGTACTGAGGACTGGAGAGAATTACTGCTTCCTAAATAAAACTAAGCATTGTCCTTTTGCAATTCTTCCCCCAGAGAAGCATGCCATCGAGATATTGTGAATTTGCAAGTGGAGATGATCAAGCAGTTCCATATGCAGTTGGTATGTACAGAGAGCATGGTAGGAAATATATTCAGATTTCATTTTTAGTAATACCAAGGCATGACAACTTCTCTCAAAGCTGAAAATCAATTTTGCTTATTAAGAGCAAGAAAGGGAGGATTAGATGTGAAGGAGGGGGAAACTATGAATTGGAATCTGTTAAACTGTGCATTGAGTAGGTAGCATGAAGTCCATATTTCAGGACTTACAAAAAGACAAAAGGGAAACAAATTTAACTGTCCTTTGGAAAGGACCAAGAGCTGGGGTAAGGAGGAGATAGATGGAATTCAAATAGAAAGTTTTACTTATAGGTACTGCATGCATACTGAACCATGTTCAACTACACCTTTTTATGAATCTTTGTTCTTTTGATCTGCATTAAAAAGACCTTGTCTTGCTACTGAACATTTTAATGGAACCTGCATTAGTAGATTCTCATCCTGAATAAGTGCAAAATATCCTTTGATAAAATATTCACTAATGTATTAATGATCAAAATACAGTATGTCAGCATAAAAAAAAAATCTTTTCTTATCAAAAGTTTTTAAAAACTGTATTATCTAGGTTATTTAATTTTCAAAAGGGATATGAAAAGGGATAAGATAAAATGGGAATCATTAACTTTGTATCTACTGATTGGGACTCTCTTCTTTTCTCTAGAATGAAATGCATGCTTTACTTGAAAGATACTCTGTAAATGAAAGCTTAGTAGCTGAAATTGAGAGACTACGAGAGGAAAACAAAAGACTGAGGACTCACTTCTGAAAGATTTACACTGCTAACTTTATTAGCATGAACTCACTACAGGTGGTGTGTTGCTTATGACAGATCATCCATCATCACTGAAGTATTGTATGAAGACATGCTATTATTTTGAACATAAATATTTTCTTCTAAATAAATGATGTAAGATATTATATGTAATTATAAAATTTGTAACACTGTATAGAGATTGTTTGCATACTCATGCTAACAGCCTCGAAATCATCCTTCTAACAGAAAAACTAAAAGGATAAGTACATTATCAGAGTTTTAGCAATATATGAAGTGCCTTTTTATAAACAAAATCAAATCAGGATGGATGCCTTTTTCTGTAATAATTTTTTGATATACCTACTTTTCTATCTTCTTTATTTTATTGCTGTCAGAAACAATCACTGTAGCTTGCCTTTCATGTACCTTTCTTGGAGGAAAAGGGGAGAGAAAGCTCATCTTCTACATGATGTGGAGACCTGTTTATAAGGAGCTGGAAAGTACAATATTCATTTAACTATTCAGCTGGCAACTCTTCTGTCCCGAGTAAAACTAGAGCTTGAAAATATTCCCAGATTCAGTGCCATGATCTTTCTTATACTCGTAAGTCTGAAATTTGTGCTGGTCTGCTATGGGCTTTGTTGTTGCAAATGCTACTTCAGCTGCACAATGAGATTTTTGTTACAGCTTTAGCTATGAAACTAGAATTCTTTTTGTTTACATGTATTTGAATATTATCATAGCTTGTCCAGTTTGAACTTTGCAACTTTAGACTTCAAAATGGAAGTATACTCTGCCATTAATAATACAACATTGTATAAATGCAGTCTTTCAGTTTTTGAGTCGAGCATCTTTTGTACCACCCCCACTTCTTTTTTATTTGTAGTGGAGAAGATTTAATATCGAGCAGTTGTGTTGTAGTTTTGAATCTTCTTGGCTTAGCACTGTTGTAGCCTTTTTGAGATAGCTGCATACCAAATCTATAACTAGTATCTTAGTTGCACGATTAACATAACAAACATTAAAGAGAAATCTTCAGTAATCTAATGGTATCATACTTGTGTATAAACATTTCTGAAATGAAGCTCAGTATGAAGTCCTGACTCTGCTGAAGTTCATGGGAGGTTAAGCTTGGCCTTTATTTGTGCCAGGAGACAAAACTAAATTAACTTAAATTTTAAATTTTAAAATTAAAATTTTAAATTAATTTAAAAATTTATCTGAAAGACTTCTACAAGTTCTTCTTGCTATTTAAATTGTTCTGGAGGCTTCTTAATTTTCCCACTAACACCTGGTGATTTCTTTTCACACAGTCAGAACTCAAACAAGGGAAGTCTGAGAAGGTGGTGAGTTAATTAGTTACAACATTTAGTGTTTGAATCCATGATGGCACTCCTCTACTAAATGAGAAAGCCATAATATATAGTGTTACTTATTTTTATATGTTGTAAAACTAAACCACTCAATATATACCTTTTCCCTATCTTTAACTTTTTTTGGAAAAGAGACTGTTCCTTTTTTTCATGTCAGTTAATGACAAATACAATCTTGTTGCAAAATGAGGGTGTTCAAGTAGTCTTTAATATTAGGGACAAGACTTTAAATGTCTGCAGTTTTACTGCTTTTTTAAGCTTTTAAAAATATTTCTATAGCACAAATAACTTCATGGTGAAAGGAAACTAAGTTAATTTTTGTTTTAGTAATTTAACACACAATGTAGAGAACTCTTTATAAGTTCATAGGATGTGTAAGCTTGACACATGGACCACATAGTTCGTGAAGACAATAGCAGTTGAAGGTAGGAAAAACATCTTGCTGTTCTTCTACATGCTTTGTAGTGTTAATGAAGTAACCTTACATATTTGCGTCTCTTGATTTGTTCCCCTGGTGCTCTTGCTAGTATGCCCAGATGACAGCAGGGAATTAGACAAGTATCTTGGGTATTTGGCTTGTAGATAGTTTCCTTGACTCAGAACTGTATGATGTTTTTCTTAATTCCCAAATGGAGGTGATTATTGCGAGTGATTAAAAGGAGATATTTTGGCCAATGAAAAAAGATTTAGAGGGCTTTTTTCCATATCTCAGGATTACTGTAGCACAAGTGGCTACACACGCTGTGTGGAGCCCCAGTATTCCTGCCACTATAGGGGTATGTTTTGCCTTGTACACAAATATGATTTTTATGTTGAAATAAAGCTTGTTTTAACCTTTTTGAGAAAGAAATGCTGTGGCGACCTACTTATTAAAGGGAATAATCCATATTGTAATTTTTCTACATCAGCAGGCAAGAGTCTGATCCAAAGAATATATAGAGATTACCTAACATTCTTCAGTGATCTCTTTTCTGCCTCTGTGTCTTCACACAGACCATCAGATCATTTTCACAAAAATGTTCACATTACCTCATGCTTTTGGAGTAAAGAACATATGTACACTTCCCCCTTCCAACTTGGAAACTGTTACAGTCATGACAGAGAGATCATGTTCACAGCTAAAAATAACGTTCAAGCAGATGTTTTAGGTGGGGGGAATAATCTTGACTCCTAATCTCCTGGTGAGCTGGAGATCCTGCATCTTCTTAATACTTAATTTATGGATGCTTCTTTTTTTAATTCCCATCTTGTTTGTGCACATACTGGACTTACTGTGATGGGAAGTTTATTTGCAGTTTCAAGGTATGTAGAGTTTGAAAACTGTTTTTTGACGAATTGATTTATTCTCATAAAAATACAAAATGCCTGCATATCCTTACTTTCTGGCAACAGCCCACCAGTGCCTGATAACCCGTGCTATGCTGTTCATAAACACCACAAGAATGTTGAATGTGGAAGTTGCTCACTGCCCCTTCTACATGAGGAACAGGATGTACAGAAAGGAAGAAAATACTTTACAGACTGCATCACTAAACTGTAGAGTTCCTTGCTAGCAGATAGCCTGGATACTAAAACTTAATCTGTGACCGTTTTTCGTCTTATGCAGATATAAAGAGAACAGATCTGATGCTGCTTAAGAGCGACAGTGCTCTGTGCTTGCCCACCAGTGTACCTGTGTCTGTGTGATCCTTATTGGTGCACGTCAAGAGCTGCACCTTCTGGTCTGCCTCAGTACAGCCATTTTTACGTTCCCTGTTGTAGTGCACCTGTGGGACGACGATTAACACACTCTCCCAAGAGCAAAGTATGGAAAGAATCTCATACTCTTCCTTAAGCACCATGGGCCGGGCACTGGCAAAGATAAGACATGAGGCTAGAGGGACAAGAATGAAAAATTCTGATGTCTTTTCAGGATAAACTGTGAAACCAGCTGTGAGTCTGTATGTCTCTGTAGACAAGAAATTAGATGATGCCTGTGTTCTGACACTTCACATTCTCATACTTGTCTCTGGCACAGCTATAGTACAAGGAAACATAACTGGAATCTTCCTCAATAAAGATTTCAAAAGTAATTGTAAACACATCCTTAGTTCATTTTGTCAGTCTAAACAGTGACATAGTTGTGGGACTAAGATCCATGAGAAACAATCATCCAGGTGTGGACAATGATCTGTCATATCTAGTATTGTGTCTGCATCAGTTGCTAGTAACACTTTCTGCTAAATAATCACTTTTACTGAAGTTACAGGGTCATCTGAGATGTTTTAATTTCTTCCTGTGGAAAGCTAGCCTAGGGTTAGAATGCATATATATGTTTTCAGAATAAACTGACAGAAGCTTTTCTGGGGCAATGCATATAATAAACTGGATTTTCAAGAGTGTTTTTATGAGATGGGGGGGGTGGAGGTGATGACACAAGAAAAATTATTCCTGGTCCAGAAGGCACCTCAGATTTGAGAGCAAGCTTGCAGAACCTTCACGTTATTCTCTCTTCAACTGGATTTAGACAACTGGTGACTAAAGCAAACAGAAGTGCAGACCGCTGATATTTATTCCTTAGCCTCATTGGTACTTAAAACATTCAGACCTGAGCTCAAGTAGGAGGTGTCATTCTTTCATCTGGACAAACTGTACCAGGACTGGAGACGTTTGGTGAAGCAACAACTGCCCCTTCTACTGTGCCCGTTTTAAGGAAGGCAGTTTTCTTCTCCAAATGCTGGTGCAGCATAAATAGTAATGCCCATGGTGCTTTGGGGCTCCAGCATGTCAGAATTTTTTAAGTGTCTGGCTTGGGGCTCTAAAATCAGCTGATTAGTGTCCTAGCCATCACGTACTAGCACTAGCAGTTCTCAGAAACAACTTCCCATCTTTATTTTGCCTGCTGTCCCACACAGCCACTGGCCTAGCTGTAGACATGAATGCCTTTGGAGGGAGTTTAAAACTGACATTATACCTCTGAGGGTGGTGTGAATTCTACTCTAGCCCTAAAATCTCCTGTTCTTAGTAGCAGAATATTGTTCTCCCTTAGTTCTAACAGGTGCGAGTTGCAGCACAAATGGTCGTGTTTTGGGCTCTACATCATCTTGAATTCATCATTTGTTCTCTCATTCTAGCTAAAAATACCAAGGCTCATGTAATTGAAACTTATTGTGGTTCCAATCCAATTTATTACCCTACAAAGTTCTGTCTCTATATGGAAATTACTGAGAGACAATGCTTTTTCAGCCTATTATTTTGCAAGAATGATAATTCTGATTTATTCTTTTCATCCCCACTTGTCCTCCAAGTAATGGAGAAGGAAACAAATTACACAGTGAAAAGGACACATGAGAAAAGAACACAATTTCTTATACTGGTTATTTACATATGAGTGCCTTTACAGGTTATAAAAACACAGACAGGGCAGAAGTGTTTCAGAATTCATTTTTAAAAATTAGTGCTATAAATAAATAGTAGTGCTCAGTTGCATTACTATAGCACTATTTACCAGACTGGCTGAATATCCAGAACTTTGCAGCTGGAGGTATTTTTTTTATAATTATGAAGTTGCAGAGGGTAAACTATGTTTTCTGAATAGTGAGTGCTTCATATTTTTGTAAGGTCTCAGACTGGCCAATCAAAAATTAGGGCAAACAAACCCAATTAATCATTTTTTGAAAGTTTTGGGCTAAGCAGATGGGCTAAGTCCCCCTAATTTCAGAGTTTCTAAATTCAGGCAGGTCTGGGTTTATGCTGTTCTAATTCTCATCACTGAGCTTCTTTATCAGTCAAAATGCTGATGCAATTTGTTATCCAACTCTACCTGAATAAACAAAAGGGTGCAAGATCTAATGCTTCGATAGAGTGCTTTTGTCTGCTACCTTACTATCATCCGCTCAAGATTTAAATTTCCAACATTGCACAAGTGTCTGCAGATTTGTCCTGCAGTTATTACAGAAGTCTATCCTCCTTGACAGGAAAAGTCAGCAAGTCTTAAAAATTAAGGCAAATTTAAATTGAATAGACCCAGCGTCCTCATGTCACAATACACAAAATTCTTCCCATGCCACGCTGGCCTTGAAGGAATCGCATGTGATGCTGGAGCCCACGCTCCCGCTCTTCCCCACAGTGGGGGGAAGGAATGTCACTGTGCCGCGTCCAAAACATTTGTCCCCTGAGTACGATGTCTTATCAGCTCCTCCGGCTGTGGGAAAGCCGCCGACTCCCTGCCCCTCAGCAGCGGCAGAAGCGACGAGGAGTCTCCTTCCCCTCAGAGGCGCTTGGCCCCGCTGCAGGGCCCCTCTGCGGGGGGCTGCACAGCCAGGCCTCACTGCCGGCAGCCTGGGCCGCTGCAGGGCCCCTCTGCGGGGGGCTGCACAGCCAGGCCTCACTGCCGGCAGCCTGGGCCGCTGCAGGCCGCCTCCCGCACCCGGGGGGTGCTCCGCCAGCTGCCCCGCACACCGTAACCCACTGCTTCAGGTGGCGTCTCTGGGTGGGGCTCGCAAATATCTACATAAATGCCACTGCTTGTTTCCATAGTAACTCTGATGCTTGGGAATGGGAAAGACAAAAAAGCCGGGAACAACTGGAGGCGATGCAGGGAGGTAACGGCCCTTCAGGGACACGTATCTGAGTCGCCCTGTGCTTTTCTGAAATGACAGAAAACCCAAGTGTGACAGACAAGTGTTCTCCAATGATGATACTATGATTTCTATAATTGCCCATCCCAGAGTTGATTTTGCAATTTATTTTGTTTAGTTTTGGGTTTTTTTAAAGCTCACTTTCTACACCAGCCGTTAGGCAAACAATGATGGCATCGGTGTGACTGTTAGGTACCTCCACCTGTAAGTGCAATACAAGGGTCAGCGCTACCAGCGCTTTGAAAGCTATACCATGCTTTTTAGAAATACAGGAATTCATGTATAAAACCCACATGGGAGTACCATTGGGACTAAACAAGATAAGCATTGTTCTACCTTTTAAAAAACCCTTTATCTTTGTAAAGTTAAAATGTACTTCAATTTCATGTAGTTAATTGAAAGTACTTAATTGATGCTGACCTCTCACATACTTAATGCCAAGTCGAGACATGTAGTGTATGCATTTATTTCACTGTTTAAAGTAGCTGACTTGTGTTTCTGCCTTTTTTAAGTGTCAGTTATGTGGTAAACTTTGTTCGAATAGTTATCTCATGCTGAGCGAGGGAATTGGTAAAGTGTCAGTGTTTCAATCCTAACAACGACCAAGGCTTTTATTACCTGCAGAAATGACAGAAGTCCCCTCACCATCTAACAGTCATCTTTGTCAAGAGGTCTCAGTGCAAGGTGAAGAAACCAAAATATTTCACATCTAGTCCTTAGATTTCACCGATGATTTACTCTGCTTGTGACCTTTGCCTGTTCCCCCCAGTTTAGTCTCTGCATACATAGTACTAGAATTATTAGGAAATGTATTGAACAGGACCATGGAGGTTTGTCATTCTGAGAGGTTCAGTGTTGATTATGATGCTGTCAATCAGTTGAGCAGCTTCCTTTCTGGATGGAGAACATGACTACAGGGGACAGTCCACCTTTCAGATTACTGTGTTGTGCATACCTTGCTCTCTTTTCATGGGAATTGGCGCTGGGCTGGAGAAACCTGACTGTACTTGTTGATCATAGGTCACATCCTTAGGAAGGAGGGAGGAGGAGAGGGAGTTAATGATGGCTGAGCAAATAATTTGCTTCACCTGCTAATCTCCTTTGAAGATGGGGACCTTGAAGCTGATCTGCAATTGAAGAGAAAACCCTAACTACTGGTGCAACAGTTTCTCTCAACCAAGGTGCTTAAAAAAAAAAAAATAAAAAAAAATCCCTCTAATGTCTCCCTTACACAGCAGATCAGCTGTTTCACATTTTCTACAATGAAACTGCTTTTCTAGTCTTTGCCCTTCCTAGCAAATTGCTAGGTAGTAACCTAACCTAGGGACTACAAGGCTCGGCTAATAGAAGCCAGCTCCAGCTGTAGAGGAAAAGGTGGAGGCATTTCTTGCCACTGTTGCTGTGTGTTAAGAGCATCTAGGAATGAAAACAACTCTCAGAGGATTTACAGCCCTTGCCACACACTGAGTCACAGCACTGAGGATTCAATAACAGGAGCCCTCCAGGTCCTTGAAATGCTTCTTTCAATGAGCATCCACTCCATCACACCAAGGCTAAGCATAAACAAACTTTTCTATCCATACACTTATCTCAGCCACCTATTGGGTTTTCTTGATAACGCCATGGCAAGCTCCAGAGGAGAAAGCAGTTCAGTCAGCTGCTCCTGGTACTACTTCAGCATCAGGGATCAAATTAATATCCCTGAGGGTGGGTTGCCTTAAGTGTTTGAACTTCAGAGGGCTTGTCTGGGGGCTTTTTTTTTTTTAAAAAAGGGAGAATTAGTACATGTGGGGTTGTGCAATGTACACAGAGGTGGAAGAGGTGGAGGGAAGGATGGAATTAAACGTGCTGGGGGGAATGAGCGGGACCTCTGCTCAGCTTGGGGGTCATGAAGGAGCCAGGCTGCAGCCGGGGTGGGGGGTGTGAGGGGTGGCTAGATGTGGGACTTGGGTGCTGCCACGCCTCGCGTCCAGCCCTCGTTGCAGAACGTTCTCCGCACGCAGACCACTCGCGAAGGCGGGCGAGGTCCCCTTTCCCGCCCCACGCAGCTCCCGGGCCCGCGCGGGCGGGGCCTCTCCCCTCCCCAGCGAAGGGCTCCGGGCGGGGCGGGGGGAGAGGTCGCTCCCGCCGGTGAGCGTGGGGCGGGGTGGCGGGGGGAACACGACACACGCGTGGGGGCGGCGCGGCAAGAGGGGTGATGGCAGCTCCGGCGATGCGAGGGGGCGACCGGGGGGGGCGGTGGAGCCCGGGTGTGGGGGGGAGCAGCCCGACCCACTGTGTGCGGGGCGCAGGGCGGGGGGTGCGCTCCCCGGCAGGCCGAAGCTAAACCGTACTTGGTTTCGCTTCTGCTCCAGCCCGCCCAGCGCTTGCCCCCCCCCCCCCCCCCCCCCCCCCCCCCGGCCCGAATCTGCGTTATCTGTCAGTTATCGCTTCCTAGGGCTTAGAGGTGTAACTGCAGGGAGAGCAGCCCCCAGGTCCCGAGCGCCATGCTTTGGGCGCACGGTTGTACCGGCGTATTGCTCCCTGCTCTGGTAAAAAACTCGCGGGCAGAACTGCGGGCGGACAGACAGACAGACAGACGGGCCGCCCGCCCGCCCGGCAGTACCTCCCGGCCCCCGCAGAGGGCAGGGACGCCCCACGCCTCGGCGTTCCCCGCGCGTCCGAGCTCTTTCCGCGGCGGCTTCCGCCCCACGGGTGGGTTCGGCGTTTCGCGTCTCCTCCCCCCCCCCCCACCCCGCTTCACGCTTGGGCCGGGGCATAAATTCCGGCCTGGGGGGAGGGGGCGGCGGCGAGTGCGGGCGGGTGGGTTTGCAAAGCGGGGAGTGGGGCCGGGATGGATGGATGGATGGATGGATGGATGGATGGATGGATGGATGGATGGATGGATGGATGGATGGATGGATGGATGGATGGATGGATGGATGGATGGATGGATGGATGGATGGATGGATGGATGGATGGATGGATGGATGGATGGATGACTTGGCATGAGCCGTAAGCAGCACCAGCTGAGATGCTGGGCGGTTAATTATTTTCTTCCGAAACGGGCAAGTCACGGCACGGGTTTTGTGTAGCAGGTTGAGACCTGTCTGAAGAAGGCGCTTAAATAAATGTGCGTTTTCAAGACTTTATGCCGAAGAGATGCAAAGTAATTTAGATTTCATTTTAGAGTTACATGGAAGCAATAGCGTGGTATTAAATGAGTTTCAAAGAGCTTTTATGATTTTTTTTTTAATTGGTAATTGTTCTTGGTAATTAATCCATGACGCATTTGCCAGGATGTATCCTGTTTTCTAGGGATGAAAGGAGGAAGTGAGAGAAGAAATAGGTTACTACCAGATGATCTCTTTTGCCTTGGCTCGTTTCCTTCCACTTCCTAAAGCTAAGAGCAAGGGAGCAAGGAAGCAAGGGAAAAAGTAGTTTGAACTGTTTTAGTGAGTATTTTTAACCTCTCTGATAGAGAACCAGACCTTCTCTAAGTCAGTATTGTTGTATTTATACAGTTCTAATAGTAGAATGATACTGCATGTGACCCCATAGTCAAAGGTCTGGGTGATTTTCAACATTATGGGGTACTCTGCTTCAACTCATGGCTGCAGTGAATGGTTACGTAGTGAAGCTCAAGCAGGTCAAACAGGAAGATTAGTTGCTATTTCTGTTTCAGTTCAGGTAGAGCAGGGACTCAAAGTAAAATTCTCATTCACGAGAAGTACTCTAAGAACATGTCTTCTTTGTTGCAAGCTTTTTGTAATTGTTGCATTTGTCCTCAGTTGCCAGAACAGTTATCTGAAGTCTTGAAATAGTCACAGGATGGGAGAACTATTCCCTGGTTAGCGTGAGGTCTGACAGCTGTGGGAGAACAGCCATCCTTGTTAATGCTGCATCTGTGTGAGAGAGCCACGAGAAAGTGCTGGACGTGACTCGGGGCTAGCTGGGCTGCATCAGCATGCGTGGGAGTGCATTCTCGGGTGGAATTAGGGCTCTGTATGGCTCAGTCCTTTCTTTTAAAGGAGTGTGTGTTTGTATAGTCTCATTTTCTCATTCCCGTTGACGTGGGTTTTGAAGGGATTTGAAGACGGCATCTCTCAACTCCAGAAGGAGGGGTCTTGCTCACAGAATCTGTGCTCTCTCAGTGGCCACTGCTTGGCAGATATATATATATGAGATCTCACGAAGACTATATATATATAGTGTGTGTATATACATATAGTCTTTATGCTGGTTCTGGTCCTGTGAATGAGCCCAGTCATGGGACAGTCTTATTAGTGCCTTCCAGAGCTTGGATGGAAACTATGGCATAAGGTCACTCAGTGTTGTCAGGATTCTAGTAGTTTGTCGTGTACCTTGCAGCAGAGAGTGGGGGTCTGTCAGGTGCTTAAGGGGGCTGGGCAGCAACTTCAGCACTTACCCTTTAGACTTAGATGCTTAAAGGGGCATTTAAGTACCTAACATTCTTGGGGCTTATTCACACACTTGTTTTCCCTTGTTGGAAATTCAGGTCAGGCTATTCTTTATAGTTTAAAGGAGCTATCAATGTAATAGGAACAAAATATTTACAGGGGCGACAATACCCAGAACGAGGCCAGATGACCTTAAAGCTAATTATACGGGGTGAGAAATTGTGATCGGAGTTGTTATTTGTGGCCATAATTTAAGGTATCAATTAGATTCTGAGCTATTTTGACTATCTTGTTTATATCTTTTCACAATAACAAAATTTCCTATCAGCCTCTCGTCGGTAGGAGGGGAAATAGAAGTAAAGGCAACAGTGAAGTTTTAAAGTCTCTGTCTCACTAGTTTCCACTTTTAGGCTTCAGTGCTTATTAGAGCACAGCAGAGCATGTCCTCAGAGCTGAATCACCTTTCTCTTGTTTTGTAGCCATTTCAACTTGACAGGAGTTTTCTTCTGAGACTGTGTTTATGTGTGAAATGGCTGTAGTTCAAGAAGGGAGAGGAAATTTGTGTTCATTTCTGAAGACAGTGGATTCTGTGGACATTCACAGCCTTCTCAGGAGTGAGTTGCATGGCTTTGTGGATGCTGTAGGGAGGCCTGGCTTCTCTTGGGGTAGTCTCTTAGTTTTGCTAGCATGCAACTGTGACAGGAGCTGTGGTCCTAGGGTGAAAAAAATCACAATAGATGGTATAGGTATTAAAAAGGTCTCTGTTCTTCGTTTTTTTTTATCGAGAGAGAGGCTTTGAACTGAGCTTTATGTTCAGTGAAGAGCCGAGAAGCAGCAGGGAGCACAACACACCTGGGTAACATGTTCAAGAGGATCTTCACCGATGAACCTCTGGGTTGCTGTCCTATAACAGCACTCTGGGGAGGAGAAGATGTTTGGAGATATTGTGTTCATGGTAGCGTCATAGGTGTGACACAAGGAGAAGTTTGATGGTTGGTGCTTCTAGATGCTATGGAAGAGGCGAGGAGTAATGTGTGGGTGTATGTCCTCCATCTGTGTGCAGAAGGGTAGGAGAGATGGTGATGCAGGCTGTCTCACATGCTGTGGCTGGAGGAGGACCTTGGACACTGACAGTGGAATGTAGCATTTGAGACTTTATTTGGCTACTTTCCTAGCTTGGCTGGCTTGAGAAAGTGTCCTTGACACTTGGAGAAGGGGATGGATGCTGAACTTGGCTGGCTATCTTTGCTGGGCCCCCTCTTCAGCCAGCAAAGAGACATTTCTTCTGCGGGGACAAATGGGAGCGTAATTCCCTGGAGAAATGTTTCTCTTCATAGGGGATATGGCTGGAAATCCAGGTAGATAATTCAAGAACTCAGAGTTGGGTAGTACGTATACATCCTCCCCTTCATCCATTTGCAGTCGTGTCCTGGCTCATTTCAGGTTTGCTGCCTGTCCTGAACATTGCTGTTTAATAGTACACTTAAAGGAATGAGGACAAGGAAAGAGCAATTTAAAACAGGAACAAGAGAATACCCACATTTCATATGACATGAAGCAAAAGCAATGATTCAGGGTTCATATATTTTAATAATATTTGTTAAAGCAGTGTATATGCATATTTCTTTATAAGTTACCCTGAATATTTATGTTTAAAACATTTTTCTTCATCCCAGCTACTTTACGATGGCTTTTATTTATTCTTCATCTATCACTGTGCTGATGTTGAGCTTCTACTATTATTTCTAGAAAATCTAGCAGAGTGCTTTTCTGTTTACTTGGAGAAAAGCAGTATATTTCTGACTAATAAGCTGAAATAAAGCAATAAAGAACAATGTCACAAATATTCATAAAAGCAAGGTTTGTCAGCTCGGAAAAGAGGTACCGCTGCTTTACTCCGTGTTTCTGAATTGTTAGGGTTAAGTCCTGGTTTAAAGCAGTGTGGTTTGGATTAATACTCTGTTTCTGATGTTAGCTAAAATCTGGTGCCTTGGGAAGGCGTGAGACATGGTGTTGTGAGTAATTACTGAATAACCATCCCAGAAGGGAGGTTTTCCTTGGGTCTGTTGGTCAAAGATTTGCTTTTTATATATATATATAAAAATTTATCTTCTACTTTAAAACAGTATAATGGAGAATGTTTCACATTCAGTGGAAATTACTTTCTCTTTTTACTCTTAACAGTGCTCTATAGGAACATTGTGTTTTGTGACAATTAATTTGGAGTTCAGTAGAGTTTTTTTTTTTTTCTTAAGGTTTCAGTTTTATGGTAGTTTTATTGTGTGCATTTTCTGCTAAAACAGAGTAGAATGGCATCATTTTAACCTCCTCTGTAGCTTTTCTTAATGTATATTTCTAGTGTGTGCCCTCTGATTTCTTTCTGTTCATTTCGGCCTTTTGTTGCCATGTACTGGGGGAGCAAGCTTAAAATGGTTTCAAGAGACCATTTATTAATGTGAAGACTTTCCAGAGCTGCGAGAAATAACTAACAATTAATGCAAGTACCGTTCTAATGCTCGTTTGGAGTTGAGTCACACTGATGCTTGTAGCATGAATTTGTAGTACAGGGAAAACAGGCACCGTGTGCTTGGAGCTATACAGCTTCAAGTTTGAAGAACCATAAGGGAGTTCTTAAGTGGGTGATACCCAGGAGGAGGTAGTAAATAAAACAAGCCTGAATGCTAATGGGTGTTTGGTATGAGAGAATTAAGCTGAGTAATCTGAGGAGGTGTTGAAGCAGAGGAAAACAAAAACAAAGTCAAATGTATGCTTGAGACCATATGTGAAGGTTGATGGTTATTTGGTTTGAAATGTATTATGAAAGCAAGCAGAGATGAACCTGTGGTCACAACTGAAAATAAAGCACGTAAAATGTGGCAGAGGCAAGGCAGAATAATGAACCTCTAATTTCCTTAAGATGCATGAGATAAACAACTTGTAAATAAATTTGAAGTAAGTTAGGATATTATCTTGTTTTAAGGAACAGCAGCTTTTAAAAGTGAAAATTATTATGTTCAGTTTATTTCTTGATTGCTTGGCTGAAGACAAATGGCTGGATTTTGCTGTTGGAGATCGTAAAGCTGCATTATGTGAAGTTGCCCTGAAATTAGGGGAGAGACATAACCAACTGGTACAAAGCGTAAGAGTGTTATAGCCTGAGAATGAGTGTGATAATGGAAATATTTGAGAAACTGCTTTAACTTCTAGACAGTGTTTTCCGAAAGAAGTATAGACTCATTGCTACAGCACTGGAAGCCATGAAAACCACCAAGGCTGAGACAGAAAACCTGTGATTAATTTTTTATATTAATAGTCATGTGTTGATCCACACAAAGCGCTAGAGAATTTTAATTTCAAATGGATTGTTTCTTTACTTGCATACTTTCTAAGTAATAAAGCTGAAATTATTTGTAATAGAGCTCAACTGAAGTAGATAGATCTATACGAGCGGAGGATTTGTTCTTCAGGTTTCCTATTCTGTATTCATTAGAACAATTGGAAACCTGTTATTTCCATAATATAATGCACTGGCTGTTTTAAGAGCTCATTCCAAAACGATGTGCTAATTGGCTCTGAAATACTGCAGTGTGTGTGGTGCCCCCTTGTGATTTGGAGTTATGGATGATCATATTTATTAGTGGCTTCAGAAATTAAACCTCTCATGCATGTTTTAACTGTGCTTCTGTAAGGACTGAATGAATAAATGCCTTGTATTTTGAAACACGGACTCCAGAGAGATTGTTCTGTGTTACAAGATGTCTGGGAAAATTAGACTTGAAGCACAGCTTTCCTTGCAGGCTCCTGTGCTGAAGTTTTTACAGCACTAGTATAGGGTTGCAAAGATGTGATAGAAGGTACAATGTATATCCTGGTCTAACCTTGCAATAAACTAGAAACCATTTAGCAATGTCTAATTGAAAAGCAAGATAGATACTTAGAAAGAGTAGTGCAGCATATAAACCGATGCCTGAAACTTATAAAGTGAGTTGCATCTCACATAGTTTTTCTGCATTCTGTTGCCAAGATGCTATGTCTTTATATTGATACTGCTTCACTACATTGCTGAGTTTTGGAGGAGGAGCTGGAAAGAGTTTGGACTTTTTACAGCTTAGTAAAAGACAGTGAGCACTTAAGCAGTTTGGAATTTAGATTGAAAATTTTAACTGTATGTACCTGAGAAGCTCATCAGGGACACAAAATTGATTAAGATCTTCCTCTGCTGCGCCCCACAGTTTAGGTTTCTGAATCAACTTGATTAGATGAATGACTCTTGTTAACTTTTCAGGTTTGCTCAGACGGTTTCCAGTGCGAGGAAGATGATATTGCACTGGTTTTCATTTGGTTCATGTCAGCAATTTTGTGACTGCGAGAATGGGGAATGTGTTTTGTTTTCAAATTAAAGGTTACATTCTGTAGAGATCCCACACTCAGCGAGCAATTTCTCCAGCAATTTCTCCAGTGAACGAAAGCCTAATGCATGGTTGTGTGCCAAGATGGATGGTTCTGTTCCAGCTGCTGAAACTCTTCTGCCTCAAGACTCATGTCATCTCTAGGCCGACTCTAACATGAGAGGCATCAAAGGTATAAAACTAGTGGGTAATTAGATGCTTTACTGATGAGTATTGATTCAATTATATAAATTAACTATAATATCTGCAAATGGGAGTGAAGTGCAGAGTGAAAGAGGCATTGTAGGCCTGTATCTGTGAATCATGAATTAATTCAAATGATGTAGATAATGTTGGAGACTTCAGCAGTATTTTTGTGAGTGCTATAGTGCCTCATTTTAATTGCCTGATGCTATTCTGCCAAGCTGCATGAAATTAAATAAAAGGAAACTTAAAATGGAACAAACAGGAAATTAAATAATAAGTGAAATAAGATGCCTCTGGAGAGAATGGTGAGGGTTTTGCAGTAATATTTGAGAAGTTATTAGATGTGAGAGTCCCACCTGTGTGCTCCAGAAGCCTTTTTTTTTCTAACACCCATAAAAAACTGCATCATGGAGAGGAGTGAAGGTGAGAAAGGCTGTATGTATGAGTAGCAGGGGCTGGAAGCACAGGCTTTCAGAGTGGGATACAGAACAAGTGTTGTGTTATACCTCTTCCTTCCCTCTTTCTGTATCCCTCACCACGGTGAATTTGGATTGGATGGGACGTAACCACAGCAAATGAAGAAACAATAATTTGTTAATATCTGAGTCAACAAAGCCTGGTTTCCTACAATATTGTTCTCCCTTGAGCTATCCACACAAGTTGGTATCCACCATCCCTCACTCCCCAGTTGCTCTCATACTTCTGTACTTCTCATTTTCCTCCAATTCCCCACTGTTACTTGCACTTGTCCCACACATCCCTGAAAACAGTGAGCAGTACTCTGGCTCTTCCCCCTCGTATGCTTTGAGCACTTTGCTGTCGATGGTTAAAACTCTGTCAGGCTCAGAGTTTAGTAGAGCTGCACAAGCTGGCAGACTTCATGGTATGTTTTTAGCCATCTTATATTAGCCCAGGGGGAAGCCCAGTTCTGGGGATCGTGGTAGGTTGTGAGTAAGCTCTTCATACTGTGCAAACATCATCAGCAATGGGTTCCCTCTTCTGTAAGGTGCAAGTATTGCTGTCATCATTAGGGCTTCTGAAGCTGTTTCCTCTAGTGCTCCTTCACTTCTAGTTTTACCATCATGTCCTGGGTTTGAGTGAGTGGTGGGGTTTTTTGGTGGCAGGGGAGGGGGCTATCGGGGTGGCCCCCTGTGAGAAGCTTCTCGGAGCTCCCCCAGCTCCAAGTCAGCTCCACCTCTGCTTGAAAACTGAGCCAATCAGCTGTGCCTCTGCGATAATGTATTTAAGAAGGGACGTGATGAGGAGCAGTGGGACTTGTTGAGTATGAGTTGCTGCAGCTGTATGAACACCAAGGTCAGTGGAGGAATGGAAGAAGAAAGGAGGGGGGAGGTGTGCTGGAGCAGAGACCCCCCTGTATCCTGTGGTGAGACAGCAGGGCGGCTCCCCATGACACCCATGAACATCTACGGTGGAGCAGACATTGATTTATGGCCTGTGTTTTCTCGCCTGGTTGATCAAGGTACTGTGCCCAAAGAAGGCCGGGGTCTTGTGGGAAAAGGTAGCCCCGTTGCTGTAATTCAGCGCTGGGAGGATTGCAGCATGCGGGGGTGTCCCACGCTGGAGCGGCTCGGGAAGGGCTGCAGCCGTGGGAGAGAATCCAGTCGGAGAAAGTTGGTGACCCATGGTGGAGCAGTGTGGGGAACGCTGCGGCCTGTAGGAGGAACTCATGTCAGAGAAAGTTTGTGGGGGACTGTCTCCTGTGAGAGGGGGATCACAATGGATCAGGGGGAAGAAGTTCCAGAAGCTCCCCCCACCAAAGATGGAAGAAGCAGCAGCACTGACTGCACCCCCCATTCCCTGTCCCTGTGCAACTGGGGGAGGAGGTAGAGAGATTGGGAGGAGAACTGAGCCCGGGAAGAAGGGAGGGGTGGGGGGAAGGTGTTCTCAAGATGTGACAGTGCTTCTCACTGTCCTACTCTGTTACGTGTTGTTAGTGTCTGTAATAAATGTATGTTCTTTTTTTCTTCCCCTAACGAGTCTGCCTTTTGCTCGTGACCATAAAGGGAGATTTTTCCCCATTCCAGTCCTATCTCGAACCCCAAGCCTGGCTCTCTGTCCCTCCTTATTGCCAGAAGAGAAGGGGGAAAGAGTGGCTGCGTGGTGCTTGGCTTCCGACCAGGCTCAAACCACGACACATCAAAAATGGAAGCAGTTGCATAGGCTAGTTATCATCACTTTTACTGTTACACTGCCTAACCCTTGTCAAATGGGAGAAATTTGTCCCTTCATAAATGGAATTTTAGTATAAACTGGATTTGTCTGCATTGCTCCTCCTGAAATGTATGGACTTTGCAGTGCCACAGTTTGGTTAAGGTGGTGTGTTTAGCATGCTACTGGGACTTGGAATATACAGAGAGAACCAATCTGCTGGGTACCAGGCTGGAATATACTACTAGTTTTCTGAACACAACTGTATGTTAAGCCTTATGTCTACATCTTAGTCAATATGCCTCTTTCTTTTTCTTTTTTTTTTTTTTTTTTTTTACGTCCTCCTTCCCTCTAATACAATGGAGTTAGCATTTCTGCTGACTACAGCTCCCACTGGAGCTGATTGAGCTGGTATTTCTGTTCTGTAAGCCTCACATTTGTGGTTTCCATAAAGTTGAATGTAGTTCTTGGTGCTGATCACATTTTTTTCTGACCTAAAATTTCATCCCAGTTTCATCTGCACCAGATAACCCTTCTTAAGTTTATGTAGTCTTTTCCAAAATTAAAAAGAAAGCCCTATCCGTGAAGTTTTCTTAATTCTAAATGGTCTCTGATATATCTGCTAGAGTAAACCTCTTTTGCTCTACACGTAGTCTACTTTTTGGAGGGAATTTAATATGGGACTCAAGGAATCAAAACCATTTGGCTTATTGAACTGTAAAATGGGAGTACCTTTCTATCAGGGCTGCAAGCTCCCTCCTGGTAAACTCTTAAGCATTGGGATTGAAAGTTTTCATGCTAACTGCCTTTTTTGTTTGTTGTCTCATCAAAATGCTTATGATTCTTTTTGAGAATGAATTTGTGGGGAAAAAAAAATGTATTGTTTTGTCACTTGCAAAAGCCCCTTCAACCACAGTGTCATGGGTTTTGCAGGGTAGCTTTGACAGAAGTTTGCATTTTTAGAGGAAAATGGCTCTTTTGCTGCTTCTGTTTAATTCTTGCCAAGTTTAGAAGTCTCTGAAAAATGTGTATCAGTAATAAAATTCTGAAAGCTTACCTACCATCTCTGTGCAATTAAACAGTGGATGCTCCATCCTCGCTGAGCAAGCAAGAATGTTGCATCTCAGGGTTATTGGGAGCTCAAACAGACCTTCCTAAGCAGTTTCCTACTGCTGCAGGCTGAGGTTAAATTGCATCCTGAAACAGAAAAGGGAGCTTCTGTTTCCAAAGCACCAAGTGACTGGCAGATTATTTAAATGCAGAAGAAACACAAACCAGGCTGTGTCAGGAGGTGGGAAGAGGGAAGGACTGAGGCAGCAGGGATTTGGACATGGGCCCTGGTGACTAAAGGTGGAAAAGGGAGGGAGGTTACCTTGGAAGACAGGTGCTTTACTAGAAGATGCTACGACTGCTCAGAGATGTGTCTCTGAAGCTCTTTTTAGGTCCTCAACGCTCATCCCTCTCTAGTTTCTCTAAGGAAAAACACAAGTGTGAGAAAGGGATCCCTGTGGGAACCTAAGTTCTCTCTTTGGAGTGGGGTTTGGGTACAAGGTTTTTCACATTTATTTCTGCCTGTCTGCATAACACGAGCAGTGCCACTGCATTTACACTTCGAGTTCTCTCATGCAGAGATAAGTGTCTTTTGGCACTGAGATGGAGAGAGTGTTTATACTTTATGTCTGGTAAAATGTTCATGTGTGTCTTATTTGAGTTCTGATTATATATAGATTTTTACTCCATTCTTGCATTGTTTTGAGAAAACATGTTATCAGTAGCTGTGCACCTGAGACATGATTTAAATAGGATGACAGTTATCTGAATCAAGAATTGTCTTGAGAGTTGGTGGGTTTTTTTTGGTATGTCTTCACATGGTTTTGATTAATGTTTTATGTGATTGAGTTTGCAGTGTGGGTTTTACCAGTTCCATACATGAGGCAGCAAATACAAATGGTGTGATCTAACAGTTCAACCAGTCTAAATTCCCACTGAACTGCCGTGTCCAGTTCACCAGTGTCCAGTTCACCAGTTTCACCAATTGCATGTGTGGATCCTGCCAACCTGTTAAGCTCTAATACTTTATTTGTGGCTGCATCATTTCTAAGTATGTTTGGTAAATCCCTGAGGCTTTGCTGGGGCTTCTGTCAGGAACCATATGTGTACCTAACAAGTCACAGTCACAGTCCTGGAGGGTTTTTGAATTGAGAAAAGCACAGCAGGTAAGTGACACACAGAAGCAGAGGGAAAGAACAGGTGAGAATGGATTGGCATGGTCAGATGTGGCTTGATTTGGTGTTGAAGTTGGTGGGCAGCACCCCCCAGTCACTGGGTTCAGTCTCTTCTAACACCATCAGGTGCAGCACATATTCCTCAAACAGCTTAGCTCCATCCCAGCATCAGTCAAATGATTTTCTCTGGTTCCTTTTACTGAAAAACTGCTCTAGAAGCAAACTCTTCAGCAGTCAAACCCCTGTAATTTTGAGTTTAAATTTATTTGTGTCTGTATTAACAAATGCCTGTATATTCCTCTTTGTCCTCTGGTTTGAAGGACTGTTCTTTCTCATTTGGTTTAGACAAATGATGGTGTATTTTATGTGAAAAAGCAAGGCTTTTACCTCCTGAGCAGTCTTTACAATAGAGTTGTTGCTGCAAGCGTGCCTCTGTAGATGCACCTGAAATACCTTTGAGCTCACTAGTCGGCAGACTGTTAGCACAGTCACCATAGTGTAAAGACCAGTGCCAGGTAACCAGGTTCATGTTCAAGAAGTTTCTTGGGTGGATTTTGCTCTTTGTGCTGTGCTGGCCTAGCTGTGCTGCCAGCTGTACCCAGGATTTTGAGGAGCCTTAAGAATCCATATACCTTTAGTCTTTTCTCCCCACATATCCCCCATGCTCGTGTGAGTATCCTAGGGATTCTCTGCACTTTCCTGAGTTTGTTTTTTCTGTGGTGGGCTGACCAGATTTGTTCATGCTGTCCATAATTAAAGCGCTCCATATGCCTGGATGATGTTGCTGATGGCATCCTGTCACTGCCGTGCTTGTTAGTCTGATTCCATTGTTTCCTAAATGGCTCTAAGAAGCCTGGATGAAGACCCCAACCTGCAGAAGAGAGGGGGAGGCTTCTCCTTTGTGGGGAGCTGAAGTCGTGTCCAGGCAGAGGAGCTTCTCCGTAAGCAGGGACTCTGTAGCTGAAGCAGAAAGAGACTGTAGCGGGGAGCACAGAGTGGCCTCCAAGAGGACTGTGTGGAGTTTGTTGCAATTCAGAAAGCGCCTGAATAATCAAATCAGGAAGCAGAGACCTGGGGTTGGAGATGTTCAGTGAGCAAGAGAGGCCTGGTGTATAGTCCTTTCTTACTTCTGTTGTCTTCCCTGCTCAGTTTGAACATTCTCATTTTTTTCTGATACAACCTAGCTTCTGGAGATTTAAGATCTAAATCTGCTGCAGAAAACTTGTAGTCTTCTTTAGAAAGCTTAGTATAATGTGATCCACCTCAAAGCTCTGGCCAAACCCAGGGCCCTTCTCCAAAACATTTCTGATAGCATCATCCATTGCATTTGCCCGTTCTCATTGCTGCACTTTCCTGGTCTCATGATGGTAACATGCTGATAGTTTGGAATTATCCTGCACTTGTACCTGCAATTCTTCCAGGCACTGCATCTTGCACTGTTAAACCTTGTGTTCATTGCCATGCTTTTCTTCCCTTCTGATGCTCAACTCCATGTCCTTGAAGACCAGTCTGAAGGAACTTCCTTAGTAAGGAGCTTTCTGCCTGGTACTTTACACTTAGTCTTGTTTATCCTTTAAGTAGTTTATCTGATTTATACATCTTATACTTTTGCTGACTTTTCCCACTTTTTCCAGTTTAGCCTACATAGTGCTTTGGCAATGATTTATTAAAATCCAGATAGATTACGTTCTCAACATTTTTGTGGGAAGGAAATAGAAAAGAAAGATGTGGGACTAATCTGACATGATCTGTCTTCTGTAATTCATTTGATCTCCTTTTGTTTTCCATTCTTTTATCCAGATTTGTATGCTATCTGTAGATGACTGATGTGTCTGCACTACCAAAATGACTTTTTTCCCTCTGTCTTTCCTCTCAAGTATAGGCACCATATTTGGTTTTCTTCAGTCATGTACTACTCCCTCATTTGATGGATTTATTTAATATCCATGCTATCAGACTTGCAATTTCATGTACCAGTTCTTTCGGTGTTCTGTGACTAAGATTTTTCTGCCACCCAGACTTGACAGCGGTAAGCTCTTTGGATTTTGCTTCCATCTCAGTAATTTTTATCTGTGAGAACTTGTTATTAGCTGTTGTGTATGTGGTCCACTGTTCAGCACCAGTTTGCTTTTTTGAAAATGAGTGGAGACAGTAATTTGTTTTAGGAGCTATGCATACATTTCATTTGAGGTCTACCCTACTCCAGTTCAGAACTTCACACTTCTTTCTTGTGCTAGGTGGTGAGCTTTTTTGTTTGTTTGTTTGTGTTTTTTTTTTGTTGTGTTTGTTCGTTTCTTTGTTTGTTTGTTCATTTCTTTGTTTGTTCATTTCTTTGTTTGTTCATTTATTTGTTTGTTCATTTATTTGTTTGTTCATTTCTTTGTTTGTTTGTTCGTTTGTTCGTTTGTTTGTTCGTTTGTTTGTTCGTTTGTTTGTTCGTTTGTTTGTTTGTTTGTTCGTTTGTTTGTTCGTTTGTTTGTTCGTTTGTTTGTTCGTTTGTTTGTTCGTTTGTTCGTTCGTTTGTTCGTTCGTTTGTTCGTTCGTTTGTTCGTTTGTTTGTTCGTTTGTTTGTTCGTTTGTTCGTTTGTTCGTTTCTTCGTTCGTTCGTTTCTTCGTTCGTTTCTTTGTTTGTTCGTTTCTTTGTTTCTTTGGTTGTTTCTTTGTTTGTTGGTTGTTTGTTTGTTGGTTGTTCCTTTGTTTGTTGGTTGTTCCTTTGTTTGTTGGTTGTTCCTTTGTTTGTTGGTTGTTCCTTTGTTTGTTGGTTGTTCCTTTCTTTCTTTGTTCCTTTCTTTCTTTGTTCCTTTCTTTCTTTGTTCCTTTCTTTCTTTGTTCCTTTCTTTCTTTGTTCCTTTCTTTCTTTGTTCCTTTCTTTCTTTGTTCCTTTCTTTCTTTGTTCCTTTCTTTCTTTGTTCCTTTCTTTCTTTGTTCCTTTCTTTCTTTGTTCCTTTCTTTCTTTGTTCCTTTCTTTCTTTGTTCCTTTCTTTCTTTGTTCCTTTCTTTCTTTGTTCCTTTCTTTCTTTGTTCCTTTCTTTCTTTGTTCCTTTCTTTCTTAGTTTGTTTGTTTGCTTGTTTGTTCGTTTGTTCATTTGCTCATTTGTTTGTTCCTTTCTTTGTTCGTTCGTTCCTTTCTTTGTTCGTTCGTCCGTCCTTTGTTCGTTCGTCCTTTCTTTGTTTGTTCGTTCCTTTCTTTGTTTGTTCATTTGTTTGTTTGGGTTTTTTTGTAATTAAAATGTGATTGAAGGACTGTGTCATACTCTATATTTTCTCTGCAGTCTGGTTTATTTTCAGCAATGCTGCCATCATCTCTGTATCTCATGAACTCTGAGGACATAGGTGCTTGTGAGTTTTAGAACAGTGGAAGAAACTCAGCAGTTACCCTCTTCCATGTGTAAGATCCCTTTTTACTGTTTCTCCTTCACTTGAAGTACCCATTTGGGGCTGGGCCTTTCTCTTACAAGGATTTATTCCTTTGGAGTAGAGTCTGATTTAATACCTCTGGCACTGCTTCCTTCAAGAAATTCAACTTCGCTGCACACATGTCATGGAGGGTCTCTGCTTTTTTAATGACTTTGTGGAAGTAAATGAAAATGGTTGTGAGAGAGCAGAAGGATGATGTGGGTTGTCTTGCAAAGAATAAAGAAGACAATGAGAGCAAGTGCACGGACTTCTGTAAAAAGTACTATGGACTTTTCATTAATCTGAAGCTAGATACTGCTTTTAGTGTTGGGCCATTTGTGACATACTGAGGAAGAGGCCCAGTGTTTCTGAAATACTCCAGAGCAGTTCCATTTCCAGTGGAGCTGATCACAAAGTAAACCCCGGAATTTTGAAGTGTTTCTGTGGAAGAATTTGAATGCATTGATCTAACTTTCTGGGGTTTTTCAGAAGTCTAGCAATTAGAGGCTTTGCAGACTTTTCAATGTCAGCTTTTCTTTCTGAAGAAAGTTCACACACAAAGGATGATCTGATCTTGGAGTGAGTGCAGAAGCAGCATGCTTTTTCAAAAATTTTAGCCAGCTCTAATTGCTCCATGGCAAGGCCCTATCTATACAGTGAATTCTGAATTAATCTAAACTGTACCAGTCTAGTTCTGTGTGGACAGTTCATGAATATTTTGTTACCTTCTGCAAGCAAATTAAAACTGCAAAGCAGCAGGGAGGTATTTTTAGTTTTCATCTGGTGTTTCTGTGGAAATGAAGGAATTAAGAATGGGTACCTCGCTTAAAAGAACACAGAAACAATTGCAAGTGGGATGCTGCAGTTGCTAACTTTACTCAAAGGTCTGTGTTGGCTGCTATGTGCCAGATGTACTCACTGTGAGTCATCCACCTGAGAAACTGCAGCACTCTGGAAACTGAAGCAATTTGACCTGAGGAAGAAGATGAAGGCTTTACTGTACTAGCCTGATCATAAGTCATCTCTCCAGCCTGGTTTGGTGTTTTCAGCATCATACAGTGTCTGCCAACTGGCCTCTCTCCTTCTCCAGAGAGGGACAAAGGAAGATACAGAGGTGGAGGTGAGCAGTTACTGCTTATTGTGAGGAGTTTGTGAAAGCAGGAATAAGGAGATAGTGCTGAGCGGTGGGAGGAAGATGACCACATCTTGTGTCCTGGCACAGAAATACAATTGGGTTCCAGAAATCGGTCTGTGATCAGACTACAAAAGAAGGTGGCGGAGCTGACCTTGTGAAGAACCCGCTCAGTTCTGGCAGGGTTTGGTAGCTCCATTACTGAACTGCGTTGTTCCTGCGTCATCTCAGCGGTTTCTAGACATTACCTGACCTTGTGAGCCCTGGTAGGGCCAGGTCAGGTCCATGAAGAGCTGCTTGGGTTTCTAGGGAGTTTAGCAGGTTGGGGCACTAGACCTGAAATGAGTCCAGATTTTCATGCTTTGCTAATGCTGAGTTAGCTGGTCTTCCCAGAACTGGAGCGCAGAAGGATTCAGTGCAGATCCACCTGTGTCTTTGCAGACATTGCTACAGGTCTGTTAGGACCAAATCAGGTCAAGAGATGAGTCCCTGTGAACCAGAGCTGACTCCACGTGGATTGTGGTTTTGCTCAGAAAGCCATCCTTTTTTCCATAATGCCTTATCATTAAGGTTCAGGTACCCTAACCTCAATTTTATTGGAGAGAATGGAAATTAGTTCAAAAAGTTATCTGGCTGAGGAAAGCAGTGTTCCCAGAGCAAGTTGCACACAGTGTAAAACAAAGGCAATTTGGATTAGCTGGAGCTGCATCTGCAGTGGCTGTTTTGTCTTACCAAGTCTATGTGTGTGTGCATGTGTTTGATTTTTTTTTTTTAGATGACGTTTGATATGTTTGTAGAAGAAGTCTTCTGATAAGTAGAGGTGAGCCTATATCAAGAGTTTTCAGATCCATATTTTCAGCTGTCTGTTTTCTTATTATTCAGGAAAGGAAAGATGTTTGATTATGTGTGTATTATGTACCATGATCATGTTATACAAATGCTAGGTAGGCTTCAAGCGTTCTGTGGCTTGTTTATGGGGATCCACCAGAACTTAATGGGATTTTTCCTTTTTTTCACTACAGATGAGATCTTCTTTCTTTCTACCTTCAGGATCATCTGATAAAGCAAATCCAACTAGCTCCCTACTGTTGCAGGTCCCCCATGCCCATTGACAGTTCACTTGATCTCAGACTCTCCCTCTTTCGCACCAGATTTGTGTCTTCCATTGTTCTGCTCTGCAACTGGAGATTGTTGTAGGGTGTTGGGAAGTTTTACATCTGTCATAAATGGGAGCATGAGGAAGAGATGATTTGTGGATGCAGAAAGAATGCAGTTACTTGTTTTCTGTTTAAGTGTCAAAACACAGTCTCAGCCTGTAATATACACTGGAGGAATACCCCTTACAGCAAGGACTTCAACTCATGCTTAACTTTTACATTTTCTTTCTTCTGTTCTGTCCATGTTGCCCCAGCTTCATGTGGACTGAATTTTAGCTCCTCTGCTTAGCCAAAGCTATAAAAGCAATTAGCTGTTCCTCTGGATGGTCAGGCATGTAGGAGAGAACATGATGAGAAATTGCCACTGAGGGTGTTGTAGCACACATCCTCTTTGGGCAGGCACTGACAGAAATGGATGTCCAGGAAGAACTCTCCCTGTAAGAGCTCTCGGCTGAAAATGTTTCCTTTACAGGTGCCTGTAACTGTCTCTTGCTGTGAAGAGAGAGAAGTGAAGCAACTGCAATTCTGTCAGTTTTAGAGACTTAAAGCATGGGGTCCAACTACTAGATTTTATAACCTTGTATAGTTGGTTGTTGTGGTTGTATTTCCACCCCCACTGTTGGTGGGAGGAAATGGTGGAGCAATTTTGTAAACATTACGAATGCTCAGTTTCTGGAGTGACATTGGATTTGAAAAAAACCTCCTGAGAAATCCTGTAGTTTAACTTTGCAGGATTCAATAGAACTATGAGGCTGATTATGTAAATGGTATTTGAAAAGCTGGGGAGGATGACCAACAATGTTTGTTCTCTTTCATTAAAGAAGACTCAACAGCAGGATGCAGAACTTCATGTTTTGCAACTCAGAAGTTTCAGGCTATGGTAGCAAATTAGAAGATCAAATTACAGCAGTACTTTGATTTAAAAAACAAAATGAAAAAACCCACCCAAAACATATGGAAAGATGGTAATGTAGAATATTATAATTCCCTTGTCTGAAAATATCACTTTGATATATAAATGGTATCACTTATGAAGGAGAAGCTGCTGAGTTGTATTTATATTAGTGTGAGAATTTTATTTCTCTTCCATTTTCGTTTACTGGAGGCCATCACAGTTTGTACAGGAAGCTATGTGCCTGTGATAATGACTAATAGGGTGGCCATTATTGGTATATGTATATTGAATCTCTTAAAACTATTAGTTTAAATGCTTTAGGTTTATTATTAAAAATGTAGAATTAGATTCTCACTTAAATAGATAACAAACATAACCTCAAGGAAATAAATTATTTTATAACATATTAGAATCTTATGGATGCTTAAAGTAAAACTGTGTTTGCAAACAAGCTTTTAAAAATCTGATTAGCTCTTAGTTGAAGTCTCTGCTCTGTAACGTTTGGATTGCCAAGACCACAGGGAATGTCTCTTTTCGTTGTAATTAAAATTGAACAGGGGCATGTTTATGTTACATCTTTGAAGGCATGCAAGAGAGCCCCCTTCAGCAAGGGAAATGCTGTAGGCAAATGTAGTGTATATTGATACAAGCATATATTTTTTAATGAAGCAAGCTTAGAGACCAAAGTTTGACAACAGCAGAGATAACTGAAATGACAATTTCTTAGGAAGATGCATCAGCCTAAAATCTATATAATCAATCACGACATGAGCACAAAAAAATAGAGGTTAAGAACCTCAAAATCTCACAAACCAAAGCTCTGAAGTGGTTGGAGGGAAAGGGGTTGTGTGGAGCAGAGCTAATAATTATTCAGATGCCTGTGATCTCTCCAGCACAAACTCTGTTCAATGCTGCCACTGAGCTCAGCATTGCTTGGCCTTTTGCAGTCTTAATACTGTAAATGCACTTGTGAAATCGTGGTTATATTGTGAAGGTGACCAGGTTTTAAGTTCAGTAAACCATCTGCCCCACCCCTAAGAGCTAAAACAAAGTGGTTTTCTTTCTGGTCCTATTTGGAGAGAACAGAATCTGTTCTGCTGCTCCTTAACGTCCCCAGAGCTGTGTCTTGCTGTTGCAAGGGTTGTTTTCCTCTCTTGCCCCACTCTAATTTGTAATTCCTTGTGGGTGATGCCATGACATTTAACTTCTGTCCAAGATTTGATACTCTGGGTATACTGTTCATTCTCGACTTCCTTCCAAAAACTTTGTGGTCCTACACCTGGATGTTGTTTGGCATTGCATTGGGTGTCCTTGCCGGGTTTTGGGGGTGGGGAGCTGCAGTGGTGGCCTCTGTGAGAAGAGGCCAGGGGCTGCCCCATGCTGGACATGGGCATCTCCAGTGGACCCACCATAGGACACAATTGAGCCCATCTGCGACGGGTGTTGCACTTCTGTAAAAACCTATTTTAAAAGGGGTCAAAAAATGCAAGACAGAGTAGGAGGGAAAAAGTGTGACAAACAGCAGAAGGAAACAGAGGTAAGAGAAGAAGGAGGAGGATGATGCTGATGAGGAGATTCTTCATTGTCCCTGAGCAGATACTGTAGCCTGAGGAAGAGCTCATGCTGGAGAAGAAATTTTTCCTGAAGGACAGCAGCTTTTGGGGAGAACCCCTGCCAGAGCGGGGGAAAAGAGTGTGAGGGAAGGGATGGCAGAGAGGAACCACTGTGTACTGACTGTAATGCCCCAGTCCCCCTATTCCCTCTGCACCATGTGGGTTGGGGGGTGGAGGAGTCTGGAGGAGTGAAGTTGAGTCTGGGAAGGAAGGGAGGAAGGGTGTTGCCTTAATGTTTGTCTGTGTTTCTCTTGGCAATAAATCGAATGAATTTTCCACATGTCAAATCTGTTTTGCCTGTGAAGGTAGTCGGTAAGCAATATGTCTGCCTTTACCTCCACCCACAAGCTTTCTCATCCTATTTTCTCCCCCTTTCCCACTGAGGAGGAGGAGTGAGCAAGCAGCTGCCACCACAAGCATAAAGTTCTGGAGTAAGAGGCAGATACTGGTCTGCCTTCTTACAGCAAGAAACTTTAGCTGTATCTTATGCCACTTGTTACATGTGAGGAACAATTATTCTATGAAAAGCAACAGCAGCAGAGATCTGGTTGAGTTCTTTAAAAATGACAGTATGAAGTAGTCATACCATTTTTAATCTCAATACATTTTTATTTTATCTGGAATTTTGATTAATCCATATTATCTCTCCTCTTCCACCATTCCTGTGGTTAGTTGAGAATTCAGCACCGTGGCTGGGCAGGACAGGGCTAGGCAGGTACCGCTGCCGCATTGCTGGGGCAGGGGCTGATGGCCCCAGGAGGCTGAAATGGGGTCCTGGGACCTGGGCAGGTTGGGGGGAGGTCCAGGGGTCTGGGCAGGGACAGTCAGGGCTGGGGGTGGCATTGGGATCCTGACAAAGCCTGTCCAATATTTAATTGGTGTTTGTGACAAAAGACTTGTAGCAGTTAAAAAAAAAAAATCTATTGTAAAGTTGCACTGACTTCAGTGAGCTTACGGATGGCATTAACTCTACAAGTATCTGTTTGCATGATTTAGACTTTGATTTTAAGAGGTATTTCTCCTCAGTTCAGTATAAAGCAGGATGAGACATTAGGGATGTTTGCAACATGAAACAGATGGCTGTTTCTTTGGAGGAAGCTAGTCAGAGAATTGCAACTCTGTCTAATTAAGCAGTTGACAGGTTGAGTCTCTCATCTTTTTGGAGCAGTCTGCAGCAAAATTTAAAACCCTAATCCTGGAAATAGTTAATTATAAGCATCATTTTGGCCATGCAAGTTGCTTCATTGAACTGAATGGGATTTCTCCAGTGATCAGTCACATGTGCTGAAGTGTTTCCAGGGTTTGCATCTTTAATCTATAAAGATCTAGAGCAGGGTTTTTCAAATTCAGACATGTCAAAGCTCAGAGAGTCTAATTTCTGTTGACTTTCTGTGACAATGAAGACCCTAAAGCCACAATACTAAGAAATATGTAGGCACTTCACCCCCACACACTTCAGCAGCCTAAGCCCACTTTTAAGTACTCAGCTGTTGAGGTTTTACACTTAATTGTGGAATGTACAGGTTTTTGAAAAATATTTTTGTTTCTAGCAGGACTTTCAGAGGCACCAGGACAGGTGAGTTATCTAACCACCAGGTATTTGAGAGGAGGATAGTTTCAATTACCAAAAATGCTTTTAATATCCACTGGGTACCTCAGCGTTTTCTAAGATCAGTGAAAAGTTTGAAATGAGATTAAGCCCAGATAAATTCTATCATTTTGAGCAGATTTGACTTCGTTAAAAATTTTGAAACATCTCTGAAAATGTTTGTTGAGGCAGAAGAAGTGTTGCTTCAGGTTTGGCCAAGGGAAGGTGGTTTGCTCATAGCAGGAAGCAGTTACAGTATAGAAGAAAGATGAAAAGCACATGAACTTGTTTTTTCTATTCTTATTTGCCTTTGAAAAGTGCAGGTGTACCCATTAAAATACATCAGGTTTTATCTTCTTCATTTTGAAATCTACAAATTTAAAGTAGTGGCACTTAAACCTTTTGCTCCTGGTTTCAATTCTAGAAATACTTGTTTGAAGGACTGTGTACTTATACCTCTGTCTCCTTCATCTTGCTGAGGACAGAATGACAGTAACACTTAACATTTTCCATACACATGAGGAAACTTCAGCATTTCTCTCTCATATTATGGATGATTGTAATGAGCAAAGTGGATATTGAGGTTTGCTGAATTATAAAATGTAGCTGTTTGATCTTGTATGAGTTTGTTGATCTGATTTGTAGTGGATCAAAAATGGGCCATTTCTCATTATGTTGTGCTTTCCTAAATGGCATATTTTGATACAGCTGAAGTGTGCTATTACTGTGAGAAGTATGGAGAAAGCCATAGGTTTTCTGTCCTCTGGCAGTATATGTAAAATAAAAATGAACCATTAAAATTAGCATGTGGTAGTATATATTCTAATCAGTGTGAAGGTTTTGTTTTGAATAGGTGCATTTCAAATTGTCTCTGAGAAGAGCCTTTAATACGTGGCTTGTATTGACCTGTGTTGATTTAATTAAGAGGTTGTTACTTAATGTTATAATTCATAGTTCATTGATATAACACTGTCAAATGTTCTGCAGTGCTTTCCACAGTTTAACAAAATTTAAGATACTGCTAAAGGCCTGGTATCTGTCTCTAGAGCAACTAGGTGAGAATTACAGCAGGGATGCATCTCTTCAAAGTACGCAGTCTTCTTGGTGAAGTGCAGATATATTCGATAAAGTTATACATTTCTTCACTTTACTTTTGTTTTTGTGTCTGTATCTTGCTACTTAGTTCTTCTAAATGTGAGATGTAGGAAATGGAACAGATGCTTAGATAACTACTTATCGAGCAAATGGAAGAAATGCGTAAAGTGGTATTTTCATTGTTATAATGAAACTATCATTGCATTTGCTTGTGAGGTTTGAATTGCATTCTTAACAGGAGCATGTTCAACAGGCAAAAAAAAAATAATTAAATGGCATAAAACATCATGTGATGTTCGGATAATGAAAAATGTATCACTTAACAGTGTTTGCATTATTCAGACTTATACACATACAAGTGTCTGCTCTAATCCCTTGCCAGTATGTTGTCTTGGTAACCAGCTACCTGCACACCTGCTTGGCTTCTGCAAGTGAGGGAAAATGGATGGTTATTGGCCACAAATATATTGAAATGGAATATAAAAATCTAGCAGAATATTAATATTTAATAAGGCTGTGCCTTCTAACTTCAGTGTTTAGTCTCTAGCAGCAAGTTTTATACCTGAACAAAAAGAGATTTGACATCATTTGCATTACTTCTTTCTGCAAAGCAGGGAGAAGTCAAATTCAAATTCGTACCTAAAGATCCTGTAACAAAGGAAGAATATCAGCGATGTGTATATTAAAATAATATTGTGCTATGCTAGTGGCAGTCGAGTGAATGTTTTGGAGTAGTTAATAACTGAGGAATTAATCACTTTTCAAAGCAGTTCTTGTTTGTCACTGAATTAAATTGTCAGTTCCATACAGGTACTGACCAGAGAGCCAGAAACTGAAGGGGCTTAAGATAAAATGCTGGTGTAGGACTGTCCCTGAAAATCTCTTCTGCTTTGGCTGAACTTCATTGGCAGATCTTTACCTCAACTTGAAATAATTTCTCCTGGAATAAATACAACCTTCTTCTGAATCCCAAGAATTTAGCACTGGGTCTTTAGGAGGTGGTAAAGAATGCATAGAGGCTTGTGTGGGCTTTTTGTTCTTTAAACTCCAACTTTATGAGTTAACTGCTAGTAAAATGGGATTTTTAATTGACTAGAATTTCATAACTATATCTAGAAAAATCTAAAGAAAGCAAAAAGGTGAGTAAAATACCTAACCAGGTGAGAATAGGTACCTAAACAGTCTTTTGGCACAGAGGCACCTGGTGCTCAATAGCAGCCAGAAATAAGCCAGAGAAGCTGTAGGATTGTGATGTGTATGATGCAGTGTGCAAACCGATTGTACACCACTAAGAAATGTCTTCCTAGTGCATGACCAGAGTGAGCTTGCACTTACTGAATGCTGTAGATGTGAACCTGTGCTGATATATAAATATACACACACATATGTATGTATAGTCACAGATGGCAAATAAAGAGTTATAATTTTGAAAAGGGCAACTACTTGAAGCTAACCGGATGATTATTTAGATTACAGATTGTCTACTGGCTATGATAATGCATGAAACTCCAGTATTTCCTAGGTCAAGGATATTCTAGACATTCATTCATATGATATAACATACAGTTCTGAAGGTATAGCAGAGGCCTGGGCAAGACTGTGAATCACAGGACCACATTATTTCAGAAGGATTTCTCCTTGTATTATAAAAGTGGGATGCGTTCATGCCTTTGTTAATTCTTTCAGTTCTGTTCTAAAATATTATGCATTAGGAAATGAAAAGCTATATGGAGTTGGAGGACTGGCTTTTTTTTTTTAAAAGGAAGCCTGAACCTGTATTCATATTAAGGTGCAAGTGGCTTATTCTAATAACTACCCTGGTGCTCCTTTAAAAATGCCCTTTACGTCATTTGGTTTTGTAATGCAGGGTCTTACATAAATTTCTGGTACAAAGAGTTGAACTGTGTGATCTGGTAAGTTGGAATTCAGCTTCCGAAAAAACAGCAGGAAATTTATTTTCTAAATTATCTGTAAACATCTTGTGTTCAAAAGCTGGTTTTAGTCTTATTGTTTCTGTTCATATTTCAGTAGCCTTGACAGCACACTAGGTACTTCCCACGCAGAGTGAGGTAGTTTCATTGCCCTAATGTATAGATCCCGTTGAACAAGATACATGGCAAAAACAAATGAATCATCACAGGAAGAGTTTCAAACTTTAGCTATATTTACTCCTGTGGTTGCTCAGAAATTTTTACAAGATCTGTGTTCTAAGATGAACTGCTTTTTTGGGATTGTGTGTGTGGGTATGTGTGTAATTTATATACACACACAAATATAAAAATGGAGTCCTATGGATTTCACATGGCCAAGGCTAGCTAGCTATTAATATATGTCTCTAAGGGTAAATCTAATGTTATTATATTGTATTGGCAGTTCTGAAGGCTAGAGATCATAATAGTTTTACATGGATTATGATTTTTTTTTTCCTTTTGTAATTCTCTGATACTGTAGAAAAGCAGGTGTACTGCTTTTGGCATTAGCATGGTAGGCTTGGACAAGTGGAAGGACAGTTTTGATTGTATTGTACTTTATGGGTTATGTGGTAACAAGCCTAAAGATTTTGTTAACTTTCAGATTTATGCCTCAGGATAAAACTGGGTTTACTTTCACAGGAAAGTGAACTAATTAAAATGACAACATTTTGAAGTATAAATTCAAACCCTGTAGTTTAGAAGTATGAGAAAGCACTGCTCTCACTTTTACATTATTATTGCATCTCAGCCATGTGGGAAGGATGTGTGCAACAGTGAATTGAGTTAAAATTACACTCTTACTCATCCTGCTGCCCTCTACTCAGCCCTGGTGAGATAGAGCTGGAGGGTTGGCTCTCATGCTGTCTTTCTCAGTACAAGGTACGGGCTTCCTAGAGTGATCCAGAAAAGGGCCATGAAGATGATGGAAGGGCTTGGAGCATCTGACCCATCAGGGGAGTCTGAGAGCTGGAAGGGTTCAGCCTGGAGAAGGGAAGCTCAGGGGGATCTCATCCATGTATGTAAGCACCTGATGAGCAGGGAATAAAGAAGATGGATCCAGGCTCTTCTCAGTGGTACCCAGTGACAGCTGGAGAGGCAGTGGGCACTAACTGAAGTACAGGAAATTCTGTTTGAATGCAATAAAAATTTATTTTTTAAGGGTGACTGAATGCTGGACCAGGCTGCCCAGAGAGTTTGTGGAGATACTCAAAACCTGACTAGCTGCAGTTGTGAGCAACCTGCTGTAGTTGACCCTGTTTTGAGCAGGGGGTTTAGACGAGGTGACCTTAAGAGGTCCCTTCCAACATGAATGATTTTCTTAAATTAGTCAAAAAGAAATTGGTAATTATTTATATCAATTCTGTTTACTCTTTCATTCTGTCAAAGCATAAGTAGTTTATATCTCATGTTAATGAACTGATGATTGTAAATCACTGTAAATGTAATACCAGCATCCAAAGGTTATGTTTAAAGACAATCATGTACATTAAACAAATGCCTGTTTCCAACATGTATTTGGATGATGTGCTTAAACTCCCAAGGTCCTTTCATTCCTAAAAGCGGAGAGTATACTCTCTTCATTGCTAGGTAAGGGCTTAGGAAATCAGACCGTCTGTCACGTTGAAATGAATCCCCTCACACACACACCTGCAATGTGCAAAAACCACGTCAATGCTGCACGTGGTGGCTTTGGTCACAGGTGTGTGTCTAAATCCCTCAACTTTGGGAAATTCTAGTTATCATCACCAAAGGACATTATAAATTCCCTTCCAGCAGCTCTCTGTATCTGCTGGGTGAAGCAGGCAGTCAGGGTTTCTGAGACAGACAGCCCCAAGATGGGTCTGAAGGTCTTGTTTGTTTGTCTGTGGTTTTTTTTTTTTTTTTTTCTTCCATATTCTGCTAAACTGTTTCTGCCCGTATCTTTAATTAAGATGTGAAAGCTTTTAAAAATGTGTGTTGATTACAAACTGCAGATGTCAAGAGTCAGATCAAAAAGTAAACAGTGAAATAAAAGGGCAATATTTAAGGGCTGTATTTTCAGAACCAGCCTCTCTGCACATGTTTCATCTCGAGCCTGTAATTATCAGCAGCTGTGAGGGAGAGGGGATACAAACATTATTATTTTAGTGTACAAACCTAGTTCTGAATAGACCCTTTCTTGCAGATGTGTTTCTGAGCACCAACAGAAAATCTCATTGTGAAGTGTTAGCACCATTTTATTATGCAGGATTGTCATTGACAGTGCACTGTGGAAAGGAGCAATTTGCTTGTGTAAGGGTAGAATAAAGTGCCTTCAAGTTGAAAAAAAAAAAAAAACCAAAACAAACAACAACAAAAAAAACACACAAAAAAAAGAAGGTCCAAAATAACAAATGAAAACCCAAGCCATAACAAAATTCATAAGTATACTGTCTAGAATGCTGCTGAGGACAGAAATTAAATACTTTTGTGCTAAGGTGGAAGTTAGGTGTGCAGCTTCAAGAGGAACGGGTATTTCCACTACAGTACTCTTTGGAATACCAGTGTAAATGTAGAAGTGACTAACAGCTCCAGGTAGGCAGTTTTGGCAAATCAAGATTAATTTGCTTCCCACATCTCATTGCACTGCTGAGTATGACTTCTGTGCAGTTTTGCTCAGATTTTAGAGTACATTGTGATTATTTGAGCATTTTGCTGGATCAGTTTCTGGACTTCTAAGCACATAACCTCTGGAAGTAACTTCAGATGCACTTTGGTCCAGAAGAGATCTTCTGAAGTGATGTATAATGGGGACAAGTATATGGGCATTACTTTTGCTTTTCATTAGATCTTTGCTCTTCGGTTGTTTCGGAAGCGTGAGAAAGTATTAGTAATTTTTCGTAGGTTCTGCATATGCTGCATAGTGACAGCTTTAACCGTAAAGAAGTTGCTAATCATGCTGTAACATAAAGCCTTCCTGTAACAGTTAAGTAAGTCTAAACTACTTTCCTTAAATATATTTCAATCCATGTGATAATACTTGTGTTAATCAAAACTCTAAAGATGAAATTTGGTGGCTGTGCATGGAAAATTGAGATATGGCAAGGGGAAGAACAGTCTGTGTGCAATAATTTTGGTCAGTGGTTGCAGACAGCGATGCAGCTGCAAAGGTCAGATTCAACAGAGCTGCCTCTACACCCATTTTCCACTGGAGTAATTGATGTGAAGGAAGTGAAATTAGCCTTTAACTTCTGTATGATGTCAGCAGCATATTTAAGCACGTATTTATGTTTCTTTCTGTTACCAAGGCATTAGAGAGATAGCTGGTAACCACCAAATTAAAGCAATTTTTCATTGGTGGCTGCACATAAGCTGATGCCTGCACTGGGGCCAGGTGCTGGAGCAACATGTCCCATTAGCTGTGCTGCTGCCCTCTGCTCCCTTCTGACTGAAAGCTCTGGTTTTGGGACCTGCCACCCCAAATCCAGACAAGTAAGAGTGAGGCTGGTTTGTACGGTATTAATTTCCTACTCTAACAGGTTGTCAGTGTATACATATCAGGCATCCTGGCCTTATTCATTCTTTATTTCTAGTGAATTAAATTTGATATTGTTGCCTGAAGAATGTTTATTTTTTTTAAGGAGAAATGATTTTGAAAACATTTGTTTTTCAAAGATGAGATCATGAATGAAAATAGCACTGCAGCTATTTTACCGCTGACTATACTGATAAGCTTTCTATCTTTCCATTGGTCATCACTGTGGTAAATTTATTAGGACTAAAAATGAAATAATCAGTACAATCTGTGAAAGTATAAAAGACATTTATGGGTTTGTTTGAGTCTATGAGCAAAGCCCAAGTGAAATGTTGAAGGTGAAGAAGTTTTATACTGCTGATTCTAGAAGATCTTTGGTTTGATTTTAAGACCAAGCTAGACTGATTTTTAATGATGCAACGTGCACAGATGAAGTGCTGTGCACACAGCACAGATGAAGCTTTTATGAGTTGGTCTACTTATTTTAGTGTACTTGTGTTCTTCTCTGCACTGCTCCCCTCTTGATCTCTGTTTGGAAACAGGTTGGTATAAGTCACTGGTTATATGAGAGAAGCAAAAATGCCATTTTCAAATGAAACTTAAATATTTTGAAACGGTCATTGTGTGTGGAAGCCCTGCGCTTCATGTTAGAAGGATATACTAAATTACAAATGTTAGTTATACTGATCTGATTTTGTATTTTTATGGGATATGCAGTCTTTATTAGCAGACCTTCAGAAAGCGTGAAACAACCCCACTTTCAGATTAGCATATAGTTAAAATCTCATTAAGGCAGTACCCATTATACAGGGTTATAATTTACAATTTAAAACAATTGCCTTGTAAATCAACTAAATATGCATTAAAATAAACAAAAAAACCTTAGCAATTCTTGACCTTTTAAAACCGGAGTAATCAATCCAGGCTTGTTTTCTGCTTTAATGCATCCTGGCACCTCAAGTTTAAATGCCAAATTGTGTTTCTTTTCTCTTGTGTGGGTCCGAGGACATTCGTTGTAGAAGCAGAATGACAGCTTGCTTTGTCTGATGGGTAGAGCTCTTGACTGTGCTGTTTTTCCTTTCCTCCATAATAAGTCATTAATAGAAATTCTCTGGCCTGCAGGGCAGAGTTAATTTGTCACAAATATTGGGTTGATGTAACAGGAATGGAATGCAGTAGAACAGTAGGGAGGGATTTTTTGGATGTGGGCTCTTTTTGACTTGGTGATGTCAAACATTTTCCAATGAAGAAGTTCTGTCTTAACACAGTGAAATTTCCTTGCTTTTAAGTAGTCATACTGTATTTGAAAAAGTATGTTCACTGCTATATATTTGAACAAAGAGAAAATTTGGAGATTTTTTTTCTTTATGTTTCTGTATTGCATAGTCAAGTCTTTCAATGCTATTGAAAATATTTTTTGCTTATGAATCAGTATTGCACAAGAGTTGCTATTAATCAAGTAATATTCTGAGAGGAAATATGTTTACTTACTTTTTTTTTTTTTTTTTTTTTTTGTTGTTTCCCAGTTAGGAAATGTGATTTTCTTTTTCAGGACTTAAATTACCTAGGTTTCACTCTTGAGGTGCTTTTCCCTCAATTTGAGTAGTCTAATACTATAATTTTCAAAATAAGAGAATGATCATAACAGAACAATTTTTGAAAAAAAGGGAAAAGATGTAAATACCATAATGCAAAATTGCAAAGCAGCATTAAGATCTAGGGTACTTTCTAAAGAAAGTTTATGCAGGTCTTACTTGCAACAAGTAAATTGTTCCAAACTCACTGTCCTAATTCAGTAACTAGTATTTTAGATCCTACATTGTTTTTTAATCAGCTAAATGAAGAAACCTGAATTATTTTCTGAGTTGCTAAATTAATGTTTAAAAAGTAAACATTATAAAAATAAAAGCTGTCAGAGCTGCAGTGTTGATATACTGTTATTTAAATTGATATTCCATATAAGACTTTGCCACTTTTAAAATATGCAAACTTTATTTCTATCATGCTGATGAGATAGGCATTTTTTAATCTAGCTGTGTTTAAAGAAAATAATATATTTTGTTGTTGTTGTTCGGAGAATTGTCATTTTCCATCTCATGCTTCTGTGATTTAAATACTTAAGATCTTTGAAAAATTTTTTATATACCTTAGAAAGAAGATTTTATTTGTGATGTGTGGTGAGAAAGCAAGTCTGGTCTAAAATGGCAGACTCTGTGCCTGTTTAGTGCTCAGATTGTCTCACATAAGTTATACCTTACATGGTTATCAAGAAGATGGCAGCATGTTTTCTGCCATCTTAATTCTAAGCTGTATTAATTGATAGGATTTTTACAATAGGCAGCTGTGGTTTCTAGGACTGTGTGTGAGGTAGAAATGTAATGACACCTAAACGAGGTGCAAGTTCCTTGGATAAAGGCACATAGACTGCCTATTGTAAAATTAAGCTTGAATTTACTGTTTGTAGTTAGCATTTGACAAACTTTCCAGCCTCCTTAGAATAAAGATAAAATGGAAGAGAAGACTGGTAGGAAATCCTTGGAACTGTTGTTGATCTAACTGTAGTCAATCCAATGGTGGTGAAAGTTTGTGATAGGAAAATCACCTGTGTTGTTTATAAAAGAAATAAGCAAGCTTGGACTTTCAAACACAAATTTTAATTTCTGTAAATCAGAAGTACCTATTTTCAGGGGAAGAATCGTGAAGAAAAAATGGCACTTTCTTCATAATACTGAAGATGTCTTTGCCAGTGGTAGGGGAGTTGGACTAGACGAGTTTTAAAGGTCCCTTCCAACCGAACTGATTCTAAGATAATATGTAAGTGAGGACATGGTATGTACCAAGCTTCAGCTTAAACAGGAGATCATCAAAATACCCTTGTGAATGTTTGCAGTTGGCACTGTCTTACACATTTTGGGATCTCGGTCTAAGTTGGGATCAAAAGGAAAAACGAACAGTAAATTTTAATTCAGAATGGCATAAGACAAAACAAATTATGTAGCTTGATACTGGCTTGCATGTATATAAAATTTTACTGTACTATACACTTCAATTATAAGAGGAAAAAAAAAATGTTTCATTTCAAGAAGTACCTCAAAGAGTGAAGTGTTTAGAAAATACTTCTAGCACCACAGTAACCTTTACAAGTTTTGTTAGTACTTGAAATATTCCCCTAACTATACTTTGATTTGTTTCTTGTTAGAGTCTGTGTTCTTGATGGTAAATCTCTAAGACAGAATCAGAAGATGGCATGCCTTCCCACTGCTTGATATAAATCTCTGATACAAAACAGGTTGAGCTGCAGTGAACTTAAATGCTAATGCTGAAGACATCAGGCAACCTACTGTTTAGTGTCAGAAAGTTTTAACTTTGGTTTAGCACCCTATCTTCCTTGTTCCAGTATAAGTTAAACTGTCACCTCACCATGACTAATGACAAAAAGCTGTTCCTATTGGCCAAAAAGGAAGTTGTATGATCAAAAAAGTCATTAATAACAGGTATGGCACCAAGTCAGTGCATGTGATGTAGTGCAGACTTCAGTCAACTAATGAGTAATCCCAGTCCTACTTAATGAAAGATGTAAAATTATCTAATATTTTGACTGTATGGAATTGACAATCTGTCTTTAGGAGAAACAGTATTTTTCTCAGGTTCTTAATCTGTATAATGTCAGAATGTATTCTATATATAATATTATATTACATAATTATTTTCTACAATACCTATTCTATTCATCCTTTCATGAATTACTTTTACTTTGAAAATAATGACCTTTTATTGAATGATAAGGTATCACAGCTTGCTTCCTTTCTCCACTCTATTAACTTTTGTGTAATGAACTGAAGTAAACAATAATCAGTCTTTCATTCAAGCCTTCCAGAGGCTTAAATGGCCTAGGTTGTTCTTCCATTTTCATTTAATCAACAGAAGAAAAGTTTTGATGTCTTTCCCTTCCTACTAGAAGTCTGATCCTGATGAATAATTCTGTTTCTTAAACTCTGCAGGATTTAGATGATTGACCAAGTATGGGAGGATACATGAGATATGCTCCTTAGGTGGGGCAGGTGTAGCTCATCCATAGTGAGCTTCCTTGAGTCCCTTCCACCTGTGGAACGAGGGGATATAATTTGGATCTGTCTCCACAGTAACTGAAAGAAAATGTTGAAATCGGACACTGCATCTGCTGGGGAAGTTCAGGCCTCCTAATAGAGAAGGTGAAGAAGGGCTTAAGGAAACACGGATTTCTGCTTTGTATCCAATGGGATATTTTGCAGTTCTTGATTTGAAGCTGTCATTTTCTTATTTAACTACACAAAGCGTGCACAGTCTGACCATAGAAAACACTGCCTGTTCCTATGCCCTCAATCTATATTACTTTGTCCTCTTTATCATGGAGATACTAAGTTTGTTGTAAGACTGAAGTGATTGTATCTTAAGTCCTCCATCCCTTCTTTCCCACAGTCTTTTTTTTTTTTTTTTTTTTTTTTTTTTTTTTTTTTTAAGTCAGCTGTTGCTAAATACCATCATTTAGAGTCTCTGGATTTATGTGGAGTTGCAGGCTGGGCAGAGCCCATCACGTGATGTTCGTGTGCTTAAAGGTAATGCTCAGCTCTAACCCTGAGCAGGAGAAAGAAGGTCTATCTCTTCCGAGAAAGGGATTCTTTAAATGCATTGAGAATTCTGTGGTGTGCTTCTTGGTTCGTTTGAAAGAGCTAGTTATAGTTCTGGGCTAAACTAGTTGCAAGGCTATTTTATTTATATTTTTGTTAGTAATCTGATAGGGCACTAATTTTATATTACAATTATATCCTTATTATATATTGAGAATCTCCCAGTCTGCTTCTTTCTATCTTTTCTTGGATTTTACATTAGTGAGTTGTACTGACTGCTATTTTTTTATTATTATTTTGATTATAGTTCAGGTTAAATTTCTGTGAAAGTGGTTCTATATCATGCATGGTTGTAATTTTTGCGAAGGTTTTCTGAAGTGTTGGTAGTTGGTTCCTAGCAAAAGTCTCAACTCAGGAAAAGAAGGTTTACCACTTGGTTCTGATTTTAATAATTGTTATTCTGATGTGGATGAAGGAAAGACAGTTTTTCAGTCAAAAATCTCAGTAAAGCACCTTGTTTTGTGGTTGACAATTTATTGCAAATAAGAATGAGAAGTATTTGTGTGTGTTTTTATATTCTGTATATTAGTGTATGGCTGTAAATTTTTTGAAAAAAGATGAGTATTACTGTTGAAATTTTTAATGTTTGTGTTATACATATAGACAGTGTCTTGGGGTGTTGGCATCGTAGTCTAAACAAATTATGGTAGTTACTGTGTTTTGATTTGAGCAAATTGGTTTGTTTGGACTTTGTGGACCTGCTTTTAGCATGTGGGATAATGCAGTTCAGCTTCATGTTTTGTTGTTGCAAACATTGGAAACACTTTCAAGAAACTGTAGTGAGAATGTGATGAAGTACAGCAAAAATATAGTGTAAAGAAAAAGATCTGTACAGTTTTCTAAATGCAGATGTAAGGGTTTTCCTAATCTATCTGCACAGATTAATAGATTAGATGGCTAGAAAGGAACTGTTGACTAGTTTTGTTTCTTCTCTGATGTTCTCTGCAAAATTGAAGGTACATCAAACTTTTTAATTTGTTAATAAATAATATTTCTGTGTCCTTTCTCTGGGAAACTTCAGTATTAGTTGCTAATGTGATAATTAAGGTATTTTAAAATAGTTTTCCTTATGTTGGAATGGATGGATATATGATGTATATACATATTCAAGTTGTGGAATTTTCCTTCTATTTATAACCTTTCTTTGGTCATTGGATCCTTGATCTGAAGATATTTATTTATTTTTTAAATGTTTGTAAGGAACACCTCCAGAGATTGTTAACATTTGTCAGCTCTTGGAATGACAGCTCCAGTCACTGTAGAAGACAAGTAATTTTCCTCTTGAAGAAAAGGGATGCTAATCTCCACCTACAGTAACATGTTTTGAGAAACATAATGCAGTAAGAAAATGTACCAATTACTTGCCTGAAAACTGCTTCCCCTCTGCAAGATAGACAATCATAACATTTTGGGACTTCTTTTTTTTTTTTTTTTTTTTTTTTTTATGAGTTTCATAACATAACTCCCTCTTTTGCAAAGTAAAACTTCATGTTTCCAAGAACAGGTGAATGTTCTATCATCTACTGGAGCAACGTTGTACTGTGGTGTGACATTTCAGATTTCAGTCCAGGTTACGACCCTTGTCTAGGCTTCTGTAACTAGAAAACAAGTAGGATCTGATTTATTAAAAGTAAGTAGTGAGCTGGTATAGCACGTATATGCTCCCATGTGTTTTACTTCCACAGCTGTAAGGGTATTTCTTACACTGATGCCCATGATGGGCAGATTTTATTGGTGGGAAGCCGGGTTTTGGGTGTAGTTTCTTAACTAGCTTTCAGAGGCCCATTACTGATTTGTACCTACAAGTAATGTAGGGGTAGTAAGTGGAAAGCATAAGTATATGCATGTATATTTCAATATATTTATTTGCATATATGAAATATACTAAGCCAAAAGAGTGAGGAAAATGGCAGTTATTTTAATGAAGTTGCTTAATTGCATATAATTAAATTTTTAATTTTCTGCAACTTACTGAAACTATTATTGACCTAATAAAGTTTATATCCTTTTGCTTCTATTGTTTCCTATTTAAATCAGCAGGAGTATATTAAAACAAACAGCTTAATTGTTGAGAAATTAGATTATTTGAGATCTAGAAGGAAGAAGAAAAAGAACAAAATAATATAAAATTTGACTCTATTTAATAAGCAGTTAGACAAAACTATCTTTTTTAAGATGTTTTGTGCCACAGGCTTATGACATTAGCAAATGAGTCATATCAAGTCACTTTACTTGAAAAGGCTTCCAGCTGAAGCATTAGAAATCATTACCAGTCACGTCTTCTAAAAATGAAGAACTCTGTGGTTTTGCCCCCAGCCTTGTGGGCCTCTTAAGGGGCAGAAAGATGTACAGTAAACGGTCCTTAACGACAAGGGGGAGTAACTGAAAGAAAAATTTTAATTACAGTTCATTCTAAAGACCTGTTCAGTGATTAACAGGCCATTAACCTATGCTAATGAGCAGTTCGTTCCTAGGGTAATTTTTGTTGTGGGACTAAATGTAAACAAGGGTAGTTGGAGTTGTCTCTGGCCCCTTTGTGCTATACAGTTCCTCCTGTGCTCTCCTGGTGCTCAGACCCACCTGTGAAACATGTTCCTCCTTCCTCTGCTGCCATCACTTCTGTACCCTTGTCTCTTCATCTCCTTGTGAGACCCCACTTCATTAGCAGCGTAGCTGTTAGCTGCTGTTGCCCTCTGCGAGGGATTTGACAAAAGGAATTGCAGAAGTGGAAGGAGATGAGGAAAGTTTTGGCTGAAGTTAAGTCTTGTGAAGAGTTGCAGGAACAACAGGCTCCTAGTAGGACATAAGTGAAGCAATTAGGAAAAAAGTCATGCTAGCATAAAGGCTGGAACATCTGTTTAACGGTTTAGAAGTTTAACATTCAACATCACTAATGGCACTGAAACTTTTTATCATTAATGTTCACTAAAGAATGACTCACTCTCTGATGTCTAACGACTTTCTGAGAAGGACTCTTCCAGCTGGAGCTCTGCAACTGTTGCATTTGAAGTCGTAACACTCTTGGAGAATTCCAGCAGGACAAAACCTATTTTGGGATGGTTTGTTATGCATATTTTTGCCATTTGACTAATCCAGTTCTGTTTCTTGTTATTGGTCCTGGTTATTGTCTGTATCGGTACTGTGTGCTAGTACGTAACTCCATCATAAGAACTGAAACATCTCAAATGATAAAGAAAAACTTTATTTAAATTCTCTTGTACTTGGTTATACATGGGGAACCACACAGCTGAAGTACAGCAATCATCCTTATATGAAGGCTTTATTAACTGCAAGCCTGGCAACCCAGTTAACTGTTTAACAATTTGAATATTTTTTCCAGAAACACTCTTCCCCCCCCCACCCCCACCCCTTAGTGATTTTCATAATCCCTCTGTTACTTTTAAGATAGCTGTACCTTTGGAAAAGTAATAAAAGCTTATTTCTTTGTAACTTCGTTTGTATACTCATGGCTGTCACATTAATCTGGTGTTACTATTAGATTTTAATAAAAGGCTACATAGCAAGGAGAAAGAGTCTTGCTGATAGTATAGAATATTCCATATAATTTAGTTTTTTATTTTTAATATTTATGGTTTTGGTATATTGTGAATAATATTGCACTTTGCCAAACATCTTTTATAAAAACCCAAACAAACAAAACCCCAAATACAATAGTTATGTTGGGACAATACTAAGGCAGTAAGGAAAAAGCTGAAAGGGTAGAAATCTGCAAAAAGCTCATCTTTTGCCTGTCTTTGGGATTCAGGGAAAAGAGAGTAGTAACAGTGAAGTTACGTTGCTTACTGGCAATTTCATTTTCCTTTTTAAGTTCTGATCAAATTTTGCGTATTTGAGGGGAGTTAACATAAAACAGCATTTGAGAATGGATTTTGGAGGTGTGTGTTTTAGAATTCTCCTGGAAGGTTTATGTAGGACATGCTTGTATAAGTAATTACCACCCCAGGTAGTCATCTCCCTTCTCTCTGTTTCCATGTCCAGTGGAGTAGAGAGGCAATCTCATCACCTTCCACTTTTCGGTAAACAAGAGAATTGGTACAGATTTCTTCCTACCTATGTGGGGCTAAGGTTCGGCTGGTCTCATCTTTAACACAACAGATACATCTTGTTGGGTGAGGCAGTTGTAGGAAGCAATATGGCCGAGATGGTACTACTTTAAACAAACAAGCAATTCCCATATGCCTTGCTCTTATGGAAGAGAAGGATCTGGCTATTAGTAATTCTTAAAAGTTATTGCCATTGTCTTGTCATCCATCATGTAAGTTGTGCATTTTTTTTCTAAATTATGAAATTATAGTTCTAATGAAAAGAAGGGGGAACACTTCCTCCCTTCCCAAAGAGCTATTAAGATAAGTTTCTTCATATGTAAACTTAATTTAGTATGTATATACTATTGGGGGAGGAGAGGAAGGAAGGAAAAGACAAGAAGAAATTCAGTTTTCTGTTGAATTTCCTGTGTCCATCAGCTAAAAAAATCTTCTAAACCCTGCCAGTACTGGATGTTCAAAGTTAATATGGCTCCTGAAGATCCTGTTACACTGTCCATCCCAAATTCCACTGAAGCCAGTTGTTCTTATGTATCACAGCACCCCTGGAAATAGAGATAAAGAGAATAGCTAAACTTAGACCATGTGCAGAGTTATGGGCTTGTGATACCCCGAGACTGGAGGCTGCAATCAGTGCAGAGGCTTCTGAAGTTTTTCTTTATTTTTTTTAAAAAAAAAAAAAAAAAAAACAAACCACAAAAACCACCCACATTTTCTGTGGGGATAGTGATCTACTACAAGTTTATAAAAGGATGAGCTTGGACACACACTAAAGATACACAACAGCCTACGGGTAAGAAGAATGACTATTGCTATGAATTCCCAACAATTTAGTTCATTACTAAGAAAATGAGATGGGGATCTGTATGTGCACGGCTGTATGCATACTCTCACTCTTTCTAGTTTGTTTTTTGTTGATACTTTTAAAATGTATATATGCTTTTTATGTTAGAAAATAATGTTTCTTTGCTATCTCTCACTGCTTACAGGTTCCTGTCACTGACTGTATAGACAATAGTTTCAGATCTGAGGAGAATTCACTGTAATTTATTCTGCAAATATAGTATATGAGGTAGTGTAGGGAAATAACACTAAGTCATAATTAAGTACAGCTATAATAAGCTCTATGTATTTCTAAAAGTCAATAGTAACAGTAAAGTCTAGGGCTGTGATACTTTTTTTTTTTTGGTGGCACTTTTTTTTTTTTTTTTTTGACAGATTTAAAGTAATTTGAGCAAGGTTCCTTGGAATCTGGTTTCTTGGAAGTGTCAAGGTTAAAAAACCCCAACAAAATTCTACTTTTATTTCCTTTTATCTTTTTCTAATAGCAAGAATAGAAGCCATACAATTTAGTTACATAATATCTTAGGACTTAAAATCAAAATAAAATTGATTATATTATTGAGAGAGATTTACCTTACAGTTATGAGTTTTGGAGTTCTTAGTACTTTTTGCAAAATGAATACTGCTGATCTATTCCACTTGCAATGGAAAATATTTCTGTCCACTTACATTTGAGAGAGCACACCAAATGTAGTTTGTTTGTCTGGGAGCCTTAAAAGAAAAGTGGAGTTCTCGTATGTCAGGGAGGTGAGGCAGGGTGAAAGCATCACTGAGATTGTTTGTGTGTCCTTTCTTGGAGGTGATAATGTCCTTTGGCTTATCAGAGGCAGGACCTGCTGTGGGGGGGGGACTCTTCTTTTTGTTTCTGGGGTTGCTATTGTTAAAATATGGTTTGGTAGGTGAGTGAGAATGATGCTGGTTATGGATTACTTTGAGTTAGTAGTTGTTAAGATGGGAATGTGGCTTCTATCTCTTCTGGAAAACTTGGTATGAGAGTCAGTGGAGTCTTGTAAAAATGACATAATGATGTTAAAGTATATATCATTGGTAACCTCAGGATATTTTGATACCTAGTTCATGACTGATGGGCTCATGGGGAGAGAGGAGAAGAAAAAGCAGCATTCTGCTGCTCATCTTGAATTTCTAAATGCCATAGAAGATCTACAAGAAATACAGAGGAAGAACTGAAATCCTTATTAGATAGTCAAAGTTACATGCTATAATAAATTTGGTGAAGTGATTCAGAGTCTTGAATATTTATATTGCCTTATTATTAGGAATGACATTGGTTTATCAAGGTTGTACATGATTGCTCTGAGGTCCAGACTGCAGTTCAATTTGAGTGTGGAAGTCTATGGGTAATGATTAAAAGGGAAAAATGGGATTTAATGGTGGTCCTACCTTATATGTAGCATGATAACTGTAAATGACAGAGGCGTAGCAAGAAGAAGATTGATTTTGCATTGGATGATCCTGATGAATGTCATCCTTTAGCATTTAGGGAAATGGGTGAAATATTCACATTCAAGAAAACATTGAGGGAGGGTGATTTTTCAGAAAGATGGAAAAAGGTAAGAGAATGGAAGTGAAAGAAGAGAATTGGAGAATTGCAGACAGTTTACCTAACTTAAATTCAAGAAAAGTGCTGGAGCTCACAGTCTTTGGCAAATACTTTGAGGAAAAAAAAAAATACAGGGCATTCTGATTGAGAGCAACTCTTGTCAAACTAGTCTAATTTAATTTTATAGAAGTGTCAGGCCTTGTAGATGTCAGGCAAGCTGTAGATGAGATGCATCTTGCCTTAAACACCTGAACACTTTTTTTTTGCATGCTGCACTTACAGTCAAGCAAGAGAAATACCTGGTAGATGAACCAGCTGCAAGCTGAATCAACCACTAGTTGGGGAACTGTGTAGACTAATTGTGTGAAGCGTCTGCTGTTGCTGTTGACTAGGGGGCTGAATGTGTTTCTAGAGGCTTTAGTTTGGGTCTGCTCAGAATACTTGCTCACTTTGTAGGTGATTGTGAGGAGGAAGCAGCAAGAAGAACTTTGGAGGACAGGATTAGGATAAACATGCTGGAGCAATAGTCTATAAATAAAGTTGGGTAAAATTTAGTAAGGACTATTGCAGTGTGCTACACTTTGGAATAATTAACTGCACAAATAGAAGGTGGAGGAACACCTGCTTAGACAAAACTGAAAACAAGGTTATAAAAACTGTATTGGATACTACACTAAATGTGAATCAACACTGTTCTGCTGTTTAAAAAAAAAATCAGATTTTAAACAGCATTACATTATGTTATGTATAACAGGATCTTGGCTGAACAGATGTACCAAGTTTGGGGCACTGAAATTCAAGAAAGATGGAATAAACAGCAGAATCATGAAGGTAAGAATAATATAGGGGAGAAGGAGGAGCAGTTACAAGGCCTATTGACACTAGGAGAAGCAGTGAGTTAAATTGCAATGAGAGAGATTCAGGTCAGATGTTAGGAAAGGAGTTTGGTGAGAGTAAGGGAGGTAACCTTATCTAACACCTGGGAACGGCTGTGGGGTCTGTGCTGTTGGAAGTCTTAGTTGGAGAAGTCATGTGGATGTCTGTAGCAGAAGTGATTGATCCTACCAGGGGCAGAGGCTGGATTAAATGACCTTTTGAGACCACCTTAGTGTCTTCTTGTTTTCTGGAAGGTTTTCTTTAACAAGAGGGGAAAAAAAAAAAAAAAAAAAAACCAAACCAAAAAAAGACAAAATAAACATCTGTGAGTCAATGAAAAATGTTATAAAGCAGTATTCTTTAGCGATATCCAGTGTGGCCTTTTAATATGAGATTACTCCTGGGATTTCTCACTCATCTGTTTACCAATTACTATCATTATCTTGATTGTTTTTTCCCTAGGGAAAAACAGAACAAAAACCCACCCTAACTCATGAAGTTTCTTAAGTGAAGAGAAATGTCAAAAATGTCATTAATTTGGGAAATTTAATTGCTGAGTCCTTTTCTTGGTCTTCCCTGCAGTATGTCATACAGTGTTTTACTCTAGTCTCTCAGAAAACAGTGCAAAATAACAAAGTGTATAAACTGTCAGTTTTCCGTTATCTCTATTGTTAACTGCATATTCTGTTTATAGGGACTTACTGTAGCATAGCATGGTCCACATATTTTATTATGCAGGAAGCAGCATTCTAGCTCATTTACATGACAGGGAACATTTTAAAAAAATGTTTTATGTTGAGTTACTGTCAAGGCAGCAAAGCACATCACTGGTAACTTTATTGCTGTTATCTAGCTAAATATTACTGACTTTATTTATTTAACCTAGCCTCATACTGTTGGGATAGGTATCACTATGCTTAAGAGATCTTTCTGGGTATTTTTATATTGACATTCTTCCTTTGTCTGCCTTTTTCAAATGGATGTGCATTAGGGGACAAAAGTTGTAAATTTTAAAATGCTAGATGGCACAGAGCAGAGACGAGCATTTTTCTGTAAAATGCATCCTTTTATCTTATTTGTTGCCTGCCTGCTTAAGGAAATGAGGCATATGCCATTACTTCATCTCTATCTGTGCTTTAATAGCTTATGGATCTTTTGGCCAATTTAAAGCAAGGTCTTAAAACTGTTGAGGTCTTGGAGGTAGTATGAAAATTGGTGTTGACATGGAGTAGGGACCCATGTTAATGCCCCCATTGTGAAGAAGGAAGGGAGGCTTCTGCTCTTATCACCTTTATTTTCAGTATGTATTGTTATAAGAAGCTAGATGCATCACTGTTTGGGAGAAAAGGGAATGAGATAAGAATCCTATGTTGAGGAGGCTAGGCATGGCTCTGGGAATGTTGGGAAGATATGGACTATTACAATGACAGATATTAGGAATAAGAAGGAAAACAGGATTGTGAGGGACATGGGAAACACCAGGCTAATTAGTTTAGCTGCTGAAAGAACAATAAGTTTAAGGTCTTTTACTTGTTCTTCTGTTCTTCAAATTGTTCCTTCTGTTGACTGAAATTGTCACAGATGATCAGATATTGACTGCAAATTAATCAAAAAAGACTAAAGTAATGTTTATGAGTTTCTGATGGTGCTTTGGTTACTGTACTGAAGAGACCTTCATAATATGGTATAGAAGATTTTGTGCCCTGTGTTCCATTTTCCTTCTGAAATTATTCCAGGCCACTATGGCTCTTCTGTGGTTGTATTTTCCCATTTCTTCTAGCCTTTCCTTTAAGAAATGTTATTAATCCCTTGTTCTTCAATGCTTGTTATAGAAGAATACTTGCTGGGGAGGGGGGCGGGGGTGGAAGTTAAGGCATGTTTGGAATTGTATCACTCATAGAAAAGTCCAGCCTTACAAATCCACAGATAAAATTAAAACTAGAAATAAGGCACAATGTGTTATTATCTATCCAGCACATGGTATTAGGCAGATTGCACATCTGGTCTCACTGGCTAGCAACCCTTGTATTACAACAATGTATATTACAAAGAATATTCTGAGTGAAAATAACTATTCTTACAAAAATTACTTGGAGGAGGGAAGATGTCTTGGGTGAAAGAGAACTGAGGTATTATATGTCTTGTATTTCACATTGTTTCCTCTCTGTGTATTAAGTATCAGCTGAGGTATTTTCAAAGTACTAACAAGTGATCCACATTTGAAAGAGTACCTGAGATATCTTATACATCAGTATGTGAAGTGTTTAAACTTCTCTATTTCATATATGACTTAATGGAACTTCATCATAATAGTTTCCTCATCTTTCTCCGAGATTGGTATGGTTCTACCCATTTACCAGGTGGAGGAACAGATATGGAGATGTCAACTGCTATAGCCAGGATTATGGATTGTTATATGCTCTGCAACTCATCTGAATCTGAAGTGTTTTTTACAGCTGTGTGCAGAAGTGTTTTGTGCAAGAATTGAGAAAATGTTTGGTCTGAAACTGACAAAACCTACCAATGTCAAAGTTTCTATTTTTCCCTCTAATTAAAAGATTTTACTTTCTTTTTTTTTTTTTTTTTTTTTTTTTTTTTAAAAAAAAAAAAAGAATAAAGACAAGGAGCAAGACTAACATCTTGGAATGATACAGTAACAAATTAATGAATAACATAACTCATCTGGAAAGTGTTGAACCCTCTGAATAATACCGGAAAATCATTGTATCTTTTCTTTGAGAAAGGACTGGAGATCTGATCTCTGTTCCGCAGGAAGATCTTCATTTTGTCCACCACTTAGTGTGAATTACTCACCATATGCCATGACTTAACTTTCAGGTATTCTCAAGGTGAATTGTGTTACCATTGCTCTTCATAGAGCAAACTGTCATAAAAGCATCTCTCCTGCAAAATGCATAATTCATGCTTATGATCTCAAGAGTTACATAAAATTAAGTCAAGGACCATAGTCCTCTATCTTAAAGATGTCTGGTTTCTAAACAAATCCATGACCATGAATAAGATTATTAGCTGTCCGGATGATGGGCACCCATGAATCCTTGAGTCTTGGATGACATAAACCCCCACATCATCACCTCTTCACAATGCAGCTCTGTATGTTGGTGACATTAAAAGATACCACTCACACTGGCGCAATAACAAATAATACAGCTGATCAGTAGTCCACATATTGAAGGTAATTCACAGTAATTTTTCATATTGTTCATGAATCTCACAGACTATGATAGGACTCTTGTGTTCAACTTTCCCAATTACTGCTTTGAAACTTCACAGTAAGATTGAGATTACTGAGACAAATGAAGCCTCATCTTTTATTCTACCTCAGATCATGCTGATATTACCATAAGGTTAATTAAATTGTATAGCCACAGAAGCCAAACACTAGATAAACATTATCATTTCAATTCTGGAGAGTATATGACCTCTGTTTACCTTCTTATCAAAAAATCCATGAAATCTATTTCCTGTGGCCATCATTCAGAATTGCAGAGAGCAAGACTCCTCAAATATGAGGGCAGTAATCCAGTCATATCAAAAGTGTGATTCATTGAACTCTGACTAAAGAGATAGTATGATATAATGAGGCCTTTTTTCTATTTCTCTGTGTTCCAGTGTGAACCGCCTAGCCTCAGTCAGCTAGTTTGTCTTGTGCTCCTTTTATGTTTTCATAACTTCTATAAGAAATTTTTTATACGAAGTGCTTATACTGGATATCAGCTCTGAGTTTATTCCTGAAGAAGCCTGCCTTTCTTCATTGAGCATTGAGGAGACACAGGAAGTCAGCTGCCTACGTTAGTGCCTAAGCTTCAGTGGTGTGAATATCCAGCCTCTCTGGAAACCAGACAAAAGTTCTAAGTTTTTCAAGATGGGCTTGTCGTACGAATAAATTTATTTTGGCCTTTGTGTGTGTGTGTATTGTTATTACATTTTGAAGTAGTGTCTGTACAGTAGTACTATAGTATCAGCTTGATGCAAGGAGTAGAAGTACTGTTAATTATTTCCTGTGATACCATACTGAGAAATACATGTTACCACATGTAGCTGAATGAAGTTTGTTGGAAACAGATGATGCAGATTGCAGGCAGGAGATGATGCAAAAAGCATTGGTAGAGGAGAGATGCAAGACATGTTGGAAAACTTACTGCTCAGGTTTAGTTGCTCCAACAGACCTGTGATAAATGCTGCGGTGGTTGTTGCAATATCAATCAAAACCTGGTAATTAAGACCATGAATGGTCCTTAATGAATTATTGTTAATGCTTTGACTATCTGATAACCCAGTATTAAACTAGAAGAACTTTCCAGAAACTTGCTTATGTCTGATTAAAAAACCGAAAAAGCTCTTAGAGGGAAGTCAACAACTAAATAAATCACTGGAAAGAGCATTCTTGGCTTCATCAATATGCTATACTCAGGGAATTTATTATGTGAGCAATAACAATTTCGTATATAGTCCCTGAGGAACCGTGATTGTTGAAGAGACCTCAGCTTCATTTCCAGCTGTATGAAAAAGTAGCAGGCAAAAGCATTTTGGGCAGATAACAAGAAGCCCAAAGTAAAATTATATACATCCCATAGGGAACTGGACCCATGATAGTCATGTAAAACTGCAGAATAAATCTGTCCTGTCAGTAGTGAGATATAGGTGAATCCAAAAGAATAGATCATGTAGCAAATTGATGCTGTAGTCATGAGCAGAACCCTGTCTTTAGGCATCCAGCCTGGAGTGCAACTTGAATAGATCATGCTGTCTCACTTTGAGTAAACTTATAGGAAGCCTGAAGGCTATTTGCGTTTTGTGAAGATCTGAGTGTTCTTTAGCGTTGTTTGTTTTTACTACATTTCAGGCTATTGGCCTGACCTTTAATCCTCAGTTGGCCTATCATTCAGCATTTGAAATACCTGTATACTTGGTTCAGCTTTATATGGGGTGATCACTTTGATCCTAGATCAAAGATACAAGCACAAAACTGTTTTAATGAAAATGTTGTGGTGTATTTTAGAGATAGGTTGGTAGAGTTTTCCAGCTTGCCTGATTCTGTCAGACTGTAGAAGCAAAGTCTTGAAAGTTAATGCTCTTTTCCTTTCTTTCCCCAGACTGCTGTTTACAAGTGCTGAAAATTGTTCATGTTTTCAGTGTGTGAAATGCAGCTCCCTTTGAACATATCCTAGGGGATGGAGCTGGGAAAAGGCTATCTTACTTAATGTCTAATTGAAGTCTTGTTGTTTTTTAAAGCTCTGTCTTTTGCTGCAGTGGAAAACTTCCAAGGTTTCTGAATTCTGAAGTTTGCAAGCAAAAGTTGAGCAGATTTCTGGGAGCCTGACTTGAGGGACCAAGATACTATGAAGTTCAGTCCTTTTAAATTTTTTTTCTTGCCTCTGCTTCCATATGAATTAAACAGTACAAACAGCCTGGTTGTTGTGTGGGTGGGTTTTTTGTTTGTTTGTTTTGTTTTTTTTTTTTGTGTGTGTGTGTGTGTGTGTGTGCAGTATGCTGTTTGGTGGGGTTTGTTTGTTTGTTTTATTTTTGTTTTTTTTTTCCCCCCCCAGGGTCCTGCTTCTTCTGAAAATGGATAGTATGTTCTTTGACATACAGCTTTGGTTTTGTGTGAGAAACTTTCATGCTAATTGTCTTCATTAGAAAAAAGACTGATGACTTTCCAGAAATAAGGTGTCCTGTCTGGCATACTAGGTACCACAGTTTGTCAACCTCTGTCTAATATGTGAATGCCACTAAGGTGTCAAATCAACGACTCATGCAAGTGTGATACTGAATGGGTGTTGTCAGCACAAGGGCAGCTCAGTATTGTATCTCAGGAACTAGCAGGTTGTTACTCCTATAAAGGTGAGGTGTTTGTAGCCTTGGAGCTGACAGAGGGTGGTTGTGGGGTTGGTTTGGTATTTATCAGCTTCCAGTGCACTCTGTTGGGGTAGAGTTCCATGGGAGCAGTGCCAAAAGTGAAAAGAAAACAGTGGTCTTCACTGGTAGTCAGAAGGCAAGACTTGAGAATGATCATTCCATGCTTGCCTTATTTCTTACATTCTTTCTCTGAGCATGAGCTGTTTTCTGCTGCTTTAGGTAGCCTCTTGATCTGATCCAGAAAATAACACTGTCTGAATGATGTTTGGGAGGTTTATCACCTGTGCTGGGTCTGCTGTCTTGACCAGGACCTGATCTGGAGTGCTGGATCTCAAGGTTGTAGGACCCTAATAGATCACAGGGATATCATTGCTACTGCTTTTCCTGGTCAGGCTGTAATCTGCTATGAGGTTGTGCTTTCAGCCTTTATCATTTTGGCCTCTAGGAATAGGGCCTCTGAGCTGGATATTGATCTTTGTAACACTCAGGCCTGTACTACCGTTGGGACCTTGCCAGTTTAACTTTAGGATATCACCACTTACGAGGTACAGTGCAATTGCAGTCCAAGAGGTGGTTGTTAGCACTGAAGTCACCTCACATGTATTGAGTAGGTAAACTGATGGAGTGCTTTGGACTGGGCAGTGCATGCTGCCAGAGAAAGGCCAGGTGGGTCCATTATGTAGCTTCAGGGCCGTGTGCTTCTTTATCCAGTCCAGCAGCACTGTCATTAAGTATGGGGCTGGCCATATCACCCTGTCTTTCTTTCCCTTTCTGCCACAGTAGCAATCTGCTCAAATGAAATTATCACTCACTTGCTAAGGGTGAAGCTCTGAGTCCAAGACAAATGTTCTCCCAACCTCAGGTAGGGTTGCCTTTGTTGCAGCTGGTGGCTGTGTTCAGACTGCAGAAGCTGTGCTTCTGGAACCTGTCTTGGGACATACTTGGGACCTGTGCCTCTCAGAATTTGCAATTACTCCACACCAGGTATGGAGGAGTGGCCAGAGGGTCTCTTCAGTAACTTCTCACATTGGAGATTGGATAGTACACAAAGTATGTGAAGAAACTGAATTCAATAGAGGAGCAAGACAAATGTCTCCCCTTTGATCCTGTTTCACCAAAGGATCAGTAAAAGTCAGTGGGACTTTACCTCAGGACATTGGTTCAAAATTCTCATCTTCAAATGTAGTATGTAATACTGAGACTAGGAGAGACCCACCACCTGCATGAGCTTCTTCAGACGGGTTTTGCTTCTGAAGTAGCGGGTCTCTTACAACACTGAAGTTGTTATTGCTGTGTTTAGTTCGTATGCTTTTTTTACTGGCCTTCAGTTTGGTTTTTGTAGGGGTAGAGAATCTATAGCTAAGTGGTTATTTATTTGAATCTTGTTGTGTTTGTCAGTTATTGTGCAAAACAGAATGTACGATGCTGAGCATGAGGGCAGAATTTTTCATTAACTGTCTTAAACCCAGTGAACCTCCCCAGATAATCCCTCTCCTTCCTGACTTCGTGGGGAAGAAAAATAAGATAATTGTGCTTTCAGTGATGTCAGTATAAATATTTCAGAATTTAGATGAAGAACAGTTGAAACTTGTTCTGGCTTATCTCTATGCTTATTTCTTCTAGATTTGATTTTTCTGCTTTGTCTTCTGTAGCAAAAGCAATCTTTAAGCTTTTACCCTGCTCCTCCCTCCCCAACACCTTCCTGAGCCTTCTCTCTCCCTCTGGGTATTCTATTTGTAATACATGTTTTTGTTAGTTTTACTTTTGAAATGGGATCACAGGTTTGGTGATATTGACTGAACACATAATTAAAAAACCGTACCATGGATAGGCTTTGTGTTTCACATTATTGAAGCAGTCTACAAAGATCACCAGTTAGCTAAAGCAACTATGAAGTATTCCTCTAAGAGATTAAAAGGTTACTTAAAAATATGTTTGTATGATTAAGAATTTTAAATCAGTGCAGTCTCGTATTCACAAATGATAATGGAAGCAGGAGTCAGGATTGATCATTGGATTTCAGTGCTGCTCTGCATCTCAACTGTTTTTATTTCCAACATAACACATTTGAAGATCACTTTGAAGTTATGGTATCAAGATACATCTTTTTCCACTGGGTAACTTTTGGAGTAGGCCATGGCTTGCAAAGATAAGCTATAAGCAGGAGCTGCCAAACTTTTGTAGTTGGTACCTTTCCCCCCCTCTATTTGAATGTTTTCATGGGACTCTCTCAAAATATTAGCTGATTGTTCTTTGTCTGTAAACAAGTGGGTAGCCCCAACTTTATAATACTCTTCCTTTTGTGTGTAACAACATATATAACAATGTGCATTGAGAGAATATGTACTTGAATGTTAATTAAATTCAAAGGTTTCTGTCTTTCCCCTAATAGTACTTCTTGTTAATGAGATAGATGAGTCTGCTTGGAGTCACAAATCTGTTTAGGAGCAGTGGGAAGTTTCAGACATAAAAGTAGCTCATTCTCAGTACTCAGCAGGTTACTGTACTTGGTTTTAACAACAGCTTTTCCAGAAAATTCTGATTCATGCAGATATGAAGAAGTAGAAGAAGCTTTGTTGGAACATACAGTGAAAAGGTAATGTACATCCTTATCTCATTGCATAACCAAACTACTTACAGTTGTTGTCTTCCTGTAATTTCAGTAATTCATCACAAGGGCAGCCATGTATCTTGTACAACTCGTAGTTCTGTGGTTTTTGTTGATCTGTTCTTCAATAATATGAACATAATATTCTTCTAATGTGAGGACCATCCTCAGGGAAGAATGCTTCACATATGATCTTAAGTTTGAACAGCTGTCTGAAAAGCTTTGATTAAGCTGCATGGGTGCTAGTATCTTTTAGAACTGCCCTTTCAGGTAATTTTCAGGTTCAAGTAAGCATTGCATCAGCATGTCCTAGATTCACATTGTCCAAGGTATCATTTATGACTGTAAGAGTGAGGGGAAGTGAGCAGCCTGGCTTGAAGATAGTGGGGTTGTTGCTCTCTAGCACATACGACGGGTTTTGCTAATCTAGGGAGAAGGGCTTTAACCTTGGTTTACCAGGAAAAGGAGAAAGAAGCCCAAAGAGAAGTGGATGAATGAGGGCCAGAGAAGTACTTAAATGGCAGAATTATAAGTGAGCCTTTTACACTTTCCCTGGTGGCCCATCTCAAGTACCTGTACAGAAACACATAATGCATAGGGAGCAAAGAAGAGGAATAAGAAGTCTGTGTACCATTGCAGTACCTTTTTAGGGTCACAGAAGTGTGGTGTGGGATAGCTCACACAAATGGTGTGCTGCAGTGGATGAATAGAGACTCTTTTGGAAGTACCAGCTGGTACAATGGAAGAAAGGCTTGTGCTCCACACCAAATAGTGGCTTGAATTTGCAGAGCCAGATTTGCTTTGGAAGGACTAACAAAATGGCCAAGATCAAAGGACAGTCCAACACAAATACATCTCAGTGAGCATCTACTGAAGACTGTCTGATCAAGGGAATTGTATGACACCTTCTTTAAAGAACTGGAGGAAGCTTGATTGAAAACACTATTTCTTGCGAGTGACTTTGACCTGTTCATCATCTGTTCACCAACTGACTATTCTCCATCTAAGAACTAGTTATTTGGGGTTTGGGTTTGGGTTTTTTTGGTTCTTTCTGCTTCTTTTGGGAAATTGGTTCATGCAGATATACTACATTAGGTCAGACCAGAAATATGATGAGCTCAGTCTGTTGGTGGCCTATAGTAGGTCCTTAGAGCAGAGTGAATATACACAAGCCTGTATTTGTATTTCTCCAGGACAGTCTCTTAGCCTTTTGTGATTTGCAGCTCAGAGTTGTTGTCTGTTAGAGGTGAATAAGTCTTTATAATACAATTTCATAGAAGTGCTCTGCACAGACACTTTCTTCTTGTATTTCTTAATACTTTGTCAACACCTATAAATTTAGCATATCCAAAGAAAGGCAAAAACAAGTTGACAGCAAAGGCATGGATAAAATTTAGGACTGACATTTTTGCAGACACACAATTCCCTTTAAAAACTGAAATCTGTTAAAGAAATTGAGAACATCATATTTGTTAATCAGCATTGTGTTGTCACTCTCCATATTTATTATGAAACACATTTTTATAACCATGAAATAAATGAGTAAATGAATAAATAAAAAAGAACTTGGCTGTGGATGAGTAATCAAAGCAATTCAGCCAGCTGATTCATACCAGATGTCAGCAGATTTTTATTTTAAACGATGAGTAAGGCATTTTGAAATTTATCTTTACTTTGATACTCTGGGTGAATATTTCTACTTTTACTGCTTCTGATTCTTTTACCATCTGAATCAGTGTTATAAAAATTGTAAGAGGAACACAGAGTATTTTCATTTCTCTTGTGCTAGCATATTACCATATACTGGAAGTGGGCACAACCAGGGCTACTGTTGAATCTTAGTTAAAGGACAGCATTGTCAGCCAATTTATCGCTCATTCCTGCACTGTTTGAAGACTTACGATTTTCTGACATTGGATAACGGACATCGAAAAGTAATGACGATACCCTCTTTCTGAAGACATTTTGCTTCAGAAGAAGGGTTGATAGGCAGAGTCTGCATTTTGAAAGTATTTGAGATACTGTATTGTATGCCTGTATATCCAAAGACAATCATTAAATAAACAGTACCCTGCAAGTGAAGACCTGCATAAAAGCCACTTACCTTTTAGTTCTACTCTTTTACGTAATTCTACATAGTATTTGTAGTGTGAAAAATAATCCTGTAGTCCTCAGCATTATTTGTGTGTGATTGTCTCGTTCCTTTATCTATTATTTGGACAGGTTTGAAAACAGAATAAGGTAGAGACGTTACTTTCACTATTGCCTATGCTAAGATGTGATGATCAAGTTGTGCCTTTAGGTAGATTTTTTTTCAAAACCTGTTAATAAATTTGGGACAATAACAGTCACACTATTTTTCCTTCCAAAACACTTCAGGCATACACAGGGCTCTGAGGGCAAAAATGACAGGTCTTGTGCCAAAGCGTGCAACTTGGTAAGCACACTTGGTGTGTTTTAAGTCTAGTGATCACAGATGCCCACCTGTAAAGGGGGGAGCCTGCTGCCTGTGAGGTGCTTACTGCACTGTTAATGTTACTGAGGGTTTCAAGGTCTTTGTGCCTGCTGGGGAATGCAGATAACTGGTTCAGTGGAGGGTGAGAATGGATGATAACAGTACAAGTTCTGTGGCATTGAAATGATGTTGAGTTGATCTCCTTTTTATGTACACCAAACAGGTGCATTTAGCATCCTTTTATTTTTTTTTCTTCCCCCTACCATTGTTCTGTGTGCTTGCACATCGCTCTCCCATGCTCCCATGTTAGTTGGTATCTGACAGTTCTGGAAAGATTGATGAGGTATCTTTTTGAAAGGTTGTGCCAGAGGTTTCTCTAGCCCACTTTGTACTTCCCTCACAGTGCTGCAGTGATTTTGGCTGACAGGCTCATGGCAGAAGGGTGTTTTCAGGCAGATGAAGCCACTCTTGAACGATAATGGACCGAAAGAGAGGGAGCAGCCACAGAAGAGAATTAAAAATGGTTATTAAATGCTAATAGTTCTTTCTGAGTGCCTATAGAGAGTTTCACCACCGCTTATTTGATACAGAAGACCTCAGTGTTGAATAAAATTGTGAAGTTGATTTTTTTATTAAAAAATTGGGTTTTTCAGTCATTACTAAACACTCCAACTTTCAGTAGATCTTTACAACTTGAGGTAGAGATTTGTGGAAAAAAGTTTGAAATGCCATGGAAGTGGGATTAATAGGTGCTTTGACAAAATTTGAAAATATACTTGATGAAAGTGAAGGTGGTGAAGACTGATCTTTCAATTTAGTCTCAGAGAATTAAAGTTTTCATTTTGTTTGCATCTCACTATTTAGATTTAGGGAGAGATTAGTGCCAGACAGGGCTTCACTCAAACATCCTATCTACTTTCCATCTTACCAAAAAAAATCACTTCCAAAATTGGTTGCTGAAGACCAGATATAAGCTTGATGCATTCACAAAGAACCCGGCTGTTCTGCTGACAGAGCACCAAGGCATTGCTTTCGAGGGAGCACATCTTCAGTCTGCCTTAGCTGCCAAAGCTGGTCACTTAGGCGTTAATGATGGATGATGTTTTGCAGGTATTGTCCTGGTTTAATAATAAACATTCTTAATTCTCAAATGTAAGTATTTTAGAGAACAACAGTGAAAGAATTTTATTTCGTGTAGGGTTTTGTTTATTTGTTTGTTTTTTCCCCTTTTCCTCCCTAGATTTGTATGTGCTGGCACCTGTAGCTGTATGGGGAAATACTCAATTGCCGTGGTGTTTTTCAAGAGCAGACATGTGGTAAAAGTATGCTGAGAACTTCTCCGCTTAAAAAGATGACTTTTCTTGCTGAATTTTATTTGCATTTCTGTTTAGCTGTTCTGGATCTTGAGAGACATATTTAAGGAGGTAGAAATCAGCATTGCTGCTTCCAAAAAGCTTCAGTGAATATTTTTTCAATTCTGCATGCTCCTGAACAGACACTTGCATTTGTGACTCAGGATGGGCTGGCTCATGAATGAATTCAAGTTAACTAGTTAAGTAGAGACTGCAGTTCTTGTTTTTATTCAGAAAATGCAATTTTTTAGAAAGGGCAAAACATTTTTCTTTTGAAGCAGCAGCCAAGGTGTGGATAGACTTTCTATGTGTGTATGTTTATACACCACAGTTTATAGGCTACATACAGCTCTTCCCACTCAAAGTGGCAATGTCTTATTGTGTTAGACATGTAGCCTTGCAATCCAAATATCCTATTCTGAAATCCTTGGTACAGAACAATATTGAGTTGTAAAATGTAGATTTTGTGATACCTTGCAAAACCAATATTATAAACATAAATTAGCTAAACATTAAGTTTTCAATAGCTTGTTAAATAAGAGCTTTTTTGGTTGAATGGTTTGTTAGATTTTGTAAGAGTTCTGAAATAAAAATATCCACTGCATTTTCTTAATTGATTATGGAAATTAAGTACAACTTAATGTAATGCTAGAGAGAAAACAAATCTAGAAGCAACAGCTCACCCCAAGCAGTGGTCTGATGGAAACTAAACATTTTGAAAACAACTTAGTGTTATGGGAAGAGAAATCATGCTCAGCACAGTTCCTTTTTGCCACGTTGACTGGCATCTGCTCTGTGGGGAGCAATTTGCCTGTCCTGCCAAGGAGAAAAAAGTATGGTAACGCACTGGCAGCTGTTAACGGCAGTGACTCAGCTGCCAGAGGGATATGGAGAGAAAACATCAATTCTACAAGCAGAATTATATAAAAGCTCTATTCCTTTTAGTTAGGGATCTTATCCTTTACTGTTTTGAAGTGCTCAGCATCAGAAGACACAGATGGGATATTCTGCTATTGTTTTGTGGGTATCTCCTGTTTCTGAATCTATATGGCTGTTGCAAGCACAGCTGAAGAGCAAGCTAGCTGACATTTAAGCAGAGCATATATTGACCACTGGTTTTCCTTCTGTATTGCTGCTTCACAGAAATACTGCTCTCCAGCGTTGTCTGAGGGAAAAGATTTAAATATCCATTCATGTCTTTGACTGCAAGTTTTTGAAGTCAGTTGAATTGATAGTTATCTCTTGCTAACTTTTCTCTCTCTGACTTGTATTTGAACACTGCGTGGCTGTAATGAGTAGAAGGTGATAAGGCCATTGCCAGGCAGGCACCATATCTGTCCATTTAACAGAGCTGAGATTTGATTCTGCTGCTTCTGGCATTATTGTGGGTGTGGGTTTTTTGTGTTTTGTTTGTTTGTTTTGTTTTGTTTTGTTTTCCCTCTCTTCATCATTGTTCCTTTGTGGCCTGCCATGACTCAGGTGTCGCCAGTCACCGTTAGTGCTAAGGATTTATGAGCCAGCTTTCATAGTGGGTAGCACATTCCTGGTGAGCATTAGATGTATGAAGGGTGCTGAATTATCACTCAATGCTGGTGTGGTCATGAAAAGCATGTGGATGCATTGTAGGGACTGATTATTTCTCAAGGAATCCATTCCCAAGCAAGGAAATACTGAGGAAATATTATTAAAAAAATTAAAATATTAACAGTGGTTATTTTTCAGTTAAACTTCAGAGAAAGTATAACAGTATGACTCCCTCATCAAAGTACCCTCAAGATAAATCCAGTGTTACAGTAGAGGAAGAATTTTTATTGACTCCACTTTGAATTGTTGCTTTTTTTATGCCTGGCTAATCCTGGGGATCACTTGAGCAATGTCAAAGGAAGCTCGACAGAAAACAGTGTTAGTGTGTTGTTCTTAAAGTGATGGTTTTTATCAGGTGTTTTATCCTATGTTAGACTCTTGAATAATTCCCTGGTGTAACAAAATATAAAATATTCTTCTGGCTACTTATTTGTGTGTTTGCATATTTTTTTTTTTTTTTATTTTTGTGACACAATAAAATAGACCATTTTCTGAGTATTTTGTATAATGGCAGTGCAGAATGTTATGACTCTATCTACTTGGCAAAATGTCTTGCTGAGATATAAATAGATTTCTAATGACTGTCAGGCTCTGTGCCTAAGAAATTTCGTTGTAGATATCTCATTACAGATCTAACATGATCAATAAAATAGCTGAAATATTTTGCAAATGCAGGAATATTTTTTACATCAGTAATGGCAAGGAAAATACCTACCAAATGCATAATTTGAGGCTGATTTAAAAACTGTAATTTATCATAATTATCTACGTATTATAATGGCAAAACACACTTAATTGCTTTTGACTGGACTGGTATTATGATGAGAAGGAAAGTTAACAGCAGATGGCCCTACTGTCAAAACTGTAGTCTCTTAACCCAAAATGAAGTAGCAGACTGAACATAACATGTTTCTGGCTCCTTATTCTGATTTTTCAACAGTAAGTATGAACTAGCATTTGGTGGGGATGTGAATGTTTACAGAGCAATAGAAATAGTCTTAGACGGGGACAAAAATAGCAAAGAAAACTTGACTAGATAGGATTCCTCATTACATTATGACTTTATAAAGGATATTAAGTTGTTTAAAATATTGAACTGGGCTGGAAAGCAAATTATTTCCAAAATATTAGAATCTATTATTACACTGTTTTCTGCCCTTTTATCACCATATGTGCTTCTTCTACTTCCATACAGCAATGAAAAAAAGTGGTTAATCTTCTATACCTGTCTGGCTGTGAACAAATAAATTAGCAATTGAAAAACCAGATAATTTTGCAGTGCTTCAAATAAGTTCAGCTTTGCTGCATCAATTGCAATATGCCTGAAGGATTTGTCTTATATTAATCACAATGTGCCTGCACAGATGTGATGCTGTAAAATCCCAGCATTTCCACTCACAGAATGCTTCAGAGAATTGAAGAATTTAAGATTACATTTGTACAAAGTTAAATTACAGAATAGGGGAGAAAAAGGACTTTTTTCTTTCTTTTTTTTTTTTTTTTTTTTTTAATGTCTAGCCAGAGAGAATCACAATAAGCAGGTGGTATGTTATACTGCTGGATGGTCAATGAAAGTAAATTAGCTGCTTCAGTTGATAGAAAAGAAATGCTGGTCTGATCAGCTTAAATAAAGGTGACATGTTATTTGTGAAATAATACGAATACCAAAATGTGGTTTAACCCCAAAGTTTGTTTGTATGTATGTATGTGCATTTTGTGTGTGCTTCATGTTACAGATTTTATAACATTTAATCTAGACTAAAATAATGGGAAAATTTATTAGAAAACAGAACTCATTACAGGGAGAGATTTAATATTTGCTTTGTGTCGGAATAGATCTTGCTCATATGTACCCATTGGTGGGACAATGTGATTTGTTCATTGTAGTAACAATATGTAAAAGGAAAACAATGGGACAAAGGTATTTTGCACTTAAACATTTTCCCCTTTTGTAATACAAGCATAAGACAAAGATTTTAGAAGATATCCTTTTGTTTTAAGGGCTAACTGAAATAAATTATTAGATTTGTTAGATCCTGATTAAATATTAAGACATAAATGATCTAGTAAAAACTGTTTTAGACTAACTGTTAACACTGAGATGATGCGTATTTCTATATGTTAATATTTTAAATCTTTTTCAATACATCATCATTTGGTATTGTTGTTTCTGAAAACTGACAGCCAGTTGCCAGTTACAATCTGTCTTATGGCTATTTCAGGAGGCAGTTAGTTTTATAATGTTTAAGTTTGTCCCTTAGGCGGTTTAATCTAGACCCTTGTTTCAGCTAATGTAGGTACACAGCATAATAACATCTTTTACAGTGTTATGTAGGTATACAGGGGGGAGTCAGACTTTCTGTGCTCTTTCAAAACTTAAACAGGTATACTTTGAATAATTCACAACACATACTAATAAACTGTATGCAATTAGTATATATTTTTGTCTAGCCTACTGTGTCTTAGTAGACACAAAGATAGGTACTCTTGGATACTCTTAAAATCAGTTGTACAAAAGCTTGTCATATATTTCCCATTCCTTATTTTTCCTTGGAATCATCCTTGTCTTTGTAGAAGGCTCTCAAGATAAGTTTTATTTGAACTTCTAGTAATGTGATATTTTGCTTTTGCCCCATGCTGGTCTTCTGAGCATCGTCTAAGAAGGTTTCTGTGATCCAAAGTGAAGTTCCAAGTTCAAATTAATTAAAATATCTCATTATTTATATCTGATTCATGTACTGTAGAGGTTGTTTGGGAGGCTTTAATGAATAAAGTTCGAATTAAAATGAGAAAAACTTAATGATTCACTTATCTCCTGCTAATATTTTCCTAAATTCCCTTACAAAATATTAATGCAGTACAGAGGGGTCTTGAAAATAGGTTGAAGAGCATAATTTCACAGGAGTTTCTAAACATTTAGCTGCTAAGATATATTTTAAAATGGATGCCTTATACAATTCTGGCAACATTCTGACTGGTGATGGAGAACCTTATTTCTCATTCCTTCTGAGCAGTTTTGCTACATGCTTTTGCACTCCAAAACCTAAGCAAAAAGGTTAAATCCATTTGCAAAAATTCATTGATTTTGATGGTTTAAAATTTTGCCTATAATACTATTATTTTTTGTGTGCCTTAATTTTTTTTTATTACTTTTTTAGCCCCTATTGAACTTCTAATTCACTTTTATTTATTGTTCATCATAATCTTTTCTCTCTCATCATAAAGACTACATTCTCTGTATCTTTATGAGTCAGCAGAGGGGTGAACTGTGGAACATGTGGTAACTATCAAGCTTCTGAAAACCTTTCTGTAAAAAACCCACATTTTTTGTTTGTAGCAGATTGACAATTGAATGCTTGAGGAGTGAAAACAGAGTAGAAAATCAGGAAGGTAGTGAAAGACTAGATATAAAAATATGTAAACATTCTGAATGTGACAATAAAACAATGAAAAGAATCATTGCAGCAAAATTAAAACAGTAAGGAAGGAAGTCACTTCAAAATTATGGCTTGACATTTTTAGCCCAGTAAAATGTTCTGGCGTGGGTTAAACGGTTTGATCTTGCAATGATGGCTTAGGTCTGGAACAAAGGAGTAGTAATCTCCAGCAGTGTGCATTTGTAGGGAAGTCTGTCTTCTTCATGTAACTAATCAGAATTAAATATCCTCGTGTTTAGCTTCTTAAAGTATGTATAGTCACATTCCCTCTGTTTTAGCCTTGAATAGTATGCAGCTCTCTTCCTCTGTAAAATTATTATTCTTTCTTCAAATATGAAATCATGGTTTAACTATGAAAAAACTAAATTGCTGTTTTTTATTGCTGCAAACTTATTAAGTTGGGTGTTTGTGTTTTTTTTTTTTTTTTTTTTTTTTTTTTCTATTGCTTACACCTGAAAACAATACTTATTGGAAATGAGCCTTAAGTTCTTAAAGGCTTGGAGGTCGGCACTGTGGTGTTGCACATGGCAGCAAACCAGCAGATTTTGGCAATACAGACACAACATAATGCCTCTAACATTTTTCTTTTTCCTGTTGGAACAGGCAGGCTCTGAAGGCCTGTGTTGACAGGTGATGAGATCTAATAAGCAAGGGGAGAAGGGGTGGATGGGAATGAAAGAATAAGGGAATATCCATATTCATTATTTAATCAAAATTCTCTTGGAGAATTCCGAGAATGCTCCATCCTTGCTTCAAAAGCTTCTCTGTGATAGCTGTAAACAAATTACCTTACGAATAACTTCTTAATCAGGGAAGAGTAGAGATGTTCTCTACTTGATCTCTCCCTTTGGGTGGTCTCAGTCAGAAAGCAGCAGCCTTCCTCCTGATGGCTTGGCTTCAGAAAAGCTACATGGTATTATGCTGACAGCTGTAGACCTCTTTTTGTTAGGGATAACAAACATCCTGTGCTGAGGACAGCATCAAGCCCAGCTTGCAGTATGCCCAATTAGAGAAGCTAAAATCTCATTTGTTTCACCATGGGAGTCTCTGAAAGCACACCGTTTTGGCCTCATTACGGTATTTTTAACTTTACAAAAACAATTTCATTATGGAAATTAAAGAAGCTCATTTAGTCTTAGCATTTATGCTGAACTTAATAAATTCCACAAGTATGTCAGCTGTCCTAATACGCAGGCTTTTTCTTCTTTAACTCAGTAAAAAGTTGTTTTAAAAACTATTTGCAGAGACTGTTTCATAAATGAATGTGCCATTTTGATATACAGGTTATTTATTATTAAAAAGAACAAATTTCTGGACTCTGTTGTAGGTAGTTTTTCATCGTTGAACATCTGAGCATTGACCGGCATTTACTCTCCTGACACCCATGTAATGATGGTCAAGTCTGCAGTTTTCCTCCAGGTACTTGAGATATTTTTATATCTGTGATGTTCTAAAATGTAATTTCCCTCATATGAATCTTGAAATCTTCCATGGTTCAGTACAAATGACAAGAAGTAGAACAGTGCTTTCCTAGGAATGCACTAAAAGGTAAGGATCTTGGTTCAAAGTTGTGCAGGAAAATCCCACCAAGGATATGAAATTAGTTGTGGATATATCTTCTGTATGTACCTTGAGAGGCTGTTTATGCTTTTCTAAAATGTGAAGAAGGGAAGAGGAAAACTATTTTCCCATAATGTAAAAGTGAAATAGAGATGCTGACAAACATATCTATTATCTAAAGATGTTTGCTGATGAGAGAGAGGCCACAGAGATCATTTTGTCAGTCCACAGTCAAAAGTATTTGCAAACAATACTGAAAAATGGATAATCAAAATAGGAAATAGTGCAAATTTGCTACTATGCTATGTAAATACTTTGGTTTGTCATAAAGTAGGGAGCCTAGAAGGACCATTGTTAAGTGACAGGCTGGATTCTTGATTTTTTAATTGTTTTTAACTACCCTTTTTGTTTTTGAGTCTTCCAAATGGAAAGAAGAGAGATAAATCTATGGTTTTGATATTCTTATTAATGCTTTACCTTCTTTAAAGTGGTAGTAGTGTAGGACACAATCAACAGAAAATCCCGACAAATCGAAGGTTGTGGGGTCCAATACTCTACCTAAGATAGCTTTATTATAGCGTTCACAAATTATAATATAACTTACATAAAATGAGCAGAGGTGAGAGTTGTGAGGAGGGGTGGTTACAGTACGTAACATTTTCAGGAACAGAACAGTTGTGTGCTTTTGAGTAGAGTGAGTGTATGAATGGGAATTTTAACCTGAGTGAAAGGTATGGGCAGTGTAGTGAGTGGAAAGGAGGATACATATGCATGCATGTGTTATGAGTATGCAAGCATGTTCAACATACTTATGTGTTGAGCTGGTGAAGTAATATTGCCAGACACATCAGCAAGGGAGGGTGAGGAGAGGCTAATGTGAAAGCTTATTGCATATGTGAGCTGTGCCATATTGTCTGGGCACATTTTAATCAAAGTAATATAAACCTTCATGAAAATCATGATAAATGTATCTTAATTAAATATCCAATTTGGAAGTAATATAGGTTTACATGTGTGACTAGGGGAGAGGCTTCACCAGATTTCCCCAATTTTTTTCCCAAATCTGCCTCTCAAACTATTTTTTTGTGTTCTGTCTTTTTTCAGACTCAGGGGTGGAGAGGTATCTGTAAGAGTTCTTAATATGATTTTACCCAAGACACTCTGCTGTACTCTACTACATAAGTCAGTGAAGAGCTGTCGGATGATAATGTCTTTTAGTCCCTAGCAATGCAGGCTAGTGATTGGATGCCTTGAAGTACAGGTGAAAAGGCTGTTTATCCCATTAACTACATGTGAAACGCTTTAGTCTCCCTGAAATGTTTCTTAAAGGTGAAATAAATCAATAAAAGGAGGCTGTCATAACTGTGCAGTTAGTATATAGTTTTGAAAACAAACTAAATTGATTGTAAGCATCTGTTTTTATGTATTTTTCTCCCTTGGAATATGTCCCAGTGGCTTGTTCTTTGTTAGAATGATCCCGTTTACTTAATAAGCTATAAATATGTTGAGCTCAAGTCAACAAAGGTGTTTTCAACGTACACGGCATTATAAATAAACCAAATATTTTCTTCTGTCTCTTAGGGGCAGCAATAGGAGAAAGCTAATCAGTGCCAGTGGGGCACCTGAGGCTTTTCTGGTCTCAGGTGCCAAATTCTTCTTTCCTGGTGCTGGCACTGCTGCTACTACTCCATTTTTTCTCACTTTTGTAGGCAGGAGATGGAAGGAAATAAGAATGAATGAGACAGAGGTAACCTCATTCCACTACTCTTCATCTTTCCTCTACTGTCACTAGAACTATCCCATCAACTTCCTCAAATTCCTTGTTTTAAGATTTATTTAGACTGGTGAGGGGTGTCTGCATCCAGTTTAACTAGCTGAGTCATTTTTCAGACAAGTATCTGTCTAACTTGCTTCAAAAGTGGGTGGTGTTTAGCAGCCATAACAACTTGTTTCTCCTGTAGTTTGCTTTTCCAGTGAAGCCATGGCATTTTCCATAGTTATAGTGTGTGTTACATTTTTTTGTTTGTTTGTTTAACTAAGGTGATGCAAAAGACTGTGAGAATGTTCTGCTTCCCTTAAAATGATTGCATTTCAGTTCCTCAGAGGTGCTTTTTCTCTTCTGAAACACCAAGTCCTTATGTTTTTGAGAGCTGAGGTGGTGATTTCATGATATTCCTTTCTATTTTTGTCTCCTCAACAACGTGATATGAAGTAGAAGCAGGTGCTTCTGCTGACTCTCCAAATAAGTGAGCATAAATAAAAACATTAAAACAGAGGATTGGTGCAATTGGTTAGCCTACAGTTGGCATGCACCCGGTATTCTCTTAAATTACAGATGCACAGTCTCAATCTCTGTTTGTTTTTTCTTTGGAGATACTCAAAACTTGACTGAACATGGCCCTAAGTGACCTGAAGCAGCATAAATTTGGCCTGGCTTTGAGTGAGGACTTGGTCAAGATGACCTCCACAGGTCTCTTCCAACTCAAATTATGCTGTGATTCAAAGTCTCAGTAGGGAAGGACTAGAAGATGCTGGACATCCCATTCCAGTGGCTAGTTTTACTGGAAGCATAATTCTTCACCAAAACTTGCTTTAAACTGCTGGGAGAAGCAGGACCACAAATAAGCAGTGACCTGAAACTAATTTTGTGAACTCCTCATGGTCCTGAGCCAGAAATGCCACCAAAAGCACAGCAGTGTGCTATTCCTTTTTCTCTTGCTCTTGCTGTTTTTTTTTTTTTTTTGTTTGTTTGTTTTTGTTTGTTTTGTTTTGTTTGTTTGTTTGTTTTTGTTTTGTTTTGCTTTGTTTTGTTTTGTTTGTTGTTTTTTTTTTTTTTTTTTCCTCCTTTATCTTTCTCCTGCTCTTCTGCTTTTCTCTGTGTACATCCCATATCTCTACCTGGCTAATGTACCAACCATTGTGTAGCCTCATTGTGAACAGATCAGGGGACTGATCTATCTGAAAAATACATTTTTAATTGGCTGAATTTTAGTTGGATTGTCTTTTTTTTTAAATTCTGTAACAAAACTTGCCTGAACTGCAAAAATGTGTGAGGGCATAGATGTCTTGGGAACAAACACATATGGGAAATTTGTAATATTTTGATTTTTTTGCTATATGTATTATAAAACAAGTGGTAGTCTTGGAGATCTTGATTTATTAATATAAATCTAAAGAAGAGAATGAGATTCCTGTTGAGCCTGAATAATGGTAGTCTTCAGTCATTTGGTATCCTCTGAGACTTACTTTGTTCACTATGTCAAATGTCATTTTATGTGTTAGAAAACATCAGGACTCCATCTTGGATAAACTGCATTAAAAATGCAGTTTCTATAGCTTTCTTTCGAAGCCAATTAAAGTGTAAAGCTGAAATAATACAATGTGGTTAAATTATAGATCAAGCAGTTGTGCTGATGTATCCTTGAACTGTACTCAGTCCATTTTATGCTATTATAAACTACTGAAACAGTATGTTTACTTCCTTTATAAATCAAGCAAATCTTGTTTTTATTGCAGAGAGTGGGAGGTGAGGTAATAGTGGAGTGGGAGGATAATTTAGAATAGAGGTACCTGCAACATGCAGATACAGTGCTCCAGAGTATTATGATATGTTATGTTCCTTTTGAGAAGTTGTTTGTAATGATAGTTAATAGCATCCCACAAAAGGAAGCAGACTGTAAGTATGCTGAAATCCAATGAAAGTTGAGCTATAAAGTTCAGGATCATTTATATCGGATGAGAATCTTAATAGGAGGGCGATCAACAATTTTGTCAGGAGCTCAGTCCATAATCCTTCAATTTCTTGGAAGATAGCAAGTGGTCTGACCTGGCTATTTGCTAGGAGAACTGTATATTTGGTAGTTATCAGAAACTGAAAGGGCAATAATGTAGAAAAAGAGTTGGAGAAAAGATAGTAATTCTAACTGGTAATGAGGCAATGTTTTCCAGCCGGAATTTCTTTTCCAGCTGGCATATAACAATGAAGAAAAATGGAAAGTAAACATTTAACCTCCATCTTATTTTTCCTCCTACTTAGGATGTCCTATTGTAGCTTAAGAGTTGCCATCCTTTAACTCAACTCTGTCTACTCAATAAACACTAGTGCCAGTGTTTCTTCTGTATCAGTTATTTCATCCCCAGGAAAGAAAACCACCTACTTGGAACAGATTCCTTAGTATGCACATATGCATCTGATCTGATACAATAAATAACTACTTTTCACAGAGTTACATAATATATTTTTCTACAGCAGAACAAGCTGCTGTTCTGGGTTGAGGAGTTACCAGCTGAAAGAAGCTTTGAAAATTTGAAAGGACAGATTCTGGCAAGAGAGAGCAAATGAAAATAGTAGAGCTCTGTCCTCTGAAAAAAATATCTTTGCATGAAGTTTTTCGTAGCAATCTGGTAGGAAACCTACCTATCAAAACAAATGCCAGCTTTTAAGAAATGGGTTCTAGATTTATCTCTGTTGTTTTTACAATTGTTGTTTTGACCTGTTTTGGTTGCCATTAAGGTAAAATGATTAGCAGTGTTGCAGCAAAGTTATTTTGGGTTGAAATGTTGACATGAAAATTGGTGTGAGATTTATCATGAGCATATATACACACAGGTGTGTGTGTGTGTACATATGTGTATATATATGTGACATCTGATGGCAGCATTAATGAATGAAGGAGTAATAAAAACTTGTTTTTGAAGGAATTCTGCTGTTCGTTCATCAGTTACCTTTGAAGAAAATTGAAGAGGAGGACAGATTTAAATGCTGATGGGCCAGCTAGGCTCCCAGTCAAAGTCCTCTGGTGAAAAAGTGATGTCAGACATAATGAGCAATCTGATGGTGCTTAGATACAGCAAATTTAGTGGTTTCTTGAAACAGGCCTTTCCTCAGAGCAGGTATGTTCATGAACATATGGCTTTGGAAATGAATGGGAAAATGTTCACTTGTTGTATCCTATTTAATGAAAATAGTTGCAACCCTTTTCCTTCATCCAGTCCTTTGCTCCTGTAGATCCCTCCTTACCCTCCCTTCTCCACCCAGGCAAGTTCAGTATTGCTTTAATGTCTGCTCTCTACCTAGAGTTGTAGGAAATTGTTTCTGTTGTAGTTATGCATTTAACTGTTTGGGCTACTTATGCCAGCTTAATTGCTCCTTTTCTCATCATCATGACTCTCTTCATTGGTTATTATGTAACCAATTTAATATAAACCTGCCTTGAAGCAGTTAACATATTGGGAACCAGTAAGTATCTAACAGGCTTCCCACAATTATCCTTTGTGTATGCAGAAGACAAAGTAACTTTAGAAAAATCTATTCCTTATGAATACTTCCCAATCAGCAAACTATTAGATTATACCTTAATGTATATCAACAAGTAAAACCAATTTTATTATGTTGGTCTTTGATTAGGACATCCCAAAATAAACAAATTTCAAATTATATGCAAGTTTCATTTGATACAGAGTCTCACCAGATACAGTGGGTTACGAGTGAAAGGACATTGACCAAGAAATGTAACCATCTTTTGTACATGACATTGAAATCTCTTGTAAATGAAAATAAGCAAGTTCAATAGAAACTTTAACCCAAATGGATCATTAGTTGCAGCCTACAGACTCTTTTTCAAGTCATTAACTGCATCTCATGGTGTCTTGCAAAGAAAGAAATGGAAGCTACTGCTTAATGAGTCTTTCTTTAAAATAGATCAGACAGCCTAGCTTCTTACAATTGGCCAATTTAGGAGTTAGAAAATGGTTTAATTTAATTCAACTGCTAGAGCTTTGTAAATGAGTATATATGTATATGTGTGCCACATGCAACAGAAAAATTGTCAGATGTGTTATATACTTCATTTGCTGTAAACTCCCAACTGCCCTGCCTATATTTTGCCCATTAATCTGTTGTGGACTTTAACGCTTCAGACATGTATTTCTAAACAGCCCAAGCAATTATCTTATTTTCTCTATCAAAATTAACTTGTCATATGAATAAGTCTTTTTTTTTTTTTTTTTTTTTTTTTTAACAACCAGGGATGAATTTCTCTTAGGCTGTGTATTTTACTGTGCTGTTGTGCATGCACAGACACAAAAACATGAATACACTGTTACTCCCACCTGTTGTCAAATCCAGGATAGTATTTTGTTCTGAGCTCATGATGGATTTCTGGTTTGTATCTCTTGGTCTGCCAGATTTTAAAGATGAAAGATTTGTGCTATGTATATATAAAAATACACAGAAGGAGGTGTATTCTGTAAATCAGTGCTTGATTTTTATATAAAACTTAACATTGACAGATTTGCCTCATCGGTTAAATGGGCAGCACTAAGGCATTGTTATGTGAATTGCTATTTTTTTGTCCCAAATAAATGCTGATACAAATTTGTAATCCCATGTATTTTCCTGACTTTCTCAGGATTTTTTTAAAAGTAATATCCTTAAGAAATCTACCATATTTAATTTTTTACTATAAAGCCACAGTAACATTAACATATAATCAAATGAGAAATTAGGAAAAACATGACTTTCATTATTACTTAACTTGCTGTATAGATTTGCAGGAGAGCAGCTCACACTTTGTTTTGGGAAGTCTATGAGGAGGAGACATGTTCAGGGACATCCATCCTAGTATCTCCTGTGGTGCTTGTGATGGTTGTGCTAATTGCTAATGTAAATATTAGGGTCTTGGGGAAGGAGAAGGGAGCTGGACAAGACAGGGATGTGAATCCCATTGCTGTGCTACCCCCTGCATTTGGATCTTCAGCACGGTGCTGGAGCTCTGCCCAGCCTCAGGGGTGTTGCCGGAGCTGAAGTTGCTGTAGGGCAACAGGCTGGCTGGGGTCCCAACGCTCCATGGGGCTGTATCGACCCTTTTTTCTGTAAATTGGGGTGTGAGCAGACAGTAAGCCAGCCCTGGCAACGCAGGTGTCAGCTTCTGCTAGAAACTTCTGAGGGTATCTGTGTGCAGGCTGTGACCTGCGCAGAAGAGGAGCTACAAATAATGTTTCTTTTGGTATATTGATACCTTTCTTTTCTCTTCTTTCCTGCTCTCAGTCAAAATGGAAATTTTCTCAGAGAAAACAAGTTCTTCCACCCTAACGTGATGTAAGAATGTAATGGGCGGGTCAGAACAAAAGCTGTTAGGTTTATTCTGTTTCCCATTACCAGGAGAGGCCAATAGCAGAAGCTAAGATGAAAAAACTTAACAGAACAAGCTTACAGTGCTTTCCATTTCTTTACCCTGCCTTTTCCCAGCGATTTGATAGGTGGGTAGTTTCATAACAGTGTTGCCACAAGATGTGAAGACAGACTTGTTTATTTATTTAATATGTAAGTTCCTGGAATGCTACCCTGATCCTTGAGCCATCAGTTTTTTTGGGGCAGAGTTTTTCATATTTTAATCTCATTTTGCAGTCACAGTTTGATTAATATATTAATAAAAATAAAGGTAAGAGCAAGAAACTTTAAATGTGTATGCTTCATTAGTTAATTTTCCCATTGAATTGGTAGGTATTTTTCTCCCCGTTTTTTTGGAATTGCTTATTTAAATAAGATGTTATTACTAATTGTTCAGTTGTGTAATTTTAGCTCACATTTATTTGATGTCTTTTGTATCATATTATCCATTCTCACATATGATTATTAAACATGTGATTTAAAATTATAGGGAATTATCGAACAATGACTGTTTGAGTGGAAGTTTTGCATTTTATCATTATTTTATATTTAGGCTTGAATTAACAGCAATATAAACCTGGAAATATTTTGACATTTGATTTGGTTTTCTTTTGTTGGCCAATTGAGATGGTGTTTCGTTTTGAATGGCATTTCGGTGCAAGTCCCTGCTCTGGCAACTCTGGAAGCACTGGTCAATCTGAAAACATGAAGAATTCTTTCAGGCATCTCTGGGTAGAATTTTATTCATTTTGGTGATGACTGGAAGAGTAGGTTAATAATTCACCATCAACTTTACTGTGTATTTATGTCTATAAAACCTAAACCAATTGATGGTTAACTTCCAGATTGAAAACATCACCATCCCCTTTTCAGTTTTCATAGAATCATATCATCATAGAATGGTTTGGGTTGGAAAGGACCTTAAAGATCAGCTAGTTCCAACCCCCCTGCCACGGGCAGGGACACCTTCCACTAGATCAGGTTGCTCAAAGCCCCATCCAACCTGTCCTTGAACACTTCTAGGGAGGGGGCATAAACAACTTCTCTGGCCAACTTGTTCCAGTGTCTCAGCATGCTCCCAGTGAAAAACTTCTTCCTTACATCTAATCTAAATCTACCCACTTTCAGTTTAAAACCATTACCCCTTGTCCTATCACTACACTCCCTGATAAAGAGTCCCTCCCCATCTTTCCTGTAGCCCCCTTTAAGTACTGGAAGGCTGCTATTAGGTCTTCCCAGAGCCTTCTCTTCTCCTGAACAATTCCACCTCTCTCAGCCTGTCCTCATGAGGGAGGTGCTTCAGCTCTCTGATCATCTTTGTGGCCCTTCTCTGGACCCACTTGAGCAGGTCCTTGTCCTTCTTATGTTGGGGGCCCCAGAGGTAAGCACAGTACTGTAGGAGATGGGGTCTCATGAGAGCAGAGTAGAGGGGGAGAATCACCTCCCTTGGCCTGCTGGCTGTGTTTTTCTTGATGCAGCCCAGGATACAGTTAGCTTTTTGGGCTGCAAGTGCATGTTGCTGGCTCATAGTCAGTTTTCCATCCACTAATACTCCCAAGTCCTTCTCTTTGGGGCTGCTCTCAATCCACTTATTGCCTAGCCTGTATTTCTGCTTGGGATTGCCCTGTCACAGGTGTAGGACCTTGCATTTGACCTTGTTGAACTTCATGAAGCTTGCACGGGCCCATCTCTCAAGCTTGTCCAGGTCACTCTGGATGGCATCCCTTCCCTCCAGCACCACACAGCTTGGTGTCGTCAGCAAACTTGCTGAGGGTGCACTCAATCCCACTGCCCATGTTGCCAACAAAGATGTTAAACAGCGCTGGTCCCAGTACTGAACCCTGAGGAACGCCACTCATCACTGGTCTCCACTCGGACATAGAGCCATTGACCACAATTCTTTGAGGATAACCATCCAGCCAATTCCTTATCCAGTGAGCGGTCCATCCGTCAAATCCATGTCTCTCCAATTTAGAGACAAGGATGCCATGTGGGACAGTCAAATGCTTTGTACAAGTCCCGGTAGATGATGTCAGTTGCTTTTCTCTTATCCACCAATGCTGTAACCCTGTCATAGAAGGCTACCAAATTTGTCAGGCATGATTTGCCCTTAGTGAAGCCACATTGTCTGTCACCAATTACCTCCTTGTTTTCCATGTGCCCTAGCATAGTTTCCAGCAGGATCTACTTCATGATCTTGCTAGGCACAGAGATGAGACTCACTGGCCCATAGTTCCCCAGGTCTTTTTTTTTTTTAAAAAATGGGGGTTGTTTCCCCTTTTCCAGTCAGTGGGAACTTCACTGGACTGCCATGGTTTCTCAGATATGATGAATAGTGGCTTAGACACTTCATCTGCCAGTTTCCTCAGGATCTACAGATGCACCTCATCAGGTCCCCTGGACCTGTGCACCTTCAGGTTCCTTAGATGTTCTCATACGTGATCTTTTCCTACAGTGGGCAGTTCGTTCTCCCAGTCCCTGCCTTTGCCTTCTGTGACTCAGGTGGTGTGTCTGGAGCACTTGCTGGTGAAGACTGAGGCAAAAAAAGTCATTGTTTGCTTCAGCCTTCTCCATATCCTGGGTAACCAGGTGCCCTGTTGCCTTCTGGAGAGGGCCCACATTTTCCCTAGTCTTCCTTTTATCACCGACATACCTATAGAATCTTTTCTTGTTGCCCTTTACATCCCTGTCCAGAATAAATTCTGTCAGGGCTTTAGCTTTCCAAACCTGATCCTTGGCTGTTTGGACAGTGCTTTGTATTCCTCCCAGGCTACCTGTCCTTGCTTCCACTCTCTGTAGACTTATTTTTTTGTGTTTGAGTTTGTCCAGGAGCTCCTGGATTTTAACTTGACTTCCTCTTTGTTGGGATGCGTCACTCCTGAGTTTGGAGGAGGTGATCCTTGAATATTTAACCAGGTTTCCAGGGCCCAGATTCCTTCCAGGGCTTTACCCTATGGTACTCTACCAGGCAGATCCCTGAAGAGGTCAAGGTCTGCTTTCCTGGCGTCCAAGGTAGTGAGCTTGCTGTGTGCCTTCCTCGCTGCCCTAAGGATCTTGAACTCCACTGTTTCATGGTCACTGCAGCCAAGGCTGACCTTGACCTTCATGTCCCCACCAGCCCCTCTTTGTTGGTGAGGACAAGGTTCAGCATAGCACCTCTCCTTGTTGGCTCCTCTATCCTTGTTGGAGAAGGAAGCTATCATCAGTGCATTCCAGCAACCTCCTGGATTGCTTATGCCCTGATGTGTTGTCCCTCCAACAGGTATTGGGGTGGTTGAAGTCTCCCATGAGGACCAGAGCTTGTGAACGTGAGGCTGCTCCTATCTGTCTATAGAGGGCCTCAGCTGCTTGGCCATCCTGGTTGGGTGGCCTGTTGCAGACCCTCACTATAATGTCTTCTGCCACTGCCTTCTGTTTAATCATTAACCTTATGCTCTTGTTTGGCTCCTCATTCATCCCCAGGTGGAACTACAGGCACTCCAGCTAGTCACTGACATAGAGGGTGACCCTCCCTCCTTGTCTCCCCTCCCTGTCCATCTTTAAGAGCCTGTATCCTTCCATGCCAACATTCCAGTCATAGGAATCATCCATCTGGTCTCCATGATGCCAATAAGATCACAGCCCTGCAGGTGTGTGCATGTGTCGTGGTTTGAGTCCAGAGGGCAAATGAGTACCACACGGCCGCTCTCTCACTCCTCCCTCCAGTGGGCTGGGGAGGAGAAAATATAACAAAAGGCTTGGGGATTGAGACAAGGACAGAGAGGGATGACTCACCACTTCTGGTCATGGGCAAAAGGCGGACTCTATTTGGGAAGAAAGAACATGAATTTAAGTTGAACACCACCACCACTAATTTACCAGTCAAATCAGAGTAGGATAGTGAGACATAGAACCACATACTAAAAACACCTTTTCCCTACCATTCCCTTCTTCCTGGGCTCAGCTTTGTTCCTGATTTCTCTCTTCCTCCAGTAGCAGCGTAGGGGGTCAGGGGATGGGGATTGCTGTCAGTTCATCACCCTTTGTTTCTGCTGCTCATTCCTCCTCAGGGGGAGGACTCCTCACACTCTTCCCTGGCTCCAGTGTGGTGTCTCTCCCATGGGAGACAGTCCCCCATGAATGTTTCCAACCTGACTCCTTCTCACAGGGCTGCAGCTCTTCATGAACTGCTCCAGTGTGGGTCCCTCCTACAGGTTGCAGTCCTCCCAGTGACAAAGTGCTCCAGAGTGGGCTTTCCTCAGAGTCTCAGCCTTCTTCATGTGCAGCCATCTGCTCTGGTGTGGGGTCCTCCATGGGCTGCAGGTGGGCATCTGCTCCATCATGGACCTCCATGTGCTGCAGGGGGACAGCCTGCCTCACCATGGTCTTCACCACAGGCTGCAGGGGAATCCCTGCTCTGGAGTACCTTCCCCTCCTCCTTTCTTCAACTGACCTTGGTGTTTGCAGAGGTATTTACCTCACTCCCCTCATCTATTGCACGTTCCCCTGCTTAAATACGTTATCACAGAGGCACTACCACTATTGCTAATTGGCTCAGCCCTGGCCAGAAGTGGGTCTGACTTAGAGCTGGGGAAGCTTCAAGAAGCTTCTCACAGGGGGCCATCCCTGTAGTCCCCTCTCCTGCATCCAAAACCCTGCCACACAAACCCAGTACATCACGTCTCTAACTCCTCTTGTTTAATTTCCATGCTACGTATGTTTACATAGAGGCATTTAAGTTGGACCCTCTATGAAGCTGATTTACTGGCTTGAATTTCTAATGTTTACATTATTTTTATGTAACTTTTACATTAACTCCTAACACTAACGTTTTAAAACCTTAACTCACATAATTATTTGTTTCTCAGTCTGCAGGGAGAGAATGATTTGGCATTGTGAGGAGATGGTTCAGGTGTACGTAAGCCATCACCAGGGATGAAAAAGGGGGCCAGGCTTTTGGCATGACAGGTAGGATGGAAGACTGGGTGATCATAGTGTGTACTGGATGGGGGAGGAAATGCGGGGATGGGGATTTGGGAGCCTCCTCAGTATGATGAAGGAAAAGCAGTGGTATGTGCAGCTGAGAGGAAGAAGGTTGCTGAGTGGTCTTCAGGCAGAAGAGAGCGAAGGTGTCCTGCAGAGGACAGGAAATCAGAGAAATCCTTGGGTATGTAAAATGACATCAGGTAGTTTTATTTTAAACAAGGAGCAGAATGTAAGATGGGAAACAAGGCTGGTGGACGATAGCAGACTTCAAACTGAAAGTATTCTGAAAAACATTTTATTGGCTTTTGAGACTTTTAGACGGTTGAAGTAAATGAGTTTTGGCTATTTCTTAAAAACGTGGATCTGGAAGTCTCTTGCTCTTTGGTATAAAAATAGATGATGCTACTGACATTCATCAGTGGCAGTGCCAGTGGGTAGAGACTGCTGCTGAGCTGCTTGTTGTTTGTCCTTTTTTCCCTGAAAGACTTGGCAAGAAGAATGTCTGGAAGATTTTTATCCAGCTGGAACCTCGATTGACTTGTTGTGACTCTTTCATTAGGATTTGATGACACTGCCCAACTCCAGAATATTTTGTAGTCCCATTTGAAGCCAGCTTCTTTACCTGTTTCAGCTCTTACAGGTCTTATGGCTCTAGCTGATATTTGAAGCCCACAGAATTTGTGAACACAGGATTTGTCTGAAAAAAAACAGGTAACAACTTTTTGTTGTATGTTAGAGCTTTGTAGTTACATTTTATTATGAAGTGCAGGTTCTTATGCTTTGCATTTTCTCCCATCTGAAAACTGCCTGAAGCCAGACAGTTACCTTTTATTGATTCCCTACATCTTTTAAAACATCAGGTGGCCATCACAGATACTTTTATTATTTTTTTTTTCCTTTTAGAAAATGCTTTAGCCTGTACAAAACGCAGTAACTTTATGGAAAGTGTAATGTGTGAAGTCAGATTTTACAAGGAAAGGGACACAGAAATATTTTATACTTTTGGGGTTAAAATTCTGTCAGTGTCATTTAGAAGGATCAGTGACCTTTAAAGGAACATGTGCAGGCTCTTCCAAAACATTATAATGTAATCTAAAATTTATTTGTAGAAAGTTAAAAGGAGTAATTGAAGCTTGCAGAAAGAAATAAGGAAAACACTGTAACTCTAGATGCTACTGGTGTTTGTGCGTATGGGATCAGGTTTAATGATCTATAGCTTTCAAATAGTTGGAAAATTTTCTCTTTTACTTCACTGAAAAGAACAGCTTGAAGCAGTGGATATATTTTACAGTTGCATCAAGTGCATGGTCACTAAGTGAGGATGGGAAGCCTGATAGTTTTACTTCTAGCAAAGCTGGCCTCTGGAGGATTTTATTAAAGGAATTTTATTTTTTTAACAGCTGAACTGAAAATAAAAATTCTCTCATGAAACAGAGCCCACTCGTTGTATTGCTAACCACATTCCTGCAAAACTTCAGGAACTTCTTCAAGAAATCAGTGTAGTTTAAGTTTCTATGCAGTGTTATTTGAGAGGATGGAGTACAGTTCCCTTTGTTCTAAATGCAGTATGAATTACCATACTACTTTCTCTTTTGGATTATGGATGCAGTTCTATTTCTTACCTGGTGGTAGTTATGACTTATGCATAAACCTGAACAGTTCCATGGGTCCTCAGTCTTTACAGGTTTATAAACAAATGTCATGGCACAGGGAAAGATGCATCTGTCAGGAATGTAGAGCACTTGTCCTGTGGAAAAACAAAACATCCTTTTCCTTATATTATATAAAAACTTTATTTCTGTAATGTTCTAATGTATTTTAAAATACAGGAAATTGTGTACAGTATATCAAACCTTAATGCAGAATATGGTGGACCATTATTCTTTTTTGGCCAAGCTTTTTTCATTGATACAGATTCCTGTGACAAGATAGAGGAATACCATTAGGTTAGGAATAGGGTTTCTATCTTCAAAACAACTTTCTCCGTCACCCCCCCAAATAAGCATCCCCCTCCAAACCAAACTCCATTAAAATCTAAAGCACTAAAAAAATGTTTATTTCAATATCATATCTGGAGTATTTGTATAAGTGAAAACCAGTATTAATTGCTGCACAACACACAATCATGCATATCAAGAGAATTATTTTTTTTTACTGGAAAATGTAAATATGACAAGTTACTGGGTAGATACAAAGAATAAGAGTAAAAATGAAGCTGATATGGTTTTTAGAGTAGAATCAAAAGAGATTGTCAATAAAATATGAAAGTTATTTTTAGTTTAACTATCTTTTTAATTATTGAAACATCCTTTTTAGTTACTGAAAAGACTGAAATTCTGTAAATGAGTACTTCATAGTTCTGTCATACCCATGGCACTTTTTACCTTACCTAGGAAGCTCATAGGTAATTATACACTCATTGAAGCTCAATGCCACTCCTCTTCAGTAGGGAAGAACGCAGGGAGCACTTGCATCTTCTATATTAGAAGATTAAATTTCAGGTATCATATAAAACTGGAAAAGAACTGTTATGAAGTTTGTGGGTTTTGAAGTGTTTCTAGGTCATACTCTTTAAAAATATATGTATTTTATTCTGAGAATGTTTGATTTTTTTCTCTTTCAGGATATTCTGTCCTGTCCCTCATATACTAATTCTTTATTACTTCCCCCCAATTGTCCTTTAAGTGGTACTTCATAAATATTGAATATGTAATATTATGTCAGAAGACCCCAGATACTATAGGTAGCCTTATAACTTGTTATTTTTTGAATTTGAACTGGGAAAAGTCATCTAAGAATGTTACATTACTATGGCTTGTGAACTGAGGAAGGGGTGTTGAGCATGAGAGTTTGCTTTCTGCTTATATTCTGTAGCGTATATAGAATATACATATAGAATGTATGTAGATTGTATTTATAGATACATATATAGTGTAGTTTCCTGGAAATTCAGAAATGGTATCTAAACACAAGTATGTGGAGTAAGGCATTTGTCTGCATGTCATCTGTACTTTGTACAAGTCTAATGCAGATAGGTAAATTATAGTTCACAATTAATGACTGTTATTTCCCTATCCTCTTGATTCCCTATGCTTCCCTCCAACCCTACATGTGTAAAAATACCTGATGGGAAGGAGTAAAGAAGACTGAGCCAGGCTCTTCTTAGTGGTGCCCAGTGACAGGACAAGAGGCAACGGGCACAAATTCAAATACAGGAAATTCAGCTTAAACATAAGAAATTTTATTACTGTGAGAGTGGTCATAGACCAGTCGGCCCAGAGACCTTATGACATCTCTGTTTTTGGAGACGTATAAAACACAACTGGACATGGCTATGCTCAACCTGTTATAGTTGGCCCTGCTTTGAGCAGGAAGACTGGACTAGGTGACCTGCTGGCATCCCTTCCAACCTCAGCTATTTTGTGCATGAATCTCCTTTTTCATTTTATTTTGAATGACATGCTGGCTGCATTTTCTTTCTGATTCCCATGTTTCTACACTGTTTTCAGACAGACTAGACAGAAATCTCTATGCATACTGAGAAGCTGCACCACTGAGGGTGTTAGCACTGCTTCTTTCATATAGAGTAGTTAAAAGTTGCTATTTGTTGAGAAATATGGTTTAGCAACAAAATACATATAGGGATTTAACTGTAATTTTTGGAAGCTTGGGAGTCATAACTAAGCATTCAGCTGTCCATTTTATATGTTATGCTACAAGCCTGGCTAAGCTTTCATGTTAACATTTTGTACAGATCATATTTTTTCTCTTTTAGGGGTTTACTGGATTGTTTTCATTCTGTTAGACAGCTGAAGAATTTAAAAAAGTCTGTTCTGTTTGCTCAGCTAAAGAACACAGTCATGTTGACAGGGTCTACACTCCTTTCCAGAGAGTCTCTAGTTTAGCCATCCTTAAGGAAAGTGCAACTCCACTGTTTAATCAATTATCAGAAAAGGATGGCACCTCATGTATTTTAATGTTTATCTAATTTTTGACATGGAGAAGGAGAGGCTCATTATTATTAGGATAATAAGCTGTACAAAACCGATGCAACTGATGTTAAATATTGTGCTGCTTAAATAGTAGGATCCAGTAGTGTCTATTCTAAAGGGTTGGTGTATTCCACTGGGCAATACTGTATCATCTGGAAATATTTGAAATGGAGTGTATTATGATCATAGTGAAGCCTCCAGACATTTGGAGGACTCTGAAACAATAATAGCTTGCTGGGTGGAATACCTCACCAAATCAGAACTGAAGTACCAGGTGTATTATCAGAAGTTTGAGGGAGATAAATTAATTTGATGAATATATATGCTGAATATATGTATTATATATACCTTCTGCTTTGTTTTCCTATTGCAATGCATATATAAAAGAGAGAGGCACTTTGAAGAGAGTTGTGATTAAGGCTTGTGAAGTTTCTATCCTAAGCCTGATTAACACATCTATTTCATTTTTACAGGAGGAAAATGGTATGGCTATTTTTTGCATCCTCAAATTCCCATCCTGATACCCTGCTCTGTGACATACACATATTATAAATACTTTGCTTTAGCCTTTTACACTTCCTTACTCTGTATGTTAGATAAAAGTTCATGTTCAGTCCTTATAAAGTTTTAAAATTTTGAAATGCTGGACACCTTTTGAGCATTGCTCTCAAGTAGTGTCTCATAAGAAAAGCTGATGAATCCTCTTCTGTTGGCAGTTCAGTTTTGTGTTGAAATGAAACAACTTGCTGCAGCATTATAGCAAGCAGATTAGATATACTCCAGGTTAGATTCTGGATTTAGCTTGTTTCATTAGGGACAGGGATAGACATGTGGAATAAAAGACTTCAGTTGCTGAGGTAGAGCATCCATCCATCCATCCATCCATCCATCCATCCATCCATCCATCCATCCCTCCATCCCTCCATCCCTCCATCCCTCCATCCCTCCATCCCTCCATCCCTCCATCCCTCCATCCCTCCATCCCTCCCTCCATCCATCCATCCATCCATCCATCCATCCATCCATCCATCCATCCATCCATCCATCCATCCATCCATCCATCCATCCATCCATCCATCCATCCATCCATCCATCCATCCATCCATCCATCCATCCATCCATCCATCCATCCATCCATCCATCCATCCATCCATCCATCCATCTTTCTGTGACAGAGTCCTCAACCTTCATATGCCAGTTTACCCTTCAGCAGACAGCTTTCTCTTTCAGGGCTTTGGCATAGATGCAGCAATTGGTGGGGTTGAGGTAATTTTGGAGGTCCTGACAGTTATCCCATGCAACAGCAAAGACTGTGTAAGGGCAGTATCGAAGACATTTCTTCAGAAAAAGACCTGGGCACTGTGTTGGACAAGCTAAACACAAGTCAGCAGTGCATATGTACCATGAAAACCAGCCGCATGTTGGGTTGTAATAAGAAGAATGTAGACAGCAGGTTGAGGGAAGTAATTTTTTTTTTTCATCTTCTGTTACCATTAGTCTGCAGCTGGAGTACCATGTCCAACTTTGGGGTCCCAGCACAAGACAGATGTTGTTCATAAAGAGTCCAGTGTGGTGTCACCAAGATGAGTGCTGGAGAAATGATACATGAGGAGGGACTAAAGCATCTAGATTTGTTCAGTCTGGAGATGAGAAGGTTCAGGGATGATCTTAGTGCTATCTTCAGATATGTAATGGGAGGTTATAGGGAAGACATCTCTTAGGGTTGTGCAGTCAAAGAATGAGAAGCAACAGGCACAAATTACAAGAGAAATCTAATTAGATGTTAGAAGGAAATAATTTTTCAAATATGATAACAATTAAGCATTTGAAAAAGTGTCCAGAGAGGGTATTTCCATCAGTGGAAATGCTCAAATCTTAACTGGATATTAATCCCTAACAACATGATCTAACTTTGAAGTTAGATTCAGCAACAAGTTTGAAGGAGGGTTTGGGGCCAATGACTTCTGGAGGCTACATTCCAGCCTAAATTATTCTGTGATTCTATCAGTCACTTAGGCCACCAATTCTTATGCAAGTGCCCAGCAAACATTTCCCTATCCCAGACAGCTGTCACACATCCTGAGGACATCTCAAGCTCTTTGCTGTCAGTGGCTTCTGTGGTATCAACAGATGGGCTGCATGTTCTCACTAGAGTAAATAACAAGCAGACAACTTTTGGTTGTGATTCAATGTCTTTTCACCATTATTAAATGTATAGAATTCTCAGACTTAATATTTATCATAGGTAGGTACATTTGTAAATTGAATAATTTCTATAAAAATTAATGTATAGCATGTTTATGCTAAGTGCTTTTCCATTTGCAGTGGCATAGGAGTGAATTCAGTGTCTTTCTTGCTATGGGAAACTCTTCTTTTTCCTCATCAAGTATAGCTCATGCTTTTGCTTTTGGTGTTTCTTTACCTATCTTCTTCCAAAACATGACAAGGGAAGGATACATGGATATGCACAGAAAATATTTGTTGGTTGACTGCTTGATAATCACCTTCCAGCTTAGTTCAGACGTTCCCTTTCTTGGTGGTAACACTACTTTATCCTGCTTCTCTGGACTGGGTCTGTTGCGTGTGCTTTCAGATCAACTGCAGAGGGGAATAAAGAATGAATTGCTGTTGTAATTTATACAGGAATAAATGTTAACCAATTCTTTTAGTACCCCAATGCTAATCAGAGACAAGCCCTCACTATAATCCAACATATCAAAGTAGGTTTGAACTTTCTAGGCTAAATCAATTTAGAATGACTTTTAAAAAAGTAAACAAAATTCTTGAAGTGGTATTTCTCCTTCCTCCACTCCTGTCCTTTCAGGGAGGGGAAATATATTCCCAGCTGTTTTGATTATCTTCCCTTATTCTGCCTTTTTTTTTTTTTTATTATTTTTTCCTTCCTGGGCAAGCTGACAGCAGTGCCTGAGCATGTCTGCGGGTTGATACAAAGTTCACAGAATTGGTGGGATGCAATCTGTGTTTATTAGAAAAGACTTAATGAGTGCTCTCAGTAGTGCAGATAAATGCACACGGTACTCTTCACAGTTCTTGGAAAAGTTAAGAATCTGAAATGTGGCATCAAATATTTATTATCTTTATGCACATTCCCACTTTTCTTTTTCTGCTTTATCCATACCTTTGCACAGAATCAGAAGGAGTTTTAAATATTGGCTACAAAATGAGGAATTTGTTTTTTAAGAGTTTGAAGTCTTCATTCTGCGGACATTTTCAGTAAGAATTGACCAGTGGGCTCACAAGCCTTTGTCTCTGCTGCCTTGACCTCAGTGGTGACACAAATGCTGGCAGTATGGTTGAACTGGGTGAGAGTGTTGAGGCAGCTGAAGGTGAGGTGTGAGGGCAATGGGTGGGTGGGCAGAGGTCTGCCTGTGGGACTGGTGGGGCTTCAGTTTCTGTGACAGAAAGATTAACAGTTTCTGGAATCTCAAATTGCCTGTAAAAGTGGGAACTTGCCTGGGAAAGAGAAGGAGGAGCATTTTCCTTTCTAAACTTGCCAGAGGAAGAGGATGTGGCTGAACTGCCAATTGACTTTTAACAGCTGAAAATGCCTAATTTATCAAGCTGTTGCAATATTGACAGCTGCTTCTGTTTGCCTGTGCTGTTAGCCCTTCAGTGCTCAGCTTCCCCTCCTCAAGTCTCTTACATTTTCTCTCATCATCTAATTTATAATCTCTTCTAACTCCTGGACTGCCCTCTGTCTCCGTGCCCTGCATCCCTCTGCCAGCCGTCTTGGGCATGGTGCCTGTGACATGGGCCACGTCAAGCCAGGAGACAAGATGTGACTTGGAAAGCTGTTGGGTGGACAAGGTTTTTATTTTATAAATTATTGCCTTAATTTGTACACCTCTGTTTCGTTCACTTGTGCCTTTTTGCCACAGAAAAAGGCTGCAAGGTCTTAAAACAAACGCTGTGTTTCTGTTTTATCTCTGCCCAAGAGAAGTGTGGCTCGGGCTGCGGAGTGCTCTCCCAACACCCGTGGTGAATCAGAAGTAGCACATCAAAGAGGTCTAGAGGAGGCTGTTCTCCACATCTGCTACACAGGGCTCATTACCAACCATAGCATATTTTCTGGGTGCGTATATTACCATCAACCAGGTGCTCAGAGATCCAAGTGAGGCTCCTGCAGGATAGCTGGTCCCAAACAAGAGGCTGCCCAGGGGCATTCAGGTAATTCTGAGGGTCACTGAGGAGCTGCATGGAGAGTGAGTGAGAGATACCCGCAGGAGATGCAGGAGGTGCATCACTGTGCTGTCTCCTGCTGCCTTGGAAGGCTGCGAGTCAGGGAACTGGTAGGTTTGGCAGGGACAACAGAATAGGAGGATGTTCCCTTTCCCAAGCATTCAGTCTGAAAGAAAAAAAAGGAGGCAACATGTAATGGAATTTGTTGTATCTTTAACACAGTTGGCATGAATATAAAAAAAACCCAACAAAATGCACGAATTAAAATGGAGATACTAAACCCAGGGTTTACCTTGGACTTAAAAGGTCTGTGAGGTTTCTGTAGAATGTTTTAAAATTATTGTTTTGCAAGTAAGGAACAAAATCTAGCAATATAGTTTAAAAACCCTGCATCCTAAGCTAAACTAATTAAATGTGCGCATAGGCAGATGTAACTGGAAATTCTGTTTATTCTGTGAACATAAAACCTTCGTTTCAGTACACCACCATCTGTCTTTATTGTACTTGTCTTCTTCAGTTTCAGTTAAAATTGTCAGGGAGCAGCAAAAGCTGGCTGGTCCCTAAGGGACAGAGAGCCAAGGGTGACCCTCACCCATGGGGCACAGTCTTAAAGGATCTGCACCCAGAGCTGGGTGCTGGTGACAGGCTCCATTGACAGCCCCAGGCCAGAGCAGCGATGGCCCAGGTCCAGGGTCCAGCCGGGAGGTAGGGCTGGAGGCAATGTGGAGAGCAGCATGGCTGTGGTGTTGCTGGGGCAGGGGCTGACGGCGCCAGTCTGAGCTGAAATGCAGTCCTGGGCCATGGGCAGGGTGCGGGGAGGCTGGCCAGGGACAGCAGGACATACCTACTGGTACTCGACGGGGCCCAGGCAGAAATAAGCAACAATACTTAGTACTGATGTTTTCTAAAGCTTATAATTCTCAGTGTTTTTGTCAGTTTGTACAGGTGTGATACCGGAGTACTTCAGATGGGCAAGCTGATTCCCTTTCAACCACTGTGCACAGCTTTTTGTCTTTGGAAGTTTGTCAGCCGCCGGTCTCAATAGGCCTTTAAAAAAAATTGGTTTGCATACTTACTGTTTCCATATTTTCTCCCAAACATTTGTCACGTTAATTTTCCCCCTCCCAGAACTCTGATTAGTTACATGAACAGAAGTGACTTTGGTATTAATGATGCCATTATATACTACGCTGAGTCCATTAATAAATTAATAATGCTGTGTCTTGTTTGTTTATAAATGAAGCTCACTGAGGGCTGTTTCAAATGAAAAATACCATTGATTGCTTGTAATTTAATCTAGCAAGTTTTTATGCATGTGAGGCAAAGCCAATTAGCCCTAACTGAGAGATTTCTAACTTCCGACTAGATTTCAAGTTTAATGCAAATATTTTAGTTAAAAATAGCAACCTGGAAAAATGGCAAAAAAATTATTACCAGAGTTCTTTAGTTTTGAAAGCCATTTTTAATAGTTATTTCTGTTTTGAAATGTGGCTATCTTTATGCTGCCTTCTTGTGTGTCTGAAGGGAATATTTTATTTTTTCTATGTATTCCTAAATTTGAAATTTATTTGGATTTTGTTGACCTGTTCTAGCTCCAAAATCTGGAATTCTCCTGTAAAACAAGATAAAATGTCGTTAGGCAGCACAATTTACCAACAAAAGCCTGTAAACTGCAAAGTTGTGCAAGCCTTTATTTTCTTCTTTCTTTGTCAGCTTTTTGCATTGTTGATTGATTTGCTGTAGTGCTGCTGTCAGTAGTTTACCAATAGTCTGGTAGAATCTCATGACTGGCGTTTTGCCTTTTTAAAAACCATCTCATTGCTACAGTAAAGAATTTGAACCTCTAAATCAGCCATCATAGCTGTTAGCCTCCTTTTATTATTATTAATGTGCTCTTGGGAAAGGAATATTGAACAATAATTAGGAGCAAGTAAAGTACTGGAATAAGCTTGAAAAGGTCAGTCTCTAGGCAAGAGGCCTTTCGTATGTTATCTTCATTTGGTTTTATATTCTAATCGTTATTAATATAGTAACATGCATGAATTTATATTTTCAAATTAAGTTTAAAATGCTGTTATAGATCACACCTTTTAAATAATCAGTAATTATTTGCAAACCACACCTTAGCAGCATGGTTGATACTCAGTTTAATTCTTAACCATGTATTGTTACATGTTTTTTCTTAAAAGTGGTAAAAAATGTTATGAATATAGTATTTTCCCATATTTATAGAACAAATGTGATACTTGTATTCTATACATTCTGTTTTTAAAACGTAGATTAAATGCAATTTTATTTTATGCCTAAGGAGCTTTAGGTAAAGAAAGTGATGACAAAATTTAAGGGAAACTTTGGAAAAATTCAGACTTCAAAACAAGCAACTTCAATATGCACAGGAAATACTTCTGGAGGAAAATCCATTTAAGCACTGGATGATATTGTGGCGTATCAAATTTTTTTACAATATTTTTTAATCTTGTGCAGGTATGTGTATTGTAATGATCAAGGACCAGGAAAGCTGATACAAAGGTGTATGAATATTAAGTGATCATGCAAGATTTCTTTCTCTTTAGTCCTGAGTGATAGTAAAATAATGAAGTAGCTTTGATATAAAAGCATTTGGTGGTTTATTGCCATATTTATCTAATGGGCATTCTTTAACGTGTTCTACTGACAGCTTGTAAACTAAAGGATCAGACAATATAAGATACTTTAAAATTTTTCACTGCTGAATCTTAAAGGTAGATTTTCTTTCTAGTGGCAGTGTGCGTATGCATGTGTTATGCATGCCTGAGATACTAGGGCTAGTATATTTGTAAGATACTTTAGAGGTTGCACATTCCTCATGCATTCAACCCCCATGGTCACGGCTGATCTCTGTGCATATGTGAAATAATGAAGTATAGAAGATGTATCTGGTTTAGGCTTTAAAAGTCTAATTATCCCATAAAGGAATTTGTAATTAAATGGATTTTGTAAAATTATGGGAGGGAGAAAAAGGTTTCAGACAAGAAGTTCTATAAGCTAAGAAGGGAGCAGTGAAAAGTCATTTGTTAACTGAGGGGTTTTTGTCAAAATTCTTAGGTTTTTGTCACTGTTTAAAAAGTAAAGACCAGCTCAGAGAACATATTTAACAATGTGAAATACAAGGCAAAGAACAGTTACTTTGGGTTTGTTTTTTGGTTTAAAAATAAATATTAAAAACCCCCCACTCTACTCATTGTAAATATTTAGATTCCTTTCCTTTTTTGTCCTTGTATTGCTAAGTTGCATGCATGTATTTACATTATCCAGGTGACAGTTGGTAGCACTTCTTGTTAGAAGATGACAGCAAATATTGTTTATTAGCACTACTTAGGATTGAATAAATGCTTTCTATTAGAATTGACCATTAGAAACCATCATACAGTTGGTAAGCTGAAGATGAAGCCACTATTCTTCATTAATCATTTAACGGTAAATGTAAATGCAAGCATATTAAGTATTATTTAGAGGTAGTGTGTGTTCTACATGTAATTTATGAATCATAAGTAGATGTTAATGAGATTCCAGAAGAGATATTCCTTTTTATTAAACTCTCTGTATTCTTTAGTATCATTTTGCCAAAAAGCCCGAAAAGTCTCATCTGCCAAAATTTTTATTTCAGCAGAGTTTTTCTTTTCCAGCATGTAGCAACATCACCTTGGGGAAACTGAGATGACTTTATAAATTGAAACAGTAAGTCTATAGGAGGTAATTTTTCTTTAGGAACCTAACCGATGGAGGTTCAAGAAAAAAACCTAAAAATCTCTTGAACAGGTAACGTTTTGGGAGGTCACTTTATAGTAATCTCAATTTCTCTCTCTCCAGAGAGTAGTTTGTAGTAAAAATATTTCTTCTAGAACAGCCTATTTCTCTTGGCTACATTGCTCTTTTTTTGTTTTCTTTCCCGTGGGTGAGATGGAGAGAAGAAACTGTGGTGGAGAGAATTAACAGCAGTACTTATTTTCATAAAATAGAGTTCACAGATGACAGAGAAAAGTGCTAACTGGTTTCTAGCTTGATACCCGTATTGGGAATAAGCCCTCTAAACTTTTCTTTAATGGATATAAACTATTACAGGACTGTGTTCATATAAGTTGCACAAGAAAATATTTAGGATTGGTGCAGAATAAAAATTTCACTGGTCTGTTGGGATTATTCTTAATCCCCTATGTATGATTTGTGTTTAAGGATAATACTTATCAGTACTTGAAGTTTTGTATTGTTCAGCAGTGCTTATCACAGCTCCTTCTGTGATAACTTTTTCAGGCAGGTGTCTTTTCAGAACCTTCCCACTCAAGTTTTCTGCTTTAATACTGTTACTGGCCATAATTATTTTAAAAGCTAAAGACCGTATTTAGCCTTCATTGATGTCAATGGGACCAGACCTAAAATGAGTGAATTTCACATAATATATATTACATGGAATACACAAGGTTATTTGTAATTTAAGTTTCTTTGTCACAAAATTTGGGGGAGTTATATTGCTTAGAGGTGTTGTGTGGGAATGATCCACGTTGTCCCAAGTGATGCACTGGGTTCTTACTTGTATGTTAGTTACTTCAAAAGTAAATTGAAATGGCTCATAAGAGGTGCAATAGTTTGGCCTTTTGAAAATTACCTCTGTTCTATCCAGAAACTTTACAAGTCTTCAAGTTCATTCAGCTGGGAAATGGAAGTCTCTATTTTTAAGTGATATAAAGATATATCTTGCAGACAGAGAAGATTGGAAGACATAAGAGCATGTGGCATCTGGGACATGCATGTTCAAAAAAACTGAGATTAGCAGAATTTTGTGATTGCACCACTGTTGCATACTGCCAGTTCTAGACTATATGGGACCTGCTGGTTTGTTTTTTTTTTTTTTTTCAGTGAGGCTCCTTGTCTCTGAGGTATTTGTGGTTTAGAATTGTCTATGAATTTGCATCCATGAGTGGGAAATGCAGTGATACCTGCCTAATTCATTAAGAAGACAGAGTCAGTAGCTTTGCGCAGCACATATGATGTATTAGATGCTTAGTGATTAAAAAAAAAAACAAAACAAACCAAAACAACAAAAAAACCCAACCAAACAAAAAAACTCCCAAACCCCACCCAAAAACAAAACAAAAAGCCAGCCAAACTCTTTTGACTCCAAAGTGTCTACACAATCCCCTTTCCTCTCTGGCTGTGGTGTTTGCTGTTTCTTTTTTTACAAGGCTGTCTGCAGGTGGGGGACATGCATGCCTGCAATCAGTTTCCATTTCCAGACTTCTTCAGCTCTGGCATAAACCCAGTTGGTATTCAGCCTGAGAGGGGGATTTCAACTGTCTGATGATGTTTGTCTGTTTTTTTTTAATGGTTTGATTCCTGATGAAGATACCAAGTAAGGTGGTCCAAGCATGAGAACCTTAAGTCCTGTGAGTAGCTTTTTACTTTGTCATCCGAGGCAGGCTGTATTTAGCTTGTGAGTGGGACTACATGAAGCACTGCTGTGTTGTTTTCTCCAATTCAGTCTTGTTTGAATTGAGTTAGAAAGGAGGCTCCCCCACAAAGGAAGGAACAAGTCTGTTTATTTAGTAAAAATAAAGGTGTTGAATGTATTGCATATGCATTACATATGCCTCCTGCATACCAACCATAGGATATTTCAGGTTTTCAAAAGTGTTTGAATTACAAAGAAGATATCTTTCAAGTTTGAAGATATTTAAATGTCTTTTTAAAATGCTTCTGTTTTCTGTACATTGGCATCCTACTTTGTCTTGCATTCCTCATCACACATTCCTCCTTCCTTCACCAGAAAGGGATCTCACACTGCGTCTAGTCAAATGTCAGGAGGTGATGTACCACTGAAAATGTGTGATGGAGATCTTTTACTAAAGGTCTGTGGAAAAATACCTGGAGCAGCTTCAGGGGGTAGAAGCAGTTTTGTCTCATTCTCACTGTTTTTCTTGACTCACAGAAATCTGTTCTGGAGCTTTGATGAGTTTGGAGAAATTCTGCCAAAACCCAGAAATGGTACATAAAGCTACAAAAATTAATGACTCCCCCTTTACTGAAACACCCTCTTGATGTGAAAAGAATCTGAAGGCAGCTACTTATGGGCAGGCCTGGGGTGGCAGTGGGGTCAGCCCAGAGCCCAGATCATCAGGCAAATTAATGGTTACAGGGGTGGTTACACCTTTTATGTGTCATCTTGTTCTCAATTGAAATGTCAGATCTTCTGAACATTCCATTCCCTTTCCAGGTTGGCTCTGCATAGGCACTGGCATTGGTAAGCAGCTCTCAAAACTGCTTCTCTGTTGCTCAGATGTTCAACTATGTATTTAAATATCTGAATTTAAGCATCTACGTTTAAAATTAAATTAATGTGAAAGGCATGAATGATGTTTGGGACAGGACCACAGTAATCCTTTCCTAGGTGTTAATTCTGGAAGGCATGAAGAGTGCATGCCTACAGCAGGTTATGAGGGCAGGAAACTCACAAAAGATGTATCTTAGAAATTTGCCAACCACCAGATTTTCAAGGCTCTTAGAAAATGAACAAAAGTTGTCTCTAATTAAAAAAAAGAGCCCACCATTCTTCCTGGAAGTAATCAAGGCCAGGCTGGATGGGACTTTGATCAACCTGATCTAGTAGAAGGTGTCCTGGCCAATGGCAGAGAGGTTGGAACTTCCAACCCAAACCATTCTATGGTTCTGTGATTCCTAATCGGCTTTTCTTTTTAATTAACAGTACATTAAAAAAAGGCTGGTCTGAAGCTCAGTAATACCATCATTTTCCTCATGGTTGCTTCGTTTTGAGCACGTCTCCGTACAATACAGGTAAAAAGAAATACGTTCTTTTTGCAGCTTGTGGGACTATCTCCTTTTCTCTCCACCAGTTCCAGCAGAGTGAACTTGATAGATTTTCCCAAGGAATTAAATTCACTGAGAACTGTGGAGTTTACTCTGGAAGAACTTCAGAACATGTTTTCCCCCTTTTTCTTTCTGTAATGAAAAAAATACTTGGTCTTTTTGTTCATAGGCACTAAGGATCAAAGGGAGTCCTTTGTTAAAATAGGACGTTGTCCTGATGTTTTTAACTAGACTTTTTATGTCTTCCTGTGCTACTTACTGTGACCTTGGCTGACTGCATCTACCCATACCCCTAGCTAAGACATTATCATTTTATACTTTTGCTGTAATGTGTTTATAGTCTTTGGATTATTTTGGACTCCTTCAGACTCCAAATAAAACATTTATTTAAATATAGCATTCACTATTATCTTGCATTCCTTGTAGTATTACCAGATAAATCTAGCATTCTTTCATTCTCTGTGCATTTAGATTTTATTATATTGTAAGTTAAAGTTGTATTATCCTTATTACATATTACCATACACCAGAAATTTCTACTGTATTTGCAGATATGGTTGTTGTCTTGTACCTATCTCAAATTGTTTTAGCATAAATAATAGAAATATCAACTTGTTTGTCTACTTTATTCCTGGCCTTTTGATACTTAGTACCAATATACCACAGAATTTTCTTCATATTTTCTTACCAACTGAATTAATCTGTCTTTATGCTGGGGCTGTTTGGGAGCAGCTAGGTGTGGCTGCTCCACCAGTGAAGATGGGCTGGGAACCCAGCGTGGTAACAAGGCAGGTGGGGAGCAGTGGTCTCCCCAACAAGGAGCCAGGACGCTAAGCGGTCAGTCAGGGTCAGGAGTAGGTCTGGAGATAGTGGTGAGGGTCAGAGACTGTCCAGTGATTGCCCAGCAAGTCCACGGGGAGCCAGGGCATGTATGAAGCTGATCCAGCAGGTCTGGGCCAGGGTGAAAACCAGGGTGGTAGGAGAGCAGGCACAGACACGGCCACAGCCCAGCTATGGTGTGGCAGAGTGAGGAGCCAGTGGTACAGCCCCAGCCAAAAAGTGGTTCCCAAGGGAAAGGTGGGGCAGGACCTCCCTTCTAGCTTTCTTCATAATGACTCTTGTCAGCAAGTGTTGAACTTGGACTCAGCCTGCTAAACTGGACCTAGCTAGCTTAAAGCCCACAAGGAGGATGTGGTCAGGGCCCTGACATTTGGTACGTGTTAAATTCCTTCTCATGAGTGTGACTTCCTAGTCACAGGATCACAGAAGGTCTGAGGTTGGAAGGGATCTCTGGAGGTCATCTGGTCCAACCCCACTGCTCAAGCAGGCCTGCCTAGCTCCGGCTGCCCAGGACCATGTACGGATGGATTCTGAGTGTCTCCAAGGATGGAGATACAATATAATAAAAAGCTGAATTGGACCATGAATCATTGGCACTGAAGAGCTAATTAGCCTACTTCCAGCTACCAGACTGCTTGTAAGAGATGTATCTATGTAGTTTTCTGTATTCAGTGTAGGCCAGTAGTCCCCAGCTTCCCCTAAGCACAGCTGGAAATACCGAGCCAGATGTGCAATAGACAACACTGTATTTTCTCTCTCTCTTGGCCTAATTATTTTTTTAATTTCCTCTCTCTCAGCATTGGGGTTCAAGCAGGTAATATTGGAGTGCCCTCCACATCCCATCCTCTGTCAGGGACCACTGATGGGAGATTTTATGTGCAATCTCATCTTTATCTGTACATCTCATTCCTTCTCAGCTGAGCTTAGAAGCCCATGTGATCAAGAAAAATATCAAACATCAACTTTATAATATGACACTAACCATGTGTGTTGAATAAGCAGCTTAATTCTTAGGAGACTATTAACAGTTACCACACATTTAGCTGCATGTTTCTGGTGTTTTTAGTTTTGCTCTTTAGAAGTTGAAAAGAAATATTTGATTACTTGTCTGTTAGAACAGATCCTGTTTGATCTGCATCATGTGTTTTCTGACCATGTGCAATCTGTTCTTCATTCTAATTTCTGTTTACTGTCCTTCTTACATTCCACACATCAGTCTTGTAACCCATATGCTTTCTTTGAGTAGAGTAGTTGAAGATAAGTTAGATTTACATTCTTAATTGAATAGAATGGGTCTTAACGTCACTGTCAAACTTGATGTTTAGTCTACTTACATCATCAGATTATTTTTCTTAAAGACTTAACAAAATTAATATTCAGTAAGTGACAAAAGTTAAACACCAAAACAAAGCCACAGGGTGTGGTTCTAGGCACAGACTTGTGTATGTTTCTTTGTTCTCTTCCTTTCCAGCCTTCATCCAATCTTACATATGGAATTAGTTGATTTAAAAACAATAATAACAGGAGTTAGAAAGAGAAAGTGAATGTGCATACATTTTTGGGAGGAAGATTTTACTTAGATATTCTTTTTAACTTTTTACATTTAATCAGGAAACCTGTAAATAAATGAAGGCAATGAGTCACCAGAAGAAGTCCTAAAGAAACAAACTACAAGCAAAGTGCATGCTGAATGCTAGAAAATCAGGCTGATTCAGAATTTTCTGTGTTAAAAAGCTGTTTTTCCGAACTTTGTGGAGGAGAAAACTTAATAGTTCTGTGCTGTGAGATTGTAGAAGTGATGGGGGGAATCAGGCTGGGACTTTAGCTGCCATGGAACTTAAGTGCCATTTCTCATCCTGTACCATTGTATTTAACATTTGTAATCCTAGACATAACATATGTACCAGTCCTACTTAACAAATATGCTAGTTAGGTTCAGATCTGCCACATTTGTGAAAAGGTATTTTAATCTTTTAACCATTTAAGCAAAGTCAGATTTCTGTAAAAATAATTATTATATCTCTTAGAAAGCTAACCTAAGGTGGGTGAGAATTGTTTTTCTGTTTCACCAGCTGTTCATGTCCAGAGGAAGCCTGATATACTATACTTCCCACACTGCCCCTGCCCCTCTCTCCCCCTCCCCCCCCCCTTTTCTTTTTTCTCCTCCAAGACAGGTAGGGAGTAGTGACATGACAAGACGCCAAAACCATAGAAATTGGATTAGGGCACATTATACTGCTTTACTTTTACTAGCATCTATTTAATTCCAAACCTGAATTAATTTGAAAAAGGTTGTGCTTTGTTAAAAGCTCAAACCCACTTTCTTCTTCCATTAATGTATGGCTTGCAATCTGAAGACCTTAAAATTGAGACTTGACATTGAGATTTCAGATGCTTGAAAAAAAAATAAAATAAAAAAAGAAGAAAAACTTTAATGAGTTTTCCTAAAGAAAATACTTTGGGCACAAGTCCAAGTTAAGAAAGCAAGCCAAAAATCTACAGTCCTCACTTAGAAAATGTTTACTAGATGAAGAATTGATATTCATTTAAACAAAACCATGATTTCTTTGGAGACAAGTTTGCTTTGGCAAACCATTTTTGTGTTACAACAGTGAACTTCTTAAAAATGAAATGCTTCTCGGATGGCATTCTTAAAAATATCTGGCAATGATTTATGGAGCTATTGTGGTGTTAGTTGTTAGTTAACCAAAAACTTGTACTTGCCTAGCAGTGAAAGAAAGAATTTGCATTGATGGTCATTAATGCTGGTATAACTTTAAAATAAAAGAATATTTGAATGGTCTTATTCCACATTGTTAAATGCAATCCTCATATCTTGATTTTTTTGTTTGTTTAATTATACTTAGATTAAATTCAAAACAGCCAGCTGATCTTAGCAGCTGGTAAATATTTACTGCTCATTTGCCAAATTCCTCAGAGCACAAATTTTTGCTTTTTCTGTGTCCTAATACTTAATGGATAAGAACTGATTCCTCAAAAATTGCACTGTAGGAAGTAGGGAGGTGGCAGGGAGCCAAGACAGTTTAGATACTCCTCTTGCATATGAAAAATATATGTGGGCATTTTGGGAACATTCAAGAGCTGGATGCTGCATATGTTGAACATAAAACACGTCTCCCTCGCAAATGCACCAGAACTTGAGCAAACAGGTGGCTATTATTAGTGTTCTTAATGGGGTATACCTGTGTCCATGTTTGTTATAGGTCTGCTTAGCACAGCTTCATCAGAAAGGCTCAGTGTTTAAGAAGGGGTAGGATTACTAGGAATGATGTGCAGGTTGGATTTGTGTACTGAAGCAGTAGGCTTCATACTACAGTGAAACCCACCTGATATTTGCTTTAGAAAGCACAGAGAAATGACATTTACATTTTGAGTCACACATCAGCCGTTGGGTATGTGAATATATCTACTCTAGCAAAATGTGGTAGGCTGTTGTTAACCAGTAAAACCTATTAGCTATTCAGAAGGTGGCAAGGAGTATGTTTTGGGCTGTTGTACCACACAACTCCACATACACATCCCATGAAGAAAAAGTATATTTGAGAGGTATCTGACCTAGACTGAACAATTTTAGAAGAGAATGTAATTGATCATTAAAGACCAGTAAACCATAGAACTGTAAGCACATGCAAAGGGATCTATGTACCAGTTCTTTCATTTTTATTTTTTTTTTATTTTTCACAGAATAAAATGTATGCATTTAATTTAAAGGACAAGAAAAGTTTCTTCAAGCAGCTTGTAGTCTGCTTGACTCCTAGCAGAAGAAATGTTCATGAACTTGAAATCTATAAACTTTTAAAAAATAACTTCAAAATAGTTGTTATAACTGCATCTTGCCCCGTTTATTGCTTATTGCATTTTTCCTGTGGGTTTTCCCCCCCCCCCCCCCCCAGTTGCTTTCTGAGTTGGGGAGCAGCTTTGGAACTTGATTAGGTGTTTTGCATGAAAAAAATCCACTTATTTATAGTCAAGTTACCAATTGTACGAAGTGAACAAACTGAAGAGTCTAGACAATAATCTGAAAAGTCTCAACAGTGTTCCTCCTCTTACAGTAATATCAGATGCTTCTTTTAACACTGCTGGTTGGCAATATCAAAAAAATCTAGCCTCTTAAACAAAGGGGTCTTGAACTTGACAGTGTTTCTTGAAATTCAAGAGTGCATATTTAAGTGGGATAGATAATTTGGTGTCTTATTAATAGCAGTTGGAGTTATGCATTTAAAGAGAAAGGTAAACAGTTCCCAGGCATTATAGTATGATAAATAATGAACAGAGGGGACAACTGATCCCTCTTTCCTGTGGTATTTTCCTCAGTAAGGCAAGCACAGGATATTTTGAATTATTCATGAACTCTTACATGGTAGTGACTGAGCCCAACCCCCTCTCTTGCAAACTTTTTTTGTTTCTGTTACAACATACATCTCCTTTCATAACAAGATTATTTAGTTTTGCCATAGCTCACTTAATTCTGGATGAATCTAGCTCTTTGCAAACTCAGAGGACCGGTCATAGGGAAATGAAGGGTTACTGCCTTGGCTTAATATTTCATAAAAGACTGAATTGCATTGTGCCACTGAGAACATGAAATTTCAAATCATGCATCTAAAAACAGTTCTACAAAGAAACTTTTGCTGAAGCATTCATTCAGAGTTGTGGTGGTTTTGTTTTGTTTTGTTTTGTTTTTTTCCTTTTCTGCTGTTTCTTTCATAATCATATGTTAATGCTAATCCTGCTCTCTTGACTGGCACTTCAGTGCCTTAAGGCATTTGGGTATGGGTTGCAACACTAGTAAATTGCCACATATATGGAAATTACCCATTTGCCACCAATACTGTATCAGAAAGGCAGCAGGAGGTCCTCACTTCCTTTCATATGTGCTCTAAAGTTAATGCTTTTATTAACAGGGAACTGTGAAGAGGCATATCAGTTTTTATTCCCAGGATACTTTGCTGTAAGCTTTGTTGTCAACTTTTGCAGTGCTTTCTGGCACAGAGTCTCAACATTCAGTGATAATCAATTAATTAGCCTCTGTTTAAAAACTAGTTTTGGAGTCAGGATACCGTATTTCATGGGGTATCTGAATTAATGTTCCTTGTAAACATAGTATTTTCATAAATACTGGTGCAGTATGTCAGCATGAAAAAACAGGTGTGTTGATGTGCCTGAAGTAAAGCACCTTTTGCTTAAGTATTAAGTTCATGTTGTACATGGATTTTTTAATGTAGTAGCTAGACAATACCCATGAGTTTATTTTTATGACTGTGTTTTATTCTTTGTATGTCTGAGAAAAATTATTTGAAATTATCATTTACCAATGTTATACTTTAAAAAATGTCTACAAAATAATCCCCAAACTTCCATTGATGTAGATGAGTAATTTAATTGCCTCAAGTTTTTATATAACTGGTGTGATTTTACTGGTTCAGACAAGGAGTAGCAAATCAGAGGTCAACATAAAGCAATTCATCTACATAAAAACTATGATTAAGCAGTGGCTAATGAGTCATGATACAAATTATTTTCTCCTATTAAACTTGTGTGTTTACTAGACAGGAAATACATGCTTATGTTGTGCTAATTAGTTTCCAGGTAGCAGAAAGAATATGGTGCTAAGGAGAAAAAGTTCAGTTATTATATACTGTTCATACTGTCATCTTCTGCTGTAGTTTTCAGGTAGAGTTTGGATTTTAAACTGATAAAAGAACCTGTTATGTACTTACTGTGTACACCATGGAGAGATTAATAACACAATTTAGCAGTACCTAACTAATGGAGGAAGAAGGGACTTGCACTTGCAAAATACTGTTGTTAGCTTGGCATGTCAGGAAATCACCATAATCAGAAGGGGAAAAGTCATGGTTAGAAATGATGGCATGATACTGAGGATAAGAAGCATACTAAAATAGAAATTTTCTAAAGATCCAGCCTGAAAAAGAAGGAACAGTAATGTAGGATAGAAAGGAAATGACAGAAGAAAAAATGGAAGAGTTGGGAAAGTCTCTTGTTAATCCAGGACAAGGTGGAAATTTAGACTAATAAATTTGTTACCTACATTTTAAAATCTTCCACATAAACTTTGATTAAAGATTAAGACTAATTTGTAATCAAATAACAATAAATTGGAGCATCATCACTTTTAACTGCTTTGCACATGCGTGTGTCTTCTAGGCAGAAGTTTTCTGAGTATGTATGACAGGGTACTTCTGGCAAACAATAATAACATTAACTCTGTTGCTAGAAATATGATAAATTATTGCTCACATGGCACCTGGAGGTCTCTGAATATTACTAATGTAGAAAGAAAATTGCATCTAATACAGCAGATTTTGTTTAATATCATGGAGGGTAAAATTCTTGAGATAATGAAAATCTTTGCTTAAATCTTAAAACGTTAAGTGATCTGTAATCTGAAAGAACTGACATGCAATGAGATGTAAGGTGTGTAAAGAGAGAAATATCTTTTATCTTCTTGGAATTACTGGAAGAGTAATAAACAGGGATTTAGCGTGCATAGTACCTTTCACAGACCTCCAGCGCTGTGCAGAATGGCAGATGCTGTACTGTTAATACAGGAAAGACAAGGAAAACAGCAATTGTGCTTGGATGTTAGAGTACATGTTTATATGTCATGGAAGGGTGCCTTGTAATATTTGGGCAAACGCACTGCCTAATTACCATATTATCCAACAAAAATATCAAAGTAGGTAAGTACTGGGTTTCCTCTGTAAACTGGTATAACCAATTTTGTGCAACTCATGTTGATGTTTGCTTCCCCTCCTTTCTGATCTACCAACGCATGCATAATTTTGAGTGTTATTACTTTTTGTATTTGGCAAACAGTAGGCATTAATGTGCAATTGGTGTCTTCAGAGAGGTGCGGAAGGCAATTTGGCAGCCAATGTAAGTGCATTCACATAAGCACTGTCTTTGGGATAGCTGTAGAATAAACTACAGATCTCCTCACTTGATTTATTAACAGCAAACAAGCTAGCCCTGGATGTGTGTTGTATGTCTCTGCTAACATGGGTCATGGCAAGTTTCTCACACAGTTCCAGGAATGAGAATCTTTCTTACATGATGCCATTGCTGTTTCTGAACAATGATGTAATTCCAGCACACATCTTCTTGTACCAGGTGAGTAAGTTTTTGAAAACCAAGAGTCTTGAGTGGCTCAGTCATGCAGTAGGTGTTTTGCTTTGCCTTGTCAATGTTTGTAATTTCACTACTGCCAGTGCCAGAGAATTATAATCTGCCTGGATTATATGCTGTAAAACATCTCTGCTGCCCTCCATCATCATCTTTCCATCAGCTGCAATAACACAGACAGGAGGCATTTATCCACTGGAGTCTTAACATGGGTCCAGCAGAAACAAACAGAAATAAGGAACCTACACAGGCAAAAATGCCTACTCTAAACATGTCTGTGAGCTAAAAACACTTCTGCTCAAAGAAGGCAAGCACGTTCTCTCTGAAAGCATTGTAAATCAAATCATTGGCTTGAATTAGTGAGGAGCTGATTGAGAGAGAGATCCCTAGGAATCCTAGCAACAACCCTGTTACTTAAGATATCTGTTTGATGCAATTACACAGATGTAGGTTGAGTGCAGCTCTGCAATATTTCTATTCATAGGTGAGCATGCTAATTCTGGATGTTTGTTCTCAGTTAAGTACATGTTCCTCTCTGGGTATAACATCTGTGCATCATTTCCTTATCTGTAAACTAGGGATGTTAATACATGTTCCAACATTTGCGGCAAGTTTTTCATGTAGTGATTTCTTCTCAGTTGCTCAGAATTGTGGCAAGAGACTTGGCTTAAACTTTAGTTCTTGTTCAAGATTATTATTATTTTTTAATAGAGTCGATGCTATTAATGTTTGGGTAAAGTCCATGTGTCCCTTTGTATTTCAGTATTTCTGAACACTGATAAATCAAAGATTTTGTTTTTAGAAAAGATGTATTTCTGTTAATTTCCTGTATGGAAACAGCTACTTTGGGTCTTTTAGTATAATAATGAACACAATAAAGTTGTAAACTATAATATTACAGATTTATATTGGAGGCACACACAAAACTGAATTTATTTGTGAATGTAGGTCTATCATACAAATGATGACAAACAAAAGCAACCTCTTATCTTCTCCCTTCCCTCCTCCCCCAAAAAAGGTGAATGTTGGATTCCCAAGGCTTCTGACAACTAACAAGTCAAACAGAAGCTAATTTTGTAACTCAGCTGTATGTTTAGGCTACAGAAGCAAGATCTGTGCTTCATTTTAATGACAAACAAAAATAAAACCTAACAAAGCAGCAAATGACTGGGGGCTTTAATCCCTAGATCTATGTTTTTGCTGAACTTTTAAGGGAAATAAATGCTTTATATAGAAATCTTAAGAAATAGTTTGAATATTCTAGAAACTTGAAAATGTAAAATGAAGATATAGTAGAGCATGCTTTGTATCTGAAATTTACTTAAATTTATTATGTTTATTATAGCAGTTATTAAGAAGCAGCAACAGAATAGATTCATACTGAGACGATGAACATATTGAATTAATTTATGAATCTTAAGAGATTAGCTGATATCATTATACAACTGGTTGCAATTTTTCATTTCCTAGGGGTCTTTAACAACAAAGATTTTCTTCAAACTATTCTTTATTATTTTATGATAATAGCAGAGAATTGCTATTTTGCTTTCGTTTTTCCTATTTTTGTTTTCCACTCCAATTTCTTTCCACTTTTCTAATAAAAAAGAGAAAAGAATGACCTACAAAGAAAGAATTGGCACTATTTGCTTATGAACAATGGGAAAAAAAGTATTTCTATCAGTTGTAATGCAAGTAGGGTTCCAATTATTTTGTTCTCTCTTTTCTCATTGACCGGGAAGATGAAATAAAATTTGCCTTTCTGTTTCTGAAATGAATGTGTATTCAAACCAGGAATGGTTTTCAAAGAAGTGTGCTACTTCTGCTATAGTATTCCTTTCTACACGTCTTTCAGTCTCGAATTTAAGAGGAAAATGTGCTTTGTCTTTAAAGGATACTAGTATTTTGTTTTCCCATCTAGTACCATTAGTGAACATTGAATCTTTTATAAAGGTTTTATATCCAGCTCTCTTGATGATGATAATTTTATCTGTGTAGCATATTTACTGGTTTTCACTGTGCAAGGACAAGGCCAGAGGATGAGGAGCAGGCTTGGTTACAGGTTAAGGAGTGAGCTCTGGGTGACTGCAGGTTGGGTAGTGGATTTAGTTTTCATTCCCCTGAACTCCAGGTTGGCTTTTGTACTCCTTGTCAAATGCTGCACAGCACTGACAGTTTTGTCAGCAGCTTTTATGTTCTGGAGGTATTTCCTTTTCATTATTGGTACTTCTGAAGGCAGACTTTGAGCTATTTTGGGGTAGTATCAAAATGTTTGTACTGTTCTTCAGATGTTCATTTGCCAGAAATACACTGTCTGTCAAAAGCCTCTACATGACTCTGGATTCTTTAATTTTCACTGCCTGCCCAGCCCAATGCAGATAGGAACTTCACGAGAGTTTTGGTATTAGATAGGCTACTATGTGAGAGAATACGAATTTTTGTCACATCCTGTTTGTCATCCGGGTGGACACCTGTAGCCCCTTGCAGACAGCACTTGTGGCATTATCTGAGTTCTCAGTTAATATTTACAGCCCAAAGCTCGCAGCTATAAAAGAAGCAAACACTGACCGCTTGTTGCAAGAGTCTGTCAAGTACCTGATCCCTCACTGCCTCCGTATGTGATAATGTTACAGGAGCCTGATGATAAACTGGACTTTGAAGCTTGGAAGAGATTTTGTTGTCAGCTGCTCCTGGCCGGGGGAGAAAGCAACCAACGAGAAGTCTGTTGGACACTTTAAGTATAATTACTTCATCCTCTTCCTGCAGAGGCTGCAAGGTTGGTCAGATTTGAAGTGTGACCTACTGGATACTGATACTAAGCTCTTGGATGTCTGTTAAAAAACAGAGGTACAGATTCAGTGCCAGTGTTGCCAGAGCTGTCAGCTGCTGAGAGCTTCAGGTGAGTGTTAGGGACCTTGGGCTTGCTCCAGGACGTGGCGGGTTATGGTCAGGTTTAGTGTGGGAAGGCTGGTAGTACTGAAAATGAGGCCAGAGATGAGACATGGACAGCCCAGTTTAACTTCATTTGTCACAAACTCATCAGGAATACACCCAGTGCTTAGTCCAATGGCTTTCATATTAGTACATATAAATGGATAATGTTTTAGTGTCTGCCAGAGAGGTGCATTTTGAGAACGTTCTTACAGAAAGCTACTCAATCTTTAATTATTTTCCTGTTGATAACTGTTTCGTTGATAGATATTTAGCTGACAAGGAAAATGCTCAGTATTTTCAAATGTGCTTTCATGACTCAGCTAAATTAATCCAATTTAATTACCTGCCTCTGCGGCAGGGTGTGAGTCTTGTTCTTATCCTGTTGTCTGGTCTCAAATTCTAGATGAAGAGTTTTACTTCTCTGATACAGTTAGCTGTTTGAGAGAGCTAAAATTGTGAGGGATGGCAGTGATGATATTAGTTTGCTTTTTGCACCCTTTTTTTTTTTTTTTTTTTTTTAACTGCTTAAGTTGTTGTGCCAAGAATAGATAAATGCCTGTGCTGAATGCATAGTTAGCCATGGCAGCATGCAGTGATAGGCTAGCTTGGCTGAACAGTCAAACTGCATGCATAGGTACTTTTTTGTCAGTGAAGGGAATTATTAGGTATGTGATCAACACTACTGGTTTCTTAGGATAAAAGGCAAAATTCAACTGTAATAATTATTGTACAAGGTGTGATCATTATCTTTACTGGAGCAAAAGATTATACATATGTGATACTGTGAGCTTGAGAAAGTGTAAAACTAGAAATGAAGAAAGTAAGAAATGCTAAATCAATTTGACACAGAGGTTTTTGTCACATATTGCAACTGTTTTCTTTTTAGCTTACGCTATTTTTCTCTATCTTTTGTTTGCCTTGTTTTTTAACAGTTTTTCCTTTCATCAATCCAGCCTTATCATCTCACTATCCTAATGTTCTCTTCTGCAGTTTATAATTATCACACTGTTGCTGTACTGCTTGGCTTCCTGTAGTTGGGGTACTAATTGACTTTTTATGGTTTGTTTCTATGTTGCTGTTTTCTACCTGGTCTACTTTTACTTCTCACCTGCCTACTTTCATATGCATCTAGTCATGTCTTAATTGGAATTCTATTCTCCCACTTCTACGGACATTAACATTCTTCTCCTGTTTTAGAACCAGAATTCATAACTGGTAGTTTCATTCTTTTTGAATCTCTGGCTTAAGTGTACTGAGGTTTTTTTGTTCAGGACTGTAATGGGTTTCTGACTGACAAAACACCAATTTTGTGTTGGCAGTGTGTTTTAACTCCAAAAAAAAAAAAAAAAAAGTGGTGTATTAACTGTCCGTAGGACAGAGAGCAGTTGTACTTTTCCAGAGGAAAGCAAGTATGTTGTGCAGGGCTTCTGGTGGAAAGCATCCAGTCACTGCTTCCAGTCTACTTGAATCAGAGAGGTGCTAATCACTTGAGGTGTTTGGTTGTGGATCTTGCAAAATCAGAGAGTAGTACCTTAAAGGAAGCCAGACTCTAAACGTTGTATTAAAACTAATGCTTTCTATTGCACTTCAAAGAAATTGGAAGTTGAGTCGGATTTTTTTGAGCACATGTATTATCCTCCTAATGCAACTTCAGTAAGACAATGTGCATTTATAGCAAGTTCTAGTAATCCCATCTCTAAAAGTGTTATGTTTCTGACTATGACAGTATCTGCACCCATCTCTCAGATGTCAGCTGCAGAGCCGTAGAGATGTGTACCCAGCTTTGGTGCTGCCTGACATATATCCTCATCCAGGGTTTCAATGGAAATCTCTAAGCCAAAGTAAGCAACAACATCTGTAACACTTATTTTGGTCACTTCACCAAATTAAAGTTACAGCATTTTATTTCAACAGATAGTCAGTCATCAATGAAATCTCCATCACTGACAGCTTGCTGGATTAAATGTGAGCAATACTGGTTGAGAATTAGTTGTTTTCAGCTCTTCCTGTGGGTGGTTTTGCTGTTCCCAAACAGGTAAGATGATATTTGAGCTGCTGGTTGTGGAAGGAGCCCATGGGGAAGGCAGCGTTTGGGGATCTCCCAGTCCTCTGGGGCTGGAATTCTGACCTGTGTTTGGGGGGCTGGCGAGGTGTGGGAGCAATGAGAGGGCTTCGTGGTGCCTCAGGTTGAGGGGCGACACTGGATCCTGCTTAGGATCCTACAGCATGAGATCACAAGACAACTCTATTACAGTTCTGGGAAATGGCTGTGGTAGTAACCAGTTTTCAGCTGAACAACTCTGAATTTTTGCCCCATTCCTGATAATGGCTTTGTAAAATGATCTCTCCTTCAGGCTGATCTACTGATTTTGCTCTTAGGGTCTAGGTAGGCATTCATAGTTCTCATTGTAAACAACAACAACAAAATCACATGTTTTCTTTGTAGCCAGAGAACATAATTTTCAAATATTCATTGTGCTACAGCCAGGAAGTTCAGTAATGGGCCTTAATTCCTACCTTTTCAGTGACAGATATTTGTCTTTGCCAGTGGTGTGTAGCTTCTCTTTCTGTTGTAAAGTGGTCTTTGGTATATTAAATCTGGCTATTACTTGTCCTGAACCTTGGGCCAAAGGGATTTTGTAAAGATGAGGGAATACAAATGAATCTGTCTCTGGCAGTGTTTAAGGTAGGAGAAACTTCCCTGTAAATCCTCAGAAAAATTAAGTAGAAGACAAAGTTATGAGTAAGGCAGTTATTAATAAGGCAGTTAAGAATGCACCATCAGGAGAACTAATTTTAGATCTATGTCATTTCCCAATGTATATATGTGTCAATGAAAAATACTGTTATATAGAAAACTTTAACATGTTAGATGCAACTGTTTGTAAAGCTTTTAACTGAAAATTTTCCTCCTAAATTTCCTCCCTTAAGGAAGGTACTTTAAAATTGTTTTCTCCTTTGAGTGGGGACAGACCCTTGCTAAAAAATACTGTGAGGAGGTAGTGTTCTGTATTTTAGAAGTCTATTGTGTGCTGAGTAAAACTGGAGGAAAGTCATAGTTATTTGTTATTTTAGCATGACACTTTGAGTAAGGCACAGGATATTGTGCTGTGCTGCAACTCTGTAATATAGTGCAGGAGAAGACTGATAATCTTCCAGAGACTTTTTGTTTGTTTTGGATTGCATACTGTTCACTTGGAGCTTCCATTAGCCCTTCACTGTTTTATGAACACTGTGATCAAAATAACAATGACATTTGCAGGATGAATGATTCACTTAATGTTCAAAGAAGCAGTGTTTTTACATGTCAGCAGTCTACTTAAGCACCCTACCTGAATGACTGAATAGCAAAGCAAAATGCAATCGCAGGGGCATTGTCACAGTGATCATGCTGTAGTATTATCAAGCTGTTGTACTCCTGTTACCTTTCAGACAGTCATCATTACTCCACAGGAATGAACTGTGGGGACTGTGTGAGAGTTGTGATAATCTGATAAAATGCATTTTAATGTTTGCCCGATCATTTTGACTCTGAAACTCTGATTCAAGTTTTCTTTATTGCATTGTATCCTGTGCCTTTCTTCACTAATAATTTTTTGATAATAAGAAAATGGTCAGTATGGCGATGTTAGTGCCATCCATATAGGGATATTAGTAAGAAAATCAAAATTCTCTGGAGGTAGTTCTATTCTAGGTAATATTTTTAAAGCTTAACATTTTGTCAGCTGTCAAGAACTATCTGATCGAAGAAATTGCATTTGATAAAATTTAACAGCTTGGTAGTCACTTTAGTAGCAATTAATTCCTCTTGCTTAAGCATTTTCCCAAACTCTATAAATCCATTTGACTGCTTTAACAACAGACATATTATCAGTTTATTGGGGAAGTTCTGTTCTGTCCCTGTTTTGCATACATATTTTGAAGAACTAATCTTTACAGACATTATTTTTAAACAGGAAAGGAAAGTAGGATTTACTTGCATGAAAATATAGCTCTTTTGTGTTGTTTCTTCTCTCTGCACCACGTTTCCTTTTCAAACTGATTGGAACAATTTGAAGTGTAAACGCCGAGGGCAAGACTGGTTCACTTGCAGTTTATATAAGCAAAAGGGTGCAAGCTGTTCTATAAAATAAATTGTAAAGTAATTTAATGGCAGTATTTATATAAATACAAAATATTATATGTTCAATAAAATTTTGAAGAGCTCCCTGTGTAAGTCAACAGGAAAGCAATTTCCCTGCACTCCAGTTAATTTGTTCACAAGGAACATACCTTCTGTATAAACAAGCAAGTCTTACCACTTTGATTTAAAAAAAATATATATATATTTTTATACAGAAATGTGTAGGAATCTACAGTTCTGAAAAGAACACCACTTATATTATCTGAAAAGAACACCATTATATCATCTCTAAATCAGAGAAGGGTCTGAGAAACCATGTCACTGTGTCCTGTCCAGATTGAAATAGATGGGGTGGAATGCATAGAAGGTTTTCAAAATGTTCAGACTAGCTGCTGGCAGTCCCTTAAATTCACAGAGCCTCTTGAATATTTGAATTCCCCATATGAGCCTTTATTCTAAATGAAGTTGTTTGCACATTCTTTGATGAAATGGAAGGTCCTGCTCCAGAACAAAATCTGGCATATTCTTCTATTTTGCATGATACGCATCACTAGAAACGACGTGTTTACTGAGCAGTTGTTCTAATTCTTCTTCCACAATTTACTAGAGTTTGTGTCAGCTTTCATGAACCAGTTTTTCTTAACTTCTTTTGATATCAAAGAAATTTTGCATTATGAAAACTTGGTACGTTTGTGGATGCACCCGGGATTACAGATACATCTGTACTTTTTCTTAACTATTTACAGCATGGTTACAAATACTCTGTATTACCTATGTAATGTCTACTGAATTCATGACCAAATTCTTCCCTGTCATCAGTTCACTTGTCTTTTCACTCTTCTTTTTTTCAGCACACTAAACTGGACATGTCACCATTATAAGATGAGGTAGTATATTATGTGATAAATGTCTCAAGGTATATATTGGCAAGTTACGTGAAAAAATAACTGAAACAGGAATTACTTGAATGAATTAGACCCATAGTCCTCGTTCTCTGTGTTAAAAGTTTACCCTTAGAGGAAGGTATTAAACTTTCATGATGGAAAAATAAGCAATGGTACTGTCTTTCTGTTCCCTTCTGTTGCAATGTACTGGGGGCTCTGTCCTCTATAAAGTTCTATATGGCTTAATGACACTGGAGATGCTATTATTTTTATTCACTCATTCAAATCATGTTGCTTTTCCATTTATAACCTAAAAAATCTTTTTTTTCTTTTTTTTAAACTGTCTTCGAATGTCAGAGTAAATGATGTTTGTTTATCTTTGGACTTTTCATACTTTTTCCTACTACTATGTTTTACTACTCAGATGAAGCAGAAATGAGGACTCATAAAGAATATGTAGTGTGCTGTGGAAATCATTATAACAATATAGTTTAATTCTGTATCATAATCATAATGAAACTGGGCAGTATTTTTATCAAGTATTGTTGTCAAACCCATTTTCATTAAGGTGAACCTCTTTTTTCCTTTAATAGTTTTGTAGTTTATTTAAAAGTCCATCAACATGCAGCAATGATTGGAATGCTCTTTTCTGCAGCTGCTGTCAAGTCTTGTTGTCAACTAGCTATTTTTCTTAAATGTGTTCTACAGCTTTCCAGTGCCTCTTCTATATTCACTAACCTAGATAACTATCAAGAGATTTTGCTATGTAGTTACTACTTGCCCCTAGTCTTCAGTATATTACCCCTATTTGTTTTTAAGTTTTCTCCCTTACCTTTATGTGGGTAGGGGGAAAAGAACGCAAGTTGTTTTACAGAGTTAAAAATATGTATACGAGACTCTGAATATTTATGCTCCAATATGAAGGAATGCCATATACTTTAAATTCAGTAGCAAAATTTATCTCTTCTTTTGAAGAGAGAGCTACTACTACTCCTCTAAGGGCAGAGAGGAAAAACAACATCTGCCTGATTTTCAGAAATGGTTTTGTTGTAGTTACAACTTACTGTACATTATGGTAGTGGAAGATAAGCAAAGCAGATTGTCTTCTTGACCTTTAACCATGGCTTTTGTAGAAGAAGTAAGGGTCAACAAGTTTTTTCCTGGAGACTGTGTGCTTAGGCCCATGAGTTGATTTCCTGATTGGTTTTGGCAATCAGTTTTCAACTACAAAGATACTTAATGTGAGTAGAGTATTTAATACATTACCTAGTATTACTCTAAGGAGGACAACATATTTTTCAAATTATAAATTGTTTTATTTTTCAAGGTGATGTTTTTGTATGTTACATTGTCTTGGATTCTTTTATTACTGTAATGCTAAGTATGCCAACTTTTAGACTAAGATTCTATCTGGGTAGCCTCTTACAATATCAGAAGAAAAAGGAAGACTTTCTCCTTCAAGGATTAAAAGACAGGAGGCAACCATTTTGTACAGTAAGAGAAGGTAGGGAGGCAATGAAGTGATTCCACTGAGGGTCATAGGCAGTGGTGATGAAAGCATTTGTTTTAAATACGGCTTTAAAAAACCTTTCGTATGTTAGCTTTACATTGTCAAGTCTTGTACCAGATCAGGTTCCATCTGTCCTACTGGAGCTAATATAGAGCCAGCAGGAACTTGATATCATGTGATCTTGCTAATGTGGGAGAAACAAGATCATATGCTGATATTTAATCTGGATCAAATTTGTACTGTTGAGTGATCCTGTAGTGCAAGGATTTGTGATGTTGGCTCACGGGTATCTTGGGTTCTTTCACTGAGCTGCAAGGTTCTACCACAGGGGGCCAGGCATAGGGCAGTTTTAAGAAAGTAAACGAGGACAGTCTCCTGGCTCTGTAGATATTTTTTTGGGAAGTCCTCACACCTGTGAGGGCATCACAAGACAGACTGTGAAGGTATCTGCTTGAAAATTTAGCAAATGGCTTGTACAGATGGTGCAGATGGTGCCCTGAGCTGACCAGACGTGGAAAGCTGCCATTTTGCAATGAATGGCTTTGATAGTTAGGAACATGTCTTTTTTTTTTTTTTTTTTTTTTTTTTTTTTGTGTCTGTGTGGTGTTGCTATTTATACTTTATAATATATGCTTGTTTTGTCTGCTTTCTGATAATCGTAGCTTATTTAAGGCCAAAGTCTTTTTATGACTAAAAATGCTTTGCTCAGTTTTTAATATCAGAGTGTCTTGAAGTCCATTTCATAAAGCTCTTTAAGTAAAATGCTTTAAAGCAATTTTCTTGCATATGTTGCTGTCAGTATTTTTGTTTTGTAAGTTTTATTTCAGGTGGTAGATTTAGATGATAGTTTAAAACAAAGGAAAAAAGAATGAAAATTAACAGCTTATGGGGTTCAGTTTCTTGGCTATTTTCTGTTCTATGATGGCATGTGATTCTGTTTTTACATATAGTGATGATTCAGATTCCTTAAGGTCTTCTACAGGGAACGTTGTCAAAGGCTGTTTGGAAACTCAAATAAATATCAATTAATTCTTTCTCTGATATTTTGGTGAACTTTCAGGAACCATGAAGGATAGGAATGACATGATTTTTCTTTACAAAAGATATTCTGCTTTGCTTCCAATAGATATATAACTTAACTTGAAGATTCCTGATACTTTGTTGTTACTTACCAAGTTTTCTATCTGATGTTGTAAATAGCTTACTTAGTGTCCTTCCATCCTCTATAACTTACATTTTTACCTCAAGTGCTCTTATTAGAGGACAGCAGGGGGAAAGAAAGAAACTTTGTTATGTATAACTTCTCATTTCATGCTTGAGTGAGTATGAATCCTTTAATGTGAATGGACTTAAATAGTTTCAGTCAGAATATAGAAAAAGGATTGTTTTGTTCACTATACTATAAAATGTTTGGTTGACTGTAAAAATTCATCATTTGACAATGACCTACAAAAAACATCATGACGTGTTTTATTCTATTTTACATTCCAGACAGAAAAAACAAATGTGACTGGAAAGGGAAGGCACACTTTGCCCAGCATGGGTGCTGGATCTCATTTAGGCCGTTTGGGATGGAGTAGGGGTCTTGATATCTAGTATGGATTCTAAATGGGTAGTGGTTATGTTATAAAGATTTCATTTAGGATGAAGGAGATCTAATTGGGTTGTGCCTATGAATCTTGGATAATACTTCGGGAAAAATATCAAAATGAGGTAAAAGTCAGTGTCCATTGCCTATAATGCCTTGACTGTTGGCACTCTAACAGGATGCATGTTCTGCAAGTTGTATATTTCAGTTAATTAGCAAAAAACTTGTTAAAGAAAAAGCAACATTTTCCAAATAATATAGTTTGGGTAGGATATAAGACATTTGGTGTGCCTTTTTCATAAGAGAATACAGTTTACAAGCTAGTTGAAATAAAGGTCTGTTTTAGTGTAGTTTTAAACACTGTTTCCCATTTCTGCATTATGAAGGAGAACTGAATATGTTTTTTTTTTTTTTTTTTTTTAAGCTTTTGAAAAATACAGAAAGAAAGAAATCAAAACATAAGCTGTGAAATGGTGTTTCTCAGACATCTCAAAGTCTGGGGAAGTTAAAGTTCTTCCAAAAAGGTTACAGGAATGCTATTATTATACAGTGCAACTGCAACTTCAAACATACCCGGATCTGACTAGTTCATGACTTACCACTTTCAGACTGTGCCTTTGCCGTCAGGGTGAAGAAAAAACAAATTCCTGAAGCTTTCCTTGGTAGGAGTTGCAGAAGAGGGAACTTGGAAGTCCCGAGTCTCTCCAAACCCTAAGTTCATGTAGTCATTTCAGCTTTGCACACCTCTCTGCTTGCTTGTCCATGGTCAGGAAGCATGGAACCCCTGACTGCTGGTTTTAGTAGTGTGGGACTCTGGATTTGAGATGATTTGATATAAGTTGAAATATGTAATGCTGAATTTCCAGGGAGCTGGTTTTAGCCAGTGAGTTAGTTTTGTGACTATACAAAAATCTTCCATGACTCTAAATAAATTTTGCTGGTTTCAACTATTAATTACTTATCTAGAAGCCATATCTCATTTCATAAGAAGTTCTTCTGTAGATGGTGCAGACCCCTATACTTGATTTCAGAGACAGCAAAATTAAGTATAATACATATATCATGTATTGGCATATGGCCTTGGCCTTTATCAGCTAGGGTTCTGTGGCTGTCATGCTACTTAAGTAAAAATAATGTCTTACATCCAATTTTAAAGATACTATTATAGAATATTTGCTTTGTAATTATGGTAGAGCAATGGTGACCTGTTTCAGTGCTTGTAGGAAGCCAAAGCTACTGCAAAATTATTTCACTGTTTATAGTTTCATTAAGAAACAAAAGACATTATGAAGAGTGGTCTTTGACATATTTAAATGTTTAAGATCTGGTGATGTGTGAAGGTTGTAATAATAAATGAACTAATCTGTTAGGGCTGACAGAAGAGGGGAGAAAGGCAATAATTAGGTACTGGGGTAAGACGTTTGATGTAACACTGTAATAACTAACCTGCATCTGACAGATGTGATGCTTTAGGAGAGTATGCCAGCTGCAAAGTCTGTCTTTAATCAAAATTTTACTTTTTCTAATTTTCAGTAAACAGACTCATCAGAGGAAACAGAAATTCAGGGTTAATGTGAAAAGAAATGAAGAGTAATGAGACTTTAACTTGAAATTTTCCACTTGCAATATGCAGTTTAGAAATGGCCTTCACCAATTATCTCTGAAGCAGGTGTGCTGGGAGTTTTTCCTATTCTTTTTCTCCAGTATAAAATGTGTATAACAGCTTTTTATTTTTTTAAGCCAATACAAAAAGAGGATTGTACCTAAGTTGCAGCAAACAAGCAAAAAAACCTCAACAACAAAACCCCTCAAAATTAGCTTTCTTTCCATGTCCCTTATGCTGTTTAGGTTAAGAGTGTTTTCATGTTGAATTTTGATTTCAGGATAACTAACTGGCAACTATACTAAAGTGTAATTTTTTTTAACTTTTTTTTTTTTTACTTATCATTGGCTAATGGACTTTCCCTTCACTCAGTCTGATCTTTGCAACCACATCCTTGCATGAACACAGAACTTTACAGGTCCAAAATGGTGGAAGTTTCTCCAGTGTAGAGCAGATTACAGAATAAATAGGCGTTTTAATAACATTAAATCACTTGCCATAAATCTTATCGTTAGCAGCGTAAGTCTCTGTGGAGCATCTTGTAAATCCTGTAGTTGATTTAAACATCATATTAGAACTATTTTATTTTCCTCTTGAATTTAAAGAAACTTGTTTTTTCTGAGTATAAAATATGCATATGGATTTTTTTAGAGGGTATTTGTTTGATAACTTACTATCATTGACAGTAATACAATGATTGCTCTCTACAGGATTCTAAGAGCAAGAAAATAATGGTTGGATGCTGAATATTCTGTAAGGTACTTCAGACAGAGTTTTGCTGCAGATAGTAGATAGGGAAAACCCCATCTTTGGCATTCAAAAATAGGGATATATTTCTTTGGCTTGCGATAGAATTTGATCTAGTTGATATGCCATGACCATTAGGGTGAAAATTTATTCTGTCCCTGAAACTGCCTTTGCAGACTGTCACTTTAGGAATCTCCAGGTTGCCTTGGAAGTTGTTGTTGTTTGAGCCTGGTCGGCAGCCAACCACCCTGGAGCCGATCACCCACCCTTCCCCCCACACCTGGGAATGGGGGAGGGAATTAGAGGGGTAAAGGGAGGCTGGCAGGTTGAGATAGGAACAGTTTAATAATGGTAATGAAATGAGAACAATGACAGTAATAGAAAAATATAAACAGGCAATTCACAATGTAATTGCTCACCACCCACTGACCAATACCCAGCCTGTTCCCGACTAGCAATCCCAAAATACCAAGATCCTGCAATCACAATCCAGGACGCGAGCGAGTGAGAGAGAAGAGAGAGAGATCTCCTTCCCGACCACCCTTCCTCTCTATAGTGAGCATGACATTCCATAATATAGAATATTTCACTGGCCAGTTAGGGTCAGGTGCTCTGTCCGTGCTCCCTCCCTGCTCCCTGTGCCCTTGCACATGGGCAGGACAGGGGGAGTCGGAGAGTCCTTGAAGTCTCAGTAGCAGCTGAAAACATCAGTGTGCTATCAGCATTCTTATACCAAACCCAAAGCTAAATCCAAAACAAAGCACTCTTCTAGTTCCTGAAAAGGAATATTAACTCTATTTCAGCCCAAACCAGGACAGAAGTTCAGAAACTTGTCCATGCCATTAACCATATTAGGGGCTACAAGCACACAAGTTCAAGGATCTGTTTGTTCTGACAGGTTACAGCAGAATCATCCCTTCATTTATGCTAATTTAATCTTTTTTTCTGGTAGCAAAATTAGTTCACTGAAATTTCTGTCTTAACATCTTTCCATATTTAAAATTGCTTTTACATGACAGCAATAACTTACATCTCGAACCCATGTTTTTAGACATGTAGAAATATTACTCTAGGGTATCAAGTATGCAATCAACTTACAGTTGCTTAAAGTCACTGCAAAAAACAGCCTGTGCATGCACTGATAGCATGCAGCAGATCTGAGGTAATTTGTCTGAATGCATTGTCTTTGCACTAGAAACTCTGCTAAGTGCATGTAGAAGCTTATAGTGGCTCAGCTGTCTGGTGATAACCCATTCAGGTGTTCTGGCTGGCAGTGTTTCTTAACTCTAAGTCCTACCAGATTTCTACTGGAATTGAGATCCTATGCACCAAATCACTTTTATGAAAGCAGAAGTTTGGCCTTTGAATCATTGAAGCATTGTAATATTTATTAAAGGAATGTTAATTATCCTACAAAACTTGGGGTTTATTATGTTGGCTCAATGAACAATACACATAGAAGAACCCAGATAAGAAATCCTAATACCAGCGTGTGCCAAATGGCAAGCTGGGTTGCACCAAGCAACACTTGCTTAGACCTTCACTCCTCTTGGCAAAAGTGATTTTCAGGTATAAATATACTGTACCTCATTTATCTTGAACTTCTGCTTGTATAATGAAACTTAGATCACTGCTGGTTTTGATTCTGCTGTGGATCTTTGAGACCTTTAGAGTCAGTATTGAACAAGAAAAATTATTCTAAGTTTGAAAGGCCTGAGGAACTGTAACACCCACAGCATTGTTGTTTGAGGGACAATTGCTTGGAACAGTTTTGTTCTGTTACACAAATGGGGCAATTGGTCTGATAGTGCTCCAGTACTAATGGTCTATGAGTATCTGTTGAAAGTTTCAATATACTTTGTCAGTATGGCCTGAGATACTGAGTCATAAGAAAATTGATCTATATTTAATGCCCTTGACATTGGTAGAACATCCAAACAGGCTTATTATGGTTTGTGTTAGGAAATAAGAACACTGATGCTTCAGTCCCTTCTGTGACCCCTGTGGGGCTCCCAGAACATGCAGAAGCATCATTGAAATAAAGTTCAGGGCAAATCTGGATGAAATGATTTTCGCCTTTTGACAGACTACCCAAGCTACTGTGCAGATTTTGCTCTGCAAGAACTTGCCATTAAAAATGCATTTAGTAGGCTGAGACATATGGAAGCTATAATACATCTGGTCCCTAAAGCCAAATTGTGTATGAAGCACTACTGGTCTTTTTTTCATTCCTAAATGTTCTCTACTCTGATGGTAGATTAAGTGGTTTGTAATGCTTCCCAATATGTTGATGTTCATGTAAATCAACACATAATCTATCAGCATTGTATCCTTCTGTCTAGTGATATTTCTCACTATTGAGTTTGTATAGGATTGAATGCAGAATACTGGAGAAACGATTACCTTAGTTACACCACTCTTGTAGTTTTAAAACATGAGATCGCTTGATGCATTTTATTTTTGTTTTATAAACTCTACCCCCCAAAACAGCAGCTGACAGTTGTCTTAACGAAGAGTTAAGACTGAGGATATGAGTACTTGCACAAGCATAAAAGGTACTTTATGATGTATTATAATGTTCCCAAAGCAAAGCATTGCTAAGAAGTAAAAGGGAATCATAATGTAAAAGATAATCGTAAAGGATGTTAAAGAGAATCCACAGATTTGCTATAGGGATATACACTTCCTCTCACCTGAGACAATCTACTAAGTGTACCACTGAGTAATTGTACTATTTCTGTTCTCAGAAAAGATGATATTAATAATTAGCTTAAATTTCAAAAACATATTTCCACCTCTTGGCTAACTATAGAAAGCAGACTTGAGGCTGTTTGGGACTCCAACAGCATGTTCACCCTACACAAGAGAGCACCTGCAGATCTCTACTGAGCTAACTGTAGCCACTGAGCTCCAGACCTAAAAGGCAGCATAGCTGCAGCAGGATCATCTGGTACATGAGTTTTTTCTTCACATTAGGCATTCTGAGGGCTTCTGATGCAGAGATGTAAAATGTTTCTAAGTCCTTATGACACTGAAAAATTTTGACCTTGTTAAATATTTGTAGCATTTGCCTACAGTGTCTGCTGAAGAGCAGATGTGCATCAGGATCTGAGCTTCTCATGAGTCTAGGATCTTAATGACAACATGGGTTTCTGTCTCTGAAAGAGGAGTTACTTAATTCACTTGTTAACGGAATCAAGGTTAATTATTTTAATGAAAATAGTGTGGTTTGATGTTGTAAAACTTTCTGGCAGGAGCGGATTGATGTTGCTGCTCCCTGATGTCCATTCCCACTGTCAACCATTGAGCTGTATTGGTAGAAGTGTTGGTGTGGTCACTGCAGTGACTGAATTAAGGGAGTGATCCAGTTGAAAACCAACCCAGTGAAATGAAACAAAGTGTTCCCCATCTTTTACTGTTTCTTACACCCAACAAGGCCAGCTCCCCACTCTTGTGTGTCTTTATGGAAAGTTAAAAAATTATGAGAAGCTGGATGAAGCAGCAGGTGAGGATTTTAGCACAAGGATTTTGTGATAACAATCCACAAATACAGATGGCAGGGATTTCAGAGCTTTATTCCTAGCTCTTCCACTGAATAGTTGAGTGACTTTGAATTTATCATTTTCTTGATATTTGTAATTCTTTTAAAATTCTATTGAAAGCTGATGGAAATTATTTTTCGTTGGAAGATGCTACCTCAGAGAAGTACAAATGTTTCAGTTTTAATGGAATTTTGCCAGAGCATGTGCTTTGCTGCTGTGTATGGTGGGCTACATGAGGACTATGGTCTTCCTTAGCTCTGCTCAATGCCTAAAAGTCATAAACACTTGGTCTTAATTACAGTCTTCTGAAGCTATTGCATCTCCCTGTGGCTCAGCCAGCATCCTGAGAACCATGGGAATCCCAATTTTGCCAAGAGGTTTTCAGAAATTCTTTGCCATTCCCCTTTCCCATAAGGGAGAACAAGTTATATTCATGGGAGTCAAGGCAGTGTGGTTGTCTTGTCAGTCGGAGTAAATTTTTTCTTAAATCAGAGGTTTCTAGTATTCAGCTGATTAGAGAAGATTTTTTTTTTTTTCCAAATATTTGACTTCTGGTAACCGAAGCTCTTATGTTTTGATCATCTTAATTTATGCTTTTACTTGAGGCATCTATCTGGTTTAATGCTTTTTGTTTATTTATGTTCCTTCATTTGTTTTTAGCACTCTTTCCTGGAGAATGTCATATAAAGAACAGTTCTTTAAGAGTATATTTGAGTAATCCATTTTCTTCATCCTGTGAATTACAGTCCTTTCGGGTTGTGGTTGGAGTCCTTCCTTTCCTTTAGCTGACATTGACATACCTTAGTGAGTCTCAGTACAATATATATTCTTTGTAAATGAAATATTTTTTTCTCTCAGAAGATCATTTGTAGGTTTCTGTGATATTCCTCTAGCTAATTTATTTTATTAGGGGGATTATTTCATATTGTAAGTAGATAACTGCAACCACATTTGACAGGCCACAATTTGACAGAGAAAATGCGGTATTAAAAAAAAATTGTTCAACAATGTTTTTTTTCTTCTCTCTAATTTAATGCTTCTACACACTGATTTAGTGAACTGCATATGAAAGGAGGGGTCTGAACAGTCTTTGGCTGTGTGTACACAGAGATCTTGGACCCTGTTATGCTTTGTACTGACTTGGAGGTCCCCCAGAACGTGCTTATTCTGTATCAGAGCAATAAGATGGAGGTAACAGATCAGGGATCTGATCTCAACTGAACATACATTGTGTGTCACATAGCCTTAATGTCCAGTGCTTGTTTCTTAGCTACGGCATCCTAGCTGAGATGCAGCATCTGATTGTGAAGTTTCTGTGGTCTGTCTCAGGGCAAGGTGAAACAAGCCTTAACTGCAGTTGGGCTGTTAGAATATATGTCAAATTTCTGAAGCAGACTAAAAATGCTAGTCCATTTGTGCTGGGAGATGGTTCAAAAAGCTGCTCTTCATAATTTTTCAACTATTCTGTCACCTTCCAGGTGAGATGAGGCGATACGGACTCATGGTACACAATAACAGGTCAAGTGTGAACATAAGACTGATGCAGTAGCAGTTTGCCATGGAGAAGGCTGAGGTATAGTATGTGTTTGGGTAGTCCTACAGAGATATTTTCATGTTGTTTGGAGCTTGTTTAGTTTGTCTAGTAAAGAGCTAATACTTTTTTTATGTGGATTTTAGTGGTTTTACATTTTAAAAGTCTTGTAGTAGGATTACTGCTTTTCTTTGTGATAAGGAATGGTAGTAATGACTGAATGCTATGGTGATCCATACTTAATTTATGTAACAGTTATCAGTTTAAAATTGAAGTCGATTTATTCCACTTGCCAACTCTGGGATATCGTAAATTCCTTTCTGCACAGGATGGCTTATGTGTAGCCTATGGAAGGACACAGATTGTTTGTGGAAATGTGAGGATAACTGGTCAGGCTGTTTTTTGTTATGATTGAAGCAGTAGTAGTTTATCACTTTGGGAAGAAAAAAAATATTGTGAATTATAAAATATTTTTTTTTTATCCACACATAATTCAGAATTGACTTAGTGTAAAAATGTCAAACTTACTTTACAGTCTTACTATCATCAACATTACCTTGGCTGTCCAGTATTAGACTGACCTCCCAATAACACACTGTGTGTGAGCAGTTGAGCTTGATTGATGATGTGTGGATTTGCAGCAGCATCTGGGGCTGCTAGCTACATATAACTGGGCAAGAATTTGTTTAGTGATAGAAACAGTAAGAAGAGGTGTATGCATAGTGTATATATACAGTTTCCTGTGGGCTGCTGATGCTGAATTTATTACTGTTCCAGTTTATCATTGTTCCAGTTCAGTTTATGATATTGACATCACAAATAAATTTGATCTGCCATTTTATTGTTTAGTATATTGTTATTTAAGGTATCCGAATACACTCAGCTATGTCTGTTTTTATTACTACTACCACAGATTTTGATCTGAAGGGGAAAATTAAGTTAGTAAATTTTCCTTTTCTCCCTGTCCCCATCAGTTGTCTCCACCTTTGCTGCCAGACTCTTCCCAGTATTCCCTTTATGCATTTTTTTCCTCTTTTAAAATCTTTGTTATCTGGCATCACAGGAGTACAGCAAAGTGAGTTGCTTTACATTTTTGCTGAATAGAAACATGTCTTCTGGGTAGCCATGTATCAGAAACATGGCTTCTGGGTAGAATGATCAGGACATAACTTTGATTTTAAGAAACAATTCTACTCTGATATGCGATCCCACAAATTACTTTGTTTCCCATTAAATGTGTTAATTTTGTGAAATCATGGTTGTATCAGGAGGCTTTATTTTATTTAAAAAAAGAAAAAAAAGAAATCCCTAGCAAGACAAACAGCAAAGTTTCTCCTATCTTTGACTGTGCAAAGCTAAGCTAAGAAGAATGAGGGGTAACTGAAAGCAAGTGAACTGGATTTTATTTATTTTTCATATAGCATTTATTGACATTATACACATAGCTGCAAGTTATCCCTGTGCAAAATCTTTGGAGAGTGTTTGATTGTGCTGGTGAAACAGAGAATACAGTTTGAATGTGCTGAAATTACTAGACAGCTGTGCCAGAGACACATCTTTGGAGATGTGTTTCCTTTTATTGCTAACGCTAATTAATGATGCAAGGAAGGAACTGCCATTCTAAATAAGACCCTGAGATGAGTTGAAGGATCTGGTGCTTATTTTTTAATAAATACTCTATTTTTATTTAGAAATTATGGATGCTTAGGGGGCAGTAAACACAGAATCCCAGCCTTGGTACAATTTTTTAAAAATTCATACAGGAAGTGCACTTCAAGACATGGTACCACAAATAAAGCTGCACACCCTGTAGAGATCTGTAGTTGTGTACATTCCCTGGACTGTTGTTTAAGCCCCAAAAGCTGATCTTTGGCAGGATTCTTAACTCTGTGAGATCTTACATTGTGATTGTTCTCCTTGTTATTAAAAGCTAAGATATCTATTTATTTATTTTTCTTGAGGCTTTGAGCTAGGCAGCCTGGTGATTTCTATAAACTGTACTGCTTATATTGTAAAGACCGTGATATTTGTGAGGCCTGGAACATACAACTTACCAGTTTTGAAGCAAAGTATACAATCAGTTTTTTTAATCCTTTTGGTTTTTAAGCTGCTCTGTGGTTGGATCCCTGGTTTCTCTGACTCAGAACTTCAAAACTTTCTGCTTTCTTCTGGTTGAACAGGCTATCAGTGCATTGAGATTAAATTGTTTTTAGCTTTCTATACAACTAGGATGGGCTTCCAAGTTTAGCTTAGATCAATGGGTTTTCTGGCATCTTGCAGACTGCATTTGCTTTCAATTTTTGTAGCTTCCCAGCCAAGTTACAGCCTCAAATCTTTCTGCATCTGAACTCGCTTGCTGCTTCTAAAGTTGTCAAATTAGTGCTCGGTACTAAAGTGTCTCTGTAGTGCTTTTAAATTTAAGTGTTAGCCTGTAGCTGTAAAAAAGCACTTTTGTGCCTGCCTGTGCAAAAGATGGGCAGAATTAATACTTCACTAATTGCTGTGAAAGGCTGAATAAAAAGCTTCTATTAGTTGTCTTTCTTGGCCCTCATCTCTGGCCACAGCTATCAACATAATCACTGATCCTTTGGACATAGGTGGAGATTACACAAAGTGACTGGAATGATCTAATGGCTTGCTGCTGCCGAGAATGGCTTTCATGCATCCTGGCTCTCTTAACAGGAATTGTGTCCTTGCTGGCACTGGTGCTCATCTGATCCTTGATGAATCACTTCAGTTCACTGCACTGTTAGAAAATTAAACTATGGAAAGAAGGGGGAAAAAAGTGAATTGCTTTTCCCCGTTCAACAGTCTGGACCAGTTTACTTCAGAGGGCTAGGCCAAGGACAGATCCTGACTGCGTTTCTGGGAGGTGAGGAGCACCAAGGAAGGACAGATCACCCCTGTCAGTGACCATGGACTGTTTGATCAGTGTTAGTAAAACCTGGCTCTTTCTCAGCAGAAGCTTAACAGGCTGGTAGACCAAGATGGGCCTTGGCAATGCCAACTACATTTATCAGGTACTTAGGTTTGTCACAGCGCTTGCAGGAACTTTGCTACCTGCCTGATTTTCTCTGATTGCAGATAACCAGACCTACAGCAGTGATCTGAGCACCCAAAATCAGTGTCTCTTAACATGGTGGGTTGGAGCCCAGAGCTCTGTGCTATGCCTGTATGGTAAGAATATATTCTTTGGGCACAAACATGCCATCTCTTTGAGAGTAGCCAATAAAATCTGGCAACAGTCTAAACTACGTTAGGCAATTTTTAAACAGTTTTCACCCCCTGTGGTAAAAATCCAGAGTTCAGTAACATGGCAGTATAATACAATTTTACATTTCACTAAATGAACAGTGGAATATTTCCTACTGTGGAAAAAAGAAGCCAACAGTTGAAATCTTTAAGCCAAAGAATTTTATAATTGAAAATGTTTTGCTGCTTAATATCTAATTGCCATGCAAGTACCAATGCCATGATCTAGTCTAGAACTCTCTCTCTACTTTGTCATAAATAAAAATCAGAAGCACTTCCTCAATTTCTAATACTTTAGCATTATAACGTAAGTTTAAGAATTTTGTGTGTTTTTATCTTAACTGACATCAGCTTTCCTTCTATCAGCCTTCTCTAATAAAGAGACCAAAGACCAGTTATTTTGTCAGCTCTGTGTAATCTTACCAGTAATTGCTCTAACAGTGTGACTTGCAGGCTGTCAACCAGATGATCATCACTTAAATCTTTACCTCATTTTACCACAGGAGCTCAGTCTACTGAATTCTGACACACTTCTGATATTAAACTGCTGGAATTGACCCTGCTCACTCTGCGGATTGAAGCAAAGGTTTTTACTTCCCCGTCTGCAACTCTACGATTCTGGTGTCTGTTCAGCATATGCTAGCACCATATGTGAGAAAGGGAGGTGTTAGCTTTTCCCTTCTCTCTGTGTGTAACCTGGGAAGCTGTGGGTGATGCCTCGCGTACGTGTGGAGATTACCGACTGCAATCCGTGTGTGATTGGAGCAGGCTGAAGTTCTGTGCTGCACTTTCACAGCCGTTTGGATGACTAGTTGAGTCCTATCCTACTGTCTTCTTCCTTGCTGAGATGTGTGTTTTAAAATCATTCATACACTTAAGGGTGGCTTTCTTTTGCTTTGGTTTGTTTTGGTTTGTTTTGGGTGTTTTTTTTTTTTTTTGGTGTGTGTGTGTGTGTGGGTGTTTTGTTTTTTTTTTTTTTATGTTCATTATACAGTTTCGAACTACAGACTTATGTTAATTGCATGGTGCTCACTTATTAATACAGAAGTGGCTGAGAAATCAATCTGTAACGATTCAAAGCAGACATCCTTCAGAGTTCCCTTTTGTCTTATGAAGTATTGTTTATGGAGGTACAGCAGTAAAGGACACTTTTCTTTAACTGAGATGGCAATGCAGAAGAGGGAGTGAGTTTTGGGGAGGGGAGGGAAAGAAGGATGGTGGGGGGGATGAAGCTGCTTCAGCTAGCCTTCCTGAAAGAAATGTCTGTCCCTGGCTCTGAGAGTCACTGAAGTAGATCATCCATTTGCTTAGCAGGTTGCTGGCACTTAATGAAGAAAGTTCACAAAGGTGTGAAAGGGCCATTACAGTGTCATCAGCAATGAAAGGCTATCACTCACTCGATTGCTTTGGAACTGTCTGCTGAAGTCTTAAAATTCTTCTCAACCCATCCCAGCCTGATGCCATGCTGGAGGAGCATGGTGCTTTTTAGTTTTGACTTTTTGGTTGACTAGTTGTCAAAATACTTCAGGTTTTTTTTTTTTGTTTGTTTGTTTGTTTGTTTTTTTCTTAAATAGAATGCATATTTTCTGAGTAGGGGTTCTTTCCCCTGCTTAGAAGAAGGTGGAAAATGAAAAGCATGGCTTCTGACAGGAGAGACCAAAATATAACATGTCCTTATAGGGCAGAAGGGAACATTTAGGGGATGGGCTATCATTTGTGTGCATGTGTGCCTATTTCTTCCCTTTGATTTTTGTGCAGGCTTTGAGCCGTTACCATGTGTTATGTGTAAGATGTTTTTTGCTTTAGAGCTTCCATAGTTTACCAAGGCATTAAAGTTAATGATTGATAAATTTTGTTTGTTACACAGCTCTTAATTCCAGAAGCTGCATAGATGCACTGTGGTTACTTTTTTAAAAGTTAACTGAACTTGCACAATCTAATAAGCAGGCAAACTACCTCAAGTATTACTGTTTAAATGTCTTTGGTTTCCCTACACTACCAAGCTTAAGTGCAAATAATGCTTGGAAAAGCACGTAGTAAAGCTTCTTTCAAGTAGATCTCATAAATGATATGACATGAAAATACCTTTCTCGGCACCATGGAAACTCTTCACTTCCATCAGTGAAAACTGTAAAATTATTATAATTATCTGGAACTTTTTGGCTATGCCATAAGAGAATGATAGTGTCACCTCACTAGAGATTTTATTTTCAAGCTGATGATGGGCTTTATAGGCAAGAATACATTCTTACCATACGGTGCGTGTAATGTAAATGTGCATGTGCACATATTCAGCTATCTCTTATAACTCCTGAAATTTGCAATAATTGAGAAATGTTTGTTTCACATCTTGGCAAAAAATGCACGTCTGTTCTCAAGTTAACTTAGGCCCCAGTGAAAAGTTTTTGAAATTCTTAACAATCTCCTACTTTCATAAAAGTAAAAGAAAAACTTAATAGAAATATTTTTGTGGGAGGGAGCCATGATAAGAAGAAGATAGTTTTGATAAAAAAGATGATGGATGTCTTTCTATGAGAGTATAAGAATGGGAGAAAGTATAAAAGTCTAGGAAGAGTGGCACATCTCAGAACTATTACTTTATATATATACATATTTATATATATAAAACTTTTTAAAGTGTTTTATATTTTTGAATTTTAGGCAGGACCTAAACGTGAAAGGACATATCTCAGAGTATTAAAAATTCTAGTAAATTATTTGATTCATTGGTACTTCTGAAATTGTTGAAGATTATATTTGCTGAGATTCTAATATGTTACACATTTAACTTTTATGTTCTCTGCCTCTCCCATTACATCTAAAGATGGGAGGGCGGGGATGGGGGGCATATGATTATGTTAAAACAGAACAGTTGCTGATCTGTGTGGGTAAGGAGCTATCGAAAATTCATAGAAGTTAATGGAAAGATTCCCACTGGCTGTATACTGTGAGTCAGATGCTTTGTGAATTTCTCCTTTATTGTGTCATTTTGTATCATTTATGTAGTTAGTGTTCTTCAGTTAGTTATTGCTTGCTTACTCACATCTATTACAGGGCCAAGAATATACTGTTGGCACTTAACAGAGAATAAAATGATAGCATTTTTACAGAACAGGGTTGTTCTTCCATACAGGTATGTTGGAATTCATAATGATTTTGAAAATATGGTTTAATATAAACCTTTGAAATATCAGGAGGGACTTTATGCACTTTTTCTATAATAGTATAAATTATTTATTAGTAAACAGTAATAAACCCACAGTTCTTAGGCTATAAAATAATGCCTGTCATCTGCTGGTTCCAGTAACTTTTAACTGTTAACTGCTTTTTGATAGTGTTCTTCTACCACAAGAGAAGGTCATATCTGTTATGAAGAAATGTGAGCTACAACTGAAACTCAAAAAAGGAAAAAAAAAATAGGGAAAACAAAGCTTGGGCAACCATCTTGCTAGATCCAGGATGATCCCTATAAGAACGTCCCTATGACTAAATTTTAAAAAATATTTTGGGCAGCTCTTTTTTATCCCATGACATGTGAGAAGGTGTGATGTTCATATATGGTTCTTACGGTGCATGATCATGATTTGATTATCTCCTTGTCTCATTTCCTTTTTTTTTTCCTCTACTTTGTGAGATTTGTTTTTTTAGTCATTTATCATTGCATCCTTTGGTGGTGTGTTCTTTTTCTCACTTTAGTTATTATTTCATTAATCTTCTGATAGAGAATGAAACATTTGTCAGTTTGAAAGAGTAGAAAGGGGAAAAAAAAAAGGTTCAATTTGGGGAGATACCCTGATGATCAAGGAGAGATGGGATCTGTGAACCGTGGAAGATAAGAACTCAGAAAACTATGAAATTCATAACCCTATTGTATGTAGAATGAATAAGGTATTGTTACACACATCTACTTTCCAATCATAAACTAAAAGTACATTTTAGCAAATCATTATTCAGTGAGTAAAGGAAAATTTTAAGAGAAATAATCTATCTGGTGATAGAGAATTTAAAATATTTCTAAAGACAATACATTTTGTGCATTATAGGTGAGTTCAAGTGTCATATTTGTGATTCTGTAGAAGTGAACATGAACAGCATATCTTTATTCATATAGGTTTAGATATTAAATGAATTTCTTGCAATTTAAAATGTGTGCCTCATGATTCAGACTACTTTGCAAGCAACATGAAGTGCATCCTTTTGTAGATGTCAGTCTTCAACAAAGTATTGTTTACACCGTAGATCAAATATTCAACATTAAAATGCATTATAGACATATTACTGACTCTCATTATATGACAGAAGTGTGTCAGTGAAATTAACAGCAACAAAAAAGACAAAGATTTTCTTACCTCTTAGTTGGAAGGTAGCAGCTGTTTGAGTAATTCCATAGAGGGGTAACAATGACCAACTGACTTGCACGTTTTAAAGAAAAAATGATATCAAATCCTTTGAGGATGCCATATGTTCTGTGCTTTGAGACGGGCTGCATAGAGTATCACAGCAATTAGGCAGACTGGAGACTGCTAAAATTTTATCCAAAATGCCAGCAGAGAAGACTTTCTTGAGGCTTTTTAATTGCAAACAGAAACATATCTATGCTTCCTTTATTTATTAAAAAATAAGTTAGTTAAAGTGCAGATTTTTTCTTTCAATCCTTTCCCATAAAGAGTTATATATAAATAAGCTGGTTTGGTGTTGGGTGTTTTTTATTTTGCTTTGTTTCGGGTTTTAATTTTGGTTGATTTTTTTTTTTTTTTTTTTTTTTTAATTATGGTTATTATCCTTTTGCTCACAGAGAGACTGTGAAATAATGTTGCTTAGAATAATGTTAACTTCTTTTGTCATTTGTGAATGAGGTATGAAGGATGCTAGGTATGCTAAAACAGCCTTAGTAATTACCACTGGGAGTTGAACCATTCGGATGATTACTGGATCCAGATATCTGTTCTGTAGTTTGGTATTGAACTGCTGTAGTTTGATGTAACTTCTTGCCAGACCTATTCTGATTTAAGAAAGCATGTATTGACTGCTTTCCCAAACTGGGCACATACAAATAATCCCTGCTGATGTTTTGGAGGTAAGTCACTCACCAGACTTCGCCTAGCTAAAAGCAAGAGGCTCGTATCACAAAAGATATATTTGGAGCCATTAGGAAGCAGAAAGGCCTATTAGCTGATACTGCTACAAAGATGTTTTTGGTCTGTGCAACACAGTCTCCAGAGACCTGCCAGGGCATAGAACCCTCAGTTAACAAGCTGAGAGATGGTTTGTCTACCAATACCCATATATACTGTGAGCTACTGAGCTACTGAGCTATCCATTTTGAAGCAAGGCCTTTTCTGCTGTGCAGGTCGTATTATTTCTTTGCCTAATAACTGACAGCACGATCCACAGTGGCACTTGACTGTTTTTCCAGTGTCTTGGTTCTGTCTGGCTGTTCACAAAGAGCCTGTCTGACCCTCTAGGCATTTTGGCATTCAGCTTTTCTTTTATTTAAAGCACATTCCTTGTACATGTGCAAAAATGGTCCCTGGAGCTTTGTAATTCCTGCTCATGGTGCTTTCTAATTCAGTATTGCCGTATTGAGTACTGTGGTTCCCAGGTCCCCTTGTAGCCCCTCTCCTTCCCCTCTCTCCCCCCTTGGGCCCTCATCCAGAAATGCATTGAATCCCCAAATTGATCTCTGAAGTCAATAGAATTATTTAGGTTTACTGTTTTTTGATGAAGTGAAGGACTAGGAAGAGAGCCAGATAACTAAAGGCTTGCTTAAGAGGCAGTGCAAAACTACAGGCATGCAGTGTTGAAGGGTTTAAGGTCTGGGATTTTGTGATCTGTTAGTTCTAATATGAGGAAGAGCAGAGGAAGGAACGAAAGATCCCATGTTTGTCTGTGACACAATGAAACAGTATAAAACTTTGAATCAGTATTGTCCATCCAAGCCTAAGGGCAGTACAATTTTAAGGGTTATTTATGTATTTTAGAATAAAAAGAAAAATTATTTCTGAATATTTTAGGGTTTGGGGTTTTTTGGGGTGGTGGTGTCTTTTTTCCCCATAGAGGCAGATGTTTGAAGCTGTGAAGCTTGCCATCACAAAACTAGTATCAATCAATATAAATTAGCATGTTAATCCTAAGTAAAGAGGTCAGAGGTGTGTGGTGAATACGGTTTTAAACATACTTCTGTAGTTTATCATGCTTGTTCTGGTAAATTGAGGTACGTGTACATATATACATACACTTCAGAAGTTGAGTAAATAATGCTGTATTTAAAAGATATATACATAAATTCTGTTTTTTGTTTTTTTTTTTTTTTATTTTTTATTAAAAAAAAAAGAAGCTTCAAGTAATGTTTGTAATGTATAGTATAATAGTGTAATTTTCTGCATGACCTTGATATTATAAGCCTAGGTTTACCTGGTGTAAAGGGAGGAAAGGAAAGCTCCTTCCCCTTATTTATATGTTAGGAGCTTCTAAATTTTCTTTCCTGCTTCTCAGCTGTTGTGAGCATTGACATTTCTGGAAAAGCCATGGACTGTCAGTGACTGGGGACATGTGATGCTCTCTGGATCCGTCTCCATGGCTGTGGCATCAATTCTTCAGGGCTCCTAACAGTCAGTCAGGGTGAATCAAGAAATCTGCTCTTAATGGCTGTTCCCTTGAAATGCCTTTGCTGCTGCTGCAGAAAAAAAAATACAGGGATGCAGGCAGACCTAGAGTGCTGGCATTGCTATTGCCTGCTTTAACGAGCCATGGCAACCACGAGGAGAGGATCCTGGGGCATCTCAGCTCTGAGGGTGCCATCTGCCACATCTCAGCTGAAAAAGCCCTCGTCTCCCCGCATGTGAAGGGAAGGTGGTGGCAGGAGGTGTTTGCTCTTGAGGAAAAACGCAGTCCCAGAGGGAAAGGGGGGAGATAAAGGTCCTCGCAGGGGTGGGGGCATCATGAAGTGAGAGGGTTGCTTAGCAAAGGGATTTCTTTCCTTTTAAGGGAAGAGTATTGCTGTTTGTTGTGATAATGTGATGGTGGATTGTCTCCTTCACTTTCTACTTAAAGCGTTATATGCTGTTGTCAGTCATTTCACATCCTCTGAAAATTGCATGCAGTCACTTCTTACTCCAAGTCATAGACCCAAAGCAATGTAGGGCAATCTGGTAAAAAGGATTAAGTGTAGGTATTGTAATATCTTCTTTGTTACACTTGAGAGGTCTTTCCTGCTGAAATTAAATTTAATTGAAGTTGCTGCCTGGCTACCTCACAAGCACTGTGCATCTGGCTGGGAGAAACAGCCTACAGCACTCCTGTTAAAGGTGGCATGCAGGGAAGTTTTGACAGTAGGGTTAGTTCAGAGCCAGGACTTCGGAGTCGTAATATTTTGTGGAAGAGATTTGTAAAGGGCTACTGGCTAACTCTGAGTTCAGTGAGATACTTGGCTTTAGCATTGTCTACAGTCATGCTTAACTTCTAATTTGGAAAGCAAAAAATAGCCTAACATCCTTAAAAGGTGTTTGATCTTTAAGAAACTAAGCAAGTAAGCATGTAAAACAGATCATTGTCTCCCATTTTACCAGGTGACCTACACAGAAACAGGACTGTCTCACAACATAGCTGGAAGAGGCCTTCCATAGCAAGTCTAATAAGCTAATAAGTAGATAGATGTTGGTACAGAAGGGGACAGCACGCAGTTGGGCACATGCACAGTGAAGGCGCCATCTTACTCAGCATAACAGCAGTCATGTTTCCAATGCATCTTTAAAGGTTTTGCCCCTTTGTGAATAAAGTAAAATGAACCTTATAATGAATGAAATATAAATTTAATATAAATATGAAGAAGAGTAGCAAATGAGAATGAGCTATAATTGTCAATATAGAGACTGCTGTGCCTACACAAATGATGAGGTGTAGGCATAGTATACATGTAATATTACTTAGGAAGTTGTGATTTTCATTAAAGTGTTAAGATGGTCAGGTATACACAAGAGAGAAGATTGGAATTCAACACTGGATCTTGTGCATCTGTAAGATCTTTTTTTCTTAGGATTTTTAATATCTTGCACTGGTTTACTGTTGTTACTCTGTGCATCTGCTGCTTTAATTTCTATGACAGTTTATAATCTATATAAAAGCACTAACTTGCTATTACAGTGTGTTTGATATTGACTTTATACATGCTTCTCTACGTAAAACAAATTTAGATTTCACAATACATCAACAGGAAACTCAGTTCAAAAAGCAGACTGATTAATAAATGGTGCAGTTTCAGCGCTTATGGATACTATTTCATTTTATCTCACTGTCAATTGACAGGTTGCATCAGGCAATTGAGAACAGAATGCAGTTCAAGTTCTTTTCTGCTACTGAAATGTCTTTTAAGAGGTAAAATACATTAATTAAAAGGACAGCTAAAATCTTAGCTCTAATTTTCCTTGCTATATCAGATCTTTAAGTTGCAGTCTTACTCATAACTATTATCTTTATATTAGGTGTATTTTACAAACCTACTTTTTCATAAAAAATGTTATTTTTTAAATTTCCTTCTGGAGATTATGTTTAATTTACTGATCTCAGGAAGCAAAATATGTCAGTACTAATTCCCTGACTACCTGTTTCTTGTCTGAAATTTAAACTAGCTTAAATTAGGTTTTCTATAGCACAGGCTTTAAAGCAAAAGCCTACCACCAGACAGTCTGATTATAGATTAAACATTGCAGTATTTTGGCATTGTAGCTGGACATGACTGGTGTAAGAATTAATCAACATTTTCTGAAATTTTCACAGAAGGTTTATTAGGGAGCTCAGTTTTTTAAAAATAGGTAAAATGAATTTATTATCAGATACCCTGTACTTGAATTATTGCATACATATTTGAGCTTGGGTGTCATATTTTAATTTCTCTCTTTCAGAATAATTATTTTTGAACTGTTCTTTTGTTTCAGGACAGGTAGTCAGGACACTTAGCACAATAGATCATCCTGTTTGTGTAATCTACTGGCGACCATGTCAGACCTCTTTTCTCTCAGTGTCTAGATTGATCATTTCCTCAGGTCACCCATCATCTTTCTTTCTCTCTTTTTATGTCTGAGAAACAAAAGGAGTGAGGGGGAGGCAGGGGGGAACCCCCACACAAAAGAGGAGTAAAAAGGCCAAGACTGAAGTGGGGGAGTCGGGTGGGAGGGCAGCAAGAAGGGCAGAATGGGTTTCTGACAGAGTCTGTCCTATGAGACTGAAAATGAGCTGGAATAATCAGTGAGGGCACTTGAGTTCCAAAAAAGCGATATCAAGATTTCAGGGAATCTGGCTTTCCAAGTGTTTGTTCATCACATTGTTTCCTTCCAAGCAACAGGCTTCTTATCCTTGTAAGAGACCTGGACCATGTGCTTAGCTGTCTCCCTATCCGGAGTTGCGTCCAATAGCAAATAAACTGTAATGACCATATGCAGACCATCACTATTATTTTTAGCGTACATCTTTCCTTTAACAAGGATTGCTGCTGGGTTTGTGGATGAAAAGCCCGGCTACCCATGGTTATGTCTTTTCTCTGGCTCTTTGTGTTTGGGGAGAGAACTGGTTCTGAAGGAGGCAACTCAGACATCATAAAAAATGACACTGATGATAGAATTGCTTCAGCTGCATTGGAAAAGATCATTCTACTTTGTTTTGAAAGCTACAAGAACAAAGCACTCTCTCCCTGTAATAAGGCCTGTGGCTCCTGCATTCCTCTGCACATCATCACAGAAGGTCAGGCAAGACAACGCAGTGGTTACTTCTCTGGGTCTTTGATAGTTCTGTCACCTTGGTTTCTAGAAATTGATGAGTCTGGCAGCTCATTCATTTCTGGACACTTTAAAAGACACTGAACATTTGTTTCAGTGCCCTGTACTTCAAAATCCTAGGTGACTTTTGAAGGTGACTACAAGGAAGATGAGTAGAGATGCTTCATGCAGCAGAGTTTTTCAGCTGTTGCTTGCTTTAATAGCAAGAAGACACTGACTTTGTACATGAATTCTTTCCTTTTGCAGATGAGAAAACAGTGTAGCATTGCCAGCTTCCAGCTTCCTCTTGAACATTTGGAACTTCTTTTATTTGGAGCTGATAAAAGTCTACATGCACCAAGATATTCTCCCTGCTAGCAGTCTTGCAATTAAAAAAGAATTAGAAAATGAAAAGAGAGGTTAACGTCTCAAAGCTTTCAGGGCCCTGCTTTTCACCCTGGTATACCTGTATGGGAGCTTTGCTTTCATTTCAAATTCCCAGGGAGCTCTCCATTGAGAATGAATTGCAACTTTTTAAAGTAGCACAAAACCTCCCATTTTCTTGCAGCAATGGCTTGAGAAACTTCAGAGCTACAGTAATTTCCCTTTCCTTTTACCCTGAGGGTTTTTTTCTTTTTTTTTTTTTCCCACTTTTACTCTTTTTTCTGTTTTTTTTTTTTTTTTTTTTTTTTTTTGGGGTTTTGTTTTTTTTTTTTTTAGTAGTAGATTTGTTTTTCTCAATCATTTTGGTAAAAATTTGCTCTGAACTAGTACCCATCTTGTTCCCTCCCTTCTGTGCCAGTAACTTTTGCAACTGCTACTAACAAGGCTTCTTTTGCAAGCTTTAAATCTTGCTTGGCTGCTTGGAAACATTTTCAGTTAATGGCTATAGTAAAGTTGACTCAAACTATAGGTAGAAACCTCTATTGTTAAATAGTTGTGGGTGCAAAAAGTTGTTGGGAAAATGTTGCTACTGGAGATCCTTTAATAAAAGACTAGATAGCCTTTGGCTGGTGTAGGTAATGCTGCCTTGGGGAGAGGGAAGGATTGAGTGGGCTCCCCGGAAGCCTCCTTGTGATTGCCATGCAGTTCTGTCACTTTGCCCCATGTTTCTTGTGTTCAGGCAAGGGTTTCCCAGGCTTTTGGCTTTTCTGCCAGCATAGTCAAGTGGTTACAGTAATGAGCATTAAGCCTACATCTCCAAGTTATCAACTAAAGGCTCTGAAGGCTCTTTATCAGTTTGAAGAGGGTAGAACCGTGTTGTGGACAGGAAGGGCTTGTTGCCTAGTTGTTGTTTTATTTGATAAATTTATCCATTCCAGATACGGGTGCAGTTCCCCACAGATTTTAAATATCTCTAACAAAAGAGATGTGTGTGTGAGAGAGAGAGGGAGGGGAGGACTGAGGGTGTACGTGCATTAGGAAAATGATTTCACAACTGTTTTGCCTCTGTGCTTCCTGATAGATGGCACCATATTGCTAACTCTCTGAACTGCTTGTCGTGGGGAGGGAAGAGAGCAGACTATGACAAACAACTAGTGGAAAGTAATTTTTCTTTGTGTCAGTAAAATTGAATAATAGAACAGCATACAGAAGCATAACAGAAGCTCCTTTTATAAGTGGTCAGTTTCTAATGTGTATTTGTCATTTTAATTGAGTAACACTTTTTTCAGCATTAACAAAAACCAAAAGATTCTGACTATGTCCAGGAGAGACATAAAGACAGACAAACTGATTAATCTTAATCTTGTCCAGTTTGAAAGATTTTATATATAGTCACTATGATCTCTACTCTGACTTTTTTATCCAGGGTCCTGGGAGCTGAATAACAATTCTGACTGTGCCAGAATGCTTCTGCAGATCCCTATTGAGACATCTTTTGCAAAGGTTCTCTTTGAGACCCCTCCTGCCAGACTTCTGTAAGTCACTGACCTGCAGTGTCATCTCTGAGCTACCTACAGCAGACATCAGCATTGTCTGAGTTTATAATTGTGTCATAAAAATGTAAGAAATGAGATAACAGACTCCCCTGGTGGTCAAGGGAATGTGTCCTGTTTCCTTGAGTTCTGTAGACAAGGCTAGGTCAATGTGGCTTTGCTGGTATATGGATTTTTTGGGTTTGGTTTAGTCTGGTGTTTGTTTGGCTTTGGGAGGTGGTTGGGTATTGTTTGCTGTGTTTTGTGCTTTGTGTGTGTGTGTGTGTGTTGTCTTGTTGTTGTTGTTTAATAATGAAGAATTGAATAGCAGTATGAAAGCTACTTAATCTCCAGTTGATGATTCTGTGGAGGACAGAGCCTATAGGTTCCAAAGTTTGTAACTTAGCCAGAAGCATCCCAATTTCCTCTGGTTATATTGACCTAGGACCTACATGGGATCCTTGTAAATGCTGTGTCATTTCTATTGGTACGTGTCAGGGATCTGTTTCTTGTACATTCATTATCACTTTACCAGATGGGATGGAAGGAGGAAGAAAAATATGTAATGTGTTTTTTGGTCTGTCTTGTCTTCAACAGGGGAAGCAGGATCATGGATTTAATTTAATTTCATTTGAATGCTAAAATCTGTGTCTTGTTTTGATAGAGATAGTTAAGATACGTTAGCTTAGCTCTCCAGCTGAGTGCAGGGCTACTTCTTCTCATACAATACAGGAAAACAATTTTGTTCTTTTTTCTAGGACAGAAAAGGGAGATATAAACATTAGAAAGCCTGTGAAACAGATGGTGATTTAACTAGTAAAGTTATTACAGATAGGATGGCAGTCATTCAGACAGAAGATGTGCAAATCATAATAGCTTCTCAGGTGCATATGCATGATATGAGCTGTGTTGCAGAGCAGGTCAAGCAATCAGTTTTACATTCATATCCTGAGCCTCAGTCATTTTTGTTAGATCACTCTCCTGTGAGCAGCTTATTCCATCAGGGCATGGAAATTTATTCTCAAATGAAGAACGTTTGTTTGGAAAAAAAAAGCAGGAAATTCAGAACTGGTTTGACCTTTTTCTAGATGACCAAGATAAAATTACTTTTAGTCTAGGTGGGATATGATGGAGACTTATTCTTTAAAATACAAATGGGGTTTTTAACTTCAGGAAGGTAACAAAAATATTGCAGGTACTTTTAAGTGGAAAAATTAATATCCTTAATATTTTTCCACTGTTCTTTCATGTTTATAAAGTGCTTTTCATTAGAAATATCCTAGTTCACTTTTTGGCTTTTATGTACAGTTATGGACCTGCCTATGTTGTGATTCTTTGTAGAATCTATTCATTAGCACAAAGCCATGTAGATGAGTCTTAAAGTTCCTTGAATAAAGAAAGAAAAAGAACATTTCCAAATATTGAACCAGGTATAAATTGATGTACCATCATCTCCTTGAAAGTGCAGAAAGACTGTGACAGGAACTTTGATCTTTTGGACCATTCTTATTATCTCTTTGGAGTGTCAACACTCAAACTGTGTGATAAAAATGTCAGTGGCAATGTTACCCATTTTTGTGTTGATCACTTTCACAGAGGTATTCAGCAACGGAGGCTATTTCTCAAACCCAGGTAATTTTTGAAGCACTGAATCCTTCATCCCTTTTGTCTGTGCAACTGCCAAAATTTCCTCCTGCTACAGTGACATTGATCATGTACTCTTAAAACACAATGTACTTATTTAATACAAAATGTAAAGCAGGTGTGATTATGCATTTTAATATAAAGTTCTGCCTCATTTAAAAAAAGATTAGCAGTGCTCTCTGTGATGGAAGAAAAGTAAATTGAATTTAATACCACAGAATATTTTACTGACTGTCTTACCAACTCACATATGGTTCAATAAAATTTGTAAGGAGCTGTGGAAGTGCTTCCAATCTGTCTGGTAAAGTACCAAAATAATAGAAGAATTTGACAAAAAACTATAGATCTGGCTGCAGGTTTTGGAGCACAAACTATTTAGCCACGTTTAGGGTCAGAACTGACAGGTGGGAGAGTTGTAGTTCCAATCTATTTTTAAGTAGATGATGCTCTAGAAGACTGGAGCAAGATGGGTGCAGGGATACATGTGCATGCCTGTAACATGCCTTTTCAAATGCCAATTACTGGTAGCATTTTGTTAGTGCTTCGAGGTTTGACATACTGCAGACCTGTGGGAGTAACATAACCAAGAACACCTTCCTTGCCTGTGAAATGACTCTGTACTATTTCAGGGCATTGAAAGAGCGGAGCGTTCAGGAGCTCCTGTAGCTTTGCTTGTGCCATGGTGCCGCTCTGGCTCCCAGATGTAACCACCTGCAGGGAGTGGAAGAGGAAGATGCAGGAGAGGAGGTCTGGGGGGTTAGCAAGCTGCCTAGGACTCTAATCCCAAATGAAACAGGTAACTGTGGAGGTGGCCATGACATACAAAAGTGACAAGGGAGATGTGACCGGACTAGGCTTCCTCTTATGTAAGTGGAAGTCAGTAGACTAAACATGTAATTGGAAGTCAGCAGAGCCAAAGTGAAAATTATCTATTTTTTTTTTCCCCAAGGATTGCACAATTTCCATCCTAGACTTTGGGAAAAAACTAATAGATGTTATTGTAGGACCAATAAAAAAAGTAGATGTGGTCATATAGCAAATCTGTCATGTATGTTCTAAAAAGAAAAATCTAAACAAAACCTCAGCAAGTCAACAGAACACATTTTACAGGAAATATAATTATTTGAGGCTTGAAGATAATGCGAAGTGGGATGAATGCTGCAGGGGTTTAGTAAAGGTGCATTATTCCAGGTGGAGAGGATCTCTTTCTTTACTAAAATTAATTAATTTCTAGACCAAGGAGTTGCGGTTGACATCATCTGTCTGTACTGGATATCTGGAAATTAATAGCTGTATATTAATAGTCAAAAATGGAAAACTGGGGATCAGTGTAAGTAAAACGTGATTAGGTAAATGAAAGACAGCGCTGGTTAGTACTGAATGAGAAAGCACAGGGTTGTGTAGGTGTCGCCGTTGGAGTTCCTGAAGGATGAGTCTTGTGATCAGTCTTAAATTTTTCCTCAAGTGACTCAAGTGGACACTGAAAGTGAGAGCAAGCTGATGAAATTCGCTGATGAAGAAGAAGAAGGAGTTGGGTCACCGAATCAATTACTGAATGACTAAGTCACTATTATTGTACATCAGTTAGAAAGGGAATTGAAAAATCATAGAATGCATTTGAATTTGGTTCTGTACAGAAAGAAGAAATATTTGTCATTATTCAACACAATGGAGGGGTGTTTTTAGAAGCACTAATTGACAATTCTGTTTACTTACCAGGAGATAAACTTATAAACTTGGTTTAGCAAACTCTGAGACAGAATATTCTTTTTTCATTCCAGGGAAAAGAACAGTTCATTAAATCTAAAAGATGAGACTAACACATGAACAAATTGGTATAACCTGGATGTGATAAATCTGGAATGAATCTGGAAATTAAAAGCTTTCTTAAAACAGAGTAAGGAAGTTTTACATTCTGATCAGTACAAGAGAGTGAAATAGTTTGAAGATGGTGTTGGAAGAAAACTTAATGAAAAAATTATGCAAAACATTGTCCACAATAGCAGGCAACTGAGCTAGGTTAAAGACCAAGGGATGCTGGGCAACGAAGATTCATCAGCCTGTTTAAGAAGGATGAAAACATGAACATGGTTGCTTAAGTTGAACTCTTGTCTTTCAAGAAGACTGGTGGTTTCTGTGTCCCTCTTCTGCTGGGGTTCTTTGGAAAGGAAGAGTAAAAGGAAGGGAAGGCTACTTTCATCCTTCTTTTGATCAGGAGAGCCATGGTAATTGATTTGGGAAGAGGTGGTTTGTTAAATGGTGAATAAGACATGTGCATGTAACCAGTGCCTGCCATGCTGACCCTGATTATACTGAGAGCTAGAAAATGTGTATTTCTGCAGCTGGAGTTAGTACCTTGGCCTCCTGAGCTGATGTAACTGGAGTAGTTGGACTGATGTTGGAGGCCCACAGTTTGACCTTCTGTATGTCACTATGTAGTTGTTAGTGATGTAACTTCTGTTAGATAAAGCACAATTAGACAGTTGTTATGAAGAAAACTGTGTAACTGACAGAAATAGCAGAACTAAACTTACACAAGAGTATTTGTCTGGCGACTCACTACACCAATCATGGGCAGCAACTTGGAGCAGCCACCACCCAGAAAAGGTCAACCAGCCTGGGAGATGCTCCCTGTATTGTAAAACTCATACACCTCAGCTGGGCCACCTCAGGGACCTCTGACCATACAGTGTCTCCAGGGATGCCTGAGACTGATTTTGTGTGACCAGAACCAATGCCTGTAATGCTCTGCTCCTCCCGATTTGTGACGACTGCCACTCTTCCCAGAAAGGAAAGGAAAACCAGAGATAACCAAGTTTTTATAGTTTTGTATTGTTCTATGCATTACTGATCATTCCTTCACAGGGGGAGTAAACATCCAAAATATTTAATATCTATCCAGTAATTTTGTAGTAATTAATGCATATGTTTAGTTTGTCATGACCTAAGCTGCAACAGTTAGGCTCAGTGTCACAACAAATCCTTTTCTTTTACCAGTAAGAATCTAACAGGTATGCACAGGAATACCTTAACTACTTTCTTTTACGTGGAAATGAATCCGATAATGCAGCAATTTGAGGAAAAAAGGAATTCTGCAAATTAAGTTGACTACCACTAGATTTGACACAGTGCTGAATGGTTTGTAATGTGGACTTGCACACCTCTGCAAAGGAGAGCAGAACATTTTTTCTGTAGAATCAATTTGTGAGAACAGATCAGAGAGAAATGGAGAGAAATGGTACAAAGGGGAGACTGAGAGAAAGGTGGTGCAGATAAGGAGAGAAAAGAAACCAGAATATCAAAAAGATGGAAGGAAGAAAAGGCGAAAGATAAGCAGGGATAAGGGATACACAAAGAGCGAGGGGCTGAAAAATAGAGGAGAGGGCATGAGGGAAGACAGGCAGACAGAGGAGGGTGCATGAATGCCTGTAGCTGTTGCTGAGAAAAGGCTCATGTGCAGAGCAAAAGCAGAGAAAGATGCATGATGGATGCACATACGGGGGGAGGGGGAAGAGGCAGTGAATACACACAGCAGGAGGGGGAGACAGATAGATGGCAAACATACATATAGGAGTGGTGGGGAGAAATAGTGGATGTACACAGCAGGGAGAGAGCAAGTGAGAGAGACGCACAGCAGATGCACACAGCAGGGGGGAGAAATGCATAGAAATGGGGCGGGGGAGCAGCTCAGGGAAAGTATCGAGAAGCCTGAACAAAATTAAACAATAAAATAATAAGAAATCATAAAATTCATGATTTGAACATTTATCATTATTTAACACAGGAAATCAAGAGACTTTGAAAAGAATTTGCATTAGTTAAAAATTTTAAGCACTTCAAATGTTAATAGTGTTTGGTTTGGAATAAGACTATGCTTGACTTAATGAATTCCTCTTTGCATTCTCAGTGAAGCAGATGTCTGCTTTCTGTGTCTGATAGGGGACCCAATCCATTGCTTTTTGACGTCAATAGACTGTGACTTTTTTTCAAGGACGTGTGTTTATCCTGTCAATGTGGTCTAACAAACTACCCTTGCTTCTCTGCTCTGGTCTCTCACAGGTGAGGAAGGTGGGTGGGAAGTGTCATCACCTAAACTTTGTGAAATCTAACAGCTGTCAGATGCTTCTCGATACCTTTATGCATGTTTGGGCACTGATCCCTGTTAATCAGTGCAGCACGCAGTTGAGGGGAGGTTGCTGTGATGTGCCTCTGTGTGTGGCTTGTACAGGTATCTGGCATGTGGCACCAGCCCAAAGGCATGGACAGGGCTAGACCACCTTGATGATAATTATAAAGCAGAATAAATAACAGAGCAGTCAAAACTGTAAGATGGGTTAAAAGATAGTGTGCAGCAGATATGTTTGTTTTTGTTTTGTTTTGTTTTTCTTTTATTGGATTAGATGATATGTATGTTTTCACAGTTTCTGTGGAAAATATACAAGAAAGCTCCAACAATTTTTACGAGCATAATCTATACCCCAACTGGTATGCATACTCTGCCACTGGAGTGATTTTGTTATTACAACTGTTCACAAAGTTGCTCCTCTGTGACTGAGCTAACAAATTAACAGACATTCTATAAGGGAACACAATAACATGGGTAAAGTGACTTAGTGGGAGACACTTCTCATTTGTGAAGACACAATGTTGGCACAGCAAAGGCATGGGAAACTCAAGGCTGAAGAAGCTGTTTCTCAACAAAACAGGGTTTCCTCAACAGGAGAGGGGGCTTCTACATGGAAGGCACAAGGCATTACTGGAAAACTTGGCCTCTCATGACTGTTTTTATAGGTGGAATCACAGGAATGTACTTAAAATGGGCAACAGTGTAGGCTGTTGGAAAAATCTCTCTCTCCTCCAAATGCTTCATGCCCCCTAAAATAATTTACTCCTATTGATGTGAGAAAGGCTCTATGCAGTGCCGATTGCAGGCTTTTGAAGGGAGAGTTACCAATGTCCAAATTCGTGGGACAAAATGAGTACAGCCAATGCATCTATGCAAGCCTGTGCCTCTGATCAGCACATGGGCATGTGAGGCTTTTGTTGCCTCAGTGAAAAGTAGAAGTATAATGACTGGATGACTCTAAGGTGGAAACATGGTAGAAGACATGCTCAAAAAGCAGTAATTCATCATAATCTTATTCGTATCACCATTTTCCTCCCTTCTGAATTCTTACTTCTTCTAAAAGCTCAGAGAGAAAAGATTTATTTTCTTCAAGTTTCATTTCACCTCTGCAATATGTTCTGTGGTTGCTGCTGTTCTCCTACAGTGTAAGTGGCTTCGTGGAGTGCTGTGCTCTCTGGCCAAGCAGACTTAGCAAAAAGGAGAGAAGGTAGGTAAAATATATGTGTTTCAAGAGAAGACATATACGTCAGAGACTCATGTCAAAATGGCAATACTATAGGCTGTACTGAGAAGTTAGGAAGTCTTAGAAGGGTCTGTTTGTCTCCTGTCAAGATTTGGAAGGATCTCACTGCTCATTTCCTTTTGCCGTAGTGAAGTCTGTGTGTGATTTGACAAGTAATGTGGGAAAGTAGGGAGAGAGAGGCTCCTGCCATGAGGACTTGGCTTTTTGTATAAGTGGAACCAGAAATAAATATAGAGAAAAGTGGTGGGACTGATGTATTCAATTAGATTTTAATGTGTCTGAAAGAGCAGTTCAGAGACAAGCTGGCTCTCCTACTTTTGTGTGCATTGGTACCTGCTCCGAGGGCCCATTAGAGCTCTTAGCGTAAGTGCTGTAATGCATTCTTTGACCGTAAACATACTTCCCTCAGACTCCTCCTAGCTCAGCGTTGTGAGTTTCCTCTCCTTTTTCTGAACTGGATGAGTAGGAGTATTTTGATTAGACACTGCCTGAGTGGGGAGAGGTTTGGTCTGAACTGCTGTCATGGCCATCTCCATCCTCAGAGGCTCTGTTCTCTGGTAGCATCAGCCCGGGCGTTTCTTGTCCTGCGCCCTCAGGCTGTTTTGAATACAGCATGACATTGCTGAGTCATTTGAGTGAACAAAACACATGCTGATGAATAAGAGCTTTCTCTTGCACGTATGTGCAACCACATCTTTGGAGTGCTGCTGTGGTTGAGGCAGAGGGAGGACCTCACACCACTCACGTTGGCTCTGTGCAAAACTGCCTGAAGCTGATGGGAAGATGTGTCTTCAAGCTGGGCCCAGTATACATAGAAGGCTAAATAATTGCTTTTGGAATGCTAAAAATAGCTAGGATATTAATATTGTCTCTTTACCTGTTGCTTTAATAAGTTTTGTCTCTCTTCTTAGATGATTTAAATTTCTACATGATGTTTAAAAGGAAAAATCCTGTTAGTCCAGATGTTTGAATAAGACTTGGAAAAGAATCTCCTTTGCCATTCCTATAATTCTGTTTTGTAACCAGTGTTGGCCTGGGAAAGCAAAAGGAAAAAAAAAATAAAAAATGTCTAAAATACAAGGGAATATCAGTATATGGTCGTGATTTGAAAATCCAGTAGATACAGCTTCAGTGGGCCTGTTGTAAAATCAAAAGCTTAGCTGAGAGTTTCAGATGGGTGAGAGGTGATAACTCTGTGAAGCAAACACTGCTGCTAGACAGAACCCGTGTATGAGTGTTGTGGCGCCAGGAACACCATTTGGTTTTGGGTACCACGATTGTTCTGTAATTCTCTGATGAAATCTTCTCTTTTTAATAAGTGTTATTTTAATTTTTGTAAGATATGTTTATATGTTAATAGCACAACCAGGTGTATTGTGAAATATATTCTACTGCATAGCTGCACAGGTAAGTAACAGCTCATGAAAAATATGAATTTTGTTTATGAAGTAACTGCTATGGATATTTAGTTCTGGAAGGAACAAGCTTTAGAAATACCTATAAAATACTAAGACTGTTTTTCATCAGCTGGTCTATTGAAATTAATTTTACAGAATATCAAATTAGATGCTGTTTGTTTAACTACTTGAACTGTAGGGGTTACATGCCAGATAAAGAAAAGTGTTTTGAATATAAAATAGTTCAAAATTAAGTCATTTTAAAATGAGAATGAATGCTGTGAGAAAAGCTCAGTCCCCTTCAGCTCTGATTAGTGACTGTGTGTGATACTTAAAGGGATAGACTTGAATATTAATATGGTTGATGTGTCCTATCTTAAATCTATTCTATAAAAATTAGAATGAGATGTACAGCAGAAATCACATTTGATTCTGTTATTTCATAATATGTTCTGGTTTTTTGGGTGGGGTTTTTTGAGGGGTGTGTGTTGTTTGTTTTTAACTTTAGCATTAGCAGTGTTGTCATTTAAATTATGCTTCCTATTCAGAATGAAACTAGAGGACCTTATCTGGATGTTGATTGCAATTTTGCTGATTTTTGTTCAGGACCATGTAGTTTGCAGACAATATAGCCTCTTTTTTCCTGTCAACAAGCAGAAGAAAAGACACTGAATTCTCACATGTGATGAAAGGCTGGAAGGAAGAGGCAGAGAGGAAGAGAGCAGAAAGTAAAATGGCAGGTAGGGGAAGAGAGCAGTGAAATGCAGCTGGATTTCTGTGCATTTGTGCAGCACAAACTGGGACTTATACAGCAACGTGACAAAAATGTCAATTATGACCATGTCACTGCTTCATAACTAAGAGGAAAGACCTGCTCAGCTCCTATGTTTCTTGGTATATAGCAATATACTGTATGTACAGTGTCTTGATTTCTGTTATGTTATTGAAGCTGAATTTAGGTAATGTCATAACTGCCAATATATTACAAAGAAAGAAAAAATAAAAAGTTTATCTATGCTTTCAGACCTATCTCACCACCCACATCTCACTTGATAGCTGAAAGGTTGAAAGCTGTTAGAGCATAACATGCAATTTTTAGAGTTTTTTAATACTACATTCTTAGTAGGGGTTTTTTTTGTGTATATTTTTATCAGTTAATGATACAATATGCACAAAATGTATCTTAGTGACCTTATTTTAAAATACTGGTTTGGATTTGGTCCTTTTTTTTTTTTTTCTCAATATTAATATTGATTACAGATTCTGAGAATTTTTCTCTATTCTGTATACATCTCTTATCCACCTAGTCACTGTATTAAATCAATAAGAAACTTAATTTCTGACGTCTTTGAGTCTAGGGTCTTGGCATAAGAGGGCATGATGACAGAATTCAGAGCATCATCTTCGTTCTTTATTGCTTTTCTTCTGACAAGTCTTTAACACAATCTAGAGAAAATCAGTATATTTGAAAAGCCAAAAAAATTAGACTTAAAAAAAAATTCCTAGCTTTTTTTTTAAGAAAATCATTACAATGTTGACTTCCTGAAATGTACTAAATAGGAAAAAAAGATGTTTAAGCTCTAAGAGTTGCATGGCGTCTACATGATCTGCATTGGATTGGAGTGGGATGGTAGCAATAGACTGTAGTTAATATTCATCGGTTAATTACACCATATTAATATATCAGATTCAGTTCTGATAAATTCATCTTTTCTTGTTTCCTAAAAGTATATCCATTTCTGAAATTAGTTAAAACTAAAAACAACAGTTACAGATAAGCTAAAATCTGACCTTGGGCACATGAAGAAAAATATGTTCTTGAAAAACCTCACCGAGGTCTTGCAAAGGCCTTGTTTACACAAATATGTTGAACATTATGTTGACCACATTTATAGTTTCTCAGGGAGAAGTTTCAAGTTAGAAATTTAGGGGATTATTATCTATTGGGCTTTCTGAACAACTCTTTCTTTATATTATCCCTATGCAGAAATCCTTTTAAGATTTATACCTTCCTTCTCCAAATTGAGTTGTATCGAATTACACTTGATCAAAATTTTGCTGCATTATTTGTAAATTTCTTTTATCTGAGAAGACAGAATATGTTTTTTTACAGGTTATGTATATTCATATGCTGGAAGTTGCAAAAGGGGGTCAGCCTAACTGAGAAGATGTAATGTAGTGTTTTGTATCTTAATTTTGTTTTTATTTTAAAAATTAAAAAATGAAGGAACAGAATTTGATCTTGACTGTAGAGTGGCCAGTTAAAAGGTATTTAAAAAACAACTCCCCACCTCCAAAGCCTCATAGTATAATCCTGTCAGTCAGTGAAAAAAACAATAACCAGGCAAATTGCTTTGTTTCTCCTTGGAAAGTCAAGGGCCTTTTCAGTGTAAGTAACATATTTCATAACCCATCAAGCCATTGCTTTGTCTTTAGTGTCCTGTTTTGGCTGTACTGTTATTCACAGAAAAATACAAGAAATATTTTATTGGATGACAATTAAGTAATCTGTCTGCTGGGAGAAATTCTTCCTATGCAATAATGGATACCTACTTTGCTTGTCTCTTGAAGGATACTCTTGACGATCTGGGGAAAAAAGAGAAGGCCCACTGAAGTTCCCAGCTTCTATGATGTGATATTCAACTCTTTAAACTAAATTTGTGTAATAAAAGCAAATGTTTCTTTTTCAAGAGGCTAAAAGTGCATTGCTATGACTTTTTTTGGTTGTGGTGAGAAGAATTAGCCACTCATGTTTACTCTTCACTTTGTGTATATTTATTTATTTATGTACTTACTTTTACGTAAGGAAACCATAACTTAAGGGGCTCCTGACCACCTGTGAGGTCTCAAATAGAGAGAGGGAAAGCTGTCATGTCCTGTATTCCATACTGTTTGGTTTTTGCCATCAGTAAGGACAGGTCAGTTTTCTAATTACACGGTGAAGGGTCATTGATACAGCATAAGACAGAAGGAATGGGAATAAAGAAGTCAAAACCTGTTGGTATGTCTTTCTAAATCATTGATAGGAATTGCATTTGAAAAGCTCAGGGTGATATTGTATCAACCAGTTTCACACAAAAATGTTGGAGAGAATACAGAAAAATCTGAGCACAAAAAACATTTTTAAAAGGAGAAATCAAAAAAATCTGAAATTTCTTGTCTTCAAAAAGGTGATTTTGATATTTCTTGTTATCCTTTTTTTCATAATAACAGAATATTCAGTAAAACAATAAGGTGATAAATTCCAAATGTTTGACAGAATTCTTCCAGATAGTTGCTGTCGTATAGTACTGAAAAAAAATCAAATTAATAAAATGTGATGTAGTCGGAATAGTTAACAGCTTTCCAAATTTTGAAGAGGTAAATATATTCCTAATTTACCTTGAATTCCAAACTGTTTTTTTGTCAAGTTCTCTATCGAATGGTCTTAAGAAAAAACTCAAGAAAGTGTACCTGGATGACTTTCTATACAAGGGCAGGCTGAACAGACTGGAATTTCTAAGCATAGAAGAGGTACATATATGGGAAGTGCTATGATAGAGGTGAATACAAAGATGATTGCTGCAGAGGGGATAAGTAGGGACTAGCTGTTCATCATCTTCCATAAGAAACAGGGGAATCCAATGTAATTATTAGCTGGTAAGCTTAGACAGGGAAAAAAAAGAACATCAGGTTTTTTCCCCTGAACTACAGAATTTAAATTGTGAAATGCATCTCACTACTATTTTTGGAAGGTCAAAAGTACAAACTGATTTTAAAAGAGACTGGAAAATCAACAGAGAAGTGGCTGATGAGTAGCTATTAAAGACAATTGTGTGGACGCAACCTGTAACTCGTGAGATATTATCCATGTTTATTAATGACAGGTATTTTTCATGTTCCTCGATGCTAGCAGTTATGGAGATGGGCTACGTATCAGATGGACTAATGTTCTGATCTGTGGTTTCATCTTCTAACTTCCTAACATATATGGTTATATGTACAAAAATCCTTGTTTTAATCTATTTTCCAGACCCTAAGAAATATAAAAAAAATCACTTGCTGTAGTGTATCTCCATAACATACTCTGCATAAAATATAGATTGCTGTGTGGTTTCTTGATATCCGTTTTCTACTTGATAAAGGTGCATTGCAATACCAAGACCAAAGGTGATAGTGTTTTGCTGCTGAACCGGATGGGTACGATAATATTAAATATTGTTCTTGCTCTGAAAAATACTTTAGGATGTGATGAGGAGGAATGTTTTGAAAAGTCAGCTTTCTGTATCTTAAGGGACACTAACATTAAAGTTTCTAGTGGCAGTTACGCTCCCATTACATTCTGCCTAGCTACTGTCAATTACGTTACTGAGTGGTGATTGAACCTCTGGAAGTGTTATAATGTATATGCTGTTGGTGCATGACATGTGGTAGAAAGCAATATCCTTCTGTATCCCAGTTCAGGACTGAGGAAATAAATGCTCTCTGCAGTTTTGAGTAATTACTTGCACTCTGTTCATGAATCTATGTCTCTGCAATTTATTTAAACATAAACAACTCTCTGGTTGCCTCGAACACTTTGACTTTTCTCTTCAAGATTCTTTGGCAGAAAAATGCTTTCTCCTTTCTTGCAAGTGTTTAGTTGCTTGTCAAACTATCCAACCTGTCATTTTCTGAGAGCCCAGTTGGGCAGCAGTCAGTACAGAAGCCTGCTGTTTGGGAGCCTCCTGCACATTGGGTTCCAAATGAAGCGAAGATCCAGTTTATATCCATTGTGTTATATTTTTATATAAAATATTTATTATATTATTTTAAAATGTATTTATTTAAATGTAAAATGTGAAAATGTTAATCAGGCAATTCATATATAGATTTAAGCACAACAGTTTTTGAGAAAGTACATATTCTAAAGCATAATGAATATCTAGTGTAGAAACAGTAAATAAAAACTGATTCCTAGTATATGGCCTGACCCTTCAGAAAAATATGCCCGATTGTGAAATATCAGTGAATTTATAATTTTGAAGAATCTAAAAGCTTAAGGATTCACCTACTGGAGATGCATAATAAATAATAGAGTTGTCTGCTACGTATGACTAAAGTTTAGCAGTAGAGCCAAAGATTATGGTTTTGTCCACTTGTATCAGCAGAACACACTGGCTTATACTAAATTTTCAGCACATTCTTGTATTTCACTGACTTCTGAACTGAAAGTGAAACATACGCCTATGTGGTTTGCTGAATTGTGTGAACCCTAGGACACTTGAATGCTTTTGTGTTTTTAGGCCTAATCAAGAAGTGTATCTGGAATGTAGGATGTTTCTGGCAGAGTCAAATATGTTACCAGTTTGACAGATCTCAAATTCAACTTGTTTTTAGCATAGGAGTGTGTTTTTGCTGGAGCAGTCTGTTTTGACATGTAGAGCTTTATGCTTGTGTAAGGACTCTCTTGAGTACCTTTCCTTTTTCAAAAGAAAAACGAACAATTAAATAAATAATTTTTAAAAACCCAAACCCAAAACCCAAATGAGAAAGAACAACTCTTGCATAACTCTTAATGGAAGAGCTGTACTTTCTTCCAAGGTTAAAAAGGAAAATTCAAACAAAAGAAGGACCACTTAATAGAGTGTAGGATGTTTAGGTAAAATGAAGTCAAGTTTCATCTATGATGAAGAAGATACCTACTGTCTAGCAAGCACAGTCTGAAGAAGACATAGTAACTAAAATCTTATCTGAACCGGGGTTATTAGGATAAATCTACAGATAAAGATATGTGCATAATGGAAGCTTCAAAAGCTGCAAATCTGAGTTGATAAATGAATCAAAGTGCAACACATTAGCTTAGATTTTAATGTTTGTAAAATGAATGAAACAATACATCTATATGCCAAAGCCGTATTATCATAAACGTATTTGCCAAAATATAAGACATAAATTGCACTTAAATTTAGTAATCTGTGATGGTATGCTTGAATGTATCTTTGTGATTAAATGTGAACAATTGCTCCTTTAAGGTAAAGGTCTGTGTACGTGTGATTAATCAGATTGAAATGACAGGGCGGACAGCTCATGCCATGCCTAGTTATCAGAATGATTGATTTTAGTTGATGCTGCTGGATGAAAAAATATCTGTTAATAACTACAGCTGCAAAACTCCTGATGTCACTGATAGCACAAATCACTCCTCACATTCTGTATTATCTGGCTCATTTGCAGATATGGAGCATACAAACTGATCCATTGGAACGCAAAATTATAACATACAGATTTATGCAAGAGGGATGACTGCGAAGTGCGTTGCATGAGTAGTGTAAGAAGCTGAAAATTGCTGCTGTTGTAGCTGTCATAGACACATTATTTTCTTTAGTATGTGTGGAGTTCTTGCTGTCAGGTTTTTATCCTGCAGATTGTTTGCGCTGTACCTCTCTTCCTGCTTAAAATAGAAGATCAGTCACTGAACCTGGATGCTATTAAGTGTTCTTAGAATAGTTCTTAACTAACTTGGTTGATATGCACTTTCTGATGAAAGAACATTTGGTTATTTATTGCAGGCTCTGAACAAACATGTTGTTCCAAAATCAACAAATAAGATTACAAATTGCATTGCATTAACAGAGTTGTTTACGGTAGGTATATTGCTTCCCATATAATATTTATCTGGTCAATAAGTTTTTATTTCGAAAGATCTGGAGTTTATCTTCATCAAACACTGTCTTATCTGCATTTTGCAGGGGTTAACAGGGAATGTGGGTGTCTTATGGACCTCAGAGGAGGAGGGGGACAACAAGTAATCTTGTGTGTTTTGTTGGATGTGCTGTTCTTGCATTCTGTCTGTTTACTACTTCATGTAAGAGTCTGCCCTGTCCATTTGTACAGGTTTATTTTCTCCCCTTTTCCACCTGTTCAAGGTGCTTAGCACCCAAAGGTGGAGTAAGCTTATTTTTTTTTTTCCCAGCCTGTCATGTCCATAAACTGCAGAATGAACACAGGTCTAAGAGAAGTGCAAATCCTTTTGCATCAGTGTTAACTTCTTCTCCCCCTCCCCCAGTAATTCATGCCTTGTTCTAAATCCAGCCCCTTACCCAGCCTTCCTCCACTAGCTTTTCATCTGCCATTCCCCACTGGCCCAAAACAATACATTTCATATACCTCTAAACACAAAAATATTTGCAGGTACTTCTAGTCCTCAGTCCCTCCAGAGTTCACAAATGCATCCGTTTTCAGGAAGCACATACAGTGGTAGTTCAAAATTCTGGGGTTCTTGCTTTCTTTGGAATGATAAAATTGTCCTATGCTCTTTCAAGATACTACTTTCTGCTTTGTAGGTAAGTTCTTCAACTTCAGGAATATTTATATATAAAATAACCCCAGACTTGTTGAATGTATATGCTATTTTATCGTGCTGCTGCTTAATCATGGCTGGTATTCTGCAGAAGACCAGAGTGTGGTCATAGTGATACCAGTTAGCCTCAGCATTTTATGGATGTAAATGATAGGGAAAAAATTTTAAGTTACAAGAAAGCAAGGATAATTTTTGCTTTGTAGGATATTAAAGTATTACTGTCATTATTATTTGTTCTTATTTCTCCAGAGGACCTTGGTCTTGATTATGATTCCGTTGCGGTAAGTGCCCCTATCAATCACAGGGAGATCACGTCCTTGCCTGAAGATGTGCATATAAAGTTACCCCATACAGCAGTATGCCCTGAAGGAGCTTGATGGTAATTTCATAGGTGCCAAATATATTAATGTGAGTTCAGGTAGACTGGCATGTTTCTGAAGTCTGATGTATTTAGAGATTAAAACTGTGATTTATTTATTTATTTTATTTAATGATTCCTGTGATTCTCTCAGGAATAACTGTGATGCAGAAACAAAAGACATGCCTGCCTTTCAGATCTGCAACCTTCTGAACTTTGAATGGAAGGATAACATGACATATGTGAATATGACTTTATATAATAATTTTCATAATTGAAGAGTTTTTTATAGACATTAACAACATAACCCTTAACAACATCTCTGTGGATATTGCCCTTTTATATGTTGAGAAGGGATGTGTGGGAATTCTGTATTAGGTGCTTTCATCAAGGGAATGGAAAACTGAGGATGAACCACTAGTGCAATTTACTTAGGAATTTACTTGAGGAATCGTCCTTTAATCTAAAAGTCATAATATTTTAAATAACAAACCTCTAATATTCAGAATGGCCCCAGTTATCCTCTAAGCAGCTAATAATTTTGAAATGCTATTGGCCACACATACACATAAATTACCTTCCCTCGCTTTCCTTTCAAACAGATAATAAACATTGATTGCACTAAGCTGCAAATATGTTTTTGTCTTTTGTTCAAGCAAAAGTGTAAGAGTTGACTTTCCACGTGCTCCTGTGTGTGTGGTGTTGCTGAGTTCATTGTCTGATTTTTTTGCAGATACGGCAGTGAAAACTGAGAAGATACATTTAAAATACTGCTGGTTGTTTTTATGTGCAAGAAGAATCCCAGCCATGAAGGAATCTGAACTAGGAGGAGGAGGAAGCAGGAGTTCTTGGCCACACTCTTCTGCTAACATCAGTAAGCCGTTGCTCTGGCCATAAGATTGAGTGAAGATGCACCACCTGAGGAATTTCAGATAGAAGGTCACAGTTTGATACCAAGTACAGGGAATGTAGACACATCCGTTCCATTTCACAGGGCATCCGCTCTGTCTCCAGGCAGAGCTGCAGGATTCTTCATGTATAAATAAATAACCTGGTGTAAGACAGATTATGTTCCTTGGATATCAATCACTGGTAAATACCGTGTTTCTACTCATGATGTAAGAATACTAAATGGAAACTCATGAAGATTTCAGATTGCCATTATATTTACAGTCCCAGGGTTTACTGCTGAGAATTATTGGATGTCTTTGCCTCTGTATATGGGCTGAATGCTGCAGTTGGCTACTCATTCCTACCTTGCCGCTCAAACTTTCAAATCAACATTAATCTTCCCACAACCCTACCTCTGAATCACTGTAAATAATGAAAAAAATCTACCAGATCTTTGCCAGTTGGGCTCAGTGAAGAAACAATATCCCAAACCCAATCTTTCCTGATTCCATATCTGGCAAATGGTTTGGACCAAAGTGTTCTGGGTATTGTGTGATTACAGGGACTGAATGCAGGGAAGGGAGTAGGGAGAAGACAATATGACAAAAAAAGCTTGAAGAATTGGAGTGCCTTCTAGTAGCTGCATGATGAAAGGGGAATTGTTTCATTCCTCTTCCTTCTACCTGGCCACCAGCTCTTTTTCTGTCAGCAGTCAGACATCCTCCATTTCCAGCTGCAGGTAATATATCCCTCTATGTGCTGGTGTCAAGAGGCAGAGTTGTTTCAACCCTGGATTATTGCCATCTTTCTGTGGCAGTAACTCCCAAATTCTTTGCGGTCCGTTCATATGCTTCCCTCACCATCCCCCTCTTCTCCACTGGCTGAAACAAAGGTGAGAGATTGTTGACAAAATTCAGGAATTCTGTGTTGGAGACTGTCAGTGTTTTAAAAGAAGCCACAGTGTGTTCTGATTCTAGACTCTGATATTTTTCGATATGAATGCAGCTGCTCTTTCATTCCTTATGAATTTTGGCTTATTAAAACCAATTCTAGACATGATTTTTTTTTTTTTTTTTTTTTTTTTTTTTTCCTTATTCCATTCCATTCTGTTTATTATTGCAGGAGAAAATATAGTCAAAATATATAGATTTTTCTTTTCCTTATTTAGTATATCAACAGATTAGCTTGTGATCATTTCTAATGAACTATCAGGGTAAGAAAAAACTCATAGCTTGCTAAATACTCTTTGTTTTTAAACACTGTTAGTAGTAGGGAATGCATAAAACTAGATGTATATTTGCTGCCCTTTTCCTTATTTTAGCGTTGGATTTTTTTAGTTCTGTAGCATCCTCATTTAAGAACAAAAGGACAGTTGAAAAAAAAAGAGTAGCCCAGCCATGGAACAGTGTCAGCAGAGCTAAAATCATCTCAGCCAAAATGGCAAATAAGAGGAGTACACGGACCTTCATTAACTTGTTTTTGTCCAGGTGCCCTGGAAGTAGGCCTAAGGAGGTTATCTAGCCAAGTCAGCCAAGATGGTAGGAGAATCATCTCAACTTGGTGTAGCCAGCTTTATCTTTAATGAGCTTTAATGTTGAACAGTAGAACTCAGGCTGACCAAAATTCAGGTATGTGTTGAGGGATCATTATTTTCAATGGGATTATAAGGACTATGATTTTTTCTGTTTAATTTTAAGTCCTCTGTTAATTCCATTTTGAGTTACAGACACAAAAAGTTTAGTTTCATGACAAGAATTTGTGTTTTCTCTGGTAATATTCTACCTGATACAACATAATGGTTAGCATTCCATCAGCTTCATGACAGTGGCCCTCCTGAATTTTCTGAGAAGATTGCTTCAGTGTGAGAGAAAGTTTACTATTTTGGTATTAGTTTCTATTGCAGAGTAAATAATTTCCAGATAAGAAGTGATTTGGCTTATCAGAAAAATGTACTGGATTTTCAAATGTAGAAATTGGAAGCTTATTTTTACTACTTCTATGAAACAGTTACCCAGGAGAAAGCCATTTATGACTTGAGAAAGGGAGGTAGAAGCTTTTTAGAGGTATATTCAGCCAATTTTGATTCTCTTAAATTATCTTAGGTATTTTTAAGCTTTTTTTTTTCAGTGGATTCATATTTCAGACAGTATTTCTGACAATCTATTTTATGCTTTGCTGACCACAAGGTTTGAATTTCTAGTCCATATTGACACAGTAGTGCCAAATTTGCAGTGATAAATGGATAACTTTTTTATTTTAAATAGGTCTCTGTTGTTTAATTTGAGATCTGTAATTTTTTTTTTTCAGTTCATTACTTCTGCTATTTTTCTGTCTAGGAAAAAGTGATCAAAAGAGACAGAGGGATCAAGGTGGAATATTGCTTTAGACTTGTCCATATGAAGAAAAAGAAGAAAAAATAGATTGTCCAAGGAAGGGTAAATGTACTCATATGGTGTGTTCATTTTGCTTTAATAGAATAAATTTTATAATTTTCTGACCTTATTTTTTTTAGTGACAAATGAAATATGATATTTTTAATTGTGATAGTTTTTTTTATACCAACATTGTTACTCTTGGGAATCTATTTAAAATGTATAACCCATGATTCATAACTGGGTAGTATGCTTGCTAATGCTATTTTCATAAGCAAAGATCTTTTAGGTGTATTGTGAATTAAATTTCTTGAATTTCAACAGTCATAATGTTGCTAAATTATAGCCTCCTATACTAAAAATGATAATACCTCCTATGATTATTTAAGTGATATACTATGCAATTATAAACAGGAGGAAGTTGAAGAAGAGATTAAGCACTGAGCAAATGCTTCTATTTTAGCTTGTTCTCTATTACTCTTTATCCATTTTACAACAAACCACATCTCATAAATGGGCCATGAATCCAAAGAGTTAGTCATGTTGTTTGCCTGATTCCACAGAAATTTACATTTTACATTACTCATGTAAGCTTTTCCTGATCTCAGTCTTTAAAATTTTGTAGAATTTTTTTTCATGTTTTCCTCTCATATCCTCACCTCTCCTCATATCCTCACTTCAAAACTGAGATATTCTGAATAAATTCTAACAAACAAACAAACAAACAAACAAACAAAATCTTCTTTGGAAGGGAGAGTCACCCTGCAGGAAGACCTGGATAGGCTGGGAGAGTGGGTTAACAAGTACCTTATGAAGTTCAACAAGGACAAGTGTAAGGTCTTGCACTGGGAAAACATAATCCAGGAGTACAGCACAAACTGAGATCTGGCTGTCTGGAGAGCAGCTCTGTGGAAAGGGACCTGGGGATCCTGGTGGACAAAAAGCTCAGTATGGGTGAACAGTGTGCTGTAGTGGCAAAGCAAGACAACAGGCTGCCAAGTTGCATCAACAAGGGCATCTCCAGCAGAGATAAAGAAGTCATTATTCCACTCTGCTCAGTGCTTGTCATGCCACACCTGGAGTACTGTTTGCAGTTTTGGTCTCTGCTATACACGAAAGATGTAGACAGGCTGGAGAAGGTCCAGAGAAGGGCCACAAAGATGATCCAAGGTTTAGGAAGCCTGCCATATGAGGAAAGGTGGACAGGATTTGGTTTGTTCAGCCTTGAGAAAAGAAAGCTTAGGGGAGACTATATCACCATGCTCTAGTATTTAAAGGATGGCGACAAAGAAGATGGAGACTCCCTTTTTACAACTAGTCACATGGAAAAGACAAGGGCTAGTGGGTACAAGTTACTCCTGGGAAGATTCCAGTTGGAAACAAGAGGAAAACTTTTTACAGTGAGAGCAATCATCCATTGGAATAATCTCGCCAGGGAAGTGGTGGATTCCCCAACACTACTTTTAAGATTCCAGTGAACAGGATTCTGGGCCATCTTTTCTAGACCATGCTTTTGCCAAGAAAGGTTGGACCGGATGATCCTTGAGGTCCCTTCCAACCTGATATTCTATGACTCTATATTCTTGTACTGTCCTACATAAAATTTTTCAGGCAGCCATTGAATAATCTCTACATTGTGTAAAATAGGTGGTTTTGCTGTTCAATAGATATTTCCGGTGTATACTAAATCTTAGAGAATTAGACCTATATAGTCCACGCATACAAAGTGGTGTTACATCTTTGAAATAGAGTTTGAAGTCTTCTGAGGACAATGAGTTTTAAATTAAAAAAAAAAAAAATGAGGATCTTGTTAACCAACTGTCTTGTCATGTAGCTGCTTCAGCTACTGTAGCCTAGATTCTAAAAATCTTTATATTATTGTGTTTATTCATGCTCTATATCTAAATAAAATATGGTTCATATTATTATCTTTTTTTTTCTTCAAATTGGTGAAAAATATTCTTACATTTTCCTATGCTGTAATGGGTGGGAGAGTCCACCTTTTATAGACTACAATTAAATAGAGAGGACATAGAGTGAGATTACAGTATGTTGAGAGGTCAAAGAAGGGAGTTGCCTACCTGAGGCCAATGAATAGTTTGAGAGCATTGAACAGTATTATGTTATATCTAAAGGCAATGCAGAAAAGTAACTGATCCTTAAAATTGGCAATAAAGTGCTTGCTTCTGACACTGGTGAGTGACAATTTAAAGGCATACTTTGGTGAGGAATGGGATTAATTTTGCTTTTCCTTATTTATTTGGGTCTGTGGCTTGTATGCACTTACATGTATTAAATTTCCCTGTGTATATTTTGTGTTGTGAACTATTCAAGTTCCTGGTTTTTTTGTGTTTATAAAACCTATGTGTGTTTCTTTTCACAAGGAAAATCCATTTGACATGTGCTTTTGTTTTCAGTTTTCCAGGAACCCATGACAGTGAATCATAGAATAGCCTCAGTCGGAAGGGACTCACGGTTATCATTGAGTCCAACTCCTGACTCTACACAGGGCAACCTAAAAGTTGCGATGTGCTAACTGTGATTACCACAGTAAGCTACTGAAATCATAAATACTTCTAATACTGGTGATACCTGAGATCATTATCCCACTCCCAGATTTGGTGGAATTTGGCCATTGAATTAAAAAATCATTCTACCTAGAAAAAAACACTATCTCATTAAGCCTTTATTCAGAAATCAGGCCAAAGCAGTGTTAAGAAAAAAAATACAGTGCTCATAATAAGGAAATGTAGAAATATGTTTAATATTTAGATCAGTGTTTTTAAAGAGAACTAAGGATTTTTCTTGGGGTCGAGTGTGGATTTGATTACTGGGTGATTTAATCTATAATTTGTCAGTCTTTTTCATTTATTTTGATACCTGTGAATTTGTAACATAGGCAATGATACTTTAAAACAAAACACTTCTCCTCCTCTTCTTTTTCTCACTGATTTTGTTTAACTTAAACTGTGTTGACAGAAAGGAGTTGGAAAAAAGGGAGTTTGGACAAATTTATCTCTATCATAAGGAAACTCATACTTGGGAGAGGAAAGTCAAGGAAAAGCTTTTAATGTTTTAGCATGCATTGGAATATTAATAGACAATTATCACAGTTAAATAAAAAAAATCTGTTTTCCAAGTGATGTGCCAGTTTTCAAAAACAAAATATTCCTTGCTGTCTCTTACTTGAGAGATATAAATCAAATTGTCTACTAAAACCAGGAAATGCCAAAGCACATTTTTTATTTATCATGGCATGTCCATCTATTTGTCTTCTCTCTTACTGAAAATGTAGGTTGGTTTGAGATTTAAAATTGTTAATTTTCTACTCTCTCTCTTGACTCGAATGTCCTTTATTTTCATGTGCAGTCAAAGAAGCATGAGTATAAGCTTCCATGCTGTGCGCATAAATAACTCCTCTAGCAACTGGCAAAAATTAAAACATGGCATTAGCTTCAATAGCTGCATTAGCTGGAATGGTTTACCCAGGATACATTAACTAATAAACCTGTATCTATTTAAGAAAGATCTAATTAGGATACTTTTGTTACATAAACCAAACCACTTTGTTTATTATAATAAAACTTGCACAAAATAATGAACAGAACATCATTTCTTATAATTTCATTCAAATGAGATGACTTAAAGGTAATTTCTACATTTTAAGCATTTGCTTTCATGGCATTCCCTGGCAATTCACTGACTATAATGCCTTGAATGTTTGCCATTATTAAGAAACATTTAATGTAAGATTAGATCAGTCATAAATATTTTATAGGGAGAAAATATATTCTTTCAGGTGCTTTCCAATGTCTTTATGTCTGTAATTCTCTGCATCTGCATACAAATAAAAGGGACGCTCTATCAGCATATAGCACTCCTACTGCACCCTTCTGTTTTGGATGAGTCAGTCTCAAAACACTCAGGATTGTTTCAATTTTGCTTCCAGGGTCAGCTGGGTAAATTCTGGGAGGGCTTTCCTTCTCTCTTCCTGCCACTGTCATCTCAGCAGCCTCTGAAGTCAAGTTATGGCTGTTTCCAGGGGTCTGAAGGGCTGTCCTCAACTGGTTGTCCCATGGATTGTGCCTGGCACCGGGAGGGATGGGTCCTGCAGCCTCCTTGTTTTACCAGGCAGCAACCCGGACACCACTGTGACATATATGCCATGTTGGTTTCTTTTGTAGTAAAAAAACGAAATGTTATGATGTCTAAATGATGGTGGAGGGTTTTGAGAGGCTGTGAGTTGAAGGTGCCTTTGCTCAGTACCTTAAATCGCCTTTTGAACCATATCACTGTTGGTGGATTGGATTTTCCTTCCCAGGGAAGACAAGGTTTGCACCATGGTAGTCCCATATGAGTAAGGCAGATCAGTCTGCCTAAATCAGGCCAGTGAAGGGGAAAGTGGCCAGAAGAAAACTAAATTTACTTTTTTACAGACTGTTATGGCAGGATTGCTATAAACATAAATATTTTCATTTTTAGACACACGGTTTAAGGAAAAAAAAGTGGACCTTCTGAGAAAATGAGCCACATTCAACAGGGTTTTTTCCCTTTGCCTCTTGTAGTCAAGGAACTGTGTACCACCTGCTGCTGGTGCATTAGGCCCGCATCCCTTCTAATTGCTACTCATTTTTATGACTAGAACAGAAGGTTCCAAAATTTCCTTCTCAGGGACTCACTCACGTATGTGGGTTGTGATTCACCTGTGGCCGCTCGAATACCCCCTGGTTTAGTGACCCCATTTATAAGCACCCACTGTCTTACAGCACGTGGACCCTAACTGAGGAATTGCTGATGTGAACCCTGTGCAGGAGTTGGATGTGAGCAGCAGCAGCAGCCCAGTGTGGAGCTTCCTGGAGAATGGTTGCAGTTTTACAAAGAAATAGCACACCTCAGAAATGATGCTTGGTAAGATTACTCTGATATGTGCTTTAGGGCTGTTCTTCACTGTAGAAGTTTAATAAGCTCAAAGGAAGCATAATGCCTGCTCTGCAGCCTGCCTGCCCCATTTATCCTCTTGCTATCTGAGGACAAAACAGTGCTGTGTGTACATTCTGTTGTGATCATACATTAAGCAAATTTCTTTCAATGACTTGAAATAATACTAATCAATAAAGAAAGGCGAACAGTATTTCACAGAACCATTTAAATCTGTTTAACCAAATGGAATTAACCATTTTTTAAAAAGGTTGTTTTCTAGTTCATGTATATCCTCTGTTTTCTACAAAGTTTTATACATCTATAAATTCTGTCAAGTCTGGTTTTTGTGACAGGCAATATTGTTCTTCATTTGGAAGTTTGATTTGCTTCCTATGAGATATCTTGATATATAGTAGAAGTGCAGTTATAACTTAAACTTGAAAAATCCCACCCTCCCAGTGCATATAAGTGAAGATGCTATAAATCATAGGGATATTCTTATATATACATTTTTTCCCTAGTTTTGGAGGGAGCCCATGCTGGTGGGGAAAAAAAAAAAAAAAAAAAAGGAGAAGCTTTGTATTAGATTGGATCACTGAAATCTTCCTTGAAATATGCCATTTTTCAATGTTCAAGAAATTTAGGTGTAGAGTTGTTAGCTTCCTTGAATATTTCATTACCTCTGCAATAACCTCAAAAATCTGTGTGATCCACATGCTACCACATAGGTGTTGGGTCAACAGCATTCCTTTTAACAATTAACAGAATTGTTAAGGAAGAGAAAGGACTAAAATAATAAAAACTAAAAATATTTATCTTATGTAGAACATGGGATCCTCACATTTCTAAAGTAGTTTTAGCTGTGTACTTTGCTACAACTTCTTTTTTAATTTTTATTTTAATTTAGCTATGGGTTCCCTTTAGTCTATATTAATGCAAGAAGCAGCCCCCATTCAATGCATAGAAGGCTATTATTAAGTTGTATACATATGAATGGTGCCTTTGCTTTTTTCACTCTTTTTTTGGCAAACAGGAATTGGAAAGAGAGGGAGAATAGGCTGGCAATATCCTTTCTTGCTGTTTAATAAAAAACCCTTACAAAGTAAACAGTATGAAAGAATTTATTTCCTTTCAGCACATACAAAAGAAATACAAAATTGTTTACATTACCACCATTTTACCATTTACTTCCCTTTTTTCACTACATGATAAACATGGTATTTCTTGTGTAAGAAGACCTGTTCTCTTCTTTGTACACCCAGTAAAAATAATAAAAGCAATTAGTTCCTTGAGCACTGGTACTAATGAAATCTCTTCTACCGATTTGATCTTGTGGTTAATTTTACTTTGGAGCCTTGGAAAGATACAAACACTGATTGAAACTTTTCATAGGTTTTGTGCCTGAGCTCTTTTCCCACAATGGCTTCTTTGGTGCCTATGTTTGTGCCACAGCCTGTCCGTCTTCCAGGGTGTGTGTTGGAGGTCTCTCCCTTTCACCAGAAGTCTCTTTTGACAATACCTGTGGGAACAGTGTGTTTAACCTCTCCACCCCCAAGTTAAATTTCAGCAAAACTAACAGTTCAGAATGTGATTAATGAGGGTAGTAAGCAGGCTGACAGGACAGATAGTATCGACTGCATAAACCTGTTTTGCTAAGAAACTGGGTTAAAAAAACCATAAAAATTAAATGTAACCTCTAATGCTTCCTTGTCATGTGGCATAGGAAGTGGGAATCACTCACAGTAAGTTATAGTTCCAAAGAAAATGTATGCCATTATGATTAGTGTGATATAAATAGGTAGGCAGGCGGGCTTTCCCTGCTGCCTGTTACTAAGTCATTGTACTGCCCCAGATTGGATGTACTGTAGTGATTCATAGATGATTTCTTGTAATGAATGAGCAAAATTTTAGTGAAACCTGGAAATTGATAGTGTAGCTTGTTTTTAAATAATCAATTTATTTCTTTTAGTGATACAGTAGAAACTGAAACTAAAGCAAGAGCAGAAGTCTCCTCCGATTCTCCTTCAAATTCTTTTGGAAAGAACACAATATCTGACACTCATTTTATAAAAGTATGATGAGGCAGGTGTTTTCTTTCTGTTTGCAAGCCCTATCTTAGTTATTTAGAAAAACTGAGGAAATATCTGTGTTTATATGTTGCTTGAGCCAGAAGTTGGAGGTTAGTAGTCTCATCTGTAGTGGTGCTTGTCTGCATCATGGAAGAGAAACAAAATTGGGAAAGTGCATAACTTTTGGATTAGTTTTTCTAATAAAAGTAATTTTTTTTTTTGACAGTCTGAAGTCAGGAAAATAAAAAGTAAATGTCCTCATTGTAACACTAGCTCAGCTCCTTTACACAAATAGATTTTTTTAAATCTGTCTTGTAGGTTTCTAATGCTTATTATATTACCATTTATTTTGCTCTGCATGGAAGAAATTCCCTTTCTTGCAAGGTATATATTGTCTTCTGTATGCTGTCAATAGCTAAACAGTACTAATAGCAATAATTAAAGGATAGGATGTACAGTTTGGCTAAGTTCAATTAGTAGAAGTAGGTTTTCTTTTCCTGAGTCCTAGTTGTCGATGATATTGATGTAACCTTCATTTTAACTGTGTATACATTTTGAAATGTAAATATAAACCAGCACATCCAAAAATGTCATCAAGCCTGAGTGAAATGTGCTAGACTGTGTATCCCTCCAACGCAAAACACAAAAAGCAAGGAAATAAGCAGCTAAGTAATTCGATATCCTGTGCTTCACCCAGGTCTGCATCTCAACTTTATCTTCCTCCCTTCCATCACACACAGCTCACCTATCTTTACCCTCCTATGCAACAGGTTTTATCACCCACAATTCTTATTTGCCAATATACTTAGTAGAAATTATAGAGCTGAAATTTATATATTAAAATTGTCGCATAGTTCAACTATACTCAGCGTATATCTGCTCAGGAGTTGTGCTGGCTAGTCCAAGCTAGACAGTGAGATCATGTAGCAGGGCTTTTCAAAGTGCTCATCTGGATTTTTCTGCACTTTTGAGGACTGAAGAGGTATCCTCAGCATTGAGTGTGCTGCCCTCTGCTGCTGTGTCCCCTGCTCATTATAGCCTCTGTTCACGATGAACACGCTTCACTCGGTCCAGGAACATCTTTGCAAGACCAGGGCTGGTGGAGGTGAGGTCAAGCCAGGACCAGTGGATGAGGGTCAGCCAGTCACAGGTGTACCTACAGCATAGCACAGGAAAGGGCTGAGGGCTGGAGCTTAAGTACAGCTCCTGAGCTGAGGGGCAGAGGCAAGATTCTTGCAGCTTTTTTCCCAGCACTGGATCCAAGTTCACCCAGCAGCACCATTATGGGAGCTGGCCTTGAGCACACGCAGCTAAAGACTGGGACGGGTCGGGGGAAGGGCTGCAGAGTGCCTCTGTACCTCACTCAGGGCTGTGGCATAACCTATCTCTCAAGAGCGAGTGTTTCCATGTAAATGGAGTTTATCAGCTGCCTCCACCTTTCCTGCTCAGAAATGGTGTGAGAATGAGACCAGGACATGTGAAATTGGCACAGGTGGGAAATTCTCCCAAAGAGCATTTGACTCTGTTGGCCACCTTTGAAACCCATACAGTGAGACTTCCTATCATCAGCAGAGCAAGTGTGGATCTGAGCACTGCAGATCTGATAGCAATTCTGATCTTAGCAACTGATGCTGTCAGGGGGGAAGGGTGGGGGCAGTGTCTTGTGTAGAATACTGGAAAGTAGAGGTGAAAGAAAAACTGAGCTGGAGAAGAGTCAACTTCTGAGAATGCCTTAAGATTCTCAAGTCTTGTAATAGACTTAACATAACTCTAAAACTTCTGCTTGGATTTCAGAAGAAAACCTCCCATCCAGTATTTGACACTTTTGCTGCTCCCTAAAATAGTAAAGTTTCCCTTCCTGTCTTGAACTGAAATAAAAAGCCTAAATATTTAATCTTTCTTTTGTCATCTGTTTTCTCTAGGAGTTGGGAAGCTGTGTTGTTTAACGTATGAAGAGTGAATAACTGAGACCTTACTTCCTTCTCTCATGGATGTGAAGGCCAACAGTAGCTAACTGATGAAGAGGATACCTGCATTTGTTGATTTTTGTTAAACAATGCAAGAAAGAAAGGAGAGAAATGTTTTTCTCCTTTCTTTCCACTGGAAAAAGAATAGCAAATATAATGTGATGTAATGTTATTAATATTGCTCATGGAAGGGGATATATTTCAACAAAGTAATTCCAGAGAATCAAAGAAGATTGGCTAATTGAAGGTCAAGCAGCTCAAAAATGTGCCCTCAGGACATATCAGGTTCATCAGGTAGGATGGTTACTTTTGGTTCTTCTCAATATTATTAAGGTGATCCATTTTATTTCTTAAAACTGAGTTAAAGATGGTGAATTTCCCTCTTTAAAGAGGACACCTTTTTCAGCAAGAAAACAGACAAAATATTAGAAAAGAACAGGCCTAGAACTGTTATTTGGGTATCCTTCAGTCTGTGAGGAGGACTGCTGTGGTGTTATATTCAGTGACATTTATTCACTGTCTTTTTATTCTTTTTTCAAAGATCTAAATTTAAGTTGTCAAAACTTTCTCCTTTCAGATGTAGCAATGGAAAACTTTAAAGCCAAGGAATAACCTTTGGCTTGAATTTAAGTACATGTCTCTGGGGATTTTAAACTCAAATCAGACTACTTTCTACACAACAGATTATGCAGGTAATACAATACAGTTTAGAAATACTTTTCAATGTCAGCCTTGCCCTATCTGCCACTGTACACATGCAAAGTAAGGGGAAAGAAGAAACCTCAGTACTCCAGACAGAAAGTTACAGCTCCTTGTGCTGACATTCCCTTGCATTAATCCTTCTTTTTCACCCTATATCAGCTTGCTTATCTTTGTTAACTGGTTCTCATTTCCACCTTTCTTGTACACCAAGTTACTCATAACTATTTTGGTTTCCTGGTAAACACTTCAGCTACAACTTTTCATAGTAAACAGCATAGCTACAGCTTTCCTTCCTTTGCTTTGGCTGGTGTGCTTTAGAATTCCTGAAGTGTTTTTCCATTTGAGAAGAGGAGGTCTTAGCAAAAACATAGACAAGTCATCCCAAATTAATGCTGCATTACTATTTTGTTGGCTGTGAATACTTTGAGGAGCTGTAACATTAGGGGTGTATATGTGTATATATCTCTGTATAGTATAGATATATATGTATATAGTCCGGGTTATGGCCTGCACGCATGCACAAAAACACACACACATGATCTTCTCTATGGGGGATTTCTTAATTCATGAGGTGCAACTTTTCTCCCACACAAGAGGTTTCTGGAACCACAACCATTCGTAATGATCATTAAACATTAAGGAATGCAGAGGCCAGTGTCCTTTTAGGCATGTGTTATAATTTTATTTTCAACAGTGTTGTGCATACATTGTGTTCACCACAGGAAAAGGACTTCTGTAGCATTGGCTGGTGTTAGATATCAGACAAAAGGTGGTCTTCACAGGTGATGTGATCCTGTTCCTCTAGAAAGCTAATGGTCTGGAAGAAGCTTTGCTCAGCCTTCCAGCTGCAGTACCGCAGCAGTCATGGACTGGAATACTGTAGGGAGCATATGTTAAAATGCTTATGGGAATGACACATAAATGTCACTTTCGGAAAGCAATTAATCAGTTCTTTTTACATATGCTACAAAGGAAGAGGGTAAAACATCAGTTCAGCCCATCATGGACAAAACAACCATGATGTACTATTTTAACAAACCAGAGAACTCATCCTGTCCAAGTCTTCCCCTGCATTATAGTGTGCAGTATTATTTTATCCAGCATGCCCATTAAAAAGGAACAGAAACAAAACAAAAAACACAAACCCTGAAGGTCAGTCAGTCCAAATAATGACAGGCAATACAAATGCATTTTTATACGTAAACAGAAAAGGAGTGGGCAAGCTCTTTCTCATTATGCCAAATAGCAGTCTGGCTATGATTTAATGCATTTGAAATTAAGTCTGTCTCTTCAGCTGTACATTTTTACTAGGTCTGCAGAACAGACTGGCAGACAGTGTGAGCAGATGCTTCTGGTTGGATCAGGCATAGGAGATGAACGATAAGTTTCTTTGTGCTGTCTTTCGGTCTGATATCATCCTTTGAATCTTTGTACAGGACAACAGTAGCAGCAGCAGCGAGTTTAAGGTGTTTTCCAGATGAGGTGTTGGACCAAATGGGTCTATCGTGTATCACTCTAGGGAGTCTGCAAAGGCAGCTTCTGTTTAAAGATCTCTGCTTACTGCATAGCTAAAGAACAATTATGACTCCATATGACTTTGATCTCTTTCTCCTTCTTTCCATCTTCTCATGGCCCCTTAAAAATGTTTAGAGAATTCTTCTAATTTTTTTCAACCAGTCAGTACAACACCTAGTCCTTTTTGGATTCATTGGTACGTGAAATCAACATCTTATTTCATAAGTAACCCAAAGAAAAGGAGATTGTGGTTTGGGGTTTTTTTCTTCAGTAATAGAAGTAGTAGTAATCTACTTTTGCCTCCTGCTGCCTTATGTGCGTGGGTGTTCCTGGACAGTTCTAGTAGTAAGACATTCATCAATAGTTGAACTCTTGAAGTCCCAGATTCCTGTTCCTATCCCACAAGCAGGCCCTGACTCTAATGATCTTTTAGTGAAGAGTATGGAAAATATATCTTGCAACCAGCCATTATGAACCAGTATCAATCTAACTTCAGTATAAACCAATAAACAAGTGCCTCCCCAATAACATGAGATACAGGATAACCAAACCCATATTTGGAATTATGGCTGAGTGTCATTGACTGAAAATATTGGAGGTGTGGTTTATATTGTTGAAGTGTATAGTTCAATAGCTTAAATTTTTGCTTTAAAACAATAAATAATCTACAATCTCTAAAAAGTAATTATGCTTACTTAAAAATCAAAATAAATTGCATTTGATAGAAAGGAGCAAGGAATTAAAAAAAAACAAAACCCAAGAGTTTAAAATGCTCTTCCTGATAGTAATCTATATGCATGATTTTTCTTTGTTCCTCTTTTTTGTTCTTTTTTTTTTTTCCTTTCTACTTAAAAGCTTTGTTATCTGGATCTTTAGTTCTTTCTGTTTCCTTCATACCTTAGCTGCTCTTTCAGCAAGAGTTTATGGCTTGAAAGCCAATTGCCTTTTTCTTCTTTAATTATGGAAGCTGAAGGCCACTTTGTCTGCCCTGAGTGCTTAATTGAAGGAGGACCATACATGCTTTTTTGTTCCTGCCTAGCCTGCCAAGAGTATGGTGCACTGCATAGAAGGGACAACAGCTTCTTTGGTGATTTCTTTTTAACTGGCATCCTGGAGCAAGGGGGGTCCAATAAGGAAAGTATAGTATTCTGTCCCTTATTTAGGAAGGATTGTGATGGCCTAGCCTAGGTTAAGTATATGTGGAATGTTCTTTGCTTATTTTGAAAGAAAGGTATGTATGGTCACTGCAAGCTGGTTGCTTGGCCTTTTATATGCCATCCCTATGAATCAGCCAGAATGTGACTTTGAACAATAATTATCTTTATTCAAGTTCTAGTCTTTATTTGCCTTTGTTTAATGTATTTGCCCAATTTGATATCTGAGTCATCGTTTTGAAAAAGACATGTCTTTAAATAAAATTATTAAATACAGTAATAAGATTTCTAAGCAGAGAAACATATTTGATTTGCTCTTACAGTATTTATGCTAAAATGACTATCAGACACTCCAGTTCTATCCTGGCATACTTGCTAAAATGGTAGTGGGGTTGAGCTTGGCTCTGACTTTTCAGAACATGCAGATCTTATGAATGAGTCATGAAGGGTGAACTGTCATATATCAGAGCTTAATTATTGCATAAGTTTATCCTTCAACTGTTCTCCTCTGATCTTCTCTTACCAAAAGTCAGGTATTTCCTGTTGTGATGTGTTTTATTTTCCCAGGAACAAATCCAGTGATGCTGAAGGAAGCTGTGGTTGCACTTCAGTGACAGAATACAAAAAGGAATGTGATAATTAACTTATGTTATGAATATTGGTTATAAATTATGTTGTCTCATGTAAGCACTTGGGGCTTCTGTTGTCTTTTTCTTTCTACTGCATCATTTTTTCACAATATTGGAAGCTTGGCCGTGTGCAGAGATTTTCTTATCTAAGGATACCAGCTGTTTACTGAAGGTTGAAACTAGTTGTTCCTTGCTCAATCAATGTCTGTCACAAGGAGACAAAAATGTGTGCATGACTTACATGATTTGTTTTCATAATGACGAATGTAGTTTATTTAGGAAATTGATTATAAAAATAGAAACAAGGCTTTGAAAAGCAATTTGAAGATACAGCGTAGATCTGTTATGATCATTTTAAGGCTAATGAGTATATTTCACTTATGTAGTTAATCTTTTCAGTGTCTAGCAACAATGTTAATGTGGGAAGCCAATCTTGAGAGTAGGATGCATGCTTTGCTGATATGCATCCAAATTATATGCTACCTATTTAATCCATTATTTCCATGGAATGAGTACATAGAATGCAAATGTAATACGAAGCTGAGGCGTTAATCATCTTATGAATATACAAGTATCAGCACAGAAGTGCAATAATCTCATTTAGGATTTCTTTGAATAAAGTTGAGAGAAGATTTTGAATCATTACTGGTTCAGAGGCATGAGCAACAGTTTGAGAGTCAGGTTCTATTAGATTCAGGATACCTTTGAACCATATTTAAAATCTCAGCCCTGAAATATCACAAAGTCTAGGCCAAAAGAATTCTTCCTTATATCAAGGGAATACTGTTTTAGTATGACCCAGACAGGGACTGGACTCTATATCATGCTGTTCATGATGTTAGTGTTGCTCCATGTTACTGTGTTTTAACTCTGACCAAAATAAGAGGTCATCCTCTGTGTAGCTGTGGAAGAACCCTTCACCTCCTGATATCAACAAACTACTCAGTGTTTATTTTACAAACTCTATGAACATTTCCTAGGCGGGCCAGTTACTTCAAATTCCCTCAATGCTTTGATTATGTTTGCAGTACCCTGCTGCCTTCTTTGAGAGTCCTTCCACCAAATGAGGAAACAGAGTAGGTGTCAAAAAAAAAAAAAAAAAGTAACATTATCTTGGTCTTAAATTATGTTAATTTCTCTTTTAGCATGCTAGAATTGTAAACTTTCAAGTTGTCTTCGTTCAGTATGGCCTTTATACAATCTCATCTGTGGTTATTTTGCTCTCCTGACAAATGTAAGAGGGAGGCAAGAGAGACAGTGATAGCAGCCTTAAGGAGGTGGCAAGTAAATTTTAACATGATGCTTGCTTTCTGTGATTTGGCTTAATCGAAATCAGTATGGAAATGATTATGTTTCCACTTTGAGCTTTATTAGCCCATGCAGAACCTTGCGATTCCATCTCTTTACTTAACCTGACATATGTAATAAATGTAGCAGAACTCAATGAAGAAGGCATAATAATTGAGTCTTTCCATATTTTTAGCAGAAGAAAGTGTAGAATATTCAAAGATCCAATTTTCTTTCGAAAAACACTGGACTATGCTTTCTTGTTTCTAAATTCTAGGTGTGTGTGAATAAATTGAAAGAAAAATCACTTTAGCTGAGAACACCAACAGAATGTCTATAGATTCTTTGCAGGTTAAGTCTCTTTCATCTTAAGAAGTCCCCAAGACTTTGTCTGGTCTCTGCACTTCTCAGGTAATGCAATCTCAACTTTCAAGGCACTGTTTTGACATACTTGAATACACACTGTGCAGATTGGACATGTAAGACCTGAGATATTTTGTGGGTTTTTTTGTGGGTTTTTTTGTTTCCAATTCTAGTAATTGTGTTTTGCCAGACTGAGTATAAGACTTCTTTGAGTGATGGGAGTGGCTGAAGGTAGAGTCAGATATGACTGTTCATGTTTTCTTAAACACCAGTTCTTTCAATTCTTCTACACACAATAATGCCTCCAAAACATGAAGAATTTATCTAATCTTACTATGTTTAGCTTTGCATGCAAGTGGAGATCTGGTTATGTATAAAAGAGTTGTCATACTAACATTTAAATCTTTTCTTTTCAGCACAGCACCACTGTGGGTGTGTTACATAAATTTTCACAATGGAGTGTATTTCAGATCTTCCAGCTCAGAGGCCATCTGTCATTGAAAGTGGCACATTCACCTGCTCATCACTTCTGCAGCAGTGTCTGCACTAAACAGAGTACATCCAGATGAAGTTAACAACAGGAGCAGCTCTTCATACAACCGAGTTTGGAAAGACTTAGTAATCAAGTCACTCTTTCAGATGAGAGCAAACACCACAAATAGATCACTCTTTCTATCCAAGAGAACACCAAGTGCTTTCTGCTTTGCTTCAGAAAAGAGCAAACTAGTTCCCTGAGGGATATTTTTCTACTCAGTAGAATCCAGCATCGCCTTCGTGGGCACTTCTCTACCCTGCCTGACCCACAGGTAATCACAGAACCCTGTCTAATAAGAAAACTGTCCTCAAGTCCTTGGATAGATGTAGACAGGATTCAGCATTTTTATAATTATCAACTTAGCTATGTCTCCCCGTTTCCCTTCCACCTTTGTATGTCTTTGAATTCTGAGGAAGTGCAAGCCAGGGCATGTTGTTGACCACTTCTCCTAATATTTGTCCTGAGTGTTTTTTGGCTTCAGAATATGTTCACATTTTGGTATTTGTCTAACTTTTCCTTGTTCCATACTAAATGCAAACTCTGTAAGTTGTTGAAGGAGGAACTTGACAGTGTGGATGTGTGCTGACAATTTGCTCAAAGAAAGAATTCCAACTATGGGTCAGAGATTTTTCTTTTTAATCAGTGACAGTGTACATAACCTTTCTGTCTACTCTAAATGTTCTTGTCTGTAAAATGAGGTTTTACTTGCCTGCCTCACAGGCATGTTGAAGCTTAATTAGTGTGGGTAATAAATGCTAAGTATTATTTTAAAAGATCTATTGCATTCTAAAATGATCAAGTTTGGATCTTAATTCACAACTTTATGGGGTAGGGTTCAGTACTGATCACCTTAGATTTTCACAAAGCCTCTCCTGAATTTAACAAGGGATTTAACAAAATAACTCCTGAAAACACTTATGATTCATCTTAATAAAACGCTAACTCGTACTTACATAAAACTAGTAGAGCTTTGCACATAATCAGAGTTTTCTTGAATGACAGTCTTTGAAATGCAAATGTTGAACAGGTCTTCCCTTTCTGAAGTATATATGCTTGTTATTGTATTAACATATGTAAAAATGTTTTTCTTCAGATATTTTCTTAAATTATTTTCTTTAGGCTCCAGTATAAAGGAAGAAAATAATTTAAAATCACACTCATTTGGTATTCTTTCAACATTCCATAAGTAAAAACAAATTACACAGTAAAAATGGATTTAATTTTTCTAGGGTGAGAGGACAAAGAGTAACATATTGAGGCTTTGGGGTGCATGGCTTTGTGTCTCATTATGTTTAACCAGATTGGTATCAGTCATGAGAGATTGTGGGTTCAAGATCCCTTTCTCAGCATTCTGTGGAAGATGAGCATTGCAGTTCCTTGTTTTCTCATCTTGTTTCAGACCTGCTGCAGAGATCACATTTTTTTTTTAAATCAGAGGTGTTACTGGAAAATTCCATCAATAAAATTAAAAGGTGCCGCATACAAACAAGGAACAACGTGTTCTGCAAAGTTGAAAGGACTCTAGGAGGAGCTTTCTTGACACCAGAAACTACAGATACTTTATCTATGTCTATTGTAGAGTTATCCATGTCTCTGTGTGTGTTGAATGTGATTTTCCTGTTTCTCTAAATACTGTTCTTGTACGTCTTCTTGAGGCCACTTCTTGGTATTAGGGTATGTAATTAAAATTAACCTTATTTTAGTCAGGAATTCTGAGCAAGTTCCTCCCATGTATTCTTCCAATCTAAATGTTGCCTAAAGCTCCAAGATGAAGATATGGTTGAAAGTGTCTTTCTTTAGCTGCAATGTAAGCTTCTTTGGTAGTGTTGAAAATCATCTCTGCAGGACACAGAACATTACTGCGGATCATATCAAGACTCTGGGATTTTCCCAGGATCTAAGAATCATCATAAATCTTTTTTTAATCTCTGCTGTCATTGGTAGGCACATTTTTGACCTTGACTGTGTAAATATACAGCAATATGTTTCAAACAATAAAATAAAGAAATCCCAGCTCCCTTCATCTTAATCCTTCAGACATTCTTAGCCATGAAAAAGGACAGAGGACCAAATAACATGATGGATATGAATCATATTGCTGGATGCCCTTTTAAAAAATGCTCAGGTGCTATTAAGGCAAGGGTTTAATGGACATATACTTGATGATGTGCCAGCACTGGTGGTGGTTGTTTTTCATGCATGCATTGTAGTAACTACAGATAGTTGCATTCACAGCTATGGTAGCTGCATGTACAAAGTAGTCATGCATAAGCACACTCCCATGTAATGTGAACACAGATATGGCTTAAAAAGGATTTAACTGTTGGTGATTAGTTGTGGATTTCCAATGATTAGAGGCTGCCCTTGTGTGCTGGTGCAGTTGCTTGTTACTCCAGCAATGGAATTCAGGTTAGTTGTCTTTTAGCAAAAATTTTCATTGTCTGAAAACAGTCATTTTACAATGAATGGGTAAAAGATGTTTGAGAATTTTCTGTGTAGCACAGTTATATCTCTCCATCTATTTGAAGGGAAAAATCTGTGTGCAAATTTTCTACTGAACTGGCATAGGCAATTAATTATGTCCTTGATTCAGAGCTGGCACTCTTCTAGATGCATCTGATGCTTTCATTAATTAAGGAAGATTTCTAGCAAACAGTTTTATATCTGCATATTTTAGCAAGTTGAGATGTCACTGAAAACAAAGCAGCAAAGAACTTCTGGCCCAAATAAAGTGAGTGTTTAACTGTCCTTTAGGAGCTTAAAACTAACTCCCAATGACTAGTCTGACACTTCAGGCTGCACCTCCTGTACTTTGGTAATTTCTTTTCTTGTTAGAAAGGAAGTGACTTAGATTCCACTTACTGTACAAGAAAAGTATCTTTGTGATCTTAACGATAGTCTAAAATGCTGCCTTTTTTTTTTTTTTTTTTTCCAAATCTATATTTCGAGATCTCAGTGGAGAGCTTTGGTTGTTCTGTCTCAGGAAATGACTGATACCGTAGATAGGGAATTCCTGACACTACGTAAATCACTGGCTTTGACGCTGGCTGGTAGAAAACAGATTATTGCCTTCTAGAGCTGGTGGGTAAATCAGTCAGGAGTTCACTTGGACACAAGAAAATGGAATGAAGATATGTCAGGGGAAGTTCAAATTGGACCTTAGGAAAAGGTTCTTCACTGAGAGGGTGGTTGATCACTGGAACAGGCTTCCCAGGGAAGTGGTCACAGCACTAAGCCTGCCAGAGTTCAAGGAGCATCTGGGCAACACTCTTAGTCATATGATTTAGTCATAGGTAGTTCTATGAGGAGCAGTGAGTTGGACCCAGTGATTCTTATGGGACCCTTCCAACTTGAGATATTCTATGACTCTATGATTTAAGACTACAGAGCTTTTGGCTGATTGAGCTAGGACTGTAAATTGTAAAACATTTTGCAGTTCATGTCTTATGGTAGATTGCAGATTTTCAGTCTTTGAATAAATATATTCGGTGTGGGAGAGGATCTTGGAAAATCTCAGAAATTAGCAATTTTTTTTCACCAGAAAGAAAAATTGACAAAATACTAGGTGAGTGAAACAATGGACATTTATTTTCTCTTTTAAAGGAGAGTATAGTCCCTTACTATGTGTCCAGGAATGACACTGGAAAAGTATTTTTCATTTCTATTGTGGGATAGTTTACAGGGTGACATGGGGAAACCAATAATTATATAGTCTATGTCTTTGGCTACCTACTCTGTTCCCCCTTCCCTCCTAGTCTGGAGGATGAGGAGAATGGTCTCGTTGCTGAAGAACTGTTGAGGAAGAAGAATTCTCGCTAGATTTTTTTTTTTTTTTTACTAAATATTTTAATGAATAACGGTGAGATTTAAAAGTATTAGCCTCTTCTGCCTAAGCTAAAAGACAAACTGTCTGGGTGAGGTCTACCTGCAGAGCGTGGGGAGGGAAGCACTGTCACACTCTGAGCTTGACCTATTTTTCTTATTTGATGAAGAGAATGAGTGAATGTCCTGGATGCCTGTCAGGTGCATGATTGAAGAATCATTTATACTAAAAGAGATTTAAGTAAAAGCATATAGCAACAAATATTTACTTCCTTTAGTTAGCACATTCCTGCTGTATTTATGAGTTTTCTCCAAGGAGAATATGCAGAGCCGTGTGTAAAGGAGCATAAAATTCTTTTTTAACTTAGACTGTTAGTCAACTCTTCATTTCAAATGCCCTGTTTAGTCCCTAATGGTTAAAAAAACCACTCAGTTTGTGTTTTACTTCTATAAAAATGATTTCCTGAGGGTTCCCTGTCTTAGAGAAAGGCAGTGGATAAATTCAACAGTTTTATACAATCCCCAGAAAGTCTGTTGCCTTGTGAATCTTGCAGGAACCATTTGAATGTCTTACATACTTAAAGTTTGGCAAGAAAGTCCTGTGAGAACATGATTTAGTGTTTCTAAGTAGAATGGAACTGGCTTCAATGATTCTTGTGTTGTAAAAGATTTCTCATCCTTACTCTTCTAGGACAAAATCTTTTTATATTTTTTTATTGATGAGTTATTTTTAAACAACAACAATGCTTTCCCCTTGTTGCATAGAAATTATCCTAGTATGATTCAGGTTTGTGTTGAGGTATTTGTGCATGCAGGTTTTAAAAAAATAATTACAATGTTTTAAAAAAGAGTGTAAAAAGTCATAATCCTATCAGAAAGCTGGGGTTCTAATCACTAATGTTTAGCATGGTTTTTTGGTTTTTTTTGTTTTTTTTTTTTTTTTTACCAGTGCATGAAAAATCTAAGCAAAGACAGTATTTATCATCATAAGTCAAATGACATTGATTACTTGAACACAGTTCTTAATTGGCTCATTAAATGACCTTTGAGATGGTTGTGGTGGAAAACAGGTACAGGTATGAAGAGTAGGTCTAGATTCTATAGAGTTTGCTACAAATGAGTTTGGTGTCTGCTTACTGATGGGTAACAGGACCTTCGGGAGCTATGCTAGCCCACCCTCTTGTCCCAGGGCAGCATCAGCTGTACCTGAATCTTTTCCAAAACTGCTGCATCTGCCTGTATTAATTTTGGCCAGGACCACTTGTGGAGTATGTCAGTAATCAATATAATCTTAATAACTGTCTGCTTTTAATTTTAAGTCTCTATTGGTAATTGATTTACATTTAGTCCTTCATTTACACCATGCTGCAAACTCTTTGTTCCAATAAACTTTGACAATAAGTATTAACATACTTTATGCTCACAGTCAGTGCCTGTTTAGTGGATGTGAATGCCTAATGGTTGATTTTAATATCCCAACAGCAAAAGTCAGTTGTATAATTTCCCTCATAAATAGATGACAATAAAATAGGAAGTTTGATAGTTTTCCATAGATAATATGTTTGGAAATAAATAATTCATTGTCATAAATACATCCAAAAGAAAGTTGCCTGATGTTTTTCTAAATAAAAATTTCTATTTAACTGTACTGTATTCTTTAAGGTTTTAAAATATCTTTCCCCGTGAACTTTGCATTAACTTTGCCAATATTGTGTGAAAATAAGAAATCTCATTAGTTTTATAGTTACCTGGAAAATTTCCAGCTCTAAGAGTTTTTGTAATATATATATCACTACATGATATGAATTCAGTATTTTTAATAAATTAGACCTTTTCTGACTTGTAAGAATAGAAGCTCTCATGAGACTGGAGCAACTGGCTAGGGCTAACCACGCACCCACTTTCTATTAAGCTGATTGAAAGAGCAGTAGAGAAATACTGTGTTTGCATTCTGCAATCTAAAGACTACATTTTTAAAGGCATGATAACTGAATAAAAGTGTTTACTTAGCTGAGTTCTGTTTTGTTGAGGAGATGACAATCTCATTTGTTTACCAAGGGGTTAAATAGAAACTAATCCTTTAGGCTTACTTTGAAAGGTGGTTATCTTTCCAGCAACAGAGAGCATTGTTTGCTTTGCCAGAAACAGCATAATTGTTCTGTAAACCATCATGTTCTCTAAAAGAATAAACTTATTAGAAAGAGGAAAAATATCATTGGCATAAGCATTGTCTTTAAAAGATTCAAAAAATTAATGAAAGTGGTTTTATTTATATCTAACGAGCATAGGCATTTTTCATGATGTAAGGTGTATTAAAGCTTTTTGTGAATAGATTATTTTTGTGTGATGAGTGCTGTAATAGAAGTATCGCAGGTTATGGGAAATGGAACAGTAGTATGTTGGGCTCAAGTTAATTACATTTATTCATATGAAATACTATTCTACTGTACTCTTCAGGACAAGCAGAGAAAATACCAAAGCCTTTTTTAGTCAGCATTTATCTATTTCAATTATTTTGGCAGTGTGTCTTGCATGTGTGCTTTAGCTACAGTGCCTTTATATCGACAGTTGGTAGCACAAGCCTTTTAAAGCACAAAGGGTAGCAGTACTTCAGCCAATCTGTGATAAAAGGGAAAAAATGAAATCACTATGGAAACTGCAGGAAGAATCTAAAAGCTTTCTTTATAAAGTAAACGTCTGATGTTTGTGACTGCAGGGGCAAAAAATTCATAAATCTGTACGATGCTATCATTTCTGATTTGTTATCGCAGCAAATGCCAAGTCTAAGCAGTCTGACCTTAGCCTTATTAAGTGCCTTCTTTTCAGATACAGTTATTATTCGACAATAGAGAGACTGCAGTGCTGCAAGGGGAAAAACTAATATATTTAAAATGTGTGTGTGTGTCTGTGTGCGTGTGTGTGTCTGTGTGCGCCTGTGTGCACGTATATATATAACTATCCATCTTTTTTGACCCATGAAGCTTATGGAGTTGGGAACGCTGAATGTGGGAACTCAGGGACTACTATTCTGAGCACAATTCAGAAAACTATGTTTCGTCCCATTGCATGTGCCTGTCTTTGATCTCAAATTGAAAATCTCTGAGCCTCTTCCTCCAATCCAAAAGCAAATAAATACTGAGAGAAAGAAACCTCTCTCCTCTCAACACATAGGGCCTCCAGGATTGAAAAATGAAGGTGACTGTAAGAGCTCTGATGAACCTGTTTGGACAACAGACAGCAAAAAATACCTGTCTCAGTGGAGGAGTTTAAGAGCACTGCAGAGATCCTCAGACAGTACAGAATATCTTGGCTCACACAGGCCACTCTCTTTATCTCAAAACAATACCAGCCAAGCTCCTCCGTACCTACAACTGAAGAGCTGCAGGAACAGGAGGACAGTAACTAAAACAGCTTTTAAATTTGAATCTCCTTGTTTTTTTTTTTGTTTGTTTGTTTGGGTTTTTTGTTTGTTTGTTTGTTTTTGGGTTTTGTTTTTTTTTTTTTTTTAAAGAACAGAAAGAACAAGGCATGAATTCTAAACGATATATCTGGTAAGTATTTTTATTACATTTGGTTGCTTTAGCTTAAAGATGATTTTTATTCATAAGTATCTGCTATAAACAAGATTAGGGTTGAATGAGTGTGTTTTTTCTATGAAGTTTTTTAATCATGGAAAAATTTAATGCCTATTTTTGCGTTTCCAACTTTGATAGCTTTTGGATTTCTTTGTTTTGTTGCTGTGTTGTAATTAGTGTATAAGCTTTGCAAGTTTGCTGTTTCAAGACACTCTAAAGTGCACTGTTGTTCCTAGGCTCTTTGAATATAAACATGCCCAGTGGTAACACATATTATTGTATATTATGTATATACACAACAGGCTTTAATATTTGTTTTAGTACAGCAGTTTAAAAATATCCTGAGGATGACCCAAACCAGGCAAGTACTTTGCAACTAAATGTTTCAAGCTCTCAAAACAGTGTGAATGTTTTAACTGTTATTGAACAAGTTTATATATGAAAATTTAATCTATGACAGATGACAGCATGAAATTATTTGGCTATAAATGTGAGAGGCCAGAAGAATTCTTGTTTATATTCAGATTTCATGGTACACTGGTGAATGCTACTATAGTGTGTGCTTATGTTATTAACAGTAAAGATTTCAGGTTAACAGTAAAAAAACAGAGACAATGCAATTCTTGCAAAAGCAGGTTGGTCTTTCAGTAATAAATATAATTCCTAAAAAAGGTACAGTTTGACATATTGGCTTCATTGCAGCTTTTTATACATATAATGAAATCCAATTATCTGTGGAGAAAATTTGACTTTGTGGAATGGAATTAAATTGGTTTTTAAAGGCTTCCTTAAACAGCACTAGCTGGAGGGAAGTCCAATAATATTTTTAGCTCTGAATTGTAATGACTTTGCTACATTAATAAATCATGTTGTGTTCTGACTTTTATCAAAAGATTCCAAGGAAGAAAACTATGCATGGCAGGTTGAAGCTACAGGGGCAATCCTGACTGTTTTTTCTCCATCCAGCTACTTTTCTTATGGCCCTTCGAAACCAGCAATTCCAGTTGATCAGCACTTAAAGCGGTAAGTCCAAATCTAAGCTGATGAAAACAATTGATAAATATAAATTCCTGCCAACAAGTGAATTGTTGACCTGGAATATCTGCCATGTAGTCTGGCTACTTAAACCACCATTCTTAAAGAACAAGGGGAAAAATTCTATTCATGTTCATCACATTTGGGGGGATGGGGGTGTTGTTTTCGGGGCTGGGGTATGTTTTGTGGGTTTTTTGGTTGTTTTTTATAATGAGGTATCTTGTTCTATTTATTCTATTTATTCTTGTCTTGATATGGAACTGGGTACATGATTGATTTAAAAGTAAACTTTTTAAAAACAGATGGCTTGATTTACTCACCAATGTATGAATATGCCCTGTTACTGTAATTCATGTACTACCAGTTAGCTATGTAAGTGTTTGGGTTCAGTGTTGAATAGAGGGAGGTTTTGTAAGGTATGTATTTGGGATTCAGAATCTAAAACTTTACAAAAAAAAACCCCAACCCCATTTATTTGAACAGTGTTTCGGTCTGCTGATCTTAGCTCTAAAGTAACCTGGGAAGTTTGAAAAAAAAAAGATACTGTCAACTTCTAATTTTTCCCACCAGATCACATATCAAAAGTGTAATCTGTCAGAGGAACATGAACTGGTGAAACGTACCTCTGATGCTGGTTTCCTATGTTATTATGTAGAATGTTTGTAATTATCTTGCTGAGTCGTAATCCCTGACATTTGCTTTCACAAAGCACCTAGTAGAGAATGCAATACCCTAATTATGTTTCTGTGAAAGAGCTGAGGGGAAAAAAAAGTTGTTCTCTTTAGCACAGAATTTTAAAGAAAAGCTATTTCATTAATAGTATGCATATCAAATTTTGGGAAGGCTCAGGGTAGTTTATCAACTGTAATTCCTGGTTGTTTTATATTACAGTGCACAAACCTAGTTGAGCGTATGTTAATCATAAGTTCTTTTCTAAACTACGTGCTGTACTTGCCTACATCCTAATCAAAACAGGCACTGGCTCCAGTCTAAATATTTTTATATCTTTATGTTTGCTTTCAGTATTTCCTGAGATAAATAAAGTCTAGTTACCACATTTTAAATAAATATATTGTGTTAAAAAAAAAAAAAAAATCAGTGCTTTCTCATATGATGCTGTACAGTATTAAGGAAATGAAGATCAAGAATAACAGTGAGTTAAATCTGAATTGCAGCTCATGAAGATCTCCTCATGCTATGTTCTTGTATAAAGGGAACTAGCCACAAACAATGTGAGGTTGTAAAGCTGATTTTTGGTCACAGGAAGAGCTCACTTTTTATAGATAGGTTTGTCCACAAGCTGAGGCAAAAGGTTAATTGAGGTTGCATACTTGAATGTGTTATGTGCATTTCACCTCTATAACACAGTTTGTTACTGAAACACTCTGCTTTTTTTTCATATCTTGTATGAACAAATTCTAAATACAAAGGTATTTACTAAAGAGTCATTAAAATGAAATCTCCAAAGGAAAATGGATATGTGGTACTGCTATGTGGCTTTGTTCATCAAAGTGGGGCTGTGTGATTTAGCAGAAAGAAATGACTCCAGCAGTCTGTTCTCAAGCAAATTTCTCAGAAGCAGGATTGTTATACAGGACATACCTGGGTTTCTTTATGCTCTCTTTTTGGGATATCAGTTCAAAGTGTTCAAATATCCTGCTGTACGTGAAACTAGTATGTTGTGCCCACAATGCCTGCTTTTATTAGATGAGCTGTACAGCTGAAAAAAGAAGGAAAAAAAGCATTGTTTTTCCTCCCCCTTAGGCAGCCCCATTTTCCTCCCCCCTCTGTGCTTGTTTGGTTTTTGTTGGTTAAAAAAAAAATAAAAAGAAAATTAGCACTAATCAGTATAAACAAACATCACCCTTTACGTAAATCCCCTAAGTTGTACTTTATAGCAAGGCATATGTTACCAATGACTTGGGGTAGACTTATCTGAGAAGAGTGACCATCTTCCCACTCAAAGGCAACCTCCAGAGAATGCAGAGAGTCTTTGGGCAGAATACTTCACTCTTGTCTCAAAACATGAAGAAAGTTGTTTCCCTCATGGACGAAGCCTGGGGATTGCTCCAGTAAAAGCAAGGAGGGTTTCTGAGGAGAAAGTCATGCTTTCATAGCAAGTGTCGACTTTGTCTTCCTGTGAGGTGCCCGGCTGTGACACAAGCTTGCTGCAGAAAGTTTTCCTTTTCATCCTCTCATAATCTCGTGTTTTTAGTGCCATGTTGTTTTTGAATGGCATGCGCATTCGCGAAGATACTAAGCCAGCAGCCGTACCAGGATAAATCGGTGCTGAAAGGTGCGTGGGAGCCTCGGTTCAGGGTGAAATATCCCAGTGTATCACACTGAACGAGGCCTAACCAGAGGTTGAAATCAAATACGACCATGCTCAGGATCTTGTCACGTAGTCCTCGGTGGGGCTTCAGACCACTCTTCCCGTGACGCAGTATCGCTGCGTCGCTGTTCTCCATCTTGCAGTGGTGTATGTGTGCTGGGTAGGGTAGACATCTCCAGGAAGCAACGTGTACTCCACAGCCCTTTGGTGTTACAGCTTCATGGCCACATTCTCATCTGCAAGGGGCTTGCTCAGCTCCTCCACGCTCTAGACTAGCAGCAGAGGATCTGCCTGGCATGTATTTCCCCAGCAATTTTAAATTCCATTTAGTGGCAACAGTTTGTTGCCAGTTTGTTCAAAACAGAAAGGAAACTGGTGCAGAATGCTTCAGAACTTGTAATAAATTAATCTTTTTATCTAAGAACACTATTAATTTGCAAATATAATTAAAAGTTTTGTTTCCTCCATAATGCCAGGCATTTACATAAGCTGATGAAAAAAATTACAGTCCAATGGATGTCTCTGTCCTCAAGGACTGATATTTCAATTGACATGAATGAAATGCTCTGGAGTTAAACAGCCACAGGGTTTGTGAATGCGGAGTCCTGGTTCTTTAAAACGCATCAGATAGTCTAGAGGCATTCTACTACACAGGGTGTGTTACACTGAATAACACTGATTTGCTTTCCTGTTTGTCTGCTTGTTTCCTTGCTGCACTGGACAAATTTTGAAAGACACTGGACACCTGGCATTTTTGTATGTATGTAATTGAATTCTGAAACATTCAGAAAAGATTGCTTTGAGACACTATGAAGTGACCATTGGCAATTTTCAAAATAAATCACATGCAGTTTTTTTAACATATTGTTTTGAAGTTGCTGATAAACTTATTATTTATGTAGTGGGTTGGGAGGCTTCTCTGAGTTGATAGGTTCTGCCAGGTTAAAATACTGGTTTTGATGTCATGTCTCTAATTTGCATTCATGTTAGCAGTCTGAATATTTCTGAAAACCCCTGCATTTTCTAAATCTGATTTTATTGCCATGTGAAAAATTCTCTTGTAATCTTCAACCTTTAAACCTTCAAATTGCCTTAAAACAATCCAACCTACCCACCCTAAGGCAAATACACCCATGCACATAATGCATCTATAGCAACCTGCTTGAAATGAAGTTAAAACTGGCTTAAACAGAAGGGAGAAAAGTGTTTTAAAGCTGAAGTCTACATCTGGGCTAAACTTATACAATATTTATACAGAATGCAGAATCATTAGCTTTTCATATAATAACACATTAGTTCCTAAAAGTCAAACACAGAAAGTAAATGTCAGGATATTTTCTTTAACAGCTTCATTGACTGTGTCTTTGTGAATAAATTCTTAAGCTCCATGTCATATAAAATAATAAAAAAAAAACTTTTTGTGCAAATAAAATCTCCTTATTGGAATATAAAACTGCTGCGAGACTGAAATGAATATCTGCTTCTTTTTATGCCAACTAATTGGCTAACTATCTACTTGCTCTAGCAGTTTTCTGTCAGAGCCGCTAACTTCATTTCCAGTCAATTCTGAAAACTGATTTCTGGTGGAAAACCTGCTGAAGCATTTGCACTAAATTGCTCTGTTCCTTAATACCTAGAGTATTCGAGCAAAGATGCATGTTATCTATTCAAACTGTTTTATTTCCCCATGAATTATGAGACTTCAGAGGAAGGCAGAGCAGGAGTTATTTACCTTACAGAACTGGAATCCTGTTTTACTGCTGAAGTGTGCTATTGCTGTGTTGTCCAACACCAGACTAGATGAGATTTCAAAATTAAAATCAATACTCCTACATTTGCATAGAATTACTGCCTATGTATGTGAAACCTGAAACATTTTTCTTAACAAAACCAACAGTTTACCTTTTCTTTTCCTCCCCCCCCACCTTCCTTCCCTGCCCCTCCCTCTCCAGGGCAAAACCAGACCTTTATAAAAAGTAAAGCGCTAGTAAATAAAGAGTTAAACTGAAGGCAGGCTCACTGGTTTGTTGAGATCTGTCAGAGTCTGAGTGGCTGGCTACATATCTGTCTCAGGAACAATAGCTACCTGTATTCTGCACGGACTGCTGGGCAGGCACTAGCAATCTGGAGAAGGTCTGCCTCTGTTAGAAGCTTTTTAGTGGGAATCCCTAATGACAATCTTACTTCTCATTGGGTGGGTGTGTGGGGGGAGAAATCTTGTCTACTCTGTTGATGAGGGACAGAGCTTTGATCATTTTCATTCAGCCTTGACTTGGCCTGAGGTTTAGGTTCCCAGTCCTGAAGTCAGCAGGCTTGCTTTTCTCGCACACGCACGCACACACACCCACACCCACACACACCCCCCTTTGCTGGTCTGTGCGGGCAGATTAGTGTCACAGCTGTAACTGAGGCACAGAGCAATAAACATAGCAGAACCAATCTCCATGGTGGCAAGAGGGGGCACTGGAGGTGACAACAATGGAGAAGGATCTTTCTTCTGACAAGTTTTAGGTAAGAGAGAATATTTATACCCTCGGCCAAGTATTTTATAGCCTTCTAAATAAGTTAGAAATTGTTAGGTTGCAAACGTACCTTGTTATAGAAATATTTTAGTTTACTGCCGTATCCAGGCTGTTACTAGCTTTTAAACCTGTAATTGCCATGCTTTGTGTTACGAGAATGTTTGCAGAAAGCAGGCAGGGGTTTTTTATGGAAGTGGTGGCTACTATAGTTACGTTCTTAAAAATATAGCATTTCTAACATTTGCATTTTTAAAATTAACCATGAAGCTTCATTTTGGCTACATTAAAATTATGCTTAACTATAATAAATATCCATATCTGATAAAATGTTGTGTAGCTGATAGCACACATACAATATTAAAACAGTGCTCCCTCAACCCTAATTTGTAATTATTTTTACACCCTTAACTGCACTGGGGTCAGAGAGTTTTAAAAATTAATGAGGTTCCCTGCTGAGTTCAAATAGTATAATCTACATGAGTTGTTGCTGCAGAGGGCTGAAATTATTTCTGCATATTTTTAATAAGGTGTAGAATTTTTCTTTCAATATATTGCTTTTGAACGCTTTCCTTTAAATGTCAGTTTATGAAACCTACAGCAAGAAGGGAATGATAATCCATTTTTAATAATTACAAATTGAGTGTGGGAAACATAAGGCATACAGTGACAATACAATGCAAACATTTGCTGGGTATGTTTTCTGATTTCATGTGTTAGATCTGTGTTAGATTGTTGCAGCTGTAATCAGCTGCACCTATTTACAATTAGCTACTGCTCTAGGGAGAGGAAAAATAGCAATACCTAATGCTTTGTGTGAGATTGGAGTAATAGGTCACCAATGTGTTTGGAACATTAAAAAGAATTGTTGGAATACTTGAAAATATATATAAAAGAGAATAGCAACATTGTGAAAAGGGGCAGTAAAAATGAAATAATGTACTATCCCTTTTCCTGGAAATGCTAGACAGATAGTATCATCAGTGCTCCTGGAAAGTAGAATTTGTTGAATTTCCTCAAATGGAAGGACTGGAAACGGGGAGGGAGCTGTTTACTATGAAATTTCCATATTGAAATAATGACAAAGTTTCATACCGCAAGATTTAAAGCATTGTTTTTTATTTATTATAATCTACAGTGCATTATATTTAAATGGTAAGCATTTTAAAGCTGAATATAGTGTAATCAGCGCTAAAGACGGTTCTTCCATTTGTAAGACCCACTCTGAGCTTCCTGTGATATATTGTTATGTAAATACGGTGCAGCAAGGGAAAGCAGCACTATGGAGATTCAATTTACTTTGAAAGTTGTTCATTATGGAAGGGATGAATGTTATTTATTGGATGTGAATCAAAGGCTAGAAATGACTTTTTCACTGTGAAGTCTATTGTGATGGGTGCAGCGTGATCTAATCTTTTTAATTTTGGCTTTCACACCAGTGGAGATGAAAAGAGATCTGAGCTCATTTATTGGTTGCTAAGTCTTACTGGAGGCCTAAGTACCATTCTTGGTTGCTATGGCCAATCTGACCTCAATCTATGCAGTTTTAGGCACTTAAGCAATCCTTTTTTTATTTAGGAGCATGTACCTTGATTTATGTCCAAAATTGTGCCTGAATGTCTTTGTCTACAAGTGATAAATGGTGGTGTACAATTCATCAGTTCTTACAAGTAAACACTGCTGTCCCACTAAAAATATGTTTTGTTCTGAGTTAATGGTATGGAACAAGCCAGTCTCCACAAACAGCTATCTTTTATTGTAGAGAGCCACTGAAACTTGGAGCAAAGTGAAGGAAATTGGCATTCATCTTCTCTGCCATTAGCATTTCATTTGTGTTCTCTGGTGATGAGACTGTGTATGTCAATTGACAATGAAAGGCTAGCATTGTGTTTCCCCGCTTGAATATATAATTGATCAATTATGAATTTATTCTGTACAGCTATTAAAAAGTCAGGAATCCATTTTCTTATGCTGTTTGCTCACCACTTTATTATTGCTAACTGTAAAAGTATTTGCAGTCAAATAAACTGTGGCTTGGCTGTAGGAAATTCCCAGTTTCTTAAGCAAGAAACTGGGAATTCCTTGTATTCAAGTAATATCAGATATTTGTTACTACCAGACATGCACTACTTGTGTGGTTCTTAATGCTGCTTAGTCTTTTATATATATTAGAATTACTTTCAGTAGGAACTGTTCTAAGAGGTAATTGAGAATATAGAGTGCCTTTTATAATATGAGCAGCAGTAATTTTGTTGCGTTGAAATTGCTGGTAGTCATTCAGGTTGTGCTGCACCGAGAAAATGTGATACTGAATACACACCAGCAGAAGCAAAATCCTTTACTGGTTTCTTTGTTTTTTTTTTTTTTTCTTTTTTTTTTTCTGTTTTTGTTTGTTTGTTTGTTTGTTTGTTTGTTTTCTTTGTTTTGTTTTGTTTTGTTTTTTAGATAGAGTAATAATAAAGAAATAAATCTTAATGGAGCTGGATGTTGATATGGCTTCTACTAAACTGGCTACCATAGATTTATTAGTCCATAGAGAAAAAGTCAGATCAATTGTCTTAGTACTTGACAGTATTATAAATGTATTGCCTAAAAAAATGGACCTCTTCCTTTTTAAAAAGGTAAGGAATAACTTGCTGTAATAGAGTTCACTGTAGCTAAGTACATGTGGAGCAAAAATAATTCTTCAGCTGTATGCATTTTTAAGGTAGTGTACTAGAAATAAAAGTAGCATTTCCTGAAGCCTTATTTTTTTCATAGCTTATTTTCAGTAATAGGCTACAGTGAGGCTTAGTATTTTAATTGAGCCCATTGAGCCAATTTTTAGACGTCCTGAGGTGTATTTTTAAAATCTGAATCTACAGTGGTGACAGATTTTCCCGGTATACTCTAGATGATAATTGCTACTGGAATAAATTCTCAAGAAGGTGGAATTTACTAAGGTTTCTGGAACTACTGAGCTGCTTTTCAGCATCATTGATAGAAGAATTTGCAGAGGCAGTTCCTTAGGGTTAGTTCACAATACTGCCACTGCTTCAGGGCTTTTAAGAGTAACCGTTATGAGTAGCTATTGCTAAAAATGGTCTGAGATGCTAGTTACAGAACTAACCTGGATGTTCTTGTAAAGGTGCTTTGGAATAGTCCAGTGTTCATATACTGGCTGCTTTATGCCATAAGAAACTGTTAAACCAGTTCTGCACACTCAAAGTAGATTTTTTTTTTTTTTAATTTGAGCATTACCAAGGGAAAAGACCTTGCTTTAAATAATGGTTTTGAAAGAGAATTGTCTTAGAAAAATATTTTAAAATACTAGCCAGAAGTAATTTATTGTAACTATATTGGTATTTAAGTGCTCACTATTTGTTTCTACAAATGTAAGGAAAAAATAGCTAGTTCTTTAATCTTATAAAAAATTTAATTTGATAGCACAATGACTAAAGAAGCTTTGTTGAAAGGTGTATATCTTTGGTCTTTTTCACACCTGTATTTAAGTTAACTGGTTTCTGCATACATAGACAGAAATTGACTTTGGAGTAAGAATTTATAGGATCAAGACACACAGTATGTCCTTATTCTTGTTCTTGTTACATTTGGGTCTTCTAAAATGCAAGTATAATAATTGAAATAGCCTCTTCAGAGCTCCAGAATTCTACTTAATACTGGATCTTCGTATTTCAGTAGTGCATAATACAACAGTGTTGATTAACTGGCAAAAATGTCACCACCACCTCAGTGGAGTAGAAAAGTGAGAGAAAAATGCCATTGTTGCATTTTTTGGGAGTCCCTTCAGCTTATGAGACAAGTTTCCTTTACTGGTGTTACAGTTTTAATTTTTGTAGCAGACTTCCCATTTACGAAACGTAATACAAGTAAGATACATCAAATTACAAATTGTTGCAGGAGAATAGGAAATATCTATAAGCTTATTTTAATCAGTGGTCATCCACGAATAAAGTTAATAATTATTCTTTCTTGTCAACAGCTGCCTTAGTGTCTTATTTATAGTCCAGGTTTTGAAATAAAGGCATAACAGTGGAGAAACCTGTATTTTTTTCTTTAAAATGATTGATTTTGCATGTAAACTTGCCAATGACATATACATATTTTGGATATATTTTCTGTGGACTCCTTTAACAATATTAACTAATAGTCTCCTTTGGAAGAGAAGTAGAAGAATAGATCATAATATAATGTATAAATGAGTGCATAATCATAAATGTTGGGTGTTTTTTTTTTCTGTCCCTTGTGTTTTTCATGACGTGTATGCATGTTCTCTCACATGTACCCAGAGTGAGGAGACTGTGACATGTAAAAACAATTTCCATTGCTTTTTGAATTTTGGATAAAACCAAAATTGTGTATGAATAAATTTCTGGAAGGTACACTTAGTTTTGACTCAGTTTGTTTTTGTTTTTTTTGTTTTTTTTTTTTTTTACAGCATACCAGGTTATAGTAGGTCATACACCAGTAAAACAGTGTGGAGGAATTATAAACTAAAGAACTAAAGATATTTTTTTTTTTTTTTCCTTTGAATTTTCTGGCAGCTTTGTCACAGATCACGTGTTTGGGATACCAGATGAGGTAGCTCCCAGATGAGGTCTGGCTTACCCAGTCTGCTCTTGCCCCTGGCCACAAGTGGTGAGGGAGGTGTCAGTGGTTCATTGGGGAAAAAGCCCTTCACTCCTGTTCCCTTCACCTGGGACAACTGAGTCACCCACCTGAGCACAGGCTGGGGGCAATCCTCTCTCACAAGTGAACACCATGTATTTGTCCTTATCACTGTCACTGTCATCAGATAGGCATTTGTATTGACCTAATTGGTCTAAGGCTACTGATGTATTCTTATTCTTAATTTCCTGGCGTAATTTGTTTTATCTCAGTGTCTGACTGTCCACAGGATTTTATTTTCTTGTCCCTCTCTTGAAATATCTTATTGACTGAAGTCTCATGGAGGTTGGAAACAGGGTCTGGGTGACTCAGGTGGTTTTTATTTTACCTGCAGACGAGGACTTTTAAATTTGATGCTAAATGGTAATAGCACAAACCCTTTTAACATCTGATGGTTGATGCAGATATCATCAGTATGCCATCCCTCTTCTCCACTGAAAATCTTCCCCACCTTTGCTGTTGTCTGTATATCACTGTACAGGCAGAAGATGCTTGAGAACAGAATAATTTGGACTAAATAATCTGTTACAGTCTTCCTCTACACTTACTGAGATAAGGGTTCTCTCAAAAAGAGAAAAAAGATAGTTGTATAATTAAACATGGCATCATGGGGTCCAGTTCTGAATTCATCATCAGTCTTAATTTTGGTACCGCTCCTATTGTTTGATAATTTTTCACCTTCTATCATAATCTTTAAGATTAATTTCTGTGTGTTTATATATATATATAATGCATATGTGTGTATGGTCAGTTTACAGTTTGTGAGAACTACAGCTTTGAATAGTATCCATTTTGTTGAAATAGACTGGCAACCAAAATAAACCCTTGAGGTTGTCTGAATATTCTTTCCCGTATTGTTTTGTTTGCTGTAAATCAATAGAGTCTGCCAGAGTCTGGCTGAGCGAGAGCAGTTTGCTTTGTCTCTCTCTATCAATTTCATCATTTTCAATCATGCCTATGATACTATTGACCAATTATATCAAATATATTCAGGCCCCAAATACCGGGTGACATATCGTTCCCTCTGCAAAATACAGGGAAGAAGGAGTTACCATCCCTTTGGCTGGAGATCTTTTGGGGCAGCTGCTCGGTAATTTGACTCTGCTTGAATTGTGGGCTAAGGTGCCCTCCACTAAACTAAATACCTCTCTGAAGGGTGCGTACGCAAATGGTTACGGTGAATCACCTGACGCAGGGTCACCTGCTTGGCAGCAGCGTGGTAGTTGTGTGCATGAAGGAGCAAGCAAGAGCCTTTGAAGCCGCTTAGCTGACCTGGGCCAGCAACGCCACTGAAAGCGGCGGTCCTGCCTCCTCTCTGTTGCAGAAGTGACTTCTAAAGCTTTGCTGATCAACTGAAAACTAATCTTTCTTTTCTTTTCCTGGTGGGGTTAGTTTTCAGACAGATCAATCAACAGATGCAGCTGACTGCATGGCTGCTCACGCCCCGGTGTTGGCACCGGAGAGGCAGCTGTAACGCGGTGCGAGGCTGGAGAGGACACGTCAGCCCTTTCGGCAGGGGCAGTCCTGGGCCTCCAGCCGGAGCTAAACCAGTGTTCGTTGTTGAAAAGCAGCTCTGGAACACCACGCCATCCCTCGTGGTCCTGCACTTTCTGGAGCAAAAGCTTCCTGCTTTGGTGACTTTGAGTGTCAAATAGCATTGTGAGTAGGACACTTTTCTTCTCTGCACTTGCATCTTGAAAGGGATCTAATATAGTGTTGTTTGCTCCAGATTGGTAACGTTGTTTCTTGCAAAAAAAACATTTGGATTGGACTGTAGGTCAGTCTCTTAGACAAAGATTCTATTCCCTTAAACCTGAATGAGAATGGAGACCCCCTTGAATTCCAGATTCAATTCTCGATCCTGTGATTAAATCACAAGCACGCTACTAAAATTGATAGGTTACATTTTCCAGAGGTGTCTCTTACCTCTGTGGGTTTTTCCTCTAGCCCATCAAGGTATTTCCTTTAGCTTCTTTTTCCTTTATTCAGTCTGCTGTTATTGATTACATGGGTTCCAGCCCTCTCCTTTAAAGAGGTAGGACAAGTTCTCTCTTTCATTTCCTGCTAGTAATTCTTCAAGCACTTCTACAAAATCATCTTTACCTTCAATAGCAGCTGTCATCTTCCTCTGGACCTGCGGCATTAGAAAATGGTGGCAATGTATTAATTGCTGATGGCATTGACTTGAATCTGAAGAAATGCATTTTTGTAGTATTATTCTCAGCTTTTGGCATTAAATTTTAAAATTTTGCTACATCAGCTATACTATATAGGCAGCAATGTGATCTCTACAAATAACTTGTGTAGCAATCTGATTTTCATTACTGTTTAATATCTTCATAAAAATCTTAATTCCTGTTATTGTGACAGGGCCTCTGCATCTGGGAACGGAGAACTGAGGCCTCCAAGACTTTTACTTGGCTGTCAGCTGGCAACTGTAGACTTGAAAAATGAGCTCATTGTTGGAAACTGAACCAGCCTTCATTTTGCTGTTTGACCACACAAATAACCTTGGTTTTCATCACTGATGACTTATGGTAAATTGAAAGAGAGTGAGTGTGATTGGGGCACTGTAAATTTCTCCCCCAAATGAACAATCAGCTCAGCGTGTCATGGTAGGGTTGTCGCATTGACTCAGATGGGAACTGCACTGTCCCATACCAAGCATGCTCATTTGAACAATCTGTGCTCTTCTTTCTATTATGAGAACCTAAATTCACACTTAACATTCAGTGAAATGCAACAGACATTAAAAAAAAAAAAAATCCGTAATACTGGGTATTATTGCCCCATAAATTATACCTTTGAAAAGTTTTATTGGAAAACAAATTATTTGCTAGTAGGCTGAAATGCATGATTTTAGAAAGTTGCTTTCTGGAAAAATGAACTATTAAGTGGTTCGGACATGAAATTTTGCCAACATAAATAAATATGTACAGATAACAAATGTGTACAATGTGTACAAATGACAATAAATGTGTACCGATACTGTAGAAAATAACAGTCTGCCTGAGAAGTAACCGGTAATCATTGCTATCTGTGTTCAGCATATTGGTTCAGAACTGTTATTGCACAAACCTGACATTTTTCCTTTTAGCTCATCACCTTTCATGTCCATGAAATTCATTTAAAAACTAATATTTGTCCTTATACATTCTTTATATTTAGAAATCCTTCACGACTCTAGATATAATAAAAACCAATTATGCAAATGCATTCTTGCACTGTGATACACATTTAGATTGTCAGTTTGCTTTTGCATTTCATTAAAAACAATAGATAAGGAGTATCTGTAACTTATGCATTGTGGGTGTATATTCATCTATATTCACGTTAATCATTTTTATCGTGTAACCTCTAGACCTACCCACACCCACCAAAACTTCAAATTTATTCTGTAATGCATGGTTCGATTTTTCAGTAAGTACGTGTTTCACATAGAGGTTGAGGCTTTAATACATTGGAAAAATTAAAAAAAAAAAATCAATTGCTTCTGGATTGTCAGGAGATCTGGCACACTGTGGGAACATCTCTTGAACAGAAACTGTCTGCAGGGCCTAATAGGTACAAAGAGGAAGAATCATGTTCAGGTATTATTGCAGTAGTTCTCAGACATGTAAGGGTAGTCCTTCCTTTCTCTGGATTTCCACAGGATAGATTTTGCCACCTCTTACTCTGCATTGAGTGTTTCTGTAGTCTCCCTTATTGTTAGCAAGTTGGTAGCGATCTTTATTGTGTTTTTGTTTCCATAACACACTTCTCCCTATGAGGGTGTGCCTGAGAGAAGGTGAGATTTATTTTAAGAACAATTTACTCAAACTGAAATAAGATTAACAGGTTGGCAGGGGAAACCATACTGAGGGACCGTTTTGCTGAACATACTTGCTCCATTTAATCAGAGAAATTCACCATCTTGGGATTTTTAGTAGTCCCCTTGGGCAGTCTGTAGTGAGTAGTACCATCTCTTGCATTTGACTAGTCAGTTTTTGTCACCTGGTGACTCATGGTTGTCATCTCAAAATGTCACATTTTTGGTATATTCCAATTGGGAAAAAGGTGGTGGAGAAGTTGCAGCAGGTAAAAAAAAAAAAAGAAAAAAAAAAGAAAGAAAAAAAAAAAGTAGCTGATTATTCATTTGCAGACCAATTCAATAAATAAATAAAAATTAATTACCAGTACCTTCTCTCTATAAAACAAGTGATTGACACTAGAAGGAGCATTCTTCCTAGATGAACTAATTAAAGTAGACAAATACTGTGAACAAAAAGCTTTCCAAGTGTGTTTTTCCACAGAACAGGTGTTGTTACGGTGTTCCTCTAAATATTCAAACCTTTTTTTTTTTTTTCTAAATCCATTTCCTGACACTGTCCACTTTCCTAAAAGCAGGGAAAAGGGATCAAGAATTGGAGAAGTGCCCTACTTAGCAGCCAGCTGATTTTTGGTGCGCTGATTGTGTAGTTCAATACCTCCCCATTTCACTGATTTTCCAACCTTTGTGGGTTTTTAGTTTATGAGGACTGAGGTGTGTCCTTCATCCCAGTCCATGTATGCATCTCTCCGAGGGTGATGGAGAAAAGGGAAGCAGCTGAGATTTGGATCAGCCTTCTGCCCCAGTCTCTGCAACATGTTAGAGGTGACTTCTCTGTTTTATATACGTGGTCTCCACATGATGGGAGGCCAGCAACGTGGACCTCGGCACTAAAGTGATGCTGCCATTGTCCTCCACCGTCTTGCCCAGACAGGTTTGGCATTGACTGAGTCTGAAGACTTCAGGATAGTGAGGCAGGCGATGCTGCTGTGAGGTTTCTATGGAAACAGAAGTGGGAGATGAGAGGCAACTAATAAGAGCTCAACTTAGCCAGCTCCTGGATGGTGATTTAAAAATACGGGCTTTTAAAAATAACCCTTTACCTTATTTCCCCCCACCTAATCTTTGTTTCTGAAGAAAGGGATCAGAAAGGCAGTGGGTTGCTAGCAGCAATGAATGAGAGCTCTCACTCGCCGCTTTCATCTGTTGGCTGTCATGCAGGAGCTGTAAGTAGCAGTTTACTAAAACTGGCTGCAGGCTGATAAAGTGTGTAGTAATTGTAATTTTGGACTAGAAGAAAATGTGAAACACATCTTAAAGGTGTTCTTCCACTCCTGTTTTCATCCTTTTGAATAAAATGACTTCAAGGGTGGTACAAAGGTGGTTTCTAAACCAGGATCTTCCACTAGATATTAACTCTGGCAGAATGTATGTATATTTTACTCCATGCAAAATACTGTTTGGTATGTTGTACCCATATTGCAAACAGATTCTAGCTCTGTTATTCCTTTAAATCTGTTTTGTTTCTCTTCATACTTCCCAGCATTGTCCCTACATTAGCATGTTCAAATTTTGTAGAGCCACAATGCTTCCAAGAAAAAAATTGTGAAGTTTTTTCCAATAAGAATTTAAGAATGCGGCTGTTATGTATCAGTGAAAAAGGGAATTCTTTGTCAATCTTCTATTTTATTTAAATTGCTTAGATTATTTTTCCTCAAAGGGTTTAGGAGGTGGCAAATTATGATTGTATCAATTTCTTATATAAAATTGAAAACTGATACAACAGGTCATAGTTGATGTTAAGGCCAAATTTAGTGCTTTCAATCTCATGCTGTATTGATTTTTGCTGTTGTTATGTTAATGTGACTCTTGGATGCTTGTATTAACCTTTAGAATGCAGGAACTAAATTGGATTGTGACTCAGCTTCTTAATTTTTAAAAATCTGTTGAGAATTAAAAAAAAAAAGAGACATTCAAGAGAGGTGGGAGCTTCACAATTTAGTGTTACATGATAGTTCCTATCCATGCAGATGCTAAACCAGAATGAGGAAACCAACTAGCTGATGTCCTTTTGCATCTGCATGCTTCTCCTCAGGCTCAGCTGTCCTGTCCTATCCCTCTGGCTGCTGCCTTAGGGAACCTGGGAACCCTGGAGCAGAGGTGGTGGGATGCTGCCTTCTCTGTCCTGTTACATTTGCACAGGAATATTCCCACTCTCCATATTGTACCCAGTGTCTGATTTGCTTCCCAAGGCATCTGATGGGCATGTCCACTTGTACATCTGATGGGTGGGTCCACAACCATGTGGTTATGTGATGCTGCTAAGAAAACTCTCCAGAGAAATGAAGTGGTGGCAAAGATCAGAAATCAACAGTTTGTGGAAGCTGGAAGCATTGTGGGGTGATCTAGATAAAGTTCATTTCTGTGACAATGAATAAAGTCCTGCACTTCATGCCTCACTTAAAAGGGATGTCTGAAATTGTAAAGAAAAAATCTACTTGGGTGCATGAGTGAGGGCAGAGAACAAAATGGCTTGCCAAATAGAGGGAGAAAAGTTACTTTGCTGGAAGAGGTCATATGCACAAGGTGAGCATTTAAACTATTTTCTCTGTGCATTTAGTAAACATCTTTTCTAAAATTTCATATGGAAAATTCAGTTACCTTTAGAAAAAAGTTGCCAGAACTGAAGCACCACTGTAGTGCAAAACAAAAGAATTTTAATTCACCTCTAAATGACAACTGTTGGGGGTTGTGTAAGTTCCATTACACAAACATTTCAATTTTTCTCAGTCTTCTTTGGGGAGCAGGGAGAGGAGAGGGAGTAGGGAGTCGGGGAAGGAGTAGCTAAGGCGTATTTTAATTAATAGTGATTTAAGTATGAGCAATTTCCAGCATCTTAGTATTTTTTCCAGAAAAGAAGAAAGTGGTTACTGTCTACTATGAGTTTTATTTTTCCCTTTGATATATTCTGCATTCCTCCTGTTGGTTATAATATACTTAACAGTTGTGCTTGCAGACTTGCAGATATAACACATGCTGATTTTTCCTCCCAGAGGCACGGTAGATTTGACATGCAATTTTTGAAATACCGTATTTGTCGTTGTTGAAAAGCTTCTAAGACTATAAACATCATTAGTTCGTTAAAAAACCCCAAACCACATCAATTGCTATAGCTTGCTATGTTTGTACATATACACAGATAGAAGTGTAGAATATTCGTAAAAATATTGAGTGTTGCAATAGTGTAGATACCATGAGATGTAAAAGCACTTTTCAGTATGTTTTTGCTGATGTAAAATAATCACTCTGTTTATAATAGCTGTCTTCCTCAGCACCATGCTGACAAGGACCTGTTATTTTGAGTATTTCTTAGAGATGTCAGGGTGAAAGTAGGATTATATAGCTGGCAGTATGGAAAGCAGGTCCCTTTCCAGGGATAGCCAATGAAATCTAGTCTTGTAAGTGTGGAAGTTCCCCTTGGAATGTGATCAAGGCTATTAAGCACTTCTTAATTTTTATAGCAAATCATAGACTTTCCTGGATTACCCTTTAAATCTTCTACCAAGTGACAGCAGTGGAAGTGCTGCCAGAAGGATTGGTAGACATGCCTGTCCATTTGTGGGAAATAACCAAGGCAGTGTAAGCCTTGGTGTTCTTAGGGTAGCACCCATCACCACAGCCTGTGAACATGATTTATTAAAATACTACTTTTTCTTTTCTTCTTGTTAACTAGCCCTGCTGGCACAATTTAAGCTTAAATATAATATATTTAATTATGTTTAATAATATTTAGACTAGTCCAGCTGGCATGAGTCACGCTAAGGAAAAAAAAGGTAACAGTTTTGATTTAATTTGCTTAGATACTAGTGTGATAGGTCCAAACACATATCTCTAGAAATGGAACAGTGTTCATTTATGATAGTACTATTGCAGGGCACTTTCAGGGTGTGGGGAGCAAATATTAGCATTTTCTCTGAATGTTTCTTTTGGAAGAAAGAGTTAGGAAGCAGTTTTATAGCATTGGTTCTGCTTCTGTGTAGGGTTTTTTTTAAGCCATCCTTATGAGGTTTCCCTCTGTTGCTTTACCAGTTTCATTGTTCTTCTGGAATGTCGCTTTCCTGTGAGATAGTGCCGTGAAGGGAGAGAAAGAGAGAGAGAAACGGGCTTTTAAGTAACTTGAGCTAATCCCATTTATCCCTCAAATTATCCCTGTTCCACAGGGGCCGTCTACCCCATGAGTATATGATAGCCATCCATCAGAATTTTCAACTCTGTAGAGGTTGTTTCAGGCTAAGGTCAGATTTGTACAGCTTTTATTAAATAATCACTGATACTACAGGTGGAAAGCAATCTGTTTTCTAACAGGTCTGCTTAGTTTATATTTTTTATTTTTCTTCCCTATGTGGAATTATCTCTTTAAATGTTTTGGGGTTTTTTTGTTTGTTTGTTTGTTTGTTTTTGTTTGTTTGTTTGTTTCTATTTTTTAGCTTAAAATATCAGAAATATAACTTGCAGTGACAGAGGACTGTTTCTTAGCTTAACAGATCTCACTAACTGATGGTGTTTTTTACTATTCAATCTTATCTTTTTCCCTTCTAATGTCATCTCATTAAAACTATCATATCTTCCACATCACACTAAGTGATTTACTGAATCTGGTGAAATACAGACAAATGTGTTCCCCTTGGCCATTGGTTTAGGTAAAGAAGCTCAGTTAACATCAGCTTGCTCTAATTCAAAGTGTCTTATTTTTAAACTTTATCATCATCTGTCAATTTTGTTTTCCTCCATTTTTTTATTTTTGGTAGGGTGTAGGGTAAGCACACTTCACCTCTGAGGAGTTTTTTACCACTTCTGAGGGAGTCCCTGAGCTTCCAGCTTTCTTGGAACTGGATAGAGAGTGGCAGTTTCTGGCAGGTTAAACGTATGTTAAAATAAAGGAATCAACTAGCAGGTCAGAGGGCTCTCCTGAATGGTTGTTTTAATGCTTGCAAATATTACTGCTAATTTAGATACAGCCATAACTAGATACAGCTGTCAGCTCAGGAAGAGAGGTACTGAAAGACTCACGGACCAACATGACATACCAGAGCTGACTGCTGGAGCAGTCGTGAGTCCCCTGGCAGGAGTGCACTGAGAGAGAAAGGAGTTTCTTTGAAGGGGAAGTCTACTGCTGTGTTCACAACAGCCTGAACAGGTTGAAATAAGAAGGGGGGGGGGGGGGGGGGGGGGACGACGACGACAAACAGAAGTCTCTCTCTCTCTCTCGCTGATGGTACAATTAGTTCAGAGTTGGCTCTTCTTCCACCAGGACATGTGAGGAGGAAGGTGACCACAGAACAGCTAGTTAATGTTTCTTGTGGCTGCCCAGAAAAAGCAAGTTTTAAAACTCTTCCTGGCAGTGTGAGGCTGGTTTGTGGAACTCGGTGCCAGAGGAAATTAAGGAGGCCAAAGGTATAAATGAGTTAAAAAATGGAATTAGGGAGGTTCATGGAGGGTAGTTTCCATGGTGGCTATAAAACATAACTGTCCAGATGTAGTCTGCTCATTCAAGTTCACTTTAAATCTCTGATTTAACAGAAAGTAGAAGGAATATGTCCTAGTTTTATACTCTTCCTTAACTGCCTGCTCTGAGCCATGGTCCAGAACAGCATTCAGGGTATTGGCAGGACCATTTTTGCAGGTTAGGGGCCTTGGATTTTTTTCCTCCAGAAATAGGAGATTCTCATTTCAGAGTATATTTCTTCTTTTCCGTTGTTGTGGGTTTTTGTTTGTTTGTTTGGTTGGGTTTTTTTAAAGGTTGCACTGAAAATAGATTCTCAAATTATATTATTCAGTCTCCCCTCTGACTAGAGTAAGGAGGTAATGCACAGGTGTTCATTGGGAGCCTGTAGTGATCAGGGAGATCAGATCTGTTACTAGAGTCTTCTACTCTTTGAGCTGCTCTGCAAGTCTTGTATAGGAATTCAGTTATGTATTTATCATTGCACACTCAGCTTACAGAATGGATCCAACTGATGTTTCAATTTAATATTTCTAGAAATCTCATGCAGCAGTGTTCTCTACCACTTCTGTGATGGTTTATGGCCTTTAAAAGTATTTCATAAGCAGCTTCATTATGTATCAGACAAGATAGATTTTTACGTCACACGTAATTGTGTGTCAGACACGATAGATTTAACAGATTCTGACTCTTTCTCTAATAAGGATGATGGTTTGTTTTGTTTTGCTTTGTTTTGTTTTTAATTTCATACGGGTACAGATAGAGGACTTTGGTTGAATGCAATCTATTTAGATTTTGATTTCACATAACTAGGGAAGAAACAGATACCAGAAATTAGTTCTTACACAAATTCGTTTTGTCTGTAGCTTCTTGATAGATGGAATTCTCAGGAATTTTTGGAATAAAAGCGTATTTGAGGCTTACATTCCAGGTTAATGGTAATATGCTGATTATTTCTGACAAAATGTGTCTGGCACATAGTAAATTATACTGTTGAGTTCCTCAGGATTTAAACAAATATTTACAAGTGCATCTCAGTCCATTCCTCACTGTTCTTTGACTTTTCTATTCTCTGTTCCTGGAATAAGAAGTAAGATAAGACTGGGGAGCTGGTGGGGATGGGCCGGGGTGAGTGGGAGAGATTAACGGTATAACAGATTAACAGATAACTATTCTACTTTATTTCAGATGCTTGAAAATCCTACTTGGGTTTTGAAATCTAGTATATTTAGTAAAGAAAAAAATGCTAGTGTTATTAGCATTTTAATTTATGGATAATTCTGTTTTAAGTTGTCCTTCCCCAAGACTAGTTTTAATATTGGTGCTATCTATTCCAGGAGAAGAGAAAGCAAAGATTGCTTTTAGGTTGGGGTTTGGGAATATGCTTAAACATGAATCCCTGAAGAGCAGATCCACTTGAGTTCTATTTAGATCTACCTTAATTGTGTTGAAATGTTTCAGGAGATAGTTATTATATGAAATATCATCCATCACTTAGAAATGTAGGTGAAATTATTTTAGAGTATGAATTGTAAGAGTTACTTGAGTTACTTGTTCACAATTTTGAATTGTGCAAAAAAAAAAGAATCCATAAATTTTGGGATGAACATTAGTTCTCTTGATAACTAGCTGAATTATATTGAAATATATGCATAATTAGTACTATATCTATATGGTATAACAACATTTTGGTGGAATTACTCTGGTTGTATACCAGGATTAGCAGGTATAGCAGGTTTAGCAGGATATATGCCTTCATCCTGAAGTCCTGGAAAATATTTTCTGGTTATATTAAAAAGCATAGACATAAGACTGTTAAAGCCCAGGGAAGCCCGTGTTTTACCTTCATTGCAAATCTTGCTGGCATGCAAGTGCATATGATGGCATGTACATTGTTTGTCCTCTAGAATTACAGAAACAAATGAACACCATTTTGAAATTTTGCTATTCTAATCCACATTTAATATCTGTTTGCACAGCAAAATTTAAATGACTGAACTCTACAGATTCATAAAGTGTAAGTTTATATTTCAGATTTGGTTCCTGCAAATACATCCTTTTCCTGGAAGAAGATCTGAGAGGATTTACATTGGTCAGAAATAGGCACAATTTCCCAAGCACCAAAGATCTTAGTATTTCATAGCTCTTCCCAGATGGATTTCAACCTGATTTGGCACATATATCGTAGTTGACCTCAGACAGAATAATTCAGATGTTTGAACCTCTTAGATGTGTAGCCAAAAGCGAATTGTCTTGCTGCATGTATTTTTAAACATCTGCAAGCTGAGCTGGGAAGCAGAATGCAAATTCTAGGACTTGAAGATACCTGTGAGGTTATGAAAATCCCTTTGGGACTGCGGAGAATCCTGGAGCCTACAAACATATGTTTTTTCCAGGCACACAGTATTTAGAAGTTTGCTTTAATTTCTAGTAACTCAAGTACAAATGACAATAGAAGTAGCTCATCAATAATTTAATGGTAAATGTACAGTCTGAGATAATATCTTTTCTTGAACCTTTTAATGCATATTCCATGAGGACTGGAGGAATTGTTTCTTGCAGTTCGTATTTCTGCTATATTCAGATATAGGAGTAATTTATTGTTCATGTATGCCAAAAAAATTTCATGCAGTCAGTTAACACTAGCAGAATTGTTTCTTTCAATAGCTCTCTTTTACTCAGGTATGTACCAGTACATAGACAAATGAGATTTCCAGTAGACTGCAGAGGAATTCCATTGCCTTTTAGGCAGAGGAATAGGAAGAGTATGGCTTCTCAGATCATGATCACATGGGGCTTAGGTGGGGAGTTTTGCATTAGCACTTTGAAACTATTGGTTAATATAAAGATGTGTTGATTGTTTTAGCTATATATATATATATTTATATATATACAAAACTATGCCCTATTTTCATGATACAGTAATTTTTGCTTGAGATATTCCATTTTCCCACCATGGTTTTTTTTTTTAAAACAGTGTGGGGAAGCCTGTGTTTCAGCAGGATGTCCTACATTCATCACTTGACCTTTGAGGGAGAACTATATCTAAGGACTGATTTTTAAAAAATATTTATATTGCCTGCAACCATGGGTTTGATTCCAAGAAGGGATCGTTTGGTCCTTCACCATTATAAAGCTTATAGCATGAGCTCTGTTGAGATTTTTTTCTGGGGAGGTTGTTCTCATAAACACCTATCATCCAGGATTCTTTCAGCTACAAAAAAACATTGCTCTTTTTGTAATGGTAAGATCTTACTTTTGGCCAAATTCCTGTTTAGTCACAGGCCCATAACTTAAACTCACCCTCTTCTACCAGCCATCCTGAACAAAGTTGCATTTCGGTGGTTGATGAAATGACCGATTCATAAGGTACCTTCAACTCTTTGACAACTTGCAATCCGTGTGCCATCATGTTTTAGATGACTTTGCATCATGTGCTGTGACCCAATGACACAGATTCAGTAGGTTCAAAACTTATTTTAGGCTTGCTTAGTTCCAGTCTGTAAGGTCCTTTGTTGTAAAAGCTGTTGTTCTATAAAAACGAAGGCAACAAACTACATAGGCCCCTGCAAGTTTGTGAGTTCATTTGGCATCCTCATATAGGATCTGCTGCCAGTATACATCCACAGATGAGACTAAACATGCAGTCATCTCTCCACAGCAATCCTTTTACTTCTGAAAATCTTGTTTTTAAAGAATAGACAAATAGGTTAGTCCTGGAAAATAAGTTTTCTCAGCTCTGAACTTTTAGCAGGACTGAGGAGTGGATTCCTTAAGGAAGCAGTAGAAATTGCCACGTATGTTTCATATAATATTGGGGTCATGTTTGCCTCCTCATCTTCAGTAATGAGGCATGCAGGTGCTGGTTCTCTGAATAGTCCACTCACTGATATTATTTGACTAGACAATATCTAATATCCTGGCAGTGATAACTGAGCGTGGTATCTTTTGCAGTCAGTGAAGGTGAAGAGCTGTGGTGATAATCTTTTCCCCATCCGTGCCATGGAAATTAGCTGTCTTTTTCTCCTGTGTGCCTCAGTAAAATGTCGGCCTTGAGCTTTGGAAGCTTGAGGTGGAGAAAAAGGAGAGAAATAACCAAGCTCCATTCCGTAAAGCAAAATATCCAGGAACAGGATCCAGATGGGAATTCAAGTGTATTTCTAAGCACTACAATCACCATATGTAGGAGTGATGATATCAGCAACCAGGAGTAGGAAATGGCCTTCGCTGGTGTAATTTCAATTGAGAATGATAGACTGTAGTATTTTCTGACTATATACATTATGACAGGTTGGTATACAAATACCTGATCCAGAAGGAATATACTAGAACTGCACCCTTATATACTCAAATACCTTTTAACATATATAGGGGTCTCTTCAAATCTTGGTTCTAAAGGTGCCAGTGACTTCCAGGGATGTACATTGTCTGGGAAAAGTAAGCTCCTGCCAGCTCACTGGCAGTTTTGCAATGTTGAGCTGAGAACAGAAACAAGAAGGGAGATCGGCTGCAAGTTGTTTGCAGAGAACAATAGCAAATTGTGGTTTTCTGGGGTTTTCTTCCCTCCATAACTGTGACACCTTTGATTAACTCTGAAGTTTTTGGTGGTGTCTCATCATGAGGTAAATTGAAGCGCAGAGCCTGTTGAAGACCTAGTTCAGCTATAAATTGAAGAAAAGCTTAATTTTATAATAGATTTGAAAGGAAACCATGTTCTTGGGAAAAAAAGGATTAATCAGGGGCTATCAAGTCAAGCTTTTATGTGAGTCTAAGTGTATTTGGCAGGATGGCTGTTCTAGTGAGTATATTTCTGTCATGTCTGAACACCAGGCTTGTCACAAAGCAACTCCAACTGTGTCATTTCAAGCTAGGATGTCACCTGTATTGTGAAAAACAGTCGTTATGCTTTCCATTTCTCTAGGACTTGCTGACAGAGCAGCAAAGTTACCAGAAATCATCCTTATCTCACCTTGTGCTTTTGCTCCACAGATGGCGGGGGCTTGCTGAGCCATCGCCGACCCTCGGCAGCGAGGCCGTGCGGAGCAGGAGGGCTGCCATGAGCCTCTTCCCGCGTCCCGGGGGAGCCCGGCACCGAGCGTGGCAAAAGCCTCTGGGGGGTAACACAGGTCTGTGAAAAATGTTGGGAACGTGGCTCCTTATTGATTTTACATTAATGTTTGACACAGACAGTGGGGATAATATTCCTGTGGCAATTACCCTCAAGACATGCACCATTATACAAAATAGATGTCAGCGCTTGCCCTCCACAGCGCACACAGCCTTCTAATGCAAACAGTTAATTTGAAGATTTTGAAATTTTAGGTTGCCCACTCCTCTTTCTGGCAGAGCACAATTAATTAGTATGTCCTGAAATAATTATTAAAAAAAACTCATGTCAGGGATTTTTTTTCTGCTCCTTGTTGCTGCTCTTGGGAGTCTTAGAGCAAGAATAAATGTTCAGGCTCATCAGCAAGGATAAATGCTTAGGTCTGATTCATTGTGATGTCTCTTGCTCTCTGCTGCACCTTTCCATATCTCCCTCAGCCTTTCTGATGACTTCTTAGTAAGGGTCCAGTTTCAAATAGTCAGTACTGGAGAGCACAGAGAGAGAATGCTGATATTGAGCATATATTAATTTCTGATAAATTGTGAGTCAATGATTAGTAAAAGTCAAGTTCTGATAAAAAACGAGTCAACTTCTGATAAAACATGAGTCAGGTCTCATATTTGGAGATACACAGATTTTTTTTTTCTTTAACAATTCTGATACTTTTCTTGAATTTTGTTTTCTTAGCTATTATGATTGCGCTCTGGTGCAACTTGAGGCTTTTGCAGTTTTATTGCCAGTGAAAGGTGCATGCTTCATTGCTAGAGATTGAAATCCACTATTTTTTTTTTTGTCAAAGGTGTACAAAAAGGAAAAAAAGACTTCAGTACTCCATTCTGTCATAGTATAAGGGTTGGTGGTGTAGGAACACTGAGATTTTCAGGGAAACATTTTGTTCATTTTGTTTTAGTCCTCTGCTGAGAATGATATCTGTAAATGCCACTGTGGAGAACACTATCCACTGACACGTGGAGAGGAACATCTAATGAACATATTTTATTGCCTTAGAAATAATTTGAATATTGTGAAATAATTTGTTGCTATTCGGAACCTGAAGACAGGACTGGAAAAGTCTAGCGTATGAGCTTTCCATGGTGACTGAAATCACACAGACTGGCAGGAGCTGTGCAACTCATGCACGTAGCTGGTATCTGCTTGGGATGAGGACTTGATTTTCACTGTAAATTTTATAGGGCTATCTGTTCCTTTCACTGGTCTTTCATTTCTTATAGACCAAAAAATAATTAAAATGTGTAAATTATCATGTTGGTAGGTTTTAGGAAAGGAAACGTAGTATTTTCATAAAAACAAACTTTTTCAGAACAAATTCCTTTCCTTTGGTCGGAGAAAGGATTGTGTGCTTCTCACTTTCAGTTGCCTCTGTGACTTAAGAAAAGAAAAACCCCATGTTGATGAATCGTGATGGTGTATTGCTTGTTTTAATAGTAAAGGAGTTACTTAGTCCAGTCTAAAGTAGTAAGGAACAGTAGAGGTACCAAATTAGCTCCTTAAAATAAATGAATTATTTTTAGAAAACACAAACACTGACTTGTTTGTGTAAACTTAAACAGGAGTTATGTTGTGGTCTCTTTCCCAAGTTTTGGGCAGGTAGGCTTAAAGAACAAAGAAGCATAAGCTCCAAACATCTCTTCTTTTTTATATTCTTTTGAATTACTGTACAGTAATTTATGTAAGTGGCTTCTGTTGCTCCCTTAATGACTACCTACTTTTCTTGCTGTGTTTTCTTGCATAGGATCACAGGATGACTACAGAGCTACTTCAGTGATATCAGTAATGGACTAGATAATGTTAGATTTCTATACTGAAATATCTCCACAGTATGTAAAAAAAAAAAAGAAAAAAAGATTATGCTTTTCATGCTTGAAGAAATACAACACTGATGAGAAACTAGGTTGTTAAGATTAAAGCAGTGGAGAGGTACTGCCTGAAACTGTGATAGCTTTTAATATCTTAGTTTTGAAATGGTACCACAATACATTTCACCGAAAAAATGAATAAAAATATTACTTTTGATCGTGTACCATTTTCAGTGTTCTTTGATTCATAAGTATTTTCACTTCTTCCCTAGTAATCTACCAAGTCTAGAAAAATAAATTTTATTAGACTAAGTTACTGTGCATATTTTAAACTGGATATTACACTAAAAGTATTATTTCTTTTCTTATTGGCAATATGCTTTCCAAGCATAAGTATAAATGGTATATCAAGTTAACTGAACAATATTTTTATATTACTTACTCTGTCGACCATATAAGCTTTTTTCAACAAGATAGAAAATGTATTTCAACTTTCAGTTACACAGAAAGACTCTTATCCAATTTTTATTTAATGACATTTTTATTCAAATGTTTTCTAAGAAAAGAAAATGAGGAATATTTAATGTTTTTTTCACCAGGGAAAACAATACTGAGAACAGAGTTTATCTGCTCTTAGGAGACGCAAATACTATTTGTTTCCCCCGTACCAACAAAGTTTGCTTCTCATGTTGTGGATTATAGTTTGCTTATAGCTTCCAGTACAGAAAATTATTTTGAGATGCAGTTTAAACAGTAAGCCTGTAATAGTTTATTATTTTGTGAATTTCCGTTGCTCATTCCTATTGTGCAGGTAATGACTTTGGGGGCGGAGAATGAAATGAAATTCCCCATTGAGTAGATAAACACCCATTTATTACTGCTTCTCTGGGTGCCAAATTATAGACTAGTTGATAGTGAGAACCTCTATCAGTTTTTAGCCTTTGACTCTAGATGAGTGAGGTAATCACATGACTCATATCGCCTCCAAAGAAAAAGCTCCTCTTCAGAAAGAGTGGTTGAAAGGCTGTTGCTGCATTATTAATAAAAAACAGGGGCAACCCAGAATCCCCGATGTCTCAGAATGATGAGGTGAGACTTTGAATTGTCTCATAGGAAGAGGTTTTATGTTATTTATTTTCTTGCAGCAAGTTTTGCATTTCCTTTGTTGCCACAGGCAGCTATAATGCTTTCAAGTATAGAGTACAAAATGCAAATAGCAACTCTACAGTTGATAAGTGGTTGGAAATGTTTAGTGCCATAGAATGGCAAACCTACCTGGAATGCATTATCCCATACATAAATTTCTATTTTGTAGTACATCTGCTCAGGTTTCTTGGGTAGCTTTGACTAGTAGGGAACAATGTGCAGGGATGCTCATGCTCTGCTAATGTCACAGTGCTGGTAATACAGTATGGTAAAATATTTAGGGCAGGCACCAAAAGAGCAAAGCATTGCTTCAGTGAAAAAAAAAATCACTGTTGCTAATCACTAGTGATAAACACTGAATTGGTGAAGAGTACGTAGTCAGAGGTTCATTGTTTCATTAATGACAGATGACATCACTCAGTAATGTCATTTAAAATTAACACTTAATAAGGAATCACCTCTTAACATGTAACATCATCACTTTTTGATGATTTAGATTCCATGCTCCAGCAGCCCTGAGTTGTGGACACTGGCTAGCAAATTTGGCTGTTAATGTTTAACAAGAGCCAGGGGAGCGATGACATCTAACCCATGTGAGATATGAGGAGCAAGGGAATCCCTCTGATCTAGTACATCCCTACTGCTTACAGCTCACTGTCACTAGCACTAAAAGGAACCAGTTATCTTCATAATATATTGCACTTATATTTCTTGCTTAGTGGAAGTAACTATTTTTAGGTGTATGAACACGTTTATTTTTGTGATTCCTGTTTTTGAATAACAACTCAGAATGGGTGTATGTGAAATGCCTGACAACCTACTGAGTACTTAGCTAAAGAAACAGTACACTTTAGAAACAATAGCCATTGTATAGGTGATGTAATGATGCAAGGGTAAGTCACACCACAAAACAGAATGCAAAACTTAAATTAATGAGGTTTTTTTTTTTTTTTTTTTTTTTTTTGTTCAAGTGATTTTAAGTTAAGCAGATACTTGGTTTTACTGCCCATTTGACAGTTTTATTGGTAAAATCTCCTGAGGTACAGTTTTAGTTTAAAAACATCATCATTCAGCAAGTGTTCAGTGTAGTAGGCAAGTGCCATTTATATATGTTGGCAGTGAAGAGGATAATGCTGTGGAAGTTAACAGTGTGTTTACAGTTGAGTGTCATACTTTAGTTGGTCCATGACTTTTGTGCAAGTCCAAAGAAACTCAACCAGGAGGATCAGCATTCTAGATAAAGAAAAAGTTAAAGAAAAAACAAAATTTGAAAGAATTTGTTGAAGAAAATATGTAACATTTAGATTCAAATACATGAAAAGTTGCTGCAAAGAGGGAACTAATAAACTGTCTTGTTTGTCTGTGGTGAACAGGACAAATACAATAATGCACTTAAATTGTAGCCAGGGAGGTTTAAATTAGACATTAGGGAAACCTTTGTAAATGTAAGGTTAGTGATGGACAGCAGCTGATTGATTAGAGGTGCTGCAATATCTCTATTGAAGACTGTGGGAATGAGTTAGGCAGATTTTGGTGATGAAAATGATTTTGGGAATGAGAATGTCAGAAGCAGGTTAGTTAGTTAGCTGGGAGCAGAGGGGTGGTGACATGGCTCCAGATATCCCTACCTACCCTGCCTAACCCAGCTCCATTTTTATGCTGTGCTTGGGACGTGGTGAGGTTAGAAACTCTGAACTGAAGCAGCTTCTTTACCCTAAACTGTTTTATAGTTGTATGTCTTATTTTCACTCTTGTTAGGGTGAAAGATAAAGCTTTAATATACTTCTCACCAGCAAGTTTCAATAGCTTTCTTTTCCCGAGAAGGGCAATAAGAGAATAGTCAAATCCAAACAAGAAATTGTGAAAATGCAGCATGTCAATTTAATACTGTTTAAACCCTGGTTTTGTATTATTTGGCAGTATTATTTGTTCATATGTTGTGAATTAAGCCTTTTTCTAATAATTTGAACTAAATTCGTATATTGTCATTGGATAAAATTGAACCTCAGAAATTTATGGCTTAAGTTCCTGTTTTATTTAAGAAGGATTTGTTGAAATTAATTAAAATGCGGGTTGCAAAATGCCCTTCTGATTTTTTCGATATAGGAGCATAAACAAATAAAGTCCCTTTTATTTGGAGTCTCCGTAGCTTTATATCATTTTCCACATCAGTTTGAACTTTTTTTCTTTAGAGAAGGTGTTATTTACAGTAAAATCCTGTAGTATTCAAAGTAATATAATGTGTCCGATCACAGCTGATGACATTGTTTTCTAGAATGGATGATAAAGTTCATCAGACCATTAAAGAGGGCATTCTTGCTATCTCATATGTAGATAAAGACGCTTGAATAATCAGCAGAGTCATTAGAATGTCTGCCTGTAAGAATAGCAGTGTTGGTGGTGAGCAAATAGAAATATTTCTTGATCATCATTGCCTTTCTTCCCTATTTTTCTTAGCATCTGACCTTTCATGCTTAGATACTAATTTGCCATACTTGTAGTTTGTCTTTCCATTTCTTCCTTTTGTTTCGGTTCAACAGCTGGAAGGGGAAAACAGTATTGGAGCACCATTGATGTATTTTCATTGAATGATAATAGAATTTAACCAATAGATATTATACAGTCATAATTAATTTTATTTACAGCATTGGAGATTAGAAAAGCACTTTCTGGCAGAAATCAAACCATTGTTTTTCACAAATGCTTGTTCCAGTGTGCTCATAGATTTGGAAAAAGATCAATGAAAAATTTTATCAGTATTTTTTAATTAGGAAAAATTTTAATTGTGATCTTGGACTTCAAATAGATCTGTGGTCTTTCTGAGTACTAAAATAGTGACATATGTGGCTCCTGCTTCTCTTAAGTCTCTTCTTTGAAAAGCACAATTAAAAGTGTATTTTTGCTGTTACTGTCACCCCACTTTAGTTCGACAGCAATTTTAAAGGGGGAATTTGCTTTGAGTCCAACAGGATGGGGCTGAAGTGCTACACATGAGAGAGAATATATTCTAGTGGGTTTTTAATAGATTTAGAAAAAAACACTGTTTGTCTTACAGAAACAAGTAAAGGGCCTCCTGTGACACATAAGATTTTGTAAGCACGCTGAACTGGCAATCAGCTAATCTCTAGTGTCAGAATGATATCAGTAATTGGATCCCCTATGAAACAGCAGGAGTCAGTGGTGGGTGGATTGTTTCTTTGCAGTGCAGTGCAGGCAGCTGAGTTCTCCGTGCTCAGCTGCGAGGTTGTGGGAGCATGATTGCCACAGTACCAGGAGAATTGAGGCAGGTTTTTAATTACTGCTTTATTGAATTATTTGGTAGTATTTCTTGCAAGTGCGCAATGAAGCACCATGTGAGAATACTAATTTCTACTCGGTTAATCATGGGTGGTAGCACTTCTGCTGCATGCTTGTAGCCTGCTTGTGTCTTTTAGGTTTATATTAATCATTAGAGATACCACTTTCACGTTTCTATAGTTAACTTAGGTAAATTTTTGAGTGAGAAATATTAATGTGCTTGTGATATTATGATTGAAAATCACAGGAGACTTTTCAGCTTTACAGGGTATGACAGTGGTAATGCCTTGTTTAAGAACAAAAACAACCCAAAATGTAGAAGGCAGAAGTAAGAAAGGATTTTATTTTCTGTTGTTTGTAATACGTAGGTCTGTTTTGACTCAACTAATTATCAGAAGTCCCTGCTATGTTGTGAGTATTTTCACAAAGAGCAGTAACTCCTACAAGACAGATGTCCTGGCATTTTGAAAGAGTAGTTTAAATATGTATGTGTATGGGTTTTTTGCATCTATTTGATGTTTAAGTTAATTTTAGAAACACACATGGATGTAAGATGCTCCTTCTATTTTAACTGCCTCGGTCCATATTTCTGTAAAATAGTATAGCATATTTTTCAAGCTGTTCAGGGCCCTAAAAGGATAACTTTTTAATCACTGAAGTGCCAAATATAGCCAAGCCTTTGAAACTATATAAAAAATGGTCACTATCACATAATGTGTTTAGCATGACCTGAACAACAGCTTCAAGCCTTTGAAGTTGCTGCTTTTTGTTTTGTTTTTTGTTTTTTGTTTTTTTTTTTTTCCCCCAATTTTGACGTATTTTCCCCTCCCCCATCACTTCTAACTGTTATCGATGCTTGAATGAGTCAAAATACTTGGAATCTGTTTTCCTATCTTACGCTACATCTGGAAGACCTCAAAGCCAGTCCCTATTCAAATTATTTCCATTGAGCACAACTGGAAATGGAAAATGTCACTGTGGGGAGCAGGGAATATATAGGCAGGGGAATACGTAGAGAGAGCATTTTAAGACTGGTTTTATTTATAATTGATGGTTGGTTGTTCTAGATTTATACTCTATTTTAATAACTTCTTAAGAAATAAGCTTAGTTTTAGTGCTTATCCTCCATCCACAGTGTTACTTTGCTGATCAGAACCAGGTAAATAGTGGGAGATCAATGCTATGCCTTTTCAGTCATGTGACATTGCTATATGCACTGTAACAACAGTAAATTACTGTTTCATGCAGTTAAAGAAGGATTAAAACTGTCTTTGTAAAGAGGTCAAGGAAGGATGGTTTAATAGTTTTTCAGAGAAAGACAACTTTTGATTTGACTGGGCATAGAAAACAGGGAGTTTCTTCAAGATATCATTGCAAAGGGGAATCACCAGTTGTTCTAGTAGTTACTCAAACTCATTATTTGTCCTTTAATTTTGTAAAGTATAGTTTTTCTCTTTGAAATTAATTACTTCTCTTCCAAGAACTGATTCATAGAAGTTAGTTCTTTAAATAAAAGTATTTGCTACCGGTGAGCTGAAATCAGTTTTGTCTTTTCTGCCCTGAGGGGTTAAATTAAAAAAAAAAAAAATTAGGTGTATAGGCCTCATTTTATTATTTGATGAATGTTACACACAGAAGTAAAGTCTCCTTTTGCAGAGTTCTTCAATATCTGAGTATGTCTTTACCCTGGCTTTGCTGGGGTGCTAGCCCTGGAGCATTGGTTTGAAGGTGGGTTTTGGCTTTTTCATCTTCCTCTGCAAAATTGCCACTCTGGTAGACACACGTATGCTGTTATGGTGGGGTTTTTTGTTTGTTTTTTTTTTTTTTTTTGTTAACATTGTTTCTGAACCACCACCTCCTGCCATAATTTCCCCAGTCTTAAAATGTTTTTCTCCCCTACTTTAAGCAAGTTTTCTGTGAGAAGGCATTATGTGCAGGATTTTGCTGCAGTCACTTTTCACATTTAGAGTACTGATTTTCCAGTTTCTTTTGGCAGATAGAGCAAAGTGATAAGATCGCTATGTAAGGAAGTTGGACAAATACATCAGTGCTGTACTTGGCACTGATATTTTTCCTAATACCCCATTTTCTTAGTTGTCTTTTTCATATTGCACATAATCCCAGTATCACTGTTTCAGGGTCTTAATCAGATCCCAGCTTGGTGGTTAGTGCTTCTCTCTTGATATTTTTTTTCAACAACTTAAGTAGTTTCCTTCCCTTCATTTTCTTTATGTGAAAAATACCATTTAGGTTTTACTTTACTTTGCCCAAATACACATTTTTTTCACCTGCTGTTTCTGTGGCTTGGTGTGAGGTGAGACAGCTTCTTGGTTTCCAGCGCTGGGTTGCTCTGACAGGCTGCATTGGCTAATTGGTCACTGCCATTTTCTTGATCTTCGTCTCCTTTCTCTTGCTTTCCTGGTTAGAGCAGAGCCTCAGTGAGAACAGCCCACAGGAAAGCGTTCTCCTTGAGATTCTGACAACCACCTTGTCTCTCGCCTGGTGCTATTAATGAAGCAAAAGCAAAAGTCCTTATGTGGGCTTCTTGCAAGTAGTGAGGAGTCAAACTGTGAATTAAACATCTTTTTCCTACATTGCAGCCAAGAAAGAAACAGCTGAGTGATGTTTGAGGCACAGATTGATAGACTTTTTGAGAACACCAAAGAGACTAGCTGTTAGGTTTTTGGTACTATGTTTAGATTTCTTTTAAAAGAAACAAAAAAAAAGGAATACTATGGTGTCACATTTAGTAGGGTAATAGTATTAAGAACCAACTCTCAAGGTACCTATAAGTACAGTACTCCACTCTCACACACTATATGTAACTTTTAGCATCCTTCTGCTCTTCAGATTGAATAAGTCCATACAGAAATAGAGATCATTACTAGTATTCAGAAAAATGAAGGAAATGAATGCTGTGATTTAATCTTGTATTTACCTGCTTCACTAGAATTTTCAGTTTGAAAATGATAGAGAAGTTTTCTATTCATGGTGTTTCATAACATTATTTTAAAAAAATTTTTTGGTGAATTGACACCATTGTAGAGCAGAACAGTCAACTTTTAATGTGGAATTCAAGTTGAGAATTTTCAACAGATGAAGAGGCACAGAACATTTGATGCATTCAGTTTTAAAGTTCCACTTTAAAGAAGTGTACCGAGTAGAATACAGGAATTTACAATTAGAGCATCTAAACTGTCTTGATTTTGCCCCATCAAAATGCCCTGAAAGTATAATATGATTGTGTTTTAAAAATTTCAACATTCATGATGTTAAGAAATGAATAGTAAATTGACTCTGTTTTTCCACATAATTTCTTTTTCCTTAAGACAGACAAATGGTCCAAAGCTAAAGCTTTTTGGGCATCTTTTTTACTTGTTTCCCTGTTTAACCTGTTTATGGCTCTTTGTTTGCCTTGCTTTTTTTTTTTCTGAACTTCTTAGGTCAATGGTTATGGACTAACTCCTAGTCTATTTAAATCCCGTGTATATGTTTTTATTTCTGATACAAATTCTTAGCCTTAATTCTATGACAAGGTATTTTGATCATTAATAGGTTTAGGATTAGATTGCTCTGACATACTCCTGATGATCTGAAGACATGTACTATTATTAAATCTTATATGATCTATAACTCTCCATCTTGAGTTAACTCAAACTTTAGTTTACACCAGGGTAACATCGATAACATCCAGAACACCTCTGAGTTAAGCAGGATGTAATGCTGCTGTTAGAGCAGCACTGTTCTCCAAGTGCAGTACAAATTAGCCTTGAGTTGGTACAAGGTATTCTGCAGTTGTCTTGTTGGAGGATTTGCTTAGTAAAATCAGTGCCAATGTGTTTGGATATTAAGGGTTTCCCTTGTACATCAGCTGCTTTGGTGTCCACAGTAGGTAGTCAAACCAATGCAGGTGCCCAGTGTGTCAAACACTACCAGCTACTATGGCAGATGGCCACCAAAGTTGTTGGCTTTCAGGCTAAATACTCAGGTTTGATTTTTGACTCTTGGGTCCATTGTTGGCTTTCAGGCTACATACTCAGGTTTGATTTCTGACTCTTGGGTCCATTCTCCCTTATCCTACTGACTCATGAAAATCGGTTTAATTGTTTCAATGGAAATCATCAATAGAGAAATTTTGTTTTCTTCTTGACCTGACTTCAGGTAGCTTCTATGTATACATATACATATACATTAAAAAAATTCCCAAGTTATGTAGGTTAAAGTTCATTGATAATTTGGTTTAACTGCAGATTTTTGTTTTTATTTTTTTTTTTTTCCAAATTTAAATTCACAGAAGATTTAGGTTAAAAAATATGGAAAGTTTGAACAATTGAATTTTAATTATGATCACTGAGGATTAAAAATACAGGTGCTAAAGTCCTTAACCACTTTAAAACTTTTTAATTACTAATTCTACTGTTAAAAAACTATTATTTTAATGAAAACAATTCTGCAATTCAAGGATATGGTGTTTTTTTCATACATTTCAGTAGACTAAATGGCTTGTAACAGCTTGTAATGTCATATAGCACCAAAAATAACTTCACCATTTTCTCAGTTATTTACAGAACAAAAGTTTTGTCAAAGAAGTTTACTAACTTGTGGTTTTATCTGGCATCTCAGTGTTTAAGGAGCTGTTAAAGTTGAGATCTGAAATCACTTTATTGGGAAATTGAAAGAAATAGCAAAGTGCAAGATATTATCTCTTATGGCCAGTGGCCATCTCCTTCAGGCATATGTGCTCAGGGAGGACCTGAGGTCCTATTGATGGATCCCTCTGGGTAGACACAAGGCGGCAGCAGATGAACCTTCAGAAGTTTGTCCCTCTGCTCAGTGGTGGTGGTTGTCTCTCTGCTGGTGTCTGTGGAAGCCAGCCCTTCCCTTGACTTACCTTTGATCTGGCGGGGAGCAGAGCAGGACAGAGCACAAGGAAAAGGCAGGCCTGGACTTGATGACAAACATCTTTTGAAGGCTTTAAGTGAAAACAAGAAGAGAAGCTTAAGGAGGAGATGGGAGTGTTGCCTAGCCAATTTTGGCTGCTGTCAAATGCCTTTCTGCATTTCTAAGTAGTCAGTGCAGACAATTTCCTTAAAAATCAAAATGGATAAAATTCTGGTGTACGTCATCATATATGCAGTAGGCACACATCTTTCAGGACTCTTTGACTTCAAGTCTTTTAACTGAATAGACAACATAAAATGAGAAGTGTTAGCACACCTTGTAGGGGAAATTGCTTATAGCTGTGGGTACATGTGACCACCTTTTCTTTGCTGTATTCTGTACGCAGCTTTAAGGTAATGCCCCTCACAAAAACAAAACAAAACAAAACAAAACAAAACAAACAAACAAACAAAAAAAAACAACCAAACAAAAAAAACCAAAACCAAAACCCAACCAGAATAGAAATGGATCCTATATAAGAAAAAACATTCAAAGACTCTTCTCAGAAGTAAATAAACTAGTTTTTAAAGGGCATGTTATGCAAATTACCTATCATAGTTTTTCTTGGAAATGAAGGTAAGATTTTGGGAAGGAATTAGGAGATTGTTTATATTGGTCATGGGTTTTTATTCAATACTGTATGAACTCTTGTCTACTGATCAGTTAGGTTCATTTGCAAATATGAAGGGAGGAGAATGAGATGATTCAGAAGAAAAAGCTGTATGGTGTAAAGCCTTCTATTACATAATAGAAATCAAAATCCAAACTCAACTAGTAGTGATTCTGTAGCTATTTTGTAAGGCATCCTTTATTTAATGGTCATGACTGGCACTTGTGGTAAGTGAGGCCAGATGTTAGATGGAACGTCCTCTGTTTTGGCTGCATTTTATTTTTTTTTTTTTTTAGCCTTTCTTCCTGTGCTGTTTATGCTGGTGTATACTTTTTATTAACTTCAGTGGATGTAGGATCATGGCCTTACATCATAATTTTATTGAGTCTCATTGGAAAAAATGTTCACATCAACCCTGAAATTGTTTTGTATTTTAGAGAAAACAGACCACATTAAGATTGTGTTTAGGGCATGAGGAAGAAAACTTTAAAGTAGATCATAATTCCTACAGTTGGTATTTACATTGATAACAAATGCTAGAAATGTTTTTGTGGTTTAGTTCTCACTTGATGACTGGGGAGAATAGTAAAGAAGGAAAGCATTTCTTTACCAGCGCTGTTACTTATTAGTGTGTTCTATGAGTACGGCAGAATTTCTGGCTAGTCACATGGAAATGACTGAAATATGTCTGTGAAATTAAGAAAAAATATCTGAAAATTTACCATATTCAGTAAAAGCTCATCTAATTTTAATATATGCTATGTGTTCAAATCTATGTCCCTTTGTCAGTAAACTAATCTGAAAGAGTTTAATTGGGAAATACATTTTACCTTTTTTCTCAGTGGTATTGTGCTTTCAAACCTATTCAAATTCATCATCAGTCTTGTGAAAATTATCTCAGAAAGCCCAAGGAAAAATCAATGGAAATATTTCCCTCAGGGTCCACCATACTGATTACAAAAATACCCATGCTTAATACTGAGTTTATTTTTATATCTTCTCAACTGATCATGAAACAGATTTGGTGTATACATGCATGTGGAGCCAACGATGTTTCAGGTGCTTCCAGTGCTGGTAAATTTGTAATGACTTGCATTTACACCAAACTGTGCTTTGCACTTCTGACAAAAATACATATGTAACTTCCACACACATGTGTGTTCATTCTCTCACTATATGTGCAATTCTGATGCATCAGACTTGACAGTGTATATCGGAACATCTCCCATTTTGAGCTATATCTACTAACACTGTCATCTTCTGTAATAAACCTTTAACTTTCCTGGGGTGAATTACATATGTTTGCACTCATGCAAAGCATAAATAGGAATGTTGACAGTGTCATGCAACGGTGGCTTCTTGTCATTCCCACCAGCTACATGATCCTATAATGTACAATAGCAGCTGGAACTCAGCTGTGAAATAAAACCTATACAGTTCGCTTTTGAGGACCCCTATGTTAGTGTTGCCAAATTCCTATGGAGTATTGCATCCTTGGTTTTTGTTTTGCTTGCTTTTGTTTTGTTTAAGAATGCAAAACTTTTGCAAATAGTGTTGCTGTTTGCCTTCTACTGAGCTTACAAAATTGTCAGTGATAATGTTTCAATAGAAGTTTATTTTCATTTTACTGTTTAGTTTAAATTTTGCTGTGGTGGAAACTCAACCTGCATTTTGTCATGCTGAAGGTCAAATTCTTTTACAAATGAGGACAAAATTAGATTTAAGTTCCCTGGTTTTGGAGAACCTCAATCCTCTGTTTCCTACAGATAATTTCTGATGGCTACAAAGTGGTTCGGTGTTAGCACCACTGCCACTAGAAAAGAGTGCAGCAGTGGCAGAGGAGACTCCTAATTTACACGGGTATTTTTAATTCCATGGCAGAATGGTGGTCAGTAAGAGATACAAATTTTCTACAACATCCACCTTATTACAGACTTCTGTTGTATGATCTCATTTCATTTTCAGAGGCAAGGAGGTGTTAAATTTTGTCCCTTCTGTTCTCCTGTGTTTGAACATGGGTGTTTGACTGTTCAGAAGCTGTGTAAAATTACCGGCATGTTTACCATCCCTTCCTTTTGCCCAAGAATGCTATTTTGCACACGATGAAAAAACTGTTCCTCTTCCCCAAACAACACTTGCTAACACCAGGCTCGTTTGCTCTGTCTCTGGAATTAGAGCATGATTGTTTCACCATGAGCAACCGGCTGGTTGCCTTCTTAGGCATTTAGAGATGTTTGCTGCTTTGTGACCTGGCGGGTACCTTAGGTTTTAATATCCATGCTGTTAGAACTTGCTGGGAGCCACAGGCAGGCCCCTGAAGAGGGTGTACTATTTATAGCCAACCCAGAATTAGGGGGATTTCTTAGGAAGAATGGAGTTCAGAAAGTGACAGCCTTGCAACAGAAGTCCAAAACTGGGTGCCCTGGGCTTCTGCCTGCTGTGGCCAGCGTAGCATCTCTGCAGCCAGCAGTGCTGATGCTCTCCTGGAGGAATTGATAACTACAGCTTGCTTGTTGTGCATGCTGGGTTTGTCGAGCCCTGCAACTTAAAAGCATTGCTTATTAAACCAACCAAACAAGGGAATTAAACAGATTATAGGCTTATTGTAGAGCAAGTGAAAGACAGAAAGTGCGTAATTGGAAGGAGGAGTGTTTTGACAGCTTCTGCAGATGACATTAGACAGAAGGGAGGATTGCATTCCTAAAGTATAACTTTTTATTAATAAAGTTCAAATAATTCTGGCAGCTCTTTTGATGGTACTGTATTTGTCATGAAAATTATGACTGGATTTCTTTCTAGGTATTGGTTATGGCAGTTTTACTTGGGTTTGTTGTTTGTTTTTTTTGTTTGGTTTTTTTTTTTTTTTTTTTTCCCCCATGATTCAGAACACTTTCTGAGCAATGCTGTTGTGCAGATTATGTACTAATTTTTGAAGCAATGCTCTGATACATTTTTGTAATGCTGTGTTCACCAGAAGGATCAGGAGTTCAGTATTGCCTCACAGACTTTGCACTATTTTATCACTCAGCAGTGTTTTAATATTCAGTATCATGTCTTAAGCAAAATATTTAAATGGAAGATCGTTTCAGAATACTTATATTTCAGAAACATATATAGACATAAAAATAATATAGTGAAGAATTTATTTTTTTCCATGCTTTTGGCTTTTGCCTTTTAAAACCAAAAGGATTTCCTTAGGGATTTGCTTGTCTAAATCTATTTGCTCTACAGCATATGAAATGACAGGCTATACAAAATGCCCAAATATTAATTTTTGTGGCATGTCTGTATATTCATCTGTCAACCTTCAGTGAATTTTCTGGTTTTCTATTAGCTTGTCCCAAACTGCTGGCAAGCTAAATTTCTCTAACAGGCATCAATTCACTGCATTAAATGCCTGTTCTGCCCTGCAAGACGTATTGATTTTTTTTTTCTCAGCAAAGTGACAAATACCATTTTCATGACAATAATAGAGATTGATTACGATTTTATGGAACAGAGAAGGAGCTGATATTGCTGAGAGAACCTTGGGGCTTATAAAAAATTGAAAAAAAATCGTTTGAATTAATAAAGAAATTAATGAATTCATTTGTTGCTGATGAAGCTGAAGCATTTTTAATATAATGAAAACTACAGTAAATGCATGATCATTGCTGAAGTGAGGCAAGTTTAAATGTATTTATAACATCTGGTGTCTGAAATTACTTGGAGAAATGCTAGTAATCCATTTTGAAGAGCTTAGACTCTGAACTCTGAGACTTTAAATTTTTCTAGAGATTTAGACATGCATGATCACAAAGAAATGAATATTGCAGTACTATCTTGATCAGTAGAAGCTGAACCTCAAAAACTGAGGAAATATTGTCAGATTTTGTGTAAGGGCATTTATTTTAAACCTAAAAGGAAATAAATTTCTTTAGTTTTTTTTTGGTGTTCCTTTTAATTTGCATCTGATGCTGTTATTTCCTTTGCTAGAGATACAAACTGTAGGTCAAACTCCTTTATCCTTGTTCTCACACCTTATCCACTCTTTAAATGAACCTGGACAGATAGACAGTGAAGTTTCAAGATGAGACTAAATATTTGAATTTGACACAGTGTTAGATTATTCATGACATTGTATCAAAGCAAATGATAACAACAGAATTCATGCTGGGTATAATAGCGTTTACAATTTGTATGTGTTTTATACACTGTCTTATCTTTAAATAAAACAAAACCTGTTTATGGACACTTTGATATAGGCAGGGTTTTATGTGTGTGTGATATGACTATAAAACTCACCTCTCTCATTCGATAACCTTGTGTCAATTTTAATACCTTTTTTACTTCAGAAAATATATTTTCCTGATTGATATACAGTTGAAAAACTAAGGTTAGAATACAATGGATGTAAGATTCAGAAATGCTGGAAGGTAAGACAGCAAAGAAAAAAGATTACACTGATATCTATAGTCCCTGAAATGGCATTATATGTTGCATTTAGTTTATTGTCTGATCTTCTCCATGAAGAAATATGAAGAACAATAATTTTAGTCTAGGAAATGGAATCTAGAAAAGTAGGTTTACAGAAACAAACCAGAGTAGTATGCAAAACTAATTAGTTGTGTGTCTTTTGCACATGTGATGTAGCAGTAACACTGGGAAAACTTTAGTCCTGCCTCCCTAAAAAAAGCTGTAAATAATCACAGTTCTTACTATCAAACCAAAACCAAAATTGTTTTGAGGCCAAACACAAAGAAGAAATGTTTCAGAATTAGGTGTGAGGGCATTTTTATTTTGTTTTGTTTAGAACACTTATAAGTAAGTTCAGATGAGTTTTTCTTAAAATCTCAGATGAACTATAAATTTTAAAAGGAATTTTTGTAGTGGTTTTTTTTTTTACTTGAAAGAATGAGATAATATATTGTTTCCCTTCTGCTGAATCTGTATACATATATATTGGAAAAAAAATGTAAAACAACAGATAGGGAGAGCTGAGGATGTAGTATTCCAGTAAAAAGCAAAACAAATAAACAAGTGCACACATCCCACTGTGGAACTTGCATAGAGCTTAATGGTTAAGATAAAAATAGAGCTAATTTCTGCATTTGATTTACCATGAGCTTCTAAACTGTTCACGTAATGCACTAAAATTTTATACTGTATACCTTCAGTGCAAAAGTTATTTCAAGAGTGTATCTAAAACTGTCCATCAGTATTTAAAGGAAGAGGAAGTAAAATAATGCCTTCATTATAAAAAAGAATGGCTATGACCTTTTAAATGACAGCTGTAGTACCAAAACAGCTGGGGAAACAGGTTGAAATTTTTCAAGGTGGCAGCTCTCTCTCAAGAGAAATATCTTTGAAACATCTCTATGAAAATGGCTGTGATTTGGTCTGAAGGAATTGTGATTTTCCCATGGGTGGTAAAATTTTAGTAGTGGTATATCCACCAGGTTACTTGGAAGAGCAGTTGGCTCGGTCTCTGCTTACACATCTTTTGTGATTTCTGCAGGATGTGCACCTGGGATTTGCAGGAGTCCTGGTGTCATTCACTGTTGGCTGTAAATTGTAAAATGTTGGGCTTCCTCTTGACTGATTTACTGTGCGCTAACAAGCATGTTTATGCCCCAAGAGGTCAGGCAGTTGGCATTGTTAAAGATTTAGGAGCAATCTTAGTTTTCCATAGGTTTTCTTCTTCTTGAAAAGAGAACCCGGTCCAAGCGGGATTGAGAGGCTGCAGTTAGACTTGCATGGAGCTGAAGAGGATCTTGCGAGTCCTCAGCGCAGGCACAGTTCTGCACGAGCACGCGTGCTCTGCCACGGGCGTCTCCCTTGACCCACGGGCAGCTGGAGCTGCACTTGCGGGGTGCCACCGCCATTCAGCCCTTTAGGACCCATATCAGTTTTATATAAAAGCAGTGGTGCAGTGTTCCCCAGAGGAGCTGTAGTGGCAGAGAAGGACCAGGGGTACCCCGTGTCCTGCAACGGAGCTCCTTAAACCATGGTGGATGTGGGCTTTGGGGTGAAGGTGGCAGTACTAACTGGGTGGTCTTCCACAGTGTGCTTTAGCATCCTACTGAGACTACATCCACGATGGTGCTGTGTGGAAGTGTATAATATCCTCAATGATGTACTTCATTACTGTTTTCTGGTACAAAACGCTAAGTTCAGAGGAGTTCCATCAGCAATCACTGTGTTCATAACAGTATTGTGCTTTCACACCATTTTGTGAAGCAGTAAAGTTCAGTGGCCATAAAATGGCATCAGAAAATAAAAGTTAAAATGCGCTCTGTGACTTTTTGCTGAAACAGAAAATTGGCTTGATTTGTTTATAGCAAAGTAATTTGACTGCTCAAGGCTAGGCAAATGTTTTGAAAAGTTATTTTAAATATTATCCACAGCTTGAACATATGCAATCAGGAAGTAATGTATTGCCAATGAAACAACACATAAAATTCCTCATAGGAATACTTGCTGAATTTTGTTTTACTGTTCTCATTTTGGCTTGGTGTGCTGAAAGAAACATTGTAGAAATTCTGCTTAAAACTGTGCTACATAAATTCGTATTTGCAACTAATTTTGGAAATGTAATGAGAGATTTGAAAATGCTTGTTTCTAATTTTATTTTCCACTTTGAAATATAAATTCATTTAAGATCATTAAAACTGAATATAATGCTTGCATGTGGTTGATGATTTAAATTATCATTGCACTTGCTAATTTTTTAATATCCTGGTTTGGTAGTGAAATCTTTAAGTATTTAGCCAGATTAGGGGCTGTGGGATGAAACCCTACTTTCATGCAGTAGGTGAAGACTCCTAAATCAGTCTCTGGAGTTATTTAACAGTTACCAATTACTCCTGTATTGTAAACAATCAAAGTGCTTGTATCTGCAGGCAGTAGATAACCTGAAAATCAAATATATCAGCTCTGCCCAGATCCTTGAAGAGATTGTCCTGTCAACTAAAACAAGAATAAAAGATGTGATTGTAAATAACATTTGTGGGACAAGCAGGTTAGTAACATTCATTTAAAAAATAAATAAAGAGCCACCTGTAGCAGGCAGTTGACATTAATTGAACATTGAGCAGCCAGCAAAGCCTTCAGAAACATGCAATCATGTAGACGTTCAATTTGCTTTGTTTCCCAATTGTATTAAGTTATGGTTTGCCATCTTCTGATGTGAGGGTTTCCTTTTTTCCTTTCCTTGCAAGAAGGTGTAGCATATAATACTGATCCTTTCAGAGGTTTTAGAAACCTCTGCATTTCAGCTCCTTTGAATAATGGAGTGACTGCTAGCACTTCATTTTTTTCCTTCTGTAAGGGTTGTGTTTATGGCTACATACGCACCACAGGGATTTTACTTTAACATGAGAATTAGTTAAATTAATTAATTCAATTGAATATTGTTTCTTATCTGTTATTAACAGCTTTTTTCTAGATTTATTTCTCATTACCAATGGTAATAACAGAAACTAATCATTATCTATAATTTTTGATTGTTGAAATACGTCCATCTCTATCTAATGAGTAGATAAGAAAAATGAAAATATATATATAACATTATTTAAAATGCCATCAGTATTAGAAATAATATAAATTTTAGTGACCATCAGACTTACTTAATCCTGCAGAACTGAAGTTATTAGAGCTTTGGCCATTTAATGCAAGTGCTGGAGTACAAAAAGAGATTCCAAACTGGTAATATTGCAACAGATATTTTCGTTGAGAATCCTAGGCTGACCCGGCTATATATGGATGGTTGTGTTCATAGTTTAAATATGTGCTAAGCTTTTTTCTTTAATTTCAAGGGAATGAGAGGATGGTGGTAACAATTTCTTTACAGTCATTTTTGATGGAAATATTTGGTAAATAAACTAAATGGAGGGGAAAGAGCAAATCTGTTCGCTGCCATTTTCTGGTATTGACTCTTTTCTTCTTTTTCTTAAAGATAGCTATTTAGTCCATTAGTGGATTTCTTTCCCCTTCCAGGCTGGCTTCCTGTAGGTTTCACTGTGGAGTAGCAGGTGTACAATTCCAAAGTGTCTTTACAAGTGGCTCAGCAGGGCTTCCTGTGCCGTACATTCACTGGAGACAGCTCATCTGTTTAATCCTTATGTTTTAGGCAACCTTTCTTATTATGCGGACAGGGCTCCCGTGCTCAGCTGGATTTTGACTCTCAGAATGAATTGATGGAGCTCTTTGATCTTTGCTGTGTATTGCATCTGTTTCATCTTTCATCTTAATGCATGATCTTCCTAACTCCTAGATAGCGCTTATTTTATTTATTTCTTTTCGTGTGAATCCATCAATTTTACTTTGTTCTTTTTGGCATGCCTTTTTATGTGCAATGAACTTGATTGCACAACTTTAACATAATGATAATTAAGTTGGTACGGGTGTTTAAAAACACAGGCAAAGACCCAGAGAGCCATGTCTGTTTAGGGTTGGCACTTTGCGGTTTAGAGACTTGATCAGAATCCTTAAATGGGATTCATGTGATTCTTTACAAAGTCGCAGATTACTGCACCTGGTAGTTGTGATAGAGGAAATAACAAAGAATCATAGGATGTGACAGTACATACATTTGGAGTAGCCTGCTACTGGGTATCAACACCTGAACGACAGCAGCATTGAGCAGTATTCTGTGAAACTGGTATAATGCAGTACTTGAGGTGTAGCACCTTGACAGCCTAATATATAAGCATCTATTTAAGTTTGCCCCTTCTAAATTCCTGTTCAAAATCAAGCAGCTCCTTAGGTACTGTTAAGCTGTGATACTTTTCCTTAACTCTGGGTTTATTCTGCTCCAGGTACTTTTGATTTAAAGACATTCAAAATTCCATGTTTTGTCTCAGTTAAATGCTGAGTTACAGGGTTTTGGGTTTTCTTTCTTTTTTTTTTTTTTTTTCTCCCCTCCCCTAAATTCAAATATGACAACCAGCAAGGGATTACTGCATTTCAAAAAGCAAAGGAACAATTCTGATTATACTTTTTAGTTGAAACTAGCACTATCAACCAAGCATTTTATAATGCTATATTTAATTCCTGCACTTGTACAATAAAGCTTAAATTCCCTTCTCAAAAAAATTTAAATCAGTGTTTAGTTTTAAGTGATAGTAGCAATTTAATTTTTCTAGTGATCATTAATGCTAGAGTGGCAAGAGCATTTTCAAGGGAGCAAAGAGCTTTTGGTCTGGAACAGCTAAAATCTTAAGGAGTCTTTGCTCATAAGAGGTTTAATATATTTCACTGTAGTCCAGCATCTTATATACATGTCATACTCAGAGCTGTTTCCTATTTTGCTCCATATACTGGTCATATTTTTGTCATAGAAACCCTTTGGGAATAGGCAATATCTGAGTATCGAAGTTCTTGTGTTGTTTTTCCTTTGTTTTTCTCAGGAGAGGTCTCTTTATGCAGAACTTCCACCTCCCTGTTTGGTGTGGTGAAGCCTGGGGCATTTGATTGTTACGTGATCAGGAACCCTTCATTTACAACTGGAGAGGGATCCTTCAACGATGCTTCTTTGGTCAACTACATAAGACATATTTCAGTCAGATTACATTGGAATCTTTTAATATCTTCATGCAAATACCGTCTTTTTAAAGTGAAAAAAAGCATAAAACCCTAATTTTGGGGAATAAACATTTTTCCTTATGAACTTGTTAGGGTTTATTTAAAAAGAATACAACACCGTGCCAAAAAGACTTGAACATGTGAAAGGTTTGAGTATCCCTGTCCTTTTGGCAGCTTTGAAAACTTCAGTGCCATGTAACAGTCATGTATTTGTTATTGCAAGACTTTGCAACATGTACATTTTTGAAATTGGCCTCACAAAATGACTTACATTAAGCTTGATTTCACTGTGGCATAGGTAGATATCACTGTTCTTAAGAATAATTTCCCTAATGAAAGAGCAAATGGACCTTGATCTGATAGTATACAATTACGTCTGCTGCTGCAAAAAAAATGATAATTTGATAATTTTTGCATGGTATAATAAATATCTCCGCCCCCAAAACTATGGTTCTCTTACTGTTAGACCTTCTTCTAGCTACTGCTTGACATAAGAGCTTGCTGTCCTCTGATACTGAAAGTAATAGACAGCAGCCGTTGATGTAGAGTCCAGTTCTAGAGTATATAAGAAATTTAGAAACTGAAAAAAAATATTACTCACTTGGCCTCCTCCTTGTTCTCTTTTTTTTTTTTTTTTTTTTGTTTGCCTTTAGAGCTATTGCCTTCTAACTGCTCTGAAATTAATCAGGTGTAAAGTAATATCTGTCAGGAAATTAAGTAATTGTAATGAAAGAAGCTCATTAAATCAATCTGGAAGATTACTAAAATCCTGAATGTCCGTATTGGGCAGTTTCATGATCTGAGACCTACCTTTGGAGAATCCAGACCTAAAATGTAACCACATTAACTCTTTTACTTTTTATTTAAAGATTAATTATAAACATATGATTTTAGTATTTTGAGTTGTTGGATTATTTGTTTTTTTAATTTCCTGTCAGTTGGGTATTTTAACTTATGTCACTTTGGGTTTGTTTCTGCCACATTATTAGTGTTTTACATGCTTCAATTTTGTTCAGACAAAATGGATTCTTTTAGGAGGCTACTTCAGCTGCAAGTGCATTTTTTATTTTGAGGAAAAAATATAAAGTGACACATTAAAAATAAGTACCATATAATCTAAAGAGATTGTGTTGCTGTAACATGGAAGTATGTTTTCCCCAATGTATTTTGCGTTCATTGTCTCCAGAATAAGTATTTAATTCAGTAGTTATTTCATTCTGTGTGTGTGTCTGTCTGTCTGTCTGCTATCCCAGTTCCAGTTTGCTGCAAATGGGAACTTTTGCATAGAAGAAGCCTTCAGGCTTTAGAAAAGGCTTTTTAACCACAAAATTGGGAATTAATTTCTGTACGAGTTTCTTGTAAAATAGTGCAAACCCTGCCTTTAGGGAAGAGCTATTGCCAGCTCCTGAAGTCATGGTGCTCAGATGTTTCACTTGACCTAGTGAGGGGCTCTCTGAGTAGATGGTTTATATATGAAAAATATCTTTCCATTAAGACAATGAAAGTTTTTTATTGAAAGATACTAACAAAACTCTCTAATCCAAAATTTTGTGGAATGATACAACTCTCTAATCCAGAGTTGTTAGTAGTCTGAATGTAAATTAATGACTTGCCTTTTTTTTTTTTTTTTTTTTTTTTTAATTAAGATATAATTATTTTCGTAGATTTCAACTCAGTCTTAGTTTCTTATTCATGTGAGTCTTCCTGGTTTACAGATATGCTGTCAGTTACTTAACTGTGCACCCCTGGTACTGATTTTTGTCATTCTGCCACACAGGAGAACTATACTGAAATCTTGTCAAATGTGTTGCATTAAACCATCCTGACATTTCATGTACTAAGTAAACTTCTGTGCCATGGGTGGGGAGAAGTTGGGAGGAAAAAATTGCTCCATGCTTGACCTTAAGTTTTTTCCTGGACAACTGCTACTGGAAATCATCAAAGGCAGGATGCTGGTATCTGAGCCGGTGTATATATTCTTACTGATCGGTTTAAAAAGAAGTGTGCCTGACTGCTAGAATAACAGAACATTGGTGCAAGAAATAGGGAGTGGCAAGGAAAAAACAATCAGTTTTCAGACTCGTCTGCAGCTGGTCACAGCAGAACAAAAGTCCTTTAGTTCACGTGTACTGACAATGTTATAGCACAATAAAACTGGACCTGTTTATCGTGATGCAGGTGGAGAAATGGTCTGTTTCCCCTTTTTCTTTCTTGGTTAGTTCCTAGAATGTAAGCAAGATTGTTTTTCTTGCGATGCATTAATATTTCACTTCTATTCATTCTGTGCTAAGGATTCACACAACACGTGGCCTCTTCACATCTGCCTCATGGTGCTTGCCCCTCAAGAAGCTACACGTGACCTTTGCAGACACTGTTCTGCACTGTGAAACTTTATGGTTTAATTCTTTTCACTGGAATGTACATGCAGTTTATGATGCAAGGCTAACACTTGATTTGCACTGCTAAAAATAAGATTTTAAAAAAATAAATATCCATGACTATTTTTGATGCATATGATGTGCCAAAATGAGAAACTGTACCATATGTTCTCTGTCTGTAGCTACACATGCTCTTTCTTGGAGCGAGGGGGGCATCAGTGAGTGAGAGGGTCAGTGTGTCACCAAGCGTTTGAAGCTCTTGATTTCAGGAAGAGGTTCACCACAGAGGGATGTTGCTTCTCAGACCTGAGCCCTGCCACATGTGTTCCCCTAAACTTGCCGACAGGTGTCCGTGCACCATCCTGCATTGGCTATGTGCCGCTGTGTTGCTCCTTTCCTTCTCCTAGTTTGTGTTGTAGCACAGTCAAACGTGCAGGCTCCTTATTAATTGCCAGCCGCTGAACATTAAAAGTTAATTTAAAAGCCCACTGGATTACAATGTGAAGAGTATTCCTTTCATTACATTGCCCATTATTTTAAATGTATAATTTACATATATTATTGCTTAATTTCACTTAATTTTTTGTAATGAGGTACTGAATGGAAGATTTACAGGATTTATGAGTACAAATGGAAGGCTTATTAGACAGGCATTTTTAAGGTTAAGCTTATGAATAGGTATACATAAAACCGAATGGGTTTATGTCAATCTGTGGTTGTGAAATACCGTTGTGACTATTGATCAAAATATTTTAGAATATTCTTTTCTTCTTTTTGTTTTAGGTCATGGATCCTACTGTTTTCTATACTTCCTTCTAGGCTGGTTTTTATTCTTTTAGTAGAAATTTTCTGTGTTCTCAGAATGTAGCAAATACTGTGGAAATCCTGGAATAATCTTGTCTTTATCAGAATAAACCTCTCTTCTGAGCCTGAACCACCATTATTATGGTCATGGCTTGTGTCTTTTTTAAACTGGACATGTTTTAGGTTAACTGTGGCCTATGCTTTGCTGTACCTCCCTCCCTGCTAAGGAAATTTTTCTTTTACCTGACGCCAAGTTTACTTTTCCTTTACCGCTCACTTTCCTTTTTTCCTCATATACCAGGTATGTTGTCTAGTTGCTTCCATAGAGGTCTTTGTGTACTTTCATTGTGTATTCCCTTTGGTATATTCCATTTTCTCTGAGCCTCTTCTTGTATAAGTGATTTGATAATTCTCATCTTTTTGTCTCAACGGAAGGAAAAAAAAAGGAAAAAAAGGTTGCTTTTTCAAAAGGTTTGAGGAAGGTGGGGGCCAAACTGCCCAGAGGAGATGCCCTGCCCTCCTTAAAGAATAACAAGTGTAATTCATGTTATTTGAATAATCTCATAATTTTTGCTATTAATGTGGCTTTTGTCTTAACCATTTCATAGGTTAATAGAATAATTCAGATTGGAAGAGACCTCAGGAAGTCAGCTTGTCCAACTGCCTGCTCCAAGCAGGGTTAAAACTGAATTCAGACCAGTTTTGTAGTCTCTCTGACAGCTAATAGAGAGATCAATACATCCAGTGGATTAGTCATTCCACCAGTATCTAGGTATGGAAATGGGTATAATAATTAATGCTTAGCAGATCCCTGTCATGCTCTCCTTCATCCTAGTGGTGACAGAGGAGAGCATAGATGACCAGCCTAGTTGCCTTGTTTATAATAGCTGAGGGTAGGTGAGATTAATGCCGTATTTTTCAACAGTGGACTCTGAAATAATGGAAAAGAAATAGTGTGAGTGAGAAAAAAAACAGATGTATTTATTGAAAATGGGCAAAATGTGCTGCTGGGGTACCAAATCTGATAAATGACTGTCAATCTGTACCTGTCAGAGACCATCCTGTTTGTTTTCCAGTTCTGCTGGTTCAGATCTGTTCTGACAGCTTAGAAGCATGGTCAGGTCTATGCTGGTGGCTGACTGGAGATGCTGCCGTGGATAGCCTTATGTATCTGATGTGTTTGGTTCACCTTCCAGAAATACCAATCAGTTGTTACGGCAGCCTCATATTTTTGTGTCCTTCCCAAGTCCCTCATTCATTTGCTACACTGAGTTATTTCCTCTTGCCTTAAAGCTCTGTGGTAGGACCAAGACTACTCCTTCATATTAAAAGTCTGTCTAAAGAAAGCAAGATCTGATTTGAGCACAGCAATAGAAATGAGAAGGAATAATGCACGAAGGGCTTCTTCTCAGTAAAATTGGCTTGGCTGTAGATGTTTTAATAAAGTGACTTTTAGTTGGGCTAGAACTGAGGTTTCTAACAGTGCGTCTGCGGTTGCATTGCCGACAATGTGGTGTGGAGGTACTTGAGCTAGATCTCAACTTGTTAACAATTTGGATAGAGTTTGCAGCGCAGAACTGGCGCAGTCATCAGTGTCTGCCTGAGACGCTGGGTGAATACTTCATCACTCATCCAAAATGACTAGAGTGCTGACATTACGTTTGAAGATGTAATTTATTTTCCTGCCCTCATCCTTTCCAACAAATATCAAAAAGCAATTAGTTGTGTTTTGGCCAATAATAAAGACCATAACGATTCCTGTATTTGGCCTCCAATGGTGCCGTAAATGAGAAGCCCAAACAGATTTCTGTTTTCTAAAGCGATGCTGAAATTCACTATCAGCTCAAAATTTTTAGGATGCTTTTCTATTTTGGGATTATAATGTGTTTGTATGTTTAACTTCCTCAAAATGTAGACTTCACTAGTGGGGATTTATAGACGATCAGACTAGTTGAGAGGGAGATGTATACAGAGAAGCCTTTAATGGTAGCTAACTGCTTCTGTGGGCCCAATTAATACTATCCAACTGTGAAACACAGTCCCCTGAGTAACAGTGCAGACAAGTTGCCTGGGTTTTTTGAGGTGGGGGGAAGGAGGCCTGAAATAAGGGAATATCCAGTGCAGCTATGAAGAAAAAAAAATACTTTAAGAGTTATATTAGAGAAAAAAAAACAAAAACAAAAAGCAAACAAACAAAAAAAACCAAACCGAAACAAAAAAAGAAGCAACCCTCAAACTTTTGGTATGCAGTATTGATAAAGGTTGAGGTCAGCTTTACGTATGCACCACATTCTAGACGATGCCGTAGTAGCTATGCCTGAGATCTGGACGTGTTGTTGGTCCAAAATCAATCTTGTCGCTCCTTAGAAGGCAATGAGAGATAATAAGTACTATTCACCTGATTGCCTTCCTGTTCTGAGACAGCTGGTGACGCTTGTCTTCCTGATAACCAGGAGTTTCAGATCTAAGGCAGGGATAAAGAAAAGCTGGGAGCTTGCTGAATCTAAATTTGACAGTCGATGGCTGTGTAGAGGGTCAGGAGGGATAGAATCTGTGACACGTATAAGAAAGGAACAAAATTTATCTGCTCTGGTTGCAATGATTAGATGTCTCTTTGTCTGGCTTTCTTACAGTGGATGATTGATTGTACCCGCCAGCTGGCTAATATCATAATTAACAAAGTTGCTACCATGTCTGAGAAGTTTAATCGAAAAAATTGCCGGCAGTATGATGCCATTGTCACAGAGATCACAAGCGCTGCAGTGTCGACTTTTGTACTGGTGGAGCCACAGGACTATGTAGATGTGCTGAGAAGTCGTTCGCTGGGATAACTAAAGGTATGTTTCTTTTCCCATACATTTCTCCCCTGTTTGTTCTTTTGAAAAATGAAGTAGATGGTCCTTTGATGGTACCTTTCATTTCAGGGTGCCACGCAAAGCTATTCTGTGGTATTTTAAAGCAGTTGCAATAGCAATCTAGAATATGTTTTATCAATGCATCAAAAGGTGAATAATCAAAACTGGAGTTCAGTGCTACTCACTCTTTCTAAGTGGTCTTCGCTGTCTTGCCAGATGCTTTTTGCACAAAATACAGATGAGGTTGTTTTAATAGCTTAATTTTCTCAGTTGAAGGAACTACAAATGCTGTTGACAGTCTGTATTGTAGGAGCTCATAGTTCAGTTTGAGTTTGTGTTTTGTAATATTTCTTTTCATTCATTACTTCAAGTTAGAATGTAATTTAAAAGAAAAAAAAAAAAAAACAAACAAAATAAAACAGGGAAAACCCCATATTCTTGAGTTCGTAATTCAGCATTAAAATATCTTGCTAAAATATTCGGTTTTCTATAGGTGTATTTGTGTGTGTGTGTTTGTGTGTGTGAAATGAGAGCAGCATCAGTGCCGTTAGCTGAAGAGCCACTTCGCAGCACCTTTGTAAAATATTGCCTGAGAATCTCACTTATTCCTTTTGTGCATTTACCTAGTTTTCCAAAATGAATCCGCTGAGCTCTTCTTCTCTTCAATTGTATTTTTACATGTGTGTGTGTGTGCACTGCGTGGTAGTTCAGTTATGCTCTGGAGTATGTGTTGAAAATGCCAGCCTGACATATTGCTAATGAGTGTGCATATTGACAGTGACGGGGGCGTGTGTCTGTCTGTGTGCCATATATTAAAACAAAAAGAGGAGAGAGACGGAGACAGAGAGAGACAGAGAGACAGAGAAGGAAATATTGGGATGGGAAAGAACAGTTTATTTACATTACGGTATGTCAAGACGTTATTATGGCTAAAAAATCCATTTTAAATAGACATGAGATGGCATATGACGGTTCCTTCTCTTTCTCACAGGAACTAATACGGTCATGGTAGGACAATAAGGGAGACCTGTTTATTTTGGTGGTATTAGTATTTTTCTGCCCAAGTAATTTTGACTTTTTGGTACAAGTCTCTAAAATTTGGGAAATGAATTGTTTGCATTGTGTTTCAGTTCCGTAATGAGCTCTCCCTGAGTTTTCTATTGCTCTTCTCTGTATCTTTACAGGTAAACTAGTTCTGAGCATTCAGATGTAATTGTTACAGTAGACTTTTGAAGGAATGTATTGCTGTATAGCTAACGTAGCTGATGTTTATTTAAAAACAACATGTTTTGGGGATGCACTCTTTTATATTTTCCAATTTTCTGTTTAGAGTTAAATAATTTTCTAGCTTTGAGCTGATATTATTGCAATGGTAATTTAAAATTAATCCAGACTTGATTTTTTTCAGAGAGATTTTGCAGTTCTCAGTCAATTTAATAGCAGATAAATTATTTTTAATTAGTAGACCAAATTGGAAATCCCAACTAAAATACTTTTTTTCTTTATTTGTCAATGGGCTATACCTTTAAAAAGACTTCTGTTTTGCAGGTAAATACTTTTTTTCCAAGCCAGAAAAATATTTCTATCATCATGATTATTCCTATCATCAGTAACTGATTCTAGGTTTTAACTTATCCTTGTAAGTCTACTGCTTTTCAAGAGCTGCTAAGCAAAATTAAAAATCTATATTTTGTTTTGAATAGAAAATGCTGTGAACAGTGGCAATATAGATTAGTATTGTGATTGCAGACAATAGGGAAGATTAAGTTACTAAAACAGTATATTGTTGTTCTAAACTAAACCCTGTAATATTTTGTGTAATTGAGACTTTGTGCATTGTTAGAACTCAGTTGGAGTATCAAACGGTTGTGAGGATTAGAGCAGACAACTAAAGCAATGACACAGTAGATGTGGCTGGTTTTTAACAGGATTATCTTCTGAGATGTGTAGAAATGAGCTCTTGTAATAGTTTTGGAGGAATTAATAATTTTAGTAAAATGTTAATGGCAAATGTGCTAATGTAAAGAGTTAGAAGATTAGTGATGCATTCTTTTGCATGGAAATAAGAATATAATAAATGTCCTGCAGGTGACTGAAGCTACTGCAATTTTATTGGAGATTAAAGTTTGATTGACCTTTGCTGAGGTGATTAACCCTTCTGAAATTAAAAGCCAGTTGTAAATTATTCTGTCCAATTTAAATGCAAACACAGAACAGTATGCTGTGTCATTCAAGTGTAAGAGAAAAAAAATGTTTTAATTTTCCTTTTGCACTCAGTGAGATGTGATTGCAGACGGCGCACGACTGGGCTCTGGTAGAACTGGCCAGTGGCAACCGGCCTTTGCTCTGCTCGTCACCGCCGGAGCAGCCGCGCCACGGGGACGCCAAACTGGGGAGCGGCCGCCCGCGATGAACCCTCACATGCGGGGATGTCGGCAGGAACGCAGGGAAGCGTGTCAGCAAGGTAAGCAGTGAAAATGGCTGTGGATGTGCTTTATCTGCTGGCGTAGACATTGAGCCGGCTGAGGCGTGTGCGAGCGGGCAGCGTACCACCGGTGAGGAGTCCTGCCCAGCCTCGCCGGGCAGCTCTCCAGAGCTGGGGAGCTTACCTGTGCGAGTCACCTCAGAATTAGAAGCAGAGCTGCATGTCTGTTGTTCTTCATGTTGTTTTTACCTCCTACCTAACCCTTAAAAGTCAGATTTATAAGCTTGCAGAACTGCACTTTTGGACTGACAGAGCACTTGCCTCACCAGCAGGCTGAGTGGAGGTATGCGAATTGCTGTGCTGCTTAAATGCTGTGATTCTAGTCCTTCCTACTAAAAGTGCACAAGTGGCTTCTTAGGTTGGAGCCGGTACGTCATACTGGATGGGTAGGATCAGGACACGGTCTTAGCAGTTGACTAAAGCCCATGGGATGACTTGCATGTATACAGTCATGCAGATGGTCATCAGAGTCGCTGTGGCTATGCTACTGAACAGCCTTTGAAAACCTAGAAAGTTAATTTCCAATAGATTTTATAATTTTGTTTTACAGTACAGTTGGTGTCTGTGTGTGCAAACTTTATTAATTAATATTAAATTGGAAAGACCTCAGCAATACATTTGCTGCATATTTTATGAATGTTTCATTAAAAGTTGAAAACTTAAAAATTCCTCCCGGAGTATCTGCCTTGGTCTTTTTTTTATTTAACAGACAAATGACTGTCAGGGCAGTGGTTTGTTTTGTAATGAATCACACTTAATTTTCTCAGAGTAAGAGAGTGGTGTGTTATCAAACAGCATACTGTCTAAAATCACTTCTGGAGGACTATAGAGACTCTCTGAGGGCTTAACTTTACACTGACTAAGACCATTATAATTGGATCCCTTTTAAATTATCTTTTTGTTGCTTTTGGTAAGAAATGATGTATTTGTTAAAAGCCTTGCACCAAAATAGTGGTAAATTAGAAGCAGTTTAGTTACTTGAGTTTGGTTCAGTTTGCATAAACAAGCCCTTGAAGCATCACTGTTTCCCTCTGTCACCTGCCGGTCCAGGGAGGGAGGCAAGTGGGTCACGTCTGCACACGGGGCTCTTCATGGTCCTTGGCACAGTCTACAGGATCAAACAACCACCTTTTTTTTTTTTTTCCTTCTTTTTTTCTTTCTTTCCTCTCCCTGAGTCCACCTCCCTCTGACTGCCTGAGAAGAAATAAAATGGCCCTTGGAAGGCTTTTTCTTGCATGCCAGCAACAGTAGTGCTGGGAATTGGGCTGAAGCGCAGAAGGGCTACTGCAACTACTTGGCCTTGAGTGGACTTTCTGCCTAGTAAAATTTCCTCTTCCTTCATGCAGCTGCAAAGCATTTAAATGATAATGAATGTGCTATCTGCATTCCATATTCAGTTTTCCTCCTCACTTTTCATCAAGAAGACTTCATATTGCGTCTGTCAAGGTAGGGAAGTCCAAGGAATTGCAGTTCAGAAATTAAGGACCCTGAGGTAGCAGCTCACCTCTGCCTCATCTTTTCATTTACACTTTAAACAGCCTTCAGAGAGATGGGCTGCTGCTTCTGGGACCCAGTGAAGAAAGTGAGGAATAGATAAAAGCTAAAGTTCTGGTGGAGTGACCTAAATGGAACAGCTGGCAAAAGTATAGAGGGGGATCCTCCTGGGTGCTGAAGTATACCTTCAGGCTTGGATTAGTAGGATGTTTAACAAAGAGATCCATTTGCCAAAAGGATCTCTGCCTGATTTTTAATTATGGAACTAGCACTTCCTTCAACATTTGTAAATTATTGAGCTTTTTTTCCTCTTGTAAGGTGTAAAGTACTAATTGTTGGCTTTGGGCTCTTGCTTCAGCTTTTCTCAATCTAAAATTTTTTCATGTTCTTGATTTAACCATATGAATACTGGGGACATGAAACATTTCAAGAGTTTTTATTTTATGAATAACAAGATGCATTCTCTATAGACAAAATAAATATGAAACTTAAATATCTGTTGTTTTGCCTATAATCCTGGAATGCTTTTGAATGTTTGGAAAAGGATGAAACTTTTCTTTAAATTGAGGAAAATGGTATTTATAAGATCGTTTTAGTCATATGTACCCATCATATTTGAGTTAACAATATTAGGCATATAGCACCCAAGATTTTTTTAACATTTTAGTAGCTAGATGTCTCCATTCCTTTGCATATTTTACAGTAGAGCAATGCAGGAGAATAAAAAGAGTGGGACTGCATACGTGAGAAATTCCTATTGTACCATCCAGCTTTCATATAACATTTTCGTTTTTGAGATACTCATTATGCACTTGTCTGTTATCAGCTAATACTGCCATACATTGATTAAACCTCAACACGCACAAAAAAAAATTGCAAAAAGTAATGATCCTCTAGCATGATATAAAGTTTTCAAATGGGTGGCGCATCAGGACAATTCATGATGAAGTAATAATGTATGCTATATATGTGTTCAGTGAAGAGATGCTCCTAAATGTGTCTGTTGGTATTTACTGTTGTAGTCAGGCAGAAGAGACAGAGCAGTGTAGTAAAATATTTCTGGAAAGTCTGTTGGAATGCTTACTATATTTGACTACTTTAGGCAAAAAAAGTACTTACCAGGCGGTGGGGGGAGGCTAGGATGTTGTCACTGTACTCACTTCCTACAGAGTATAACATCTAAAATAAACACTGTTAGTCATTACACCTTCTGTTTTTCTCTCTTGAAAAAGCATTTACCAAGCAGGGCAAGTTCTTTCAGAGACAGGTCACATAAGATTGTTTTGATGATATTCACTGTGTGTCAGTGTTAATAAGCCATGTGAGAGATTGGACAGCTGCTTAGTGTGTGGTATGACACATAAACCAGTGTTTCTCTCTTGCAACAGCAAAATGGAAAAAAGGTGAAGTGATAACATTGTTTCCTATTGCCCCCAGCCAGAATGGCATAGGGAACTGCATATACTTTTAAGCTTGTCTGGTAATTGTTTAGAAATGATCTTGTTCAGCATGATAACATTTCATTACATTAGCAGTAGTCATTGTGAATATTTGAATAGAAAATACTTCCACATTGTATTTCTTCCACAAGCTTTATTTTTCTTCTGAACTGTCAATATTCTCTCAATATTCTACTCTGCCAATAGCAAAATGAAAATTGGAGGTTTGATACCTTTTTAACTACAATATATGTTAATCTTTTTTTGTATATTTTTTCACAATAGAACAAAACACACTTTTCTATATAGGGAAAACTTTCTAAATAGTGATACATGCACTGTATTGCCTATGACTGCAAAACACTGAAGTTTCAATAGCTACATAAGGTTCGACCTTAAAACTTGTAAATAATTTTTTTTTCTCTTTACACTGACATTTTTAGCAAAAGCTACATATTCCTTGTTGCAAATCTACACATGATAAAAATATTTTGTATATCCCTCCCCAAAAGTTACCCTGAAATCAGGGCAGAAGATACATGCTGTCTCATCTGACTAAATGCATTATACTACTTTGGGAGTAAAATTATTTTATCTTATTTACTTGTTTTGGGAAGTTGGAAGTAGGTGAAAATACTAGATTCATTTTAGGCTTCTGTTAAAAATCAGTAATTGTCTAGGCATTTTTTTTTTTTTTATCACTGAAAATTAGATGCAAGTTGATAACTGCATTTTTTATCCACCAGATTTGTGTAGTTTTCTGAAAGAGTGCATAACAGAGAACTGAATTTGAATAACTTGAATAGCTGCATATGAAAACTCTTGGAGTATAACGTCACAGTGAACATTTCTTCTCTCTGTTTCAGTAGAAATTAAAATTCTGTTATGAATGTAGTTTCCTATATTGCTTTAATGTTTTTTTGTAGTTTTTGCAGGGCTTCAGATTCTGACTTTGGGGTGAGGGGAAGGGGAGAAAAGGATGTGAAACTTGTAGTTCTGGTAAAACTTTGTAGGTCAAGGCAGAATGTTTCTGAAATATTTATTACTTTACATTAATGAAATGGGTGGTGGGAGAAATTTCGAGAAGCTTTTCTTTAAAGTAAATGAAAATATGCCTTCTCTGAAGAAATTAAATTGAAAATGAAGTGAGGGCATTTTCATTAAAAATTGCCTGACTGGAAATGAGAACAAGTTGAACCATTATGTTCAACAGTTCAAAAACTACTTGAGGAAACATTAACTTTTAAAGTCCTGTTTGAATAACCACTAAACCTTTAGTCAGAAATGAATCTACTCTTCCATGTAGAAACACTAAGGAAAACATTTATATGAAAAAATATAGTCCAATTTCTGAAAATACAGACCAATTAGTGAGATTTAATTTAGATATTTGTCACTGAGTATGCATCACGTATATGTTGGAGCTGATTTACCATTATTTCCTTGTCTTATTTGCAAAAAGAGACTCCTACTTATTGAAATATTACTGAAGAATCTAGCTTTCCCCACAAATTACACACTTTTTGCATAAATGTGCCTAATTACCTGAATTCAGTTTTGATTAGCAGTGTTAATTGATGCAGCTGTGGATGGGCTCTGTTTACCTAAATTACCATGTGCAAACAGCAATACGTCTGAAAGTGAATATGCTAAACTGAAAATACTAATTAGCTAAGACAGATTGTTATTCAAGTCACATCTCAGAGCTTCTTAATGAAAGTCTGAATGTGTCAGGGCTTTATGATATTCAGACAGAAATGTCTATATTACATATGATTTCTAAATTTAATTCATGGGAACAGATGGGATGTCGGCCGGAGTTCTTCTCTATCGCTTCCAGTATTAATGTGAATATTTTACTCTACTGGAGACATTTTTTGAGTGTGTATGAGAAAGAAGTGTGTGTGTGAGAGAGAGAGGAGGGAGGAACTCATTGTGTGCGTTGACAATGTGCCAGCCAACAACATCTAACTGGTCTATTTTTGACTGACATATTTGCAAATTATAGTCACCTACTTTCCCAGAATGAAGATAAACAAACTATTTTGCAAATTTAATAAAGCTAGCTAGTAAGTGTAATAAAACCAAATAACAAAAAAGTTAAACAGATCTCAGTAGCAGATCTTTTGCAACAACAGAGATTTTTCCTCTTGCAATGATAACAAAAATATGACCATTTTTGATATAAGAGGAGGATTTGGCTTCGTGTTTCAAATTGTTGTGGAAAGGCTTTTAATTACATTAAGCGGTGTGAAATGCAAATTATTTTCTCTGTTTTGTTTAGAACAATGCAGATTTAGCTATTCATATAATGCAATTAATCCCTCTTAATAGTTCTGTTGGATGTAAAACTGTAAATAAGTTTGAAAGTAGTATAGAAGAACATCTAGAGCATATACATTAACTTAACTGTTCTTAATATAGATCAGCAGCTGTACCGCATATGCCCAGTCTTCAATCCATTTATTCTTACTTTTGCCTCAGAGCTTAAATATTCAGAGGTCAGCTCCCATGTGAAACTCAGTAATTCCATCAGAAGCTTTCCCACAATTTCTTGTCAAAATGCAAAGCAAGGATTGTAAGTACTGTGCCTAACTATTTGTACCAAAATAATAGTTACAGTTGTAATGTTCTAATTTTCATATTTGGACAGTTCTTGCATAAATGTCCTCAAGATACCTGTAATGGTCCTAATTCAATGTAGGTAGCTATGGTTATAGTTATAAAAAGTGTCAGATCTTTCAACCTACACTGGTCAGAATCTATTTTCTTGTGTGTGTTGCAAACTCTTTTGACTCTGCTATTCCACAGTTATGGTGAATACAGTGAATAGAATTTGGCCTGGTTACTTAGTTTTGGGAACACAATACTCCTTTTTCAAAAGGTTCAATAGTTCTGTTTTTGTGTAAGTTGACATGTAGAGCTGATCATATTTTCTGCAAGTAATTATCCAAGCTCCTAAGCTTTATACCTGAATCCTTTAGTCATGCCCTCTTGTACTTCATTGATGTAGGCTTTTCAGATGGAACATATACCTAAATAAATCAGCCACAGATACCTGCATTGTTCAGCTGGCAATTAACTCAGGCTAAAGAGGAGAACAGTAGTGGTGTGTGTCAGTTTTGGACTATTATGATAAAAGAATCACTTCATTCCTATTACAGTTGCAAAATATGAGTGAATCTCTATAATGAACTGTCTCTTCAGTCCAGACATCTGACCTAGTAAAGAGCTTTTATCCATAATAAATCATATTTATCAGGAGTTCTGAGTCATAAAATGTTATACTAGACCATTTAATGACAAGTACTCCACCACCCTCAATAGAGCTTGACTTACTTATGCAAGGTGTAGCTGAAAGAGTCAATAAAAAAGAGAAGCAAAAATTTCTGGAGCAGAGAAAGGGAAAGAGACAGGCACAGAAATCCAAACTAGTTTTAAGATGAAGCTTGAAAAACACATGAAAAATTGCATGCGATGATTGCTTACAATAGTAAAACACTGGAATAAATGATTTGGACACAAGCTCTTCTGAACAGGTGATGATCTTCAGGCAGATTGATGGATGAAAGAAAGAGCAGATTAATCCATTGTTTAAAACAATCTACCAAGGCCTTTTTTCAAAGAAATTAAGGTAGCAACGTCCAAATAAAGGTCTTAAAAAACCCAGTTCTTGATGCAAAAAATCTTTTCAAACTTTGACCTTTAATCAACTATCATTTGAGAGCAGAATCAGAGAGAAAGGAGCCTGTAGTATTGGCGTTTAGCCTTCAGAATAGGAGTTCAGCTCAGAATCATAGTGGCAGCAATAGCAGATAAACAATTTGTGAGAAAATACAGAACCTAAGTGATATTTCTACCTCTCTGTAACCTTTAATTCAGTTGGCTGATCAGCTGCTACTCAGGGCATCTACATGATACAGCTGCAAATTTGTCTTAGCATTACAACGGCTTCTTGTTTCCATCCAACAAACTAAAGGTGTGTTTGGTATCTTCTGACATCCAAAAGCTGTCACCTGCTGTGTCCATACTATGCATTTTACAAGTTATGCACAAGACTGCTTAGTAAAGAGATCCAATAATGTTGGAAAGATTGTATTATCTATTTAGTTTTTACACTCTTAATTCTATAATTAATCAGTGTCTAATGAGGTGTACAGTTAGCCCTCAAATAAGAAGGACACAAAAAATCTTGCAGGAAAAAATAAAATAGTGTCATGTCTGATTTCCTATTTTGTTGTTATTTCTCAAAAAGAATCTTCAGCAATAAAAGTGAGTGGTCATCAAATTTCAATGGAAAATAGATCAAATTTGGACTATTGGAACCAAAGCGCTTTAAAGCAGAAGTCATGTGCAAGCTATGGATGTAAGCACCATAGTAAAAACATCCTAAGTATACAGGAGATTTGGTTCTGATGAAGTGTACCTTACTGAAACTGCAGACATGAACCAAGTAGGGAAAGAAAAGGAGATTCCAGCTCCTTCCTCACTCCACCACCTTTGCAGGGTTTACATCTCCACATCACGTAGTGAAATTACAGCTCTGATTAGGGGGAAGACCATCTAAGAATAGAAAGGGTTTCTATCACTCCTTGTATGTATGCTGTTTTTCAACACATTCATCTTGCTCCTTACTCAACCATTCACGTTGAATTTCACTTTGTTCTTCCACAGCAGAAAGGCTGACCTGTTGCTAATGCAGAAAGTCTCTCTTCATCTCCTCCTTAAATGTTTATGGTCTTTTCTTTTGCCTCATGCAGTCTACATTATTGTAATTCTTGCCATATAGAGTGAACTTGGAAGGAAGGATGCACTGTGTTTTCCTGGTTACTGCTCTGAGATGAGATATTCATCCCCTCTGTTCTGATATTTCCACTGGATTCAGGGTTTCTGCTGTTGTGAACTCAGTGCAAAGCTTCTGGTCTTCAGAGGAATTAATGTGTTAGCGTTGGCTCTGTTGGCTACCTCTCTGACTTGCCAAGGTACTTCTTAAAACAAGGAGCATGCTATTGCTGTATCGAGAAATCTCTTTATAGACTGCAAGTCAAAAAGTGTCTTCTGTTTTTATAAATAATATTTTGCATTTTTCATATCTATGCTAATTTAAGATGTTGGATTGTCAAGATCTGGTCTGCTTGTTTTCTGATGTAGTCTTTTTGTTGTAAGTTTACAGGAGCACCTTACAGTTCACTTACAAGAAATCACTTGCATTACTGTTACTCACTTGCACTTTTTTTGCACAATTTGTTGTTGCTAAACTAAGTGAATATGTTTATTGTCCAATCAACGTGTGCGATTTAAATCAACTACATGCTTTCTATTTTTGAAGTTACTTGTATAACATTATGCAATTAACACTCCTTAAAAATAAGACGAGTATGTATATGTTCTTTCTCTTTATATTCACATTCCAGCTCCAAGTATCCATTGTTGTGGAGGGTCCCTGATTAAAAACTCATCCTCAGGACCCAGTCAGAAGTGAAGTCCTCTAGTCTCTTCCAGGCTCGGTGTGTCCCCCTTCTTCAGGTTCCTTTTCTCTTATAGTCCAGTTGCTATTTTTACTTTCACTCTGACTTCTGTTTCTGTACTGTGACTATATCTTATCTTATAATTTACCCTGATCCTCGTTTCTTCTCTGTCCCTTTCTCATGCTTGGTAAGCAATTTGGCTGATTTTGATTTCTCCCGTTGATCATATTTCCATTTTACTTTAAGTTCTTTAGGCTGGCCATGAGTTTTTGTCTGGTCTTGCTTTATTTCAGTTATGCACCTGAAAAAAAAGATCTTTTACCTTTGAAAGGCAAAACCAAAGTGTGTTAATCTAGTGGGCTACTGTAAATATCTAGAAGTGCTATCTTCAATGGTGAATAATTTTTTCTAGGAGTCTTGTGTCAGCATGGATTTCAAAAAGACTTGCAAACTCCTACTTAATCAGCTATTTCTGTCTAATGCTTTTAATCACACTCACTTTGTATGTGAACTTTTCCAAATGCTTTTCTGTGATAGACACTGTCATCTCTCTTCTGCTCAGATTCAGCTTCAGTCTACTGTTTTTCATCCTTTAATTTATTCATGTCTAAATTACAAGCCACCAATATATATGTCAAAAAGGCAAGTGCAGTAACTGTGTTATCTGCAAACTTCCATCACATCAAGACTGGGAACAAAAATTTATTCTTTCTCTCATCAGTGGTATTTGATAAATTTACTTTTAAATTAAATTTCCTAAAATTTTCTCTGTTTTTTAATACAGATTACATCATTCCTGTTACATTTCTATACATGAATTACAATACAATCTACTTTTAATCTAAAATTGCTTTCAACTATATAAAACTATGTAAGATAGTAAGAGAAATAAAAATAGAGTCAGTACAGTCTTCTCTGTCAGATTAGAGATACTTTGGTTTCTGTGTGGCTGTCCGTGTATGTGCAGGAAGAATGATCAGAAAGGGCTATGTAAATAAATTTCTTTCTCAGTTAACTCTATTAGCTCCTTTGTCAAATCACATTAAATTGAAAGTTCTTGTTGTCCTTTAGTCCTTGCAGAGCTCCACTCTAGCTACATCCCTTCCAATAGTCCATCATTTATTACTGCGTTTCCTCCACCTACATTGGCCATTGATGATTAAATTAATGTTGCTGCAACCCTCTCTTCTGGCAAATAGTGTGTATGTGTGTTTGTAGGAGTGTTCATGTGTGTGAACCTATGATATAAATACTTCAGGCCAGTTCCTATTTCAGACAGAACTATCATGAAATGAATAAAGCCTCAACATAAGACAGTAAGTTTTCTTATGTTAGAATGTCTATTAATTAATTATTTCAGGGGTCAATTGTCAGCTGTGCAAACTGAGAAGTAGAGTAAGTGGTATGCATATTTGAACTTGGTATGATTCTTTCCAAAGTGTGTATATGTGAGCTGATTGGTGCCTCTGTGGTAGTTATGAACCAATCTGTATGTGGCATTTTTATGTTGCCATCAATGTAGGGCATTTCATTTGGGTGAATATCTACTATAAGACACATGATTTTTAAATAATGTCTTTTCCAAGCCTACAAACTCTCAGAAGGAAAAATGCATGACCAGATCAAAATATGCGTAGGTGCATTTAAACTAGTGAAAAGACCCGTCTGAAAAGTTGTTTTACATAGTATAGTGAGTGTGTCTTTATGATATACTCATGTGTATGCATGTACAAATGCATAGCCCATCAAAATGACTGCAAAGATCACACTGGAAATTTATAAAAACCCTTACCTTCTTTCTCTTCTTTTTCTTGGCAATTCCGATTTTGGGTGACCATCGTTCCAAAAACTGGAGCATTTTCCAACAATTACCAATGTCTTTTTGCAAATATCCTGCAAAAGAGCTCTTTTCCTCTTAGATGCAAATTTTCTGTATGCTTATTAGTCTCCAGAGTAGTATCAGACCATGTTTAAATCAGAGACTATTTTTACATTAATTTTCTCTCTGGGTATGAGAATGGAAATTGTACTTTTGGGAAGAAGGAAGAAGGCTCATCGAAATTCCCAGTGGAACAAAATATTTCCTTCCAAGCACATGAGCTCTCAGATGTGTAAAATAAAATATTGGTATTATCATTACCTAGGATTTTTTCAGTTAGACTGTATAAGTTTAAAATGTTTTTGCTGTGATTGTCCTATTCCTTTTGGACCTATGCAACTTGAGTCTGCCTTCAACAATGTCATTGTGTTGTAAAATGTTACACACAATCTTAATTCTTTCCCCATTCCCTCATTATAGTACAAACTTTGATTCCTTAATTGTACACTGTATTTCTCTGTAAGGTCTCTTTCATCTCTTTTAAAAAAGTGTGTGTCCATGCATGTGTGGAGGAGGGATAAAAGGAAGTTTTTAGGCAAGTCACTTTATTTCTCTGTCATTTCCAACTTCTGTTGCATCTGGATTGGCTGCAAGGCCTCTGAAAGAGCAAAGTGAAGAATATGGTGGGTTCCAGTCTGTGTTGCAATGTGGTGCGCTGAGCTGTGGGCTCCAGGCACTACCTTGATACAACTGGTGAAAAATAATAATGCATTCATACAAGTAGTATGTCATGGAGGAGAGGCGTAACTATCAACAGTACCACTTATCACTTACAGTGTATTTGTTATTGGCAAACAAGCACAACAGTTGTTGGTACTGTTGTGCTTGTTTGCCAACAACAAATATACTGTAAGTGAACAAATAATGAAATGTCACAAAACTGTCACAGACAGCTAAAATGTAATCAAAACACCATAGATTTTAACTTAATGGAAGGCTTTTCAGGGCAACAGTCATATCCACTCTTGCTTGTGCAGTACAAAGTACAGTAACTCCTTGGTCCCGACCATTCACAGTGGGCCTTATTTGTAATATAAATATTACATATTTATAGATGCATAAATATTTATATACACATATTACATAATTGAAAGGTTGGTTTCACCTGACAAAAAAGATAACCCAACAAAAAGAAAGTGTGTATTACTGCTGTCTAGCTTTGATGTAGCTGGAGAGGGGTCAGTGCTCTGTCAGCTCAGAAAGCCAAAAGCAGTTCACCAAATCTGTGTTAAAGAAATGGTCAAACACCTAAATTAACAGTAGACATTAAAGAAAGCCCGGCCTTAAAAAGATGTTGTCTTACCATGGCTACTAGATTTAAATGATTTTAGAGTTAAATTTTTGGAGTAGAATCCACAGAGGGTGAATTTCACTCAGAGTAAAGTCTGAGGCCTAAAAAAGATACATATCTTTTAGCAATACAAAATCTGAAAAAGAAACTGTGGTGTCCGTGTTGCTTTATATGAACTTTATTTTGCTTGGTGAGATGACGAACAGCATGTGGAGAACCTTGGCTGCATTTCCATTATACTTCTGTAGGCCAGCCAAGCAGTTTACTCACCCATATGTTCTGATTTCCAAAATCAGTTCTAATAACAAAAAAAAAAATGTACAAAAATTGAGATTCAATGTTGTTAAATAATTATTTATAGTGCATGAAACTTGAAGAGGATTCAACAATACACTGAAGAAAGATTCTTTCTGGCTGTTGATTTGAGTATTACTCTTTAAAAATAAGTGAAAGGCTTAAAGTTCAAAGTGAAATGCCCAAATCACTAAGGACTGTGTTTCAGAGAATGCTTTTAAAGCTACCACTGATTGGAAAGATATATTTATTTTCATCTTGGAGAGACAGAAGAATTCATGTGTTAGCAACTGTTGATGATGCAAATATTCAGGTTTGCATTCTCCATGTGATCAACCAACACTGAATTGCTAGTTGAAATGCTGAAAGAAAAAATTGGTTATAAATTCTACCTGTACCTGTATATATTTTTAGAGATCCCATCATTAGTGCTTTAGTAACAAGAAAACATTTTCTCTTTCTTTCTTCTCACTAAACATGCATAAAATGTTACCTGTTTCTGTTGCAGTACATACAGTATTTTAATTGCATTTCATTGTTCTGAAACCTAATTTGTTGGAAGTTAATTTTAATGGTATTAGAGCTGGGAGCTGAATCAGTGTTCATGAGAGAATTTGGCGAGATGGACCTTTATGTATAGCAAATCCACAAATTGGGGATTTTTTCTTTATGCCTTCAAGAAGCTCTAATTTATTTTAAGAATGGGTTGGTATTCAAGACATAAACATTACGTCTAATAGTTGTACTACAGCCTTTTTTGACAGTGCTTTAATTCTTCCATATAGCAAAAAATGACAGCTTCAAATTATGCACATCACAGAGTGGCTTTTAAGACAGAGCAAATGGTTAGTAAATGTTTAACTGACATAGAATCATAGAGTCGTTTAGTTTGGAAAAGACTTTTAAGATCATTGATATTCAGGCATATTCTGAAGAATGCAAAATGGGGTTAGCTGCCCCACTATGATGTAAGAAGCTGGAATATTTTCTGTACTTTGAGAACCTTTCTATACTGAACTTAAAAAAAAAATCATCTGTCTTTTCCACTAGCTAGTCTATTCATAAAGGAGAAGACCTGTTGGAGTACTTGAAGGTAATAAAGCTGGTAGCTACCAGCTCACTCTGCTTAGTGGAGTTAATCTTAGTAATGATGTTCATATCCATCTTTCAAGCCTTTCCTCCTTATCTGTAAAATAGTTACATAATTCTTTTGTGTACGCTGTATAGGTGAACAACATGACCTACTGCAAGTTGAAGTTGTTGTTGGAGCTCATTTAAAACTAGGACTGTGTCTGGGACACGCTCTATAGTCAGTTTTTTGTTGTTGGTTGTATTTTTCTTTTAAGAAGAGGGGTGCAGGGGTACATGCTCCCAATAAAAAAAAAAACACAATTTACTGTGTGGTTTCCCATTTTTTGATTTGCTACAATTAAAATCACATGATGAACAGGTTTCAGTAATCCAATGTTCACAAGACAAAGGCAGCTACAATTTCTGTCATTGTTGGAACACACGAATGCGAGGTCTTTATTTCCAAATTTAATATTTATAAAAGTTGCAGTCTCCTGGTCACAAACAGAAGGACAAAAATAGCAAAACCCCACCAGATCACTGCTGTGGTGCAATCCTATTACACCAACTGGCATTCAGCTTGGGTCACAACCCTATAGATTTAAAGGCTGGGAAAAAGTGTGATTTCTGCACCTAACCAAACAACTCATGGTTAAACTGTGAGAATATTGTTTAAAAATAGACCTTGATTAGAAGTAACTGCAAATTTCTCACCTTTCTGAGCAATCTGTTTCAGTGGTTAACTAACCTTATTGTTACAGTGTGAAGTAGCAATAATTTGAATTTTGTGTAATTTTACCACCAGCATGGCAAATAAAAGCCACAGATGGGAGGCAAACAGTCTTATAAAAAGGGGGAGAGTGTTGTCACCAATGTGTGAGGGTTAGATAGGATCAGCTTGGCTCTCTCTGGATAGAGCATCATGAGCTGGTTGTCTTATCAATGTCCCGGTTTCTCACACATGTTTGTTGGCTCAGATAGAGTGAGAAGGATGTCATACTGAAAATCTTAAAGGCAGTCTTTCCATTCTTTAAGTGGTCTTTAAATCCTGGCTGATTTGACAGAGGGGACAGTATGCAAGATCATGCAGCATCACTTCCAAGAAGCTAGATAAAATGTCCCATGCCACTGTTAAGAAATGTTCAACAAGAGAAGAAAACCACCAAAAGGCAGAATCTCTTTTCCCATTGGAACTAGAGCTGTTGAATCTAAAGCCAAGCCAGTGTGTCCTTACCGGTGTTACTCAGACCCTTCAGACAGTGGATTCTACTAGCAGTGCAATAGAAGTGTTGTCACTCTTGCTATCCTTCCCTTCTACATCTGGTACGATGAATCAGGATTTAAGTTACTTGCCTATTAACACGTGCTGCTCTTGGAGAGACGGAAAAAAAAGAAAAGCAACAAAAGAAGTGAGGGTCCTGCAAAGATGGAATGAGGTGGCATCACATTACTGTGTTGTAAATGGCACCAAAATATGTTGGAGGAATATAATTTGGAAAAATGAGTGTGACATTAAATGTTTGTGTCTTGAACACTCCCTGTTTTCATGATGAATAAGGGTTTTTTCATAGTAAAAATATTCACAGGATTCCTAAGTTCATCTCTGAGCTTAGATCAGGAGGATGACAGAACTTAATTTCTCTATCACTCCTGTTGGAAAAAAGTTAGAGGAATAAAAATCACACTGTTGTCATGTCACCACAGAAACCGGAGGGTTCCTTTGTAGTTAAATATCTGCAATCTTAAAAAAAATAAATTCATATTCAGCATCATCCCGAAGCTGACAGTGGGAGTCTGATTAAAAAAAAAGAGTAGTAGAGTCTAAATCAATTGTTATAAATCAAGTATGTGATTATTTCTCCCCAGCCCCCTTTCTGTATATGCAGATGCACATCTTTTGAAAGCTTCCTAAATTGTTGAAGAAAGTGTTATGTTTAAATGATCCATGTATCTTTTCTGTTGAGGAACAGTTCCATTTCTATTGAAAGTATCAGCTGCCATTAGCGGAACAATTCCCCATGCTTTTTGTTCCTCACTACAGATAAGCCTTTCTGATTTCCTTTCAGAGCTATAAAGTTCTGGAGGAGTGAATATACATGCAACTCTTCTGCTGCAATTTCTTGTTACTCTCAGAATGTACGGGACCTGAAGGGAAGGAACATGACCATATGGAAATGGCTTTCTTATCCAAGTGGAAACAGTTTTAGTCAGCTTTCAGACAGGCTTCATAAACAATACAGTAGAACTCACAGAGCTGGACTTTAATGGCCATTAAAATTGCTTCTGCAGTGCATTCAGAGCCAGGATACAGTGAATACCAATGTTTGTATTATGAATGGAAGACAAATGTCTTCTGAGCAAAAGAAAATCTAATGTTAATTAAACTTTTCCAGGGGTTGGGGTGGATAATTCCGCTTTTGTGTTGTTAAATCTCCTTTGATTTTAATTGCATGACAAAAAAATTGACTGTAAGTGTAATGTTAGCAAATGTTCATATTTGATTACAAGCATCTGTGTATGCTAAGCCAAAGAATTAAATGCTTTTAATTGTAGTATGTTTGGGGTTTTGCTTTTTGTGGGTTGTTTTTTTTTGTTTTTTTTTTTTTTTTGTTTGTTTGTTTGTTTGTTTGTTGTTTTTGTTTTTTTTTTTTTTTTTTTTTCTTTCCAGGACAGCCACACTGATAACAAAGCTTGTACTGTCAGTATGTTGAAGTTCATTCTCATAATCTGTTCAGTGAGAACTGCTATCCTTTAAGTGAAAAGAAAAATCAACTGACCATACCTAAAATTGTCTAGTAAATCCTATTACACATACTGAATTTCAGTTATATATTTCAGATTCACATGGAATTCAATGAACGCTCAGATCAAATATGGAAAAATTGTAGTAGGTTTCCAGTGATATGCACAGGGTTTTATTCCCCTTTTGTGGCTGACTTAAAGAAACAAGGCACATTCTTCTCAGAGATGGCAAAGAATAAACTGAAATGATTAACATTAAAACATACCTAATATTGTGATATCTTTCGGACTGGAAACAAAGGTAGAATATGACTTATCCATCTGTCTTGCCTCCCTGTGCATCTGTCTGTCTCTCTAGAGCAAGTCAATAAAAATTATTAGGCCTGGCATCTCACAAACGTACACCCTTAAACCATGAAGCAATAATACGGTGAAGGAAATTTTTTTCTGACCTTTTCAAATTGCATCCAACTGTCTAGGGAATTTCTCAGTGACTAGAGGTAATAAGGTTCAATCCGTTTTGCTGGTTGGCTTCAAATTTAGCTCCTCAGAAGCCCTAACTTATCTATTCTTTTTATCTTGGTCTTGGCATCTATTCAGTACAGTAATCCATGCATCTAATATTTTTTTTTTTTCTCTCCTCTCAGGTTTAGCTGGTGGATCACATTGTGAAATCTGCAGCCATGAAAGGCCCTCCATTTACTGCACCCTTCAAAACGAAATATTAGCATGGGAGGCTAAGCTGGTATGTTGCCTTTGAGAGGCTCTTGTTGAATTTAATTAGCTTTCAGATTTCATCTCCATCTCCCATCTCAGCTTTCACTATTGTATGTGATTTAGGCTTCACTGAGTTTCATTATTTAAAACTTTCCCAACTTGGCCATGCCACTTTAGAATACCGAAGGGGAAGTAAAGTTTAAAGTTCATTGTCTTAAATTGATTTCTGTTTAGTTTTTATGATGTGAGCTTGGATACAATAGAGACACAGCCTCACAGTAAGTTAGTGAATCATTCAAGTGAGAAAGGCAAACAAGCGCTTGTGCATGATTTGTTTCTCATTGTACTCAATGAAGTAAAACTAGAAACAGGTAAAGAACATTTTTAGCAAAATATTTACTAGTGTATTTTGATGTCAAATATTTTTATATGTAGGAGAAAATACTTCCTTCTCAACTCATTTGGATATCTGTTTTCATTTTTGTGACTTACACAGGGTATTATGGAGCAGTGACTTCATGTTCTCTTTCACAAGTAACTCCAGGACAGCACAAGGAGAGCTATCAATAAGAAATGGTGAGCTCTTGGCTGTTAACTTACTCTCCATAGGGTTAGGACCTAGGGACCTAGAGGTTTGTTTCATTTCAGGCAGAGGAAAGTCATAAATATCGGCCTTTGCTGCTGTTGCTTCCCCAGAGTATTAAGTCTGTGTTTAGTAATATCTGATATGCTATTGAATGACCTGCAGAATATTGAAAGTACATGCATGTCAAAAAGCACTTGTAAAACAGTTGCTTTTAATCATGCAAGAAATATATTGGAAGACATATGCAGCTAACTTACATATAGTTACAAGGGAAAGCAGTGGTTACAAAGAGGGTAGGTAAAGATATGTGATGTTTGGGGTTTTTTTTTCTTTTTTTCTGAGTTCATCTTCATTTTGATTCTGCCTTCTGAAGTGTAGGGAAACATGGTCAAATGGTTAAAGTATAGAACTGGGAGTTTATAGATCTTGTCCCTGTCTGTAAATGGGCCTCTAGTAGAGCTGTAATATTTGTCAAGTCACTTAATCATTTAGCACCATAACCTTGGATTCTGTAAAAAGCTGTCAGTTAGTACTCAGCAGAGGATGAGCACAGTGTGCAATCTGACTTTAATTGTCTTTAATTGATTCAGATAAAATAAAATAGGTTAATTTTTAATTAAAATATATTGTGCTCCATTGATATTAGAAATGTTAAAAGTGGAATACTCAAGAATCTGAAGGCTAGTCATATGCCTGGAAGTTGGCCACAAAATTATTGAGAATATCTTCAATTCTGAAATTATTTTAGGGAAAACAGTACCCCACACTGTCAAGCCTTCTCACATTCACACTTCTTTCTTTAGTGTCCTTGCTGTCGCACTGCAAAACCAAGTGTTCCTAAATGGGCAGATGCAGATATATTTTTAAGCAAGCAGGAATAAGCATTTCATAATTCATTTATTTTAGTACAAAAAGATAACATACCTAAATTGGCAGTATGCTAGATAGTGCCCTTGTTTCAGAGATACAGGGACATATTTTGAGTGTACACAAACACACAGCTTGGTACTAAAATAAAGTGTAGTCAGTTAAGTGGATATTTGTGTGGATGTGTTCATTTATTCTCACATCTTGGAAGCTCCACTGATATATGTAGAGTTACGTCTTAGTAGAACAGTGTTGCTGTTCTTAATTCTACATGAATTAGGGTTTTCCTGGCTCTCTAACATCCAGGTTGGCCCCTAGATATGGAGACCAGCAACCCAAAAGGGTCCATATCTTGCCAAGTGTATCAGAGGACTGAGAAATGCCTTATGGAAGTAGCAAGTTTTAGCATCTCAAAGCAATGAAGCTGTTGTTGGCTGTAGATATATATCTTCTTAAAGTGCTTGAAAGGTGTGTAATAAATCCCCCGTCATAGTATTTCAGGCAGAAATACATAGGGATGGAATGATTTTGAATGCAAGCAGGTTATTACGATGGTGACAGTGTGAGTTTTCTTTCACTGAGCAAGTTCCTGTTTCCAGGGTTCTTTCTAATTTGTAATCCTGAATGCTGGACAGAAGCAGTTCTGTCGACAGTTCTTTCTACCATACTGATGGTTTTCAACTCCTAAGTATTGAAAGTGAATTTGAACTAATAAGGAGAAAGGATTTTTCTTATTTATTTATTTAAATTCAGTTCATTACAGTAGATGTTGCATAAAAGGAACTATATAGTGATACCTAAATGTTTACATTTCATTTATTGGAGTGGTTGTGTACCAGTAGTTACAAGCTATGGACAACAATTGAGCTAAATGTGTTACTGTCTACTTGGAATATAGTTAAATATCTTTTCCTTTGTCAAAGCCAAGCGTTCTGGATCACTGAAAGTCCTTAAACCTCAGAACTATATTATAGTTTTTGATATTACTGGGGAATAACAAACTCTTCTTTGCAAACTAAGCCATTCTTGAAAGTAGCTGATTAAAGAAAATAAAAATAAACACAACTATTTTCAAATAAAACATACTGCATTATGTCTTATAGTGGGAAAAGTAACAAAAGAAGTCCTGATGCTTGTCTGGTTTAATGTCTTTGTAGCTTTGCCTTCTATTCTGTCATTCCTGATTTTTATAAATGGAAAGTCCAGCAATAGGAAAACAAAATGGGTGCCAGGGTGTATATGAAAAATGATGTTTCAGCTTTGCTCTTTTTCCTCAGTTCTTAGAAAATATCCAGTTTAACAAATCTTTATGAGAATAAAATTCTATAGATTGACTCAAAGTAGCTCCCATCCATGCATCGATTGTGTTAAAATATGAGATTGCATTGTGCACATCAAAGGGATTGTGTGAATGTTATTGATACACTATTCTGTATTGTTCTGTCATTTATATTTTCATCATTAGTCTATAAAGTCTTAATAATTAGATCTAATTCTGCAGAAAAAAAAATGTTAATTTATTGAACTGGCTGAAGAAAAAAAAAAAAAGCTGATCAATCTGGCATTGTAAGTTAATAGTATAGAGCAAAGTGTAGTCATAATTAGTTGAGAAAAGGACTTTCCTTGTTCATTCCAGTTTATAATAAAAAGTCCCTCACCAAAGTGACTTAGAAAATAATGCATTCAGACTGAGCAGAATTACCGCCTAGCAGATTCTATTTATCTGTAGCTTAAAAAGCAGCTGCGTTTTTGTAAAAAGCAATGAATGTGGCAGTCCTACTTAAAGGTAGAAGAAAAAGAACACCCCTTGTTTTGTAATAAGGGGATTTTCAATTTAAAAGAGAGAGAGCGAGCCTGTTGTGTGAAGTATGGTTATTACATTCACTGTATTCTATCTCACCCACCAGGAGGCTAATAACGAAGGAGTCAGTGAAGGAGACCAATGCCATGAGGGTTATCTTGCAGCCCCAGATGCTGGATAAGTTGAAGGAGGCAGAATCGCTTTTGGATGACATTCAGGAAGGCCTTGAATGATTATTTGGCGAAGAAAAGACTATTCTTTCCAAGGTAAACAGTCCATTTCATCTGTCTGCTGTTGGTGTTGGTGTAAAATATGTTTATATAAATACCTCTAAAGTTCATTTTTTATCTTTTTTTGGGTTTTTTCTCTTGATGCAGCAGTGATCTCTCAGGAACCCTTTTTGAGACAAAGGATCCACTCCACATCCAACCACACCTAAGGAAATGCTTTGAAGGAATTGCCAAGCTCACTTTTAATCATGAGAAAGAAATTACCCACATGGAGTCAGCAGAAAATGAAAAAGTAGAGCTCGTGCTGCGAATAATTCCAGCAAGTGCCAAGGGGCTAGTTGAGAAATGGCTTCATGAGGTGAATATCTTTAGCTCTTACTTAGGGTTTAGTTACTGTATAATCATTTTCTCTTTTAGGAGCAATGAATATCATAAGCATATTTCCTAACTAAATGGCTCTCTGAATATTTGTCAAGATGTTGACAGATTTCAGCCTTATTGTTGTTATTTATTGCAACTAATTTAACATCTGCAAACGTGCAGAAATTAATTCTAATAAAAAGCTCTCAGAGTCAGGCTGTCAGCAGAAGTGAGTCTGTGTCTGAAACCATATATGTGAATATATGTTTGAGTGTACATGTATGTGTTTTTGTGCTTTCATGGTGTAATGTCTGTAGTTCAGGAGAATAACATTTAAAAAATAACCAGAGAAATGTAAGATTTTGAATGCTTCCCACCTGGCAGAAAATGTGTCCTATTGTGTTGGAGGGATTTAGTTTCCAATCATTTTAACAAAAGGGAAGAGAAATTATGTCACAGATAACACCCTAACCTTTCCCCTTTGGGCCTCTCATCCAAATTCATTGGTTTCTGTACAAAATTAGTTTGGTGACCTTTTTTTGTTTGCTTTATTTAACCTTCCTCCGCCAGTGCACAGGAATGGGCCCTTCCCTTCTTTTTTATTTCTGAGCCAAAAACCTATTTTCCTTCCCACGTGCTTCCCTTTCTCCTGGGGCAGAATCGGTCCCAGGAATGCTGCTTCCCCTTAATCCACTGTTGTGGGCGCTGGTCTTGTCCTTAGTGGCTTGTCCCCTGGGCACAGTAAGCAGCAGGGACCAGCACTCAGCTCCAGTGGGAGAGGGAAGGGGGGAGCTGGGGGACCACTATTTTTATGCCCAGTGGAGGCTGGGGGGAATCCCTGGGCAACAAAACCTGGAGCAGGTGGTGGGTCAAAGGGGTTTGCCCCCGATATGTATCATGTTTCTGCTGGCTGGGTGAGCAAAGCCAAGCTGCTCAAGTCCTCCTGTGAATCCTTGTTTCCCACCTAAGAGAGCCACGCAGCAGCAACATGCCAGCTTCAGACTGAGCCCCTTTTAGCAGTGACTGCACTCAGTTTAAATGATTCATCTGCAGCATCATTCAAGGTAGGGAAGGGAGGATAACAGGGCAGGATTTAGGCAAGCCCAAACACTCCCTGCTTGCTCTCCATCTCAAGTGACTAGCTTGTTTTTTGGGGTTTTGGACTAGTTTCCAGCAAAGTTATATTCATAGCCAAAAAAGAAAAAAAAAAAAAAAGTACACTGCAGTGGGTAAGTGGCAGTCCTGTGGAGCAGAGGAAAAGCTCAAATTCTCAGTACACCAAGCCTCCAATATACTTTTTAGTTTTCATCTTCTTCCACAAATGAAACATGGTTGGGGAAGATGAGCAGCTGTGTTTATATTAATATATCTCATTTAACCCTCACCTAAAAACAAATTGGAAGGTTTGGGAGTGCATTAATCTGGACCCGATTAGTGTCTCTTTCTCCCTCAAAAGTGCAACCTGAGACTAATGAATATAAACTAGAGTTTCATATGCAGTCTTTAAATCATTTGCATGTTTTATGCATGATAATTGAATTTATTTATGCACTTCCTTTCATTTAATGATTTCTTGCTCTTTTCTATGCTATCAACATTATATTATGCAAGAAATAGGATTTGGTAGGCAAGAAAGGATAGCAGTATATAAATCAAACCTGAGTTAATTTTTAGCTCTAGTGTCAAGAGTAGGTCAGACATAATATTGGTACCATGCCAGTGGGGTTACATGGCTGGGAAAATGTAAAATACTTTTGGTAAAGCAGAGACTTTTAGCTTAACAAGACATTTCTGATACAGTTTAGTTTGCTTGCAAGTATACAAGAAAAATTATTTTCAAATGGTAGTTAAATTATTGTATTGACTTTTCAATGACCCTAGAGACTTGTGGCCAATTAGTAGTAATAAGAAGATGAATAGTAATAACATTAATAAATAACTGTTTTCAGACCAGGACCTCAGTATTATAGTCTGGTTTAGAAAATAAGGGTATATTATAATTTGTCTCATTTGGTCTTTCATCAGGAGAAACATGGACTTTGGAGCTATAGTAAATTCATCGTAGCCAAGAAGGTAGAAGTCCTAGGGATGAGTGAGTCATATTAGCTAGCAGCTCTGTGGTAGTAGCTGTTTCAGTGCCATAAGCAGGGAATTTTGCTTTGTTTCTCCAATTAAGGTCAGATGACTTAAAGATGTCTTAGTGATGGAGTCTGAATTTCTTATAACGCATGCCAGGAAGCTACTAGGGAAAATAGTTCTAAAAAGATGCTGGTAGTGGTGCTTTCATAGCTTTAATCTATACCAGTTTCTTTTGTGTCTCTTGTCTTTCCTTATGTGTTGAAAGATGTATGTGGAAGTGATATTTTTCTGTGGTGTCCTGTCTTTTATCAGTGAATTAAATGGTTGTGTCTTGTGATTGTTTCTTGATTCTCGTAGGTAGGAATGTGTTTAAAGGCTAAAGCTCTGTTAATTTGTGATGTAACTATTTCAGTGTCTTTCTTGTCATTGAAATGTAGTTTAAAATGTTCAGTAATGTAGCATGAAATCATTGGTTAGTTTTGGAATGGTGGTGAAATCATGTGAAGAAAATAAGTATTGCATCTGATCAAGATAAATTCACTCTAGTGTTTTATGGCTTTTTATTCCTATGTGATAGTAATAAAGTCTCATGTAGGGATGGAAGCCATGAAATACATTGTGAAAAATCATCAACTCAGATGGGGCCATCAGGATAGCATGCTGTAGTTGTAGAGTTATTGAGAATGATTGGAAGATGATTTAGTATGTCACCACGTTGACTACCATGTTTTTGCATTTTTTTTCTTCATCCTTCACCCACATGGTTTGATGAGAGGAAATCAGTTTGTAATGAGCCAATCCATCTTCACATCAGTGTTCAGTGTTTAAATTGTTCATACATCTTTCATTTTCTGCCAAAGATAACACTGTATATGAAACGCTAAGCTAAGAAATTAATATAGCTAATGAACACATGCCAAAATGAATACAAAGAAAAGTCAATTAATTTCTAAATGCTTGAAAATTAAGAAGGAATCAAAGCAAGGTCTGCCCTGTTAGCAAGTGGTCCAGGTTCTTTATTTCCATGTTTGAGAGCAAATCTGAGAGATGGTCTGGGGATTAAAAAAGAAATCTTTTCCCCACTTACGTCTTTCTGAAATTGCATGATCTTTTATCTCTCTGGAACTGAGATAGAGGCTGACAGTGCTGGGGGCAGAAAACAATTTCTGACAATTTCCTTACAGTGCTGCCATTCTGCATACTGCTTTACTGTTCTGTCTGCTTCACTTTTGGGTACCAATTTTCTTTGGGAATATTTTGGGGAATGTTATTTATTCAGATGCAGTTATTTACGGTTTTCCTTCTGTATTCTCTCTCTGAAGCATATGTTAATAAAGCATTATTGATTTTTTGGTACTTTGACTCCTTTATTAATTCTCTCAGGTGTGAATTTTTTATCTGCTAAAAAGTACTTTGTCATTATTATAACTAAGGACATCTTCTGGTGAAAAGCTCCAGCAACAATTAGGCAGGATGTATATTTCCTGTTTTATTATACATTTAAATTTCTGTTTTAAATCAAATAGCACAGAGAGAATTTCACCTTGATTAAATTCATAGATGTCATGTAGCAATTATTTCAGTCTTAATTGGGCTTACAAAGATGGTAGATACTCATTTGCTCCAATGCTGCCATGTGAAGAAAAATTTATAAAAACCTGTAAAACAAGTTACCTTCAGACTCCTATTAAAAGGCAAAGTATTTTCTTCCTTATGTTTTAGCGAAATTTCTTCCAAGAGTATCCAGTATGTACTGCCAAGAGAATAAACTGGGCTTTTTTTTCAACTTTGTATTTGGCTAAGATAAAAATTGTCTTCATCATTTGCCCCAAAATGTTTTCAATATATACTTTATTGATTACTTTTCAGACACCTGGGACAAAATTCTTAAGTAGTTTCATGTGGGCTTCTGTATTCATTTTCTCTATTTCTCCCACTTTAATGATTAATAGCAGCTAAATTATATTGTTGTCACTCCTAAATAACACTCAATTCATCTTTACTGCAGCCTATACTTTGAAAAGGAGTCTACCGTGCCACCTGTAGAGTATATTTTCAGTACTGTATTTTGTCTCCAAATTACTTTCACAGTCAAATGTTCTCCAACTTGAAGTAGTTCTTTTAAATGCCAATGGTTGAACGTGAAATCTTAAAGGAAAGTGGAGCTCCTTTCCTGTACGTCAGCACCAGTTTCGAAAGGCTCTACTGACCAAAAGCTCTACTGATCAAAAATTACATCCTCAGTTTAAGCAGTACCTACCCATTAATCTTTCTAGATTACTTCATTTGCAATGCTATTGTTTTCAATAAATTTACACAGGTGTGTTTGGAACTTGTTAAATAACTTATTAATTGTTAACATTTGAGGAGAATCCAGCTCATTCTCCTATATTCTGGTTCTGCAGTCGTCAAAGGAAGCTAACAAGTAGTGTGCATTTTAGCAGAAACTACTCTGAAAATGCAATGTACATATTTTCTGTATGCATTGATGTTGCTTTAAGCCCTCAGGTAACCTGGTATAAATAGGGTGAGGCACTCTGCTTTATTAGCACAGCATAGACTTCACTGTGCAAAAGATTGTGTCCACTTTGGCTAATAGTAAGGATTAAAGGAGGGAACTAAGAATTGAGTTTCAAAAGGCAGGTTTTGTTACTGGGGCCACTGTCGTACCTATATTTTTTTGTGGAGGTCATCTAATAGTATAAATCAGTGGGATACATTCACTCTGGGAGTAATATACATGCTTTCTGTGATCTGAAGGAGATTTGTCCAGTAAAGAAAAATTTATTCCTTACCCCAATAAATTATATCAAATGCCTACCTGACCTTTTGGTCAATGACATGGCTTACTCTGCCTATGTTTTTAGGGTGAGGGGCTGAAAATACAAAATTTGGCTCTGTCACGCTAATTCAGGCACACTGCTTTGTGTCCACTGAGAGCAAACCTGTTTCCTTGGAGCACAAGCAGGACCAGTTCATGTCTGCCAAACAAGGCCTGTCAGCATGCTTGTAGGAGCTTTCATCTTGCCCACTTTGTTTGTCCCATTTGCCTAATGAAATATAGGATAAGAGTAGAAGTTTAAGCATGGCTTTTGGAGCCTAAATCTGGTTTTCCAAATAGCAGTCGCAAAGTGGTGTACTGAAATATATGGAGAGAAATGCCAGGAAAGTTACAATCCTCTGAAATAGCACTGGAGATAAATGCATCCCTGTAAACTAGGAACTGGAATGGCCAGTGCTGTTGTGCTTTGATACCTTTCTTCATGGTGTGTCTGCTGATGTAACTCCACTGACTTAACATCATAAGCAGCTCCATCTACCATGAGTGTTTAACCCAAGAGTTAGTGAGCAATGACCTGTCCTGGAGTGGGCATACCTTAAACACGTTTTGGGGTTTCTGATATGGTTTTCTTTTGTTATGGGAGAAGAGAGTATCAGTTGGGGATTATTTCTTTCCTTATAGAAGTAGTTCATCCATAGAGGCTGTAGATACCTTCTTTAATTTATTCTTTCCCCCAAAAAAAATTTTTCCTACCCTAATTATTTTCATTTCCCTCTGCCTCCAGGGTGGAGTTGATCTGTTTATTTCCTTTTTTTCTGAGCAAGCAATATACTTTCTTATAATCCTGCAGCATGACATCAGAAATACCTCTTTGAATTATGCGTTACAAGAACCTGACATTCAAGTTTTAAGTGACACCTTGCCATGATGGCAAAGAGAGTATTTTTCTAGTCACTGTCAATTTGAGTAAAAACTGTGTGTGTGTGTGTTTGTTTAAAATGTAGTCACTTGTCAGGAAAAAAAGCAAGGTCTTGTCACAGAGATGAAATATTAAAGTTACTACTTTGTTTAATATTTTGTAAATGTCCATACTGTGTTCTTTATTTATTAACAGCCTCAGTCAAGAGCAAGACAGTATGCTACTTAGGCCTTCAAAATACTGTCTTAAGTAGTGTACATACCAGCTTTCAGGAGAAGCAAGCTCTTGGCAATCTCAGATCCAAGCAGAATTTCGTGAGTCTTTCTAGGACAATGGAAACAGCTTGAGTGTCACCTGTGAGAGGGTGCAAATCTCTGAAAACAAGCGTAATGTCTTTTCCAAGGCTGGGACTATAAAATCAAGGGCAGTTGTTTTCTGCTGGAGCTAGTGTTTTAAAGCAGTCTTCAAGGGTAGCATCATGGAGAATAAATTACAGCAATTCAATCTGGATGTAAGAAAGGCTTTGTTAACTGTTGGGGGGGCCATGACACTGGAGGAAGAAGAGAGGTTTGCAATAGCTGTGTAAATATAAAATTGGAAAGGCTATTTCTGGAGACTGGCACTTATCTGTTCTCCTAGAACTATCATTGTCTTGATGATGTGAGTGTCAGTTGACTGTTTATCCACAACCCTATGTTGGGTTTTGGAAAAAGAAGTATGACGTTATGAGAAAAGAAGTAGGGGTGCTATTTCAGTTTGTGGGGTTAGGAGTATAAGGGTCTATAGACAGAGAGAAAGAGAGATACATAAGTTTTTCCAATCAAATCTTTCAGTATTATTTTATTCCTAGGATTAGTTTGAAAGGTGCCTTGTCAACCTGGTGCTTCACTACCCTTTACTATATTTAATGTGTATTCTAGTTGTCTATGTTTTTCTTGATTTCTTAAAAAATATGCACAGTGTATTACTTTCCATTCCTCTCCACCACATTCTTTAATTGCAAACTATCACCCAGAACTTGACTGTCTGGCAAACATCATATGAGTTCTGATATTTCTCTCTACATTGTCAACATGGGTGGCATTTGTTTCTGGTTTTGTACTCCTCAACAGTCATTGATAAAATAAAACTAGCATTTTCTTTCCATGGAAAAGACACATATGAACAGAATTTTGCCCAGTTTTTCAGCTCAATCTGATTATTTACTGAAAGTTATTACACATCCTTACAAATTTGCCTCTCATTATGTCATTACCCATCTTTCTGGTTAGAACTCAGCGTCCTTTTTCCTAATTGTTTTCTTGGGCAGCTGAACTTTTTGAGAGGGCTGTTTCTTCCAACACTGAAATCATACGCTTTGGCTGGACCTAGGTTTTCAATAGACTTGGTCAACTGGAAATGGCTTTCTGAATGAGTTCACTTGGCTACTTTTGTGACCTCAGCAAGTAGGGAAACTCCAAGAATCATTACAGAAAAAAGTACTTACCTTGTAAACCTATTTGGGAGAAATAGGATTTTTATTGTTATTCCACTTACACTTCCTGCTCTCTAAGATAATTTTTCCCACTCCCACAAGAAAACATAATGAGGAGGTGGTCTCCTTGGTTCTTCAGCTCTGGAAGCTCTTGTGCTTCTGAACGATTTGGAAGGGTACGTGTGAGGACATTCCCTGGCCTGATAAAATCCCAGGACTAGCATGACTCAGAGTTGGTACAAATTTGGTGCCTAATCATTAGCCAAAGTTCTTGAATTTTCTGCAGAATTTTCTGTGAGTGCAACTCCTAGTCACACCAAGGAGCTCTCCACTCATGGCCCATTTCAGTACATTTCTGTAGGATACTTTTATAATCTTCATTGTTGTCTTTGTCTGTGGGAAATGAGACTAGACTGGGAAACAAGTCTCAGGGAGACAGGGAGAGGTAGGTAGGCAGTAGAGATGGGGAGCCAAAGAAAGGATCAGTGGGTTAGTGAAAGCTGCATGACTCTGGATTCATTCCAGCCCTCCTCTGCACAGAAGCTTTTGTGAAACTCACTGTGGCTTCTGAAAGGAAGGTCCCTATTCATCCAGCCACTGAAGGAGATCATGCTAATAGGCTCCAGGATCACAAAGACACTCACCACCTGCTGTCATGAGCGCAGGTCAGGCTTTGTTTGCTGTGCTGAATGCTTTTTTTTTTTTCTTTAAAAACTGGTGTAGGTATATATTTGATAGGGTTTATAATTCTTTCATGTCAGCATTTCAATTTTTAAAAGATAAGATAGAAAAACAGATATTGTCCATATTGTTACAGATAGACATATGATGCATCTCTTGCCACTGACACAGGTAGAATTCAGAATAAATTCCTGGAAATCTGTATGCAAATATGTAGATAATAAAACCAAATCTAAAATAGTTTGATTTAAAATTAGGGCTTATTAAATTTAAGATGAACTTCACCATTTTTATTGAACAGTAGTAGATTATTTTGGCAGACAATGGTAGTATTCTCAAGTTTTCTGAACTAGCGTATTGCGTCTAAATACTCATTGAACTTTTTAGTTTAATAAAACATTTGTATTTAATTTCACATTAACAAAATGGATCTCTAATTTTGTAAGGCTTGTTAGAAGCAAAAATTTACATTTGTAATCAGTTTGTCAAATTTGCCCTTTGTGAGGGATGGAAAAGAACGTCTATAATGTTAAAAATGTTCAGTGTAGACTGTTCTACATTTCCAGAATTTAATTCATGATAATCCAGGATTCTCAAGAGTATTAAACTCTGACCCGAAATAAATCACCAATTTCAAAATGTAAACATCATAAAGAATCTGTATTTGCAGTGATAGGAGTTTTGCTATTGGTGTCAGAGGCGTGTAATGAGTCTTGTATAGGAATCAACAGATAGTGTCTCACTTTTCTTACATGATCTCATGACCACCCATTTTAAGAATTCAATTTCTTAGTGTATTGAGGTAATAGGAACTTTCTGAAGGATGTAGTGTGATAAAAATTAAATTAAAGCATTGCTTGAAGCAACAAATGTAAACATCTCCTGAGGTATTGCATGCTGTATTCCAATAAAGGCACAGCTGCAAATAATTTGAAAACTAAATTGTATTTTTACATCAACACAGTTAGACAAAATGACTTATTAAGTAATTGCTATTGTGACATAAGCTTTATGCAGTAGCTGAATTACTTGGCACAGCTAAAACTTCAAACTACCTTGGGAATTTACCACATTCTTTAATTTTCTGATTGATTAAATGGATTATTTGACATTTTGGCAGAGCTTTGAAATCACGGCATAACAAAGACTCCTTTCATTGCTCATTATTTGCTCTCTTCAGGCTTAGCGTAGATTCTTTGAAACTAAAGGTTTAAGGTGCTTCTTTCCTGGGTAATTTTTGTTCCAGTTCATGTTTTTACTAGCAGTGTCACATTTCCGACTTAAATTCCCCTACTGTGTAAATGCAGTTCCTTATAATGACAGTATAACCTATGGAGATATGTAATCTTGAAAAACACTTTTATATACCTTACAACAGTGTGACTGAAGAATTCAGCACGACGAGTTTGCTATCAGAGAGGCTGTTAACCCTTACAGTGCTGGCATTTTCCAGAGTATGGGAAGTTAGGTAAAATGGTGAGTGTCTTTGTTCAGTTTGTGACAATATTCAGTTTTCTGCTGCTCTGAGTGGAAGGTAGACAACATTATGCAGCAATCTGGTGGGACAGTTCAGAGATAGCCAGGTAGGTTGGAGGTCATTTGCCATCATAAGCTTGACATCAGTAAGCAAATGCATTGCTTAACTGCACTTAATGTTATTAATAAGCAGTAGCCGGACAAAACAGTCCCATATTAAATGTAACTGCGTAATCCTCTCTATTGAAAAACAGCTCATGAGAGTACCTACAGTGTTATAAGCTGTTCTGCACCATGCTACTTCTCAAACATGAGTTTGGTAGAGCTAGGTAGCGAGCACACAGATGAAGTGAGACCTCAGTGTCTTGCACTCATACATTTTAATGGCAGAAATCCTTGGATAGGGACTCTGGATTTCTAATGTCTGTGTATTCTGTGTCTTCTAATACTATGAATAAGTTTGAGTCAGATTGCTTTGGCAGTTGCCCTCAGAGGGGCCTGTGTATCCTCCCTCCCAGATGTGGCCAGCAATCTGGGGCTGCACAAACATTCTGACATGGCTGCAGTAATTTCATTGCTGTGTTAAGATTTCTATTCCAAAAAATCCCTTCCATGTGCCTGCATCAGCAATGGAGCCTAGCTCTCCAGGCTGCTTCTGACATACAACAAAATATTTACATGGGCTTCTGTGAGCTGCAGACATGCTTTCTGAGCCATGGTGGGTTCATAAACAGTTGGGAATATACAAACTGCTTTCTGTTCTTAAAATAAAACTTTCCTTGCAAACCACCCCTTGCTATGCTCCATCTTCATCTGTCGTGCTTTTCAAGACAGAAGAGTATCTCCAAGGTATGAAGTTCTGCTCATGTGTCTAAGAATCCAAATTTGTTTCCAGCCATTATGACTGGTCGAGTGGACATGATTCCCTTCCTGAGAGTGAGAGCAGGATCACAGTTATTAGAAAGCTTTTTCTGAGGCTATAGCTTGAATTGTAAGTTTTATGGTAGCCAAGTCTGTCCTTACTTTGAAAATTATTCTAGTTGAGATAAAGCCAGTTTCTGATAGTCTTCTATTATAAGGCAGTTTGAGCTCTAAAGATGAAAAACAGTGTGTATGTCCATATATGATTATAATTTTATTCATCTGAAGTAGTGATTCTTGAAGTCAAAGTTGTGCAGTTACAATATATTAATTTCAATAGCCAATACCTTGTTCAGGCTGAAATTTTCTATGCCTGGAGTCTTCTTCAGGTAGATTCCAAAAAAAACCAAACAAAAAAAAACAAAAACAAAAACAAACAAACAAACAAACAAACAAACAAACAAAAAAACCCAACACATCCTCCTGCCCCACCCCCAAAAATCCCAACCCAACCCAAAAATAACCCTGAAACAAAACCAAAACCTCAGAACCACAATCCACTTAGAAAAAAAAGTTTCAGCATTGCTGTGCTAGTTTGAGGTGAGTATCTATGACCTGAATATAACCTTTCTAACACTATTAATGAACTATGTTTGGTTCATATGGTCAAATTTGTGGTTTAAAAACTTAGGAAATAACATAAACAAAATCCAAGGTGCCTAATTCTGCGTTGAGGAATGTAAGAAGCTACATATCTCAAAAGAAGTGAGATGCAATCTTTTACATTAATTTTGCCAAAGTCTTCAGTTACTCATTAATTATATGTCCCTGTCTGCATAACAAACCCAGTGGAAACTGCCACACAGATCCTAGCCTTCTCCATGGCTGAAAGGACAGGTAGTGTTTGACCTGAAGTTGAACAACTTCAGTTGGAGAGACTGAAGAATTCCCACTCCAGACATCGAACCACAGATATCTGATGTGAGTTCAAGAGCAGCTGGGGAAAGACTTGAGCATCCTAATAACTCATCAGCTGGATAAGAAAGTATGAACACCACCAGTATCACCTCTGTGATGTGGTGTTTTGAGAAGTCAGAAGGGTTCAGGATATCTAGAGTACATTTACTAGTTCTGTAGCTGAGGTTGGAACATCTCAGAAGGAAACAGCTAGTGCATGAAGTTTAGGAATTGATAGGCTCCCAGGGCCAGAAAAAAAAAAAAGTATTTCTGTGCCTAATTCCTGGCAAAGCATGTAAAGAGAAGTGAGATTTGTGGGGAAAAAAATGTTATTGTTCAACTTACGAATGACAGGGGAGTCTGTGGATAAAACATTGTATATTTCTTCATGTGCTCTAATGGTTGAGGTTTCAGATGTGCACTTGAATTATGGCCGAGGTAGCTGTAGAGGGAATGTTTGTAGCATTCTAGCTGCCTGTGTGCATGCTTTTAGTCTGCTGCAAATTGGAGGAAATATGACTTTGCACTTAAAGCAAAATCTCTCCCACCTCAATCATTTCGGTTTGCATTTGCTGAGGGCTGGCAGCATTACTGCAGCTCAGCTGATGTGTGGCAGCTGGATTATGGGGCTGAAACTGGGGCCACAGCAGAGTATCAAGTGCATGCCTAAATCCTGCATATGCAGCAGGTTCTAGCTGTGACAAAGTCATTACTGAATTGATTTAAAATGATAGAAACCAAAACCCCCAAAGGTTTTATATCTTACCTATAATGACATACAGCAGCTGTATTTTGTGTAAGACTATTTAAGCCATGGCTCTAGAGTTAAAATCATCTTGTTTGGTTCATATATCTGCATCTGATGTGCCTCAGCTCTAGAAAGAGGAAGGCCCTCAGATTCGTTGCCCTCAGAGCAGTGACATGTGTATGACCAGCCACCTGTGCTGTTTAGAAAGCTCTTGCTTAAGCACTGGTCCTAGCCCTTTGGGTAATGTCACCTTGTCAGTTTTAGTTCCCACTTTATTTTCTCATCTCTGTATTAGCACAATACTGTCTACCAACATGCAAATTGTTTATAGAAAGCTGTAGGGTTGCTGAAGAAAGGCTCTGATTTTAAACCTATATAGTCATTCTGGTATGAAATCTTGTTTGAATGTGCCACAGGTCAATTTTCTTCAATTGCAAGCCTGTATCTTAGGCCCAAGATTCACCTTGTCTTGTTATACTTTGGTGAAAATTTCAGTTCCTTCCGTATGATTTGCACTGCAGTGTCTACCTCTAGTTAGCTCAGTGTAGAAATGCACCCTATGTAACAAAAATGCAGCCTCAGAATGAACTGAACTCATCATATAATTCAGGTTTTATTTTAAAATGGCTATAGCATTTGTGTTGTATTTTGCATTGTGGATGTATTTGAGTATGAACGCTCCATGGGTTAGTTCTGTCCAGAGTAGGTGGTAGGTAATGAAACCTTTTATTAGTAAAGTTTAGATAATTACCTGGGTACTTGTACAGTAATTTTAAATGATTTATTATGTGTATAATGATACTTTACTCTCTTAAGTGCAGCTTAACATGTTAATTACAAACGCTCAAGGGACTTGAAAAAAGTTATTTTGGTGATACTGTTATTAATTCTCCAGGGACGCTGTTTTTTTGGAACAGCACCTGCAGGGAGCTTCAAATGTCAAGACAACATGCAATATTGGCATTTAAATATTTTAAAAAGCCAACTAAAGACCAGCCTCCATGGTGGTTTCTGGGTTCTTTGTGTTTTTTTGGTTTGGTTTAGTTTATTTTTTTCTCTTGTAGTATTGAGGCCACTTCAGTTCTCTTGACGAGACTCTACCTGGAATCAAGATAGATGCTAAGTGCCTTTCTAGAGCACTTGGCAGGACATAGTAATCCTAGTATGAAAGTACACCAAGTCATTTGATCCTGTCTTTCCCAGTGACAGTTCCTGTAAGCTGCTATTCTTCAGGTTCTCCTGGCTACAGCTACCTACCAAAGATAACAGATCCCTCAATTTTGCAGGTCAATAATGTTAATATGTACCACTTCTTTAGTCTTTGATAACATCTTTTCCATTGGTACCTCAGTGATGTCTTTTGCAAATGCAGAATATAGCAGCCTTGCAAGCACTTGTTCACTGGGAGTAATAGCATGCATCTGACCCTGGGCTAGGTGTAAGAACATTGTCCCCTGTAACACTGGAACTATTGCTGTCTGACAAAAACATTGATCTATTAGAATGAAGAGGTTTGGTGGGTTTTTTTGCTTTTTGGTTTCTTTTGTTTTTTGTTTTTGCTGTTTTGTTTTTTTTTTTTTTGTGGGTTGTTTTTTGGTTTTTTGTTTTTTTGTTTTTTTTTTTTTTTTTTGGGGGGGGGGGGGGGGGAGGGGCAGGAGACAAATCTCTGATTAATGAAAGGCAGAATTTCCTGAAAACCTGCCTCATTCCTGATGACTTGCTGGAGATGTCACAGTTAGAAGGTTTGTCATCTCTGTGGAGCTTGGGTGTGTTGCAGCTGTTACTGTCCTTGTTTTGATGTGGTGGTAGAGTACCAGCTTCATGCCAGGCAGCTGAGGGACCCATGTCATCCCAGGATCTAAGGAATCCCAGACCTTTTCTGTGCAGCTGGAAGTGGGGCTGCATGGACCCTACTGTCAGAGACACCTCTGAGACCTCATTTAGGGCTTCCTGGTGAGTTGTTACTGGGCAGGCAGAGGTAAGTCTTCAAGCATGTGTGAATTCATACTCCCAGTTGCAGTTCTATTCCATGTAAATGTGAAACTGAGTAATGCCAAAACAGTGACGGTTTCTATTCATCTGTGCAGTCTGTGTTTCAGACAATTCTCCTGAGGAGTTATTTGTCAACAGTTGTGTGTCTTTCCCTGTCACATTCCACAAATGTGAACTGTATAAGTAAGTTTGAAAGGAGTTGGAGGGAGGGAAAAGTGCAATGATTTCTCAGTAACAGAAGTTGAAACTGCAGTCATGCACACCAAGAGTTCAGATGATGAGATTTCCACCCCAGTCCTTTCATATCTGCAAATCCTACTAATCTCTTTTTAGACCAAATTATAGATAGCTCTTAGTTGTTTTGATAGTTTAGATTACCATATTTCTCCACCTGACTTTAAATAGGAGAGTAGGTGCATTTGAGTTGAGCAGGTGTCTTCTTTCTTATACACACAAATTCTTCTTTGCATTCACTATATTTAGATATATCATGTAGCTGGCCAGAAGACACTGGAATGTCCAGAGGAATTCATCCCACTTGACAAAACATGCTTTTTCCCTTGTCATATCACAGCAAGGTCCCAGCTTTCACTTTGGTGGAAATTCTGGCTTCTCTGAATAAAAATATGCAATTCTGAAAAGCCTAGTATGTATATTTCGCTCTTTACACAATTATAAACAATATTTAGCATAGTGTAGCAAAAATGAAGAGATTCCAGATAGCACAGAGGAGATAGTGAGATTAGAAGATGTTTCAAAAGCTGCAGCAAGAAAAATGAAGTCCCATGAAGCAGAAGCATGAGTAACATGTAATGTAATTTATTCAGTAAATATGTAGATCACCATTCAGTGGCATTCAGAATGTGGTAAACTAAGAATGAATACTGTACTTACATTATTAGAAAACCTTAGTAAGTTTGAATGTGATGGTTCATTCAGGATTATTCCGGGCATGTGGATATTTATCATTATATTACTGCATCTAATACACTAAAGAGATGTGTATCTCATTAAGTTAGGGCAAACTTTAATAGCTGATACTTTAGGGCAATAAATCAAGGGAGCCTCTCTAACCAAGCATAAGTGTTCAGACTATATAACATGTGCAATAACAATATTGATCTCTCAAACTGGGGCCAGGTGGGAACAGCTACAGAAAAGCAGGAAACACCCAAAGGGATGGAAATTGCGACAGGTTTCCAAAGCTTGCTTACAGGGATTCCCCAAATACATTGGCTACAGCAGCTAGAAGAGGGTAGAAATGTGGTATTAATTGTCAGAGTGTGAATTCCTGAATCAAATCCATCAACTTTCAGTTGGTTAGAGAAAGAATATGCCTAAAACTGAATGAAGAAAGAAGTAAAATACCGTTTTTAACATGTTTCTCTCATTACAAGATCTTGCCTGTGGGAATATGCTGAGAGCTGCCAACACAGGAGCAAGCAGTGGAGGTTGTCCAGAGGACAATCTGCTCCTAGGCTCTCTTTCCCTGTGGTTCACTTGCTGTGTTTCCCCTGCTGCTGTTGAGAGTTCATGAGGGTGGCCTCAGCAAGGGGAATTGGATATAGAGCACTGAAGTAAGGAATAAATAAGGAATAAAGACCACCATGAATTTATGCCACAACAGATTACAACACAATAGGTGAAAGTAATTCAAGAGCTGATGCATACAAGTACAGAGAAAAAAAATCTTAAAAGTAACTTGGAATGCAAAATAACCAACATTTTCTAGGAGGATATCCATATTTGCAGCAGTGTAGGATTATGTGTTTGAACACCTAACATAATAGTATATTGCATTATTGAACTGTTCTATTTTCTCATGAATCTCAGGCAATAGCAATGCAGGTTAGATTTAAACAAAAAAAAAATAATAAAAGCTTCTTTCAGCCATTTTTCATCTCAAGGCCTCACTTTTTTTCTCTCCTGTTTTTTACAGTCTCCTCTTCCCTTGCAGCTGCTTTCAAATCAGGGACAACCTAGAGAAGATTGCTGAAAGCAGTAAAAGTACACATCTAAATGAAAACTCTAAAGAGAGTGTTGTTTTGGAAAATGTTATTCTCATTGAAAGCCTTTCAGGAAGCAAAATTAGATTTCTTTAAAAAACATTTTTGAAGAAAAAAAATTACTTTTTTCTCTTGCGTTTAGCAAATTACCTTCAGGCAGTCGGTTAAATAGAAAAATAATTTTTTACTGAAAACTCAGGAGAGGAGTTGCTTGTTGGCCAATATACCCATAAAGCTATTATTTCTTCTGACCTTGGAGAAGAAAACTGGAAATAGACATATAACATATGAGGAGCATTTCAGCTTTTAGTACACGGAAACTTAATTTGATTCATATTGTGAAAATTTATATCCAACCACAACTTCCAGCCAAGTGTCTTACTGAGCATGACGTGTGGATTAAAATATTTTGAAAAGGAATCAAAATGATAGGAAGTTGTTCTTCTGATAGGCAGCTGCAGAGTCATTCCTTGTCTACATTGTGTGATGCACAGTAGTGCTCTTAGGGCTCCAAGAGCTATAAAACAAGCTCTTACAGAGCACTTCCTTTGCCTCATCCTGATAAGAATTTCTGCTACGACAGCTATTTTTTTTGGTCACTTTTATAACCAAATATTTGTTCAGTTAATGTTATTTTTCCCACCAGTCTTATATTTTTATAGTTGGAGTAGAGAAAAAAACCAGTGGCTCAGCTGGTTAACACCTTCTGTAAATGTTATTATTATTGACCTTGTCCATAATTTTTGCTCTTCTGCTATCCATGTTGGAACCCCTGTTGTTATTTCTTTTTCTAAGACCTTCCCCTCCACCTCTCCCAGCTGCCATGGGATAGTGTGGCTGTTTTGGTGAATGTTACAGTCAAATCCTAGGAAAAAGTTAATGAAAGCAAAGTAGGTTTGCCATAGCTACACATCCTTGTACAGCCCTTTCTTTAAAGCAGTCTTTCTCACAGGACCAGTGCATGGGCTAAGGTTTGCAAATGAACACAACCACGTGGACACCCTGGCACACTCCATCTGTGCTGAACTCTCTCCCCTGCTACCAGCCTTGAAGAATATAAAAGTACAAGAAATGTACACTCTGGGATGCAGCTTCTCATCTCTCTGCTCCTTTTTCATTTACAAGTTGCTGAGAAATCCCAGGTCTTTATTACCAGTCCCACGGCCTGGTGTTGCTTCTTTGCATCTCACCCACATTATGGTGATGCTCTGCTTTGTGTTATCTGATTAAAATAATCCAGACATTATTCATCACTATTCTGATAAAACTAGAGGTAGAACCTAGGTTCTAGCATGGCACATTTGAGCTAACTGTTCTTTCCCAATGAAAGCACAAAATTTCCATGCTTATTTCTTTTGTCTTGTACTTGCTGAGCAACAGTCTTCTCTGCAAACTTTCTGGTTCCCAGCTGATCATCAAATTGGCCTGTAGTCATTACTTTGGAGAGCATGTCCTGAGATAATGGCCTGTGCACAGGGACAGGCTCCTCCTGAGCTTAGCTGCAGAGCTACCTGCTATTGCAGACAGTGTGGGCTACCCTGGTTTGGAGCAGGGGAGCAATAAGCAGCAGCAGTCCAGAGGGAACGTCACAGTTCAGGACACTGATAGGGCAAGAGACCCTTGGTTCTTATATAAACTTCTTACACTAGTAAAAAGGCAGGAACTAAACACCCGAGGTTTATCTTCCAAGGGTTTCTCAGCAAAGATTCCCCCCGTGCAGTGCAGCAAATCTGTCATCCAAGGGATCTTTCTCAAGACCTTGATCAGGTGGAGGAAGCCTGGAGGAGAGACTACACTGGACAGAGGAGCAAACTGAGGAGAAGTTTCAGCACCCATCACACCTTAAGCCCTTTAGGCTGTTTAGGTTGCTTCAGGCTCCACAACCAGGCCTGGTTTAGGGTGGTACTCAGGTGTCTTAATTTGTATGAGCATCCATCTCAGGTGCAGCATGGCATGGCATGGCATCTTGACTCAAGATCCGTGGGTGTTGTTTGGGGATGCGTTACAAACCTGCCTGGTACCAACACACTGATCACAAATTAAAAAAAAAAAAATGTATTTTAGAACATAGCGCCAAATGGGAATCAGGGGAGAAGTGGCCTCTTACTCTCACTCTTGCTCTTAGACAGTGCTGTGATGCAGGACTGGTCTACATGTTGTGTGGTAGAGCTTGGGGAGAAGGAAATAAAGCTCTTTGCAGTTATATGTGAATCATTCTCTTCCCCAGCTTATGGGTGACAATACTGTTTCATTTTAGTATCTTCCTTCATGAAGGTACCCCTGTAAGTCGTGAACAGAATAACCCCAGAAGTCAGGTACTGTGCTTCTAACCAGCCAGACTTCTTTTCCTTCACTAAAAAAAAAACCCATATTTTCTGAATCTATTAGGTTAGGAATGGGGCAAAGAGAGATACTAGCATATTTGGGGATTTTGTAGTTTTAAGTGAGGAACAATTTGAAGTGACTGGGGAATTTGCAGCCATGATGCAGAGACTGATCCTTCTGAGAGAGGCAAGGAGGGAGTGTGATGAAAGCACTGTGTTGGCTTTCTGTAAAAAATCCCAAGAGATAAGAATTACTTTCCCTAGGAAGTATCTGAAAATTGAAGTTGTTATTCCAGAGGAAGTTATCCATATGGCATTGTTCTTGTGAAACACATTAAAAATATTTTAATGAACAGGAATTTTACTTGAAGAAAACTGAAGACTTGAATATAGTATTGGTTTTCCCCTCCGCTGCAGAAATATAGATGAGATTTAAAAGCCACAGTAATTTATGAGCTGTACTTAGAACCCATAAAGGGATATCTTGGGTTCAGAATTGTTTCATTCCTGATGTGGTTTAGAAGATTAAACTGTCATATTTTAGCACAGATAGATGGCCATCATTGCTATAATTAATCATGTACAATAAATTCTATTATTTAGAAGCTTCTTCATATAAAAGTTGAAAACAGTTTTTATATAATGCAAAATGAAGTAGATTAGTTAAGCCTTATAATTATGTTTTGTAGATATATGTTGATTTGTTTCATATGCAGAGGCTATTTACAAAATAATCCAATATACTAAATGCATACTGCAAAACAATACAGTAATGGAGTGTTTGCTAATGACTTCAATTTAAAGACAGCCTGTCTAACAGCTGAGATAAGATGTTACTAAAACAGTGTGCTAATGATTTGAAAATTACTACCAAAATTGTGTTCAGTCTACGACGGGTTGCAGACATAATTGTGCTAATAAATATCCAAGTCAGCCCTGATTTTGAAGCTCATATAATGATTACTATGAGTTTTAGAAATCAGACAGGGCTAAATCATGCTGTGGTGCTCACATGAACAACCTCTTTGGTGGCACTGCTCATGTGAGTAAAGAAAGCAAGTACACCCTTGATAGACAGCAATGCATTAAACATTCATAAGTGACTGGTCAAAATTGCTTAACTGTGTATGTTCCTTGAAATTATCTCTCATGAAATTTGGTCTATATACTGAAGCTCTTCAATACCGTCCTGAGTATAAGTTTGTATATAGATTTATAGAGTTTTAAAATGTGACTAAGATAGGATTCCATTCCTATCTATAACTAACTGTAAAACATGGTGCGTATACTGCTGTCACTATCACCTTTTTATACATTACTTAGATGTTCAAAGTGCTCATCTGGGAAAAGGTAGAGATGAGTTCAGGTTCTTTGCTGCCTGCATGGTACTAAAGTTGAATCTTCCAGCTTCTAAGAAAATGCTCAAAAAAGTGCAAGTTATTACAGAGGGTCAACTGTAGCTCCTCATGGAAGGCATCATGTGTCAGTTTGACCAGTGGCTCAGAGGATCTGCATGGTTTCTGGTCTCTGCTATGGGCTGCTTATGTAGTTTACCTTAAATAGAGAATAAAATACATTAAATAGATCTTGTGACAGAAACTGAACCATAATTCATTGTTTTCTGTGAGCTAACTTCAGCATGGTACCACCTCAGAGAAGCCTTCAATTTGGCAATTAGCTTGAGAGAAGAGGGCTGTCTCTTTGTGCTCTCCCATGAGGCATGAGCATGAGATGGGATTAGAGCTGGACTGTTTTAGCAATACTGAAGTGTTTCTGGGAGTTGCCCAAGGCAAAATTCTGCAAGCCCAAAGCAGATGTTTTGGTAGCTATAGTACTATTTCACAGCTGGATCAACAGTTTATAAATCAGAATTTGGGGTTTATATATGAAAAATCTCCGTGGTTTGGTGCTGAAAGCTTTTGCACCACCTCCTGTTTCAGTGCTGGTAAAATTTCAGCCTGTGTACTAAAAAAAAAAAAAAAAAAAAAAAGCTAGGCTTCTGGCACAGTGAATTTTTTTATTTTTTTCATTCACAAACAGATTGATAACCTGTGCAAAGCTAAGTAAGGTGCAACACTAAAAGTGTTAGTCTAAAACTGAAGATGTGAAAACTAGTTTGTTCTCCAGTTTTCTGACAAGGCAGGGGTTGTGTGTTCCTTCTGCTCCCCACTGCAAGATGAGGCAGTGAACCAACTAACCTACTGCTGTGCCAACCCTGTTGCTGGAAAGGGGTGGCTGAGGCTACCTCCTAAGGTGTTCGATTAGGATAAGCGTGTTATGAGCATGTAGTCAGGGGTGTGTGCTGGCGTGGCCTTGGAGGTGAGCTGGAAGGATGTCAAGGAAAGCAGATGTGGCTTTAGAGGAGCAGATAAAGGGATAGCACCATAGTGTACCTGCCTTGGTGGTACAAATTCCCTACTACTGACCAGAGGAGAGTTAAGAGGCTCCTGGCAAGCTCGGAGCTGTGCAGCTGCAAGCCATGAGGAGCAGTGGTAAAAGGCTGTATTCAGTAGTAGGTCAGGGAGAGAAAAGCAAGGCTAAGCAAGGAATATGGGAGGCTTAATTCACTTGGCTGCTTCCCTTCCCATTGCAGCTGTTCTACTTCAGGTTATTTACCAGACCTCAATTCTTTCTTTATTCATCATTGTTGTCTGTAGTTAGTTTACTTTGGGGTTGAAAGGAGCTAAGAGTCAATTATACGTCTGGGAGCTTCTGAATGTCTTAAGTGTGGTAGATGGCTGCAACCCCTACTGCTCACATCTGATGAAGCAAGGCAGACAGCTGCTAGCCTCTGGTCCAGCACGGGCCCACGGAAACACTCCAAACAGCCAAACAAAAGCAAATGGGAAGGGAGGTAACCACGTCTGCAGTGGTTTGCAGGGCATCTGCAGCTATGGCACTGTTCGCTCTGCATCTCTGCTTGCTCTGGAACTGCCCCTGTTCCATGTGTTCACTGCCACCTTAGGCAGGTAGACTATCTTCAGGTGGCCTCAAGAAATGGGGAAGGTAAGTGTAATGAGCAGTGAGTGAAATGCTGTGCTGCAGGAAAGTTACCATGTCAGAACTCCTGCTAGTGCTCTTGGTGTCTGGCATTGCTTTCTACCTGCTTATTTTCTGGCTTGTATCTTGCCTTTGCTCACTAATGCTTGTGCTAACACGGGGGTAGTTACTGATGTATACTTTACAGCATCGTTTACTTCTCCACTGCTTCTAGTCCCCAATCTGTTGGATTTAGCCTAGAGAGTTCACTTTGCTGTTCACCTCCTCTGACTCCTCTGCCTTGTATCTTAGTTAATTATCTGTAGACAAAGCCACACTTGATGCCTTATCAACTAGAAAGACTGAATTAATCAGCTTTGTTAGGCAAAGGTTATAGCAAGGGGGTGACCATCCTATCCATCTGTTCACTCATCTCCTGAAGAGTAACCATAACAGAACTCTTAAAAATCCTATTAATGGATTATAGGTCAATAGCCTAGACACTCCGATAGCACTGCAAGGAACTATGGACAAAATGTCTGGGATTAATGGATTTTCTGAAGACTTTTGTAAGGTCTTTTATAGATGCTTCCCTCTCAAATGCTAATATGTTCTGCAAGTAGAAAGAAAATGGCTTTTTACCACTGTATTCCCTTGATGTGGCTAGGCAAAGCAGGGAGGTACCTTAAACTATGTAAAACGCATTGACTTGATCAATTCATATGTAAAGTTCAAGGAGAAAACTTTGGCCTTTTGCCTTCAGAAGTAATCATCCAAGTCATAGAATTATCTCATCTTGACGCATGAGGAGTCTCATGCATTGAAATTCAAAAGTTCACCCAATTTACTACTGGTGATCAAATTGGCAAAATGTACTGGGGAAGCATCAGACAATTCACTGTGCAGCATACCTTGCTGAGGCAAATCCAATCTCCCTCAAATTCTGTCTTTTAGAAAAGTCTTATACAAGTAGGTTAAGAAATTCTGTCAACTTCTTTATCCTTTAATTATGGAAACTTTCATTTGGAGGTGCATTGTAACCTATTCAAATGTTAGGGCACTAAATACCGTGTTTGTGCTTAGTTTGCAGTAAGCACGGTGGTGCGACAGGGTGACCATTTATCTGTGTTCTTTTTTGCCTTGACAGCTAGGCTTGACATCTTGAATTGCTGCAGCATACACTCACATCCAGAATAGGGCACAAAGGGTGCAGAACTGTTTATAAAATCTTTAGTCACTTGTGTCCATTAATGCGCAGCATTGAAGAAAACTAAGCAATTAAATATATGAAGTTGAAGATTTATGCCATTGATGGGGATTTGGTGCTATTATCTCCAATACTAAAATATCATTTAAGGTTTGCACCTTTCTCCATTATTCCACAAGAAGGAAGGGATCTGCAAGGTCTGAGGATGAGTGGGACTTGGTCCCAAATAAATACACAATTCATATATTTTCTGGAAGAATCAGTAATGAGAGATGTTTAAATTATGATATTTATACACCAGAATTAATAAAGTGGTTTTTTCCTATCTAGAATTTTTTTTTTCTTTTGGGAAGGGTATCAAGATTTCTGATTATAAGCAGAGGAAATTTGGCTGTTCACTAGGTCTACTAGTTTCCCAGGCCCCCTCTGTGCTTCTTCCAGGCTCACAGAAAAGGATTCAGTATCGTGCCATGCACTTCAGTCTCCCAGGATGAAGGTCTGGGCTATTACATAGAAATTTTTTTCCACCTTGCTGAGACATATCCCAGAGAAAGGTGATACTAAGATCCTCTCCTCTCACAGGACTCAGGTTTTACAAGGAGATAATCTGCCCAGGTTGCTGAGATTTTTCTTCTACCTGCAGAAAAAAAATAGTTTACAGAACAACCCTCTCCCCATCCCTCAAAAGCAGAAGCCTGGAAAGTTGGCCAGGAAAAGCCAGCTCCTGCTCCTTACCCTGAAGCAGAGAGCCCTGAAGGGAGAACATCAGAGAGCTGTTTTTTTGTTGTTGTTTGGGTTTTTTTGTCTTTTTTTTTTTGTTTGTTTGTTTGTTTGTTTGTTTGTTTTTTTTTTTTAATTATTTTTTTTTTTTATTTTTTATTTTCATGGGCAACCCTGAAAGAAGTTGGCAAATAGAGCTGGAATGAGGCTGAAAAAGTGGAGACACATGTCTGAAGTGGCAAAGATCCTTCTTGACAGCAGCAGCAGTTCCAGCAAAACCAGGGCAGTGACCGTCTCTCAGTACCACACTCCTGAGGTGCTTCTGGAGGTGTCTGACCCAGGAACTGACCAAGACTGCTGAGATTTAGCTTTGAGGTGTGAAAAGCTCTCAGCATGAGCTCATTGGGCTGTGCGGTGGACAGGATTTAAACAGGGAGCTGCACAGTGCTGGCAGGTTGTGCTTACTTATCGCCCTAGCATAAATGACTGCCCAGCCAGATAAGCACTTTATTCTTTTCATGTCACATGTTACTATAAAAAAAAAAAAAAAACAAAACAAAAAAACAAAAAAAAAAAACAAAAAACACTTGCAAACATTTGGACATCCTCATGAAGGTCAGGATTTGCACACAAATTGTCTCTGAATATCACAAATTCTTTCCTGCCTTCTCATTTCTGGGAAAGCAGATGTAAATTCTAAGGGATGAACAATACAGCTATTGTCTAAACAGTTCTGTGTAAATGTTCCTTGACCGATTCCTTAAAAATTGTGTCAGCAAGATATTTTGTTTTGTTGAGGTTTTGTTTTCAGTCTGAACCCACTGATCTGAATTGATGTTTCTTTTTGCTGCTTTCACATCTCTGCTGTTGTCTGTCACACATTTCGTCTGGAAGTGTGTGAGTAACAGTTTGGCTAGAGAGTAGGACGAAAAGAGAAACCTGCTTGTAAAGAAAGATAATTGACACAGTAAGAGTTCAGGCCAAATCCCTTCCACAAACAGTCCTGCTGTAGTCAGTGTGACTAGTTGTGTGAATAAGGGAAACAGGATTTGGCTCTTGCTGCAGTCCCAGCCACCTTTTATCATTGGAGAGAGAAAAACACCATAAAATTAAATAGGTATCATCTTCCCCGGATTCCTAGTGTAACTATTTTAACTGGAATGCCTCATAAACAGAAAAAGACACTCCTGAGCTTTGGGATGGTAATTTTTTAAATGACCATTTAGGGCTGGATTATGGTTTTACATTTTCACCTTGGAGCTTTTAAGGGCTGTTTGGGACATTAAGTGCTAACCTATCAAAGCCTAAACTGAAAGGCAATGTTGCTTGTGGTCGTACAGCCCAGCAAAATAATATAGTTTTTCTGCTGTTAATAGGTAAATACTTTCATTTGTGGAAGGAAAATGGTGATTCAAAAACATTTGATGCCCCTAAAACTCTCACAGCAGCTGGAGATTTTACATTGGTTTCTATAATATTCTTATGATAACATTCATATCCCGCAGGGTATCAGAGCACTCATCTTTTTTTAAGTTTTGCATAATGTGAGATATTAAAATTAAGGCTGGTGTTTATTGTTCAGTTCTTACACACATATTCCACATTCACAGCTAGATATTATTTCCCTTGGAAATGCTTTCTGTCCCTGCCAGTTACGGAATGCAATCAGATAGTTTTGCATGGGCCAGCATACCAATTAAGTACCATGCCTGGGAAGTGCGCTGTTTCCTCCATCAGAAACTCAATGGTTCATCGACAAGTGAGCTGTGTATATTGATAAGGAGAAAGCCTGACTCTACACTGGAAGCAGAATCTATTTCTTGAAAATGCTTTCAGCAAGTGGTTTGGGGAGGAAAGGGGAAAAGGGGCAGGCGACACGTAAAAAGTCTGGAAAAATGAAACAAGAGGAAAGATTAATGGAAGGGGGATCAGAAAAATATTCAATTAGGACTTGCAGGCCTGGTCACATTACTCTGTGTTACTGTACATCTTGTCATTATCCAAATCTGTTGCTAAACTGTTGGCATTTGTCTTCATTATGCAGTAAAATGGTATAATGAATAGGTTACAAATATGATGGAGGAAATGCCCTGGAATTATCCCAATGCCTGAGAATGAAAAATGCCTTAATTTATATTATTGGTGTGCGGCATCTGCCAAGTGTACATACAGATGTGAAGAGTGGAACATGATTTTGTTCTGATGCTGCCTTCAAAGTTTCTGTTCCACTTCGAAGGGGTTTTCAGGCTGATTCCTTCCTTGAAAGCCAATGTCAGGGATGTGATACAACAGATAGCCGCATTTGACATATTTCTTTGCTACAAGGAACTGCACAGCCTTATATCTTAGGTCTGGCTTTGGAGACCTCTGCAAGCAGCATTCCCCACATTTCAGGTGAAGATCTGGTTAATGTATAGATTATAACTTTTAACAATGAAATGAAATACGAGGTTGGAAAAAAGCTACTATCTCAGCCTAGTTAATTAAACATAATTTAGTGTTCAAAATTACACTGATCCATACAGATGTGTTACCTTTCAAGCTCAATTTTACATTTGACCAGTTATTATCTTCTAGAAAGACATTTTCGGGATATTTAAACCTGACATTTGGCCTACTTTAAAACTGTGAGAATCTTAAATTCAGTACCACTACATAATAAAGAATTTTATATAAGGATCAGGATACGAATGAATATTTTACTATAAGTTCAAATAAAATCTGAAATAATATTAAAGTACTATTTCAGTAGTCCAATCTTGAGTGTAGCCCTTCCTTTCCTAGTTGTTTATTACCTTTAATAGAGCTTCCTAATGACTGTAAGGGCTGCCCATCCAGTCTGAAGTCCAAGCTTCTAAACTCATTAGGAAGTATGTATCATAAAAATAATGTGTACATTATAGAAGGAGAATGAGAAGTCACATGGTCATCCAGCAAGGATGCAAACCTGGAGCTAGAGGAATTCTGTCAGCTTAGTTCTCTCCTAGGGATATTTTGTGTGATCTTCAGCAACTTTTGGTAGGTGCCTGGGCTTCATTTCCCTGTTTGGAAAATGGGCATAAGGGGAGGGATGGAAGAAGGAAGGCTGAAAGGGATAGCCTTTCAGGGTTTGTTCTGACTAAGCTGATGTTTGTGGGACACTCAAGAATTAGAGCGGTAAGTTTGATGGAAGCAGCCTGTTAAATTATTTCCTTCAGTTTTTCAGGACTGTCACATACTGCTGCAGTTTGTGGTACTGTGCACAGATAGTGCAATACACGAGAAGATGTTTTCTACCTTGTGTGTGAAAAGTGAAGTACTCTGTTGGAGAATTGTACAGATGTTCTTAGTAAATTCTTTATCTTGTGTTGATATCTTTATCTTGATTTATGTATGTTACTTTGACATCAGATCAAATATTTGGACGAGATCTCACTTCTATATGAGCAACATTTTGTATTGCATTAGATTTAATTATATACAGCTATCTGCTTCACTGTGAATGGTAGCTATATTTTAAACTCATAATATGCTGAAGCTGATAGGATTGTATCTATCACTCAGAGGATAATTCTAGTCTTAAACTTCATAAGTGCTGTTAGATACTTCGTGGTCATGTTTCACGGTTAAATTGCACATTTGGAACCAGATGGCTCAGAAAATTGATAAGATGTTACCAAATCTCTCACCTCTCAGTCATTGTTGGGTTGCATCCAGACCTGGTTCAGAGTAACCAAAAGTTGCTACCGTCTGACAGCTGTTTTGTGGCTTAGATGTTTCCAAGTGGACAGGTGTCCACAACAGAAAAAAAAAAAAAATAAAATTCACCTGCACAAATAGAGTGTTGCAGCAGAGAAGAGTTTATAGGCACTGAAAACAGAGTAAATCCTCTGATCATTGAGTATGTGTGTTGCAGAATGAATTCTACACCTCTTTCTGGAGATATCTAAAATATCTGAATTCTGCTGAACAGCTTTGTTGTCAGTGTCTGTCAGTAAGCTCATGCGACTTCTTCCATGAGTTATAATTCACTTAAATGTGCATAAGAGAACATGCTATAATGTTTTCCTTTCCTTTGAAATAAAGCTCTGATCTTTACAGCTTACAAGCTAGCTCCCTGATGAACAAATAATTCATTATAGAACCTGTGTAATGGCAACAACATAGGAAAATATTTGTAATGATAGAGGCATGACAGGACTAAAGAAGCAGGGTGATCTCCATGGGTTTTTTAATCATTATTTCTTAGTATAGCATGGCTGGTACAAAAGGGGAAGAATAGTCTCCATTCTGCAGATAGGGCCAGCAGGGACAATCTGTCATTGGTTGGAATAAGGTGTATATTTACAAGAAGGATGTGTGGTATGAGATCTAAAACAGTGATTCTGACTACCTATCATTAATGCCAGTGGGAAACTTGATGCTGTAATTCATGTGGTAGCCTGAAAAATGGGAGGCCCATGTCCTTTTGCTGGTTTTGTCCAGAGAGTCTTTCTGTGTGTCTTTGAACTAGTCCCTGTGCTTTAGTTTCCGTAACATAGAAGAGGGAAGATATCACTCCTGTTCCTAAACACAGCAGTGTGAGTTAAGTGCACTCAGGTCTGTGTATGAGTGCCTCGCAGTGATAGCCCCTGCAGGAGATCTGGCTCGACAGACAGAGCTCCCATTAGACCTCTTAAGATAGAAAAGATTAGTGAGCCTAGCTGCTCTTGCTTTACATTAGTATTTTTGTTTCTTTTCTTTCTCACATGTCCATGTTGATCCTGCACAGTGTGGCGATGGTATTCCCAACTTGCAGGCACAACCAGCTGTGAATGATGTATGACTGCCAGTATGGCCAGAAATGCCTCACTTTGAACTGGGGCCACTAGTCTCCTCCAGGGATGAGCCAGGAGCAGGGAGGGATGTGTCCCTTGGTGTCTGGTGATGCCCCTTCGCCGTCTGGAGCCAGAGGCATGCAGCTGCCTGGTGTAGCCAGCAGACAAGGTGCCACTGCTGAGACGAGGATGAGTGTGGGCAACAGCAGCCTGATCTGCAAGTTCAGCTTGGTGTCTGCTCTCAGAGGGAAAGCATGACTTTTGTGCTGGGCACTGCAGGTGAAGTGAGTATCAAAGTGGGAAGTGTGGCATGAAGGAAAAAGTTGCACTCTTCCCAGTCATTTGAGAATAATTATATACCAATTAATTGAGGAAAATGGCATCTGACACTGTCAGTGTTCTGAAGTGTCACATATTAGACCCCAAAAAGTAAATGAGACACATATTCATTTTAATTAAAATGTTATCAGGAGTTGCTGTTGACCAAGAAGCCCATTAACAATAATCTGCTTTAGTAACAAGTGAGCAAGTCAATTTATTGAACAGAACTAAAAAGCAAGCCTGGTAACAACTGCCTACTGAGCAAGTATTTGATCTTTCAGCTTTGTCTGATTAGCAGAAGGAGGCATTCCCTGAATATTACAGGCTTTTGTCTTCTTCCTCACTACTTTGTGGTAACTTGTAGAAACTGTCTCCATGGTGCAATCAACATTTGCTCATCAAACTTAAAAGGGAGCTTTCCTAGCAGATCCAACTTGAAAGAAAACATTTATAGAAAGATCAGTTGCCAGGTACCATTATTTTATTTTGTGCCTCAGCTGTTAAAATCTTTGTACAGGATGGACCATTTTCCTTGGAGATCTGGCTGTTTTACACAAAGAGGCTAGTGCACAAGATTTGAGGGCTGCAGTAGAGGCTACTTGCAATGGAAAATGACACGGTTGCACAAATTTACCTTTTAGAGTTAAATTCATTAAATTCACTCTTTTGGGTTGGTTACTGTGTGCTAAAGAGCATTAAACTGTCCACAGATTTCCTGAGAGGTAGTCTGCCTTTAGAGGAGGTCCCAATACGGGCATGAAGCTGGCAATGACGACCTAGTTACTGCTTGTACCAGGAGCCCTGGGAGGTTGATGCACTACACTTTGCTTTGATGTCAGCATCAGGAAGGAAAAGAGCCCTGCTGCAGCCCTGACCTCTGCCTGGGACATTTTGGGGAGCCACACCTGGCTGCTCCCTTTGGTCTCTCTTTGCTGTGCCTGTACAATGGTGCCCATGGTCAATTAGCCCAAGAGCATGTACAAAATCTCTTCTTACCTTCCATTTGCTGTTAGTTGGAGAAAAGGCGAAACCTTTTGCTGTGTGGGCAATAGGCATGGAAATGCCCCATCACTCCAGAAACAGACATTATTTCAGAATAAATTCAAATAGTAACACAAAAATAAAACAAAGTGGACTTATTCCCATATGTCCAAATGACAGCGGGTTAGTTCTCTTTTCACAGGAAGGAGCTTAAAGCTTTGGATTCTTCCTGAATCCATCAGCAAGCAAGATGCACTGGTTTTCTTGCATGCAGGATAGTATACCAGGTAGAGAAGCTCTCCAGATGTCTTTCTAAAAGCTCTGTTTTAACAGTTGTGATCCAAGAAGAAGGAATTTTTATAGCAATTCTTCCAACTTCTGTCTGACAGAACATTTTAGGTGGGAAAAGGAATTCTGTCAAAAAGGCACTGATGTTTTTTAAGTCTTACTGTGGACAATAGACACATCTGTCATTTACTGTTCAGGGGGCATGCCATCTTGAGAAAAACTGAAAGTCAATGAGATTTAGTGTACTTCAGTCATTCTGAAAACAATATCCAGTGACTACTGGTCCAGAAGTTCACCCATGAGTATATATAGGGTAGAAAGAACAGCAGCTGCTACTGAAATGGAAAAGACTGATGCTAAAACTTTTTATTTTAAGGCTTCTTAATTTTTCATGTTAGATTGGTCAACATTCTGTTTAGAAATCTAGATGTTTATGAATATAAACTTTATTATATTTATCTAATCTGTGAATAGAATCTGAAGGATTCTTCTTGCATTTTATTGTGAAACATTTTGGAGGATTTTGCAGGAAATAAAGTAGTGAAAAACTAAAGGAATCACAACACAGAACTTTAAAATAACTTTTAAAAAATTAACTTCAGCACAAAATTTTCTGATTTTTGGCAATTTAAAAATAATTGTGTTGACACAAGAGCATTTGCAATTATTTCCAGTAGAGGAATTACTGTGAGTAGATAGTGGAACTCCTGAAAGAATTAATATAATGTAATCCCATTATATCTGATCTCCAGTTCATCAACAGGGAAGATTCTTGACTCTGCAAGACTATTTTCATAGCTAAGTGTAACAGTATCTTCAAACATTAAATGCTATGATAAAGTAGCATCTAGAAATCTATGATACTTTCTCCACCTGTTGTCATCTTTTGAGACACTAGCTACTTTTCATTTTTTTTGCACTGAAATCTTCTGAAGGTCCTTTAAAAAAATATTGGTTTTGTGGTTTGTAAGCCAATGTGTTTAATTTTATTTTGGAATTTGGTGTTTCTTGCTGTCACTTTCCATGGATATCCTGGTCCAAGTCCAGTGGCCAGTTCATTTCCCACATACGTTTCATTTTATTTTTAGGACCAACAGATAGTTAGTTTCTCACTGAGGATGCTGGAAGAACAGCAGCCCAGTGAGTTGTCAGCTCTTCTGCAGCTGAACCCCTTTCGCTTCACCAGAATCAGCAAGAGGCATGAGCACCCAGCAGTCCTGTCACAGGCTGATCTCTGGTGCAGCAATGTCTCCTCACCCAGCCTGCAGGGTGGTACGTGGAAGAGTCAGATAATTTGACTTACAGGCGGCAGTAGTCTGTGGTCCCAGTGGTCACTCCCAGCACAGGTCAGGAGTTGGTTTGGATTCCTCCTACCCTCAAGAAAGCATTGCCTGCCTAGGCCTGCCTGATTATCATTTGGAAATGATAAGCAGAGATAGAGCTCACTGAGGAACCAGACCATTTGTTTTATTTTTTCTGGATTTTTGTATGATGACTCAGCTAGCATTTAGCAAAAAGTCATAGGAATAAATTAGGCCTGTTCCTGATAATCAATGGCTGGCAACAAGTTATGTAAACCCTGCAAAACATACTGGGCATGGGAGAAATTACAGCCTATGATAGATTTAGCATTTAAGGGCTAGATTTTTAAATCTTAGTCATTACTTAGTATTGCAAGAGTAGGAAACTTGAGTGGCTCAGTCAATCACTCAGGGTGTAAGTTTCTATGGATGGTAAACACATAAATAGACTTCAAAGTCCAGGCAAGGGTTCTGCCTTTAGGGGATCTTTTATTCCTTGTAGAATAATGTAATTTTAATAACATGAATCAATGTGTTTGGACTTTACAGGATTTTTTTTTTTCTTAAAACATAAAATAATGATAAGCCATCCTAATTAAATATCAGGTCCATAATCAAATGTTGCCAAGAATCTCGTTAAAAGGAATGTACCTCTGGATTTCTTCTTTTTTTTTTTTTTTTTTTTAATGGATGAGAAAGCAAACTTTAGAGGATAAACAGCCTTCAAAATTATCTTATCTCAGTGAAGCCCTTAAGTGTGTGTGTCAGAAGAGATGAGACCATTGAGAATGAGGACTATCAATAATCAGACACTGGTTTACTGGAAGGACTTCGAAGATGATCACGTCTGTCCCTTCCCCCAGGTGCATCATTGTAATGCAATGCTGTGATAGCAATGCAATTCTCTCTCTCAGTCCTGAACACTGATTACAATAATGTGGCTGAGGTAAGGCACCTGTTTGCATTGCAGCAGCATGTGGCTGGGTCACATGAAATGTTTTTTGTGTAACTCAGAGGTCATCGTGCATGGAAAATTATAAAAACATTCTTGTCATAGCTTTTTTTTTTTTTTTTTTTTTTAAATGCATGAAAAAATTAGGGTCTCAGAAAGGAGATGTAATCTGTACATGTTCATTGGAGTCAGGTATAGCTTTTCAGATCCTCTCTGGGGAACCAGATGCCCACTAAACTGTACTGAATAAAAACAGCAATACACATTGACTGATTTTATTACGGTAAGTTCCTATATTACCAAGAAAACAACACCCAAAATGATAGTAAATGTAAAGTTGTCAACATTCTCCATCATTTATATAGACTGTGGCAAGAAAACATGGATTGTAACCATGATGAACTGAAAATAACATTACCAAAATGACTGGAATTTACTCATTACCTGCAAGAGTGCAGCTATTACAGTCTACTATGATGAGTGTAGCTGTAAACATGTTTTGAATGCACAAAACAGCTTCAAGATTGGGCATCTTGCAAACATACTTCTGAAAACTGCCTCTCTTTTCCTTGGTTTCTCTAGTAATGCTAAAATATTTAGAGTCCAACCAAATATTATTCCCTCTTTACTGCTAGCCCTTTTCCCAAATATCTCATTTTCTCCATACCTGTGTGGGTTTTTTGTGGCTTCCTCACCCTCCTTGTCTTGGGGCTAGTGGAAGATGACATACCACTTGGTCATAATGCCATCATCTTTTAATGTGCATTCACAGCCTGGGTTGTCAGCTACTGAATCTGCAAGTGGGACAGTAGACATTTTTTTTTTTTTCTCTGTTAAATCAAATCAAGGTCTGTTTACAATTGTGAGTAAGTATCTATGCTGACCACCTTCAATCCTCTGGCAGACATCTGGTGTGAATAAATGCTCTCAGCCCAGTGACAGACTTCAGTTTCTCATTTGCACTTTTCTGCTGTACTTTTGAAGATGGCTGTGGGAATAACCCCATGGCCCTTCTCCTGGTGCAACTTCTCTTGTTACTTCAAACTACCGGAGAAGAGGCACTTGAGTTTCTGTTCATCAGTGTGCTAAACTTTAACTTTCCGAATTTCATGTGCTCTGGCTGACTGAAGGGTTCCTTTTCTGGAATATGTTCTGATTTAGCCTGTCCCTTTCAGAACTTATTTCTTCTGGTAAAAGTACATTTTAGGAAAAAAAAAGATTCTTAACTGGACATGATACTAGAACGGCAAATACTAGTTTCTATCTAACTTTGTGAACAATCATGAAACTTAACAGTGAAACAGAACATGGGAGCCAAACCATGATCTGAAGGTACAGTAAAAACCAAATAAATTGTATCTGTGCAGCAGAAACATTTTCTAATGTTTCTAAAACATTATGAATGGGAAAAAAATGAGTATGCAACTTTTCCCCTTATAACAGAATGTATTATATTTATTTGATAAATCAATTAGCACGATTTAACTAATTCGCTCTTTTAAGAGTCAAAATTGCTTTGACTATGCTCTTTAATAAATAGTTTTTTGTTGAACTTGACATTATCTGTCACTAAGGTTAAATAAGGGAAACCCTGCCTACTGGTAATACAATGGAAAGCTTTAATCTAAAATCAATATTGTTTTAAAGACAATTTGCTCTAATTAGATTGAGATGGTAACATAACTGATCTCTCAAGAAGTAAATTAGCTTTCTGTATATATGCAGAAGTTTAGTAAAGTCTCATTAAAAAGGGGAACTCACCTCAGATCAGGCAATTCAAGTTGAAAAGCCTCAGTTTGGTCCTGGATGAATTTGTGATATCCATAGCAGAGTTTCTCATTTGCAAAGAATCAGATTATTATTATTTGTTTATTTATTTGCGTGATTTAGATTTAAATATAATCTGGTACCAAGGAAAAATAATATGTCAGTGCAGTGAAGTTACTGTCAATGTGTGTTGTGTCCTTAATGCCTGTCTAGGCTGAGGAAGAATGATCTTTTGTTTTATGGTGATTCATAATGATGTGTTATAAAATAATATTAGTATAGTATTGGCTTAACTTGTAACAGTCTGTCTGAAGGTAGGAATCAGAAAGCACTGGTTAAAAGTGAAGTGATTGATGGTAGAAGCTTCTTTTGAATAAAACCTTTGTTTCAATGGTGGGAATGCAGTGACAGGTGAGGACATGATTTGTATGGATAAGTGATGAAGACGAAATAAATTACATGTATTACACAGACGTTTCTGGTGCAGTAACACAGAGATTCCTTTACCTATGAGTTGCTGGAAAATAAATAGTCAAGAAGCTTCAGTACAAGGACAGCTCACCAGAATTAGTGCTTTTCTGTGTTATGCAGAAAAGTGATTAATTTTCTACAAGCCATTACCTCCTTCACAAGCAGAAAGTCCTGCCCAAAACCAGGGACACAATCAGAAACTGTGCTTCAAATGGCATAGTTTTATTGTCACTTGTACTATAGGTAACCCAGATTTATTGGCCAAAAACATTGACTAACTTACCAACACTGGATCAATTGTAAAGCTTTCTTGTTCAGACATAACTACTTGGACTACTGCAGGGATGTGCTCAGCGCTACTCACAAGCACAGGAGTGCAGAGTATGCATCTCAGCATCTTTGTGTTCTAACGATAATTTTTTCAACTAAATACCTTCTGCTCTGCATGATCAAACACTGAAAATCATTAGTTTTATTCAGATCTAAAAGACAGTGCTCAAAGTTGGATGTTTCTACATATCAAAGATTCATCTAGTGAAAGAAAAAACAAGGTACAATTGCCTACAGCATGGGAGAAAGAACACAGATGAAGTTGTTGTCTACAAGCTCTATCTGCACTTACGATTGAGTTTTGGTAGCAGATGATTATTGAACATACCTTAATAGTCAGCATTTGGATAGTTCTAGAACTATACCAAAAATCACAATCCCATTTAAGTATGTAACTTGTTGAATAGATGCTAAATAGTCCAGGAGACTGATCAAAATGAAGTCTTGATGGAGAAAATGTGCAGAGATTTTCTTTAGTTTTTAGTGACATTACATCTGAACATAAGTATCTCTTCAGTCTCCCTAGGGTCAGAGGAAGAGAATCAGTGGAGAATGTGACTCCAAATCTTCTGAGAAATTAGGTGAAAAGGGCAGCAATGAAATCAATTTAAAAATCAAATTGCTATAGCGTTTAGAGATGCTGATAAACTGCTAATACTCCAACAATAAAAAAGCAGATAAGCAGTGCCACCCCCTCCTGTCTTTTCTTTGTCATCATGTAAATAAAGAAGTGTTCTTATCTCACCGGATATTTAGAATGCTTAGACATTCAGGGACAAAACCAGAAACAGTGGTGTAGGTGACGCTCATGGTGGCAAACAATCAATTGAGACAAGGCTTTGGCAGGGAGAAAGATTTTGCAGGACACCCAGCTGTTTTTATTCCTTAATGCTCCCCAAACCTTTCTAGGTTAATAAATATTAACATTGCTCCATGTTAATATTGCTGCGACATTCATCTACTTTCACATTGTCTCAGTAGCATTCGTGTCAGTCTAAAATATCAAATTAAATGATGCCACTGAAGATCTCTGTTAACTCTTTCAGCCTTCACTATAGAGCTGTGAAGGCTGAAGGACTGCCTTTTAAAATGCAGATAGATCAGATCCTCCTCTGCCAGTATATTTGGTTGAACTCCAATGGAAGTTAAAGCTGTAATACACCTTCCTTTGCTGTGCCACCTTAGGGCTGTCTGCTTCAGGAACATTAAAATAACAGCAGTTGTCAGTATAACGCCACATCTTTGGGTTCAGCTCCAGCCTTCTTGGCACACAGTCTGTGTGACCTTGGACATTCACTTAATCTCTCTGTCCATTATCCTTTTTTTCTCTTTTGTCAGTTTTGATTGTATTGTCTCTAGGGCAGAGGAGCCTGTTGCTTATCACAGTATGAGGGTATCTGGCTACTATTGTTATGTAAAGCTAATTATGAAGTGAAATTATTAATACTAAATGACTTGTACTGGTGGAAATTTAGCATTTAATAACTGTTCCTTGTTTAAAAATTTATTCCCTATCCAGTCATTTTCATAGCAGTTTAAGGCAAAATGACATAGTCGAAGCTGTAGTGGTGGAGGGGAAGCAAAGGCAGCTGCCGAGTGTTTCAGCAGGCCACTGAAATTAGTTGAGTCTGTACCCTTGTAAGATTGAGCCTAAAAGTTTTACTACCTAGCCTAGAATTCAAGCAGTATCTATCTCAGCTATTTACACAAAGTTACACTATGGTCATAAAACAGTTAAATTGGTACCTCCAGGTTCACTTCTCATCTTGGCAAAGCAGCAGTTCAATGGATCATCACTACCTTTTCAGATATCAGCAAAAGCTGTTCTCCTCTTCTAGACATCTTTCCCTGAACTTCTGACAAGACTTGACCTTGGTTATATATCTGACTGGTTGCTTTATGTGTTTCCCTGAACACATCTCCACAGAGACCAGAAGAAATCTGAAAATAAAAGTATTTTTTACAGGTGCAGACTCTTGGATGGTGGTAGCGGGGAGAACCACTGTGTCTGGAGCTTTGGTGGCTGCACTTTTCAGTGCCTGGATTTTCCCCTCATGTTCCTGTCATTTTCCCTCATCTCCCTATTGTACAATAGAGTATACTGCTTTGCAATTATTGACAAACAAACAGGATAGATTTGAATAAAATGTCAATCTCAACATTTGGTGAAGTAAATGTGCAGGGAAGTGACTTTTTCTGGGACTCTAGTGCAGTAAAAAATGTAGGAAATGTTGCTTCTCAGGCCTCGTGATTTTTGCAGCCTATCACTGCCTTATGAGCAGAAGCATGAAACATGTTAGTGGGGATAATCCACTGCTGGCCAGGGCTTCCTCTGGCATTGAGATGCACATTGAAAATAATGTACCCTTTGAGCTGACCCACTTAAAACTTTTATTTTCTTTGATTAGTGCATCTAGCAAATCTTAACTCTCAATAACTTTCTGTTGCCAGTACCTGCTGGCCTGCCAATGCACTCACACACATGACTGAGAAGGCAATTGTATACTTTGCAATTGTAATTCAGCTACATCTTTTTGAAAGTTAGCCACAGTTCTTTCTTGAGTTTTGATGTAGGGGTGTAGGGTTGCTTTTTTGTCGTTTCCTTTTTTTTTTTTTTTTAGTGTGCTTTCTGCAATGCAGCTGTGTCTTGCTGGCAGTCAGAAGTGTCTGTAAGATACTTTTTTTTCACTGTTGTTCGAGTATTCATTCTGCATCTGGCATCTCTGCAACAGGGACTGTCCAATTTGCGAGTGGGCACTGTTCCATCTGAACAGACGGGGAGGAGTGGAGACAGACAAAAGATCATATGGAATAGTCAGCTAAAAAGTGTGGCGGTGAACCTGATCAAGTGGCGCGGATTTTTCTTTATTAGTTTGGTTTTTTTGTTTTTTAGAAAATCCTTCGCAAATTCCTTTACAGGGCAGCCATCAACACAATTGACAGTAACACTGCACTCTGAATGAATACAGGGTTTGAAAACTAAGTTTCACCTTCCCTCTCAGCCTGTGATTTCTTGTTCAGGGGATTAAAACAAAAAACCCCTACTTTCTGTATTTGGTTTCCATGCCTGTGTCTAAAGTGTATTCAGAAGAACTCTTTTCAGTGGTCATGACATAAAGGCTTATACAGCAGTATGAAGAACTGATGTCTAACTCTGTAACTCTTCAATGAGGGTAAAAGCTTTCAAATTTTTAAGCTAGTTACACGGCTGATTAGATTGGAATCTAACAGGTAACTTAAAAATCAACCCCTGCCTCTGCTTATTTTATTACAATGTAATCTGGACACAGAGTTTAGAAAAATGCTTTATCTGACGCTGTTTTTTTTCTTTGTTTTACAGTATTTGTTCCGAGCTTTTCCAAAACCCTTTCTGTTTTAAGTTGCACAGTGTTAAGTGTCATAGGCTACAGAAGGTTTAAAAAAAATAACCCAACTTCTATTTCTTGCCTTTTTCATTTTCTTGCTTCTCTTTTCAATCTTAGCCAGTTCCATCTCCTCTTTCCTTTGCCCTTCACTAAGCATGCACAATTTAATCAGATTTATGGAGAGATAGGAAAGCACAAATTGAGAAACAGAGAAGCAATTCAGCACAGTTACAAGTTACTAGTGCATCTCACAGCCAATGTGAGCACATTTTTGGGGACTTCTATTTCCTCATGTAGTTCTGTGGGCCGCTTTAAATTTTTATGTCAAGTAAAATTTTGGGTAGAAAGATTAAAATCTTTTTGGTCTTTGTTTTTTGTTATGAGTTTGCTTTCCAAGGATTTTGGAAGACAAGCTCTCTGTTTTGTTCTTAATGGCTTACAAAAACTCCATTTTGGGAGGTTGTAATGACCTAAATTTATGTGTTTATGCACAGAGTTTACATTCCCCTCCCAAAATATATTAGAGCCCATTGCACTCCTTTGTTCTCTAAATTTGACTATACAAATTGTGCTCCCTGCCACTGTATGTGATCATTGATAAATGTAACAGGCTGTGGGTTTTATTATTTTTAGCACTGCACAACTTTTATTCAGAAAGGCTGCTGGAAAAAATGACCTACCTGTGTAGAAGACTATTTATCCCCATGCAAAACCTTGTCTTAGTAAGATGGCTAGCAGAATTTGTTGCTGATTTTTTGAAACTTCAGAACCTGGTGCGTATCAGGTCAGGAAGGGAGGTTCCTTTACCATAACCCAGAATTACTTTTCTTGAAACTAAACTTAAGCTTTTTATTTTACTGGGTTAATTTAGAATCCATTATTTTTTAAAACATAACAAAACAGGTTTCATCAGAGTTGACAATGCTAGTCATTTCCTTCCTACTAAAGTTTATTAACTAAGTGGAGTTTGACAGCCTTAAACCACAGAAGTGTTGACTCATTGTCTCAATTCTAGGTCTGTGACTCCTTCTTTTTTTTTAATGAGAAACTCAGTTCTTCCAAAATTTAAGTTTGTTTTGTTTTTTTTTTAGCTCTTCTGCAGGGAAATAATTGAAAATGTAACTTGAATGCACCTTGCAGGCTTAAAAACCTGACCTACAAATAAAATCAACCTGAAGCTTTTTAGGAAATCTGGCAGAGTGGGATCCATGCGCTGTTGAAATCAAATCTGCCATCTACTTCACTGATAATAAGTCTTCATCTCAGATGTTTAAGCTGAATTTATGACTCCTGAAGGTCATGCATTTGTGTGCAATTTTTGAATGCTTGGAGCTGATATGTCCATAGTTTCTTTAAAAGGTTTCCTTCATGTTTTCAGCCAGCTAAAAAAAAGAATTTACCCTCCATAATGGAATGCAAGAAAATATGCTAACTGCAGATACTGACCCTTAACTTCTCCATATTGTTTTTCTTTTATATGGCTTTTAAGCAGCTGTTGCAAAATGTGGTGAAATTCCTTCTCTTTCACAGAAGCAGAGACTGAAGACTCTTCCTCTTTTGTCTGGAAGAAGGCTTTTTGGCTGTATACTCTTGTGACTTTGGTGAGCTCCTGAGCTTTTCATCTTAATTTCTTAAGACAGCTTTGCAATTATCATTTGTAATTTTGACTGACTGTGTTTTTGATATTTGGGACCCTAGTGATTCCATGGCTTTTTGAACAGCTAGCATCAAAACTGATACATGGGGACCAATAACGTAGATTTGAAACCTTGGCATTATGTAGCATACCAAGCATAAGTGATTTCAGATTTACAGTATATCATTCATCTCAGCTGCTGCTTCCCTCTCCATCAATGGACATGTGAGCAGTAAACTTCAAGGAAGATGTGCTGTTGTTATATGTATCCCAGTGCATTTTTCTTCCTTCCTCCATCTTTCCATCAGTTCCACCCACATATTTTCCAGGTTTCTTCAGATTATAATTATTTCAATAATCCATTTTATTTTTGTCGAATTGACTAGGGAGTGTGCAAAAGTTTGGCAACTGTAATTTGGAATTTTCGGAGTTCTTTGTATGTATTGCAGTCCATAAGGGAACAAAACAATTTAGTTTTCAACTTGCATGATAAAACATACAGTTCTGTGGTAGTATCTCCAGGCAACTCAAAGTATACATCTAGTAACACAGTCTCATTTGTTAGAAATATGTGAGCTGTATCTGTTACTACATAGAGATATAGTTTCATATATAACTATACAAATAAGAAATATCCAGGAAGTCACTACAAATTATTAAAAAAAATCTACGTAGCTTTCATTCCAAAAAGAAGTTTGGCAGAGTATTTTTACAGCCTTGCTGATATGTAACCCCAGAAGTCCTGCCCACTGAAGAGAGATTTTAATATGTTGTATTAATACAGGTTTAAGAAGTGTGGAGGTTGATTCCCACACATTGAAAACATGAAATGTGTCCTTCCAGCCCCACCAGTGACAAAGGAGGAAGACAAATCCTTGGTGCCTTGGGAATCACACAGGTACTGTCATTCTGGTGAGCACTAGGCTTGTTCTGCATGGCAGGGAACGTGCTGTGACTGCTGCTTTGACTGGGTCAGAAAGCTGCAGTTAAAGTCTGTTGGTTTACAGGTATGAAAGGGAGGATTTATATACCCCTTTCTTGAGCTACATTTTTCTGTATCAAAAAGTGCAGGGGAATAGTAACAACATGCTGCACTTGTACATAATGCATAAAAGGCAGGAATTTGCTCACAGTATTTTTGCTTTCAGAGATGCTTTCAGAAGAGCAGTGGATGATTTTGGACTAGAAACCAGATATTTGTTTGTGTTGGCAGCTGCTAGTGCCGGGCAGGGGCGGCGGGGGGGGGATGGAGTAGCAAGTAGTTTCTGTCCAGCCTTGCCTCTAGTGCAAAGCTAGTGCCATCCTGCAGCTCACAGAAATACTGGATGGATGTTCAGTAATGTTGTTGCAGTCATGGGGAAGAAATGGAGCTGAAATGGACCTGTTTCCACACTGAATGTTACGAGCTGAGGTGTCATGGGTACATCATGTGCCCCAGTTTTATACTCTCTGGGGTTGTTTAATAAGCAGCACACACTGCAGAAAGGTGCTTTGGTTAGCAGGTGTCTGGTGGTGATCTTAGCAGCACACCCAGAACAGTGGCCTTAGTGTGGGCTGGTAATGTTTCACATAGGGGTTTGGATGGGGCTTTGCGGTCTTGGTAGATGAAGGAAGAAATTTGGTGTTCTGCCTCAGAGTATGTTAAAAGCAGCCTCTTCATTTAAGGAAGAAAAATAACGTCAATAAGAAAGTTTCAGTTCATTATGATACTGACAAATGTGGAGAGTATGGTAACTTCCACCAGCCGTTTTGAAATAGCAGCCATTTTATTTTAATTGTCAAAAATGATCTAATGAAACTAGAGGATCTTCAGAGGCATTGGAACTCAGTGATGTAAATATGCTTTTTTTTTATTATTCTCCCTTTCCTTGGATCAAGAGACCACCAGGTCACAGAATGTCTAGGTACAGCATTGTGCAGTTTGCTTACATGCGTATTGGCCCTCAGCCCCTTTAAGCTGCTATTAGATGCTATTAGGTGGAAGGGCACTGCACTGACATCTATGGACATTCTTATATTTATGAGGCGAGATCACATATGAACATTAGGAAGTGGACAGGGGTGGAAAATAAAGTAAGCAATTAGGACAAAGAGGAAGGTACAAGAAAAGAAAAGAAATAGATTTATTCTCAAGCCTGAGAATAAATCTATGGCAACTGCAGAAAATGAAAGAAGCACTGACAGCCTTCACATAAAATGATCTTCTAGAATATGGTCAGTCAGATGGTGCCTAAATTATTAAAGATTTGCAAACACACTTGGCATGCTGATAGAGCAGGATACAGTTACCATGATTGTGATGAGTGAAGAATTAGCAATATGGAAATACCCAGGAGTTACCAAAGGTAAGCAAGGTGGTATGTTTAGTAGCTGATGTGTGGTACTGGTTATGGTCCAGTAGATGGTTTGGTTGTCTGGTACCCCAAAAGCAGATGAGGAGGAGGTATCTTCTGATAAGGCTGTGGATTGGGGATGGTGTTTCTTAGGCTTTCCCTACCTCTCCCTGGTGTTAGCACAGTGAGGAGACGCTGTCTTCTTAATCTTCTAACCTTTTTGCTAAATTGTTGAAGACCATTAGAAGGCTGAAACCAGGATGATGGGGTGGAGATTGGCAGTGGAGCTATACAAAGGAAAGATGACCTGTACTGGATGAATCACTGCCTACATAGTTCCCAGATTCAACCTTTCCTCTACAAGACAGGGGCAAAGTGCTTACTCTTTTAAATAAAAACAGGATCTGAACTCTGCGCACTTTTAGTGCCTTGTATATGATTTGGTTAATATTATTTTAATATTTGGGTCTGGCTAACAACAGCAGCTTTAACAATATAACTTGTAAATTCTAATCTAGCTTCTATGTACAATAAAAAGACAGGGATTATTTAGTATTATTTAGAAATAAAGTTCTTATGTTTCATCTTTTTAATCAGAGTTTTCCATGTAATGGTGATACCTTTGAAAACATTCCAGCCCCACAAACAGTAAGTGGTAATTGTAAAAGCACTTTCAGATTCCAATTGTCCCCATTCTCACAATTTATAGCCTGAGAAGGCAATTGCAGCATAGGTTGGAGAAGCAGCTGAATATCCTTTAAGTCTAGCCAGGTTTCTCCTGCATATTACTTTTTTTTTTTTTTTTTTTTTAAAAAAAAAGCTATAGCTATTAGCCAGGGCTTTATTTCCTTGAATGCTACTTTCTAGGTAATGAAAAAAGTGGTATCATTTGTCTGTTTATGAAGGATAACAAACCTTGATGGAAAGCATTTGGGGATTTAAGTAAGTAGAGGTTTCTTTTGTTTGTGAAGTCTATGTGAAGTAGATTGTTTTCCAATTTGTATTAATGTACCCTATCATTCCCCACTTGATTGTCCCATTTTCAGGACATATATTTTAGCAATAAAATTGGTGCAGTTTACACTTTTTCTGCAGGGCACCTCCCATTCACTTATTCTTAGTTCTCTTTCCAAGGTGTGCTCATCCTTGCCATTTGCTCTTTTGGTTCATACTGCCCCATACTGCAAAGTGAACCACATCTTGCACATGGACTCAGAACAGGAAATGAGGAAAAATATACTGTTTCCTACTACTATGGATACCAACTTTCATTGCCTTTCTCAGGTACCTGAGTTTTCTCATTCTTCGTTTTACACTACTGGGCACTGATTTAAAAAGAAAGAAGATGTAGTTTTCTCTAAAAGAAGCAGTTTAAGAGTATTTTCTTTTAAAAAAAATAAATAATTATTTTTAATCAAAACTCATAACAACCCAGTGCTGAATGGCAGATGTGACAATACTTTTATTTTTTGTGGTGAATTTCAGAAATCTTAGAGGCTTTACAAACATCTTCACTAGCAATTTTGACCTTCCTGACTCTATTTCTACATAAGGAAGGCTTTGCTACTTCCAGCTGGACTCTGTTCTTGGCTGAAGAATAGCTTCAAGCAGGTTGGTCCTTCTATTGTTTTCTGGAGAAGCAAAACTGACACAATTGACTTTAAGCTGAGCTGGCTGACTGCACTGAAACACTAATGGAGCACTCTAAAGGCCAAATTGGGCCTTCCACAGGAAGCAGCAGGCAGCAGCATCCCCTGCCAGCTGTGCCTAGTGTGGGTCACAGCCATGGCAAAGATGCATTGGGAAGCTCGCTGGGCTGAGCCCTGTCACCTGGGGTGGGACTGTACCTGCAGGATGCTCTAATGAACAGCCAGCCAGGAGCGACAACCATAAGTAGCTAGGCAGATCGACAAACGTTTCCTACTACCCTGGTCTCCCATCCTTGGCACCATTGCTTAGATGGTGGTGGTTTGAAGGTTTGTGTTGTGCTTTAAAGCATGTTAAAGGAAACAGTGGAAGAGGCAGCAGGTGACATGAGGAGGCCAGCTTCTCCTCTGAACCAGAGGGTGGAAATGGGTGCCTGTAGGGGTGGTGAATCAGAGTGCTTCAGTCAGACACCTGAAATAGTACTGTTGATATTCAGCCCATCTTTTGCCTGTAAAATACGACATCCCTGCAAAGGTTAATCAATTTGAATGTTAATATCATTCTTATTTTCCAACCAATATCTTTCAAATATATGGTGCATGCTTGTCGTCATCCAGGATTAGCAGCATGACAAGTTTGAACTTTTAAATGCAAGACACTTTGTAGTTATTGGAGAGCAGAAAAAGGTCACAATGCTCTGTACAAAACAGAACAGTGTAGATTTCCAGGCCCATATTTTTCCTGCTTTTCTCAATAATTTCTGAAGAATCCTGGAGAGTAAATAGGCCAAATTAGTAAGAAGAGAGACTGTTCTGCTTGTGTGTACAGTGCAAGAGACAATCAGATAAAGGGAATTATCCACGTAGGTTGACTTTAGCAGCCTTGTTCTGGTTGACACAATATCATAATTTCATTTGTTTCATAAGAACAAAAACACACTAGGCCAAACTCACCATTCTGCATGACTCTTTCTACCCTTTTGGCTAGAAGTTACTTTTTGGTTGCAAATAATAGAGAAATGAGAAAATGTATTGGTGTCAGTGTTTCCTTGATCATTGTAAGGCAAAGGAAAACTCAAGCATTTACTTTTCTGCCGTGGCTGCTATTGACCTTGGGGACTGCTGAAACTTTAAATCAGAGTCCTAATTGGGACTCGGATAGCCATGAAATACCAGAAGCTTCAAAAGGAGCTTAAGAGAGTAGTTGCTGCCTTTTCCCTGCTCTGTCCTGTGCTCTCCACAGCATGCACATAACAAGGATTTGGGAGGTAGAGTTGTCAACATTAAGTCTTGCTGTGTGACTAGCTCAGACTTTATAAGACTAGACACCCCTGAGCCAGGAGCTGACACCAAAGTCATAAACCTGGAGCAAATTACACTGTGCAAGCAAGTGATTGGAAGTGTGACATGATTTTCCCTGACTCATCCACTGGTGTTTTTGCTGCTCTTCAGGTAAACATGCAATGCTTTTAAGAGTTGTGTTGTCACTTACAGCTTTTAAAATTGAGATAGCTTGCCAAAAGTTAAAGTGTTCATGTGCCCACAGCCTAAGAAGTCAGGAAGCGTGGAATAGCAGCTAAAGGGAGGAAGGTCAGTTATGTGAGACTGGAGGCAGAGAGGGTCCCTGTTTGGCTGGTACAGCTGCATATCCCTGGTTTGGAGTTTGCCAGTTCAGATCAACTTGGTTGACTAACGGCTGCCTCCACTGCTCCCTCACCTCTGGTGGATCCTGTATGTATTCTGAAACTATCATACTGGTTTTTTTTTTAACCTGACACCAAATCCTGTTTTTATCAGAAAGCCCCCTTCACAGTTGTAGCAATCAGGGTAGTACTCAGAGTAGTAGTGATCACACAGCATTAATGGAAGGTCTTGCTGATCTGTACAGCGCTGGTCCCAGAACTTTTGAATCCACTCTATTGCCCTGTGCCTAGCAGGAACAAGATCAGCTGGAGCTATCAGGATGTTTTCATCTAGCTGGAAGCAGGCAGAAATGATAATGGTCATTGGAAACCAAGGAAATGTTTTTTTTTTTTTTTTTTTTTTTCCACACCAAACATTGTCTACTCCTAATTTTACAATATCTAGCACAGCTTCATTTCTCCAGGATAGAACTGCTATCCAGCTGTTGAAATCTGTTCTTGGTGACCGTGCATATGCCATGCTGGAGAGACAGCACAGCTCAGGCAGCTGTTCTCTCTCCTTCTATCTGGGAAAAAGGAGGAAACTAGGAAAGGGGCTCCTAATCTTTTTCCAAGGCGATGAAAGGTTTTCAAACTTCACTAGAAACAGGTGAACCTTTACGTAAATTTGCTGACACCAATACATTTTCCCATGAAAGCAAATGTTCCTTGTCTAGTGATGGGGTGGTTCTACTGCACTTAACAAAGTGGGTCATTTTATTCCTGGGAATTTCAAGCAAGTTTTACTAGGTTTTAAAGAATCCCCAGAGAACTAAAACCCAAAGATACTCCCAGAGCTGATGTCCTACCACCCCAGCCACCTCAAGCTAGCACATAGCAGTTAGGTACACTGGGAGGACATTAGAGAAACATTTCTCGTTTTGTTCTTTTTCAGCTGATGCAATGTAAGTTGGACATGAATTCTGAAAGGTGCTGCAGCCCCCTGTTGTGACCTGAAGAGTTTTGCTTCAGTGGTTAGAAAAAGAACATGGCTGCACCATGTCCTGAACAGCCTTTGTTCTGAACCTCTGACTCCAGCAATACCAAAGGCTATTTAGAGCAGGGGAGACCCAGCATTTTAAAAGGAAGCCATGAAATTTGGTAAGCAAAACACAAAAGTTATAGGGAAAAGCCAATACCATTTGTACATCATTGAGAATGGACTGATACTCTGCTGTTTGGAATAGATTTTTTTGTTTGGGATTTTGAGTTGTTTTCTTAGTTGTATAAGTAACTATGTTTCCATTTAGAGAGGCTGATTGTTCAAAAGTTATGCCATAGAAATCGCATTTACAGAGGCAGTATGGGATTTTGGTTATGGAAGAACAGAGAGTGCACCTTTATAAGATCATTCCCCTTCTGCATGGGAGTGGCCATTTAGGCACTCACAGGGTCCATACCCCCCAGAATACCATCGCTCAGCAGTGCCGGGACTGGTGCTGAGAGGTCGCTATGGCCGTGCTCCCACGTCACTGCTGACATGATCTGCAAGCTCACCAGCTTTCTCTCCACTCTCCTCTCACACCTTTCTGCCATAAAAGTGTGTATGTGTGCAGGTATAGACAGAAATAATATCAGCAAGCATAAAGATAAAATAATTAAATATAGCAATAGTGAAAAATAGGGGTGGGAACTACTTACTTCAATTTTAGTTAGTGCTTTGTGATCTCCCAAGTGTCCATATTTTACTAGCATCAACTTCTCCTCTGTAAAGGGGCTTAAAGTGGGTTCTGGATTTTTTTTTTTTTTTGCACTTGACTAATTTTGTGTGCAGTATTTTCAGCCTACATCAAATGACATGGGTTCTTCCTTTATTTTTCAGCTGTGGAAGTTCAGCTTAAAGTCAGAGTTAGGCTCAGTTTTCCTGAGGAATATCAGTTTGGTAATATCAGTTTGACAGAAAAAGGGCAGTGACACCTGGGCAATGTCACTGATCATCCAGGGTTTGCCCATATGTGACAGGCTGGAAGCTGGCAAGCAGTTCAGACAGCAATGTGGTGTGATATGGAGAAAACAGAGTCCATCCATCCCTCTTCCGTCTGTGCCTATTTCAATGTTGGAAATTGAAGAGAAGTAACATGTCTTTTTAGTTTGTAGAAGTGGAAAATTAGAGCTGCATTTTGATTCCAGGTTCCTTGTTAGAGGATCAACTTAATAGGTCTAATCGGTGTTGTGTTTTGGGGGGGAGTGAGTTAAAATATTATACCTTTATTTATTTATTTATTTATTATATAGCTGTGTATGTATCCATACATCATGCAGGTGTAACTTGGTTTTACTTATTTTTTTACTGGAAATTTAGAAGCCACACCACACAGCTGAAATGAAGAGTAACTTTCAATTATTTATTACCTTGACTGCATCAGGAAAAATGTATACCTTCTTTTGTAATATTACAGTTCCTTTGAAAGAATTAATAATATGTCAAATATTGCTTTTTGCCAAATAAAAGAAAAAACATTTTATAACATTGCAATCACAAAATATCTGTATTATGTTAAAAGCAAGTTTTACACTCATGAATGCATTAATTTACTGGAAACTTTGTTAAATACTTCATGTTTGTTGGCACAGGCTGTTGTGTGCTTCTTTGTTAGAAGATATCCATTGCAGCCACTTTAACTTTTGATGTTGCTCTTATTTTAATCCCCCAAATGTTGCTGGCAGGGTTCTATATCTCGAATCAAGATTGTTATTGTAAAAATTCCTCAATTCTTCCAATGAAAATGAGATAGTAAGCTATTTTGGCAGGCTAATTTAGGTAACTTTTCAGGTATGCTTATTTAAACAAGAGATGCATGAGAAATGTGAAAAATGCTAGCACTTATCGGAAATGCAAATGTGGCATTTGTTCAGCTTAATATGAATGCCTCTGCATCAGGCAACAATACCAGAAGTGCCAATTAAGATGCAGTCATGGTTCCAAAAATTCACCCTTTCTTTTCAGCTAATATGACATTTATGTGTTGGGTCTTTTTCTTTCCAAGAGTGTCTGTGCTTCAACTTACCTGCACAGAAATGCCAGTCTTGCTTGAATTTTGTTTTAACTAAAAACCTGTTATTGTGCCAGGCATCAATATAGAATTGTAATGCCTGTAATGTGTTTTATTATGACTAGAATTTAAAGAGCTGTGCTATATAGGTCAATCAGTGTTACGAATGACAGCAGTTGTTATCTGCTAGTGAGGACAGCAGTATAATAATAATGTTTATTGCACATCATTTTTCAATGATTTTATGCTATCATTTAGGAGATGAATGAAATGGCTCTCTAGCAGACATGAATGTAAATAAATTAAACATTAAGAACCAGTGAGTTCTAATCATCTTTCTTTAAGATTGCACTAAATGGTTGCAATCAGTGAAATAGATGAGAGATTGCATTAAATTGCTCTTCCAGATACTATATCATGCCAGCTAAAACAAGGTTCACATGCATTACAAAACAGCTCAGGTTGAAGGAGCAGCTGGAATGCCTCATAGGCATGCATTAGCTGAGAGTAATGCACTGGTCGCGTACCGCTGCTTACAGTCTTTTATATTAACATACATGGAGTGACAAAGAGAAAACCAAACAAATAAACAAGGGAAAACCTGTACTGTTTTGTTCCAGAGATTTACTCTTATTATAGATTTATATTAATATATGCCATGGTTTAGGGGATTATGCAGGAGCATAACATTGGTTGCAGTCTTTTCTCAGCTCTTTCATTCAGCCTCTGCTGTTTTTTTAGGATGTTATTGGAAATTCACAGGGTGAAAAGATGACAGGCTGGAGAATGAAGGGATGTTTGTTACTGTTATGAGGAGAGAATACAGGCTCTGTGATATGGCTAGCAGATAGGCAATATCTGAGAAGCTGTCAACAGGACATGTTAAGGCTGGGTTTTCAGGAGCTGACCTCTCATTCTGCCAGTACAAATCCACAAATTAAATTGTGTGAGCAGTTAGGTCACAGAGAGGGAGAGACTTCTGTATCCATCTGACCTAAGGTACACGTACAAAAGTGAACCTGAAATAGGGAGAGTCTCAAGGTCAGCAAAGACAGATTGGAAATCTGTCTCTTCAAGTCTTTAAATCGCAGCACTGTGAGCACAATTAAAATTGTGGTTGTTCAGGTCTTCTGCTGCCAACAGTAGGAGCAGCATCCCTTTTCACTTAAGGGTAATATGGCCCAAAGTTATTTTGTCATTGATGGGGTGCTAGTCCCTGGCTGCGTGGCACTGCCTTGGTGGGATTTTCCAAGTACCCTTCCAGCAGGTGCTCCAGAACCAGCTGTCGCCCTGGCCCTCAGCACAAGGCTGTGCTAGGAGGAAGAGGAGAATATGACATTTTCCAGCTTCTGGGTTCAAGCTCTATTGGACAGTTGTCCTACTAAGAATAAAAAATTCCCTATTCCTAGGTTTCCTTCCCTCCCTCCCCAAGCAACTGCTGTTGACCAAATATTACTCACCTTCCTCCCCACTTCTCTTATTTTCGGTGCAGGAATTTTCCCTGGCTCACTGAACACTGTGTTTTGAAAGGAATTTCCTGGAGTGCAGAGAGGAGGGCAGAAGTTTTCAGCATATAAACCACCCAAGTTTTGGAATACACCTCTTCCCCAAAACATGCCTTGAACTCTCTCTCATGCTCTGCTGCTGCTTCTGAGGGATGTTGGCTGCACCCTGGACAGAAAGACACCTTTTGGGTAGGTTGAAATCTGACATTTCAGTTTTTAGACTAAATTCTGAGCCCAGACAACCTGACAGTCAGGTATCTGAAGATATGACTTGAGGCTTCTTCAGGTTCAGAAAAATGTGCTAATATTCCTACATTGTTTGTCTTAGTGTTTGTTCATAGCATTGTGGGTTTTCCCTCTAGTGAGAAAGGGAAGGAAATCTGGAAACAAGGGAAACATTTCTTGAGACATTTTTTGTGAAAGAGATGATATAAATTTGTGAGAATCCTAGGGACCATCTAAAACCTGACTGACATGCTCCCACAAAAAAAAAAAAAAAAAAAAGAAGATTTTGCCTTTTTCTTCATTGTAGCCTTTAATTTCAATGCTTTTACACTTTTTCTTGATGTCCATTTCACTAATACTCATTTTGGTCTAGATCAGTGCATTTGTTTTGCTTTATATCCATGTCAAACTTCTCTGTTGACTGGACCTCTGGGTGCTGGGGGCTCTTGGGAGGCAGGAGGAGTTGTGCTGGGCTCCATGCTCACTGCTGCTTCTGGTACAGAGCTACAGAAACCAGAGGCAGAAGAGAGACATGCTCTGTCCACTGTATGGTACAGCCTGGTTTATGTTAACAAAACACTTTTTTTCCCTGCACTTTCATTTTTGGTGTTCAATATCTCTTCCAACAGGAAAACCAAAGTTACTGCTGAAACATTCCTTGAGTGTGGCAAGCTGACATGGTATTTATTACTTAACTGAAATAAGGAGTTTGTGTTGAATACTTAGATGTGCTATCTCTTCACTACAGTAACAGAAAACAGTGGGTGAAAGAAAAAGCTCTATCCTCAGGTTTTATCCAGTCTTTTCAGTGACTACAGAAATTGTAAAGCACTTTTTTGTTTGTTTGGTTTGTCTTTTTTATTGTTTTTGTTATTTTTGTTGTACTGCACATTCATTCCATATCTTTCATTCAGGAGTAGACAGGAACCAGTCAGGTCATATCCTACACAAATATCAGAAAAAAACGAGTCAACATCTGGGTATGTACCTCGTAATTGCATGTTCTTCACAGTCCAATATCCTTTTCAAAGAGTGACACCTAAATCTTTCTTAAATGCCTTAAGATTCAATAAAAAAGACCTGCAATATGATAGTTCTTTCAAGCCACAGTGGGAGACAAAATGAATGATTCTGGATTTTTTTTGTAGTATTACTCATCCTTATCAGTGGGCCAAAATTTATGGCAAGGAGCAACAAGGTTAACAGAGGACTTTACTAAGTGAAGAACAGGTACTGACTCACTCCACAAAGGGGAAAAACTTAATCCTTACCTCATAACTGCAGGGAAGAAAAGATGGAAGCCCCGAAGTTCTCCCTGCCACTCCTAACTTTACTTGTGATTACCACAAACCTCCTTATCACTGAGAGTCTACAGTGTCTGGTGCTTTTAAAATCCTGAAATACTCCAAATAAAAGTGTTTTTCTGAACCCAGTAGGAATGTGCTCTCTGGATTCAGAGATTCTTCAGCGTACAGAGGACTTATTTTCTGTCACAGGTGGTGTCTGAGGAGTGAAGATGTTGGTGGACAATGTTGCAAGAACACATCATCTGTATTTGGTAAGTCTGAACCTGTTGCCTACTGAACAATAGAACGTTTTCCTGTGCCTTTCATATATGAGGTGAAATTTTCATTGCTGCAGAAAACTTCTGACTCCAGTCTCTAAAATGGGAAATTTTAAGACCCTGCAATTCTCATTGAATTTAATGGAAGGTATGAAAGACCTTTAAACTATATAGTACTTTATAACAATTCTGGTACCCAAGGGGTAGTGAGACTTATGTTATCTTTCCATTAAGACTAGCTATTATACTTGGGTAGCCTGGTGTCCTTTCGTTTATTTAACTCCTTAATCTTTTAAATTACAGGAGAAAATATGCATTAGTCCTAAGCACGAGAGCTGTCATCATAACACTTGACTAATATAGGCAACAGTTAGCTGTCTGCTGAAGGAAGACAGGGCAGATATACCTTAATTTTTTTCTTTAGAATTCAACTGCGGAAGTTAGAGATTTCCTTCCAGCAAATATAGCCAGCACTGTTCAAGTGGGATTTTGCCCCTATTTATTATTTTCTCATATTCCACTAAATTTCAGAGTTTATTGCTTTAATCATTGATCAGGGAAATGAGATCAAAACTAGAACAGTAGTGTGATGTATAGAGGAATTTCAAGATAATTCTATTTAAGTTGTTAGCAAATATTTGAGATGACAGCTGTAGTCCAGAGCAGGAGGATGAAACACTGGCTTGATGGATGTGGTGACCAAGACTGACATTCAAACTCAGTGGTTGTTAAAGATCTTAAAAGAGCCTCTAGGAAAAGTAAGAATCACCAATTCCCAATGCAGCTAAGAGCAGCCTGTCTTTCTTCATTTCCACATCACTTGCTTTGGAAGTCTTATGGTTTTGTTGTTACAGTTTGTCATTGTTTGAATGGTTTCTAAATCCTATCTAGGTCAATTCTGATGCTAGTTATCAATGTTCCCATAGTTAGCAATTTCAAGGTGGTGTCTGTGGTCTGCAAAGGGAGATTTTCAGCCAGAGGCTGCTCTGATGGAGAAGTGCACTGAAAATGATGGAAGGCACCCCCAGAAAGATAAGACAGTCCACCTTTCATTTACCTATGTAGCACATAGGAAGTGAACAGGAGGAATCAAGGATATTAACCGTGTCTTGTGTTCCTGTAGTAGAAGTAATTTTGATAAATAAAACTGTAGTTAGACTGAAACTGAGGAGTAGAAGAAGGGCAGATATTGCCTGAAATTACTTATGGGTTTTGCTGATTGATATTCTAAGAGCTTTGTGACATACGTCCAGGTACTTGAGTCTGTACCTAGACAACTAAAGGGAAAATGTGTAAAAAAGGATATGCAAGTTCTGTCCCCTTTCCAAAATAAGTAGAGAGACGTGAAATGGGATGTGATGATGAAAACCTGTTTCTACAGAACTTGAAATATGCGCTCTGTTTTGGAGGGGAGGAGCTTACTGTGTGGAAATGGAAGTAGATCCACATCTGACTAGAAAGACTAACAATGCATCTATATAATGCAGCAAAATGATGAGGGGGACAAGGCAGTGCCACAGCTTGTGAATTCACAGTGCAAAACATTTGCTAACAAAACAGGATAATACCCCTCAACGGGAGTGTTGTCCTGTCCAGCAGTGCCAGCTCAGCCACTTGCATGTGACAGGTCTGTGAATTGAGGCAAGAGACCCCAAAACTTTCTCTTTCTCTTCACTTTCTGGGTTAATTTTTCAACCAAGTAACCCCCACGCTGGTTTGCTGTGTGGTGCAGAAGCAGCTGTGCTGATAATGCTGAAATGTGCGTGTGTGATTAGGTTGGGAGGTGTCCAGGAGAGCTGCGACTTTGTTTCAGGGTGTTGGCACCAGTCATCCTCCCTAGCGCACTCCCAGCTGGCCTGAGGTCCACACAAGCAAAACGTTACCAGCTTTTGGCATGTGTATTGCTTATGTTCTTCTAGGCTTCCACTTAACTGCAGTTTTTAATTGCAGTAACTCTGTCTGACAGGGGTATGAGATTTTTGTCTCCCAAAGTTGTAACTTTGAGCAGAGGTACCATTAGATCAGCACCACAGTACCTTCTACCAGTGCAGTTTATTATCCCACAGGAACTAAAACCAAAATAACTTGTGCTGATAAAAGCATTTTCTGCAGGTGCATCTGTGTTCATGCCCAGTTTTGACCCTGAAGTGTTTAAGACCACACACCTGTGGGCTTTATCCTTTTATCCCCAAATGACCATCAGGCTGCCTCACACTGCCGGAAAATTGCATTAACCATTTATGGTAGAAAGACCAGTTCCTGGCAGTGTCACGAGGAGGTGGGTGGTATCGGCTGGGGATGCTGTTTTCAAGGTGAGTTTAGTGCTAAGGCTGAGACCCAGGTCAGTTGTGACTGGTAAAGAAGATTCAGTTGTAACGTTGATGCCATGCTCTGAGATGACCAGTCTATGTGTGCTAGAAGTGCTAAATACAACTGAGATAGATGCCCTGGCGGACGCTAGTGGCTCAAGGACAGTTGACATTCCTCACAATTCATCACAGAACCTCAGGAACCCTTATTTTCCAAAGTTTCTATAACCTCCTACAGAGGAGTTAGACATTTCTATGGGGCAGCTGCAAATGACCTATAGCTGGTGTCTGCACCACCACTGGTTTGCAGTCCACAGCCTGGAGACACTGCTGGCTTGGTACTGTGCTTGCAGATCTGAAAGTCATCACATTTAGGATCATTCTGAGATGTCTTTAAGATCCAGAGACCTTCACATTTCATCTTACCAAAGGAAAATGAGAGACCTCAGAGGGTGAATGATTAACCTGAAAAAGATTAACGTCTCACGCTGTTTTCAGAGTAGCAGAAATCATAGCTGAAATCAGTGAAGGATATTCTGGAAGGAAAACAGCAAGGGTTGGGTTATATGAGGGTACCAAAGCAATGTCCCTACTTGCTTGGGTAAGTTATTGTAAGTACACCAAAATCAGCATCATGATTCTATCAAAAGCTGCTAAATATCATCACCTTTTTTAAAAAAATCGAGTTGGTCAAATTAAATCCATTAAACTTGCTGATTGTAATTAAGGAAAATACAGAGTTCTGTTTCAGGTATCTCTTGCTTCTGAAATGTATTTATCTTAAAAACAGATGGAGAAAGAGAGAGAGAAAGAAAGAAACACTTTCCACTGTTTTATGGAGTTAAAGTCCTTGTAAATAATTACTTTGTTGACTAATTGCAAATTTTCCATGGGGTTATTGTTGAGAGAGAGTAGTTTTCAGTGGCAAACATTTTAAATGCAAGGAATGTGAAATGTACTGGTAAACCACAGGTTTTGCTATTGTATTGCACCAAGACTGGGAAATTATGTTGGATGGGTGATGGAAAATATATTTTGAAGACAAGTAATAATGCTAATAAGGGAACTGAAGCTTTAAGCTGTTAAAGATACTTCTTTCTACTGCCTGCTAAAGAATAAAAGGTGGGAATTGAAAGCTTTACAAGTCATCAGCTGGAATTATCTTCCTGGAGATCCAGGAGAAAATAGAAGTCTGCAGGCAAGACCACTTCTAACAGAACTGAACAGTAAAAAGTAACTGAACAGGTTATTTTCATTGCTGGTAAAAATGTTTTCTTCTAAAAGAGTTTTATTTCATCATCTCTTGTTCCTGATTTTTCTCTTGATTGAGCAGGTATTTTTCAAGTGGCAAATGAGAGTAAATTTGTCTTTTATTTTTCTTTGATGATGGTTATCTTTACTCAACAATAATCTGTGTGTAGCATGAATATAGACGTTCTCAATTATTTTACTCTTAAATCAATAAAAGAATATGGAAATGCCTGAAAACAGACCATCAAAATGGCTGTAGGATTGGTGACAAGTATACCCTCTACCTCACTGTAGTCATTGTGAGGTTTTTGATAATATGTTGTTAAACCTACATTTTTCTTCAATGTGTCACAGTAGTCAAGGATTCCAAGATTGTAATGTTTTAAAGGGGGTATTAATGGCTTCTGATATTTTGAATTACTTACACAGAGTGGTAGGGCTGTGACAGTAAACACTGGAGATAATTTTGGTGAGCACCTTGAGTGAAGCCAAGTTACACAGAATGGTGTCTGATGCGATGTCCACCAGGACCAGGAGAGTTGACTCTCCTGCTCAGCTTTGGAACTCAGCTTTTGGGTATCAGTAGCAAAAATGTAGACATAATGAAAAATATAAGCAAATTCTTAATGGCTTGACCTTTCAGAAGACTCTATCTATGTGGCTTTCGCCCTTTTCATTGTTACCATCCTGTAGTCTTTCCTTTAAAAAAAAAAAAATAAAGAAAAAGAAAAAAGTCTAGGACAAAACAAACAAGCCCTGAATTAATTAATGTGAATATGACAAGTTTTAGGATGATCTCTTGGGACCCCATCAGAGACATGACTGAGATTTTGGAGCATCTTGCCTGCCTGTAAAGAATGACATTTCTGCACAGTCCTCATCATTGCATATGATGAACTTTGTATCCAGGCTTAATGAGACTGTATGGCTTTCATATTTGTTTTTTTTTTTGGGGTTTTTTGTTTTCCAGACAAAGTTAGAGGAAATAATAGAGGGAAGAAAAGAGCAACAAAGAAGGGAAAGTCAGAACCCAACTAAGGGAGAGAACCTGACCAGAGCCCTAATGGGCTTTGGCACGGGGCTTTTGCAATAACCAAAACCAGACTCACAGAGGTTTCCTCTGACACAAATCCATAGCTTAGGGCTTCTTCACACACATCACTCCTCTCTAAGAATTTGGGCTGAGAGCAAGCACATCATGAACAGACTTTCCAGCCTAAAGCTTTCGCTAGCAAAATAGGATACGCCAGCCAAATCCCAATAAAATCCCTGTAAAATTTTCCTAACATTTATCATTATTCAGGTGTTTGTAAAAATGGAAACCTAGTGGATCCTCTGCATAGTTCTCTTAGTAAAAGCAGACAGCAGTGAAAACATATATCCTATAAATGCATACCCTATAAAATGTAGCATGGGACACTGAAAGGCATCGTATCTAAACTGGGAAACAGGCTGCAGGGTGGCAGCAGTGTGGTAAGGAGTAAATCAGTTGTAATATGCAGCAGACAGCAGGACAAGAAACATGTACTATTGAGCAGTGTCCATGAGGTTTGATGATGGTACTTCCCATATAGTACTTGGCATATCTGAGCATCAAGGGAAAGAAACAATTGCTTATGGCATTAAAAAAGGGCAGTAATGCTATGGAATAGGGGGCTGGAAAATTCTGTCTGTCTCCTTGTAAATGCTGATTCTAGCAGCAGTACCAGATGAGGGAATGACCTTTCGAGAAGCAGCATAGGAATGCTGTTGTATGGGCCATTTACAGTTACAGACACTTGGCATTATAGAATCAAATACACAATTCTGTACAGTATTTCCCTTTATTTTTCAGTGATTAACTCTGAGAGCCAGGTTGATATACCACCTGAGGTTTTCTCTGATGCTGAATCAATTTTCTTTTGCTCATATTTTATTGTTATAGTTATTGGTTCTGAATAACCTCTGAAAGCTTACTGCCATATATGAAACTGTTCCTTCGTTAGTGTCTGACAATCCACAGGGACATCTTCATGGAAACTTCTACATCTTGACCTGTAATTTTTCTAGGATTTGAACAATCTTAATGTGAGCAAACCCCTCTGCTACTACAGAGAGGCAGAATTATTTATTTGAAGAGTCAGCAGTGGCTTTACCCCTAAGCTATAATAAAACTGTTAAAACCAAGTGTTCTGTAACTTCCCAGCTAGGAAACATTTTCTGAACCTTTCCCTGTATAGTTTTCTGTGTTTTGAATTATCTTTTGTTAAATATATTATGACATACCATTTACCACAGACCACAGCTTTCAGACCTTTGTGTGGCTATGTCCCCTAGGATTTTCATAAATAAATCACTGAAAACTAGACATATACTTCAATCCCTTTTGCTGTATTTTACATCTTCTGAATGATATCTGCTTTGACTTGGATGAGACCAGGTTTATTAATGTTGCTTTATCAGTTGCTAAGGGCTATGATGTGCTGAAGTGGAATTTGGACATTGCTTCTTAGCATGTGTGGCTTGTAGACCATAAAGCTATTATCGCGGCTGGAGGGAAAAAAAAAAAAAAAAAAAAAAAATGGGGAAAAAAAGGTACTTATTATTCAAGACAGCTGAGCAAATTGAAAACTCTTCGTTCATCTGAAAACCTCTACTGAACTTTTCCCAAACAGGAAAATTAATGAAATGCTGCTTCACTATTTAGCTTCTTGGGCATTATATTTTGACATTAATTTGATCTGAAATTTCATCTTGACTAATAGTCAGGATCCTTAATATTCATATTGCTTTGGTGGCCCAGGTCTGTGCACTCAAGGATTTGCTGTTGAGATATCAGTGTTTTGTAAAAGTTGGTGGTTTTCCTTGGTTGCTTACAGAAAGTAAATCTAAGAGAATTGGTCTATTACTGGATGTGCATCTGATTCTGAGTCACTGAGAGCTGTAGAGGCTCAGCATATCTCATTATTGAGCCATACAATTAAGGAGATGCCTCAGACTAGCTCGTGCAGGCTTTTGAAAAGAAAAAAAACCCATTCTCTTATTCTGTGCAGTTCCATTCAAATCTCTCTGCTTATCCTTCAGGCATTGCCCATTCAGTAATGCAGACTTATCATACAATACATTTAAGCACGTACCTAATGGAACCTTAATTCTTGCTTTGGTGCAATACTGCGTATGGATAGGCCTAAAGGGTGTAGTTTTAGAACTTGTTGCTGGAGCATATGCAAACTCTACGCAAATAAGGTGCAGAACAGTGCTAACAAATGCCTGTGCTTACTGTCTTGCCACACTGAAACCAATTGCTGTCACACTGTCCTGTAAAATGCATTCCGTGTTTTGATTTTGTTTGAATTCAATATGATGCCTTTTGCACAGCTTTTGTTCTATTCATTTTGTAAGCAGAAGAAAAATTTTTAATCTGAGTGGCCTTTGTTGTCCTACCTCCATTAAATAAACAGCTGAAAATAAACCTGTTTAGAAGTTATATTTACTTTTGTAGTAAAAATTAGATGTGATCCTTACCTAACATAGCTATTTTTTAATCATGCATTATGCTATGGACCTATTTGGCCATATTTATATACATATATACTGAAATATAAATGTTTATGTTATTCTAATTCTTTTTACATAAAAATATTTTACTATTTTTGACTATTTTTTATGTGTAAATTTTGGAAGTTCTTTTTGTAAATCAGCCTACTGCATTGTTACATTATACTTCTGCAGAAGACATACCAAAGTACTTTGGGCTGCAGTATACTAAAATCAGCCATCCATTTATGAAATGCCCTCCTGGAGTTTAGAAGCAGTATCTATTCTGCAAGAGCAACAATGTGTGAAAACCTGTAGGAAGGAACGTAAATAATGGTTTATCCATTTGAAACATAGAGCCACTGGTTTGTATATAGGACAGATGTAACTAATGTGCTGCAATTTGGACACTACTCTGTCGTAAAACCAAGTGACTTTTGCCATGTCTGAGACATGTATGTCACATAGTGTATCACCTGCTTCACACTTTATAGATGGTGGATTATCTTTGGTGATCTTTGAGATTAGATGATTTCTCAGGATGAAGTAGAACATCACCAGTGTATCACCCTCAGTGTTACCTCTCATGTAATAAATATCCTATTTATAAGTATCCTATTTATTCTTAATTAAAAATAGGTGATGTGTATTTGCATTAACCTTTGTTTATTCTGCCATTGGAGGAAGTAAATTAGTGGCACTGAGAGTATAACCTTTATTGAACAGTGTAGCCAACTAATCTGCTATAATCTCACAGTACAAAGCTGACAAAGGTGTTTATGAAAACTTGCTGAGGTTTCAAAATTTAACAGTAGAGAATTATGCTTTTTGTGTGCTGTAGAATAATTTGTCTTGTAATTTAGCTTTAATTCACATTTTCACAATTAATTAAACATCAACCTAATCATTATACACATAAAGCATTTAAATTGATGTAGGAAGAACGATGGGGAATGAATAATGCTTTGAAGATCCATTTCAAATTAGTTGTTTGATTAATGAATATTCCACAAGGGCATTTGTGTGATGACCTCTGTTGATGACTTAAGGAAAGGCATGTCTGTTTAGATAATGAGAAGACAAAGTGAGTGAGAGTTATCTCTGCGAGTAAGCAGTGTAGAATTACAAGGATTAATCTATATGAAGCATATTACTTTTTTGCATTGCTTGTAAGAGATAACAAAGAACTGTAAGTTCAGTAAATAAGTTTGGCATTTGAAGATGCTGCTTAATGATAAAATGCACTAGCTGTATATACTAGTTGCCTCTCTGGTTACTAAGGATCATAGTGGAGAGCTGTTCTCTCTTCCTAAACCCATTACAATCCCTCACAGTACCTGACCTGATGATTTCTTGCACACAACTGTTGTAAAATGCTTCGCGCTGTAGCTCATTAATTTCCCATTACCTCTATAAAATACAAATGTTTTACCTGGTAACCTTAGTTAATAGATTGGGTTTTCAGCTGTTTTACTTCACCAGTGTACAAAGCCTATGCATAAAAGTAGTGGTAATCTTATATATTAGAAACACAGTGTACTTTGGCACCTAGAAGAGTTTCCATGGTACAGGGTTCCTGCCCCTGGGTCAGCACCCTCTGAGCTGCTGACTGGTCAAGGCAGGACACAGCGCTGGAGGGGCCAAGCAGATGTTCAGTCTTGTCATGCCTACCTTCCACAACAATGAAAATGTTGGGAAGAGATTGTTGCTGCGTATCAGTCTGACTTTTTTTGTGTTTATCACAAGATCCCAATGAAATATTTCATAAGTATTTTGGGCAGCAGTTAGCCATACCTCTGCTCCCTGCATTCAGCTTGTAGAGCTGGGGCAGAGTAGGGACAATAAAGCCTTTTGGAGATTGCTCTGGAAAGCACCGGAGCCTGAGGAGCTCTTCAACAGGCCAGGGGTACATGGTGGTCACCCTGGCAGGACACTACTTCTCAGGTGCCATTTCCAGTGCTGGTGGGGTCACTTGCTGCTAGTGCAGCTACCTTTGGTGATTTTACAGAAGGTGTAATTCAGGTAGAAAACCCAATGGTCTCAGGTTTTCCTTGCTTTCCCTTCCCCTAGGCTGTCCTGAATGTGAAAAAAGGGTGTGGTTTCTAAGTAAGAATTCAGAAAGGTTGAGAAAAATCCCCACTTGAGGATACCTCTGAGTCCCCCCCAGCTGACAAGAATGTGGGCACTAGATCTGGTCACAAGTCTTCTCATAAAGGAGTTCTTTTTATTGTAAAATGCAGATTTGATGAAATAGGATTTTTTTTCTGCATGACTAGGCAAGATTTACCAATTAAATTTATTACATTTTTTTAAGAGATATTTCTCAGATCCAGGATGGATTTTGCAGTCCAACCCTGACCCTCTAAGAACACAGAAAAGGACAGAATGGGTCAGAACAAAAATACGCCAAATCCAGTAGTCTGTCTTCAGCAATGTCTGGTAGAGGAGCAAGGAATGCTAAACATACAGCTCACACTGCCTAAGCTTCCAGTAGGCTGAGAGTTTCCTTCCAGAAAGGTGCTCTCTTTGTGTTTAAAAAGATACATAGCCTGCTTGATTCAATCAGAGATTAGGATGGGGTCTCCCACATCCTAGTCAGTAATATTTGTATTCACACTTTCCCTTTTGTTCAGTGAATACGGGCTAATGGAAAGAAAGCCAGAATGCTTCTCATGCACAGATTGATCTAGAACAGAGACATGAATTCAGGTTTCAGACACCTTCTGTCACATTTTTTCCCATTCCCCTGCATCCCTTTCTTCTGATACTTTTTGTTCTCATAGCTGTATTCTCAGCAAAAATGGAAACAAAATTCTAATGTTTCATCTTAACCCAGGCAGTCATGGAGCAGCCAGGTTTACTTTCTTCTCTTTTCCCTGAAGTACAGAGGGCAGCTAGTCCAACATGGCACCCTGTCTCCTCTCCAGCTTATTCAAGCTTGAGTTGATAGCCTGAGGAAGATGTTTCAAATCTGCAATCAAATATAATGTGGTTTTTGTTTTTTGGTTTTTTTTTTTTTCCCTAACCTGTGTGATTTCAAGGGCCACATTTGAGAATCTAAAAGGGGTTGTGAGGGTTGGGGAGCAGGACAGGGACAAGGTGCTCATGAATTGGATATCCACAGCTTTTAAACCATTCAGAGTCAGAGAAAAATCCCATTGTTCCCAGGTGCTCACGCTCTCTTTCTTCCTCAGCATAAGTGGAAACCTTTGCCTGGACCTGCACATGCACATGTCTCTTGATCAGGAGGTAATATTTTAAACAATAATTAATCCTGCTTGTATGACTCCTTTCATATTGAATGGGATCTAAGGTGATGCATTAAAACAAGACAGATCTTGACCTCTTCTCCTTGGCGTAACGTCTCCTGCTTATTGGCATCTCTGCTTTCTCAGGCCTGGGCAGGAGGGATTGTTGCAAGGTCTGGGTACAGGGAGAGCAAGAGCTCCCATTTCCCCAGCTTACATATTATTAAAAATAATTAGAAAGCAAATAAAATCAGAAATGAAGTAAGGGATAATGCAGCAAAAATGTTGAAATAAATTTAGAAGTAGAGAATATCAGCACAGGGTTTTCAATCACAGCAGGATAAACTGCAGTATTTACACAAGAGAAATCAGAATCATGCCCACTGTGCTGTCTGCCAACATCCTCCTTTAGTAAGGCACTATTTATAGCACAGTAGTTTTACCACCAATTGAAGCCCACAAATATTAGTACTTAAAATATACAATACATTTGCAGACATCAGTGGATAATCATGATTTGAAGTTTATGTTCCTAAAAGTGATCTCTTTGAGCTTTGTCATTATTCCTTGCTATATTTTTAAATTTTGCTGTTGATAAAATTAATTGTCTTGTGATTGCAGTGAGTGAGAATGACAGGAAAATACATTAATGAGTTCTTTTTAAATAACACTTTGAATCAATAAGTGCAGATGGAGCTGAACTTACACAGAACACTAAACTGTGATCAGACAAAGCTTTGAAAATTATGTGACAATAATGTTAACATAATAATTTGTTCACTGCTAACATTCATTTTGCATTGGATAGTATATAAGGTATTCAGATACCTCTAAATCTACTTTTCAACACAATGAGCACCTAAAAGCTTACAACTAACTTTTGGTGAGACTTAAGGGCATATAGGATAAATTTATTTTGAAACAGACACAAACTTGTAAGTAAAATATTAACTTTAATCTTTATCTGGATTCCAATATAGAGTTCCTTGACAAAATTTAGAAAGCTACTACACTGTGGAAGATAGAAAAGACACCTGCAGTGAGATGCTAGTAAGTAGATGTGTCAGGCAAGGGAAATGCCGTTTCTTGATTCATGCTGAGCACCTAATTCCGTCTAGTGTAGTGTATAACCTGTCATGTGGTATTGATGAAATTAAAAGTGCATCACTAGTTAAATAAAATATCTCTAAAACATTCTGTATAATTAGTTCATTTCTAGTGATGCACATAGCCTACAGGAAAAATCCTAAGAAAGAAATAAGGAATCTTCTCCTTCAAGAAAAGAGGAAGTGAGTGCTCCACTCTCAGTCCTCAGGTGGTGTGAATCAGTGTCCTCCACTGACTTCACTGCTGAGGGTTTTTTCACATTATGTATTTGTCTTTGCTTGTGGTATAGCTGAAGTGAAAAGAAGGTAATTGTTTATCTCTAAGCTTCTTATCTTGTGAAGAATATGTGCTGGAGCGTGTGTGTGTGTACATGCATAGATTCAAAGTTATCACTAGAATAATGAAACTACCATTTAACCAGAGAAGATTTTTATAAAATTGTAATGAGTTCTCACCCTTCCCCTCCCCTCCAAAAAAAAAAAAAAAAAAACCCAAAAAAAAAAACCACAACCCACCACTAAGTGTTTTAAATCCCTGTGATAGAAGATCAATTGACAGATCAATTGGAAGTTTTCAGCTCCCAGTACCCAGCAGCAGCTGACTCCCCTGTGTGAATTGCCCTCTTGGGCTCCCCAGGAGAGAGAGCTCCAGCGGGAGCAGTTGGAACAACATGGCTAGGATCAGTCAGCAGCCTGGAGTAACAGTGGGCTGGCATTAATATGCCTTCACTAAAGGGTGAAACTCTTCTGCAGTTTCTTGGTCATCTGTGTATGTCATTTTTTTTTTTTTTTTTCCTATTCAGGTTTCTCCTCATTAGTGTCCTAGAAAGAAAAAGCCTTTCTGTGAAAATAAAATGTTGAAACTCTACTTCTAAGTGTGTACTGTTCCACCCTTGCATTTTCAGTGGTGAAAACTGGTTGTTACATCTACAGCTGAACCCTTCAAAATCCTGAGCTTATTGAAAGAAAAGGGATCAATTTTGAAACTGTGCTGGAAAGAAAAAAAAAAAGAATAAATAAGAGGAAAGTATTCAATGACAAGGTATCCAGCTGCGCAAAGATGTTTGGAGGGGAGAGCTGCTGACTTTATTCTTGAATGGCACAATTCAGAGAGCTTTTAGAGCAATAAAATCACACCTTTGGCAATCACGGGGGATGATTTCTGCACAGAAGTGTTGCAATGTAAAAGTCTGGGTGATGGACCTTGAGCTTGTTTTCCTGGTCCACCTTGAGGGATCTGAGCTGTTTTTTATGCATTGCTGCCCTGGTTCTCTGAACTTACCCACAGAAGCCATTCATTTCCAAAGAGCCAGGAGTTCACCACCTGCCTGGAGGGCCAGGTATAATCTATTTCTGCACTTTGTAGACCGTGATACAAACAAATTTTTAGCTTCCCAGAGAGGTGGATTCCTAAATTCTCATCCAAACTTTCCCTGTGTTTTCAGGTTTAACCAAAGGTAATATATCAAAATGAAACTGAGCGAAGCAAATGGCTTTATTTTGCCCAGTCTCATTCAAAAACTGTGTGGACCATGAGGTATGTGGTCTGTCAGGTACCTGTCTCTCAGAAAATAATAAACTGTAGCTCCTGTGAAGCACTGTGGAAGCTCAATGAAAGATTAATGTTGAACTGTCCTGAGACAAGATATTTTAATTGTATTTAGCAAACTAAATTAGTTCTGCATGGATCAATCCAACCTAAGCCAATCTGTTTCCTTTTCATTTTTCATATCTGAAATTGAAACATGACACAAAAATTTCAGTTATCCCAAATTTGCTTTCTATTCAGACGATGTCTTACCCCCAAATTCTCTATAAAAGTCTCAACTGGAATGTAATATTTACTTTTTCCTGCTCATGGCTGAAAGCCAACTTCCCTCAAGGTTACTGTTTGCAAAATCCTTCAGTTGGATGGAAGACACGCAAGGATCAAAGCTGTCCCTGAACTGACTGGTTTCATCAGGGAAAGGTGCCTCTCTAGCTCATCAAAACATACACTCTAAAACCAGGCAAACAGCTCAGAATAAATATTGTATAACGATTTCACTCAATAGGGCAGGTTTGGGGTTGTAGCCATGCTGCCATGAACATAGATAGCTTTAGTTAGCTTGGACAGTGGGTTAATCGTGCTTGCTTCTGTCTGCAGTAAAATGAGCTGTTTTGAAGAATCACAAGCCAGCAAATTCAACAGCAGGAAGGAGAGAGAGAGGGCATTGTGGAGTCGTTTCACAAGGACCAGTGGCTGCTGCTTGATGGTGAGAGCCATTCCAGACCTTATGCTTGTAATTGGCACTCTAAGATGCTTTTGCTTTTTGTGTTTCCAAGTGAGCCATTCAGCTAACGTTAATTTCATTCAATGGCAATAAAGGTGAAATCTCTCTAAAAATAATTCTCTTCCTTTGCATCAAGATATGATCCCTAAGTAGACAGGATTTAATTAATGGCAAAGAGTATCCTGCCAGTTAGCAACACTCCCTTCCTCTGTGCAGCTACACTAAATTCATGGAGCTTTTAAAATGACTCCTCAGACACAGCATCACTGTTTCTCTTTCATCCTACCACCTAATACCCCTTTCTGCAGTAAGATGCAATGGTTTTGAGCAATATGATACAAAAATAGCACCTAAGCAGCTGTACTGAGTCTGCTGTGCCATTAGAAAGGAGAAAATCTTCCTGTTGGCTTTGTGGAGTTTCACAGAGTGAAGGGCATTTCAATATATTTTATAAACCTCTCATCTTTTTGCATGCCCATGCTGAGAGGTGATAGTCCCCAGCAAACACAGTGTGCATATCATTGGTGGCTTTGTCTAGGTGTTATCCTCACCAGAAATCAGGGAATAAGATTCTTTTGATGACTTACAGGTTAGGTAAAATGATGCTGTACTTCTCACCAGCCGCGGGTTGTACCTGTCTCGCCTTGGTGCTGCGGGGACATCTTAACCCTCAAAAGTGTTTGGCAGAAACTTGCTCCTGGCTAGGTAACCCACTTCCAGCCCCCTTTCCCTCCCCAGCATGCCTGTGAGTTGGGTAGTGCAGACAGTAGTGTTTCTGAGAATTTTCTCACTGCTTACGGCTATTTCAAATTAGGTCTCTGTGCTGGTAATATTTCTACACTGATGGTTGGCTGTCTGCTAGAGCACTGCTTAGTGCATGCAACTTGCTTGCAGAATGATGCTTGAAGGGTCCTATCAGTCAACATGGAAGGAACCAAGCCATGCAAGCTCCCCTCTGCTGTGGAGGAACCATGTAATGCACAAGAAAGGGCTTTGGGAAGAACTGCATCCCCAAAGACTTCAACACCTCCCCTCTGTTACTTCTGTAAGGACACCTCATTGATAAACTGTGTGTGCTACGTGCTGGTGAGATTGATCTTTACCCTGTGTCAGAAAGACACCTAACGACCATTCAGATTAATTTCCAAATGTCCTTGTGATATCCTTCAGGGAGGAAGACAAACAGTGGTTTTGCTATATTTAACTGCGTTTTGTGAGAGGTTTGTTTTGCTGGTAGATCAAGTCAGGGGAGAAATGTTTGCCGGCAGTAATGACCTCATTGGTGCTGTTGACCAAATGGAAGAATGGCTATTTCTGCTGACCTGCTTGAATGGGTGCTGGCGCTTCTCCCTCTGCACAGAGCAATAGAGGCATTAGTGGTAAGTGGAGCTTAAGCCTTTACACACTACGGAATTGCTTGCTTAGAAATACAAGAAAGGAGACAGGACTTCAATTATACAGAGGATGATGAAAATCGAATAGGTGGCAGGCAGGGTGCTGTGGGCATGGCATGCTGAACAGCTTTTCAGGGGCTGCACAGCACAAGCAGTAGCTGCCCCTGCTGCTGGCTCTTGCCCTGTGTTTCGTGCCTCTCTCCTCATCCCACAGTCCCATGCTGGCATAGCTTTTTTTTTCCAGGCAGACAGTGAAGCATGCTGGAAAGTAAATACTCTTATTTATTTTCTTCCACACATTATTTTTCAGCTGGATCAAGTTCCACCAGCCTACCTGACCACATAGACACAAGTGCAGCAGCAGGGACACAACTATTTGTGGCCAGGAGCAAGCTGTTGGAAAGGATGGCTGGATGGGGTAGTTACTGACTGGAGCAGATCTGCCACCAAATGCTGGATCACAGCTTTGGTCCAGGCAATATCATGGACATGCTCTCATTTGATTTAATGTGCAAAAACCTGAAAGGTAGAAATTATATCAATTCACTAATTGGATTTCTGGAAAGGAGCCCCTTTTGTATTTTAAAGAGCTTTGATCATACAGTCAACGGATCATGTACACATAGCTTTGGCTCTCCAGCATCTTTTCCCAACAAAGAATCACTGTCATTGTTGCAGATTTTCAAAGAAAAACAATACCCCTGTGGTAAGAGCTTGTTTGTAAAAATGTTTTATGGTGGTTCTTGCCTTGCTTAGCTATGATTAACAAGGAGCTGGTTCTTGCCTTGCTTGACTATTACAAGTAAGGAAGAGATGTATCCATCATGCCCTGTTAATTGGGAAATTCTCTGGAGTCACAGGCAGGCTCCTGCTCTGGTCCCCCCAGTGCCACAGGGAGCATCCCCTCATACCAGAGCTGCGTTGCGGCTGCCGGGCTGAGGTCAGGCCAGAGGGCTGTGAGAAAAACCTGAGATCTCCTTATTCACCAGTCAGGCCAGAAATCACAAACTGGAATTGTCTAAAACAAAAACTGACTTTTAAATGAAAGCAAATCGTAAAAATGGCTCTTTTCCACTTTGTACAGAAGACTGCAGAGGAGTTTAAAGGGGTCATTCACAGATGGCACAGTCACCATGTGGCAAAATAAACCAAAATTGAAGCTTTAATATCAGAGCTATAATCAAGGTTTGGCCTACTTGTTGCACATTTCATTTTATAGGCAGAAGTTATGGGTTTATGTACTGGAACTCTCTTTATAACAGCTTATCAAAAGTGCTTCACATGAACATATGTTTTCCCATGGTTGTGTTTTCCGAGCATGCTGAACGATTTAGTAATACCAGCTAATGATGCAAAATGGGTTTCAATAGCAATTTTAGTGGCTAAATGAATCATACTTAGATAAGGGAAATCTGAAACATTCCAATTTATGCAAAATTGCTAAATGACCTATCCAACGTATCTCTGAGGAGAAGTTAACACAGGGTGGTACATGGAACTGGAAAAATACAGCGACGTTTTCTTCTTTACAAATGAATGGGATTTTAAAAAGAACTTTAACACGCAATGCCAACTAGTTTTTTTATGCTTGTTATCTTTAAAAAGATTCATCTAAGTCTTTGGAGATGAATTCTTCTCTTCCTTTTTGCATGTAATCTGCTGAAATACTGGTTTATTGTTGCTTGCTTTCTTTTTCCTGTGATTTCTGTGTCTTTCTCTTTCTTCTTTCATGTTAGATAATATCAAACAGAGGGAAACAGAAAAATACAAGTAGCATGACTAGGCAAGCCAATTCTGTAGTGCATATTTTACCCTATTCTGTTTTATTTTATACACAGATCAAGTGAGGTGATTTCCTCCAAAAAGCGTTTTTCAAATCTGCTTAGAAAGTATGAGAAGATTTCTTACAAAATTTTGGACATGACAGTGTTGATTAACAAATGCATTCATATTTGTGCAACTAAAATCAAATCACTATAAAACTTACAGAAGAGAAAAATGGAATTAGCTGAGTTCCATGCTGCAATTCATATCAGAAAATTATTTGGATTATCCATCTGCTTTGTATTTTTCTTAGGTCCCTATGCAAAAGAGGTGATCTACTTGCTTGACTGGGAAAACAAGAAGAAAAGAAGGGACAGTAAACCAATGGAAAATCTTGTTGACATAATATAAGGCAAGCTGTCCATAAAAGTAAGTGTTACTCTTGAGACACTAATCACTAAAGATGTTCATGGTATGTGAATTTCATTCAGTCTTCCAGTATCAGTAGATTGTATTTCTAAAAATGGTGCCTGAAAAAGTGCTTTATTAAGGAAACATATGCTATTTACTGCAGCACTGGGTAGCATTTTATATTGCAAAACACTTCTTAACTTTTAAATAAATTTTATCCCTGGTGACAAGTTAATAGATATCACACTAGGCTATTTGCTATGAATTGATTTATGCTGGTAGTAGACAGAAATAGTAGCCGTCTTATTCTGAGAGAAAATTGGGAGTGGGATGTGGAGGAGGAAGTAGAGGAAAAATGAATTTTATAGTGATCTTAATTAGAAAAATATTACAGCACCAGGGTCACATGGAGGAAGTGAAGCATTGTTTTACTTTATGGCAGAAAGATTGATAGATTCTGCCTAGGATTTGTGGCAAAAGCCCTTTGTAAATTGCCATAGACAAATAAAAACTACAGACAGAAACGGGTTTTTTGTGCAACTGGTCTGCGCAATCAGGATTTTTTTTTTTCCTTTTTTAGGATATTTCATATACTCCTATCTAAAGAATCTACATATTTTCAAAACAACTTATATTGAGACATGAAACAACTATCAGTAGAATATAGGATTTAAAATGAGTCCATGAGGGTAAGTTATCCTCAGTGCACATAATGAGAAAACTATAATATTTAAAGTTGACATTGACCTATTTTAATTATTTCTGTGATTCGCAGACACTGAAACATGAAGTTTGGGACCAGCAGCACCTAGAATGTGTCCCTTCAATAGGTTGGAAGCATACTCAGGGACTCCATTCAAGTGTAAAGGAACATTAAAGGATGGCATGATAACCAACAGAAGATTACAAACTGATTAAATTACTGCAAGCCAAAAGCAGTGAAAATATCGCAAGAAATTAATTTACAGAAAAATCAGTCTTGGAATGTTCTCAAGTAACAATAATTTAAGCTTTTCATTGCTTTGAAGAAATGGCCTTACATGAAACTCAGAACACATTTCAGACCTTCAAAACCCTATCAAGGCCAAAATAATTTTCAAATCACAGCCCTTCCTACCTCTCTTTTCTTTTGGTATCACTAAGGAGCATAGTGGAAAGGTGGAGCTCTGCATCAGGATAAGGTGCATGTACTTACTGTGTCTGGCAAGTGAAAAACACCTTCTCAAAATCTCTTGGCCCTAGACCTAGGCATGTCAGGTAATACTGTCAAATATTAAAACTGACTGCCAGATAAGCAAACAAATACCAGCAAATATCTGGCACTAAGCAAATTCTTTATTTTTGTGGAGTTAATTTTTTTTTTTTTTTTCTTCCCCTCAAGGCTGCAACCTGCATTACTTCAACTAAGACATACCCAGGCCAGATCCTTTTTTTGTTCAGGGTACTACCTCCACGTGACACACTGCAGCATGTCACTCTCACTGTCCTAGTCTCTCTAGTCTGTCTCTAAGAAAAGGGTATCACAAATGGATGGTAATGTCGAGGATCATGTTCTGAGGTAGTGGATACCTTAGATATACTATAGATGTAATGTAACTAGTATAAATTCAGGTGTTTACATTTAAATACTTAATTTCATATGGTTAATTGTTACTAACTACTTCAGTAGAAAGGGTAGGGATTCCTTCCCAAGGCAGGCATGGTATATTCTACACTAATAAGTTCCCTGCCTGCTTCTAACAGCTGCAGGCTGACTCCCACCTTGAAGCCTATTCCTTGCCTTCAACACACTTTTTGTTTTTCAAGTCTTCTGTAGGTTAAATGTTCATCATTTGGAAAAGATCTCTCCTTGAATTTGTTAAATTCAATGTTATCACATTCCCATGCTTTCTTTGTCATTATTTTAATGCCTGAAACACAGAAGCTGACAAAACAGGTTATTGCAATGATTCTGTATCAATATGTTTGCAGAGAAAAGGGACACCTTTGAATATCAGAACAGAAATTAAGAGAGTAGAATATATTTTAATATAAATCTAATGATTGGTTCTAAAATCAGGAGTTAAATATATTTCTTAAGAAACAGATTTACAGTGTCATTAGCAGCTAATTGTACAGTGTTTATATTCTTACTCTTAAAGCAAATTGTTTTCTTTAAATATTTTTTTTAAATCTCAAAGTAGCAGCTGTCTAAAAATAAGACTTACATTTTGGTTGAAAATTAATCCTGGGCATAGCAAATATTAGAAAAATGATAAAAAGTAAGATCACATGCCTTTTTTTTTTTTTCCACTGTGAAATTATACAAATGGCATTACAGCATTTCAGAGTGTTTTTTATAAATAATTTTCACTTTACATTGAATATTTGCACATTAATAACTTGGGGATTTTGTCATTTCCAGTGTACTCTTCTTTCATGAACACTGTGTGATTATTCATAATGAGCAGACGATGTCTTTGAAAGTACTGTAGACTGTGAAAGTAAGATAAAAAAAAATATATTTTTGTAGTGATAGTAAATGAAAGACCTCATTAATCAACTAGATTCCGTTTAAACATTAGCATTAGAAACTTCAGTATGTCATCATTATATGTTTAACCCCTTAAACCTGTGCCCCTCAAAGTCACCCCTTGGAACCTGTGCGACAGCACTGCACAGACAATATGTAACAAAATGTGTGCTCCAGACCAAGAGCAGAGCTGAAGTCTCTTCCTGGATGCATTCTCAGACCTCTCACTGCCTGTACTAAAAGCATTATTTGAGCACTGATGAGAGAAACAGGTCCCTTTCCAAAGCATTTGGATTGGTTAAGAAATTTTGATTCCCCAATAAAGGCTATCTATGAAGCTAATGTGGATGGATTTTTGTATTATAAAGTTAGTCCAGTAATGCTGACTGTGTTTTCCCTTCTCTGTGTTTGTGTGTGTATGTATTAGCATCCCATTTTATAACACTTTGAAGAAATATTTGAAGTGTTACAGAAATGTACCGCTTTTCTCTGATGAAGCTACTATGGAGGTATCTGCTGCAGTCCACGGTTAAAACTAAGATGCATTTTGCATTTATTAGCCATTCAACCCCTGTTAATTCTGAAATGTGTATTTTGGGACCATATTCTGGAAACATCATAAACGAAAGGGAAAACAGCAACACAGCCTGAAACTGTGTATCTTTCAATTCTGTTTAATCAGGAGATCTGAGCAAAACCCACAAAGTTTCTTACTTATTATTACAGGGTGTCAACAGAGACGTTGCTTTTTATTTTTTTTCCCCTCCTAAAAGAAAATAAGCCTGCTGGAGACATAAAGAAACCTCTAAAAACTTCTACATTTTTCTCAGTTTGGTGTGTTGCATCTGTATGTGTTATACTCATCTGCTTTTTTGTGAACACTGCCAAGACCCACTAGATTCAAGGCTGGATTTTGCCAACCATTGCACTCCTACAAGACAGTTCAGAGGACCAAGGGCCCGGAGGTCATCAAGCTCATAACTTGGTTTGTGCTTGCTTAGGGCTCTAAAGAAAAGGACAGAGACCTGAAACAGTGTCAGGCTAAAGAAACACTGCTGGTTAGGTAGCCACTGCCAATGGTGCAGTACTAGGTTAGACTCAGATCCACCTGAGCAAAGCTGTGGCTTCCCGAAAGATGTGAATACTTTTGAGGACTGAAAATAAATGTGATGTGATCCTTGTGTGCTAGTATAGGACATGCACTTTATATTATGCTAATTTAAAATTTGTATTCCTGTGTGAACTCAAGGTGCTGTTTGTAAGTTAGAGTCTCTAAAAATATCTATTTATACTAACTTTATCTGGACACCACAGCTGAGAAGCTGCTGGGAAGTCTGTGGCCCCAAGGCAACCCATAAACCATGCCTCTTGCACTGGAATAGATGGGAGCTGGGACAAACACTGTCCTCACAACCTCCCTGAGGGAGCACTCCTACCTGCATCACCCACACTCCCACTCCTCTTCATCAGCTTCCCACATTATGAGACAACAGAAGTGTCCATGTGAACAGGCAACTTGTGCTTGATTTATTGTCGCTGATGCTGACACAAGTAATAAATTCAAAGGAAGATGAAAATTGCCTAGCAAGAATGATTCAAATAACACCTGCCTTCCTGGGCAAAGGAGCACTTATTTGCTTCTCCTCCACTGACAACATACTCACTGACATTTACAGGAATGGTGAAAACGGCACACATGCCAATATTTAAGAAATTAATGCCTTTTTATATATCATCTCTAAACAAACATAAAGGAAAGAACAAGATCTGTGCTCTGGAATTTATTATATGGAAAAAATATGAAGATTAACTCTCTGACCAACAAAGGATAGAAAACTTATTTACTTCATAAAAATTTAAAGAAGTATTAGAATGATGTAGAAGATGTATCAATTGCAAAATGTTGATGCATATTTTGAAATAATGTTTTGAATAAGTGATTTTTTTTAACAGCCGGTGCTCTCGGAAAAATGCGAATAAAACTTTCTGTCCACATATTAAGTGCAAGTTGAGATTCTCCCAAGTGAATGAAATTAAGATTTGAAGTTGAAGAGCAATTTGCATCTTAAAACCACTATACCTCATTAAGCACAGTTGATGATAGCAGCATTCTGCCTATTCGCTCCCCTTCTGGGTTTCAAGACAGGAAATAATTGTTGGAAATGTAGGATGTCTTTCTGTGTCTTTGTAGCTGGGGATACACCTATATAAAAATATAGACAAATACTGGTTTACACCCTAAAAAATATAGATGAATACTCTTTTTCTGCCTGGAGAGCAGAAATTCAAAACTCGAGTTGAGAAGGACTTGAGCAACCTTCCTTTGCCAGACCTGGTTTGAGTGGGAGGCTGAACCAGAAGACCTCTGGAGATCCCTTCCAGCTACTTTGTCCTGTGAGTCCCTGAAACACTCTGTGCTTCCTTGCCAGTTCATGCACATGTTGCATTAAGGGTTGTGTGATTTCAGAAGGAGTCAAAGGCCTAATAGGTGATGTAAACAAGGGGTGAGGGGAGAAGTTAAAGGCACAGATTTGTTAGGGTTAGGGCTGTCAACACTTCTAGGATCCCTTTACCGCTTTTTTTAATTTGGACCAAAGTCTGGAACTGAACCTCTCCAAGAGAGTGAGGAACAGTGTAAAAGGTGTAATATGGATATGTGAAGTTCTCTTCAGGATGGTGCTGTTGGTGGGGAGCGCTTATCTTCTTGATGGATCCTACTGAGATCTCGGTGGAGCAGTAGCAATGGAGAATGCTGAGCTCTGGCGTGTTGTACACCCAAGAGCGATCCTTTGAGGAGTGAGATAACCAGCATGTCACATAGCTGCCTCACAGGCTGATCTGTTTCCTGCAGTGTCCCAAAGCAGCAAGCAAAGGAAGGCAGAAAGATCACCAAGATTTTTATTTGTTCTCCCTTTCTCATTTGCACTGTGACTGCTATGTCTAGGAGGGTGATATGCTTCAGACATTAAAAGGTGGTCTAGTAATTTTATTTCCTCGTACAGGGACCCTGTGTCTACTAAGGGTATTCTTTAAATGCACAGATTTGTTAAAGGTGTTTCTTTAAATGCAAAGTACTGTTTGGTTATTTTCTTTCTTCTTTTTTTTTTTTTTTTTACCCTCCAGGATTTAGGTCAACACAGCTGTAGTCATGTACAAGCATTTAAGCAATTAGCACCTGGTATGTTTTAAAGTAAATGGCAGTACGTTGGCTCAAGGTAGAAACACTGGCATAGAAACACTCAGGTATGGGTGGTCCGAAACAAAACTCAAAGTATTTCTTACTATTTTATGGTAAGATAATATGATTTGAGAGAAATCTCTGTAATTGGGTCCCTATCCCTTTCAGTTGTGAGAGCTTGAGATGTCTAGAGCACCAAAATGAAAAGAAATGGGCTGCCAGTCTCTCCAGTCCCAGTAGGGTTGCAGACGAACAGCTTTTTGCACAGCCACAGCTGCACACCAGGCACATGATTTTCTTCATTTTGCACTTGGGATTGACCAAACCTGGGGTCTGATGGACTGCTCAGTGGGTGAGTATAAAAGCGCTTCTTTATTATAATTTACACTGCAGTTTGGTCAACTTCTGTTATAGATGTCTCCTATGATGATAGATAGACCATAACAGTTGAGTCACCCAATATTCCTTCCCAAATTAAGTAAAAGAGGAAAAGAACTTAAAATATTTATAATGAAAGCCTGCATATCAAGTTATAGATAACCTCAGTTCTGAGATAAAGTCAGGTATCCTCATTTTTCTTGTGTAATTCTGGACATTTTGGTGTGAGTCTGACACAGGTCATAGCCCATGGGTTTCTGAGCAGGAGGCTGGTAACACTGTAAGTTGTGACTGTGGGACCGAGAGATAGGCATATCCTTTAGAGTGTGAGTAATAGACAGAAATGTTTTCTACAATGACCAAATATTATTTTTCATCAGCCTTCTAAAAAAGTTTCAACCTGCCCTAATTTTCTCCATTGAATCTAATAGAACTGGATTAAACTACAGGGGAGATGAGAACATAAATTTGATTCCTTTCATTCCATGTAATATTAGGGTTTGTATTCTTTCAAGCTGTAATAACCTCTAGACTTCAGCAAAATTGAAAACCTTTAAATAGCCTTTCACAACCTTTCAGCGTAGTAATGAAGTTTTAAGTGCTCACTGGGGATTTTCAGTTCAGAAAAATCTAAGCAGCAGTAGATATTAAAATCTAATGTTTACTTCAACTCTTTTACAGCCTAATGGGTTTTTCTGACAGTGTAATTTTTAAAAGGCTGGGTTTCATTTATTAATATAGTATACTCACCCTGGAAATCTTTCTTCTTTAAGGACTCTGGTGGGAGCCTTATACTTTGTTGGAGCAGCTGAAAAGCCAGCTAGAACAGGGAAAAGAGAAACTTGCTAAGACCCGACTAGAACAACAAGCAGGTTAAAAAAAAAAAAAAAAAAAAAAAAAAAGCCTCATGATTTAAACACCACAGGAGGCAAAAAACAAATTAAGGATGTAGATTCCCTGTGTGCACATAATTACAAGTATGTGAGTCACTGGAGTCAGCACGGTTGCTCATCTACCTTAAGACCTAGAGAGGATGTCTGGCTGCACTCAACTTGGGGAGCAGCTAAATGGATTTTATTTATTTATTTATTAAAAGCTGTTGCTCAAGGGGGTAGCAGTGGGGAGAGAAAATTGCAGGGTGAATTTACACTGATTAAAGAAACACAGTCTGTGTACACAGGCGTTTCTGAGGCACAGTGTGGGACTGGAAGGATTCTGGGTTTGTGCGTTGCTAAATTAGTGGAGAAAAGAGGATCTGAATTTCATTGAAACAACAACAGTATAAGTCCCAGAGGGATATTTTTCATTGCTGTATCACTCTATATACAATGTTTTATACATATCTATTTTTATTATGCATACAAAGAGCTATTAATATTTGCTGGGAACATATAGTAATGTGACTAGGAGCTTTGCTTCCTCTATAATAATCCATTCAGATAGCACTTGGATATCTTTTGTTGATATTTTTTCATCTTCTTAAATCATAAAATAAAAGTGGAAGAAAATACAGAAATAAGGACATAAGGAAATTATCTAAAATTATTGTATCTGAAAGATAAAAGTCCAGTCCTTCTAAAGCAATGAATTACAGTATATTTTCATTAAGAAAATAAATTTGTAGGAGAGGGAAGAATTGCTTATGAATATCTCTTAAGTACATAAACACATGCAAATGAAAAGAAACAGGTCCCAACATAGACATATATGTAATAGCAAAACATTCCGTGGCTGGTTTCTTATTTCTAGCTAATTTTGACTCATCAGTGTGTGCTTAACTTTAAGAGCATGTTTATATCTATTGGTTAAACAAAATGTTATCAGGCTAACTACCAGTGCAGTGTCCCAAGCTGTCTACTGAAATCCCTGTTATGGTTCCTTGTTTACCCATTCAGGCCAGTGCCAGCTTCTCGGGGAAAGGAACTCCCTGACTTGTCTGTGATGTTATGCTGTTACTCTCAGCCTGTACTTCATGGAGAAGTGTGTGGAGAGTCACAGATCAGTGGTTGAAAATAAGAGCTAAAAAGTATTACTGAAAAACAGGAATGCCTGTGCTCAGCAACTTGCTCTTCCAGTTCCTGGCAGACGTACTTCAACTGTTCAGCACTCATTGCTCAACAACAGCAAAACTTCTTGGAGGATGTCAATTGTTGAGCAGCACAAAATGGCACATCTCTTCAATCTTCCTGGGTTGAAAAGAGAATAGAGGCTTCAGGTGAAGGGAAAAGCTAAGAAGCCAGAGAAGTGTTCACAACATGGGGAGAAAAGCACGAGAGAGAGAGGGAGAGAGACAAAACATACACTGAAAGAGGTTTGAGAGAGACATTGCTGGTTCAGAAAATGCAGTCATATGTACACTGCAGAGAAAGATACTTCATTAGAAAGTCTAAGAGACTGAAATGTGGGATTTCCCATTCCATGTGTCATGTGATGCTCAGGATTAAATACTGTTGCTGGCTGAGACATTTCCAAGGAGTCATTTGAGCCCCTGTTATGGGTATGGTTGGGGCTGTTGCTTCTGTGAGGGACAGAAAGCTCTAGTCAGCCTTCCTCCCTGTCTCCAGATACGTGCACTTTCTGACCATGTGAATGCACCTTTCTGCAGCATGTATGGTATAGAAATGAAGTGCCAGTGGAGTAAGTCACTTGCTTTTAGTTTTACAGGCAAAAGTCCCACTCACATTACTTTCCCATGGATTTATTTAAATCAGTCTTGGGAAGCTGAAAGAACAAAGTAAACAAAAGGTTAAGAGCAAGAGGGAGCACTGACAGAAAAGGAAAGCAGGTTAGAAAGAATAATTGAGACCTAGAAGAAAAAATGACAAAATGGATTACCCATACCTCTGTTCTCACAGAGTAACAGAAGGAATCGGGGGAATGAACAAAAGGGAAAACACAGTGCAAAGAAATTATAGTTGAGGGATACAAAAAGCTCAGAACAGCTGGTAACACATGCTGGGCTAGCTCCCTTGATGTAACTCTACTGATTTTGTAAGTATTTGGATGTGGCTTTATCAGAGTAGGAATGTGTCAGACCCACAGAGGGGAGCAAATCCAGGTCTGCTTCCAGAGTAGTCAAGGTGATGTCCTGGCCTTTCCTTAGAGTTAAGACATTGGTATTCGGTCCCCAGTTTTGGGAGATTTGTGTGCCTCTGACATTCTCCACTGGTCTCCAGCCTTGTGCCCTGATGGAGCAAAGCATGAAATTCAGGCAGACCAAAGCAAAAGCCCCAGGTGTCACAGTGGCAAATGAAAACACTGCTGATGAAGACAGGCTAATGGACTTCAGAGAGAATAATCTGAGGTATTCATGCACATTGATGCTTTGAAATTAGCTGTAACTACTAAGGAAAAATACCAGTATATCAATGTAGATAGGTCACTGTAAATCTCTATTTAATACGCAAACGTGAAGCAGTTGATTAAGAAGCGACCCAGCCAAATTGGTTATTTGATGAACTGGATACAGAATATACTGAAAACATCAACAGTTCCATGATTTGAAAAGATTCCCTTCTCCCTCCAACTGCATGCTGTTCCTCAGCTCAAGCAACTCTGTCTTGGAAAGATACAACAACAAGGGGGAAGGACTTCAAAAGACAAATTCCTGGCACAGTTTAAGACAGAGTGAGATTTCAGTTTGACCAGATGATCTTTCAAGGTATCTTCCAATCTGGGATGTTCTATGATTGTATGATTTTGAAATAAGAAGAGGCTGAAAAATATCAGAACTGTTACATATGGAAGGGCATTGCCCAGAAGAGGTAGTTTACTCCTGTGTCCCTTTTTGCTAAACAATACATGTAAGAAGACAAAGTAAAGCTGAAAATCAGTGAACTTAAAAAAAAAAACAAAACAAAACAAAACAAAAAGATACTTCCAGAACCTAGGAGCTGAAACAAGAACTGAACATTTGCATGGGCAATGAAAAGCCCCATCCTATCTCCACATAGGATGGTCTTTTTACATAGTTCTTATTAAGTGGGATTATAAAAACTGAAGTTGTTTGGCATGAACTAATCGCCAGGTACATGTCTTCATTGCAGAAAGGAGTGCTGTGCAGATATGACTGAATTAACTGAGCAAGAGGTGGGGCAGAGATCTCACCCAGAATTGCACTCTCTGTCACTCCAGACACTTGAGATTACTATGTTTATAAAGAGTTTCGGTATGTCTCCATGGCACTGTGACTGTTGCCTTAAAACTGACAGTGTAAGATACAAACTTCTCTTGTCAGAGATTAGCTCATATGCCTTGCAGCTTTCTCTGATTTTAGAATCATGTGAAAAACTACACTGAGAAAAGAGTTCAAGATCATCCTAGTATGTATCTCTTTGACAGAGCTGGACAAAGCTATGTGTCCTCGTGCACATTTGTCTATCTTTGAGACCGAAGCATGGACATTCCACAGCCTGCTCATCCATCACTGTCACAAAAAATAGATTATTCTCTTTGTTTTTAAAGAAACCTTTTTCTTTATTTTCATGCTTGTTATTGTCTCTTTCAGTCTCATTGAATGTTCCATTGTAGAACATTCCCATTTCTCTTTCCAGATGTTCTCAAATGGTGTACAGTTTTTGTTCAGTTTCTTCAAAACTCTGCACAGCATTTTATCTGGAGATTCTTCAGTGCTGGATGATTATTTTGTAAGCATCTCTATGCTTCTTGACTTCATGACAGCATTTTTGAAACAGCAGGGCTTTGGTTATTTACATTAGTAAGGTGGTATGCTTTTTAAGTTTTACACTCTGTTCTGTCATGCAGGTGGCTAATGGAAATCTCAGAGAACAGCAGAGCCATGTGCAATACACTGCAGAGCCCTACTTGATATAGCCCTCTGTTTGATAATCAACCACTGGTAGCTACATTTAAACGATGTCTTTCCAGCAGTTATACTCAGCCTGAAATAAATTCCCCCAGAACAGTTTTCCCTCGCTTGCTCCTGGGACAGTGTCAAAAGCCTTGCTGAAGAGAAGGTGTGTGACATCTACTACAGCTTCTATATCAACTAGTCATTCTCCTGTCACAGGAAGAAATTAGATTATTTTGAGGTGATTGTTCATGACAAATCAACTCAGACTGTTGCTTTTCGTGTTTCCTTTTCAGGGTGTATGAAAGGTCCCTTTGTTTAATTGTTTGTTCCAATGGTTTTTAGGGGATTTGAAATTGGGCTGGTAATTCTCTGGCTCCTTGTGTGTATTAGCTTTCTGGTGGCCCTTCCCAGTTTTCTAATATCTCACTAGTCACCCATGAATCCTCAAAGAGGTTGGGTAATGATTCTGATGTGTTTTCAGCCAGATTTTAAAATACAATTATTGAGCTAATTTCTTTTTAACCTCTTATTTGTCTGCATTAACCTGAGGAGCTCTCCCACTGTCATTGGTACTGCTGGCTACCATATTGTGGCTGGACTCTCTAGTAAAGATAGATGCAAAAAACAGTAAGCTTTTGTCTTCTCATCACTACCTATTCATAAATTTTCCTTTGCAATTTGTGTTCCAACATATTTTTGCATCTCCCATTATTACTAATATTATTGAATGATTTCTAGTTATGCACCATGTCACTTCATAGCTGTATCTCATTTCATGCTTTTGTGAGTCTATCATCTTTTGCTATTCCTGTAAGCCTGTCTGTAAACTGACATCATTTTTACCTCCTGTATGTCTTCATGTATTCCTGGTAAGTGAAAAGATTATTGTTCACTGAATTATCTCTGTTAGTTTCTCCTTATTACAGTTTGCATTTGTGTTCTTAGTACAGTCATGTTGAGGAACTGCCATTTCTCCTTGACTATTTTTCTCTTTCATCTTAGTTCCTGGAGAGCTGAACAGCCAATTCTTTAAGGCTATCAATAGCTTGAAGTTCATTGATTTCTGTTTTGCTGTTCTTCCTCCATAATGATGGTCACTTGCGGTGTTTCCTATATTCAGGTTTCCAAATGAGCCATGCAATTAGTAAGAATCAAATATAAAAATACTTTATTTCTGGAGGTTTCTCTGCTATCTGTATTGAGTTGTTGTTGCCAGAGCATCTGAAGGAGAATAGAATTGTGTGTCTCAGTGTATCCAGTTTCCATCAGTTGCCTGCGTAGTTAAAATTCTAGAGCACCGCCAAGTCCTTTCATTTAAATGATTCTGATTATTGCTCATAAAAGCTTCTTCCACCAGATCATCCTATTTTGGTGAACTTTAATAGCTTCCCCACCACATGTACTTCCCTTTAATTATTACTTAAGAGCTCTTTAGCTGCTCAAAAGCCTTCTGCATTCTGGGATCTCAGAGCAAATAAATATGTCCTTAATATCTGAAATATCAGATCCTTTCTTTTTCCTCTACCTGTATTTCTGAGCAAGTTTCATATCACCTCATATACTAGTTTTGAGAATGTCATTGGATTGAGCCTCTTAGGCCAAGCAAGCAATAATTTTGATCATGTATGAAGACTTCAATCTTCTCTTATTTATTCTACATACTTGTGTAATGGTATGCAGATGTCTAAGATAATCACTGAATTTAATCCATTATTTTCTTCCTTGTCTTGTATCTGATCCTATTTTGAATAAGTCCATCCTCCCAAAATTTTGTGGCCTGACCCGTTAATTCCTGTTAATATGTATCCATGGTGGCTTGCTTGCTTTTGTCACCTTTCCCTTTCAGTCCCAAAGACCGCTCACATAGGCTTTCCTGGCTCATGTGCAAAGATTGACGTCTGCTGGATTAGAAGGGATACTGGCGTGACCCCTTTGGGCTGTTCCTGCATCTCCTATATTTCTATATACCTCAGAGTTGAGGTTCCTGAGAGCGACAAGTGAGTCCCTACTTGGTGGTTTCTGCCTCTGTATGAGCTGGAGCCTGATGTCTCCACAGGTGATCAATCTGTCAAAGTCTCTCTACTTCATTTGTCTTGAAGTATAAAACTGAGAGTTTTAGATGTATTTTATTTATAAGGACAGTCTAGGGAGGGAAGTGCAGCAAGTGGGAAGCCAGCAGGAGATAACTTCTCTGCAGCTGAACTGGATGTCCATCTGCATTAACCATTCATCAAATCAAAAGTGGTGGTTACTTGTGGAAGAGCTTGTGTGTAGCTGTCTGGAAATCACAACATGGTCTTGAGCTTGCAATGTAGACCCAGAACTTTATTTTCCTTGTAATGTCTCTTTTCTGTGGGTATATCTGAGAACTTTATTCTGGATCATATATGCAGCCCAAGCAGGCACTGTGCTTTACTCTAGACTACACCACATGTTGTCAAATTACCTTTGACACCAGCAGTGCAGCATTCAACTTTTCACCCTCTGCACTCTTCAACCCAGCTGCAGCAGCACAAGTGTGTGTCTAGCACAGTGTAAATCAGCATACTTATCTGTAGATTTCTCATTTCTTATATCTTTTTTTTCATAGTTATTTTAATTTCCACAAAACCACATCTGTGGTCAGTGATTTCTCCTGCTTGGTCTTCAGGAGATGGTGCATATTCGTTTTCAGGATGGCATAAAGAACACAGAGAAAAACCAATTACTTGAAAAATTTGGGGAATACCTGAGTTGCTCTATTGCTGGTGTGACCCCAGGGGCTGCCAAGGAGAACTACTCAACCCAGGCTATGCCCAAAGAAGTGTCTACCCCTGGGCTGCACAGCTGGAATTGGGCTCTTCTTGGGGCACTTGCTTCTCCTCAGTTTACCAGTCAGTCTGGTGGGAGAGGAAGACATGGGTATGGAGGAGGAGGTTAGCTCTTGCTCAGGTGCCTCATGGTGAGAGCAGTCACCTCACCCCGGTGGGGTTTCCTTGTGTCAGCAGACAGGGGAGAGGAATCCAAGAGCCTCTTTTCTCCCATCGACTTTTTCAACCAAGAGGCATTCCTCCTTCACCATCTTGTTAGTTTTGGAGAGGGTTTGTTTTTGTTTTTGTTTTTGTTTTTTTTTTTTTTTGTTTTTGTTTTTGTTTTTGTTTTGTTTTGTTTTGTTTTGTTGGTTTTTTGGGGTTTTTTTTGGGGGGGGGGTTGTTGTTTTTTGTTCTGAAAGTTATGTGCTTTCTTTAAAATAATTGATATTTTATTGAAGGATGCTGAGAAGCATATTCAAGTTCAGGAGTTGGGTGGACAAGAAACTGCTGTTGCTCCTCTTTTATCTTCCTGCTGTTAGAGATTTATTTTTAAAATTGTGTGTGAATGCATTTCACATGCTACTGTGAAAGATTGAGTTAGTTGAGAACCCCATCAGCTGCTTTTATATTACAGACTCAGATTGGATAAATAAGGGGAAATTCCTGGGCTGGGGAGTGGCAGTAGGGGAGGCTGAGTTACAGGCAGTAAAAGTAAATGTTGCCAAATCCTATACATTTTAAATAACAAAGAATGATCTTTTTAAGCTCTTTTCTTTTGGCAGTGCATTGTGTTGAACTGTTCTGATGGACGAGACCACAAAGCCATGGGGAAATTCTTCAAAGGTCTGGCACAATCTGGAGCCTTGGTGTGCTTTGATGAGTTTAATCGTATAGAGCTGGAGGTAATTGTAGTACCAGTTTCTTAGCAAAGTTGGTATTCAACGAAAGTGACAAGCTTGACAACTTCATTAACAGTACTGACATTAAACAACATTGACTGAAGCTTACTGTTAAATGAAAAAAAAAATACAATTTTAGTACATTTTAATCAAACTCAACTGCTTGTCTATGCCAAATCTGTCCTTGTGACTTTTTTTATGGTTTCTGCATTCTCTACTGTAAGTATAGGCAGAGAAATATTGCTGTTGCAACCTTCTGAGCACAGTGACAGAGGGAGGTTTGTGGGGAGACATTGTATTTTGTTCGTGATAGATTAGCGGCAAGATTTCTCTTCCACACTGGTATGCAACCTGCCACTCATAGTGTTTTGAAAGACAGGAGTTAACTTTCATCTACAGAAAGCGCACAGCCAGGGAGAGAGACTGCTTTAATACTGCATTTATTACCTTGTTGAGGAGGGGCAACAAAAAAACAAAAAGCAACCCTGCAAAGAGGGATCTGCAACAGATTAGAGCTCTGGGTTTTAAGGAGGTAATTTTTTACACTTGCACAAAGCATAATTAAATGTCCATATAGGGAAATACTGCATAACTTATTTTCTTGTATAAGCTAAGGTGATCTGGTTGATCTTTTACAGCTCCTACATTTTTCTGATTTTTTTTTTTTTTCCTTTTTAAATCACAGCTACTGGCAACCCTTGGTAGAAGGTATTGACATTGAATTAGGTTGTAACCATTCATTTAAATTTCTGCTTCTGAGGTAGCACTGAAACAGGCTTTAAAAATACAACATTTGCTGTACTTTCCATTATCTTGTATTAGACCATTAGAGATACATAGCTATTTCTAGAAAATGCTATGGCTTTAGCATTTTCATTCATTTAGCAGGTTATCATTTGAAGCATAGGGAATTTTCCAATGCATTGACCAATTTATTAGCTTAAGGGTGTGATGGATTTTTGGTTTTATTACATTTAGTAACATATTAAAACACCATTTTAAAGTTTAAAAACAAATGTACTGGTGTTTTCAAAACAAAAGTATCTCAGACAGCTTGGTTTGCACTTCCCTTCAATGCTCTTTGTAGCTGCTCAGCAAATGTTGACCCTTCAGACACCCGGTATGAGCAGGTGCAGGTGAAGGAAGATATGTCTGGACTCAACCCCCACTATGTTTATTATCATCAATTTGAGTGGGCTGGTGGAGTGGAGCTGTCAAACAATCCAAAAGGAACAACAGTGTAACAGTTTTGCTAGCGTGAACAAAATTATAGGATCATTTCTTCCTTATCGCTGTTTGTTCCTCTGCTAGACTTAGAAAGATTTTCTCCCTTGATTGCAGTACCATGAAGAACAACTGTGCCTGCATTGGTTCTTTTTCAATAAAAGGCAGTGTGCACTCCACACCCCTCTTTGTATTAGAGTGCAGCATACACCAGGTAAATGCCTGAGTGAAATCTCTTTTGCCTTTGTACACTTTTTTCCTTTGCCCACTGACAGGAGATCCCTCAAGACCAGCTCTAAGCTCCTCTTCATTAGAACCCAGTCTTCAATTTAAATTTTAATTGGAATGGATGACTAGGATACTTACCATTCGCTGTAAGTTCTGTATGACACTGAACAGCCACCAGAAGAATACTTCTTATTTTTATTTCTAAAACCAAAGTTCCTTTTTTTTTGTGAAAGATTTGTTGTGGGCAGTTCAAATTATTGTATTTCATCCCATACAGTTTCATTTTTTAATGGGATTCATGCTTGCAAAGGGATATTCTTTTTTCATTCTTTTAATGTAAGGTCACCTAGAACCTGGATTCTTACATTAACTTAGGGCTCAGGTACAGTTAAGGTTAAACTGCATACATGTGCAGTCCTAAATGTGATTTTTAACACTTTCTTGATTCATTATGATACATCATCATACACTAGATATAATGATATATACTTGGTGAGATTCAACTGGAGGATTATCCCCATCCAGTGTTGATTTTACTTGTCTTTTTATCATTATTTGTTTGTTTTAATTCTGAGACCTAGCTTGAATTCCAGATGTCTTGAAGCTGGAAAATAAACCATTAGATCTAAATATTACCTGTGTGGTATTTCTGGTCCTCTAACTGCTGAAGAAATTTATTTCCAAAGAAAGAAGTGCCATATAAATGGAAAGGGATTTTATTTAACCAAAAGTCAATATAACTAATTGAGGAATTTCTCAGCCTCTGGCACCCAGAGGCTACCATAGACGGAGTGAGCTGGTACAGGATAATTTTGGTAGAGCCTGCCCAGACATTCAAATGGTCTGATATCTTTTGAAGGCTTTTACGGCATATTTAGATTAGTGCCTGGAAGTCCATCAGAGGCCAGTAGGTATCTTGTGGTTCAGGTTGCTGGTCAATCCACACAATCCTTCCCAGGCACCGCTCATTATCACTGTAATTGCCTGACAGTAAGATAGTTGGGTCTGTGTCAAGGCACTAACATCAGAGGTGTGAGTCAGGAAAGAATTTGGGGTTTCTGAGGCTTTTTCATGTCCTGAAAAGAGCTCAGATCTAAGGTAGCTCCTAGTCTGTAGACTTCAATTGCAAAAAAATATAATCTTTACAACATGTCTGGTTTCTTCCCTCAGTTCCAATCTGTGACATCAGTCTCATCTGCACAAGCTCGGCCAAGCCACTATCATCCACTCCTGAAGCTAGAAATTCACAAAGTTATTAATTCCTGTGTAAGTGTCAGAATGGATGAAATGAAAACACAGAAACTGTAAATGTCCTATAAGGAGAACCATTGGTAATTCCACTGGGAATTTTGCCATTAAAGTGACTAGATCCAAAATTTTGCCTCATCATCTTTAATTGCTCTTCAAAAGCTCTAATACTGTCACTCTTAATTTTGTATGAGCATTTGCACAAGAACATTCAGAGTACACAGTGGGGTTTTTGAAATATCTAAATATTTTTAAAGTCTCATAGTAGAAAATTTTCTTAATGACAAGCTATAGAAAAGAATAAATGGCATAAATGAGAAATAAAATATTCCCTTTGAATTCTGAGTACTAAGATCTAAATGACTATAAGTTCACCACTGGTGTGTTACAGGGCCTGAAATTGTGTCACGGGGTAAGTATTTACAAGAATTTCAGACTGTAGAGGAAGCTAGCTAGTATGACACTGCATCAGGCCAGATATTACATTATAATGGATCGCAGAATTCAAATAACTTCAGAATTTCTCTCATTTCATAGAAAGATATTATGCTGCTTCTGCGTGCTTAAAGAAGGTACACTTTAGCACAGCTATAATCACAAAAAAAAAAAAAAAAGTAATACTCTAACAGGAAAATGAAATAGGACATTATCATGCTGGTAAATAGCAGAAGAAGTGAACTCATCTTTTCTGCAAGTGCATTCCCCAAACTAGAGATAAAACCAGTGATTTAATTTCTGTAATAAATATTCTAAGAGAGAGTAATCTAGCCTTTTGCTTTCTGACCCCAACAATATTTGGTATTCATAATAAAGTGTTTGGATTACTAGCTTCAGTTATTTTTCTCTTTTTTTTCTTTAATCTTTTCCTTTGTGTTCTGGTTGATTTTTCTACAGTGCCTGAAAAAGTAATACGATTCCAAGTGTGAAAAGAGTAGCTATGAAGGAGCTGTAGAGAAATAAGCAATACAGTCTTATAGTATATATCAATAGTATTTCTTTGTCATTCTCCTCCTGGAGCTCCCATAGGGTGCCACCCATCCTAAGGGTGCCACCCACCCAGGCACCCTGATTGGACATGAGGGGGAAGGAGGTATGGCATCAGGCCTTGTGATCACCACGAGCACAGCACACCTGGATGAATCTGGTTTTCTACAGGTAGCCAGCAGAAACAGAGGATGTATGTGAAAGCTGTTTCACACATGCTTTGGCTAAGCTAGTGCAAAGGTGGTCACATTGTGAAGTATTCTTAAGGAAGGTGGTAACCATCAGTGCAAAAATTTCTTCAACCCATCATTGAGCTAGTGGTTGGTGTCAAGGTATCTAATATCTTCTTTGTTATTGGTATTTATAAATAAGAGAATTTGGTGGAATTATCTTAAAGGAGGGCTTTACTCCCAATTCACATCAGATAAAACAGGAAATAAGTATCTTCTTTTTGCCTACCTTCTTGATTTGAATCCCAGCATGTACTTTCCCTCACTGCCAATTTTTGTATCCCCATGTCCAGCAGCACTCTTCACTTCCCAGCTTCCTAACCTCACCTGCCCCATTCTCTGCCACTCATGAAAGTCCAGTTTGGGTTCCCTATTTCTGAATTATCTTGTAGAAGCTGAAACATGCACAGAGGTTCGGATTTAACACTATCTTCACAGCCACATGCTCTATTCTGGGACAAGGATAGAAATGTTAATTTGAAATCTGCGAGTCCTCAAAGGATGACTTATTAGTGTTTCCTCCCACATCTGAGGAAAACGACAGATTCTGCCTGATGCAGCCTCCCCTCCCAGTTGCCTCGGAGCAACTGCCTGCTCCCAGGGGTGTGATTCAAACTGTCACACTGAGGTGTACAAGAGTGACCTGTGTTGCATGCAAAGACTTTTGTATTAAAAGATCATCTCGCAGTTTTGGAAATGTTAATTTTTAGAAACACAAATGTTGTTTACAGGGAGGTGCTCACTTCCAGCCTGTGTCTTTCAGACCAAGATCAACAAGAGTAAGACAGCTCATAGTTTTTTTCCTTTGCCGAGAGAGAGGTAAGGGAAGATCCATCCTGTTCTCAAGTATGATTTCCTGATCTGTAAGAAGTTCTCTCACTTGCAACTCACTCTGGAACATTGATCTCTGTGCATTCAACATATTGGTAAAGTAGATTCCACTACCACCCCCAGCTTTTCTGCCATCCTGAAAATATGTGACGCTCCACATAGCGGAGTGGCTAATTGAAGGCATTTTACTGAGCAGGGCAGAGTGCTAAGGGAATTTTGCACCATATCCATACACTGCCCAATGCTGGTCCTGTAAATTTTGTGCATGAATTCTTTCAAAAATGTGCTTTTCCCATCAGTCAAACTTCTGGTGTGTATCTCTGTAAATTAATTATTGTTCTCCTTTTATGTTAATCTTACAATATTGTTTATTTTATGGTAGCTTGCAAGGCCATTCAATTTTAACTGGTTTTTGATATGCCCTTGTGCAAGATATCACTTTACTATTGTTCTTTCTTTTTTTTTTTTTTTTTTATGTGCACATATTCACACAGCAGCCTTGAGAACAGCCTGTCATGATAATTTTTTCCTTACAAATGGAGGGAATAGCTGACTTTTCCTATTAATTTTCCAAATGTCACTTCACAAATTCAAATGGTTTGTAACCACTGAAACCATCATGGGTAGGTTCTGCTGTTTACTTATTTCCATAAGCAAACTTTTAAACTCATCTGTCCTTTTTCTAACATTTTCAATGCTCTTTCTTTGAAAGCTTCAAAGAAGACTCAGGAAAATTAGTTTAAATGCTGAAATCTCAGTTTTTCTTACAGGTTGTCTTGATATTCGTGACTATGATGATGAAACGTCAGCTATTTATAGACTGTTTTCAAAAAATGAAGTATGAAAATATTTATTTTATCCTTTAAAAATAATTACACTTAAAAATAATCCTTTACTATACCCTCCTAAAACTGTCATGCAATGTATCTCTCACTATCTTTAATATCAAATGTGTTCAGTTTAGAAGACTGAACACTGTGCATCTTAAGATCTAACATCTTAAGATGGATCTGGACCCTTTTCTGCTACTTAAGCTTCCATGCAATGCAAAGAGTGTGCTCTGGGAATGCTTGCCAGCACCTTTGCTAACAATGCAGAAGGCAGAAGAGGATTTAGATCATTCCTGCAAAGCTCTGCACTAGCTCTGCAGTACTAATCTTGGTAAAAATATTTAACATATATGTCGTAAAGCAACTTGAAATCCTGACCTTACAGAAGTCAAAGAAAGCCTGGCCATTAATTTTGAAAGCATCATATGCTCTCTTGCTAATTTAGAAATGCACGTTAGCATGTGACTAATGAAAAGAACTATTCAAATTGGTTTACTTGACTGAGGCTGGAGATTTCAAAATATATAGAATATATCTGTTTTTAAATTCATTTTTCCCTTGTGACCACAATCCAATAAAACATTGAAACTTTATTGGACAGTTGTTTTGTTTAGAACAGTAGCCTTATCTTTAAGTGAATAATTCACATTTCAGAGTGGTATTTTCTTCATGGACATCCTGCCAATTTTATATTGAAAATCCATTTAAAAATCTATCCTTCCCTTGCTGTATTTATGCATGTTCATTGTATGTGCAAGGAGTAGATATTCTGAGTATCCCAAAGATGATATCATTTCAGAATTGTTCATTACCCTGGCCATTTTAGATCTAACTACACACTAATTTTTCAAAGCTTTTGATTATTTGCTATTGATTGTGAAGTTGCACTCAGGTAATGGGACTGATATGTTTACATCATGTAAAAGACTCACTTGCATTTCAACAATGTATTTGACTATGCTGGTATTTATTTCATGTATATACATTTCCCAGACTGATGACCACACATCTGTGTATATGTCTCAACCTGGTGAAAGACTGCAATATTTTCCCCAAAGAAAACACATCCCATATTTAATTTCCTCATGCAGCTAATGTTGAGAGAGACTTGGGTTTTTTTAAAACTAAGGGCTCAAGACAATGTTTATTTTCTTATTTGTTTGTTTAAAAGAAGAGTTATGTTGCTATACTGAAGTGTACTGCTCTGTTTCTTTGAAAGTGAATGGAAAAACAAGCTTCTAGTTAATTTGAAGGTTTGAAAGAATTTCTTCTGAAAAGGTGGATTCTTCTGTTGGAATTTTATATTTCCTTATCATCTTCAGCAGGGCCAGACTTTAAAAGCCTGAAAGCAGCTCCCATTGATTTTTCTGAAAGTCCCTAATCAAGTATCCAAGAAAGAAATTTGACCCTAAATAGGGATTTCTAGGGCAAGGGGGATTTGTCTGGGCAGTCTGCTTCTGAAGGAAGAAAGCTATATTCTTTCCTCTCTTGAAAGGCAGTTGATGAAAGAAACATAAGGAACAGCTTCGCAAAAGGAAAACAAAAAGGTTCTAAACTGCAGGTAGAAACAATATATCTTTTGATAAAGCTAATGTTGCTTTGTGTTAAAAGCAGAGTTCAGATTGCCGGGAGTTATACTCTTTGTGCAGTGATTTCCTACCTCACGCCATCAAAGACTCGCAAGCACCGTGTTGAATAAACTACCACTCAAAAAAAAAACCAGGAGAAAAAAACCCCTGAAGGTAAGAGATGATGAACAGGTGTTAAACTGACTTTTGCAGAGAGTGGGATGCAGATCTCGAAGAGCGAGGTGATGGGGGCAGAGATATGGTGGGGTGGTGGGTTTCAGCCACCGCAGTGCCTTGCCTCCAAGCAGGAACACAGCACACCTTTGAAACACTGGTCTGGCATTCAAGCCAAAAAGCATGCAAAACATCATATACCCCAGACAGAAAGCAAAAGAAGTGTTTGGACTTGGATTTTTGTGCAGAACAAGGATGGACCATGCCCACCCCCAGCCTGGAGCAGCCTCTGGGGTGGCTGTACTGCTCCAGGGGGCTGCGTCCCCAAACCAGGGAGCTGAGCCTTCTCCCCTACCTCCGGGCAGGACAGTTCTGGGGGTGAAACCCTGCCCTAGTGGGTGCCTTCCCCGTGGTGTAGAGACAGCCACTGCCGATGGTACTGGGGAGAAGAATGACATCCTGAAGGCAGCAGGAGGAAAGTGTGATACTGCATTGGAGGCTGCAGAGGTAGACCTGCGGGGATACCACAACCACAACTAAGCAGTTGCCCATTTCCCATTTTTTTAATAGTTGCTTCCTGATTGTTTGGTTGGATTTTTCTTCTTTTTTTTTTTTTTTTTTTTTTTTTTTTTTTTTTTTTTAATTAAAACCATATATCTAACCAAGATATTCTGTGATGTAAAAATCAACAATACAAAACCCTAAACTTCTGAGTAAATTTTCTATCTGTTATCCCAGCTTCAATAAGCTAATAGCTCCATTTCAAGTAAGTAATTTATTTTTACCTATTACAGTTTTAAGGAATAGTTTATATTTAGCATTCTCATATTAAAATGGGGCTGTTTATCTATGTTCTTTTTAATATAACATGGGGAAAGTGATTAAAAGTCAAAATAAAATGGAATATTTATTACTATGCCCATCTGTTAGTTACATTTTTTTTTTTTTTGCATCCCTGGACAGAGTAGAAAATAAGTTTGCGTTAATTAATTCAAGCAATTCTCTGTTGTACTATCCAGACATGATGTCTAGTATTTGCAGCCTATTTCAGCTCTCAAAATAGGTGAAGGGAAAAGATACAGATATGTTTGAACAGGTGTAGTGATAACTTAGCAGGGGATATTTTAGGGATGAGGGCGGTTGTGATTTGGGGTTATTTTGGTTTGGTTTGATTTGGGGTTGTTTGTTTGGGTTCTTTATTTCCTGCTATAATTACCTTCACACACACACACAAAACCTATAAAAATAAGCACTGAACTTCTTCCCTGCTATCTGCAGTTAAGCTGGAAACAATGAATTCCCTGTACGTTTTGCCCCTGCCCTGTATGACAGCACCATATCTTTGATGCTAGATTTCCAGTAGGTAACCTTGTTACTTTGATGAAATGTCTTTGAGAGGTGTGTTCATGGTAGAGAGTTTGCTAGTCTTACTGTCATAAAATGGGACTTGTAAAAGAAACAACAAGAATGTAAGCTGCTTGTTCTATAGGCTTAGGGAAGGCTTTGTTTCACCACAAAGCCTGGAGATTTCATACATAATACAAATAGAAATTATTTTTCCATTAACTAGGTCTATTTTTCTGACATTTTATTTTATTTTATTTTATTTTATTTTATTTTATTTTATTTTATTTTATTTTATTTTATTTTATTTTATTTTATTTTATTTTATTTTATTTTATTTTATTTTATTTTATTTTATTTTTTATTTTATTATTTTATTTTATTTCTTACTGATTCATTTCAGAGCTGTGTCCAGCAGCCTAGTAGAGAGAGAAAAGCACATGAACACTTGTCTCCATATGCCACTGACACACTTTAGGTTGGAAGAAGAAAACAACCCAGTATGACTCCTACTGGGATCCTAACAATCCCCCATAGGATGTTAGGGTGATCTACTGTTGAGGGTTGAAAATCTGGGAGTCAGCATTGTTCTAGCATCTACTATAAAGAAAGCTGCCATTTAATTATGTGGCTTGTGGCAACTTACAATCTTTTCTTTTTAGCAGTCATCTTTGCTGTTAAATTGTGGAAAAGCAAAACCTTGTGGAAACGCAAATATGTCATCTAAGCTGAATTGTCTCTGGTAAATAATTTTTTTAAAGGTAATTTGCTTGAGGTTTGCCATTATATTTGGGAGAGATTTATCAAACCTTTTTCTTGTTTCCATGTGTAATTTTAGAAACTCCAACTAGTGAAACATTTTTGCAGTTAAATAAGTGCTCAGCTTCACTGAGGAGTAGGCTACAGAGGCTGCAAGCACTGACAGTTTTGCTGAGATAGCTTCATGGCTCTCTAGTGCAAAGTGATGAGCAAAGAAAACACCAACTCTTGATTAAAAAGAAAGCCACTTATTTAACATTCTTGTTTTTAATATCAATTCAGCCTTCAAGTAGCCAGTGTGAAAGCAGATGCAACATTGCGTGACTTGCTGGTATACGTTAAGCCCTTGAATGCTTCCATTTTAATTTGGAGCTGAGGTTTGACCTAATTTAAAGTTTTCCAGTCTTATAATTATAAATTGGATGTATTCCAGTGGCTACTGTTATATCAAATATACTTTTAAAATGAGTTCCAGATTTTTAGTTCTTGTCACAAGATCTGTCTTTGCAACCCATGGATGACAAGAATAAAATATGCCCTTGTCCTCACTGGAAATCTGAAAGTTGATTTCCAGACATAGGGAGCATTGGTTTCCAGCAAAACGATCAGACATGTCAGCTTGCCAAAATTAACTCATTGTGCCGATGGCAGAGGACGTTTTACTTGGAGGCATCTATTTTATACTCACACTCCCTATTGTCTGCTTGTTCTTCGAGGAACTGGTGGAGCAACAGAGCTGACTTCCTCCTGCCCCACTGTCAAAATGTCTTTTCCGACCATTACAGAGAAAAGAGCTCTGTGAAATTATTTCAGTTTCAACTGTGTTAGCAGATTCAATCATGCTATACCAACTACTTCTTTACAATAGAAAGCTTCCTCGAACGTTTATGCTGTGGTTTTGCATTGCAAACCATCTTCCTTTTATATGTGAATTCATAAGTTTAGCTTAAAAAACCTCCTCTGTGCAGAGAGCCGAGGGTTTCTGGGGTGCCGGGCTGGGAGGTGGGGAGCAAATGCCCTCGGGCAGGAGCACTGACCACCCCCTCACCTGATGCCTCAGGGCAAGAAGCGCTTCTTGAACCTCTGACACAAGCACCAAGCAACACGTATGTTTAAAACCAGAACCAAAGCAAAGGCCCTGACAAAACTGAGAGCTCCACTGCACTCCCTGCTCTGCCCCTGGAGAGAAGAGCAGAGAGGGAATAAAACGTAAATGGCAGGTATTAAATGTGGTGCTGAACAGGTGGCTGGAGGGTATGCCTGTGAAAGAAATATACTGATAAAAAATATACCTACATAGTATATAACAAAATTATATATAAAAATATATATTAACAATATGTTTTATTTCCTATTTATGTTATGCAGTACTATTATTGTTGTTAAAAAACTAGTATGATGCGTTGCTTAAAAATTAAAAGCAGGCATGCTTTGTCAGGATGATTTAAGACCATATACAGTAAGAATAATCTATCATAGAGAAGAATTAAGCTTTGGCTGGAGACGAGACTAGCATGTGATCATCAGAGGTTAAGTACTGGCAGTGTAATGTGTTACCACCTGTCAGAGGAGCTGCCCTAATTGTCCCTCTGTGCAGGGTGAGACTGGCTGAACTGGGAGGTAAAGTGGGTTAGTCCAGACCTCAATAAAATAGCCTGAGGTTAATGCAGTTAAGAAGTTTCTGCCACTGTGTTTTGGCTCATCACTGAGGAAGGTTCTATCAAATCAAAGTTGGGGTTTACTCAGCTGAGAGGTGGTAAACTACTGACCTGTTGTAACTCAGTCTCATTCACTTAAGAGTTTACGTCTGCCGGTGCCACCGTGGGTGGATGGGAACCAACACGCCTGTCCTGCAGATGCTGAGGAGGACATGCGTGTGCAACACTGTGGTTTCTTACAGCCCACCCATTTGTACACGGTTTCTTTGCTCTCATGTTCTTCTGTGTTACTAGTGTTGTTCCCCCACTCATTTTTGGACAATCAAGAGTATTTTTCTTGGAGTTTTTCACTGGGGATACACAAAGTTTCCAGGGAGGAGAACCATCCTAGCAAGTCAATAGAAAAAAAATATGCCTCTTGCGTGTGTCCAACCCTGAACTGGCATTTCCACTCTATTTAAACAAGCTGTGATCTCTGCATATCAGAAATCACATTTCAGTAGAGACCTTATCAGTCATACTCAGCATGGACCATTATGGTTGGCGATATGACCCTTTAAATCAAAACTGTTTTAGGAGGTTATTTGTTGCTAGAAATGAAAAGTGATATATTCTAAATCGACTTTTAAACTAAGGAAATAAAGGACTCAGTGCTTCACTGCTCAATTTGGAAACTCTCCAAGGAAGATTTTTAAAGTTTCTATCTTGTTTACATTGTGTTCTCACTCACATATGAGATAAAATATTATGTTTTCTTACCTTAACAGTTACTTATGAAGAAGTTTAACAAACAGCCTAACACAGGAACTTACAAAATATGATGTCCAAGAGGATACAGAAGACAGGTCTATCCAAGATGAACAGTATAGCTCATCAAAGTAGAAGTGTTTCATTTTATTTATTTTTACCATCAGTTTCGATATAAATTCATGAGACTCACACCAAGTTTGAATTCAGTTCATTTTGTCTTATCTGTTTTTAAGACAAGAAAATGAGAACAAAGCCATTAATATCTCCAGTTCATGTTTTCCCCAGTTTATAATGACATACCAGGAGACTCATAAGGACTGAAACAAATGTCTGCAAAAAACCTCTGTGTGCTTTTTCTTCTTAACAGACAATTGTACAATCAGTGTTGACTTTTTACTTCAACTGGTGTATGAAAATAACATTGAAGATTCTGTACTAAAATCAATCAAGCATCTTCCTGACATGAAACCCCCAGTTCAGATCCACCTTATGTTGCAAATGATAAAGCAGGAGCAATTTCACTCTCATTACAGATTTGAAAAAAATTGTGAACTCTATGCAATAAAGTTTTAGCACCTATGTTTTGAAGGTGTAATCCTACATGAGCAGCAATTTGCCAAACTTGAGCAATTTTTATTTTTTTTTAATAGGGCTGTTTCTGGTTTGTTTTGTAGTCTGAAAGTGGGAGATGAAAATGTTGATGAAAAGAAGTTGTCCTTTATAGTTGTAGCTGTTCCATATTGATGAATCCTTCTAAAACCAGTATGTACAGAGCTGTCTTGTCAACAGCTATTAAAAAGTTGCTGGTGGGTGGCCAACAACCACCACATCAACCTGCAGAATAAAAAGCAGACAGGGTTTGCTCTATCCAGGCTGAAAAGCAAACAAATATGGGGGTCTTGGAAGAGGCAGGGCATTACCCAAAGTATTTTTGTTACTTAGAGGTCTCCCTAACCTTGAGTGCATGCATAATAATCTGTGTCTGGTTAAGGACTCTCCCTTGCTGAGCATTTACTCCTTGTTTGTAGCATGAGAAGTACATGACTTCTGGGTTAAATACAACCTTTATGGTATCTATTATCAATTCTGTTTACAGACACACAGCTGCTGGTTGGTTTTAGCTGGGCCAGACAGAGAAAGGTGAATCTTTTGGGCCATGGACATCAGGCTCAGCATTCTTAAATAAAGTAGCTAGAGGATATTTTTGACATGATGCCTCTTTAAATCCTTATAGATTTTTAAGGTGAAACTTTGCAAAGATGCTCTATTTATAAACAGATTATGAAAGATTAATGGCTTCTTTTACCTAGTGGTTAACTAAATCTTACAGCATACCTCCTGACAGGTTAGTTATGTTGATTCTGTTTACGTCCTCGTGACCATTTATACTTTGTAGCTGCCTTTTTCTTCACTTCATAAACATGTGGGACACTTTACACTCATCCATTAAGTACACTGACTCATTAAACTCTCTGGTAATCTCTTCCAATTTGTATATAAAAATGGGATGCACTGAACCCCCATGAGATTCTTTCCAAATGATTCTAGGGCAATAACAGAATTATGAACACCCACCTATATATAATTTCTAATAAAATCTTATTTAATTTTGAAAGATACTGTAAATTTTGTATTAGAAACATCTTAAGTGATGATAATGTAAAAAAAAAAAAAAAAATCTCCTCCCAAACACTATATAAATGAGGTATTTTTTCTGCTAAATGCTCTCTAACTTTTCCATCTGAGGAAATCATTGTCTCGTTAACCAGACAGCAATTCTAGAGCATTAAAAAAATGTAAATTGTGTAAGTACTACTTGAAAAAATTGCTGTTGCTCCATTTTGAACTGGGGAAGAGAAAGAATAGTCTAGTAGCTAGTTGGGCTTGAAAGATGAGATCTTTTTCCCAGTTTTGTACTTTAGGTAAATCACTTAGGCTGGGCTACATTTCATCTGACTCTGATTAATATTAAGACGTCTGAGTTTGAGCCGATGACTTTGCACTGCCCTGGCAGGAAAGGTGGAGACGGGGATGTTTCCAGAGGGTTATTCAGCGGATGAGCCTGAGGTGACATCTAACTTTAGCTGCTCAAATTAGGGCAGACAAACATTGTGCTTTGTTTCTCTGACTCACAGGATAATGGCACAGAGAGCCTGGGCAGTAAATGTATTTAATACAGAAAGGTACTCAGGAGGCCTGCTGTTGGAGGCAATATCAGTATCTCAAATGGATACACAGACAGATTTTGCCAGGACGTTCCCAGACATGAGAGAACTTCCAGGGGTTCTGGGATTTGTTTTGGTTTATTTTTAAGGTCTGTTTGTTCAAAGTATGAGTGAGGTTTTAATTGAATGGGACCTTGGGAGAATAAAGCTCCTTTGGTAAAATAATTAACATTAGTTTAATTAATGTTGAGTAATTATTGTTACTTTAATGTTACGTGAGAGAAAATAAATTTACTGCTCATGCCCTGATTATGAATTAACCACTTTTGTGGGAACTTTAAAGAAATGTTCATGATTTCATTAAGAATGTAAGTCTGAAGCTGCTGAGCTGCTGTCAGCTCACTCACCTGGAAGTGAGGAAAATGAATCAGTAGCACAGGGTTTGCACCGATCTTGGTCTTCTTTATTCACATACCTGATAAATATACAAAGTTCCCACCTCACAGTCAAAGAAAATTCCGCTTAAAATAGGTGTTACTAGATTTATAATAGCTGAAGTATTTACAGATTTATAATAACTTGAAGTATTTACAGAAAGCTAGGATTTTTATTTTAGATAAATATTAAATAGAAAGTATAGCATTTAACATTTCTGTTTGTATACATTAATTTAATTTTTATTTCACCATTTTATTACCATTTTTGATATCTCTATGAAGTTGTTCCAAGAAAAACCTTTCTTTCAATAAGAATTCATTTTTCTTCTTTATTTGCATAGTAAGAGGCATAGTTACTTGTATTGAACATGAGTATTCATAGCAATAGATTTCAATTTCACAAGGAAATTCCAAGTATCTATAAAGAACCTAATTATGATACACTTTAAATTCTGAGGAGGGCACTATCTAGTCTGGAACAGAGTTTAGTGGTTCTGGAAAATAAATTGATAGAAATAAATTAAAAGTTAACTGACTTTTATTTAATTATCATGTTGCTAAAGTTTTAAATGGCAGATGTCACTTGGAATAGATCCTATTCTCCAGATCCACAATCAAAATAATCAATAAAACATATTCGCTTCAATGCCTTCTCTGCATGTAGAAAATAGAAATTCTGTCTGTCATCTGCAACGTGCAGCTCCTGATTCTTATGTGTTAAAGGTGCTGTTTTCCGTGGTGAAAATTAAGAACACATTTTCTGTACCCTAAGCTATTTGAGCCTGCTCCAAAGAGCCGTCTGGATCCAGCATTTTCACACAGATGCAGGCAGTGGTAGTCAGATGGCTCTGTAAGAGCTGCTGCTCAGTTTTGGGGGCATTTCTGGCCATGCTCAGGCTGTGATTTTTCTGTACAACAGCACTGTCCTTTATCACCTATATAAATTGCAGAAGGAGTAAGAGGAGGTAAGTGGGAGAGGGGGATGCATGCTCAGGATTTCATGGGAATAGCAACCATTTCTGTACTATCTGTCTTAAAATGGAGACCAGTCAGGGTTTGCTCATCCTACAGAGAGATAATTTTCTGCTTGAGATCCTGCAAATTAATTGCCAAGTGTCTCAGCTATCCCAGGAGAGGCAGTGGAAGGTGTATTGATAGTACCTGCAGATAGCTGGGAGAGATGAGAAGTTAATGGAATTCAACAAGTCACCTCCCCGACAGGGGAACGCGCTTCTGGTCTTAACTTAAAAATCAAATTCACCTGTCAGAGAACCTCTCTGGCTTTGCAGGCTAAGAGTTTCTCTCCACATGCAGGATTTCTAGGTGTAACTGCATAATTTCTTCACAGTGGCAGGGGACTTTGTCTTGGTCAAGCCTTTTCCCTGTCACCACAGTGCAAGGCTGGGCAAGAGCTCTCCTTGGGATAGCCAGCAGAGACTGCCCCACTTGGGCTCATTCCCAACGTAGTCCTGGGGAACTAGTTTAGGAAGGGGTGGGAAAGTTCCCTGTGATGATGATACCTGTTGTAAAAGATGGACTTAACAAAGTATTTGTTTCAGGGCTTCCTAAGCAACGCTGCACTGAGGGAACCACAGGAATCCTTGCTGTTCACTGCTGGTGCAGGTAGAAGCACTGCGTCTATTCCTCATCAGTCCCAGGAATATATCAATTAAAAGCTGTGAAACTACCCTCTCATAAGACTTTACTGGTGAGGCTTGTAAAGTGAATGAAGGAGCATCTTCCATTTCAGCACAATGGTGCATGTGAAATCTGCGACGCCTTAAGAATCATGGTAATTTTGCATGGCCCCTGCCTCAATAAGTTGTGGAAGTAATTCCCCACATACATAAACCCAGTGCCACTGCAGACTCCAGCAGGTTTCAATGGCAGGGTCAGACAATTTGGAAAGGTTTGAACAGTGGAAACATTTGCATGCACAGGGCTGACAGCCAGACAACAAGGTAAGCTGCTAATGTGTGCAGGTTGTATTCAGCAGTGCAATTCAGTGGAGAGGAACCTGGGAGATTTCAGCAGACCATGGAGTAAGGAAGTGTTGAACATTTGGGTAAAGTATGTGCATCTGGGCAGACAAGACTGTGTAGGAGTGATCTGGGTGAAAACCAAATGTGCTACAGACTCCTTGTTCAGAAATTTTACTCGGAAAAATATTTGAAAGCAATGTCACCGCAAACAAATAATTCAAGCAGAATGAAAGCCTTAAGAATTAAAAAATCATGATTGTTTATTGGATAACACAAATAAGAGGCTTGTCTCATCTTAATATTTTTATTAATGCCCATGAGGTTAGGTGTCTGGGGCCCAGAGAGAGGTGTGGTAGAGTCTAGATTGGATCAGCTGAACATACAGAGAGAAATGCTGCAAATCAGTTTTCTTTAATACATGGACAGATTTACCAAGTGCTATAATATTGCCACCCCAAAATGAGTGCTTGTGAGGCTTAGAAAATACTGCACTTATCTGTGTGTGTGGACACCCACCATGTCTGATTAAAAAAGAAATGTTACACCCTCTCATCTGCAAGTGAAAATGAAGTAAATTCTTTCTCAGGTTTGAAAAGTTCAGTTCTATGACTTTTTCAGATTGTCATTGCCTTTTCAAACCATTCTGCACTGTCTGGGAAGGGGGAGTAAAAATATTCACCATATCCCAGTTATGAGATTTAAGGTTGGTCCTGCAGGCCCAAGGGGCTCAGCTAATCACCTGGACCATGTAGTGAAACAACCTCCAAACTGTCAGAAGTTCACTCATCACTACTCTACAGCAAAACTAATGGGTACGATTATGTCTTTGTTTGCATCTGAGGAGGGGGGTGGCTGCACTTGGCTCTGCACTGTGTTTCATATCATGCCAGGAACGATGGGGTTCCTGCACCAGGTTCTCCAAATCCACCACTGAGCTTTTCTCTCTGCTTCCAGCTGCCTTCCTTGCCTGCTCTCCCAGCTCTTCCTAGCTTCTGCTTCAGCTCCAAGGCTGTTGTTAGTCCCAGCTAGGGGACTTACCTCATGGGCCTCAGCCAGCATGTTTCAATTACTAAAGCTAACAGCTGATTTAACACATTTCCCAATTATGATGTGCAAAAACGTCATGCAAAACTACCCCCGAACTCTGTAAAAGTTTTGCTTTTACAGAAATAGCAAAGAAAAGGGCAAAAATTTCCAAGAGGCAGGGAAGGACATGGAAAGGAGGCTGACAAGAGAGATGTGAGGGAATGGAGCAGGACTGTACCTCTGATCTGACTCGCCTTGCAACATGGCTGGGCTTTGCAAGGCGCCCAAATGCCACCTCTTTGTATCAGCCATTCCAGCAGCTGCTTTTGGTATATATGTTTGAGGAAGAGGACATTTAAATGTCTCAGCCTATTTCCTTCATGAAAAATAAATAGACGTTGAAAATTTAAGACCGAGTCTCTGAAGAAACTTGCTAACTTCTTCCTTAATCACTCTCCTACACACTCATCTGCCCCAGAGACCCCTTTGTAATTGGATCTTCCCTGCCAATGGAATAAGGGCAGAGTTATGTATATATTTGGTAAATAAAGGCATGATTTCCATTGCATCAAAGAGCACAGGCAGCAGCTTTTCATAGAAAGTTACCTACTTGATATGAAAAGCTAGGGGGAAAGAGTGAGAGGGAGCCATTTCAACTGGACTTACATCTTCTGACAAAAAAAAAAAAAAAAGTAAGCATGTGTAAGTATAACTAATTACAGAAAGAGGACCCTAATATTTGCTTAATTTGGAGATGAAGTTACTTGGAAAAAGGGGAAATCAACTGGGATGACTCTAGACAGGGAAAACAGGTCTATACTAATGCATCCTTAATAGGCGTCCCCAGCAGATGAATAAGAGAAACTCTTTTCTTTCTCAGATATATATTGTCTATGTGTATGTATATATAAATATAATCAAAGCTTTATACCTTACCATGACATGTTTTCTTAACACAATTGCCTACTACTGTACTACCAAATTCCTGCCTCCAGCTCCTGCTCTATTCTCTCCCTAGGAAATATGGATTTGCAATGTCTGACAGATCCTTGTTGACCTTAATAGAATTACTTCCAATCTATGCAAGCATCAATGAGAGGGGTGTCTTGTCCTTTTCTGTGACTATTGTCAGCAAAAAAAATCATTCTTTCATAGTTACTACAATATGTGGATGAGCAGTGTCTGGGATATTGTTGTAGATATTGGGAATTTGAAAGTGAAAGGATTTTACCTATGTGAATCTAGTCAGTCTAATCTATAAGAAAAATAGAACATAGAATTTCTTTGCTGATCAAACTTAATTTCATTAGCTAATGAGTCATGTAATTAAAAGCAATGTGTCCATTTTCCTGTCTGGCCAGACAGCTCCTGGTAGGTGTTGCTGACACCATCAAATGAAGGCGAGAGTTGGGAGCACAAAAGTTGTTAGAGAAGAACTCAGTACTGTTGGCCTCATTGCAAGCCTAGATCTCTGCACTGTAGACATCTATAGCTTCTTTTTTTTATGAAGTATAATCTCTATGTTGGGCACCTTCTCCAATTATAACCCTTAATGTAAGAAACATGCTGTCACAAGAGAGTGGAGTGAATAGGAAATTGCTAAGGATATTTTCTCTTCCTAAAACAAGAGGTATTTTACTGTGAGAGAGGCGTAAATCCTAGCAGGGAAATTGGCTAACTAAACTGCCAGGGGCTAGGTCTGGGGAATAATTAAAGTTAGTCTCTTTGCTATATACCTTATGAAGATGCAGGCGTTGAGGTGTAGCTACGAGGATGGCAACCTCATGTCTCCCGCACACCCAGCTGCAACAAGCTGCTCCTCAGGTCTCTTTTGGTGTGACAGCTGCCCCGGGATGTGCTAACCTCCCTGGGGGCTCACTGCCTGCCTGGACAGAAAGTCAGGTCCCAAGGGCAGCTCTGAGGCGGCTTTTGTAAGACAGTCCAGTTTCCCATGGATCCTGCAGCTTGCCATGCCTCCAACCTGCAGCTGCCAGGGCTGTGGAGCAAAAAGTGGAAAGTTTGTTTTCTAGACCCTTAGCCAACAGAGTCCTAAAGACATATTTTTTACCTTTTTGTGATCTTACACAGAAGGAGATGACTTGCAAATATGTCCCTTTATGCTAGATTCTATTTCTTTATTTCCATGGCATTCTGCATTGTGTATTTGCCAAGTAATTCCAGGTTGTAATTCATTCAAAACAAAGGGGTTTGAGTGGTGTTTATTCTTTAATCATTGGACAGTGGATTAGAGCAGACTTTTGGCAGAGATCCTTCAAACTTGTTTACATTTCCATCTGTCTCTGCATCTTCTTGAGGTTTTTCAGGTTATTGTGCTTTATTTCATATTCCTGAGAGGAACAGGCATTTTAAAAATAGAAGTAAATTAGATATTTCAGGTTTTGAAATTTCACACTTAAGTATTCCTCAATGTCTAACAGGCAGTATTTTAGTTGCCTTAGAATTCTGAACACTTTTGTTTCTTCTACAGCTAATTTATTATGCCCTCCTTGAGAAAACAAGATTGCTTGTTTTTTAGACTTTAAATGCTTTGGTATAGCTTTTAGTCGTTGTCTTGCATTAATGTGGTGGATCTATAGTTAGGGAGGCTAAGAAATATTTCACTTTCATGTGTTGGCTTAACACTTTGAAAAATAGATCTTAGACTTGGTGTTTCATATTCATCTCCATTTTGCTTTTGAACATGCATGGAAAAGTGGCATGGTAATTTAAGTTGTTTTGGCAGGGAATTTGCTAGTAGCCTTTACTCCTTGAAATGTATTTTAAAATGCTTTTTTATTCTTTGAAAAATCTCAAAACGTGATTACATCCATGCAGAGCTACTAAATATATATATTTTTTAATGGAAGCTATGAATGTTTTTTTTCCCTTGGATGCACATCTGCATGTGTGTGTGTGGTGGTGGGGACTGACAGTCTTTTCTTCTGGAAGTCACCATTCTGCTTGTTGATATGAATTATGTTTATTGTGTAATAAATTTCTTTTTTTTATGGTATGAAACCTCCCTTCGGTGTGTTCATACTGCCTTGCAGCAACCCTAGTGTTTTAAATGTCACAGTGAGAAGTTTAGTTCAAGGTATCTATGATTTGATAACAGAGCAGTTTTCAACTGTTTCTTTTGGGCATGTTTGCAAACTAATCTCTGATAGAACTAAAGGCACACTGACAAACAAGATGGTTTTTGACATGTGAAATTTGGATTTTAGAGATTTTTGTGTTGAAGTGATATGACATTTGTGATCTTAGAAATGTGAATAATGTAATTTTTACAAACTTTATCTGAAATAGTAATGTTCTTTTAAACTACCTGTTTGTGAAACCTAGTCTAGTGCTGCTAGCTCAACAGGGGTTATCAAATTAGGACATCTCAGAAAACTAACAGTTCAAATCAGGTCTATTTAAATGCCATTAAACAGAACAACCAAGAGCAATTCACTGTTGAGAGGCTTTGGCATGTATATCCAACATACAACATGCACATACACTGTGTTTTCTTCTTTGTCCTTGCATATAATGGTACATAATTTAAAAGAGATACACAGCATAAACTTCTGTGTTTCAGTGGTAGAAACAAGAGGCGTGCCTGTTCAGGTATCCCAATATAAAACAACAGCTTGCTGGTGCCAGCCATCTTCCATAGCTGCAATGTCATCACTAAAGTATCCTTAGCTTGTTTAATGGTCTCGGGGGACATCCCTGCCAGGGTGCCTCTCTGTGCCAGTGGTTGCCAGCAGCAGTGAGCCTCCCCTCCCATTCCCTACCCCTACCTCATTCTGATCTTCATGCTGGGAGGATGAGGCTGGAAACTAAGGAGCAGGCACAGGCACCAAAGAGGTCTTTTGGATCCAGGTAGGGTGTCATCTGCTTTCAAAGCTACAGGAGAAAACCTCTACAAAATGCAGAAACTTTCTGCTTCAATTTCAAACAGAGTTGAAGAGAGACGGGGAAGTGCTTGACTGAGTGGACTGATCCAGAGTAGATTAATTTATTTTCCCAGGTGCATATATCTATCTATATACAATAAGAACAACAGAAATGACGAAGGGTAATGTTCCCTCCTCTCATGTTAAAACAATTCCATGTCCTAAATCTCTCAAAGCAGCACCACTGCTCACTCTGTCGGTCATTCTGATGGCAACAAGTTCAGAAGAAATAACCTTTGTGGGGGGAATAAAGAACAAACTTTTAGATGCACAGATTCTTTTCCAGTTCTGAAACAGAATCGGGAAAGGGTTTCTTCTACACCTATTGCTGTTGTTAAGCTGTTTGAGTTGGGTATTTTTTTATGTATTCCCTTCAGAAACTTTTACTACACAAGATATTCAAAGGTAGAAGAGGTAGTCCTGGATATACAACAGATAAAAAAAATAATCAGATCAAAGGCAAATATGCAGAGAAGAATGGAAAAGACCTTTTTCCCTATGGCAATGTAGCTCTGGAGTTGGTCCAACAGTGTGTCTGCAACACACTAGTGTCCTCTCAGCCTCTGGCTTTAGACAGACGGAGGACTCTATTTTGTAGCCTTTTTGGTTCTTCTTTGCTCCACTTCAGTATTACAGTTTCTCAGGCAGCCTGGTGAGCAGAGCGGGCTCTGTGCCCCCCTCGAGATGGCTGTGCCTCCATGCTCCCCACTCACCCCACCGGTGCCTTCCCATCCCCGGGCAGAGCGGCACCAGCTCCTTGGCCAGGGGTCTTCGGTAGCCAGGGATGTGCGAGCAGGGCTCGTCCCTCAGTGCATCGCCTCACCTGGCAGCCGGGCTGGAATAAAAAGAGAGGATGCAATGGTTTTCTGCCGGGCCCGGCTGCGTTCCCTCAGCTCCTGGTGCACAGGCTGAGGCCATCATGGGTCTGTGTTACGCTAATAAAGAGAAGGCGCAAAGACTTTTGCCTTTTTTACATACCACATCAGGCTTATCTCTACATATTAAACAGGGTTTTAGCAATCCAAGGCTATGAAAAAAACCTTTTTGTGTGAGTCCATTGTGCAAGTATCTCACCTGGGTCTAAAAGAACATAAAATATATGTATGCACAGCTCCTTTTTTATATCATTATTATTGTCATTGCTATTCTGAGAGTCCACATTTAACATTAATTTGAGGTTGTTTCCCTGTACACATTGCTTTCGTCCTTCCATGTACCCAGTCTGTCTGACACTATTAGGTATGAGAAAGATAATATTTGCACCTTTAATGGGTTACCTTTTATTTTAAATTAAAAATTATTTTCAAAAATAGATGGAATGCTCATTCTCTTTGATGCCAGCTCAGTATACCACTGAGTATCATCTTGGCTTATATCTGCACTACTCTGTGGTGGGATTTCAACAATAAACTGTTCATTTTTGGCAGTTTTTTAACTTGTCACCCTCAGAGATGTTTGAAAGAGACTTTTGATTCACAAAGTTTTATATATATTTTAGATGATGAAAGGCCAGAATTTTACTTTTATGTTTCAGCAATAAATGTGGAACCCTCTGAACTTTTTTTAAATAGCAAATCTTATTAATTGTAGATGAAGGATTAAAGGAGATTTAAATAAGAGAAGCTAAAATGATTACGTTAGTGGTGGCCTTGGCTGTACATTCCTTATCTGCTTTTTCTTTTAATTTTCTGTGCTTTTCCCACATCATTCTGTTCTCCGATAGTATCATTTGTGACCTCTTCCCAGGGGTTGTTTTACCAGCTCCTGACCATGGCATCCTGAATGTATCCATCAGGGAAATCATACAGAAAATGAATCTGCAGCTGGTTCCCTGGTTCATTGGTTAGATAATAAAAAACAGAACATCTTTCTATTTAATACTTTACGTTGTGAATGCAGAATTCTTTGGTTTAAGAAAATAATGTAAAAGCATTTCAGTGAAATCATACATAGCCTTTCATATCTTTAAATGGTTATTGTTTTGAACTATGTATAAGCACTGTTTAAGCAAGCTGATAAAGGGACCTCCAGGGCAAAAGCTTTAGAAATGAACAAGGTATGCCTGGAGGAAACCAACCTTTCCTTTAAATCCACCCTCCTCTCCTTCCTTCCCCAATATCCCACTCTCTTTATTTAGGAAAGTTGCAATATATTCCTTAGTGGATCTGCTACCTTTGTATATTTTTATATACATTGAATCAATTTTAAGTATTGCATATTATAACTTTAGGGGTGTACTACCACTCCTTCTACCACCCTCCACTAGAAAACAGACTTCTTTAAGAACATAATATAAATCTTGTCTTTTTAGGGGGGAAATTTAGCCTATGCACAGCAACCGCTGTCATGGAAAACTGAATAATCTCTTGGTTAAACATTTTATTTCCATAAATGAAAGTGAATTTTTTTGACTCTGAAAGGTCTATGAACAAGTGCTAGTTTGGTATGGTTTTATGTTGGTGGGAAGCCCTCTAGGGTGCAAAAACCTCTGCTTTGAAAGTACTTTCTGGATTCTTGAACAGCAGGAAGGAAAAGGTCTAATGGATGAACATAGAGTAGAGCATGTTTTCATGAGCCCAAGAACTATCACCATGGAGCAGTTGTATGGCAGATTTGATCCAATTTCACATGAATGGAGTGATGGCTGGTGTTTCAGAGAACAGAACAGGGCTCCTGTAGTGAAAACTACTAAACACTTTAATTATATTTTCATGTGTGGCCTATTTTATAGTGCAATTTTCCTGAAAGGCTTACAATTTGACTTCTCAGACTCAGGAGGTTAGTTTGGTTAGTTTGAAAACTGATGGACACCTGGCAAGTTTTGGGGTTTTTTTTGTTACATGTGTGAACATATGTTACAAATAAACCTTACAAATAAACCCTTAAAGCTATTTTAAAATATGATAATGAATAAAAGGCCAGTCTTAACCATCAGTATTCAGTGTGAATAAATGAACTGCAAAACACCGAGGAGCTGGTTGTGATGAAGTGCCTGGCTACTGTTCACCTTTGTTCAGAAATTGTCTTTGAAGTGCACGACTGAAGTGGAGAGGATGACTGTGAGCATACATGTGCATATCTACCTGTCTGTAAAGCAAAGGCTTGGCCTTTCTGGATGGTTCCTGCTCTGACGTACAGGCTGATGTGTCCCTGAGTAATAAATAGCACAGTTAAGTGAGTAGTGATCTGAATTTGGCTGTGGGGTGGAGAGTAAATTCAAAGTCCCTGTTTCTGACTGTATCAGTGGAAAAACTGTTATGGACTAGTTGTATTTATAGAATATATCTTCCTTTCAGTGCAGTCCCTGTTAGTATTTGCTGTGAATTGGATAGTATAAAGAGATTATTTTGCAGTGTAGTTTAATCTGTTTCTGAAACAAACTGTCATAAGGGAGCACAATGCAGAAGCTGTCCAGAGATATCAAAAAGAAAGACATTTAGCCAACATGATTTTCCAAAAGGAAAACAAAATTGTGTCTTGAATCAGCAGTATATAATCATGAACAGACTCGTTTTCATAATGTCCTTGAAACAAATCTGCCATATGAGATAAAAACATAATGTATAAACATACTGTGGCAAATGCAATGCAACAAGATACTTCAGTATAACCTGGATCCAGGAACCTGAGACAACACTAAATGACAATATTAACATATAAAATGCTATTGCTGAGAGAAAGGAAAAGGAATTAAGGAGGGTAAGGGAGAGAAGAAGTTGCCAGTAGTGCAAGTGAGATAGAAAATGGGTGAGACAGCTGATATAGGAAGAAGTTTCTTGCAGATGGTAGGAGTGTGGAGGGGGGGTGAATGCTCCTGAGACGAGCGGGTGTTTCAGAAAAGGGGGAATGGATGGCACTGACTGATTAGTGGAGGGAAGGAAAGCACAACAGCAGAAAGTAATTCCACATCCTATCATATGTACGTTAAAAACTGGCTCTGGTGTAATTTTGTGGCATGTCTGTGTGTTCATCAATGAAGACCCTGGTTTTAGTTTTGTAAGGGCAGCTGTTCAGGCTCTCAATAGTTCTCCCACATGAGGATTGCTTGCTCACAAAGAACTGCAAATAGTAGAATTTTTTTTCTCATATTTTCAGGAAGACAAAAATTCGTGGAGAACACATTCATTTTAACTAGGTCACAGGTTTGCCAGTGGGACTGCTCTGAGACTTATCTGGCAAGAAATGGTTTGTCTGGTGCAAGTCTTTTTTTCTGCCCTAGACTCCTCACCTGCTATCAGTTCATCAGCCAGGAACTCTAATTACCCAGTTGGGACTTCATTACCCAATTCCATACTGCTGGGTGAAGTGGCTTACCTTTCCTGGTGGTGTGTTTCAGAGCACCCAACACTTTTCTTCAGCTCCAGTTTAGAGGGGCAGCCCGTGTGTTTCATACTGCCAGCCTGTGTAGAGTAGGGCAGAAGGACCTGGTGCAGTAACTTATGTGTAAGAGCAGTCTGCCCACTGCCTGCTGTAGTTTCCTCTGGGCCAACTTACTCTGATAGCATGTGAGCTTCTCCCCCCTAACCAACTGGACATATTTTAGACCTCTAGTATTTAAGTGACTAGATTAATTTCGCCCAGGAGTCTGTAAGTGAAACCAAAAGTGGCTTTTGGATTACTGATCCTAATTCAAGACAAAAAAAAAAAAAAAAAAATTGTTCTTACTTTGAGTAATCTGTTCCATCCTTATCCACTTCTCTCTTCTCAAGGATCATTGAGATGTACGATCTCCATGATCATACAACACAGATGCAGTAAGGGTAGCTATCAGCAGAGATGTGTCTCTGTCACAAGAAGGCTTCCAGGAATTCTAGAATAGATACAGGGAAGTAGACCCATACGATACCAGGAGACATGACACCATGAGACAAAGAAAAGACAAATCAGATGAAGAGATGACCCCAAAGATGAAGAGGAGGCCACAACCAGTTTTCTTCATACAAGAAATATCTCACTGAAGACAATTAAAATCTGTAAATATTTCCATAACATGTCTTTTCTGCACACAGTTACTGCAAGTGCTCAAGGGATGTTGTGTGATCGTGACTGGGAGGCTGGGAGCGAGGGTGATCGCTCTATTAGAATGTGTCCTACACTGTGAGAAAATAATAATAAATGGATTGCTGCATCTTCAACTCTTAATTTAATTTAATTTAATTGCATTTAATTAATATGATTTTTTAATCAAGAAGCAAAATCTAATGTATGATAATAACTGTGCTCTTCAGGAGAGCCTGTGAAAATCATGCATCTTGTTTGTAGATAGTACCATAAGCTGTTTAGCCTGGGGGATAAATGCCTTATATTTCAAGGATATTGAGTTCAAACCCTATGTAGTTGGTACTTTCATTAAAATTTCTATTAACTGTTTCTATTGGTATAGGACTTATGATTCAATTCTTGCTATTTTTTTCAAAGCAGAAATTGATTTATAAGCTAACTTATTTCTCATGTGAGAGAGACAAATTAACTGAGTGGCAAAGTAACTGTTCATCAACTAGTGACTATCTTTATGCCATTTTGGTAATTTTTTTGTTTATTTCCAATATTCAGGTTTCTTTTAATACATAAACAATTCTTTAAAATACTCAGCAAAGCTGAGATCTGATTCAGATGTTGCTCTACTTTTTATCTTCCCATGCTATAAAGTTCACAGCTCCACATTTGTATAAATAAATATATAAAAGACTCTCATGAGGTGTCCAGTACCTAAATGAAAATGCTGTAATCCTGAGCAAATAACATCACTTCATACCCTGGAACAGGACAGACTGTCAGTGAAAATTGTCTGTGATACTTTTTCTGTCTTTTTTCCTTGAACACAGTGAAATGATAAACCTTCAGAATGCTAATAAATTCTGTAGGATGTGTTCTGCACTTGCTGCATTGGCTGACACCAAACTGTGAATTTTCATTACCGTGAGGAAATGCCAAATCCATGTTTGTGAAACTCTTTTCTGGATATGTAGATGAATGTCCTGGTGGGGACAATTTGGCCTACAGAACCCACAACATGCTTTAGACTTCTGTTCCATATAGCACGGTTGCCTAGAGCTAAAATATCAGTATAGAGCTGTAGAATGTCTTGTCCAGATGACAAAGGTGTTATTAACATGTTAGAATAATAATAATAACTAAGTATTCAGTGCTGAGACAGTTTTCATATACTATGCATAACTTTTTATTATTGTTGATATTTTAAAATGTACCTTTCAGGCTTGGTTCTGATTCCATTTGTCACATTGCTGTTTTTCAAGGTCTCTTTTTCCTACACTGATGTATTATTCTGCAGTCTGAAAAGTAATTGCAAGTCCTTGAGGCTCATAAGGGATTTGAATCCTTTGCTGACTAAGGATGCGATTTAGATAAATGCTCATCATTAAGCTTTAAGTATGTAGAAGCTGTGTTATACTGGAACTTCAGTGTGCTCTAAGTGGAATTTTGTACTATAAAGCACAAAAATATTTTTCAGAAAAGGACCCTTCTTGGAAAGGTCTCACATGAAGAAGAAATGAGTAAGAACAAGACACTGAACTTTCTGAACTGCTCTTTCATAACCCTCCCTCTGTCCTTTCACTCCTCTCATCTTGAAAAGAAGTGACACAATTACCATTTTATTGCACTGTGAGCAAAAAATGGCTAAACTTATCTTGGTTTCTCTGGATGTGGCAGACCAGTGATGTATGTACCTTCAGAGCACAGGTATGTCTGAGGACCTGCAGAGCCAGGGTGACCTTTGGCCACTCGTTACTCCTTCAGGTTAGAGTTCCCTTCTCTGGGTAAATGTAGTAAGGTTTTGTGGTTTGTGCTGCCTGTTCATATTAAACATAAACAAGGGTGCTGGGTATTATTATTATTATTATTATTATTATTATTATTATTATTATTATTATTATTATTATTATTATTATTATTATCATCATCATCATCATCATCATCATCATCATCATTATCATTATTATTGTTGTTGTTGTTGTTGTTATTGTTGTTATTATTATTATTCAGATTTCCCACACCTCCTTGTTTTTTTCTGGCTGTCTCCTTGGCTCTCCAGAACTGTCAGCAGCAATTTTGGCTGGTCTGTGAGGAGAGCACCACTCTATGCCTGGCATCAGGTGAAACAAACTGCAAGAAAATGTTCTTAACAGCTTTGCTGAAAAATGTTGCTTATTGTTCTAAACACAGGAAGGGGTGGTTGGGATGCAAAACAGAGGAGCCAGCTGTGTATTCACACACTGTTTCTCTCCCCTACATTTGATCACTGGCATTGCTCCTTTCTCTTCTGCCTGCAGGCTTTATAAAGCCAGAGAAGAGACAAGGAAGTCCCTCAGTTGCAGACTCTCTGTTTCTTTCCCTCTTTGGCCCTACAGTAGCGGCTATTCGAAGAACTGGGTCCCTAGTGACCACAGCAAAGCATGTGCTCATCCCACCACAGCAGAGCACCATAGAGTAAAGCTCAGCTGTTCCTTCCTCTCTACCTCTACTGTGTTGTGTTTACTCTGCTCAAGCTGTCCTCATATTCTCCTTCTTCCCCTGTTAAATCTGTGGGTTTCCCCACAGCACTCAAATCCTGACTTTGGTTTTGCTTGGAAAGACATTAACACACCTCTGAGCACACTCCTGATATCTAGCATGTAGTTGTCAAGTGCAATAAGTTCCACTGAACCTCTACAGCAGTCATTGTTATTTGCAGTGAGTTCAGCAGAGTCAGGGGAATGACCCCAGTGGGCAAGTGCTCCTTGGTGTCAGGCTGTGGGAAGTCCAGAGGTCTGTGACCATAATTTCCCATGTCAAACAGATCTGACCAGAGAGCAATGTCCCCATGTAACTTACAGCCTCTCTCTATCATCTCAATGTACCTTTTCTTTTTCTTTCAGATGCCTGGCTCTAAGATATTTAAATCACCTCAGTGTCTTGGCATATTCTGCTGCTACAGCACCAGCCACCACAGCCACTGGGCCCTGAGCCACCAGGTAAAGGCACAGGCTCATCGGCTGTGTGGGAGCATGGATCTCAGGTGAGGTTTCTGCATTTGGACACTAAACTGGTGGTGGTGTTTTCAGGGCTAACTGCTGGGAATGCTTAGTTTTTACATTTCTTTTAATTTCAAGCTGCCTGAGCTAACCTGAGGATCCACAGCCTGGAGTAATTTCTGATTGTGCTCAGACATCAGGGACTGGAGTGCTGCAATTTCATAGTGGTTTCCTTCAGCTTTTCTTGCACTCAGTCTTAAAAGGTCTTGGTGATGCTGCTGTGGCCGATAGCTGAAGGAGTCTGTGGGACAGGCATTGACTATGTGATTTGTATCTAGATCATTAAACCATCTCCTTCCCGGTACTTTAAATACATCCCAAAGATTCTCTAGGCTAATGGTCTCTTGACCCTAGTTTCCTCCAGAAGCAAGCTTTCTGTGATGCTGTCTGCATGCTTTTGTGTCTAATGACTTGTGAACAAGTCCATCAGCGTTAATCAGATCTGCCATAGAGACAGAGGGTTCAGAGAACACATTCACAGACAGATTCACACTTTCCTGCCCATGCGTGGTACAGCCTGACCTGTGAGCCTTGTACAAGAACAGGAATTCACCTTTTCTCTCTCAGTACACATCTAATTTCCAAGCCCAGGTGTTGCCCTGGTACATGGCACACTTGTAACAGATACTATGAAGAGCTTCTGTGTTCCATACTCTAGACCGGAAAAAAAAAAAAAAAAAAAAAAAAAAAAAAAAAAAAAAGAAAGAAAAAAGAAATCTTAAAATCCTTCAAGTTTTATACAAATAGAAAGACCAGGAGAGGACCAAAATTTCTGGAGTGGCTCACACTGGAGGGGAGGATGTGGCATGAGCCCATCCTGTGCTAGACTTCAGCAAACCTGTGTAAATGAGATGTCCCCGCAGCACACTGTGCACACAGCCACAGGGAAAACTTTGCTTTCAGCTTGTGCTTTGTTAGCCACTGGACAGACCAAGCAGAAGACACAAACATGTTGGAAACTTATCTTTCTTAGTTCTGTTGTTCACAGACACTTGTCTGAATGAAAAAACCCACAACGATGTTTCTTTCCTTCTTTCTTCCAACACATATAATTTTACCTTTGCACTGTGCTAGCCCTAAGCCTCAGCATGTACAATATTTTGTTATAGACTATAACTGGTTTAGAAGCTGAAAGTCAAAAGCTCTTGAGATTTAACCTCAAATAATATTTTTCTTAGGAAGGGGGAGACTTTCAAAGGGGCTGAATAAACACTCGGATTAGATATTAAAAGTTAAATTTATTGAATTATTATATACCAAAATTCATTCTGGTGATTTCTATAAGCTTTCTCTTCCCTCGAGGCCTATAAAATAGGATTTAGACTATTAAAACATTTCTTGCTTTATAAATAAATAGGTGGGAAAACAGATGATTCAAAATATTTCTGAAACAGGTAATCTATAAAATATGTAGTGTATTTAAAACCCACATTATTAAATAATGATGTGTCAGTGTAGGAAATGGGACTGAAAACCAGGAGTTTCTTAGCTGGGACTAGAGATGAGAAAAGTAGGGTCAGAAGAAAGCTCAAGGTGGGATGGGGACAGCTGAAGATAAATTAGACTTTGTGCCCTGTCAGAAAGGTGCTAGGCAGACATTTACTCTAAGTGAATTACAAACAGATTCCTCCTCTTGAAATATAGAAAGTTCCCAGTTTAATACTGCTGACAAAAAAAAAAAAAACAAAAAAACAAAAAACACAGGTATTTGCATTTTAGCACACAGACAAATCCCATGAGCAGAAACTAAATGGTTTTGTCTGCAAAGTCTGATGTGCAGAAAACAGAGCATAGCAGAGCATAGACCCATAGGGTGAAGGCTGAGGATGCTGAATTTAGCCACTGGTTAAAATCAAATTTCCTTGATCTTCATACTTGCAAGGTGATTGTCTGAGGGTAATGTCCCTGGTATGATCAGGTCTTGTGGCCAGGTCACCTACCTTCCAGCACAGCCGGGGAACAGTCCTGGCTGGGGTTTTCAGCCCCAGATGTGTGTGGGGACAGAGGTACTGGGACATCCTTCTCTCAGCCAGAACATCTGGGAGTCAACAAATAAATAAACTTCCATTTCATTAAAAGCAAAAGTAGATCCACTGAAAGGACAATACACAGAAAGAGGAATAATTTTTGTGGTTCAAGTTCAAACAACTTTATGGAGTTGTTTACTTTACTGCTATGACCTTGTCTCTGTGACATTAACATTCTTTTAATATTCAGTTTATGTATGTGTATAATATCTGTGTTCATATGCACACATGTATGCATGAGCTAATATAAACGTATTTCTAGTAATTTTCATTCATTTTCACACTGCTGTGTATGCATACATATAGAGAGACTATCAAAAAATCAAGGAGAAATAGTGCTGATAACAAGCAAGATCACTCCAGTGTAGAAAATTAGAAAAGGTGCTGCAATAACTTAAAGACAGAGAATAAACATGGAAAATTATTTAAAATTCCTTTTGAATAAGTCAAATATGAATGTGATTAAAAGAAAGAAATAACAAGATAGAAAGAGAAGTGTGGAATGAGTAGGACATAGTCAAAGAATTGTAGAGTTTGTTCTATAGAAGTAGTTTGTAATGAAATATAACCAGATTGACAGTGAGGCAAGACAAGGTATGTACCAAGACCTAACCCTGATGTGCATCAGTGCCTATTATGTACAGGCCATAGGCTGATGATTCCTGGCCCTCAGACTTTCTTTACCTTGCTTACAGATTTGCAGTCCTACCCCTCTCCTCCTTTCAGCACTGCTCTGGGCTCTTTGGACACACACAGTGGCTTTAGTTTCAGTCCATTGGCTTGAAGTCATTCTTATTCTTGTTTGGATGTGTGCACAGAAAGACTGTATTCTTCTATCTGCTATTATATATCTCCACCTCTTGAAACACAGAAAAGAGGTTTAAAAAAAAAAAAAAAAAAAAAAAAGATAAATATATATATATGGCAAACAGAACATGAAAGTTGCAAAGTCCAGAATTGAAAAGTTAGGCAATGTCAGACTGAATTTCTCAGGGCATCCTTAATTTTGCCTCCTGGTGAATATGCATTATGACACAGTTTTAATTATAAGGCTGCATACTATTACTTTTCCCCAGGACACCTGCTTCAGCAGGGCACAGGATGGATGGTGCTCACTTAATGAGCAGCTATTCAATATGTTCTTTTATCCTCATTGCTTGTCGTTTGGCCCCAGGCCTTATTTACTGCACACTGCTCAGGCAAGGCTCTAAAGACAGAATTATTCATTTCCTACTTGACTGTTCTGCAGTTCTCACTCTATCTGAACATGTTACAAACTTTAATGAATCTTTACAATACCCTAGGAAGAGCAGGGTCAGCTGACCTCCTTTTATAAGTAGAGACCTGCAACATTTCCACTTATCCTTGGTTTTAACATTCATTCGAATTGCTTTCTTCTCCCTCCTTTCAAGAGAAACCTTTTTTTCAAAATGGACAAAAGAATTTTCTCCCCACATCTTATTTGCTGAATGCTGTGGCTGAAAATTTCAAAAAACAGTGCAATTTGAGGTAGCAATCCAACACAGAATACTTTGGTCCCTTTGACAGAGCAGTAAGCTCTGCAAAAACACAGTGCTGTCTCTGCAAGACATAAGAATGACAAGTGTCGCTCAGTTAGAGCAGCTGTGATTAGCCTCTCCTGTAGTATTTATATAGGTGGGAATTTATGTACATGTGCACGAGATGTATGTGACATGCAGACCCCCATGCATAGGGATGTATATAGAAAGTCCTACATACAGAGAAACAAGGAGAGTATATACAGAAACAAGGCTGCACCATTCCCCAAGCAACATTTCCTTGGGCTTCAGCACAGCTTTGTCAAGTTCCTTCAGCTGGACAGATTTGCATACAAAATCTAAACCTCATGATTTATATTTATTTTAAACCTTGGACTCTTCGTCTGCATATTATACTCTAAATCCTTGTGTAGCATGCCTGTTTCTAGTAACATGTGCTGTTTTAAACCACCTTTGTCTAAAAAGAAAAGGAAACTGGGCACAAAAATTGGATCTTCTCTTTCCTTGTTTAACCTCTTCTGTTTACCACATAAAAGCATCAAGTTAAAATAAAGACCTGGTGACATTCTACCCTGGGCCAGTGAAAGTCAATATCCAATATCCTTTGGTGGATTTTTTGGCTTAAGAAGGTGGCAGTTTGCAGGTGCTTCAGAGATATTAGCCTCTGTTTAGGAATCACTGAGAGGAAATGATAGAAATGATAGCAGAAAAAATCTCTTCGGTGTTCAGGTGGAAGAAGATTAAAACATTGACAAATTACTTAAGCACTGATCTATTTTTTAATTTTCTTTTATAGAAATCAGTACAGGCCAGATGGGGTTATACAATTTTTTAGCTGAATATGATGAAGTTCAGCAGAAAACTCAGTCAAGTTGAGATTAGCTGGATAATTATTGGCATGTAAGATGAGCACCCCTGAACCTCCAGAACCAGGTGACCAGCTTTTTTTAATAAGCAGGTAGACAGGCATGGGGTTCAAAGCCAATTGCTTTTTGCCATTTTTAGATTTTTATTTTTTTTACTTATGGCTGGTCAGAGCCTTCAAGCACTGTGAATACCCTGATCCATCTTCTCACCATTCATCATGCAAGTCCATGAATCTATGACTTTAAATAGGCCATTCTCATTGATGCTTTTCTGAACTTTGTTCTCTGTATAATATATTCTTTTTCTAAACTATATGAATCTACCTACTAGGAGAGGAGGATCCACAAAGGTATGAAATATTGTCTGTCGCTAAACCTTGTCACTGTTCATGAATGCCTGTATCTGATGCTGCAATTCTGAGTATTTCAGAGTTCAGATCTGAATTCAGATGTTCCCAGGCTTTGGGTTAGGGCCAATGAGTTTTGGAAAGCAAGCTTTGTTTGAAAGGCATAAAAACATTCCTGTAGAGGGGACCCCAAAACAGCCTTCTGTGGCCTTTGTGCAAGGATTTTGTAGTCACTTTGGTTTTTCAGTGGAAGACCTCTCCTCTTCTCTTTTAGCACTAGGGGTATGATGACATTTTTTTATCTTTGGCAAGTAATGAACACTGTCTTCTGAAATGCCATGAGATCAAGCAGAGAACTTTGGATGAACTAGATTAATCAGGACTTTGTTGTTTTTCCCTTTTCCGGTTCATGGCATATTCTCATTTAGTTCACAGTTTACAGTGCAAGATAAATGGGCAAAATACAATTACAGGAGACTGAATTTCTTTCTTCTCTTGCCTGATATTTATTGTGTGTACATTCTCTTTCTATCTTTCCTGCTCTTAGGCTTAAAGAGAAATTTAATCTTTCCTGAGGGACTTATGGGAGAAGGAAAATTTGTTCTCCTTAAAAAAAATGTATATTCAAACACACTATCAAAAATTTCTTAAACTGTAATAACAATTAAAAATAAACTGTAAAATATCTGTAATTTGATTTTCAGGTGATTCAGACTTCCAGTTGGAACAAGAATTTCAGATCTGCTCCATGCTCTTCTGTTGTGTCCCATTCCATACAAATCTTTCTTTGACCATCTGCTGAACTACTTTTCAGAATGGTGGCCTGGATGTTTTTTCATTTTGTTTTTCTTGTTTTCCTTTCTTTTCCCCTTGCAATCTTAACAGACTGGTTTTTAACTTATGGTGTATGTAGCCTGGTTAGAAAATAACCTCAGTTTGGATAATAATATAGTTTGCACTGATTCTGCACCATTAAATATAATATAGAGCATCACTGGGGTAAAAAAGGGCTTTTGCTCTGTAAGACTTCCTGGCATTTCATTGTCCTTCACCATTAAAGATGTTCATACCCAGTTAATTCAACTACCAAGGCAATTGCAAAATAGAGAAATGTTTTGATTGACAGGAACCTGGAAATTAAAAGGCAACTTAATTGGGCAGGTAGTTCACTGCTCAGTTCTTCCTGTGAGAATCCTTAGCAAGTAAGTGCCTCCAACAGCAATAGGTTATTCTTAACATTGATCACCACCCTCTACTTCTATCACTGTTTAAATCTTTAATATATTTATCCCAGACTTCTCCATGAGAGTTTCAGCAGACTCCATTTGCAAGGAACTCAGTCTGTTTTCTGTAATTAATACAATTCTGATACCAGGTATGGCTGGTTTTTATTTGAAAGGGGCATACATTAATCTGTCATAATACTTCTTTTTCACCTAAGCTACGAGAAGGAGTCAGGCTCTGAGAAGGAAGGGGAAAAGTTCCAGTCCTTGTACCTCCCTTCTGGGGATTCTCCAAGCAACAAGATTCAAAATATACTCTGAAAAATCCAGCAAGTTCAACATCAATTATCTTCCTGTTGTGTTTTCCCCATCCTGGTGACTGGTGGCACACAATATGGTGCCAGAAAGTCATCCGTCTGGCAGCTGGGGTGTTTTTGTTTTGTTCTGTTTTGCTTTGCTTTGCTTTTCTAACACTGATCCAGTAAATATTTGCTGGGCCATTTGCACCATCTGCCATGTAAATGTTAGTCCAAGGAAGAATGGCAGACATAAGGGAATATGTGTGTTGAAGCACCATTTAAAGTTAAAATTATGGTGCCAGTGGCAGGAAAATATGAGAACAAAGAAGCTGAGCAAGAAATACAGAGGAGAAAAGGACATGGCCTCTGCAGCTTTTTAGAGAATCATCTGCCTTCCAGCACCGCTGACCAGAAGTGGGGACCATGCATTTAACATGCTCCTCTTTCCCCAGGGCACTATGAACATGGAAAACCAAGGACCTACGTGAGTGGCTTGGCACTAGGAGAGGACAAACTAATTTGGCTCAATTAGAAAACAAACTGAGTCTTTGTCCAATATCTGCAACTAAAAATACAAATTTATGTGTCTCAAGACTGCTCTGGTTTCTGTCTGCTGCTCTTGTGTGCTCAGGGGTGCTGTCTGAGTCAGAAGATGGAGGAGGCATGATTTACAGCCAAGTAAGGATCATCTTGAGATACAGCAGTGTTGTTATAAACAAAATGCCACGAGATGCACTGGTGTAATGAAATGCCCATGTTGCCTCAGGCCAAAGAGGAGAACTTGTGATATTCTTATAATAACTATCTCGGTTTTGGTCCCCTCCTCAATTGCACGCGTCAGCTCTGCATTTAATAGAGGAAAAACTCATTATGTTTCTGAATGCTTTTCCACTTAATGGAACCAGCTTCCTTTTGAGTTTCTTTGATACCCAATGGATCAGTTCAGATGAATCTCAAAAAAAAAAAAAAAAAAAGAAGAAAATATGCCTTCCTTTTGTTTGACCTGTGGTACAGAGAAATGGGAAAAGACCATGATATTGATTTTCAGATAGCATGTACCTCACCACAGGTCAAGTCAGTTTACAGTAAGACACGAGGATCTGTGTAACACAAAGGGAAACAATAAAAGGTGATTTCCTGGGAATGAGCCACTCACTGTTATTGTTGCTGCAGCCATACAAGCCCCTGTGTACTTCTGATGCTCAACTTTCAATCACTGTAACAATGACGCATGGTTATGAAAACACCAAATTTCACTTTCTTCCATTGTAGCATTCTCCACTGACATTTGTGATAGGAATGATTGCTGTCAGAGAAAATGAGGTGTCCAGATGCTTGGACAAAGCCTCACAGACATCCATAGTGTTAGGAAATCATATAAACAAACCAACAATGTCATGACCAGTGTGCATTAATGGAAGAATGATTGTTTCAACAGTGGTAAAGAAAAAAAATCCTCAAAACAGAAAATGTCTTTCTCCTTTGGCAAAGTGATGAAGTGATTACTAGTGTTGTTGTTTTTATAAGTGACTTCTCCTTATATATTTCCAGCTAATATTTGACGCATTTTTGCAGCCTGGTGGTATTTCTGGTCATTTTTCTTCTCTGTGATGAAACAAAAATGATACCTCTGTGCAACAAAATGCGAAGTACCAACATTCTAGCTCATCTCAAGTCATGGTTAAGAGTTCACAAAGGGACACCAATCAGCTGCATCTTTTGTTGTTTCAATGAAAAATAAAACCAAAATAAATAAGCCTTCATATTGGAAAAAAGTATAACAAATCAGAGTTTAGAAAGCCAGGGTTGAATAAATTTACTTACTTTTATTGTATAAACAATAAAATTGTTTTCCATATGCTTGATTGCATTGGGTGGATATTTCTCATTTTGTATGAGCACAACAGTGAGAGTTTTAATTTTTCCTTTACCATTCATTTTCTCAGTGAATTCACTGACTCTTTCAAATCTGAAAAATACAGATTATACTGTCAGAAGGGAAATCAGGACGGCATTTCTTGCTTCCAGACTTACTTTGCTTCCACGTAGGTTATGCTTGCCTGTGTGTGGAATGGGGAGCAATATATGTTGTATCAGTGATGGAGTTGCTGTTGTGGATTTGCAAAAAGACAGTGATGTGAGTGAATCTGAGACTGTCATCTTTTTATTTTTTGGTGAGACAAAAGGTAATTTTTAACTCAGTCCCATGTGTCATTCATGTGTGCTCAGCATTCTCTGCAGCACCATCCATCTGCCACCTTCACCCAACCTGAGGACTGGGAAGCCCACCTCTAGCAAATGGAAAGCATACATTAAAAATAATGAGCACTGGTTTTGCAGCATTCCAGAGCAATTTTTTTCACTGAGGTATATGTGCAGGCTTATTTATTTCAATTGAATTTTGTTATTGTTGTTTGACTTTCATAATAGATATACCAGCTACCAACTACTAATTGATTTGTCATAGATGTATTGATTAATCACAGACATTGAGAAGGTCAGTGCCCAGCTGTTTCCAAATTTACTTCCTAATGGTGTTTTTTACCATCTTGAATTAGTGGGCTATATTCAGTTCTTTGTGTCTTGCTATGAGGGGGATGCATCTTCCTTTCCTTTCAAGCTGATTGACAGTCACTTCCAGGCAGGAGATAGCAGCTGCAGCAAACTCACATTCTTGTCTTCCTTGTTTGCCCCAAGTGAGATGAAACTATATAAAGGGAGTTTATTCTCTGAGATCACTAACACTGAGTCTTGGGGCACTGTTCTCTCACATGCCACAGGACTGTCATAGATAAGTCATACAGTTTTCAGAGACAAAATTTCACATGCTTTTTCTGAAAGAGATTTAAAATTTTGAGAAGATGAAAGCTAATTCTGAAAGTTCTTGTGTAATTACCAAGCCTAGGAAGATGCCCTTCATAAAGGTTATATTGTTACATTACAATTTGCATTATCATTGCAATTGGGGCACTATAGATGTACGCAGTGTTTTAAAGGGCCTGCAGAGTTTAGCAGCTCACAGATATTGTATTTCTCAGGGCAATTGCCTGCTGCCTGGGGGAGAGGAGAAATCTATTATATTAAGCAATAAATATAATGTGTAATTGTGTTTAAATGTAAACTCATATTTTTATGTTATCTATCTTTCTTAAAGGCACACCCTGAAGGTGTTAATTATAAAGAGTGGCTGGACATCAGGGGTGACTTTATGAAATTCTAAGTCATCCCTTGAAATACAAAATTTGTTTATTTGCAGTGTCTGCACATGCTTGGTTTTCGTTTCCTCACTTTTTCTGGATATTTAAGTTGGGCATGAACTGAACAACACATGATATCCATTGCAGAGGCACATGAGGTGCCAGAGCATCAGAGCATTTAACCTTGTTGAAAATGAGATCTGTAGCAAGAAAAATGGCACTGTGAGGATCGGGTAGGGTGTTTGGCATTCATTCTGTGCCTGTGCCATTTCTGTACCTTTGTTTTGCCTTTCATACAGATGGACCTTTCTAACTTTCTCAGATGGACCTCAGCATAGTTTCGTTTAGGCCAGACTCCAAAGTGTATATTCTCCAGGTAGGTTCGCACTCTCTGTAGTCCTCATCTTGGGGCTTAAGAAGGGTCTGTCACATTACCCTTATTAAAAGTGGCAGTAGCTGAGGATGCAGCAAGGTTTTCCCTGTGCCAAGCAGACATGCTATCTGTCAATATCTTGCAGTTTCTAGAGGTACACATGCTTGTCTTCTCCAGCTGGGTAATGTGACAAAGTAATCTCTTGCAAACAGTGTAGACCTTTGGCTCAGTGCCGATCTTGGACTTTTCTGGGAGCTATGCTGTAAACTTTGAAGGCAGAAAGAGAGAATTGCAAGACTTGTGGCTGCATTCTCTGAAGGGGAAGCTCTGGGGTTAGGGTTGGCATGCCACAACCCAATGGGGCTTTCTAGATGACACATTATTGCGAAGGAAGAAGTAATTAGTATTAAGCCTTCAGGAAGTAAGTGAACTGAGTTAGGTTACACAACAGTATTTTGTAGACTATTTTGTTCCCTGATATCAATCAAGCATAATTAATTTCTATATAAATATTATGATTATGTAGGAAGATAAGGATACATGAACTGCACCTAACTGAAACCTTTCTTCCAAAATATTTCTTGATAAATAAGTATTTTTCTAGTGTTTTAAGGGGTTTTTTTTGTTTTTTTTTTTTTCTTGAAAAACAATTTTCATTCATGTCTGAGAAGGTGGAAGAAGGTGACTAAAGTAATTTTTGACATTTTTTCTTTTAGTCAGTATTTTTGCCTTGATTGAATCTAGTCAGTGAACAAGCCACAAGTGATTCAGAGGCTGACTATAGGGAAATGGATGCTGTTGCTGGGAGGAATTGTTTCTGAAACAGGGGAATGGGAGTCTCATGTAAGTACAACTACTCCCGTCCTGGTGTCTTTGAAGCTCTGGGCTTCAATTCGTTATGTATTGCAACCTGCAAGGCAGATCATTTAGCAACTGATGGAATTCATTAGAGTAGGACAATGATGACATTTGTATTGGCAGCTGTCTACCAGCAAATATTTTAGTTTCATGCTAAGCATGATCAAGCCAAACAGGAATTGATTATAAACCCAAGTCAATATTTTGTTGGCAAAAGTAAAGTATTCAGTGAGAAAAAAGTGGCCACTTTTCAGAGAAACTTATTGTAATGTATTATTAATGCAAAGATGATCAGATAAAAACTGGAACTTGGCAAGCTGTCAAAAACTCAGAGTGAATCAAAAATTTATAAAACACTATTGAGTTATAACAATCCTATTATAGATCTCAGCAATCATTTTTGCTGAAGCACTCTCCTTAGATTATTTTACTGTTGAGACATTAGGGTACAAGGATTTAAAGCTTTGAAGCTTCTCTCTCTCTCTCTCTCATTCACTCTCTTTTCTTTTTGAATAGCATAAAATTAAAAATGAAATTTACACAGTAAATTATTTAGCTTTAGTTCACATTTGGATTGAATAAGAACAATAGAGTTTAAAATAATGGCAGTATTTTTCCTTTATGGATTGTATTTTGCTGACTTACATGAAAAATTACTGCTATTACATTCAAGCAGAATGAATTGCTTTATGAAATCTGTAAACTTAATTTGTGCATGCACTCAACCACTAGCTGCAGACATGGTGCTTTCAGGAAAAAAAAACAAAAACAAAAACAAAAACACAAACAAAACCAAAACAAACCCTGGTGAAATGCTTCTCTGTTTATGGATTTTCTCTGTTTGCTTTAAGTTTTTATTACCTGTGTCATTCTTATATATGAGATCCATTCTTCCCAAATGCTGGGCAGTGACATTAGGTGGATACATTCTGAAATGGACACCTATAACTGTCGGTATTTCTGAGTGTCTGTCCCTTTTTGTATGGCGATTTCTAAAGTGCCTATATCACTCTTGTATTTAAACTTCATTTTTCTTGCAGATAGCTTAAAGTAAGGGATGTTTTGAAATATAACTTCTGCTAGATTTCAGCTTTGTATCATTTAAAACTAAGCATCTTTTGTTTGCTAAGAGGAAGGCCAGCCACAAAGGTTTGCTGGTTTAAAGCAATGTCATTCTGAAAGAAGGATAAAACTTCACTTTCTTAACATGAATGTCTCAGAGCAGAACATGAGCTTACCAGGTCCTATCAGTCCTAGATACTGCAATACAACTGCCATAAATGTATAGAAGGGGGAGGGTGATACCTGTACTTCTCAGCTGGGTTTTTGTCAGATTGCCAGCTCTTTCGATTTGTATTCATATATTAATTTTCCTAAGTAGCCACTTTGATTTGCAGCATATAGAGGAAGGTGTTTAGAAGGGACCTTGGAGACTTTTCTTTTATGGAGCAGTTCTCTGGCGGCTAAGGCATGCCACCATGGGAGACTGCAGCCAGACACGGGCAAGGTTTGTCCGTGGGTGGAACATGGTTCCCATAAAAAATGCAGGAAGCCACGTTGACACGGTACTGAGAATGAGCCTATGTCCCAGTTTCTCCATCTGGCTGGCTAGCCCTGCTCAGCACCACACTAGCCATGGACTCCCAGCATCCTGCTCTGGGTTAACGCAGACCTGCAGGCTCCGACTGCAAGCAGAGCCCACCAGCTTTTTCCTGTCCCCCATGGTGCAAACCATCTTGTGTTCTCATTGTAGGAACATGGTGAAAATGAAGACTCTTTGTAAGTATTTGAATAATTGATAATCTTAAAATGAAATAGATTAAGTTTTTCCTCATTTACCAGCTCACCTAAAGCCTGAATGCCAGAGCAGATTATGTCTGCTCACAGACATAATGTAATGAAATCACAGTTGATACCATGACCCATGAATTGTTATTTTTAACTTGACATTTCTTTCACATCACTGCAGATGTTTTGAAGAATGGGAAATAAATGAAATTACTGGGTTCTTTTGAAGTAACAGTCTATTGTCAGGTTTATCATGTTACAGTGGTAACAGCAATTGCCTTAAGTGATTTTTAATGGATAACAGTACACATCAAGTTATGATCTTGTCAGATGTGAAAACTAACCAGGGTTAAGCTTCATCAATATTTGAATAGAAAACTAAAGAAAATCCTGAGGGCTAAAGAAATCTGGGAGAACAAAAGATTATTAGGAAAAGAAAATAACAACAGGAAAACTTATTACAGTTAATTAAAATGAATTGACCATACTGTTTTCAAAAAAAAAATTAATGTGATAGCAGCTGTTTATGCAAAATATGGATGATTACTTTGTAATTAAGAAGAGAAATTTGATAAACACAGTCACAATTACTTCATTTACATATATATATGTGTGTGTGTGTGTATATACATACATTTGTGATCAACTTCATGTTCTCCAGTCTGACATTTGTCAGGTGAAGGTGTCATTCTAAGCTGCAATTCTAAGTATACACATCATGAAGAGTCAAGTTTGTTGTTCTGACATCATATAGGATCTAATACGTGACCAGGAGTTTAAGATCAGTAATATAAAATCATACTGTGATATAGTCCAAAAAGCCAATTGTTTCCTGGGTCCCATCTTGCTAGATTCTGGCAAGCATAAAAAAGAACCTATCATTAGCTTTTCCAGTCAGACAGAGGCAAGGGACTGGAGATAGACTGTACAAACAAACAAGCAGAAGAGGTAACTTCAGCTAGTTTAGGTGAGTTATAATTTTTCTCTTTTTTAACTAGGTTGACTAAGGACAAGAGGATAAGGGCAGCCACAAAGGAAAAGAGAAATAGTCATAGTGTGCAACATTCAGTTTAAGACGCCTAAATTTAGGTGGCTACATGTGTCTCCATCTGCTCTGCACGTCTAAGCTCCCACTGTGTTCAGTGGAGATTTAGCTGAGACAGGGGAATCAAAAGAGCCATTCAGCTCACATACATGGTGGTTTATCAGCCAGATTGTTCCCAGAGAAGTGCTATGGGCATGGAAAGGAACCTAATCCTGCACTGGAAGGGACATATTCTTCCAGTAAACCATTACAATGAGTATGGTAATCACCTTCCTACTTGAATGCATTTCTTCAGAACATTCAAAATGCCCTTAATTTATCTTAATTCTTAGTTGAGGCAATGTCTGTGTGAGGAAATATCTGTGGCATGGCTGCAGTATCACAGAGTCTTTCCTCTCACCTTAAGATGAAAAAGATCCAGCTCAGTCATACAAATCTTCCCTAACCCTTCCAGAAGACAGATGTGAATTTCTGTTTTGGATGTAATTGTTTATTTTTATTTACTTGACCTTTATTTTGTCTTATTTGGACTTCTCACTTGAATGACATTCCACACATAAATTTAAAAAGGCTTTTTGTATTTGGGTTTTCAAAAACACTCTTTGCATCTGAAATCGGCACCCATGGAGAGTGAGTGAGCAGGAAACAATCTCCTGGAGTCATTTTAAGAGCCTTTCTGTAAATGATGTTGCACCAGTTACCTAACAGTGCATGAAAGCAACATAAAACTGGAGATGCTCTTACCAATGTTTCTGTGTAATCACAGCATTAGGATGTCAGCTCTTTGGGCTTGAACTTTTTGAGTGGCATAGTACAGCTCAAGTATCACTTGATGCTCAGGCCTGAGTCATCTCCCTTCTGCACAGCAAGTGGCATTAAAATCATGGTGGGATTGCAGTTAGTGGTTTTCTCAGGTGCTCTTTCAGCATCATGAATCAGATTTTTATTGGGGGAGAACATTAGATTTTTAAGAGAAGAATAGATGCTGGGGGAGATGACCAGGGCAATCTTCTAACATCTGAGGTTAATCTTGGTTCTCTTCATTTTCTACCTCTACTACAGGTAAAGTGAAATGTTCCACAGGTACTGTTTCCACAACAAAGATACCACTAGCCACATCATTATCTCTGAGTGTTGTAGTTTCCTGAATGATCAGGCTGGGCTTGCTGCCTGCTTCCCTGCTCTGCTCCCTTCCATCCTCTTTGGCTGTTATTTACAGCTCTGGGCTGTAGAAGAAGCATGCCATGGGACTTATGAGTAGAATTTTCACTTATTAGCACCTCAGTCAGTAAAGCATCTGATTTCATAAGGGCTTGTCAGTAAACCTAAAGAAAGGTCTTGTCTGCAATAGTATTTGTATAGCCATTTGTAGGTGTTGGCCAGCCCATTAAACTATCAGTAATAAGAACTACCAGCTGCATTTGGAGCCCCAGTACTTTACAAATCTTCAAAATTCCTCCAATGTGTATGGTGACCCATTATCTCAAATGAGCTCATCACAAATACAGTGTTTGGTGACTATTACCTCAGTGTGATTCACTAGAGTGCTGGCTAATGTGTTGCTTACTTCTGTTAGTTTCAAAAGAACAACTGTAATAATCAATTATCAGCGGGCGGTGGTTTCCTCCATGTTCAAATACATCAATTGCCAGTTGCTGCCAAGCTCTGCTGGGTGCATCACAAATTGTCATAGCCTCCCGGTGCTTCTGTCTCTGGTACTTTGCACAGTGGCAATGATTTCTGACCATTTTTACTGTCTGTGCATTCGTATTGGCCCAATAAAGTCTGCTTGTTGCCCAGTCTTTTGCATAACGCCATCTGAGGTGTCCTCATGAATCTTTTTCAGACTCTCTTGGTGCATTTTAATTGGAGTCTCTGTTTTCCCCTCTTTCTACACTTGCTCATTCTCTCAGTCACCTCTGGGTTTTTTCCACTCCAAAAGTCTCTGGTAGTCAAGGGAACTAGTTTCTGTGCAGCCCAGTCTGAGCTTATTATTTCTTTTAAAGTACTCATTGCATTGTCACTCTCACTTTCTGTCTGTTTTTTAACTTGCATGTTTTGCAGATCTGGTAACCATTACAGCAGTGCGTGTGCTTGTTCTTCTGAATACTTTTCTTTGGCTTTTTGTTTAGTTTCTTTGTGTCCTGAATTTTGTCCTTCTTTGAAATTACGGTTTTCTCTTTCACATTTGAGATGTACTTTTACAACTCTAGCACTGAGCATGGAAATCACTGTGGCATAAAAGACAAAGGTTTGTGAAGAATATCCCTATATTCACATTAAATAATATAAGAGCAGCCAAACTGGGCTGAGCAAAGGTCTACCCAGCTCAGTATCTTACCCCTGGCAATGGCTGATGGCAGAGGCCAAAGGGTGAGTTTGAAAAGCTGTTGGCCAACTGTGATAATATGGAAACATTCCCCAAGCATCCTACAAATTGCAGGTCAGTGGTTTCATAAACCACTAGGGGTTCTGAGGTGGTTTATTTATTTGTTTATTTAGTATTTAATTATACTCAAACAATTTTTCTTCTCTTAATTGGACTAGTTGCTTGTTGAACCTATGTAAACTTCTATGTACCTCCCCAATAATCTGAAGCAAGAAATTCTGCAGCTGAAGTATAAACTGTGTGAAGAACAACTTGCCTGCTTTCTTTTTTTTGTGAACCTACCATCTCCTAGTACCAACTGATGCTTTCTTGTTCTTGTACAGGAATCGGTGGCAAACAGTTCTTTCCTGGCTGGTCTCTCCCTGCTCTTCACAATTTCATAACCTTCTATTATATGCCTCCCTCAGTCATTGCTTTTCAAAGACTAATGTTGTTTTCTGTTTTGTTCTGTGTTCTTTTTCTGATAATTCTTTATCTTGCCTTTTTATTGTTTTTATCGATAACTCCACATCTTGCCAACATTTTCAAGGAATTTTCTACTTACCCATTAGAAGCATAGGATCTTGGTTCTCAGTGGTAATATCAGATAAAATTGCATGGTTGTATATCAGAAGTTTTTCCTTGTACATTTCTCTACACAGAGTTCTGATGTCCAGTCATTCAGCTTTAAGAGGTCCTTATACAGTTTTCCACTGTTGGTCTTCAACTTTCCTACCCTGAATAACCAAATGTTCTCAACAAACTGTCACTTCAGTGCCCACCCTCTGTTTCACAGCATTTAAGAATATGTTAAACAGCATGAGTCCCAGCACAGTCCCTGTGGGACTCCATTGGTGACCTCCCTCCACTGTGAAAATTGGCCATTTACTCTTACCCTTTCTTCCAATTGTTTAATCAATTATTTATTCATGCAACGACCTTCTTTTTTATCCCATGCCTGTTTAGTTACTTTAAGAGCCTTTGTAGAAGGACCTTGCTGAATGTCTTTTGGAAATCCATGTAGACTGTATCAGCCAGATCTCCTTTATCCACATGAATGAAATAAGCAGTTTTTAAAGTGTGAATAATCTGACCTATTTCCAGTCACCTACATTAGGATGAAATGAAGTTACCCTTGGAGTGCTTATTCACTCCATTGACTTGAGAGGGAATGTAGACGTACAGCCCCTGGCTTCAGTGAGCTTTCCGCTAGACACCGCAGGTATCCCTGACTTTCTGTATAAAATGTATACAGACATATGTCTACAACTTCATGGCCCACAGATCATTTATCCATTGCTGGCCCACAGAAGTCAGCTCTTCTCTCCAAGTACAGTTTTCTGAAATAGCTCTTGCTCCAGAGTCCATCCATTTGTTCTCCTGTTCCACTTGGTACACAAACTTTGTCATTTTTCTGATGTTATGCCTTATTTTGGTTTGAATGCTCATCAAAAAGGAGAATTCCAAGCAGGACAGGGAAAACTAATAGAGAAATTTTAATAGGGCTTTTAAAGAATGATTTCACTCTTATCGGCTCAGGTCCATACACCTGGACACAGAAGAAGAAGCAGGATCCCAAGACACTTCCTTTGTGCCCTCAAGGGTTCCCATCTGGGAATCTGTCACGTAATGCTGTCTGAACACATGCACTTTCCATTATTTAATATGTTTATTTTCAAAATGGTGGGACTTGGTTTTAAACTGGCTTTTTGATTTCTCTATCTTGCCTTTTTTTTTTTTTTTTCTGTATAGACTATCTTATTTTCTTTCAGAATGACCCTTTTCCATGAATGAAAAGGTACAGATTAACATGTTTAATGTCTAGCATAAATATTTCATCTGCTCACATAAATTGAGAGAAGTATTGATATATCTGTCAGATATTCTTATTGCAACAGAGAAATAACCATTTATTTAATTCATTGTATTACTATAACAACTATTACTATTTGACCTTGTGACTATGTTTCTGTAGATGCTTGTCGTTTGAGAGTTCCTTTATTAAAAGTTTTAAAATGGTTGTTAGAATTAACCCAACCAGTGGCTACATTTCCACTGAAAAATAATTTGTCCTTCTGGTCCACTGTCTTTTGTGTTTTCACTTTCCTAACAGTGCCTGCTTATTTATATTTTCTTTTCCTTAATCTGCTGAATTTATTACCTAATATGATTAATTCAAAAGTATTTTCTTCTGTATCTCAGATCATATAGTAGTATCTATTTCAAAAGCTTGCTGGCAGTTTGTGATTAGGTAATTTTAGTCTGAATGAGCTTAAAGTCTTTTATGTTATTCTTAGGCAACAACTACAGCTGTCTTTCTTGATTTAGGCTAAATGACTATAATTCTATAGCTAATTAAATTAAATAGTTGAATGCCCTATCTCTAGACTTAAATATCAGACTACTTCAGAAATATGAATATTTTAGGCGGTTAAAATTAGACATTTTATAGGAATGTATCTGGGGATTTTGTTATGCCTCCTTTGAAATACATAACATTATTTAATTCCAAATGAGTATGTCTAGCAGCAAGTCCCTCAGTATTTCTGACTTGTTCTTCACAGGCCCTTGTTTTAACATCTGGCTACTCTTGCTCTTGCCCATACTCCCTGACCAGGCCTGTCAAATGTCATTTATTTTTGGCCTTGGCCTCACACTCTTCCATGGTGGTATTTCTTCCTCACATGTCTGCACTATAGCGCTGAGGCATCTCTCCTGATTTTGAGTCCCAGCAACAACTGTGGAGCCTGGGTCTGTTACCAAAGTGTGCCTGACATGGGGACATCCTTGCAGGAGTAGACAGTGCAGCACCCAAGCCTCCAGTGGGACTTTCCTTGTCAGGTTCAGCCATGTGGTACTCATCACTTCCTACCATGTGTGCTCCACAAGCACAGGACATGGTGCTCAGTCCTACCACATTGCCAGAGCCTCAGAAGGTGGTTTCCAAGATCAGGGACAGCCCCCACCAGCCCAAGGGTAGGGCCACATCAGGATGGATGTGTACAAACACACCATGTCACATCCCATTTTCTTCTTGTTTGACAAAGTAGTCAAAACCTGGAGGAAATGCAGGCTGGCCGATGCCATGTGTGTTGCAGGGGCAGCAGTCATGGAGAGATGCACTTGCTTCCCCACTGTTGCATAGGAATTATGTGGCAGAATGGGAATTGTAGTTTAACCCCAGCTGGGGGTTAAACCCCATGCTTTCTTCCCCTTTCCCCCCCCTCCCATGCTGGGAGTGGGGGGATGTGCCTGGGAACATTTTGATAGCAACAATGGCCACGCACCGGGGCTGGCAGATGGCCAGGGCATCGCTACTGTCTCTGTGCTGCTGTACTGGACAGGCTGGAACTCCAGTGTGAACTTGAGTCGAAGGGACTGTGACCTGCAGATGAGCCCACATGGGAGCAGGACACCCTGAAACATGTGTGGCAGTGGATGAATCCACACCAGAGCATGTACATCTCAAAGTGTCCATGGCTGTGGTTATGTCTGTGTTGCAGCAGGTATACCTCTGAAGGGATTGTGGCCCAAGGGTGAGTCCACACTGGAGAAGGTACACCGTGAAGCATCTGTGGCTGTGGATAAGTCCATGCTGCAGCAGGTACACCTTGGAGCATCAGTGTCTGTGCATGAGGTCATGCTGGAGCACCTCAAAGCACGTGGCCATGCATAAACCCACGATGGAGCAGGTACACCCCAGGAGGGACTGCAGCCATGGGTAAGGCCACATTGGAGCAGGTCTACTTCTGAAGGGACTGTGGCTGTAGGTAAGGCCACACTGGAGCCAGTAAATCTTTGAAAGCATTGTGGTTCACGGGGAAGGATGCGCTGGAATAGGTGTACCTAAAAGCGACTGTGGCTGTGGATAAGTCTATGTCGCAGCAGGTATATCCCTAAAGAGACTGTGGCTCATAGATAAGACTCCACTTGGAGAAGATACAATCCTAAGGGACTGCAGTCTGTGGATAAGTCCAAGCTAGAGCAGGGGCAGGGGGAGGAGTTTTTTGTAATGTTAAACCCTATAACATGGCCCAAATCGACCATGGGTGGAGACTGTAATGGAAATACCTTTAAGATGTTGTAACCCATAATTTGAGTTGGCTGTTATGGGTATTACTATACCAGGAACCACCTGAAGCAATGGAGGACAAGCCTTACAAGAATCAGTGCAAGTACAGCGGTGACCTGACCTGAGCTGACTTTGGTGCTCAGTAACTCCACACAACACACCACCTCTCTTGTCCCGTGTGACCACCATAACAGATGGACTCTAAAGTCATGGACTAAACGAACTCAGTGGACATTTTGTGGACATTTATGAACATTTTACAGACAATTTACAGGGGTGGTCCATAGACTAGGGAAATGATATCTGTGGTTTACATCAAAGGATGGGAAGGGGGGTGATGGTTAATGAGGATGTATTGGATAGCGTGGGACCTGAGCATGATGCAAATGGTATGGAATAAGGTGTGGAGAATGTGCTAGTTTTGTCCGGGATAGAGTTTATTTTCTCGACAGTACCTAGTATGTTTTGAATATGTGCTGAAAACAATGTTGATAACACAGGGATATTTCAGTTATTGCCAAGCAGTGCTTACTCAGTCAAGGCCTTTTCTGCTCCTTATATCACCCTGACAGCGAGGAGGCTGAGGGTGCACAGACTGGGAGGGGACACAGCCAAGACAGCTGAACCCAACTGAGCAAGGGGATATTCCATATCATATGACATCAAGCTCAGCATATGAAGTTGGGGGAAGAAGAAGGAATTGGGGGACATTTGGAGTGATGATGTTTGTCTTTCCAAGTAACCATTACATGTGATGAAGCCCGGCTGTCCTGGAGGTGGCTGAGCACCTGCCTGCCGGTGGGGAGTGGTGAATGAATTCCTGGTTTGCTCTTCTTGTGTGCATGGCTGTTGCTTTGCCTATTAAACTGTCTTTATCTCAATCCACTAGTTTTCTCACTTTTATCATTCTGATTCTCTCCCCCATCCCACTGGAGGGGGAGTGAGCGAGCAGTTGTGTGGGGCTTAGTTGCTGGCTAGGGTTAAACCATGACAGGGTGTTAAACCCAGACCTTCCAACTGCCCAAGAGGGCCTTAGATGTAAGACTGAATGTCTGCACTGTGATGATGAACTGTTTTTCAGATGAGTTGCAAAGCAGTTAGCTTGCTCCTCTGCAGTCATTAAAGATCCCAAGATTGCTTTTCATGAGCTTCCAGTAGCATTACTTAGCTGAGTGTCCTGGCTACACTCCAGCCTGGCTTACTGCAGACTGCAACTCTAGGCTTCCGTCATTTCAGCTGTGTAACATAAACCATCTTAACACATCACTCAGCACTGCTGATGCTGTTAAAAAGTTACATAGGGCTGCTCCATTGCCACTGTAAAGCCAGGAAAGTGAAGCAATCCTTTTATGAAAATGCTGTGTGCAAAGTATATTCTGTCTGTCTGCATTTCCAGTGCATAGAATTTTTCATTGTTTTTAATATCATTATTGTTATCGTGTACATTCATACATAATCTCATGGACCAAGAAGCTCTGTGAAACAGCAATCTTTTGCCCTGAACTTGGAACTGATTATACACACAGAAGTCAAAGTCATGTTTCAATAACAGCTTTTTTGGAAACTCTGGATACAGACAGAAAGGGATGAATAATTGTGATGGCTCTTCAGACATTTAGGCAGAGTGCTAGGAAATTTCTGAGCACCTCTTGAGAATTTTCTCTTCATTTTCATATTAAAACACCCATAGGGTCAGAATTAATCTTGTTCCCCTTCTGCTAGATGGTTTTCTCCAGACAAGCAATGCCAATGTTAATGAAGGTCTGTATGTGTAATCCTGGGGCATTTAGATCCAGTAGATCTGTTGTGTAGTTTCCTGGCCTGTCTAATCCCAAGGTGAAGTCTCACATTGTCAATGATTTTTACTTTTCCATTATTTGCTAATGGTGCAAGGCTGTGTATTCAACACCTCACCCCCTTAGGGAGATAGTCGGGAAACAGGTCCCCCAACACAGGCTACAAGCCTCCTTGGCTATAACCCACACCAGGCACACCTTAGGCCAGCATTTACCAATTGCTTGCAACATGTACGCTAACCTCAGAACATGTTATAAGCTTTGTTTGTAGTTTTACTAGTTTTGAAAATACATCATGCTAATTTTATGAAAGTATTGAATTGACTCCATCTCATCGGTTTACATAGTCTGCTCTTAAGCACCAGCAAGAAATTCATCAGCCTTCTTAAGAATTCTTGCCCGTTTTCCATGCAGAGGCTTTTGCCTCCCACTGCTTAAAATAGTGTTCAGGTTCAGCTTGAGTTTCTTCCATGGATTTTTCCACTGTTTTATTTTTGTGTACTCATTTCAAAGCCAGTATAGTTCTTTTTCAGGTATGTAGAGAAGGCAAAAAATACTTGAAGCAGAAGACCATCAGTAGACTTCAGCTGCTTGCCTTCTTTCCAGCTAAGTAGATATAGTATGTCAACACTCGTTTTGGATGTAAAATCCTGTGTATGTTGAGCCATTTTAGATTACCTGATTTTATTGCCTTAATTCTTTCGGAGTCTACTGTGTTATACCAATGGTGTATGATATGACTGGAATAGCATGTAAAACTTGATTGGAAAATTAATTGTCCCTCAGAGTTACTTATTTTCTGGGACAAAGATTTTTAACTTTTCTGCATAAGAATTGGTTAGCAATTTTTTCTTATTATCACATTCCAATTATATTTCTTACATTAGTTAGAAGTGCGAGTTAATATTTGAGACTTCTAAATAGGTCTTTTCACTTTCTAGAACCCTGAAAAAGATGCCATGGCATTGTCAGCCTGCTTTTTTGTTATACATTCTCAAAAAATTTGCTAAAAATATCCATTTCTGTTCAATGAAATCCAACATTTGTTCTATATATGCACAGAAATGTACTCTAGAAATTGAAAAAGATAACCAACTTGAGAAAATTAAATCAATCAGTACCTCATCCACTAGATTATCAGAGCTTGATTTAAAAAAAAAAAAAAAAAAAAAAAGTTGCTAAAAAGAAAGCCCTAGAAAACCAGAACGTAAATTCCCCTTGTCACGTTCCTGTGTTATTGGCAGATGCCCCAGGCAACTCTGCTTTCTCTGTCTTAGAAAGTGGAAAGTAATACCCTAGAGCACAGTGTCTGAAGAGCTCTCAGAGCTCAGATAAACTCCAGGGCAGCAAACCAGGTTAACAGAGATGAAGGATGAAGAGGGCGAGGATTTCCAAATCCCACCACCTGCAGTTCTCTTTTATTGGAAACCTGAATGCTTGGGTGCATGTTTCAGTTTCAATACTTTCTCCCCCTGGCCGAAGGCAGTAATGAGCTGTTCAGGGCTGCCGACACAGCCAGCTCTGTCTGTCCTTTTGTGCTGTTGGTCCTCCCAGCAGAATGAGACATTCTGAAAGCTAAGGATGAGTATGGGCCTTTGTGCCCAGTAATGGCAACAATTTGCTCTTGACACCACATTTCTTCCATCCGCTCTTTATGCTCTGTCCTTCCAGAGAATACAGGTCTGCTTTCTTCAATCCATCTGCAGTAATTTGCGATGACACCAGATACCATGTGGGGGGAGCAAGCATGACCCCACCGCAGGACTCTGGCTCCTGCCTAGCAACAGCATCCACCGGTGTGCTAGTGGTGTGCTCTTCCTCCTCTCGCTAGAAGAACAAATGCTAATATTCTTCACATGTGACTCCAGAAACTGAATAATAGGAGCTGACCTGACCAGAAATGCCAGGATCACAAAGTCTCAGGAGTTTAGTCGCTAGCATAATGCATCATTACGCTGGTGAACCAAACTCCTAGCTTGCTGTTTGCAGCCACATTAAATATAAATAAGAGAACTAAACAAACCACTGAAAAATAGTCTAATTAAATTGTGCAGTGAGATAGGCCCATGGCTTTTAGTGCTTTTAATTCCCCATGAAAAAAAGAAAAACAGATTCTCTTTCCTCCTTTTTCATGACATTTGTTCCCACACAGAAAAGCTAAAAGCAGCTGGTATTGGCTTGTTGTTAATAAAATTACCTTCCCCTGCAAACTTGCTTGTGAATAACTTTGCAGGGTTAATCAAAGCATCTGCAGGACCAAAACAAGACTTAAATCATCAGTGAATATGATCAAACTTCATTTCTGTGCCCACCGATCTCCTCTGCAGAATAACCCTGGTGCCTGGAGGGGTCCTTTGCTCTCTGGCAGGAAAGGGAGGGGGTCAGGGGCACAGCATGCACAACACAGCACGGCACGGCACAGCACGGCATGGCATGGCATGGCACGGCACACTGCCACTGTGCCAGGTCCTCTTCTCTGTCTAGGCTGAAGATCATCCTCAGCTGTAAACATGTCCTTTGGGAGTTGGCATTACTATTCCCAGGCTGAAAGATAAGCAGGTGCTTAAGTGCTGTGTAAGCCAAGGTCTAATTGGTAGTACTTATATCTCCTCTGTATGAAATATTTCCCTTACAAGTTTTACAAAAGTTAAAAGTGACAGACTCCATAAGTAGCACTTACAGTCTTTTAGTTTTCAATGCTCCTTCTCACTTGAAGGATTCACAAAAACAACTTTCTTCAGCTTTAGCTGTCTGCACTTCTCCCTAAAGGAGAAGTATCTATTAAACTTTTTATGATGTGTAAACAAGTACATTTCCTTTAAAAATGACAGTGTTTTCACAAACAATGCCCCAGTCCCTGGATTTAGCTCCAGAGAGGTATTTCATGGAAAATACCTTGCAGTCACTCTGCTCCTGATTACAATAGCAGATCTGAAAAATGGCCACTTGCCACATAGTCCTCCAAGCAGTCATAATATCCCCCTTCTCCCAAATCAAACGCATTTGAATTTCTTTGCCTCATAGAATCCAGCAGCCTTTTTGGGTGAGGAAAAACACGTATTCTGGAAAATGAGAGGCTGAATATTTCCCTCTGGATTCAGGTTGATAAATATTAAAGAATGGCAGCAGTTCTGATTTGCAGAGACGAAAAAAGACACTACTCCAATCTCCTGAGCCATATTGGAAAGCTTATTTTATTTAGCAAAGAGAGTGATGAAAATTGCACTGGAGACGTCAACACTTTGGTAGCCCTGAAGCATTTTGGCACCCTCCGATCACAGGAACTGAATTGAGAGAGACTGCCCCATTGCTGTGCTCACTGCCTGTCCTAACAGGTGTATCAGGGATTGTTTGCCAAAAAGGCGGAAAATGGTGCATTTCTGATCAGCCAGTGGATGCCATTTGGCCAGAAAAGTAGCTTGATGATAATAATATGTAAAAACACAAGCAAAACGTAACCTTATGTGAATCTCTGAGTGTTTTTTATTTTTTTTCCCCTGCAGTCTGTAGCCTCTTGAAAATATGAGAATTAGGCAATATATTTTAAATCACATCAACAGTCATTTTTAGAAAAGAACACACTGTCTGGGCTCCACAACTCACCAGTCATGTAAGATGAAATAGGCCACAAACACCCAAACCTAACACCTCTTTTGGTCCTTAATGAAAATGCACATTTTGAAATTCTCTAGCAACAGTGTTTCTAAAAATAGATATTTAAGCTATCAGCACAGAGTATTCTTCTAATCTTTTCAAGTGTTTGCAAATGACAAAATTGTTCCTATTGTAATTAGTGGCATTATGTTGAAGAATATTGGGGAAACATACCTAAAGGCTCTGACAATAATTTTGTTACTAATATATTCCCCTGGTTTGTCTTTGAACTCTGTCATTCCTTGCCTTGCAGCTGTGTTTAATGAGTGGTGAGATTATTCAAATGAGCCCACAGCAGAACATTGTTTTCTTAGTTCCTCGATCTTGGGAAGACATCTCCTGCCACAGTCAGTAGGTAAAACCTGAATCACAACCTTAGCATCGAATTCAATTTTATGCTTAAGGGTTTGTAAGTACCTTTGTACCCTATAAATATAATTGTGCTCAGTTGTAATGGAGCTGATCTCTACTTACAGCAGCTGCCAATGAGCCAGCAATAAAACAAAGGGAGAAACAGCTCAGCCTGTCACCGATGAGCGAGAAGCCAAATGTGACTGCTTATGCTGTGGCATACAGACTTCTGCGAGTAGATTGCAAAGAGAGCTTACAGGACGCTCAGACACATCAGATTTGTATATGGGAGCTTGTTGCCATCTGTTATTTCCCATTCTTAACCACTGGGTTTAGTCCCTGGGAGAGAAAAGGGAGACAGAAAGAAATTCAATTCTGTACGAAAATATATTGTGTGACAGATATTTTCCAGCATGGAAAAAAATTAATAAGGTCCAATTTAAAACTGATAAATAGTCAATTCAGTATGGTAGGATTAAGGATTTTTCCTAAGGAATTTACAGAAAGATAAGCGTCTCATGAATAAATAAATTCAGCTGCAGCACACTAACGTATTTATTGATTCGCGAGCCATTTGTTAGAGAGTTTGCCCCTGAGGAGCAGAAGGTACCCTATTATTATTGATAATATAAGAGTTACAGTTATATTCAGAAATGACAAACTACATTTAAATGATGTCTCAAGGTTAGAACGAGAACCCACCAAAGCCAGGAAATTCAAAGTTAAGTCTGACACTATGTCAGATTGAATGGTGTCAGGAAAAATGACAGTTGTGTCTTTGCATATCTTGGCTTCTGTGATTTATGTCTCAGTTTTGATGGCATAGAAGTTATATCATTTACCTCTAAATTCATTTTTGTTTTACTTTATCATACATAAAAAAAGAACAGTGCAGGACTGTGAATATGGAAAGAGGCCACAACAGCTCTCCTGAGGTAATACCTGTCCATGATAGAAGTAACTCTTTACCACTTGTCTAAAGACCTACTTTCAAAATTGATTATTATTCATTAGTTGCATGTTTGCCTGGTTAAACGATTTACTGATAGATTTTGCAGGCAGATATAAGACAAAGTGCCTGACCAAGAAGCTTACAGAGAGGGCAGGTAACAGAAGAACAAGGCTTATAGGGAGGTAAGCAAAATCACTGAGTGTGGTTCTGAGCAGTGCTGGGACTTACAGATTTTTCAGACAGAAGGGCTTTTTCCAGTTATCCCTTTTACTAACACCTGCTGGGGAAAACACCTTGAAAACAATGTCTGCCACTCTGGACACTCAAATGTCACATCCTTTCTCTGCCTTGAACGGCAGCTGCTGGTGCTCCTGCATCCAGTTGCTGCTGTATAAAGTCAGGGCAGTTGAGCTGGTTCATACTGACTGTCTTCACCGAGGAGCACATGCCCTCACTTGGAGGGGGTCTCGGGGGAATCTTGCAAGAGACTTTTGAACTTTTAATAATCCACATCCTTGAAGGAACAAGAGGATCTCCTGCCTGTGTACTAACTAGCTGTGCTGTATGTGCAACTTACTTGTGGGTGGAAAAGACTTAGCTAAAACTATGCTTTCATAGGTAGGGGGAAACCCACATTTGCCTTTCCTGTGCCCTGGGAAGCAATTCGTGAAGCATAAATTATAATTGGTAGGAATAAGATATGATCCTAATCCTTTTTATTTGTGTAGCTGGCAGGGGTCTCCCATGTTACACAAACTTTTACCATTCTGTATCTCAGCTTCTGTCCAAACAGGATACCCAGAGCTGTTTACGCAGTGAATTTGTTGCATGTTGCAGAGGACGTTGCATCCGTTCATCAATGGCAGGATTATATTTGCAGATCAACATATTCATAGAATTTACAAAGGTTACACTCCAGGTTAACTTTCAGGCAGCAAGTGGAGAACCCATCCACTTTTGGGAGGGTGATTCAGGAATGCTGGACTAGTTAAAGGGCTCACATAATGAGAGTTCTATAGGCTGTTTCCCACATGTGTGACAAAACTGACAACTTAGACCCTTCCTTTATGTACCTCACTGCAGTAAAAGGTGTAAGGTAGATGTCCAGGTGAAGATCCTCTGTTTGAATATGGGGCTTGATAATTATATTTCCCTCTAAGGTATCCCAGGAGAAGTTTGCCTTTAAAAACAAGCACAATATATACAATTTTTCCCACAGTGGGCAAATTCAAAGGTAACAACTCCTCTGAGATGTCTGTATTGATATAGATCCATCGTAGTAATAATTAGATGTTTTTCAAACGATGAAGAAATAAAGCCACAGATGTGATGAATTTCAGGTGATCGTTAATAGTTTGAATTTGGCTAACTTACAAAACTGTCAGAAATTCTTACAAAAAATATGAAAAGCTGGTGCAGGTGAGATTTGTTTGATCTGTTTATTGGAAGCGGTGTGGGAGACAACGTTCTTTGAAGGCAATTTTACAAATAATTCCTACTCTCCTAGACTTGGTCAGCATTTCAGCATGTGACTAATAACTAGGCTCATGGACAGGGCTTTCTTTTTTTTTTATCCCCGATAGCCTTACAGCGGTAATCATGCATCTTGTCAGTTGTTATAAAGATAAAGACGAATGTTCTCCACTGCTGTACTGTCAGCGCATTTCAGTACAAGCAGAAGCGTAGCACAGCACACCTGTTAGATGTGTGGAATATACCATTTGTCTTGTCATGGCTGCAGAATCAGGTGTACTCTGAGATGACAGGATCTTCACTGCAGCAAAAATTTAGGTCTGCTTTTTACATTGCTGTTGACCATTCTGCTGCCATCTGTGCATCTCCTCAAGGCTCTTCAATAAGTTAGGAGATAGGGAGCGAGAATCTCTCCAAAACCGCTACTTTTTACATGCAGAAAAAACTTGCCTTTTAACTTGACACACATCATATAGAAAACCAGTGAGCTATACATTCATTATTAAATACACACAGTGTGACTTGGAGGCAGAAGTTCATGATCGTGACCTTTTTTCTTTTATTACATTCAGCTTTTGAAGGAACAGATGGGGTTTAGCTTAACTGTTAACATAAATTGCCATATGGAACAAAACACAGCTGATTATTATATTAACACCGATTTTAATATGTTTCATCATGTTATTGAGGCTCCAGTTGTCATGCTATTCTGTTCAGTATATTCATTCAAGAAATTTAATGTTGTATCTTACAAATTGAGATCCTATTACAAACATATGGTGTATAAATAGATTTTGCCACCTGGTGACTGTTAAAAATCTGTAAGGAAGAGATTGCCATAGTGTTAACTCCTCCCTGCTGGAAGTCAATTTTCCAATCACAGACATTTTAAAGAAATGCTAAGAGGTGGAAACTCTTGATCTTCTGCTGTGACAAAGGGTTAATCGTGCTAATTGCATTGTAATACCTGCTCAGTTTAAATTCTTTCCCCGTTGTGATTGTCTTGGGAGTCAAATTGTTTTTAAATTGGTTTGTCACTTGAATGCATTTGGAACTTTGTGATTAGGGTTGTGGAAACCGAGATAATGTCTAAGTTATATAACAGTTCCTTCCATAATCAATCACTGTCTCATTTTAGATCTACCTAAGAAGGCTCCTGCACACATGGGAATACACCAATTGAGGCAATGGATGAGGTAAGCTAGATGCTTGAAGGTTGTGAATGTTTGTGTTTCTTTCCATCAGCAAGTGGGAATATTTGTGGGCATTCTGCTTTTTAGAGTCAGGCCCATGACCTCTATGAGCTATGGCACACCATGAAATAAGCAGTTAGAAGAGCCCACTCTCTGAAATCCTAAGAATGTTTCGCTTAATCATGTTGCTCTTGTCTGCTCTAACAAAGAAATAAGGCAGCAGACTCGATTAATTGACCGCTCAAGTCAATGGATGGATTTTTATGGGCTGTGCACCAGGCCTGGGGATCTGGCAATCTGCAAAGCAGGTGGGGAGGGTTGTTACTCATGGCAGCCTGTTCAGCTGTGCTTGGCAGAAAAGACCTATAAATACAAGTTCTGCAGGCTTTTTTCTTTGTTCATAGATTGGTAAAGGTATTGAAATGTATATATGAGGTAGTGAGAAAGGGATGAGGCTACTAGCAAGAATAACTAATTAATGGGTTGAGTTTTAAGGAAGTGGCTCCAATGGTAATTGGTGATCTTGGGAAAGGTAGCTGTAACTATGCTCTGTAATTACCTAAGCACCATAAACGCTGAAGATAGATGGGTAGACTTGATAGGAATATGGTTACTCCAACAGCGTTATAGGGGGCCAAGTAAAGGGCAAGTAATTCCCAAGGGAGGAAATTGATAAAAGGCATCAGGGTAGATTGATGGAAGGAACCAGAAAATGGGATAGCTGAAACTTATTGCAGACCTGGGCAGTGCTTGCTTTGGATAGAGTGGAAATATGAAAGAGAATTGAGTGGCAGTAACCGCCAGATAGACAAAGTGGAAGTGGTTAAGGGGGAATGGAGACTGAAAAGGTGATTCAGATATTGGATGGATAAATATGTATAGGTGGGAGATGGGCACACCAAAGGCAGGCATGGGAGACTGGGAGGTGGGGGATCAGCAGCTGAGTAGGACAGGTGTGGTGTTCAGGGGTATGTGGGGATGAGCAGTGAAGAAGGAAGCAATGATGAACAGGGACAGTGAGTGTTGCAAGCAGGCTGTGGATGTAGTGAGCTGTGGTAGGGACAGAGGGATGAACTGAAAGCTATTGCATCTGTAGCATGCTGGGGAGAAAAGGTAGGAAACCTTTTTTCTTAGGCCTGTATGCAGCTCTGAGGTGATGGGGTCTTTGCACATGGTTATGGGGTGCCTAATAAAAGTCATTGCCTTAGGGGCAGACTGCTGAAAATATTGGGATTGTTAGCAGCAAAATATAAAGCAATAGCAACACAAAGAAGTGAATTTTCTCCCCAGCACATCCTCGATTCACTTCACAGTCCGTCTCCTTAAACCAGCTGTGCCAGGTGACCAACAGGAGGACTATGGAAAAATTACCGAAGGCTTTTGTATCTCAAACAAGTATCAGAGGTGCTATCAGGGCTGGAAACAAAGTGAATAGGACACAGAGGACTTGTCAGGCCATTCATGTGTCCCACTCCAATGCATTTGTGTCCAGTTGCTGCATCACAGCGGCTTCTGGTTTACCCAGTGATCCTTGTTACCCAGTGGCATATGTTCATTGGGTTTCCTTGGCTCTTAACCCACAACAAAAGGGAAAGTCTAAAGATCTGGTCATCACCACAATTTCTGTCTTAACTTTGGACTAATCAGATCTCTCTCTGTTTTGATCTTTCTGTGAGCACATTATTTTGAGTACTGCAAGCAGGAGTGGTTTTATTCATTCATTTTCTTACCTGCTCTTGACTTGGTTATTTTTCCTTGGCTAAGATTTTGTTGAAAATAGGTGTAAGTTTCTCCTGCAGCCTTCTGTTGTGCATCTGGCCCTATTTGTTCTATTTCTTTTTCCTGTAGAAATGCTTAAATCACTACAGTAGTTGTTAATGATGAAAATACTATATAGCATATGATATCATGATGATCTCATAGAATTTTACAATCAGAATAAATTAATGTCAGTATTTTTTCTAGAATTTTTTGTCAAATATAAACTGCATAAAACACAACTTGTTAGCAAGACAGAAATGTACTGTATCACGCTACTGTTCGGCGGCTTCTAAATGATTTTAAATCACAATGTATCCAATAATTACTAATGCTCCATTAAAGATCAGAAAGGCAATTTATTAGGAACTCCCAAAAGTCTTCTTTAAGCAGTGCAATCTGTGTTTGGTTAAAAGTTTACATAAAATCAATACAAAATTATAGCAGCATAAATAGTTAAACAGTTCTTGGTTAATGTTATACTTGAATCTGTTCTGCTCTTGACAATTTGGAAAATGTAAGTTACAGAGGAAGGGTAGCTGAGATCTCAGGGAAGGACACAAATGATTTTGCTGTTCTGAATGCCATGTGGAATGGAAAAGCATCAATCTGTTACTTGCTGGTGATGTCTTTGTAGTCTTTTTTTCATCTCCTGGAGGAATCTTGAAAGTGTCATGAAAATAATAGCAAGACAAAGTTTTTACTGTATGCTAGTTCTTGCTAGCAAAATGTTTAATATCATTCCATGATAAGAAGTGATTCCAATTTTAATTAAGGTCCAAATCACCTCCTCTTTACACAAAAATAAGAACAGTAAAGCAGCAGGTGCTGAGGCTAGGGAATAAGTGCTTCATCCCTTAAAATAAAATTGAGGACAAAAAAACCCTCCAAACCACAAGTGAAAACTAAACTAAGGAAAATTACTTTCACCTCCACACACTCTGCCAATTTATTCACTAGGACATTATTTACCTCTGTCTAAAAGTCTTATAACCCTAAAAAAAAAACCAAAAAAAAAAACAAAAAAAAACAAACAGCTAAACCACTCGTCAATTTTCCAGACTTACGGGGTAATTTCAGCTGTTTGATTATGAATTGAATGTATGTTCTACTTACTGAACTAAAGCAATGGATTAGTCATAGCTGGTGTCAAAAGTTGTTTTTGTTTACAAAGTGGCAGTGTTGGGTATATCTAAAGAAAGACTCCCAGAAGTCACATTTGTACCGCAAGCAAGTAGTTCAAACCACAAGGTGGAAACATACATATTAATTCTCTTTCTCTTCTTGGCAAATACCATAAAATAAATAATCTCAGAAGTCAGTTCAGAACACTGCTGTTCAGAGGGACATAATGACTGCGTGAGACAAAGCACAGTCAGAGGTAGGGGGTCTGTTGATTCTCATTGTATTAGTCAAGAATAAAGGAGGAGTGTTTTGCATCAGTTTTGGAAGAGCATCAGCAGCAAAGTATTTGCAAAGGATTTAACCAGTGTCCATATCAATACCAGTATGTCCACAACAATGTCTGTATTGCATGTATCCCATTTGTTTCTCTAGCTGGGTCTTCAAAAGCCTCTGCTGTCTGGGCTTTGAGAAAACCAGTCAAAAGGATTTCCATTCTTTAGGGCTTTTCATCCCACCCAAAAGCAAAGTGACTTGTGACTTTGCTCCACAGCAAGTTTCCATAACTGTCTTCACTTGAAGAGCTTCTTTTGCCCATCAGTACTCTAGACACCACAGAGATGTGCAATTTTATGTCAAGTGAAGGATATGTTGTTTGGAAAAAGTGATGTTTTTCTGGTAAAGTATACTGAAAGCCATGGTGTAATGAACTTGTGTGGCTTACCACAGATCAACCTTAGGAAGAAAGACTTATATTTAGGATTTATGAAAAAATAATCAGTCCTTCCTTACCTGAACATCCTATTTGCTTTAGACATAAAATCTAATTTCTTAATGAGGGTATGTGTGGATCTTATCAACCTGCAGTTAATGATAAAAGCAAATCTTATAAACAGGCAGACTTTAAATAACACATTAAAGCTTATCACTGATGATATCTTTAATTATAGTAAAGCAAATTGTAAGACAGTCTAATGGGAAATACAAATTACTTGTTAAAATTATTAACAGAGTTAATGTGCTTACATTTGTTTATGTGTACAGGAATCATTTCAAATATTTGACTGCAATGACAATATGTGTAAAGATCAATTAAAAGTCAGGAAGATGAGATATTGGATTTTCAGACCTTAATAGGATTTCATCTGCACTTGTTATATTATGTTATCCACTTATAATTGAGCTTCCATCATATCATAGAATCTGTCACTTCACCAATTTATGTTTCTAACCTCTAATGAAACTTCTGTTTCCTAAGGAGAATTTTTGAAACCCATGATCCTGGTGGAGCTGTCTGGTACAATCATTAATCTGCCCCACTCGGAGATTGGGGTTTTGGGCTATCAACACAAATAACAAATGTAGCAGTGGCAATGCCTAGGTAGTTGCCTACTTCACAAGTGTCACTACTTTCATAAGTTGATCTAATAAATATCTTAGGTGGAAAAAAAAAGCAGTTTTATGTATAACAAGCAAGGTAAACTAAGATGAAAATTGCTGGGAGTCTAATAATAATTAAATTCAGCAGAATGAAAATAATCACCACAAATACAATAAAAATACTTTTGTCTACTTGTCTGCTGTGCTTGTCCTGCCCCAGCTGAGTCTTTGTCCCTGGATGGGTCTGTGATAATTCATCAGCACCATTTTTGGGGGTCCACTTGGAGTTGCTCAAACTCATTAGTGGTTTCCAGCCATGTGACACTGATGGGGACCCGTACAAGCCATGTCCATGTCCCCACTTTATCCAGCCCTGCCTATCCTTTGCACTGGCTGACAAGATGCAGTCACTCCAGTGGGGTGACCTGGGGAGGTGTAAACACAAAGATGAGCCCCCTTTTACGTGAATATAGACACAAAAATAGTGTAAAGCCAGAGCCTTTCAGCATTTTCAGAATTAAACTATTGTAAACAAAAGTGATTGCTCTAAACAAATATCCTTGTAATTTAGCTTATCTTTTCTTCTAGTTTCCATGCAGTATTCCCAGACAATTTGTGCATAAAGTGGACTGTGGCCAAGGTATTTCTATAGAGAGCTAACATTTTAGCAGTACTTTATTGTAACAGCAAGCTTAACCTTGAAACCAACAGATGTTGCTTTGAAATGATCTGATGTAAGGTAGTCTGTAAAGCCAAGCTTAGATGATAATGAAGGGAAAAACACCAGACACAGAAGATGTACTGATGCTGTGTTTGAAATCAGCCATCCATATTAAATTTTCTAGCCAAAAAATATATATCTTTTTTTAAACTTTTTAGAAAGCAGAAGAATTTAAGTTTTTCCTGACATCAATCTGATCCTTATTTAAACTCTCCGCTGCTAGAGATTGTCTCAGTTGATTACACCTGGGACATTAAGTGCTACAAACATACTGCATTGCACTCTATCATCTCTGATATTTCATACGGTTGCTTAAAATAAAGAAATATTTTCAGAAAAAAAAAGCGGGGGGGGGGAAGAAAAGAGAATGTGAAAGAATATATGCCAGGTTCTCTGGCGGTATAAACTGGTATTGCTCGTAGCCTAGCCTCAGGTTTATTTACAGAGCCAAATACTGTTGCTGAGCTGATTTTTAATGACATGGGGAAAAGCTGAATAGAAACAGACTTTCAAAATAAGCCAAAGCACATATGCTTAAAAGTATAACTTCCAGGAAAATAAGTTTCATATCATGGGTTGTCCACGCTGACTGGCGAGCATTCCCTGAGGTGCCCTGGTCACCAGCTGTATTGCTGTTCTCCAGCTGAACAATAACCCCATTTTAAACACTAAACATAGAGTAGCAAATGATTCGTATCAGTGTAGGCACCCACAGCTGTGAGGAGCAGTTGTGTGCATGCTCATCCCCCAGCAAAGGATGTCAGGGAGGGCTCTGAAAGCCAACAGCACCGTCTGAGACCACCAGGCAGCTTGCCAATGCTCAGATTTAGGCCTGTCCTCTGAAATATTGGGTCCCCATTCCCAGGTGAGTGTCCTGAGCACCACAGTTGCTGTGGGGGGGTTAACAACTCGGCTCCCAGTGATGTGTGTCACGCGGAGCATCCTGCAGCAGACCGGGTCAGACATCACCTTACCCCACAGTGCTCCCTGGCTGGGCGGCTGGGGCAGACTCCCTTGTCCTAGGGATCACCCTTTTGGCATCTTGCTGTCCCCCATGCCAGCAGGCTTGGGATACTCCCTTCTTGTCCATTCCTTTTTTTCAGGAAACCCAGTCTCATCATGCCAGCTGCAACAGTTTTAGGTGCTGAATTTTCCTCAGGCACCAAAGGGGAGTTCACGTTTCAAGCACAGGGCTCTGATTTCCACTAGGCAGTATAAAAACCCTACCCTATTCCTTTTTTGGGTGTCACTCTGATTGATTTAATGGCTTTGGAAATGCCAAGCTATGTATCTGTATCCATTTCCACAAAAATGTGTTATTTGAAAAATCTTTTTATTATAATTTTTGCACTGAAATGTCCTGATTTGGTGTGCTTTGGGTTTTGACATTAATTTTAATAATGCATTTTGAATTGAGCTATCTAGATTTTTAGAAAAAGAAAAAAACATCTCCACTCATTGCAGTACTGGGTTTTAAGTGTCAAATACCCATCTCGTGGCATGGGGCTCACTGAGGCAATTGCTCCTGTAACTACTCTGAATGCTAAAAATTATCATCAGGGAGGAATGGGGATCATGCAGATCTGATATGTTGCAGGTGTAGGCATAAGTTATAGTTGCCTCAGAGTGTACAAAATGTTGAACTTTCAGAGCCAGTAGACTGAATTTTGTAGTTTCCCCCTTAAAAACAAGGAGCTGCTTTCATTATTTTATTTGCTGGCTTGTTACTACGGCAACATTTATATGAATAATTCATTCCTTCTTCAACTTTATCTTAACAAAGTCAAAGACTGCATCCTAAATATCAACACAGACCAAACTCTTTTTTTCTTCCACTTTTTTCAGTTAAAATGGTGTTGCTATCTTTTAGTATTATTATGCTTGAGACGAGCATTAGTCTCAATTATTATTAGTCATGGCCTGAAATTATTAAGCGTTCAGTCCTTTCCATGATGCTTGCACTTAGAGATTATTTTAGTCTATTCTTTTTGTTAATTGATCTTCCTAATCTAAAACATTTTTAAAAATTATATTAGATGTGTTATTAGCCCTTAAAACCCCTGTAATTTCTCAGATTTATTTTCCCCTTGGTGATATTTGCTAATTTAATGAGAAGGACTAGCCAGACATGGTCATCAAAAGCCTCGAATTTCACTTTGACTATGAAATGCATCCCTGTATCTGCAGTGAAACTGCCGAACGTGTCAGACGGTGGCTGCCTTTGATCAAGCCAAGTCAGCCAGGAGAAAAGCCCTACAAAGCTCCAGGTACTGCAGAAAGCGACGCGGACCTGGCTGGCAGCCGAAGGGAAAACAGTTGCGCAGAGGAAGCGAATGGTCTGGCACAAGTCTTGGCAGCGTGACTGGCATCAGAGGGGCAAAAGGCTTAATGAAAAGCAGGAGAGATTCCCCTGGAGACCAGCCCATGGGTGACCACTACGGTGGGACTGGAGCACAAAGGTAGAAGGCAGTCAGCACCCTGCAGCAGTCACAGAAACCCAGCGTCCTGGTTTCCCCCTTGGATTGAGCTTTGACAACATCCTAAATTTTCTGTTGGTTTTAATTTACTGACTGTTTCCACCGGAAAACTCACAGGATTTCTAGGAGGGCCTTTTGCCCCCTGCTAAAGTATTTCAAAGCCACTTGTACCTAAAGTCAGAGGAGAAAGACGAGCTCTTCAGACTGCTTTTTGTAAAATATTTTTATTGCTGACGGGATGTGGAGCTGTTTCCAAGACTTTTTGAGTTATATCCAGTGTCTAAAAAATTTTGTTCTAATTTAGTAGATCTTTGAAAAGAAGCGATTCACTTGATGACTCTTCAGCTGCTTCACTTTTCATCCCATTTCTTCTGTGTGTAGACTGATATTTATTGACTTAAAATCATACCCAAAAAAATGATTTGTGGAACTTTCCTAGAGTTGCAAATGAGAAAGCCTGTCAATACTTTTCCTAATCTAGAAAAAAGCCACTTAGGGATAGTTGACATTTTACAAAATCAAAGCAACTGTTCTGCTATATTTTTAAAGGTTTGGACAACTTCTGAAAAGAAAAATGGGAAAAAGTGCTCCCGATTCTAAGCGAATACAGATTATTTTTTTTTTAATTACATTCTCAGTCAATTTCCTATGTAATATGAATGATCAGCAAGCAGAGTTGTCTGATTTTTGTCATATTTATTAATGATGTACAATGCTAGTATGGTACCCTGTGCAAATTATAAGCTGATTAGTTTTCAGCCATGTCAGCTAGTACTTTGATCCTATCTGAATTGATATGCTAAGCAAGGACAAAGTAAATCATTGCTTAGGTGGGAAGCCTATATCAATACCACATGCTTCTTAGCAAGGCAGGAGATGAACAACATATAGTTCATCTAGGCTGTTTCTGGTGCTCGAGCCAGCCCAACCAGAGCTGGCTCAGGTATACAGCACTGTGTTAGCCTGTGCTGCATAAGCATATAGAAGAAATATCTCCATGCTGCAGAAAACAATGATGGGCATTTGGTAGGACCAGTCTGAGTCAGTGCTAAGTCCAAATGGCAGCAGAGATTGTGCTGCTGGAAATGCTCTAACTGGACCATGAAGCTGAGGCTTTCCCCACTTCTGTGCGTTGCAGACAGCTTTGTCTTTAAGCCTCTGATGATTAATCCTGATGGCTTTGCCAATTCTCTGCTTTTGACTGGTTTGCTCCTTACAGCTCCCCCTGTAGCCAAGCCCTTGACTTCTTAAAATTAATGTGCATGACTGCATGCCATTAAATAGTTGCAAGATTTCACCCTCAAAAGGTCATGTTTTATCGGTAGACAGGGCACTTCTGTTGACAGCTTGAGCTAGGCAATGTGTGTATGCACATCTGGGCGTGCATATGTCTATGATGAGGTGCTGTGAGCAAGACATAATCATAATGTTGGGCAAAGGTTCAAAAAACTAGTCTCCCTCCATTAGGTCAAAGCAACACTGTCCTTTAATGTAGCATTATAGAAGTGTGACACAAATAACTAGATTAAGAATCAGAACTTGGAGCTAACTACTATAATTCAATAGTTATTTGAATTATAATATTGTGAAGATACATACCCTGTCTTGTGACAGAAAAGAGAAAGGCTTTAATAGTTTCTATTTAACAACTGCTGCGACACATCCTACAATTTAACTCTTTTCATTATGGCTTTTATTTCAATGCACTGTACAATATTTTACTGTGAGAGATCTATACATCTGTGTGTATGAAATAAGGTGATGGCTTTACAAATACCTCATTCTGGCTGCATCCTGCAAATCACTGTGCAGGGAGAGAAGAAAGAGGGAGCAGGCGAGTTGCATGGGAAACGATGGTAGAGCATAATCTTTTAAAGTACCTTGTCACAGAAGCAGTTAGGACCATATTGATGCAAGGCAAAACTCACTACCTTGTAGGAATGATGCAGGATATGTTAAGGCATTTCAAACAATGGGAAATGAAACTTTCTGTTATTAGACAAAGGGGTTTATTATTCTTTAATGTTTTGTGGAAAACAAATAGACTTTTTTGTTGGGATAGGAAAGGAAAGCAACAGAAAACACATTGCATTCTCATTATTAGATGAGACCGCTGTGTTTATTTCTCTTATTTTATGTGTTACAGTTTCAATCTGCTGGTACTTTCTCTGCTCAGAGGACAAACCCAAAACGAATATGATTGTGCCTGACACCAAGTATGAAAGCCCTTGATATATTTCTTTGCTCTGTTGGGTGCCTATAGTGAACAGTATTTCATTTTTTAGTCATCCATGTTATACGCATAACTCCAATTTGGTGAAGTTTTCTTATTCAGAATGTCATATAGGCATGGATTTTAATCAACAGGATTTAAAGTAGGCTTTAAAATAACTCTTTAATAGTGTAGTCCTAGAGAGCAATGTAAATGGACTTAAGTATATACTTAAATGTATTCCTGAGCTAAAAATATAATTCACATGAGAAATCTCTGAGAAAACAGGTAAGCTCTCAGCTGCAGTTATGTCCTCTGTAAAATGGGAGTAATTGTACTGATAGCATGAACCTTTCAAGAAATCCGTGATATAATGTTGAAAACAGCTTGCATACAGCAGCCTACCAAGGGACATGATTCCCTTTGCTGTCAGAGTGAAAGATGTGGTCCCGAGGTGCTGGCAACATTGCAGGTGGCACATGGGGATATGAACACATATGATGTAGGAGTGGGACACAGAGCAAGGGAACATGGCTTCGAGAAGGATCAGAAAGAGTACGATATTTTGCTTGTGTTGGTCCCAGAGCTTCCCCCCCTCACATCTGTAGCCACAAATGCTTTCCAAGCATCCTTATCAGAAGCTGCTCCCACAGAAGGGAAGGAGGGCAACCGCCTTTGCCTTTTGCTTGCTCTTCCCAGTACCTTGCCCGTGAGGCTTCGCTTATTCACTAAGAAGCGCTGGTTGAGAAAGTGGGAAAGTAACAGAGGTGTAATTACAAATTTCCTGCTCAGTGGGAACTTGGCGTGTTACTTCCCCAAAAGAACCTGTTGGATCCATCTCATCTGCAGCAGCTGGAGCAGGAAATCTCTGCTGGAGGGATTCAGCCTCCTGGTTCCTGGAAGCCGTATGCACCAGCGGGAGCAGGCTAGGACAAAGTGGAGGTCGAAATGAGCTGTTATATTAACTGCTGTCAAGTTGGGTATTGCTTACCTGGCAGCCATATAACCTGTGAAGAAATCCACAGATTTAAAGTTTTGTTGGCAGACCTTCTTGGTAACTTCTAAATTTAATTTTAAAGTTAAATCTTGAGTCTGAGTTCTATGATTATTGTTTAGGAGTCAAGTAATATCCTAGATACTGTATTTTTCACAAAGAGGGAACATCTAGGTTCAAACACAATGTCTAAGGGACCTAAATGGGATGCTTGTGGGATAGGCTAGTAATATCACTGTCCTTCAGTACATGTACATAGAGACATGAAAAAAAGTATACCTTCTCCAGACCATTTCCACATAATTTCCCATTCCACCGTGACCATGCTGATCCCATCACTTATCCTTCAGTATCCTAAACAAGACATAATATATTAGTGAAAGCAGTTTCAAAGAGTTCATATCGCTGACAGAAATCCTGAGAAATAGGTTATACAGCATTGATCTCCCAAGAGGCCTTAAATAACAATCTAAAATGTATGGGACAGTGATCACTGGGTTTGTTACTGCAGTTTCAGCTTGATATTTTGCAATTTATAGTTTCTTGATAAATTGGAATCCATTCAGCTGGTTCATATTATGTGGGACTATGGTACCGTCTACTTTACACTGAACAATTAAAGTGACATACAAATGACTTGGAGTTGCCTAACGACTTTGCTTAGCAAATTAATGTATATCTAAAATCACCTTTGCCCCATGAGAAGGAATAAGATGCTACAAAACATCAACATGCAGCCAATGCATTAGTTCAGGAAAGTTCTCCACTTCAAGAGGACATTCCAGCCCCTATTTTCAGGATTTCCCACTTGAATGTTTGAAACTATTGCCTTAGGCTAAAACTTGTATTTGTAAAACAAGGTTTCAGGTTGGTGACACATTATTTTCCAGGCACATTTTTAACATTGCAGAAGGGGGTAGGGGTTGAAAATCAAGTTGTCATTCAATTTGTAATGTTCTGGGAGTATAAAAAGGAATATTTGCAGTTTGAAATGTACTGTTCCTTCCTAATTAGTTTCTGGATGGTGGTAACAATCTGATTTTTCTGTTAAAGAATTCCACTGGTACATGTGGACATTCCATGAAACATTTGCAAAACATTTTGGAAGGTTATGCTTTTCAACCCAGTATCCTTGAGACTCCTAAGATTGACCAGGGATTTGTGCCTTGAGAAAAGTTTGCTAAAAACATAAAAATTGACAGTCTTTTTTTTTGAAAACCAATCTACTACACCCGAGTGATAATTTTCTTTCAACTTGAAATACTTATGGACTTTGTGTGTTCAAGATGGGAGATTTTGCAGAATGTAACTGGTGATCTGTCACCATCAAGGATTTGCAGAGTTCCTCTCTGTGGAAATGACTCATTCCCTGATCTAGGCTGTGTAAGGAACCCCAGTGCTCAACATGGCAGGACTGGCTTTTAGGTGTCTCTCTCTGGTTGCTCTGGGGACATCCTGCTGCTGGATCAACTGACTGTCACTGTCATTTCATTTTGTCCTCCTTTGCTCAACCGCTGCACTGAAAATCCATTTGGCTGCCTTCCCACAGAAGTCATGTGGACAAAACCCACCCAGCAGCTGGCGAGCTGTTGGACGTCATCTGCAGCAGAGCAGTATTTTGCGTTGGGTTTTCTGCTTGGTTATGTTTAATTTAGATCATTTCAGCAACCTGTTTTACAACCTGGCTGCACAAAGAGACGCGCCAGGACAGCCCTGGAGCAGGGCTGGGAGGGCTGACTGCCCTCCTGGGAGCAGAGGGAGTGCAGCAGGAGGTCTGCTGCCTTCAAACCACAGCACTTGACTAGAGCTAAGCTGAAGAACCTTCACTTCCCCAATCCATGTACTGAAGATGGCAGATCTTCAGCACCATCCATTTTGTTCTACAGGTCTGGTCCCATGCCACAGCTTGGTAATTTTTAGTGCAGCCAACAGCAATATTTGGCTGCTGTTATTGAGAAAAAGGCTGAAAATGCTGAAAAATTGTAGTCTTTTCAAGGCACTGTGCCATTCAGTTGAAGTATCCAGCTGATCTTGCCATGATGCTACCGCAGATTTGGGATATTCCTACTGACAGCACACTACCCATGAAGCTCTAATGGATTAAAAGCAATGTCTCTGGTGACTGTTTTTCTCATTTAGATATGTAGTTACTAGAAACCTCTCTTCCCTGCTTCTGTAATAATTTCTGTTTTCCTTCAGTCTCTATGCGGCAGTGCGTTCTTGGCTAACACCAGTCAGAGGCAGGGTACAGGACTTGGGACAGATGTAAAAGATATGCCACTGGCAGGAATCTCACATGAAGTGGAAGTTGGTGTCAAGGTCATTTCCCTTCTACCTGTTTCATCCTCTCCCCAGCATGAAGGAGGTCACTCCCCCTTCATCTTCTCCATACAGTTCATGTCTCTCTAGGCTTTAATCTTACCACCCCTCTGCCGACTCTCTTCCAGGCTGAGGAATTCTCATCCATTCTCTTTTTGAAAGGATGCCATAGCCTGTCTCTCTGTTTTCTTCTTCCTCCTCATGTTAGCCAGTTCTCTCACATCGCTTCTGAGGTGACTAAAATCACACGCAGTCATAAGAATGTCTGCGTGCCCTGAATTTGTAAGTGACATAAAGCCTTTTCTGTTTTGCTCTTATAACTTTTCCAATAACTCTGAATATCTAATTTGCCTTTTTTACCCAACATTGTGCTGAGATGACCACAAATCCAGTATCTCTATCTGAGTAATAATTGCTAAGTTAGAGCTCATCCCTGTACATGTATAGTTTGGGTGATTTTCCACGCACATACACTGCTTCATATTTATTACCATGGAATATCATTTGCCATTTTATCACTCAGCCACACAGTACCAGTAGATCCTTCTGCAATTATTCACAATCAACCCTAATCTGCAAATGTGGTCACCTTGTTCCCATGTATAGCTCAGTTCTAAACATGCTGAAGAGCACAGATGCACCTGGAACTTCATGGTAACATTCCTGCACTGTGAAAACTCGGCATCTGTACTTACCTTGTAGTACTTTGCTTCCTAGTACTGACTTTACCTTTTAATCTCAGATAATCACTTGCAGAAATTTAAAGCAATTTCATATCAAAATGATTGTAGCTCCTCACCTTCAGTTTGGAAGGATGAGTTTGAGACTTCTGCTTTTAAGTGTTTTTCTGAATTCCTCTCTAGGTTTTCTTGTATTTGAAGTTCTGATACTTGCTTGGGATTTCTTAAAGATTTCTGCAAAACCGAATTTTTATAAAGGAAGAAAAGAAAGTATATTTGCACTTTTGTGATGCAATGTATAGATATAGTTTTTATTTGGTTTCTAATATTATTAACATTATTACAAGTAGTTCCATGATTTGCAGAAATCATGCAGCCTCTTTTTTGTAGATTCTCTTAAGTCTAATAAGGGTTGCCCTTCAGTGATCCTTCAATGGGATCACTGGTAAGACTTCTTTCTGCATAGCTGTTTATCTTTGCAAACATTGTGGGAGATTAAAAACCTCCTCTTTTTGTCTTTGTCAAATCTGTTTGAAACTGGGTTCAAAAACTGCATGAGACAGACACACAGACAAGGGTGTGCAGTGTGATAGCATGAACCCTTTCCTTAGGTAGCTGGGCTAAAAGCAAAGTACAGAGGATGTACTCTGAATTTCTCCTACAGTCTTGTGTGCTCATTCCATTGCCATACATCTGGGTCTTTGTAGTCTTTGTCAGAAATCTGACATCTCCAGGTATACAAAATGCATACTTAAAGAAAAGACAAAACCTATGTTGCTGTATAAATGGGCATATAGTAACAGTAATACATTAATTGTTTTGTGAGCTTCTGGAAGTATTTCTACAGTGTCAACTAATGTTGAGTGGAATAATGTGAGTTTAAGCAAAAGCAGTTTCCATGGTTACATTGGAGGTATTCTAAATATAGTGGATGATGTAATCAGTTATAGGGACTAGATACAAGATTGCTGTGTATTTCAGTAAGAAGTTTCTTCTCCAGAGATACCTGTGAGAAAGTGTCTATATTACTTGAGGATACTATTTTTCAAATTATTTCTGTTGTCCCATGATTTTCTGCTCCTCAGAGCCTTTCCATTTTTCCATTTACAGGCTGGTAGCTTCTTTATAGTTATTATAAATCATATACATCAGATCACTTTAATGCTTTCACAGATTTCTTAACACCAAATGTAACATTCCAGAAAACAGTTTCCACATCTGGCTAGAGGAAGATTGCAGTTTTTGTAATCTCTTCTACCCCATATATTAAAACCCTGTTATCAGCATCTGTCATATCTGTCTATCCATCTTATCAGTGTATATGTCCATCTATCTTTGCTCCCGTTGCTGTCATGTATCCAGTGCCCTCTGATCTGATTTTTTCCGGAGAGAAAAGAATGGCTTAATGATTCAAACACATTTCCTTTTCCAAGATGGGTAATAAAACATTCCCCTTCCTAGCCCCCAACTGAGCAATTATTTCCCAGTGGGCCTCCGTGAAATTTGGACTAACTACTTAGCACGCAATACACAAGAATGAGTAAATAGGTAGGATGAAGATTTGTTGTCACCGTCAGGGAGCAGGGGGCAGGAGAAAATATTCAGAGGATTTATTCACAGTTGTTTGTACAGCTCTCCTTTGTGCCACCTTTCTGGCCCTACTGAGTCCTGCAGAAATTCTGATTTCTCTCTGAGTGTAGTTCATAGTAAGTACTAAGGGAAAGGAAGTCAAGGAAATCACTTCCTACAGATAGATCAGTTTTCTTCCAAAACAAGCTTTTTTAGTATATCTAGCTTCAGTCATTCCTGTTTTAATCAATAATTCCTTTCCATTCCTACTGTTTCTTTTACTGTTCTACTCCATTTCAATCTTAATTAATTTTAAAAATGACACACTGCATTTCAGGAGTGTTGAAAGAGATATGGTAGGTTAGATAAACTGGAAAATATGTCATTCTCAGAAAGCACTGCCATACTCCAAGTCAGGGTTTCTTTGTTTATTAATAGCAACTGGTCAACAATTACCTGTCTTCTCAGAGCAGTGTTGTGAACGTGCCACTTTTCCAGTATCAGCAGAAACAGCATTCCTGTTTTCCACAGGCAAAGAGTGCCAATGTATGTAAGATGCTGCATTAACAGCTAGAGGCTAAGAATCATGCACCCTATTGCGTTTTTACCCCTTCCAATAAACCCGTTATTAATCTTAGTTCCTAAACATTTTTTTTTCTGGTGCAGATAGCCTGAAGACGATGATGTGACAGTGACGAAAGACTGCAATAAAGGGCAGCTGAAACTTTTTGGGGAAAGGTTTCTACTTTCACAAGGCAACAGGCAGTGACAGCATTCGATGAACAGAAATTAGTTTTATTTTCAAAATATGAAAGCTGATAGAGTTATAGAAATTATGGAAGAAAAAGATATATTGGGTCATCTTTTCCATACTAGAGGCTGTGGCAGCTTTGTCCCTGACTTATAAGGTACTTTCTGAGTCTAGGTTTCAGGTCTCAGGCGAAAAGGCTTAATGGCTTACTGTGAAAAACTGTACTCCTTTATAGCAAGTTTCACTATCAAAGCTTGGTTTTATATTTAGCTGTGAATGTATCATTTCTGAAAAGGTGATCTTACTGGTGCTCTTGCTTTTATCTGTGATACAATTTTAATCAACTCCTTTCCACCCTTAGCATTCAGGTGTTTCTGGTACTTCTGGATGGTTCATGTATCCTCCCACCTGTACTTCGTACTTGGCCCAACATAGTCACATTTAGGTTTCTCACCTTTCCATATAAATCAGGCCCTCTGACTGTCAATTAACCTTTCTTGGGAAATGACTCTTCTTCCAGATAGGTTATTGATGCAGTTGAGTAAGATTTTACCTGAGAGTAAAATTGTTTCTGCAGTAGAGCTAACCATGTTGAAGGCTACAGACGGTGCTGTACCCCTGACTAGAAGTTGACAGTAGTAGATTTGAAGGGAATGAAATGTAAAAAGTATCTGAATATGGTAAATGTCTATTAAAAGGACTCATTGAATGAAATCTTAATCTCTCTGAAGTCAAAGACAAACTGCAACTGGCCATGATGTTTCTTTGCACTTATCAAAGCAGAGCTGCCCCTGAGGACTCTTTTTTTCCAACAAGGTTGTTTGATCAAGTCCAAATTAGGGCTGTTAGGTGGGCACCTGCCTGCCAATCATGACTTTCAAAAAAAAAAAAAAATCCCTTTTTCTTTTGCTCATGCTTTTGAAGGTCTCCTGATCCTGCCTCTCCATAGGTGTCAAAATGCCTGATTTGATATTTGGCACCCTGAGGGATGGGAGGTTGAACAGGGTGGTTGGAGAACTGTCAAAGGAGGTCTTCCACAATGGAACAGAGTCTTCCTCCAGCAGCTGCCTATCTGCCCTAGAAAACTCCCAATGCAAACCACCAAGTCTCTATCCCTTTCCCTCCGCTGCCGAGGTCTTTCTGCTTCCTGTAGCTGTGCCAGTTCAACAATTTATGTGGTTTAACTACAAAGAGACAGACAGGATACTTGTAATTTTTATGTTTTGTGGTGGGATTTTTTTTTCAATTGTGCCTACCAAGCAAAATTAACAACCCCAGTGTAGGTTAACTTACTTTTAGTTCTCTTACAGTGTATGTGCTTGATTCAAAACCAGTGAGACTCATGTAGTGACTTGCAACTTAACAGTGGCTTCTCTAAAACTTACCCAGGGCTCCCACATATGGAGTTTTGCCACTAGTTTCAGTAGGGTAATCATGCACCCTCTTGTGTGTCAGTTGGGTGAATTCTGCTCTCATTCTGGAGTCTGTGCAGAGAAAGTAATCAGAGTTGTCATGCAAATCTATACCAGAAGATGGCCAAAGAATTCTCTAAATGGACTGGCCATATGAGAATTGGATGGGGATGAAATTGGGTACCTGGCCTTTTCTGCCCAGACAGCTCATTTGTACAACAGCCAGCAAACAGTTTGGGAACATATTACCAGCCTTGGAAGGGAGATGAGAAACAGAATCAACCTTCCCATCCAGTCTTTCAATGTTTCAAATGCTCGCAACAATGTGAGATATACATGGTTTAGGCAGCAAGTTTATTGCATTTCATCATCATCATTAAGCAATCCAGGAATGGCTCTGCAGTATAGGTCAGCCATCCTCCTTCATTAATTTCAGTCAATTTGAGAGCTGCGCCATCCACTCTTCAGGCATCATGCCAACCTGTTGTCAGTATCCCATTTTCCTCTCTTCATGCATGAACTATAAGGCTGGAGAGAGGTGGTTTTCTTCTTGCTTTGAAAGCAGAGCAAAAGAGTTTGGCACAGGGCAGGAGTCCACCTGTGATGAGACAGAGAAAATAGAGGAAGGGAAATGCATGTTATGCTCAGGATGAATTCATTAAATAACAATGAACAGGGGTCTGCAGCCAAGACAAGGGCAATGCAAGGCCATGGCACCTAAAGGCAAGAAGTTTCCAGAGTGGCCTCAGCCCTGTCTTCATGTTATGCACAGCAATAGAAACCATGCTGCATCCTCTAAAATTCCAGAGCCAGGCAGGCTGCTATAGGTCCATAGAACTAGTCATCCCACTGGCACAAAATATCCTCCCAGTACGGAGGGAATGAACTAGGCTACTACCTATGGGCCCTGTGAGAAATATCCCTTGGAAGCATGCTTTCCATTTCCTACAGATCAAGGGCTGAATGTATGTTAAGGCAGTGGTGTTGTGTGAGAAGCCAAGCATGCTGAGAGGCCTTAGCTTGCCTCTGAACTTATGCAATCTGCCTATTTGTAGCCCTGCCCTAACCCTGCCCATGGTACTTGTGGACGCATGTGAATTTCTGGTTCTGGAATATTGTAACCATCTCCTACAAGTCTCTGTCCAACATTTACTACAGCTACTTTACATAAACCCAACCCCTGGCTCTCATAAAAGTAGCCTATAGTTGCAGCCTCACTCTCCTTTTCTTACTTCCCCATTTGTTATGAAACCCAAGAAGCTAAGACTTGGGCTGGGGGGCATTTTTCTATTGAGAGCATAGCCTGTGTTACCATTTTGGAAGTCCCAAGTTGGTGCAGATATGGAACAACTAACAAAAATCAATTACAGTGTTGATGGCCAAGATGGGCCATACAAAAGTAGAGCACAGCTCATGAGAAGCATGTGTCTGGTTCAACCTCCTTGCTTTTGCAGATGTACAGGTTGTGAGCTCAGAGGAGGTGCAATGGTTTTGCATGGTTGGGTGTCCACCTGCATCGGGCAGGCAAGGGGTGAGACTGAGAGCAAACTTCCCATGTGTTGCTGGAAGCTGAGCACCCCAAACCACTGCTCTTCTGGAAGCTAGGGTGAACGGAGTAAAGACAACAGCTATTCCAGTTATCTTCTGGATCTGGGTTATGGAGAAAAAGGATGCCAGAAAGCTGGAAGGGACCATCTTCAAAAGGAAAATAATGGAAGGGGCACTTCATGGAAAAAAGTATTTTCCAGAGGAAAATAATTAAGTGGAAAATTCCAAGCTGTTCTACTGGTTTTACCCATCCGCTTTCTTCTGCTGTTTCATCTATGGGTTATTTTTCTTTTCTGTATGCACTTTGCTGTTTCTGACTCCTTAAAGCCTGTCTCTCTGTTCTGCTGTGCAAAGCATCAGGGATGCATGGCAAGTTGATTATCCTCATGAAGCAGCTACCATAACATTGAGATTCAGGCATTTTCTTTATCATTAGCCTAACAAAGCATATAGAGTTGTAGCTAACTGGAAAGATACAGTACATTATTATTGTTATTATTTCTGTTTTTGAAAACCAGGACACCGTGGTGTGGGGAGGGGGTGGGCTGCATGAATGCGTAGACAGACAGTCATTTAATCTGAAATGGAGAGCAAAATGTAATTGGTAGGCTTAGACTCATTAGTATGCGGCAGCCTGGATCTATGATTCCTATTAGAAAAAATATTAAAGGTCCACTGTTCGGGGAATTGAAGGTGGCACAAACAATTTAGCGGACTTTCTTGTCAATGTCTTGCAGAGGGGTTGCACCTTTTTTGACTTTTAAGACTAGAATGCAACATTTAAAGAAAATGTACTCCATCAGCTGTACTTGCAACATAGCACATCATCCTTTGAAATATAAATCTTTTGAAAACAGAGTCATTTCTTTGTTCATCTTCAGTCTGTATCCTTGGGCTGGAATAGTTATTTGGGCTTTTGTTTTTATGTGGCTTGTGTGCACCAAAGTAAAACACAAACAAAACAAAAAGCCAAAGGGAAAATGCCATTCATGTTCTTACGATCAGACAGAAAGAACAAATCATTAAAAAATCAGGATGTGTCTGTTTCTTTTACGTACTTCTAATCAGAAAAGAGGGTGAATTATAATCTTTTCACTAAAAGGGTGGTGTAAATAAAACTTCAAAGATTCAGGCAAAATTAAACTCTTTATAAAAAAAATAAGTATTTTTAAAAATTGAATTCTTTATTTATTGTTTATAGTCAATAGCTCCATTTTCAGTTGTGACTGAGTTAAGTTAGATTTGTTGCCAGACTTAATGACGAGCCTCTTAACATGAGACATTTTCTCAGTGTGCTAGAAATGATCATAAAATCCCTGCTCTCATGAGAAAAATAAGCCTATACAAAACTTTACGTATATGACAGTAGTGGAGATATATGGTATTCAAGGACTTCATTGAACTGGTGTTATAAAGTGTGTTTGTTTTAATACACCAAGGTATAACTTACAAGAAAGCAAATGAAAAAATTCTGTATAAGTCCCCAAAGATAGAATGTACCCATGCCAAAAGTAACAGTTCAGAAGCTCTAAAAGGATGGTATGGTTTCTTCCCTATTAATTATTTACATGTTTTAATGAGAAGCTTTATTTGGAAGAAACCCCTTCCAATTTTCCAAAACTATCACATATGCAGTTGCTAAAATATGTTTTAGAAACCCTCACACAAGCACAGACTAAAGAATCACCCTAATTCCTTTATAATACAGAGATGCCAACAGAGGCATTTTAATGTATTACATTTAATCACAATATTGTAATCCATTCACCTAGAAATTCATTAATCATAATTCATGCTGCAAGAAAGCATATTAAAATACAGTGGTAGTGGGCAAGCAGATCTGTGTTCACAGCAGTATTATTTAAACAACTGTATACACCTGTAGTTACGCAATTAACCTGCAGCGATAATCTTTGTTACTACTATTATGCATAGCTCATCTGGAAGATGGCCTGAGCTGACAGTATAAATATCACTGAACTAAAGGCATTACCTCAGCTGGTACACTATTTCTCCCCTGTAAATTGAACAGGCAACTTTTGGGGACTCCTGAACTCTTCATGTTTAAGCAGAAATTTGGTTCCACCTATTTCACACTCTAACGTGGAGCCTGAAACAGAAGTGCTTACGGCTCATGGGTATGAGATTCAGATACGTTAGAAAGAAGGATACTTTTGCTTCTTTTGGTTTCTGTTTATACTTTTTTTTTTATGGTGTTTTTCATTTAGTATGGATAAGGCTTCTATCTGTCTATTTGTCTAGGATGAAAATTACAATTGTGAAAATTGTGAATAGTATTTTCATGTCATTAGGAACATTATGAATTATTTATATAGCATGCACAGGGTGCTAGACGTTTTATATGCACATAATTAGACAACTCCCCATTCCTAAAGTCAGGAGTTGTTACTGAGGAGTTATTACTGATAAGAGGAGGCTGGGACAGAATACAAGCATGCAAACCCATGACCAAAATATTTGTTGTAAATTCTGTAGTCTTCTTCCTTCTGCCTTTTTCATGATTTTCTCTCATTTCCCCATCCCAGCTAATTTCACAGCCAGCTGTGCCCACAACTGTTCCCATACCGGTGAAAGCAGCCAGCAGATACCATAGCAATCCGTTGCTGGTCCCAGCTCTTTAGAATGCTTTCGAGGCACTGAGATTGTTCTGGGGTGTTCTATGGGATGATAAGTTTTTAACAGATGTCATCTTTTTGATCGGGAAATGATGAGCTGGTTCAGATCATTGTGTTGGAGGCAGGAGCTAAGATCATGCCTAAGGGATCTGTGAACTCCACCATTCATTTCCACCACTGGATCTCACAGCATAGTCTAGAGGTACATTTTTATGGAGGGCCTACCACATCATCTAGCTTACACAAATGCTGTCAAGAGACTTCTACATGTGAACCACACCAGCATGAGATGAGCCTGAAATCCACCACAAGCAGGTCTTTTGAGCATAGGAGATGAAGCGATGCCACTGGCATGCAAAAGGAGTGAGTTGATGTTCAGCTCCAGAGTCCTGGGGACATGAGGTGCTCAGGCAGTTCCCAGCACCTAGGTGGGAGCTGGTTACTCCAAGTCGAGAGAAAGAGAACAAAAAGCTTGTTCCCTTGGTAGGGTGAAAAATTAAGCTTGTGCCTCTCCTGGAAACTGTATGCTAGTAGGATGGTTGACATTTAGTTTACTTACAGAGACAACCTTTTTGCTGCTGGTGGTCAATGGGGCACACTTCAAATGCTGCCTGTAGACCTAGAGGTGGTTTGTAATAGGTGACTCCTGTAAAAAATGATGGAAAACTCATTTTCTGACAGCTTTGGGAACAGAGCTTTTTAATAGAATAACAGTTTCATAATGCATTGCTTATCAAGTGATTTCTCCATGATTATTTTTTACAGTCAAGGAAATCAGCATTCAGCATCTAGGCAAACATGGGAGGCATCGTGCAATATCAGTGTGAGGAGGGGAGAATCTGACATTTCAGGAGCATCAGGCTGGTAAAGCTTTGACCAAGAGGCAGCGTGATAAGCCTGACAGCAAGGCAAATATGAGATGCTAAAAGATGTAGGGTGGGTTGTTCTTTCTTGGACCAGTTCACTATAAAAAGCCCTCCATAAATATAAATACCAAAACTCTATCTATTATATGAAAATCCAACAGATTCTGGTCATTTCAGTGTGGGCACAGGCATGGAGGTAACCCAGGTGCAGCACTCACAGCAGAGATGCAGCAATTCCCAATATTTCCCTCATGAAAGCCTTCAGAAAATGCTGGAACCTGGGGTACAACTGCCAAATCCCTGTGGGGGCCAGGGGCTCTCCATGGGAGAGTCAGGGCACGTCCCACTGCCCCAGCCAGGAGCAGGGCAGCCGGGGGTCACTGGGGCAACCCCAGCCCTGGCCATGGGGCACCTCCCTGGGGACAGACCCATCAGTCTGTAGGTGGGGCTCAGGATCTGGGCTCAGCCACAGCCCCAGGATGGCCGTGCAGGGCTGTGGGGAAGGGTCAAGGCCAATCTGAGGTGTGAGCCTGGCTCAGGGGTCCCATGGGCAGGCAGGAGTTGCATATTTCTCATGGCTGGGGGCCGGCCCTTGCTACAGCCTCGATGGGGCGCGTGCTGATAGTCCCTTGGGGCTGAAATGGGGTCCTGGGACTTTGGCAGTGTGAGGGGAACCCCGAGAGTCCAGGCAGGGACAGTCAGAGCTGGCGGTGTCCTCAGGGCCCTGGCAATAGTCACTCACATATCTCTATGTGCATGTTCAGATAAAAGCAGGTGGGTGTATGTAAGCACCCAGTCTCTGCTTACAAACCAGAGCTCAGAAGTACGACTGTAAGCACTTAGAAGTAATGATATGGTGGGAAAATCACTGTATGATGCTACTTAGTCCTGTCTCTCCTCCCTGGAAAGCACCTATTTTGACTGTGAGAGTAATATATGTGCTTATGTTTGAAGGAAGAGACACCTTGAGTGTATGTGTGCTGTTTAGATAGCTTATACATAAAAGCTTATGATTCGAGGAGCTGACTGTCTAGCTGAGATAGGCAGCACCAGAAGAAGCAGCATTAAACTGAGAGATGAGATAGCATGCAATAATGCAAAAAGAGACAAGCAAAATCCTCTTGGCGAGTGTATGCTGTGGGTGCAGATGTTGAGGTGTTAAGCTTATACTTCCCAGGTTTCCTTACATATGGGCTGATAGACAAGTCTGCCACTGCAGTGATAGCAGAGGTTGTCCAGGGAACAGAGCACTGAGCTGTCTGAGAGGACCTGAACCATAACCACAAGACTACTGTGCCCAGCAGAAGAGAGATGATACCCAAACCACAAAAAAAAACGCTGTTAGCAGAAGTTCAGGCATCTCAAATAGGAAGGGAAATAAGAACCAATAGTTGATAAAATGTTGTGACTGCAAAATTGTGGAGAAGGAGATGAGAGCTATAGGGCAGAGTGTAAAAATAAAAAGATTCCAGAAGAAGAGGCTGAGACATCTGATGTAGAGGGATCTCTCAGGAACTGAAGCAAAAGATTGCAGGTCCCTTGGATAACTGGCTTACAGACAGGAGAGAGTCACTTGCAAACAGTAGATTTTGTGGTTGGGTGTCAAAATGAGTATCAGCTTTGCTAAGAAAGGGAAGTAGTGGGCAGTGAGAAAAAGGAAAGCTGAAGATGTTATGAGGATGACCTGGTAGCTAAGTACGTGGAGTGGGATACAAAGGAGGAAAAGAAAGGTAAATACGCAAGGGATACAGTTTCCCTTGGAGCAATGAGAACCAGCCTGGTGGAGCCTGCAGCTAAAACCAGAGCAGAGCACAGTAGGTCAGACAGGCTGGGAAATCTGGCAAATGAACATCAATGTATTTAAAATTTAAAGGAAAAAAGAAGACAGCTGTAACTGTGCTTTTGACAGTTGATTTAACTGCTCACTTGTAATTATATTTTGTCATTTGAAGTGAAATGTATTCCCTTGAAATATTTTATCCACATAGCTCTTAGCTTTTATTCCAATTACATCGCACCCATCCTCTTAAAGATTAACAAGCTTTAATGAACTCTATTGTTGCTAATTCATCTCCCGTTTATTTTGACAGTGTGACTTTTGTTTACAATTAGTATAGCTAATATTATGCAGGGTCATGTGGGTCAAAAGAAGAGGAATTCTATTCAACATGGTAAGAAATCAAATGAGTCCTTCCCTCTGGAGTGCTTGTTAGTTTTGTTTTGGTTTATTTTGTTTTGTTTTTAATGAAGAAAAATATCCCAGAAATAGATCTTATGGTGGGACCTAATCAAGCCTGAGCATCTGATTCCAAAAGATACCTTTGAAAACTCCCCTTTGCTGTTACCTACCTCGGGAAGTACCTAAGCTTCATAGGTACTGTGAATTTTTGCCTAGTTTCTTAAGGAAATAAGACTGATGTCATCATCCAGTATACACTTATTTTACGTACAGATTCTCTTCAAGTACATTTTGAACTCATTATTTAGCTTCAACCATATTTGAAAGTGGAATTACAATCTTAAATATATTAAATTCCACACACTTGATGAAAATAAACAGCTGTGTAGAGGAGTAAGACTTTAATTAGGGTGCCCACTATGAGAAAGCCTGCAGCATGAGCTTAATCCTTATTAGACAGTGAAGACTCTATGAGAGAGAGAAGGAGGGAATAACAAATCCCAGCTGTGGTCTCAGAAACCTCCAATCAGAACTCATATTTTCTCAGAGTAGATAATCCAAGAAAGCAACCAGCTTTTGCATGCACTGCTTGCAGAATTTCTCCTTTTACTCTATTATTACTTCAGTTAATTATTTTATTCATTTGACTCTGAAAATGCGTAAAGACTCTGTTTGATCCCTATCAACTTTCCCCTGTTTTGAAAGAGGTGAGCAGCCCATCCCCAACCTGAGACCAAACCCAGGTGAGACTTTCCCTCTGAAGAGTCACCTGCAGGCCAGTCTGACCAGCCTTTGGAAACCATGGGCATCCAGATCAGGATCCCTTGGGAGGCCAACCCAGTTGTGTCCTCCTTCAAAACAGCTCTGACAGCACCTGCCTCTTCATTCCCTTTTGTTTGTGGTTAACATGCTCATCTGCCAAGTGGTAGACTGATCACTGCTCAGATTGACTTTGCCTGAAGGGCCCTCCCAAATCTTCTAAACTTCAGGCCCAGATCTGCTCTGGGGCAAGGACAGAGGTGCCTCTGAGTCTCTGCCAGTGTGCACTGAACAAGTTCAGAGATGATGTAGTAGACAATGTATAATGCACTAGACTGTACTGGTTCAGAGTCTAGCTTGGGATAACAAACACTACGCTTCGGTCCTTGTTCTGGGGTTGTTGGATTAAAGAGTGCTGGAACCCAAGCGTCTCTTCTCACAGGAGATCATCCTTTCCTTAAGGGGTTTATAACATCTTCGAGTTTGCTCTTTAAATATCTCTCATCAGCCCCTTCTTCCTGGTTCCTGTGCCTATCTTGTATTATTTTTATATAGTGTCACACCTTCAACACAGGAGCTTTCTGGGTTTGTCTTTGTGTAATGAGCACAGAGTATAGTAAGTAACAAGAATTACCTCTGCAATGGAATTGACATCAAGAACTGAGATCCTGTTCAGGCATTGGGAGGAAAGGGTGAGTAGATGTCAGTCTTCAACAGAGTTCTGGTGGTGACTTCTACCTGAGGGATAGGACTTAAGACTTCTTGTCATTAGCTGCGTGTGCCAATTAGGTCTAGGCAACTTCCTGCCCAGCATGCTGGTTATTTCTGAGCCCATGTTGCATATGAGAATGCTTGCATGATGCATGGTTTTGTGGTGCTATTGGAGACCAGGCTGGATGCACTGTCAGTTGGGGAAACGGTGCTGTGTGCCATGCAGTTAGGGTGTAGTTATTGCACAGGGCACTCTGTGGCCGTCTGAGTCTCTACTGTGCCATGTTGGATCTGGATCTGTTGTTTACTCAATTCTGTGTAAAAGCACCGTAGCTCATGCCAAGTTGCCCTCTTTCTCAAGGCTGCTTCAAATTCTGGATATAGCTGGGCAAAACTTTGCATGGTGTTGCCGTGCATGACGATGACATCCAAGATCATCTATGCCAGCAATCTTTTAGATTGCATGAGGGATCTGGAATCTCAGCAAGAGAAGGCAACTAAGAGTTCCGCACTGTGGGATCCAGCTTTTAGTCCACTTTATTTTGAGCCTAACTTTTAGTCTTGGTCATAGGCCATCTGTCTTTTCATGAATTATTTTGGGTGTTCTGAAACTCCATATTCTGTCAGTTTTTGTAGTGGTATAATGAATTTAAATCTCCTGTAATTAAACCTGAAGAACTATAAATAAATCTTGTTTTGGACTGCCTTTCATTTTCAGCAAGACCTGGTGTCTCTGGCTAGCTGATTCTTGTCTGCCTATTTGCATTTTTACCTCTAAATATAATTGAGTAGGTACTATGTTTTCACTCCCTTATTGTTTCTGCTGGTATTCTGCATTCCCATGCAGGGAGAAGTCTTTGCTCTAGTACAAATGATAGTAATGCATCTTTTTCTCTGGCACGCTGATGACTATTCAAGGATCATGCAATCCTAAAGCATCACCTTATAGGTCACACACACGTTGAGGTTCTGCAAGCTGCTGAGCTCCTTTAGTTCCTGCAGGAGCCCTGGTGTTAAAATTTGACTAGGATGGGGAGCTGGCATTTCAACAGAGCGCCTCAGGGTAAATAATGATCACAGGGAGCACAGGTATGTGGCTTTTCAAACCTATACTGGATAATGTGAGAGGCTGATGAATGTAATCTTTTTCTCTTTAATGTTCAACTACCCTTGGCATAAAAAACTTCTCAGGCCTATGGCGTCATGGAGGTGTCTGACTCAGAACAGTGAATAGCATGAAAAACGCGATGTTCACAACTTCTTTTTTTATGCATTCATGCAGAGGAGGTACCTTTAGATTCCTCTGGCAGCTGGTGAAATCTAAACATAAAACAGTTCCCGTCTTTGATAAAGTCAAATATCAGACTCTTGAATTGAGATCAGACTCCACAGAGGAACGTTTAGATGTAGGCACACACAACTTTGTTTGTTGTAAGTTTTCTCCCAGGAAAAGGGAGATGATCAGTGGTTTCAAACTGAGCATAGATTTTAATTGCTTAGTTATTTGCCAGGAGGTAGTAGTCACTAATATGTGACTGCATTGTACAAATGATTTCTCTAAAGTAAATGGGTATTTTTACATGAACGTGAATGAGATGCTCAAACTGCATTTGAATAGAATTGGAGCAGCTGATTCCTTAAATCCCTTGTGAAAAGCATGGGCATAGCCTATTACCACTGTACCAGAGCATGTTGGGAACACTAAGGATTGGGATTTTTTTCAGAACCTGAATACCGTTAAGTTTGAGCCATTTCCCATTCTTTGACAGCAAAACAGATTAATTGTATCTCCATTTTCAGTATGTTTGTCACCAGATTGGGTGAATAGGATTGTAATCCTTCTATTCAACTGAACTGCAGCTTACTGTATGACCTTTTCAACAAATGTATTTTAATTAGCTGTATGTTCACCTTCTTCCTACTGCTGAAAGCAGGAAAAATGGATTATTGACAGTATGGAGTATTATATATTTAACCTTTTAGGCTGAGAATTTGGGCTGGAGTGAAACCAATCTGTAAGGACAGCTACCAATATTGTACAGGTCAAACTGTGGCTAATTCACAGCCTGATTGTATACACTCAGGTGTATACAGTGCACATCACTGGAGCCACAAAATGTTGGAATAATTAAATAGTCTTTGGAGCTTTCTATTCTTCCCTTTCCCCTTTTCTATGTCAGTCTCAAGATCTGCATCTAAAGGGCACAGCAAGACCCCCCAGTATGTGATTTGTGCGGGGGTGAGGCAATACTGAAAACATTTGCCCATCTGCAAGAACGTCTAATTCCAGCCCATCAGTAATGTACAGCCAGGCCCAGGGCCAGCTTCTGGTCAGGGAGGGGGCTGATTAGAGAGACAGTACTTCAGGACACGCTCCAAACAGAACTAATTTGTTTTTTACAAAAACGGGTGGGAATCCCAGAGGAGAGGCCATATTCTACTGCGGGAGCTTTGGCCAACTGCTTCCTCTTCAATCTGCAGCTTTAAAAGGCTTCAAAGGCTTCTCGTTAAAATAAAAAGGATGTTGTTAGATCCCTATGCACTGATGTATTTTGTATATTTGGCCATGGCTCTCTATAAATGTTACAGACATCCTCACTAGAGGATAGAGGGTCTTATTCACCTCTGCTGTTCTCCACAGCATTGTGCTGAAAGGGACCCTGGAGAGAGTCACCGGCAGCCAGGGATTCTGTCAACTTTTTTGCCCCAGAATTGCTATTTTGACCTTGGGACATCATACCACCTCTCTGTCTTTCCCTCCCAGCTTTTATCTGCCTTGTCAGGTCATAGCATAGGTTCTTGCAGAAGGTGAGTTAACTTTACCTGTGTGTCTGCATGCTGCCTAGCAAAACGTTGCTGCACGCAATATAGCCAGTGTGGTGCAAATGCACTGTCAGTGCTAATCCAGGACAAACAAGGGAGAAGGTCTGAGTGGTTCGACCTCAACCCAAGAGAATGTTCGTATGAAAAATACGGCATTACATGAGAGTTAGCTTTCTTCAGTCCTCTGCACTTCCACACCTTGACCTAAGTTACTGTACCAGGGCCCACACTGGCTGCTGGGAGGTTTTGTCGCTGTGCTGCGGCCAGGCTGAGCGGGGAGGAGAGCCACCAGCCCGCACACTGGGGCAGGCAGGGCAGCCACAGCACCGCACGCAGTCCCGGACAGCCACGGAAAATGAGGTACTTGCAGCCATGGCTGCTCAAAGCACAGTTTGGACCCCAGCAGAGGGGACTCTGAATAGCTTCTGGTTTTCAGGAAACATAAGTGACAAGCTATCAACCCCAGCAATTGGTTTCTATCAGCTTATATTGGTTACATTTTCAAAGCTATGTTCAAAAGGAAAAGGGCAGGAAACATAATGCTTCAATGATACTGCCATTTGCTAGATTCCCTTAATAAGCCAGCTGTGAATAGATGAAATTGCTTTGTGAACCTGCTGCATGAAGCACACGTTCCTTGTAGCTTTCTCATGCAGAGGAATAGCTGCCGAGGTTAGAAAAAAAACCATGGATCAGCAGAGCAATTCTGCCACCAATACCCCAAGTTAAGGTAACTCCTTTGGAAGGGTGCAAAGGAGGAGTGCACGCAATGAGGTCATTTTGACCTCTCTCTAGCCAGATGCATGCACCTATAGCAGCGATGAGGGCAGGAGGCTGACCCAGATAAGGGAGAACAAAATAAGTGCCAGTTTGATATACGAGTACATACCAAGCTTTAAGCCTGGCTCCTGCCCTTTTCTGTGTGTAATAAATGAAATGACCTTCCAGTTAAAGTGTAAGAGATTGGAAAAGACAAAGCAGAGCGGTGAGGCCCTTTTTCCCAGTGTATACTTCGCATTAGAATTCTGGTCTCACACTCATGCAAAGGAAAACTGTAGCTTGAAGAGAAAACAACATAGCATTAAGCCATCCTGGTGTCAAATATTGTAAAAGAAAACAGTTAACGACACTGCATTCTCATTACCAGCTTTGGGTATAATAGCCTCCCTCCCTCAATACCAAACAGGATTTCTTAGTGCTCTTTTGTGCTTAAGTCTCCAGCTTGGCAATTCCACCCAGTCCGTTGCTCATAAACTGTAACTCCTTTGTCATTCCCAGGTATTTTCTGTGGTTTTTGCTTTTATTGTGACCCAAAAGTATTTTATGACCAAGTTCTATTGTTGTTCTGTGTACAGTGGGTAATGAAACACCTTTATCTGCATCTTTTGGTTCATTCTTTTATTCTCCCAGCTTAATGACATTACTGTGAGCACCATTGGGACTGTTATGCAGATGTACTGCATACTGGAGAAGTTGCTGCTTCAGGATAAGCCATTACTTTTTGTTGCCCCCACAGGCCTGGGAAAGATAGCTATTACAAACAACTTCCTGCGACAGTTACCTCATGAAAAATATGTTGTATGTCAAATTAACTTCTCAGCGCAGGCCTTGGCTAATCATACCCAGGACATCTTCCTAACAAAACTCGAAAGGTTCCCAGAGTTTTAATTAAAATCAAATATATAATTGTACTTAGTTTACTCCACAGAGGTTATCCACAAAATAATATGAAATGCTCTCCTTCCATTTCTGACAGAATAAATGAAAGCTGATTTGTTTCTCCATGTAATGTTTATTACTGGGGAAACTACACTTTAATTGATGTTGACAAATATTCTGATTTATGGGGTATATAGAACAGCACATAGTCCAGAAAGCACGTCTACTTAACTTTATCTTCTTAGCTATTTTTGCTTTAGGAGAATGAATCAGCTGTCTGTCCCTGGATATTCTTCAGTCTAAAGCATATTAAAGGGAATCACCAGATTGGGTCCCAACTAGTAAAGAGAGCCATCTGTTAGGGAAAGATCTGAGCAGTAGGCTATATATGGTACTCGCCAACACACAGAGGGCAAAAAGATCAACTGGAAGAATGGCAGCATCCAGGGGATTATATCTAGAAAATGGTTAGCTCTCCAGCATCTAAATCATGCATTTTTAATTCATCACATGGCAGACAAACAAGTCAAACATTAATTGGCATGATAAAAGGGAGCTCATACCATATTCTGCACCTTTCAACATGGAGAGGCTTGCTTGCCAGCCAGCCTAGACAAAACTTGGAACTTCGTATTTGCAAGTGACAGAAATGAGATCTGTGGGCAACATCATGCATCAATTAATGCATAAATAAATAAAAGTGAGGAGAAAGTGCTGAAAATGCTCAGTGCGGGCATGTGTCGTTAAGAACATTATAGATTATATTTTAGGTGTTAAAATTTACTGTAATAATTGCAGCTTCCCTGAGCAAACAAAACTGAGAATTTGACTCAGCTGTAACATAAATAGTTCAACTACATAAAGAATATATTTTTATGCACACTGGAGTTTGATAAATGCTATTATGAAAACTGACAGACTCCAGTGAATGGAGAAATATATTCTACCAACAGTACAAAGGACTAGAAAATGCCATGAGGGTATTTGTTGAGGGGATCACAAGTCATGATCACTTTCATCTCTGGATATTCACAGTAAAAACACTTGCTCAATGTATTTTTATTTTATATTTTTCTTTAAGCTGTGTTTTCAAATTTCTGTCATCAAAGAGAATGTTAAGGTAGTCTAAGTAGGAGATTTGGAATAACTAGATATCCGAAAATGGTCAGTCCCAATCCTGGTGAGGTCACCATAAACTTGTGCTCTCTGAGTTAGGCAGCTGCACTTTTTTAACCCACGCTAAAATAGGAATTTTCTCTCAAATGAGGAAAATTCTCAGGAGTAGACTGTTTTAAATTTATATACAGTATATATGCAATGCCACGAGAAAGCCAATCCAACTCGAGTTTTATTTATCTTAAATAAAGAGTATGCAAAGATTGACAAACCTTGAGATTAAAAAAAAAAAAAACTTAGTATGGATACATTAAAATACATTTTCCTCCCTTCCAGTATGTCTTCCCTTGGGTCTTGTTCTCATGCTTCCCATCACACACACTGACTGCCTTGTTCATGACCCAGCATATTCCTAAGTAAGGATGCTAACAAGATGCCTTACAGGGCCTTGGATAGGCTACCCCTGTGGGTCTAGTTATAAATATAGCACTTGAGCAGACGCTAGGAAAGTGTTAGATCAACACAGAGATGGTCAAAAATTGCCAATTTTTGATTAGTTGCCTTTCTATTTTCCAGTTCATAAAAATTATTTGAAAAATCCATCTGTTTGGGTGATAGATTGCAGTGGACTAGCTATGAAATGAGTGAGAACATACAGATTCTGAAAAATGTAAAATATATCTGGAAAAACTTAAACATTTTGAAAAAGGTGCCTTTCGTGCTCTGAATAACCTGAAATGTGATGCTACAAAACTGTATGAAATAAATGTACTTTTTTTGAATGAGAAACACCAGCTACTCACCTTAGATAGTTTTATGGACTAGATGATGTTTCTTCCCTGATTATGTCTGACGAGATCGCTTGGGGTTATTTGTTAGAGGCAAGGACCATAGTGGTACAACTTGTAGCATAGTTTCCCAGAGTTACTTTGGACCCTTCAGCTGAAGCAGATAGCGAACATTTCAGAAATATTTACTCAGAGTGTGTGAATCTTTAATGTATGCATCTACAAGCACTTCATGGAAATGAAATCAAACTGCAGTACAGATGTTGCAGAGCTTCATTTTAAGTTTTCCAGTTGATCACAAAGACTTGTAAAAGCAAAGAACAGAGAAACTATTCTTGTAAGAAAGGTCATTTTTTGTATTTTATTAACTTTTTAATTGCTAAACATCTGCCACTAAATTGGAAGCCCCAGCACAAAACATGTTGCATTTTATGTACAAATCAACACAGTCTAGTGTAGTAAAAGTCAGTGATGGAATGACACAGCACCCAGCTTGGTCCATGTGGTACGGGTGTCTGTCATCTTAAGGTGGGTGCTGTGAAAGTTAGATGTGTGGAAACATGGGCAGCAATTTGGAAAATTCAGCCTAGCTATTAAGAGAAGACTGTAGGTGGTCGTGGCATCAGGGAAACCCCAACAAAACATCTCCAATGCAGATGTTCATGGGTGAGGACCAAGGGGAGCCCAGGCAGATTGCAGGGCTCCCCTGGGGGCACAGAAGTGCTGGAGTAAGAGGAAAGAAGCCAAATGAATAAACAGGTCCATCTGGAGAGTCATTGTCTGAGACCAGAGAGGAAGGAGGTGGTAGCCCCAGAGGAGGGAGGAGGAGAGAGTCAGTCATATATGGTTTTCAGGCAGAATGGGTGCAGCTGTGACAGTAGTGCACAGTGTCCCTTCAGCGTAAAAAATACTGCCAAACTGCCTGATCAAAGCAGCACTTAAACTACAAACAGCACAAGGCAACTTTCTGGTCTATAAAGAAATCAACTAAAGGAGAACCCATCCTGGATCTGTCAGAGTGATTCAGCCAGTGATTATTTCAGTGGAGTATTTGATCAGATGACTCAAACTTCCAGGCATTTTGTCAACTGACTGAAAATGAACACCAGGCGTCTGACTACATGCCTGAAGTCACGTACAGAATTAAGTACTCAAATAAATAAGGGGACTAACAGTGCACATTGTGCCCTCAAAAATGAGATTTCTTTCGTCCCTTGATGACAAAGATTGGACTGTCCTTCTTCAAGCTAGTGGGGGAAGAAGGACAGACACCCTGCACTTCTTTGCCCATGCCTACTTGGTTTGTAACTTGTCCAAACCTTCTGCTGAAGGGCAGAAAGGGGGAGGTGAGGGCTACAGTGTACCCTCTTCCATGTCAGTCAAAATATTCTGGTCTGGAACACAGGATGGATAAAGATGCTCTTCAGGGGCTAGAGAAGAAACTTCATCTTCTGCCGTGGAGCTTTTCTTGTGCTGCCTCTCTCTTGGAGCAGATTTCATTTACCCACCTGCTGGAGCAAGTGTGGATTGAGTAATTTTCGCAGTTTGATTACAGCTTACGTTTTGAAGTTCTTCGCCCGAGCTGTTTCACCATTCCTTGGTGACCAGATTTAATTAATTCTTGAAAAAAAAAGGGAGCTCTTTACCAAGAAACTTCTCTCACAGACAGGGTCTTTTCAGGATGTACACTTAGGCCCCTGGATGGAAATTTAGCTGCTTGCAGAAATATTTTCCATCAGGGCATATAGGCAGGTTGCATTGTTAAGCACATCACTTCACGCCTGCTTGGGGAATGTGAAGTGCTGTAGTGAAAGGCAAGGAGCGAACTAGCACTTTTCCATGCTTGTCTGAACAGCCCTCTGGTGAACGAAAGGAACTCCAGATCCAAGTTCTCCCTGGAGAGCCAGTGATTCATGCAAACTTTTCCTGGGCTTCCTCCAGAAGAGGGATGAAGACACTGTCCTTACCAGCATGGTTGGGCCCATCAGGCACTGGTGAAGCTGATGCGTGCTGCTGGCCCCAAGGTGCAGCCTTACAAGAGATTAGAATATAGAGAGAAGATTCACAGCAGATTTCCCAACATGCAGAAATCAAAAAAGGTACTGAAAATGAAACATGTCTGTCTTTGAGAAAAGGCTTTGCTTGTCTAAACATATTCCTGTGAATTTGTTTTGTGCTCAGCTTCAAGCAGGAAACAGCTTGCAGGAACCTTCCAAACTCCCAATCCCCGTTTTCCTTCAACACAGGGAAACTGCCTGAGAATCAGTGGCTGTCCAGCTGTTCCACATGAAGGAAAAATGACCTGTTCTGAGTACTGCAGGCCATTCCCTTCACTGCCAGAGGGAATCCCCCCACAAATAGCATCCTGCCAGTATTTCTGCAGGGCTCCCTTATTCGGAAGGTTTCGAAACAAATTTTACTCATCTATATGAGTTACTGCTTCCATTTATTCCAAGCAAGAGGCCCAAGTTAAAATGGAAATTAATGTGTTTGTTAACTTCCCTCTCATTTATGTTTGCTAGCTTTTCTCTTATGCACAGTGTATATTACAATGAATTAAAAAATAATAATAGCTAATCGCGGCCTGGCAGGGATTTTTAATGGATTTAATTTTTCTCTATCGTGCTTACATGTAATCTCTAACATTCAGTGTTTTATGGGCTTGTTATCACTCTAGTAGTGCTTGCAGAGTCTTCCTGGAGTGCTTGCAGAATTACTGTGGGAAATACAAGCTTCCCCAAGACCAACAGGTGCTGTTTCCCGTTCCCGAGCCAAGCAGCACGTCCTGTGTCTGGGTGGCTGGTTTAGCATGATTCACATCATAGGGGTTTTTGTCTTTCACACAACCACTTTTGAGGGAAGGGAGCATTTAATGGAATGACTTACATCACATAATCAGTAGGTGGCCTGGAAACATGCTCAGGCTCGGTCCTTGAACTGCCCTTGTGCTGAATCTGACAGACTCTGCACACTTTTGTCAAAATGAAAGGTGGCTACCTTTCACTTTGTTGTGACATATTACATAGGAAATTATGACATTATTACGCATGAAATAGTAGAACCTGAACATTTCCTATGTGGGTATGAGTGATGTACATGTCAGCTGTGCAGGGGATCAGGACCAGCTGGGGTTCATCACTCTCCCCACACAGGTCCTGCCGCTGCCTGGGGGGGATATTTAGGTTTCGCCACTCAGCTTCTTTTTATAAAGCATGAATCCATTGTAATGCTCCAAAATAGTGAGGATTGTTGATCCGTGCAGTGCAGGAAGCACTGTTGCTATGGTAACCAGTCCTGTATCATTTTTTTGTGTGTTTCTGTAATAAAAAACAATATATATATATGTGTGCATTACTTTTATTAGATTATTGTATCTTCAAAAAGCATTGCTCAGCTTTTTACCTCAGAATCAACAGTCTAATTTCAGACTGGGTCAGTACCAAAATGATGATCATTATTATTCCAGATGCTTTTTTGGTGGCCTTTGTGAATTTACGGATGGTCCCAGCTCAATAGACAGTGACAGGTGTCTACACTATTAGTGTCTACTACAATTAGCACTAATTGGTACCTCTATTGGCAGCAGAGGTTGGCTAGGGATTTGATGGAGATGAGAGATGAACATGCTCTCTCTGTGTTCTTTCCTTCTTTTCCCAAATATAGAGCAAAACACATCTGAAACAAGTCCTCATGGTCAAAGTAAAGAAGAGAGAAAGTTTCAATATTTATTACTTGGTTTGTTCCTGAGTGGTAGCTTAATGGAAGCATTCAATCTCTGAGACTTCCAATTTGGCACTTTTCAGGTGAAATTTTCATTACTAGCCTAATTTTATCCAGGTGCACTTCTGCAGCTGCAATGTATTGTGCCATAATTTAGCACCTGCAGTTCTTTCTAACAGCAAGAATTTCCAACCATGAAAACAAAGGTTGGGTCCAGCCTTGATTTAAATAAATAAAATTTAAAAAGCAACCCCCTCATGAAAAGAGCAACAACAAGCTGCTTCTCAAGGAGGTTTAATCAAGCAAAGATGTTAGTGATACAATATTATTTGCTGATAAGCATTAACAAATAAGAGTAAGGAATCTCTGTGTATTACATTTTAAAGGATTTTCTACAAGACTGTTCATTTGCTTAATTGTTACTTCCCTCTGTAGAAAAATATCCCCCATTTGTTAATTTGTTTCTTTTCTTCTTATGCCTGACAAACAGCTCTAACCATGTTAAATTGTTCACTTGTGATAGGTGAAAGGAGTTTTTTATTTATGCCTATGAAGTTAGTTGAAAGTATTAGAAACATGAAATTTATAGCAAGTTCAAAACAGGTGAATTACACTCCAAGTAAGTGTTGGCAGCTCTTTATCTTTTCCTTGTTTTCCATATTTAATTCCACCCTTGAAAGATGGAATATGCATCATTTCCCCATCGTCTCTCTCTGATTCACAGAGTGAAGTGTTTTGAATTAATTATGTTAAATTATTAATAGCTCACGATTTGAAAACATTACAGGATTTGAGTAATGTTTTATCAGGCAGTAGCTGTGTGATAATTCTGACGTTTTCATACAGTAGAGTACACTTCCAGCTGATAGGTAAAAATTATGACTATATGTTGGAAGCACTGAATTCAGTACATGGTGAATCATAATAAGCTAATGAACGTTTAAGCTGCATATTAGAAAAAACCTCCTGTTAATGTATAGACTCTGGGAGAAACAATGAAAGCAGCTTTTCTTAGGTCCTGTAAAATAACTGTACAGAAATATTGAATACAAAACAGCTCCATATTGGTAAGGACATGAATGACATAAGAGGCCTTTTTGCATCTAATTCTTGTGATTTTCTGATACAAATTACTATCTGATATATTACCTCTATCTGTCAGTAATTAACTGATGGCTAACTAGCAGTCGATTTGTCAGGAAAAACACTGTTAACACTAGGCCCTCAAAACAAGGCAATGAGCTGCTAAAATTCTAGCATAAAGGGCCAAATACAAAGTTTATCTTCTGTTAAATCTCACCGACATTTTAACTAGGTCTATAAAATAAATGGTCATCTAAATCAAGCTATAATAATTTCAAGTATTATTTTGAACTTAGTTTATGGCACTACAACCATCCGACAGTGTTTAAGGGAGAGGCAAGACAGCTGACAAAGGACCTGAGAATTAGTTCTATAATTATTTGCGCAGGAAAAATGGCTTCTTTCCACATTCAGCCCACAGTGTAGTTCTTGATACATTTGATCGGCCTCGCGTAATAAACCCTGTGGGGGAATTAAAGAGCCAGGAAATATAGGTTAGACTCACAAGACAAACGCCGGCACTTAGCGCTCATTTCAGCTCCCCAGCATTTGCCACCCACCTCCCCTGCTCTGCCCCCGGCTCCCTGGCTGCCTGCTCTGCCCTGGGGGGGAGCCGAGGACCCGGGCTCAGGGCACCCCTCCGCCTGGGCAGGGATTGATGCCATTTCTCAGGAGAGCTCCCCTAGCCAGGGCGTTTTCCTGGGGTTGGCACAGTTTCCATCCCTTGTACCAAGCAATGAGCTATTGTGTGGGCTGATGAGAAATAGAGGGGTGCCTAACTCTCCTTAAAAAGCGGGATTTCACTTCACTTTGATACTTTCAGTCTCCTGGTGGATAAAGTCCTCAGACAGTGGCATTGGCAGACAAGTGACTCTGAACATCTTCTCCCCACTGTATGGAGAAACCTTGAACATCCAGCCTGGGCTGTGGATTCCTTAAGAAGTCAGAGTGCCTAAAAGCCCTGGGCAGATGACTTAAATCTTCCCTGTGGATCTAGACCCATCTGAGAAACAAGCCGTAGTGTAAGAGACAAAATATGTATACATATGTCCTTATATATCTAACCATAAAGAGTTGTATTTCCTAAGGTATTTAGACATCTGTTGAGTCATGTAACTGCTAGAGAGATTTTCAAATGTACCTTAGTAGGTTTGACAGCCAGCTCTTATTTCAAAGAATTATTTAGACAGCCATAAAGATTTTCAAAGTGTTTATCTATTTGAGTATTGCACATCTACTGAAATCCCAGCCCATGGTCTTTTGTAGACAAAAGCATGATGCTATTGATATGCATCTAAAATACCCATTCACTGACCATTTTATAATATATTCCATAAGCCTTGACATCTGGTTCAATGCTTGCAAGGACTCCTGCAGGACTGGGCTTCACTAAGATGATCTATGTCTTCTCCAAAAAAAACAAATGCTTTATTCCTCCTCCAGCCAGTAGGTTTACAGGTTGTTTCACCACCTTCACTCTCGGTAGATAGTATTTCAACTCTGCCTCCTGTTCTTGCATTACCCAACCCTCCTGTCTCTCAGGTATGTTAGATGTTTCCCAGGGACCCAGCACAACAAATCCAGCTTGAGTAGAAGTAGAACCAATGTCTCTTTTTTTACTCCCTAGTTTACCTAATATCCACACTGGAGCACAGTATCCTTTTGCTGACAGTCCAACCAGGTACTTTTTAAGGGGAAAAAAAGGGAGAAATTCTTGCAAGACCTATAATTAAAATTTGTTGTTATGCTACATAGTGAAATGCAAGGTGTCATATTTCAGCTCTCTTCCATTTATGCTGTTATTTCACAGTGTCACAAGTGTTTGTGGTGTAATCAGGATACAGACTGGCAGAACTGAAGCAATCTGCTCCGTAGTTGCCTTTAGTTCAAGTTCTCATTGTCTTGTAATTAGCTGGAGTGAATGCGGCTCCCCAGCAGCACACTGCGCACCGTGACATGCTTTGGAACGAGGCGCAGGGCTGGAAATAAAAGCATTTCACTCAGGGTGCCAAAGTGCCTACCGTAGGTGCAACACCAAAATTCGCTTATTATAATCCCTCTTGCCTAATTAATTCCATTGATACATTCACGTCCATCAGAGTTTTGTTGTCAGTCTTTAACAAAGATTTTTCCTTTTCTTTTTTTTTTTTTTTTTTTTTTTTTTTGTGTGTGTGTGTGTGTGTTTAAACTGGAATAGTTTTATTAGCTTGTTTACTTCAGAACAACGTGCCACCTTTGATTAAACTCCATGTGGATTTATAACTATGTCCTCCCAATGTTTCTGTGACCTTTACGGCACATCTGATAAAAATAAAAGGTCATGGATTCCAAAAGAACTGGTTCTAATAATAATGTCAGGCAGGCTCCCCGGAAAGTGTGTGATTTCCCTTCCTTCTTTCTTCTCTTCTTTTCTTCTCTTCCTCTCTCTCTCTCTTTTTTCCTGCTTTTTCAAAGTAAGATGAAAATTAACATGAATAAAATTAATGGTTTAATTTTGCAGGAGAAAGAAGAGGGTTTACAGTGCTCCACTGGGGAAAAGGGCTTTTGTCTTTGTTGATGACCTAAACATGCCTGCCAAGGAGAAATATGGTGCCCAGCCTCCCATTGAACTGCTGCAGCAATGGATTGACCATGGCTACTGGTTTGACAGGTGCAATAAATATTAATTAGTGTGCTTGGCTACAGAGGAGTAATGATATACACTGTTTCTCTGAAGCGTTAAATTGTAGTGTTAGTCTTTTATAATTCCTCATCTTCTCAGTCACAACAGGAAAACATTCTGAGTTACATGACTCCCTGTATAGGAAAAGGAATAAAGGCTTATATGTTGCAGTGAATTACAGCATGAGAAAGGCAAGTCTATATGGGAGAGAGGCACAACATGCATTTTCATGTTTTTGAGAAAGCATCATCAGTATTTAAGCCAGCACAAAACAGTTTCAAATAAATTTTTAGTTCTTGGTTGTTAAGGACTAAAACAAAATCATTTGTCTTTCAGCGAATGACTTTGAGGTTAAAATGAAGTTGAACATGCTTTTCTAACATGCAGTCAGTGTTTAGAGGAAGAGTGTAACAGACACAGGCACTTTTCTGCATGATTCATGTTAATACTTGTTAGAAAGACTTCAAATTCTCCCTTGTTTATGTCTTATATGTCTGAATTTAAAAGAAGTATCTGATGTTTAAGAGTAAACCTAGTTAATCTGCAGCTTTAAAAAAAATCTAGATTTGAACAGGAAAAGTAAAATAGCACCTAGCCATGGAGGCTCCATTACAGTGCTCAATTATTAGACAAATGTAAGCATACTTTATGATACACTTAATTATATACACCTAAGGTATAAAGCAGCTTCACTTTTACCAAAAGAATGGGCCATTAATTAAGAACTGGTACTTCTTGTATGTTTTATTATTATTATGGCTCACAATTATGCTTAAACCAGTCATTACACACATTACTGTACTGAAGATCTTGTTTTCTAGTAATATGTGCTTAACACTGTATTACAACTTTACATGGCAGTTTCAGCCTATGTTCCCTCTGTGCTTTTCAAAGAGAGGCATGAAAGTTGGCAGGTAGTGTCTGCATTTCAGTTGGAACTCCTACCTTTCCCTTTATCCTTAACCAAATAAAATAAAGGCTTCAGCTTTTCTCTAGTACAATACAAAAGAGCAAGGAAATAAAAGAGGAGAAATGTGGGTGTTTTCAAGTCTAATGTTTTCTCAAAACTGTAGAATATTTCTTAATATTTTCAAAGTGAAATTCCACTAGAAGCTTAAGGCATTAGGTAGGATAATTTTATCATTTTATATTGAACTTGGGAAACATTGATTGAAATGCATGTAATTTTCCTGTTCCAAAATCCCTCATTTTCTATCAAATGCAGCAGTTTCTTTCCTTTTAGGAACAATAAGGCTTTTCATTGTCAGAAATTTTCATACTACCCTACTCTCTGTATAAACCATGAGATGGAGTATGGGAAGAAGCAGGAGGGGACAATAAGAAAACAAACTCATGCCATTTTAAATACAAAGGGTTTGCTCCTTTATATACTCAGAATTACTTCTGCTTGTGGGTGCAGCTTGTCACTTGTCAGCCTGTTTGGATGAGCAATATACACAGAAAGAACAATTCGAGGAAGACGGTCTTTGCTGGATAAACAACAAAGCATTAGTTACCTGGAAGGCAAGAAGACTGGCATGTTTTTTCCCTGAATGACAGTCTATAACAAGCAAATATTTGCTGATAATGTTTGACAATATAGCCACAGGAAGAAGCAGCTGAGGTAATTCTAGGTAGTATCCTTTACTGTCAGAGGGATCCATGGCTTTCTAAGGTGATTAAGCTGTTGGCGGCAAAGCCATTGAGGATGTTAAATAGGAAAGATTTACTAGTAAAAGACCCACTACTGCCTCAGAGCCTGCTTTCTGTCACACTACTGCAGACAATGGCTAAAGTTCCTGATTTCATGCAAGTAAGAAGTTCCAAGGAAATTGTGCTCCTGTGTTTGTATTGTCTGTCAGTCCCTGCTCCCTGACAACTTGTGAACCAGTTTCGGCACAGATATTGCAGTCTCAGAGACATAAAAGCATCCTGAACACCTGAGGTGTGACCCCAGTGAGGGAAGAATGGGAGTGGTGCAGGAGCAGGCCCAACGTGTAGTGTGCGGTGGGGTATGGGAGGACTATGGGGGACATGCTAGGGACCCTGAAGTTCTGACTGAAGGGGTGAAAGCTCCCTTGGTTTTCCAGTCCGTGAGACAAGTTCTTTTTAATAAGTAATCAAGAGAGCTTTGAGACTACTTGTCTGGACAATCTGCTTCATGGCATATTTTCATTTCTCTACTGGTCTAAGGCTTTCTATAAATGTCAGTCCCCTTAAGTTCCCTCTCCAGACTGCTGGAGCCCTACATATCAAGCTCTGCACTCAGACTACCTAGAAGAAGCTCAGATACCTGTGTTGCAGGGAAAAGCAGACAGTGTAAACACATTCATACCAGAATTATCCCACTCGAACACTCCTCAACTATTTCCCAGCTGGATGTGAGTAGCTCCATCACCTTTGAAATACCTGAGCAGAGGGAAGGAGCAGAAGCCAGGAGCTGACCTCTGGAATAACTCCATCTAGCAGAAAACCACAGCTGAGGGTCCTTTGGTGAAGCTCCCTTCATGGCATGAGTAACATAGCACCCTTTAAAGGGGTTGGTGAACTGCCAGAAGGAAGTAACAAAGAAAACTCACTTTCTTACAACTGAAGGTGTTATGACTTTAATCTCCTTTCTGGGAATTTGTTTAAAACCTGTCACAAACCCACAAGGTATACTTGTGTTTGCTCATCTAGGTTTATTTGTTTGCGTCTGTGTGTATCACGTTGAGGTCTACTGGGGGTATGTCTTGAATACACTAATGAAATGCTTTGATGAACATGTAGATGCCTTGTGCAAACGAGGCATGGGAGGGGGAGTTACAGTGTGCTAATGAGGGAAGGAAGATCTAAGCTTACGTTTGGATGAAGAAGCCTCACTGGCTGAAGCCTCACGTATCACCAGCAGAAGACAGGTGTACTCCACAGGAGAAGAAGAATAAATCTGATTCTGAGCAGTATCATCATCATTTTGTATCCACAGCACGTTCAGCTGTATGTTCATTTGTGCATCTGTTGTATACTTAGGTCTTTGTACTCCAGCAAGCCTTAAGTTATGTAAGCGGTTGCACATCTACACCTAATATACCATATGCTACAGAATGGCTCTGAGGTGGCAAAATAAAGATGGGCTCAACATGAAGCAGAAAGCTTAGCTGTGCTAGGAGTAGAGAAATGGAGGGGATGTGTAGCAATAAAAAGGAACAAATCCTGCCTTAAGATACATACTGTGAGGTGGGTAGCTTTTCCCATGATAACACAACCCTGTTATTTCCTGATGCTAGGACAAAAAAGAAAGAATTACCACCAGTGTGAATCTCTTGCTCTCTCTTCCTCTCTTCTTTGTCTTCCTCCCCATACATGGGCATTGATTGTTTTATTTATCAACACTGTTCTTGAGGAAAGACTGTATTAAAAAGGTTAATTTTAAATGCAGCACAACTCAGTATGTTTTCTCTCAGAAGTAGGTCCTACAGCCAGTGCTTGGCTACACAGTCTTTTTTCCTCAATTTACATTGCTTTAAAACTGTGTTTTTTCAGTGGTGCAATTCTAGTGATCGATGATAAACTTAGTGGATTTTTTCTTAGTTGGATCAGTCCTGATTTTGGAAGTTTTTTCATTAAGCAGAACTTGGCCTTTGAACTTGGTGTGAAGGAACGTGTAATTGGAAAATTTGGGAAAGAAAGATGAGATGTGTTCCTTTGGCCCTTTGTAGATCATACGGGTGATTGAATTACTGGGCTGTTTGACTTAACCCATCTGAGATAGTCATGTTCAGATTGAGGTAGGGTAAGAATCTGTGCTCCCTCCCAGAGCAGGCAAAGGGATGGACAACAGTTCTTGCTGGGGATCAGCAAACAAAAGTATGTCAGCTATGCAAAGATGACAGGAGGCTTTCCTCACCCCTTTTCTTCCATCCAGGTATTCTGTAAGACCCAGAAGATATCACACATTTGACAAAGTTCAAGATTCTGGCACATTTTGTGTAGCATTTTCTATTCCTGAAAATATCACACATGTTTCCTGGATTAATCAAGAACCAGCTGCTTCATCTGTCCACCATTTGCTTCTCACTGCTTTAAGGAGAAAGATGCATGCCTATCTATCTATCTGTCTGTCTGTCTGTCTACCTATCTATCTATCTATCTCTATATCTATATTTATCTCTCTGTGTGTATGAATATTTATATGTATGTATGTATGAATATAAATATATATAGTTAATATAATATACAGATAGCAAGTAGATCCATGGATTTTTATGCCATTTTATGTAGATATGAACACAGTAGGGAAGCAGTCCATCATGTGGGGATTTTCATCATAACAGTTGTTGATCAAATCAGCATTTTTCTTTCATTTATCTCATTAGGAAAAGCCTCTGCCTCCTCCATGCCCATTGTTCAAGAATCCTCTGACTTTGGTGATTTGAACTCTGAAAACTGCAGCAGAGTCTAACACAGATATTGCTTCAGGCTGTTCATTTTGGTAAGGGTTGGAAGAATCCTAACTCACCAGCCAGGCTGGATGAGGACAAGACATCTAGAACATTACAGTTTGCATTACAGACCTGTGTGACTGTACTCTCAGGATTCAGGCAAGTGCCACTCTGCACGACTGTCAGGGCTGAGCCTAAGGGCTGACTGCCTGGGCTGGCCCCACAGATGCTCACTTGAAGCAGCTTGAAACTACTGGAAGGGCAGTCATGACAACACTTTGCATGAGCTTTGCATGAGCTGCAAATCCTGCCTGAATATTTGTGCAAATGCTTAGCTGTCTGTGCCATTTTGTTGTCTGTGCTGCTTGTTCTGTCCCAATTAAATAGTATTACCCAAGCTAACTCATTTAATAGGGCTTCAAGCATGTCTCTGGAGACTGTAGTCACAGAAGTGTCTGTGGAGCAGAGCAATCCTAAGGACGTACACATCTAGGGTTTGGGGTTTCAGTTCTGCTAATGAACAAAAAAGGTCATGAAATGTGGAAAACTTGGGTGAAAATTGTCTGACTTCTCTTCAACTTTTAATCTCCTACATCCTGCCTCTATACTCATTGCACCTCTGTTCCTATCCTGCCAATTTCCCCCCTTGTTTCCTTTCCAACCTCTATTTTTTTAAAATGAACCCCTTGAGTCACACTTTTTCAATTTTAGATATAACATTTCATACTTTTCTACCTCAGGTGGTTCAGAGAAGTCATAGTCATGTGAAACCAACATTTAGTCCCTGGCAATTGTCCCTACTTTCTCCAGGTTGAACTCAGCCCAGAGTGTTAAATCCCCAATGCAGACAGAGAAAATGAGTAGTTACCTGTAAAAGGACTGTTGCAATTGGTTTGGCTTCTCTCTAGGCCACTGGGAGCAGGAACAGAAGGAGAAGAGAAACATCTTCCCTTTACTCCTCGCATGATAGATGGTGTGAGTCTTGCTACAGCAATAAAATGTTCTGGCAACATCTGAAGCCGCATTACAGAGTGTATCATTTATTATTTCTTCATACAGTCATACTTATCATGAGATTATAAAGTTAACTTTATGTATATTGTATTTTGAAAATTATCAGAGCCAACTGTGTGGGCTATTTATACTTGATCTATTAATGAGGGAATTCACTTGGCAGGCACAAAATAAGAAAATAAAAATGTGTTTCTGTCATTTCTTGGATTCTAGATTTTGGATAATATTTACATGTAGAAAAGTTTAAGCTTTAATATTTTTAAGTGTCCATCATTTAACGTGTTATTTTAGAAGGGCAGAAGTGAAGAGATCATACTGTTCTATTGACTGTAACTCACCCCTAGGAAGCTGGTCCAAACTCTGCAGAGGACAGGAGTGGGGAAGACAGGATTCAGCTCAGAAACCCCTTTCTTTCTCTCAGTTTTTATCTCACTGTTGAGCTTGCAAAGTCTTTGTGTACATCACACAGAACACCTCTGAGAGGGAACTATAAATGGAAACGTATGCATCTCTATGGATTCCCAAACTGATTTACAGGTGGTTTGAATGTATTTGTCCATCTGTGCATACTGTGATAGAGTTTATATACAGCGTATGAGTTTTACCTGTGTGCTTTTCTTCTGCCCCTCTTCTCAGTGGCCTTAACCCACTCAAATCCTTCCTTACATGATGCAAGATGAAACTCTTTCTATGTGCTGTCCTGGTTGATTCTTCAGGTAGCTAGCACAGATTATGGGGCAGTTACTGGACCAAGGAGCCTCTTGGTCCATTGCACATTCAGTTCAAAACTTTCCTTGCAGCCTAGGCAAGGATCCTAGCTGTATTTCTCTCTCTCCTCTTGCTCTCAAAGTTGCTGTAACATATTATACCGACCACTCCCTGAATGATAGTTGCTTCCCACTAATATCTTACTGTCACTCCACAGTTTGAAAACACAGACTCTTAGAGGTCACTGATGAATGAACAGAGTTTGGAAGTTATGTACAAAATCCAGAATTGTTGTTTCTGAAATGATGGGTCCAGAAGTGTTAGACTAACATTTTGGGAGTGTTCCTATTTCTACTCCTTACATCAGTGCTCTTGGAAAATAGTATATGAATTTAACAGTTACTCCTAGAAAATTGAGGTATGCAAGCAAGACCATATCTTTGTTCCTGTCACAATTATTTTAGTTCTATTACATTTTGAATCAGGGCCTTGTTTAGCTTCTCCAGTATGTTTTTATTTTCAGCCTGGGAACATTTCAGAGACAAAGAAGGGGAACGACTACAGATAAAGGTTGCACTAATTTTCTGTTGAAATGAAGCATTCTTGGTCAGAGGGTAGCCATCTTAAAAAAGCTAGTCCACTTATAGCCTCATGAGATGGTGGGGGATTTGAATGAGCCTTCCTAGAGATGAAGGAGCCTGATGGGAAGCCATGAAGGACAGGTTTATTTCACAGACCAAGAAGAGAAGAAGGCAGGAGGAGCCCCAAGGATGGAGGAGAAGATGCCTCCTGAATACTTTAGAGTCACTTTAGGTGATTGGTAAGGAAACTGAATCAGGGAAAAGCAGATAGGAGTTTGACTATTATGTGTATATTTATTTATTTCCTGGACAATCTTGAGGTATAAGGGCAGTGGGATTAGAAGACTCTGCAAACTCTGTTGGGCTTCTTGATTGTTGCACATTTATGGAGAATTAAATGGCAAATCAAAGAGCACTGAACACTGCTAAAATCTTGAGTTAAGCAGTGAAGTGTTTATCAGTGGCCCTGAGAGCATGGCCGTTACATCCCAGGTCCCTCTGTAAGGGGCAAAAGAAAGCCTGTGCAGAGGAAGCCTGACAAGGAATCAGAAGTCAGGGCGTTGCCAAGCAGAGTCAAAGTAAGAGTCAACGTTTCCATTCATTTTATTTTTAAGTTCTCCTCAACAGAGAATAGTCATTTTCAGGGGAAGAATAATTGTCTGACAAACACTGATGGTTGGGAAACTTGTGTGTCAGCAAAGAAAAGGCCATTGCTGTCTCACCCCCACTCAGGTTTTGCTGCCCCTCTCTCACTGCTCTCTGCCTCTTGCCCCAGTAGGTTGGGGTGACACTCACACCGTCAGTGGTATCAGATAGCACTGTGTTTCAGATCACTGTGGCAACCCTCTGTCTTCTGCTTTTTTTTTCATGCGCGAATGGAGCCGTGCAATTCTCTCACAGCAAGCCATAAAGAAGCTGAACCACCAGATGGACTGGTCTAGCACCAGTCACGCTGCACTTTTCTAAGGCTCAGGCTTCATCCACTTCTGCCCCCCATCCCACCCCCCCTAGGGTAGTAGCTTTATGAACTGGAACAAAAATGTGATGAGGCTTTCAAGCCTTCTGATGCGGCAGTCCAGGCTTTTTCCTTGCCCACTGCACATTTTTCAGTTGAAGTTTAGCAGCAGTATTTCAGAGAATGGAGTTTGAGATCTGTGACATGGACACATTTCAATGACTTGAAATGGGCAACATATTGCTACTGCGGCAGCAGGGAGAAGGGGGAAAAAAAAAAAAAAAAGGTTGTGCTGTGCATAGGGAGAGGAAAGAGACAGTGAGTGGATAGAATTACTGCCAAGGCTGTTTAAACAAAATAAAAGAAGAGAAACAAAAGCAAGGGAGAAGTACTGATTTTCAAGAGGGAGCCTGAGAATTATTAGTAAACCAGGGACTAAGTATCTGCTCTGTTAGTCTGGTGTAGCTGCGGGCACTGGTGATGGCAAAGGCCCCTAAGCAAAGTTCAAGAGGAAGGAGTCAGCTCTAGTGTAAGAACAGAGGGAAAGGGAGTTGCTGGGCTAGTGCAAACACTGAAGAAATGTTGTGTGTCTGGAGTGTCCCTTAACCCCACCAGGTTACTGTGTGTTACAAAAGAATGGCCTTTTGGGGGCAATAATGCCCATCTTGGAGGACAAACCTGGGCAAAGCATGTTCTGTCTGGCAGTGAGTTTGCCTGTCTGGAGGAAGTCAGGAGGACTGGAGATGGCAATTTATTCCTGTAATGTTTTTCCTCTGCCTGATTGGCAGACCAGAGATGAGTCCTGTTCCAGTAATTTCTCTGGGAATGCAAATCTTAATTTGCTGTTTGTTAAATTCTTAACTAAAGTCTGAGGTCGTTATTTTAAACCCAAACTGTTAGAATAAACACTGCCAGGCATCCATTTGCTTTAGAGAATAGCTCTTCCTGACAGCAGTAGAGATGCAGACAGTTACCTTTTAATACCAGGCTGTGAAAAGCTCACCCCCCAGCCCAGCCTCCCCCCGGCTTTCATTTGCAGCAAACAGCATACCCTGTTCTTATTTCATGGTATGACTCTATTCTGGTTTCTGAGGTGCAATTAATAGAAGAGGGATAGCGTGGGGTACTTCACACTATCCATTAAAGAGAGTTTGTGGAGGGAGAGCAAGCAAATTCATTGGGTTTGGGGGCTTGACAACGACAGGAAAAAAAAATTAAGTCATTTTTGGTTTTGATGTAGGAAGACAGGGGTGTGGTACAAGTCAAGGACACGCTCTTGGTTGCAGCTATGGCCCCTCCTGGTGGTGGAAGGCTTACAGAGACTCCTCGGTCTCCCTCGTTTTTTGATGTAATCTCCACAGATACCTTCCCTAACGAAAACAGGACAAGTGTCTTTCCATGAGGAGCAAACTGAGCATTTTGACGCAGAGTTTGTGAAATCATAACCAAGCTTAAAAGCTTAGAAGCTATGTATCTTTCATTCCCTGCCCCTATGTACCTTTCCTTCCCTGCCCATATTGACAGCACTATGAGCCAAATCCTGTTCAAGGATTTGCACACCAAGGAAGTGAATGGGACTTCTGCATTTGCCTAAAAGGAAGAAAACAGCACTATGATCACACTGTTTTTCCAATAAAGATAACAAAAAAGCCCCTATATGCATTCATTAAAATAATTGCACAATGATTTCAGGACTGTAAGTCATGTATTAGCTATTTCTTACACTTAGGTCAGAACTAAGGACTGTTTAATACACTAGTCTATATGCAAAAGTAACTAAGAGCAAGTGTTTTGATGGGAAAGGATAAGATTTTTGCTGTAGGCAAACGCAGCATGCCCTGCTAAGCTCTTTGCTAACTTGATATATAGCCCTGTTCAGGAAAAGGGAATTGTCACTAAATTGTTGCCTTATTTTACCCTTCAGTAGGAATAAAATTGGCCTATAAGAATGAAAAATTTTAATACACCTCTATTACAATACACTCTCCTAATTGGTATTGATCTTCCCTGTGGTACCTGAAATGCAAGAATTTCAGCGAGATTTGAGCTAACACAAATGGGAAATGGAGAGAAAGATTGACACCAAAGAAGGTGGTGGGGAGGGGTAGGGGCTGGCAGAATGTATGGCTTCAGCAGCAAATAAAGAAAATGCTTCGTACAAGGGGAGCAAGTATAAAGCAGTCTGGGATTGAATCTGAGATGATAAGTAGCTCTAATAGAAGAGAAATAGAATAAAATACGGAGTAAGGAAAAAAAACATGAGACATGAAAGAGGAAAGTCATCTTTTCAGTGAGCTATCTAGGTGGACAAGCTTCAGGAATGGATTTAGTTGAGAATGTAGCTCATGTCCAGCAAGATCAGATGAGGTGTAACAACTCCCTGTTGGCAGGTTAGAGGCTCAGGAAAGCAGCCAGTGCCAGAACCCTGCCAAGAAATGCCTCTGCAGGTGGCAGTGTCCTGCAAAGAGGTAGGATTAAAGGATTCCTGAGCTTAGTTGAAGCACACGTGTCTTGGGATTTTGTTTAGTTTGTGTTGCACCCCCTTCAGTTTACAAAATTCTAATTATCCTAAACTCCATTGTGCCAAACAAGCAGAGACATTCTCCTCTAATGCAAGTGGTGTTTGACAACCCAATAGGCTGCATACAAGATAATGTTGGTTGCTGATAATACAACCCCAAATGTATTTATCTTACAATGGAGCACCAGGTAAATAATTAATTTAAAAGATGATACATACAGTTTTCTTGAAATGGAGACCAGCATTATTTCTGAAACAGAAGATTTGTAATTTAGTGAAGATATTCAGTATTTTTAAAAATAGTCCCATGATCGTAAACAGAACAGAGTAATAATGAGGCTCTCTGTCACTGTGTCATAATGGAGCAAGGAGGGCAAAACTTCATTACACTATTTTTGACTCACCTTCCATCAATATGAGCAAGATAAACACAGGGACCCAAAATATTCTATCAGTTTCTGGATATGTAATTTAATTATTTGGTGGAAAGTTCTTCACGTTTCTTCTACAAGTGAGGGGGGAAACCACTGAGGCAGTATAACCCTCAAACCTCAGAAAACTCGGTTGTATATAATTTTTCACAAAGTTCTATGTAGCTTTGAAGAGCAGGTCTTAAACAACTTGAACAAGGTGCATTTTTTTTCTTTTTTAACCTTATTTGCAGGTATTTATCCACATTCTTCTGCAGATGTGCAGCTACTTGGAAGATGGTATTCCAGCTAGAATACAGGTGCTGAGTTTTGTCTCTGAAACCTCCCTGAGTGAATCTGAACACAGCCCAAAGTGACATAGAATAAATTCAGTTCTCAGCCTTCACTCAGTATTCAGCAGCATTAGGACATAACAGGTCTGAATCATTTCTCTTCTTTGCCAGGTAAACTTCAAACTCTCTAAATTATTTCTAACTCACATGAATGTAAAGGAAGGGGAAACAGTTTTGGCATGCACACTCAAAAAGGAGAAATAATATTCTGCAAAGAGTTCAAAATTATACATCTCATTTTTTTTTTTTTAATGATCCCAGGCTCCACTCAGTGAAGGTGCTTGTTCAGGACCTAATTTTCATTTGCAAGACAACTGTAACACTGTACTTTGGGATATCATCTGGTCAGCTGGGCTCTAACTCTGGCAAAGCTGCTGGTTTTGTTTTTTTTTTTTCCTAAATAATCAGTGTAATCACTGGCTGTGCAAGTCCTTATTTTGGGGCGCTGACATCCAGCCAACAGAGGGAGCACTAGTTTAATTAGCAAACCCAATTTCCATCACTGCCAACGTTGCTGCTGGCTGCACAGATAAGGAGGTCATTATGTAAAAGCTATGCAAGCCTTTTCCCCTAAGAACTGGAGGAGGACAAAACGATTGCCAATGGTACAAAAATGAAGGGATCATTTCCACGCCATTGTGCGGATTTGACAAAAAAAAAAAAAAAAAAAAAAAAAAAAAAAAGAGGGGGGAGGGGAGGAGGGAAACAAAAATGTGAAGTATTACCTACTAAAACAAAAGGCACCTCCAGGGTGCAGCCCCAGCCTGGGGTTCAGCTGCTACCCGTGAACTAGCAGAGCCCTCTGAGCCAGTGCAACCTTGTATTGAATCTGGGGCCATCTGTTACCTCATTTATTAGAACTGGTTAAAAAAAGATTAAATTCTTTGCAAAGAGTCCTGCTGGTGAATTTTGACATTTTTTTCAATGAGGACCTAATTGCAAAACTTATTTATCCAGTCTACAGATCTGCCACTCTCTATCTACGTGATAATATGGCAATATAGTGCTACTGTGAGCTGGAAAACCAAACCAAGACAAAGTTTTGCATGCCTTTTTTTTTTTTTTTTTTTTTCTTTTTTTTTTTTCTTTCTAAAATAGGTCTCTGGCATTGTTTTGACAATGAGTTGTACTCAAAGATCTGATCTCCCTTAATATCTTTTAATCTTCAAGGTTTACTTGCCTGTATCTTTAAACTCATGTTTATTCTTTCCATAGCTGTGAAGAAATTAAATGCATCAAATCTGTACTTAAATATATATATATACACACACATACATACATATATATAACTCCTAATAACTGTGGGTGCATGAAATTGAGAACTTTTAACAAGGCAAACTCTCTGGTCCTGAATCCTACTGTGGAAATGAATAGGAAAACTTTTCATAGAGGATCCCCAACACTGCAGGAAGAGAAACACGCTTATGTCAAAGAGCCCTGTGGACACTCAGCTCTGCTTGCCTGGCTTTTTTTTGTGATGCAGGCCACTGCACAAAATAACCCAAGTAGGAGAATAAGACCCTGAGATAATAAGACAACTGCAAATGGCCAACCCCAAAGAAAAGTTAGGTTTTATTTGGATTTTCAGTCTTTCAGAAAACCTTCCCTCCTGCTGATTAAAGGCTTATATCTCTGGCTTCTCTAGTGTACCTTTTCCTGTCTTTCGCGGCTGTAAAGGCTAGTAGAGCCCTTAAATATACCTAGAAAACATAAAATGAGAGGGAAAAATGGGGAAGATACAAACAGATTCTTCAGTAACTTACAAAGCAACACCTAAGAAAATGAAAATAACGGAGAAAGCCATGGATGATTTAAAAATGTATTCGAAAAGATAAAGTAGTGATCATGCTACATTTTTATTTCCTTTTATCATTCAGTTCTTCAAATTGATTCCCTTTCTCTTGTGTTTTGATTACATCCATGTTTAGTCCTGTTGTCTGATCCAACTTATAGCTTCTCTGGCTTGATTGTCTAGAAATATGATCAAATGGCAGATGTTTATAACTCTGGAAAGTTTCCTTTCACACAAGTTTATCACTCTCCTTGGAGGCCAAGGACACAGGAAATGCAGACTACGTCCAAGCTCACTTTATCACCAAAGGATTTCTAAGAACTGCACACACTCATAAACAAGATTTGTCTGAACTCTTGACTGACAGGCTAGAGCTGCTGTTTGATATCAGTGTATCCAGTTTCCTGCTGATAAACCTGAGCTCTAATGTGGTGCTCTGAAACATCAATATAGGTGCGCTTTTAAACTTTTATTCTATTTTTTTCTTAAGGTCTTCACTTATTCCATTTCTCACCTTACTTCTATTCCACAACAGTTATGGGCAACAACATACATGAATGACCAAGCTGTGGCTGCTGCTTATGTAAATCTTCTTACACCTTCCTCAGAAGGGATTTTTCAGCATACTTTCTGGATAGCGTGTTTAGTTTGAAATAGGTAAATGTAATCCATATGAAAATATTTTGGGGACTCTATAAAGATGTAAGTAGAAATTTGTATTCGCAAGGAAAAAAAAAAAAAAAAAGAGGGAAGATTGGTGGGTGGAAGAAGTTTATTGTAAGGTGCTTTTTATATTCCTGGATGTGTGCATACTTGAAGGGATGAAATTGCAGAACAGTTTAGAGGTCCAATTTAGGTCATGCTTCACCAGCACATGGAGGACTGGCTTGCTAAGGGTGTCTGCTCCATTATGCTGTACTTAGGAAATGGTCAAAAGCAAGGAAGCTCAAGATTGCATACCTGGTCTTTCGTTTCTATGCACCAACCCAATAGAAAGGAAGAACATCGGAAACTGAGGCTAGACTTGAAGTGGGCAAATGTGAAAACATACATTTTTGTGCCAGCCACCCTTATCTCCCATCATTTCCTACTGCCAAACTTAGTACTTTATTTGTAGGAAAGTGAACAGATTCAAGTGTGGAGCTCAGAATGAGTGCTAAGAAAGACTTTAGGAAATCCAGTCATAGCCTGCAAACATCTCAGATTCAGAAAAGCCTCTGTATTTGAAAAGGTTGTACAGTTACATGGAAATTATTTGGTATCTTTGAATTTGAAGACTTCAGGCTTCTTAAAAACACATGACATCAATATATTATTTAGAAAGCAGTGCACTCCCCAGAGAACCCACCAGCTAAGTTCCTAATATGACTGAAAAAAAGTTGTGAAGAAGAGGAGTACCCCAGCCCTTCACAAGGGACTAGCTTTTCACTGAACATGGACTTTCCAAGTTGTTTTTGACTTGCACTGTTGCAATCATATCTAACTAGCCTCGAGATTTTTCATTCTATAAGGCTGCCTCATGAATCCTCTTTGTACCACATAAATGTCTAGTGTGAGGGGTTAGCACTCACATATACTGTTTTGTTCTTTGCCACCTCATCTGAACTCTGCCATTTCAATGGGCAGCCAGCAGTAGAAAGTTTTTGATCAAGCTGAAAATCCTTGCATTTAAGTGGAGCCTGTTTTGTGAATGCTGAGGGAATAGGCTGAGGAGTTAATACACCCACTCATCATCTAATCTTGACACTGGCTCATACAAAAGTACAAGTGAATAAAACTGCATCATTTTCTTCTAGTTTTTGAAGGTTTTGAGACCATGGGTCTTGGGATTTGCTTTGACACTCTGACTGTCACTAGCATACTTGTGTAATTATTGTACATGTTATCAATTTTGAAAGATTCATATTGTCTGCTTTTTTTATTGATTAGTAAGGGGTGATTTTATTGAAGGCAAAACAAGTACCTCAAGCTATTTAAGGAACCTGAAAATTAATGCGACTATGAGTACAGGAAATCTACTGGATCCTTTGTGCTAAAGTTATAGACAGTCAAATCTGGTAGACAGGAAACTTTCCTTCGAGACCATGAAGGTAACGAGAAAATAAGCTAACGATTTCAGGCAATTCTTGAAAGCTTTGGAGCTTCTAACAGTAGAAATATTATGAAAGATACACTGACTCTTCTTTCTTTTGCTTGCTTGATTTTTAACTCGATGAGCCCAAAATATGTTCAGGTTAATGAAATTCTGCCCTTGGAACATCCATTGTACAATGCAAAGTCAAAATTGCAAACAGTAGCGTAGAAATGAGGTGTTCAGTCTAGCTGCCTGTAAGCTTAATTTCATTTCACAAGTGATTACTGCTAGTCTCCTCTCTGGTTTCTGAGACGGAAATAGTCACCCATTCATTTAGCTTATAATAATAATCAAAGTCTGTATCTGATGTTATTCAGAACTTGCTTTGAACTGTTAAATGGTCAAAAGTTACCATGTAACTGAAAGGCGATAACTTCCCTGTGATCCTTGTTTTAAAGGGAGACAAATTCTTTGGTTTTAACTTACTGATGCTGCTTGTGAAACATTCAGCTAAAGGTGTGAGCTGTGAAATTCCCTTCCCTGCTGAGGATGAAGAGCCAATGAACACTGCAACCACAGAGCTTCTTTCAGTCACGTGTGAAACAAAGCCTCTCCGGCTCTGTCAAGAGGATGTGTTCAATGTTCAAGATAGTCTAAAATAGGAGAGAAATTTCATCTAGTTTTTGGTCAGGTTTTGGTAGTCCTTACATTGGAGCTTAGCATCATGCAATGATGAAGGAAGAGACCAGCAACATAAGAAAAATATATCTGAAGGGAATTTGTGTCTTCAGGCAAAATCACTGCCAAGATATTAAAGCAGGCATGTGCAGTTTGTAAAGGTCCAGAGGGCCCCTTTTGATGAATGAATAATGGGGCAACATCAGAAGCAGATTCCTGTAAATTACGGAACACATGATGCAGTTTCCTGTATTTTGGAGATTTCATGATATTCAAGAGAAGTTTTGTACAAAAAGTGGGTTGACACCGTATTCATAACTCATCGATGATAAGCTATGTTGTACTGAGCAAACACTCTGAAGCTAGTGGGCCCTCAGCTCACCATCAAACTTGCTCACTGGCAGATCACAGAATCACAGAATGGTTTGGGTTGGAAGGAACCTTCAAAGATCATCTAGTCCAACTCCTCTGACATGGACAGGGACATCTTTCATGAGATCAGGTTGCTCAAAGCCCGGTCCAGCCTGGCCTTGAACACTTCCATGGTTGGGGCATCCACAACTTCTCTGGGCAACCTTTTTCAGTGTCTTACCACCCTAATCATAAAATATTTCTTCCTTATATCCAATCTAAATCTACACTCTTTCAGTTTAAAACCATTGCCCCTTGTCCTTTTGCTACAGGTCCTGGTCAAAAGTTTTTGTCCATGCTTTCTATAAGCCCCCTATATATATTCAAACACAGCAATAAGGTCTTCTGGAAGCCTTCTCTTATCCAGGCTGAACACCCCAACTCTCTCATCCTTTCTTCATAGGACAATTGCTTCAGGCCTCTGACCATTTTCACGGCTCTCCTCTGGACCCGCTTTAACAGATTCATGTCTTTCTTGTGCTGGGGACCCCAGAACTGGATGCAGTACTCCAGATGGGGTCTCACCTGAGCAGAGTAAAGAGTGAGAATCACCTCCCTCGACCTGCTGGCCATGTTTCTTTTTATGCGGCCCAGGATAGGATTGGCTTTGTGGGCTGCAAGTACACATTGCTGGCTCATACCAGCAATATTAACAGTGGAAAAGGTGTTGTGAAGCTGTGTTTGTTTTCTTTTTTTAATGAGCTTTACATGGGCATCTTCCCTGAAATTAGTTTTTTTCATATTTTCTTTTCTCCCCTCCTCTGAATCTTGTCTTTTCTACCTCCTTTTCCTCTCCATTCATCACCTCTCCAACAGCCTAATCTCCTTTAAAGAATGGCATCTCATTTCTTCTGCTTATAAGGTGCACCAGCGTGGCTGTAAGGGAAGCATTTCCCTGCAATGGAACGTTGACAGATACAGGCAGACTGAACTGCAGATATACACAGATACAGCTATTGCTCATCCTAATGGCTTGATGAGCTATCCTAGGTGATAACTCTGGGTTTATGTATCAGTGGGGCTTTTTGGGAAGATGATGACTTTATCACAATGAGGCCATTCTTCTACTTGTGCTTTAAGTCCAGGAATTGGGGGTAACAAGGTGGACCTATGACAAGAGATCCACCACAAGTATTGTCATAGAGATTAAAGGTTACCACCGTTTTGGAAAAAGGCAGTCCCTCGAGGTTAACTGTAGTCTTAGCTGTTTTCTGGACTTGATGGCTGGGTAATAGTGACAGTGAAGTTCCCTGGGATTCCATCACTGCATTCTTGAGACCTACTGGAAGATGCTTAGTCACCCACGCAACCAGTGAACTAGAACAACTTGGCTCATCTAGCAAAGTTACACAGCACAGATGTAGTAAGGCATGCAGTAAGGCCTAACAGGGAGCCTTCAACTTTTGAAGTGCTACTGAAAAGCCAAGTAAATCTTCTCTGTCCACATGTAGATATGTCTTGTCTCACATGTAGCTTCTCATCCTTTTCATTGGAGTATACTAGGTAGACCTTAGAAATGGTCTTTGAAAAGTGCCTGTCTCCAAGGGGGTATCTCAAATTCAGTGACTCAGATGAATTCACCTGCTTTTCTTCTCTTTTCTGGGGAAATAAAATAAAATAAAAAAAGGTAAGGAAAAGTATTCTGAAAATGCCAAATAAAATGTCTCTGAAAGACAGTGTAGAAGCATGGAAAAAGAAATAAGAATACACCAAAGCTGAAACTGGATATAAAACCAGTCAAAGGGAGTTGGAAGGGCCTTTCTCTCTATGCCAGCAGAAAAGAAAGAGCTGACAATGGGGCACATGGTCCTTCCAGGGCAACACCACTGACAGGGAGAAAATGTAGTTACTTCTCAATGTTTACTACAGACCTAGTCTTCTTTCCTCCTAGGTGTGCCAACACTGCAAAATGCCAAGGGGAGTTGCTGGGATCTGCATGGTTTCATTAAGATATTTCACCTTTCTTCATATACTCTGTTTTTTAGAAACAAACAAATGGCTCTGGCAAAAGTTTTCCATTTTCCACATGTAAGTGCACTGGCATTCAAAAGTGTAAGGTCCATTTGCACGGGTTAGCTGGCAACATTCATGCTCTTGGTGATTAAGTCTTAGCTGTAATACCCCTACCATTATAGTACACTATAGTTCATAATTGTGTCCGGGTGCGTGTGTCAAGAGCAGTCTCAAGCATATCCATGTACTTTTCATCCTTTTATTGATTCCTTTGCACCTAAAAAATCACAGCTGCTTCCATTTCAGGAGATGTACTATAGCTCTTCTTTTAAAACAGTATGACACAGTTCAGTAGCTGGAATGTGCTGCAGAGCTGGGACTGCTAGATAACTTGTTTTTAATTTTCTCTGCAGGAAAGAGTAATGTATAACTTCTCAGCAGAGTAACTGTCACAAAGAAAGAGGATAGAATAAAAGGCATATTTTGGCTCATGTCAAGATAAAACTGAACCAAAAAAAAAATCTCACAGTTCTGTCTTTATAACTCTGAAACTGAATTTATATCAAGATTTCTGGATCAAATAAGAAATCAGCTTCAGACACTCATTTGAGACAGTGAGACAATTCAAACTTTCCAAGACTTTCACTGTGTTGGCTTCTAGTATTTTAATTCAAACAGATCTCTAATTAATACTGTAAAAAATTCCTGTAAAGAAATCACTATCAGAGAGAGTGCTGACACAAGCATAGGGATGAATAGTTAATTGGGGAAAAACTTAATTGCACTTCTACGTTTTGCAAACTGCCTTTCACAGATACCTGTGTAGCAATCTTAGCACTTGTGGGCAATGGCTAGGGGGTCACTCTGAAGCAATAGGAACCTGACCTCACTGTTTTTATTTGCTAAAAATGTTTAACAACTCCTTTTAGATATTCAGCTAGCATTGGAAGTAGTGATCTCTTTTTAATTAAAATCTCCTAAAAACTGATGTGACAGGATTCTCTGAAAGAAAAAAAAAAAAAAAAAAGAAAGAAAAAAAAGGAAGAAAATAAAAGAAAATAACTGGCAAATTAATTAACTAAACTAGAAGGTCAGTTTTAAAATCCTGTTGCAGACTAATTAAATCCTAGACACTGACATTTTTGGCTAAAAATTGCAACCATAGTAATTAGTGTTGTAGGAAATTTCCATATGCCATTGTGCCAAATGAATGAGCGTATTTCATAATTGTTCCTGTAGGACTTCTTTCAAATAGCTGGGAGGGACATGATCCTGTTGTAGGAAATATGCAAAGAAATCGTAGTACTTTCATTCCAGTAATAGTGGCTTCCCAGGTCAGTTGTGTGAAGGAGGGAGAAATCTGACAACTGTTAGGAATATTATAAATTATTATTATAGCAGTCTCTCCTAGTTGTTGCCTAACACTTTTATAAATATTGCTATTTAAAGAAACAACTACTACTTAAATAAATAGGACAAGCTATTAGTTGAAAGGCTGTGGATAAATACATGCTGAATATGCAATTAAAATCACCATAGTGAACAATTTTATATGATAAAACAATAGGTGTTGCTAATTATTTTATTTGCATATATTTAACTATGCAGAGAGATTTCTCTTTTTTTTAATCATTAACTTTTTCAGGACTGCTGAAGATTTGTTAAATGTCAGGCAGTGAAATTAAAATGTCAGTATATGACTTAAGGGTCAAGTAGACTTAATAAACCTGAACGACATCATTCCACATTTATTTCCAGATTTTCTTTTTCTACTGGAAAATGTGGTAAAAATGTGAAATGCTTTTTGTACAGCCCATGTGCCTTTTGGATACAATAGATTGAGTGAGCCATTCAGACCTTTCTCTTTTCAGAACATTGTGCAAACTTTGCTCAAAGGCAAAAAGGCTGCTCCCATCTTGAGGGGCACTGATACAAGCTGATGATTTGGGTAGATTTTTCTTTAATAAATCTGTCTCTTGAAAGAAAATTAAAATGTCAGAATAAGAAAATTACCAATTTACCCAATAATTAAAATGAGTAAAAGATAAATGACTGCTGTGCTGAAGGACCAGCCTGAAAGACTGGGCAGCCTGGGCTCACAGACCTTGCATGTGCGCCTGAAACAGTGCTCTCAGATGGACCAGCTTCATTCTCTTATTCCAGGGCACTGCTCATTCCTATTATGTCCCTCTTTTATTCTCCACAAAAGTGTCATGATTAGCACTTGGAAAATAGTTGACAGTCTCCTCTGTGGTCAGCTAAACTGCAAAATGCTCAGCAGTGATGTACCATATGAGCGGGGAGAGAAACTTTCAGAGTGTCTCCAAGCCCTGCTGGCCTAATGTCCTCAAGTCTCCGCAGTTAGTCTGCAGTTTCTTCTTTCAAAGACTAATGTGATGGTCTGTGACTGACTGCAGCAATCAAAGAGCATTCAGGTGCATGTAGAGAACAATTTTCTGGTTGATGTGTTCTTTCAGGTGAACTCATTCAGTAAAATGACATTTCATACTTCTCTTAGAAAATTTCAGTATTTTTTATTTTATTGCAGGTGGAGAATATATGTCTTTCAAGCTATTGTTTCAGGCTCTATGCAAACGTAAGTCCTCTCATGGTAAAACTCAGGGTGAGACTAAATATCAAGGGGATATAATCTGGGCTCATAACAGCAGAACTTCAGACACATGTGGTCTTGTAAAATTGGTCATCTGTACAGTGGCCAGAGGGCAAGGGTGTTCCAAATCCTGAGTGCCCCAAGTTTTGCACAGGAACCTGAAATCTCATGAGGTTCACACAAAGCCTGCTCCACAGGGTTGTCCAGTCCAATCTAGGAGCTACGTCAACAGTCTTCCTAGCCAGCCAATCTCCACTGAACCTCAGAGTGGTTTGGCTTTGTGGATGCGCCTGCGGAAGTGATGGGCTTCCTCCTCCTTGCAGAATTGTAGTTAGGGGTAAAAAAAAAAGGATGTGTGTTGCAGTGCTAAATACTCCATAAGCATACATCTCAGTAGAAATAAAGATAGAAACATATGAATAAAATATTTGTTTGGACCCCTCCTGAACAATGTGACAAGCCCGGGCAGGTTTTACAAATAGAATGGTACCTGTTTTTTCTGGGTGCCTCAGCATTAGTTTTCCCTTGGGGGAACTTACTTCAGCAATGAACTCCCCCACCATCCATGAGACACATGTCCATCACATCCTCTGAAAGGTCAGTGGGACATTATCATTCCACAACAGAAAAGAAACACTTAGTCATAAGGAAATTGCAAGTATTTTGCTCTTGTGGCACAGAAATGAGCTGTTGGTCACAACAAATCATGCAGTTTCACAATAAAGTAATCATTTTTGTTTACATCAGCAAGTTAAGAGCTTTGTCACCTTTCACAAATAACTCTCCAGGCTCTTTGAATGTTCTTTCAGAAGAGGTCCCTATGCTCATCCCCAGAACTGGAGTCCTGCACTTCTGTAAGGATTTCAAAATAGCAAAAAGCGACTTATATCTGTGGGGGCACAGGAGTCCTGTATTCAGAACCAAACTTGTGATAACAGGTATTTGTCCCATGGCAAATTTTGCTGTTAACTTGATTTAGCTGTCTGTGTAGACATCGTCACTGGAATGCATTTGTGACAGCCATTTAGGAATATTTGATTAGGGCACAGAGCAAGGAAAATTTTTATAGTTTTGCTGTAAAACACTAGGATAGGTATCTCACATCTCTAGGGTTTATTTCCTCAGACCTAAGTGTCAATACTGATGCTAAGCCATCCCTGCATCATATACAGTATGTGTACAATGAGGTTACCTATACTCTTTTTACAGGCTTTGAAGTTTGGGAGGGGAAGAGAAGACCATGGGAGGTCTTTGTCATGCACAATTTGCCCTATAGCAGCTTTCAGAGTACGAGAGTATATTTTTGAAAATGACCCATTTGTATAAAGCTGTCCAAAAACATTTTCAGCACAAGTGTATACTCAATGCAGATGTGGTGGTACAGTCTCTGGATTTTGAATGCATATTTAAAATTGAAACAGAATTCTGATATCTTCAAATAGCAGGAGAATGCTGGATAATTTACATTGTGCCTCATGCAGGCGGGCATATAATCCAGCACCCTGAAGCTGCACATGGCACACACCAAGTACTAAGAAGTTACTGGTGCTCATAGCATGTTTGAGAGGAGAGGAGAGACTGGTAAACTCACTGAGCAACAGTGCTTTTCCCAAGACAGAGTGCATCCTCTCTAAAGGCTTTGGAGCAGATGAAGCTGAGCTAATCGTCAAGAAACTCTCTAATCTCTATCATTACTTGGGTTTTCATGTTAGGCATTGTGACAGCTTTTCCCCCTTGTCATCAGGAGGAGAAAGCAGTGGTTGGTGTTCTCTGGTGAGACTGGAGCCGTTTATGGCAGGCTGAGCTTTTTGGGTTAGTATTCAGGAGTCATAAGCAGTCAGTGAATGGAGAGACGATCTCAAAAAGGTGTTGAGAAGGGCCTGGCACAATGGGGGGACTTACGTCGCGTTCCTCTCGGCTGATTGTCAAACAAAGGTAGAGCCAGGCATTACTGAAATATATTAATTTGTGGAAAAATACAAAAACAAACCGACTACTTAGGGCACTAACTATTACAGGCAGAGAAATAATACAATAAATCACTGAAATGAAAAAATGTGGCAAGAGGCACTGAAAACTGAGAGACATTTTGTCACTAAATTGCAGCATTAATAGTGTTTTGAAGCTTCACATTTAAATTGCCTATTTCTGACACTCAAAATGCACATTAGGAAAATGATGCTTATTTTATAGTTACTCATTAAAAGGAAGGGGATAAATAAGATGGAGTTTTAAACCATAAATCTCTTTCATAACAACCAACCAATAAGAAAGCGTGGAACAGAGAAATAAATGGATAGTGAAAGAATGATTTTTAAAATGCTTTTGTAATCTGGGGTATAAATGAGCAACTGTCTCATCTGATCTAGGATGAATCATTTTTAGAAGATCTGAGTATGATCCTGAATGCAGAAGATATTCATATGTTACTAGATAATGAAGGAAAACTAGAAATAATAGAAAAGGTTATTTCTTTTCTCCTGCAATAATTCAGGCTTTGTGCAATTATACTATTTGTCTCTTCTTTACATGATTGCAACTCTACATGTATTTCCCCACCTACAGATACATCATCTTTCCCCAAATAACAAGGCATAACTTCAGATTACCTCTTGTAGCCTGTATGACAAATTCAAGGGAAGAATCATAAGGAACTTACACATCACTGTGGCATTTAGTCTTACTGGAAAGGTCTTTCATGATCACCTGTGTAACTTTCCAGCACTCGTTAATGGCTGCTCAGTAGCCTGCTGCTGATCAACTATTTGCATAGCATCTGCATTTATCTAATCTTTATTTATTTTTTAAAGACTGCAAAGTTACAGCTCATTTGCAGTGCTTCAGGATTTGAGTATTAAACAAAAATGCAAATACAGCAGTAAGCCCTTAATGAGATGTATCCAGCTCATTTTTTTCAGCATTAACTCCATTCTTTATCTTATTTGAGCATCCACAGTATACACTATTCATCAGCCCCAAAACTTCATTTTATTATATCATCAGCCACTGCCATATACTTTACAAGTTTAAATTCTAATTTTATCCACAATAAGAATAATAATGATGTTTCAAACTGGCATTTATTGTCCAAAGGAAAGTAGCTCAAATACTGAAGCAAAGCGTCTTTTCTTCTCCACCTTGGAGAGTTATCAAGCCAAAATGAAATGATACACATTTCTGGCTTGGTGGTACTTAACTGCTACTTTGCACTGACTTGAAAAATTATAAAGTCACAAGGTAAGGGAGATGCTAGTGCCACGTGCTTGTGGCCATAAAAGGAGGTCTGCTTGAGGCAATTTAGATGCCCTGAGGGAAATTTCTACCTTTGGAAGCATTTGAGCATACACCACATTTTAGCTCCTAATTTTAATCGTCTGAAGCAAATGGTATAAAACAAACTTTTGCCTCCAAGGAAAGGGAACACAATTTTCACTTAATTCTGCAGTGTGGACAAACCCCTCAGGCCTGGGCCACCAGATCACTTGTGGTGAAACCTGTGTCTCACCTTTGGAGCACTACTTAGCTTCCAGGTGTGTGGCAGCCCTTTCCCAGAGCCCTCAGAGATCTTCTTCACCTCCCCCACTTTTAGGCTAGATTGCCAAGGGTAAGGAGAAAGAATGAAATGGAGCATGGCTTCCTCTCTCTTCTGTACTAATATTTATTTTCTGTCTCTTCTGAAATGCTAACTGTTCTGGAGAGAACAGCGTGTGGTTCTGGTCACCTGTAAATATGATGTGTCAGTACCATTAGGGGCCACATCTGCTCCCCAGCACTGCCAACAACACCCATCTTTTTTCATCCCTTTGAGAGTTGCGTGACACTTAAGGCACCCGTAAGGTAGTTTGCTGCCACTGCTGCAGTCACCCATGCCCAGAAGGATAACAACGAGCCATTCATGCCTGGCTTTCTCATCATTTTCTCTGGGATGATGTGGTCTGCAACAAGAACCACCAATCTCTCCACCAGCTTTGGGAGATCAGGTCTGTCTCTAATCATTTTGATAGTCCTTATTCTGCTGCTTTTTTGCCCCCAAATCAAAAATGAAAAACAAACCAAAAGGTCGGAACCAAAAGATACCTCAGTGTCTCACAAATGCTTCTATTGTGACAATAACACCAGTTAAGCTTCCATGCCAAAGTCAGTTCCACTGTGAGCTACAGAAACCCTTATTTTTATCTCAGAAACTGTACCCACATTCATTAGGGTTCAGATTTAGCTCTGATTTTTTAAAAACTCAATCCCCATTCCTCCTGTTGTTCTTTAATCTGCAGGTTTGTACATACTGAGGTTTTGATGAACAGACTACACTGTGTGGGGTGCATATAGGTCTGCATGCCTCATAGCAAATTTCTATTCACGTTCATTACAAGCAAAGGCTATACGGCTCTATAGGTTTTTCTTGCAATTTTAAAACATGTTCATATGAGTTACTGAGTTTTATGCACAGGTTGGCTTTTGTTATTGTTAATGGGTTTATTTGGGCAACAGAGACCAAAACTTTGTCACTGTGAAAACCTTTATAGCATCTTTGGTATTTTGCTTAGGAAAGAACAAGATATTGCAATATCTGGTTGTTGATCTTAAAATCCTCATGACAAAGACTTCATCGATGCATTAACTATAAAGCTGATAATATAATATATATGTTAATGTAATAATATAATAAATATAGCATAAGTAATACAATAAAGATGGTAATCTAATACAATACTGGGGGGTTTAATCTACATTTTCTTTGGATGCCACAATGTTTCTGAATTTTCACAGTGGAAAATTTTATAAGTGGCTTGTCTTTATTGTTAGTTCATTTGCACTAAAGAATTATCAGCTTCACAAACTTCTTTGTAGCTCCCAGTGGAACTAGTGCAATTATAAAGTTGTGCCAATTTGGCTTCTTAACAGAAGGTGTGTATTGGAAGAAAACAAATCTCTACATTAGATTCCATCATGAACAAACAAATCGTTTTAATTGGCTGCGTAATGAGATGGCCTTTTGTAAAGTACGTACTTGGAAAGTTCACTGTTAAGTTCTGCACAGGGTGAGTGTTGTTGCAAAACTAATTGTATGAAGTATAGCACAGCTATGTTTCAGCTTTTGAAATGTAGATAATTCCTGTATTGCTTTTTATTATCTGTTTAGCTGTTTTTAATAATTTAGCAGACTCTGAAATCCCACAATTTTACAACATTATGTACTTAGCTTTGATTTGTTTAAGAGAAAATGGCAAATTGTTATACTGCAGTTATAGGTCAGCTTCATTTTGAAAGGATGTTATATTTCATTGACTCCTAAAACATAGCTGATTTTATAACAGATAACTTCAGACTTTCTAAGATAGTATGTTTAGATTGTTTAATTCTACTGCAGCCTTTTCATTCTGTAGATGACTTTACTAATTGCGCAAACCAGTATCTTTCTGATAGCAGAGTAGGGGAAGCTCTTATCTTCAAGATTTTGGGATCCAGCCCCCCAGTAACTTCATAACCTTTTGTATAATCTTTCTTATCCCAACCTTTTGGTGAGCATGACTGGTGCACATGCCAGCATCCAGCCCACAACACAGCAGAAAGGGAAGCACACCCACCGTGGCAAACTCCCCAGCTATCCCCAAGGTCACAGATGTGGGCATGTGCATCAGCTTGAGCTGAGTGAAAGCAGATTTTTAGGATATAATTAGAAGGCCCCAAAACCCCATCTGTCCTGTGATTTTGTTGATGAGGTAAGTGGTAAGAGTCTCTTGTATAACTGGGTGCTTCAGCTGTCCTTTTTACAGTGAAGCTGAACAAAGTAGATTGGCTTTGTGTTGGAAAACAAGTTCATTAAATGCATTGCAGAGTTCTTGTGCATTTGTGTGCTTGTGTGGTAGGTAGATTTTATTGGGGATTTTCTTGGCTGTCTGCAAGTTCATAGGGATGGGCATGTGGTAACTTGGCTGGAGCTTGAGAAGAGGTCACAGAAGAAAGTCAGAAGGATCTTTACAGGATGTAAAGGAACATTTTGTCTGTTTACCAAAATCTAACCACTAAATATTTTTGTTTTGTTAGGGTTATCTTTCTAATTAAAAACTCTACTGTTATTTTCTACAATCTTACTCCCTTAAACTTTGATTGTGTAAAGCATATACACACACTCACACATATCTGCTACTGTTGAGATCCCCACAAACTAAACAGTATCAGCACCAGGCCTGTGGTGGATAAGCATGGTTTTAGAAGACATGACCACAAAATATATTTTAAATGTCTAAACAATGAAAATGTGTCAAAGAAATAAAAAATTGAGTTGTACTTTTAAGGCAAGCATTTCCATCCAGCTTTTAAAACATTTTCATAAGGTAACTTAAGCTATCACATTTGTATTTTCTTTATGAAAAATCTATCAGAATTTTTTAAGCTTCTGCTTTACTATATATATTTTTGCTACTTTTTTACACTCACTTTTAATACTTAAAAGACATTATTCCCACTTGCACTTTTTTGCCTTCTCAAGGAGGTGCTATAGAACATAAAAGCAGAAAGTGGGAAAGCTGTATTTGAAAACAAGGTTTTTAAGGTAGAGTGAAGTCCTGATCCACTGAGACACTTATACAGCTGGAAGCACATGAATGGTCCCATTAACATCAGAGTATGTGTGTGCTTAAAGCTTAGTTTGAAACTGTGGGTTCAGTATCATCTGGTGTTTGAGTTTGGGTGTTCAGCTGTAGCCTAAGCTGCTGTGAATATTTTAGTGCCGTATCAGAAATGAGATTGCTCACTTCATACTGTTGCAGGAATTGTGTTGAAAAAAAAAAAACAAACAAACAAACAAACAAACAAAAAAAAACCCACTACTGCAATCTGCATTAGTTAGTGCCTTTTTAGTAGAAAAGTCAAAGATTAGATGAGCCACAGAAATGAGCAACTTTTATGCCTTTGAAGTTGCTCCAGGTCAGCTGGCAGCACACTGCTGGGTTGGCCTGGCTGCTGCCTTTCCTGTATTCAGCTGGTACCTTTGGTGCATTTCCTCGGGGGGCCAGGCAGCAAGGAGAAGTCAGAGTTTCCATTGCAGTGTCTTTCAAAAGCACTGTGCTCACCAACATTAAATATATCTCCATTTTTCTTCAGAAGTGCCTGTTCCTTTGGTAACTAAATGCAGTACCCATCGTCATACTTAACATTCAGCAGACACTTGCCTTGACCTCACCTCTCCAGGCATCCAAGGTTTCTTCCTCTCCTTTATATCCACCGCACATCTCACAGCCTTTTGCAAAACCTCAGCTAAGCTTCTTGCTTGACAAACACATCCTTTTCCCTTCAGTAATGGTTAGATACAGGTATGAAGTTTGCATTAAAAGCGAAAGATTGTTTGAACCATACTAATGCTGAGTTGCTGTACGGCTGCTGAAGCTGAGGCTGCACCCTGCCTGATGCTGGCACAGGGGTGCCTGGGCCACCAGGACACTTCATGACCCCTGAGGTTCCCAGTGCAACAGCAGTCCCTGTTGCAACCCCAGCACTTCAGAAGAGGCATAAATCTAGGAATTGGTATACCAATCTCTGTTTTGTATGAAATAACTCCTGCGGGGCGTTTGGACGTGTTTTCATGAATCAGATATGTTTGAATTATTTACAGAATGTGCTAGCTTCAAAGAACCTAATTAGAGTAGAGCAGCATGTTTTAGGACCTAAAAAAGCAAGCTCTGCTCCTGTAAGTAATTACTGCTCTAATGAACAAACTCAGGAGAGTGAAATACATAAACAGATTCTGTGGGATCAGGACACAGAACATATTTTCAAGTCCAAGGAGTTTGTCAATGTAATATCTATGAAATGCTACAAATATTACTGACAAAAGAAATAACAATACTAAAAGTTTATAGTGTAATATAGTCTACTCAATATTGAAGAGGCAAGTATCTTTTTTCAGTATGAATTAATACAAAACCAGTGTTTACTCACCTACAAAGGAATTCAAATATTTGCAGAAAATACTATATTTGAATTTTACATCAAAATGGATCATATTTAGCCACTGTGCTGCTGACACACCTGTTATCTCAAGGTCTTTGTCTTCATTTCGGCAGTCACAAACTCTGACATAAACCTTAAGGACTTTCTTATCCCATAATTCAATTTATAGCAGCTTCAGTTACCGTAAGAAGTGTCCTTATAAAAATCCAAACATTCCCTACGTATTTCTACACCATAAATTCCATATGATATTCACTCGGTTTTAAAGTCAATTCAAGATTCTTTGATCAGGAGTGGAGATTCAGCCTGGTAGCTTCAAGTTAAACTGTGTTATTTCTGTACTTTATGTATCATTTCTGACTATAAAAACCATGGAATAAGAACTTAACTGGAAATTCTCCAGGGAAGTGTTTGAGACAGAATGCAGCATGTTCATGTGTAGCTATATTGCCACTACTCTGGTGGCAGAAAGAGAAATATGTTTTTTTCAGTAAACTGAATGCATATCTCTCAAAAGTCTCACAGGGAATGGTTATTTATAACACTGAGCTGCCATTTTAAGATGAGTACTTTTTTTTTGTTTTTTTCACTGCCACCAATAATAAGGATACCAAGCAGCAAATCAGCTCCCATAATGAGTATTTTACCGCTTTCATTCTTGTTGGTGTTTTAGAAGGTAACCTTGAACTTCTGTTGAGATACTAAGGCTGAAATCTGGGACAGTTCTGGTCATTAAAAAACCTTGGTCCCAAACATATGACGTCTGTAAAACAGCCATATCAGTGATCAAAAAACCCTCACCTGTGGACAACTGTAAACCTATTTACTTATTCCTGTTCTTAAATCCCTGCAGGGTGAAAGAGAAATTAAAGATGTCATAGCTCTCCCTTTTCTCTTATTTGTAGTGTATCTGACCTGTACTTCAGCCCTTCAGTTATGATTTTACTGTGCAGTATTTACTAAGCACAGGTAACAGCAGCCTACCTTGTATAACTCCCAATCAAAATCAAAGGACCTTCTGTATGTCAGGGATATTCTGTTATTAAACCCCAACATTATTAGTTTTTCTTTCCTTTTGACAACAGAAGTAGAAACGTGTCAGTGAGAGAAAGTCTTCAATTATCTGGATTTTTTTGAAGGGCAGATCTGAGCCTTCAGAACCTTATCCTATTTTTAGCAGAGTTTGCTACAAATAGGGAAGAATTGTCTTGGCTGCTTGCCAAATCCTCCAGATCCAACTTAAACACCCCTTCCCTCTCACTGGCTTTGTCTAGACTAGGATCTGTAGGGGGTTCATTTGCAAATGTTTGCTCACCCTTTCTAACCTGTGTGAAAATTCAGGCACTTCTAAGGCAGATTGCCTTTAACAAATACTGATCTGACCTAGCTAAAACTTCCCAGATGTCTGTGGCCATGGTCAGCCACTGAAGCAGCATCTGTGAGGGCACCTGGCATTACTTCCAGGCAGCAGCCACCTGTTCCTAGGCTGCCAAAAGCATCACGTCAGTGAAGTTTTCAACCTCTGAGTGCAGCATCAGCTCAAGGTACCACTAAATGCAGTCCAAGCTAAGGTGGCAGATATTGCAATGAGGCAGAGGAGGAGCACAGGCATCTACTGTGTGTGTCTCAACCAGAAAAAAGTCTTTGTGTGGTGGCTGCTTGATCAGCCTAGCAAAAAACATAGACCTTGGTGGGGGTTTTCTCTGAGGCAGAACTGCAGGACTGTACCTGAACCAAATATCTGGGAAAGGAAAGGCCTCAAAGAACATGGGCGCACACATGTGAAGCTGGGGGGAGATTCAGAAAAAGAGCATGTGGTACTGTCTTGTGATGTGCATGATCCTCAGGGATTCATTTAGGCACCCTTCATACAGAGCCAGACTTCAGGTCTCACAGAAGTCTTATTCAAAGCCTGCAGATTGTAGAAACTGTAAATGTTGAGCTGAAGGTCAGTTTCTATGTTTTACTGTGTGTTTCTGGTCTTTCTCTTGAAAACATGGTCTAGTTATTAAATTCTTATCACAGGTACTTGTTCCTAAACATTAGAGGATGCTTATAGTCTCTGTCCACTACCATTTCCCTTATGATCCCAGTATACAGAAACAGGATTTGGGAGGATAGGGTATAAGGTTTTTCTTCCTTATGAAGAATCTCACTGATGTGAGAGGGGAGGTGTTTATCACTGACATGGAGAAACTCTCCTGACAAAGAGAAAATTGTTTGCTGACTACCAAAGCAAGAGGAATAGAGACAGTTGGATTTGTGGACAAGTGAACAAAGGGAGAGGGAGAGGCCAGCCCCAAGATAGACGTCGTTCTTTTCCATCATTAAAGCCACACTCGTTATTTTGGGAGTCCAAACAGTTACAGAGCAGGACATTCTCTTCACCAGCATTTACCTCATTTTTAAAATACAACTTTAATTACGTCTTAGAGCTCATACAATATTCATAAATACAAGTGTCTGCATGGCTTCCCCTCTGACCTAACCTTCAAGCTGATGAAGTAGGAATTATGTTTTGTTCTTGTTTCAGTTTTTAACTTGGCATAGCATTTGTAGATGATACTTGCTGGATTTGTTGAGATGCAGAAGACTGGTTCTGTGGAACACACCTTCACTCCAGAATGGAAAGGATGGGCCAAAAAAAAAGGGAGGGGGCAGGGAAGGAATGTTTGTTTCCCTGACAGATAATTGTGGCTCCAACATGAGATTTTGGCTCATCCTCTGTTTTGAACAGGTGGACAGATTCTTTGAATCCCTGCTAAGAAAAAAACTTACATGATTCTGACTCCTTACCTTGAATTAATTAAGAGCTTTTTAAAATGTTGCAACATAAGGCTTGAGTTGCTAACTAAAACACATGGTTAAGACTTGAAATATTACACTTTTCTGCCTTGCAAATATCTAAAAGGTTAGCACCCATTGAAGCATGCAGAGTCATCTTATAAAAACAAAATTTGAGGTGCACCCATAAAGATTTTTGGCCAAATTAAGACCTGATGTTTAAGCAGGTGCAGCTTCCCCATTGTGTTGATAGAGTTTGCCATAAACTGCAGTCTAGAGTTAGCGACATTAAAAAGCAGGTGGAATAAGTTTATCCTGTTTTAATTGGACTATAATATTCTCTCATTAGAAAACAAAGCAGCCACCTTGTCATCACAGGCACAGAAATCATCATGACTTTCTGCTGCCCAGAAAGGTTAGAAGGCTGCTGCTTTTTTCTTTCCTGGTGTTTTGATCAGGTATTTAGAACAGAAAGCTCATATCACATTTCTTTCTCTCCCAGACCTGGTGATTTTTTAATACAATTTTTTCCACGGGCTATGAAGCCTGAGCTCTCTTCTGGAAGCAAAGAGTAACCTTTGTCCCTTGGTGACTATTCAGGCATGTCTACAGCTTGTGTTGTTATACCCAAATTAGTTTGACCTGAGATGCTGGGCAAATTCTTGAAATACCATACATACACTCATTCTTTGAATTAAGAATCCACTGGTGGTGTTTAATTTGTGTGGGGATTTTTATGTACAGATATTTATACTTTTTTATACTGATGATATCTGAAAGGTGAGAAATGGCTTCAGTGTGAAGAATGTGACTGAGACTCAGGGGATTTGTGTCCTCCTCCTCCCCACTGCCACTCATTTCTCATCTAATTTTTGAGCAAGTCATTTACGTCCCTTTGCATCAGTTTCCCAGTGTATGTAAAGGAGATTTTACAGCTACTTCAGAATAACTCATTAATAACACTAATATTATGTCCTATCTTCACCTGTGTTGTTCCATTGGGATAGAGACTGTGCGTGCACTGTAACTGGCAGGAGAAAGCCTATTGTAATTGGGACTCTTTAATTGTTTGTAAGTATCCAATTAGTGAAAGCTGGTTTGCCTAAACTATCCTACCACACACGTGGATGGGGCATATGCTCTGGCAATGAGACACCTGAGAAAGACAGTGACTTTCCAGCTGTCACTCATTATTCCCCTGTCTCTCTTCCCCTTTCAACCTCCCTTCCAATGGTAAGTAGGGAGACAACCCTTCCCATTTGTAGCAAATACAGGCTACAGACACAGTGTGAACATTTCCAGTTTCCATGATACAACTGTAGTGAACAACCACTCCTCCTGATCTCCTGCAGTGCTGTGTGTACACATGAGGATGGAGAAAGCTCAGTGTTTCTTTGGAGTCCTTCAACACCTATCCCGTTTGGGCCCTGGGCAATTAATGGATGTCTTGAAAGCTGGCTAGAAAAAAAAGTAGTTCTTTAGCACTGCAGCACTTCTTCATTTAGTACTCTGCAAGTGAGTTGTAAAAATTTGCCCTGGAGACAGGGAAATGCAAATATAAATTAGATGAAGCACTAATAACATTACATTACAGAACAATGCAAACCGTTTTGGACACCCCACAGAGAAGAAATCCATGCATTCCTTTCTGAATCATCTTTATGGAAATTTCTGTAAACGTGCTGTTATTAAAAGAGAATAGCAATTATTTCCTTCTTTGGTTCATCAGTTGCAGGGAGGGGGAGAATTGGGAGGGGAATGTATTTTGTTTTCTTCCCTCTTCTTCTCTTTTTCTTCCATGTGCTTGTTGGAGAGCTCTCACATGACAGGAACCAACAGTGCGGAAGCCTCGGCTGGTAGAAGAGAGCAAGAAGGATGGGAGAAGTGGTCAACATGGTTACAGATGGGGCTCTGTAGGTGGAAGTAGTTAAGAGAGTAGCAGAAGCAGACAAGGTTGCAGCTAACAAGGATACTCAGGAAGCCAAAGCTATTAAGATATGTTGACACAACATTTGCAAGCTTCACAGGGGCCATCATTATAAATTAGATTTAGTATTGATCAGACAGTTCAGCATTGGGGCTGGAGGAAAACTGGACACAGAGTTCTTTACAAAATTGGCACTTCAGATTCTGCCTTCTGATTAACACAGAAGAGCAGAAAACCCCTGTCTCCTGACTGACCTCAAACAGTGTGACTGCTGTCCTCTTCCTGGGGGCAGGTAGAAAGTTGCAGTCATTTGGAGTTGGTATAATCTTTCAAAATTGCAGTCACAGTCTTAACAAGGACATTAAAAACATGGCTGTGAGATACAAGTTAAATCCAACACGTCTGCAAATGCTAGCAGCTCCTTGCTAATGAGGCCTACTGGAGATTTTTCAAGCCTATCATTCAGGATGAAAACCGGCTGGCTGTGTGTTACAAGGTGTACTGGAGAAGGGATCTGGTGATTTAACACACAGGGAGAAAGCAGCTTGTGAGGCTCATTAGATCAATGGGGATTCCAGCCTTATACCTCAAATTATATTCCTTCTCTTCTAACATTCACCTTTTGCTGCGCACGCCCACGCCTTCCTCTTTTTTTTTTTTCTCTTTTCTCTCTTTTTTTTTTTTTTTATCCTTTTGTTCCAGCAGTGTATTTTCATGCCTTTCCAGTAAGCACCACCAGAGCAGAAAATACCCGAGGTTTATAAGGAAGCCATAGGTAATTCACTGCAGCTGAAAGTTTCTTTGTCGAAAATGAAGGTTTCACTGCCCTCTCTATCACTTGGCAGTGTTTAAATTCCCAAAGATAATTGCTGCCATCAGCTTGACGAGCACACAGAGACCAGGTGCTTTCACCAAGCTGAACGCAGAATAAAACACAGTTAGTGGAGGATGATGATGGTGATCCACCTCATCCCGCTCCTATTGCCCAGCAGCCAAATACCCTTCCTGTGTTGCTGAGACTGGTTGAGACATTTTCCCCTTCCCGACTGACTTGAGTTCAAGCCCCAGATCTCCAAGGCGTGTGCAGGAACGTAATGGTACTCCCTCCCCTTGCTTCTTCCTCATGCAAGGAAACAGCGACATTGTCCTAGGTGCAAGCTCTGCGCCACACCCCTGCCTGCAGCGTTTATGGGTGGTTGGCCTTGGCACCTCACCATGCAGACTGTAGGTCTTGTTGGTCCCATTTCTAACACTCCCTATCACATGTTTTTTTGGGGGCATCCCAGACACCATGCCGGCTGTGTGGGGATTGCATGTTGTGTTCACAGTGTCCTCCTGTGTGTCCAGAACCCCCTTGGCTTGCCCTTCCCGCCTCTTCCCATTCCCAGACATGGTACAGAGCATGTCTGGCCCTGAGAAAATATTTGTGGTCCATCCAGGCAGGACTGGCACTGGCCTTTCTTTTACACCTCTCCCCTCACCCTTCTGGACTGCTGCCTCCACACAAACATCCTGTGCTTTAAAATGTCCACTGGCAGCCAAGAGTCAGTGTTTCCTCTTGAGCAACTGGGAGTTGCTGCTGCAACCCAGGAAGCAGCTGCTGTTAAAATGGAGAAACCCCAAATGCCACGTCAGCATTTTGTGATTAATACTTAATGAAGTACAACCTCCCTCTTCCTTGCCAGTGAGATGAAGCTCCATGGACAGTGAGCCCCTACTTGGCTTAGCCCTGGTTCTTGTGGATCTTGCCAGGCCACAGCTGCTGCCTGTCATCTGCTCCTCCAACCTCTGCCTGCATCTTCCCAGAGTCGCTTCCCACCTCTTGGGTCTCTGGTGGGGACAGGAAAGTGGGAAATGCCATACTGAAGACACACAGAGGAAACCAGGACTGCTCCAGGGATATAAGGGGAGGCTCAGAAGTAAATTAAATCTTTTCATGAGGAGGGACTGGCTCTCTGTCGATCCCTACAGCATCCAGCTTCAATAGCCCTTACGGGGTATTTTTAAACATCCCTTGGCTTCAGAGAAGAAGTGCAGGGTGCATGACCAGTGCACACTGGTGGCTGTGGCAGGGAGCCAGGGAGGGGGCCAGCCCCAGGGCACAGGGCAGCCATCTCTTCATGGGAGCCAAAGCGGAGGAGATCACCTCCCTCTGCCTGTGAGCAGCAGCAATGAATTATATATAGCTGAGCAGCGTGGGGGAGCAGCAGGCGAGTGGGGGACAAAGGCTGAGAGTGGGAGAGGGGCTGCCAGCATCCTCACGCTGCCGCATTGTGGTGACATGAACAGGGGTGCTCGAGTGGCCGACCACAGGGAGGGCTGAGAGAAAGAGGCTCTTTAAGTGAGACTGTTCAAGCCTTTATGTCTTGTCCCTTCACCCGCAGTGCCCCAGTAAGGAGTAGAGACTGCCCATAAATTGCAGTTTAAATCCATAATACCCCTGCACTAAACTGTCATCAAATGGTTGCAGGTAAAATAACGAGACAAAAATGAAGGCTGGAGAAGGATTTTTATTGCTTTTAAAAGGTCTCTCTTGCAAGATGCTCACCTTTCATTTCAAAGATGGTGCTGAAGAGTATTAAGAAGGCAGGGGAAAATAGAACCCCCACATTTGGAGTGGGGAAAAACAATGCTTTAATCACCACTCCTATTTATAATGTAATCTTTCTTACACTTTGTTTCTGGGTGTTTTATTCAGTATATCTTCTGTAACCATTTCTCTTTTGACTTTCTGGAAGATTATGCTAAATGTCAAAATGTCTCTTTGGGCTCATAAAATGATGCCATAATAAAGCATCATTTTAACTTAGAATGGGTAAAACAACCTGTAAAATAAAATGGAACATTTTGACATTAATTGAAAAAGTTACCTGCTTTTCTAGTTTCAGCAGATTCATGTCAGCATTAAAAAAAATAAATTAGGTTACAGTTTATTACAACATGTGATGACCTTTAAGTAATTTTATAGCACTTTATGGTTCTGTTGCAGTCTTCTAATCAGCATTGTGTCTGAAGGAAATGATAAGCAGACTTTCTCCTTCCTCCAAAGTTCTGTTAATTTTAATCCCTATGCATGGAGCAGGATTCCTGCTGCAGCCAGGTGAGTCAGTTTATTTTACAGTTATTTGAGTCTTGTAATGTCCTCCTGATGACTTTTTTTTTTTTTACATTTATTAACTTTTGAGAATTCTGGAGCTTTTTTATGTGAATAAAACTTAATGTGGCCAATACAGCATTCAGACCCATTCTTCTAACTTTGAACACCAGTAAATAGTTCTGCTAGAAACTGTGTATAATTTTCCATTGGAAGACTTTTTTGTACAGGCTGCCATTTATACAATGAATGTACCCTCAAGGTAAATTTATACTGGCAGTCTTGACGCATGTTTACAAAATGCACAACACTGCACAAGCACATACACAGAAACACACACTAGGAGGGTGTTTTAATAAGGCTACAAAATTATTTTAGAAAGTGTCTGCAGAAAGACACCCTGCGAGTTTTCCTAAGTAGGTTTAGAAAATTATTTTTTTAAAAAAAGGGACAGAAAAATACATTAGCCAAATGCTTCTAGATGAAATTAAAATGTCCGTGATACATTGCTTGGGTATAATAAATTTACCCCTTCTGTTTTTCCTGTGATCTAGTTATAACTGTCTTAGAGTATAACAGAAGATACATGATTTAAATTAAAGAGATCAGAACTGAACATTTTGGATAGTTCAATAAAGAGGAAAAGAAAACAGTGATGAAAACCAGCAAAGCAAACAAGCCAACCACAAAAAAGCCAGCAAGGGACTGGTGCTGCTGCCTTCTTGGTATAGGCTGGTAATGGCTCCTAAGCCAGGAGAAACCTCAGGTGACTGCTTAGATCAGTTTTCTTCCCAGCATATATCTCATCATTTCTCTTCATGTGTTAGATCTATTATTATAAAGCATTGTAATTTCCACTGTCATATGACTAAGAGAAAATATTTCTAAAGCTTAGCAGTGAGAACATGTAATAGTTTAGATTCTATTGTCATCTTTAATCTGCTGAAGCATTTAATTCCTTTTGTTATAATGAAAATACTAGATTTCTGTTATCGTGTCCAGAGAATTCTGGTGGAAATTATAAGTTTTCTCAGACAAAGTTGTGTTTGACTATTTCTCTGATGAGGTGAAAGGTCAATTTGCTTATAGTTTCCATGCTTCATTAAAATTCAGCTTCTGTGCTGTGTAATGTGGGTAATATTAATTTTCTAAACATTGATGTACAGCAGCTGCTAACTAATTTCCATAATGGTTGTTCTATTCTAAGGGCATTAAACCTGAAACAAGGTGGATCCAAATGGAAAAAAATGTAGATGATTACTGGCCATCTGCCAAAAAGACACTTGGGGATGTGAAATTTCTGGAATCACTGAAGGTTCATTTTGATCAAGTATTCATATTCTGAGCCATGTGTCAACAATTTTACTGTTTAAAGACAAGGAGGTTGTGGAGGGGAATATTGACACCACCCTTAATGTGTGAGTTTGCTTTCAGACTTCCTATATGCAGGAGAATATATTGTTAAAGAAGAATGGAGTTAACATTAAGAACATTAAGATGTGTTCAGAAGAAGGTGCAAAAGTAACGGAGACATGCAATTCTTCCCTTAGGAAAAAGGAGTGTGGGGGTAGAGAGGTCATAGTAATGTGTTCAGCTTTGAAGTCAAGCATAACCATATGCATGAGCATTTGGGAAATGCTTCATGTATTTTCATTTCCACCAATTCATTATACTAATGCCAGTAGACAGAACTATGTTTTTTAACCGAGGGAGCCACGGTCTGACATTAATAGACCCACATGCCCAGGTGGAGTCCCAGGCTTGGGGGCCTGGACTAATAAACCAGCCAACAACTTCTGGCTGTATCTACTCCGTGATACTTTACTGCTCTGCTCCTGAAAGGCACCTCCTTCTGGGAGAAATTGCCTGCTGCATCCCATTCTGTCCCATTTAGCTTATTGCCAAAGAGTTCACCAAGATCCATCTGCAATCAGCAATGAGTTTCTCTAGCAGACTATTTTTCTATTGCTGAGCATTTCACAAACTGCCCCTCATTTCTCCAGTGGATCCAATAGGTGATGTTACCCAAATGTACATCAGCTCACAAGCTATGCAGAGTGTGGTTGTGCAATTTGTCTTCATTATTGCTCTGGTTTGACTGAACATCTTGGTTACATGGTGCTGCACATGACAGACCATTTTCTTCCTGGTAAGCTGAGCCAAAATGTGATAAACCAGGGAAGATCTGTGCACAAACAAAATGGTGATGAGGGCTGTTTTGCCAGTGGAAGATTGATTACTGCTCCACCTATGTTATCCCTGGTTTCTTATCACTTCCATTTCTTCAAAATATGTACGATGAATATAAAAGTGTGAAAAAAATAATAAAAAGACAGCTACAGATGAAGGAATTCCTACTGCTGGGAGATCCTTCTGGGCTTGCTAAATGCCAGTCTAAGTGCTGTTTTCTTTGGCAGAAGCAATGAGAAGGGAGCCAAGACAGGGTCAGGTATTTGGGGCCATCCCTAGAAGAGGGTCATGGCATTCCCGGGGCTTATTAGCTTGGGTTCATCACAGATATAACCCACCTTCCACATCAGCAGAAATAAGGTTTTATACCTGCTCCTTACTGTGCAGACCAATTTTAATTGCCAGGGGTTTGCACGTGGGAAATGTCAAATACATCTTGGCAGTGGTCTATTTTTTACCTCTAATTTCCCTGCTGTCTAGGGTCCCCTGATTTCAGCCTTGGTCCCCCTCCCTCATCCCCATCCCAGCAATGATTAGGTCAGCCATTGGTAGGATTTGACTGTGTGTAACCCATGATGAGAAAGCTTTAATGAATGTCAGAAACAACTACCCGGCCTGTCTGGGAACTGCACTCACCACTTCTGAATATTTCTGTGGCCTTCTAACTCACTTGTCAAGGCTTTTCCCTGCACGTGTGCAGATCTAATGAGAAGTTTCTCCATTGCCCATCTTTTTCTCTAACCTAGACAGAACTGCGTGCTGCAGTGTGAAACATAGACTTGATATTCTCTGTCTATAATGGTGTGTCTAGCAGCAACAATCTGGCTTTTCTGATGCAATGCATGCTAACAAAATCCCCATGACAAATACTTTAAAAAGGTATTTTTGGTTCTTTGTGCTCTGGCTTTATAATATTAAAGTGCCAAGTTGCATGCAATGCTGCATCTAGACAAGCTCCATCCGGTCTAAAGCAAGATTAAATCCTGGCAAGAACCAAGTGATATTTCAGTTTCCAGTAGACTTAGTGACTTGCTTAGTGCCTTCCTAAGCCAGAAACTGAGTTTGCACCTTTTTGAATAGTACTTTCTTTTGATAATTTATCTAACTACCTTTTCAACTGCATTATACTTGAGCCCCAGTGAAATGAAATGGGAAATAAAGAAAGCCTTTATTAATGAGAATCCTTACTCTCTTGTGTTTAAATGAAATCAATTTAAAAAAAAAAGTGTAACACCTTTTTTTTAATCTTTCAGAATAGCTCATTTCTGAAATGATGAGAAATATAACAATTCCCCACCAAAAATGTAGTATTTTAGGAAATGTAGACATTGCTGTAAATAACAGCTTTACACAAGGGAAAAAAATACTTAGATTTAAATATAGCACTGTAATGAAATAGTATCACGTAGAAAATTAATGACTGTGTTTTACCAAGCTGAACCGACTCTCCCCTTCTGCCCTCAGAGTGGCCATTTGATTTTAACCCTGCTAAGAGCACCACATAAATAATTAAAGCTACCTGTTGAGATGAGCCTGAGGAAAGGGCAATGGGCAGGCAGGGCTGGGGACGCTGCTCCTGCCCTGCAGAGCTTCATCTCCATTGTTCCCTTTGGATGCAGAGGACTTGGGGACTGCTCCCCACTGGCCCTTAATCTACCTCCTTTCCTCTCAAAACAGGTCTGTAAATAATATCCCCATTTTATAGGTAGGGAAAACTGAGTTTTCAATGTGTATCACTGGAAAATAAAAACAAGACACACAGGCATTATTTTGGCAGAGAATTAATGAGCTGGGAATGCCAGCACCTGTTGCAAAAAATGTGCTCATGATCTACCCAGAACAAAGGTGTTATAAAAGGAGAGGGAGAACATGGTTTTGTGTTCTCCACTAAAAGTGTTGTTATGGTGCTCTCTGTTCTGTTACACATTTTATTAGGATAATAATTTCAGTAAACTACATCTGGCTTTCCTGCGGGCTGTTCCCTCAGGTTAAACTGGCTCTCTAAAAATATCTCCCTTTTTTTAAAAAAAATGTTCCTTCTTTTTATCTTCCTTTTGATGGATTTTCATTTGAATTATTTCACTTTTTTTTTTTTTTAAGATTACATTAGCACGTTTTTCCCCTTAATTCTATAATCTTTTCAACTCTAGGCTCCTTTGTACTTTGTGCTTTTGTACCCTTTTCTTCTCAAGTCCTTTTCATGCTTCCTCCCTTTTGTTTTTCCCTGGGAACCTTTATTGTAATTTTATCCTTTATTTTTAGTCTTGAGCTGTACAGTAGGAAGTAATGCTAAGAAAATTGAAAAGGAAAAAGCTGCATAAGCCAATGTAGTAAAGAACAGTCATATACTGAGCCATAGGAGAATTTACAAATGAAGGCATAGTGGTGAAGCCCATATAATTTTGGTCTCTGTGGTGTAATACTCATGAAAAATAAAACAGTGACATTTCCTTTAAAAAAACAAAAAAGGCAAGCCAATAAACAAATAAAAAACCCACACCTGTGTACATCTATGACTTTGCTATAAAAATGGCCTGGAAATGGACCTCTTTGTGATAAGAATATAAGCTAAATCCCACACACATTGAAATAAATCTATTTTTAAGGCACAGATGTGAAAGAATTTGCCTGGAGACTCTTACCAAGTGAGCAGAACCTGACAGTGACTGATTTTGGCTTGTACTGGAAGCTGACTTACTGTTTTATGAGTTAACAACTTATTGTTTAAATGCTTTAATGCTGATTTATTTCAAGATTGCCTGCTTTGTATAAAGAGGTATAAAACCAGCTATCTTTTATACAAATCACATTCCTGATAAAGTCTCTTTTCAACTGAGAAGACAAACATGGCCAATTAATAGTGGGAATTTGGCAGATTGTTGCCACCATTAAACTGGACTATCTCTACATGCATCACATCCCTTCCTCCCATTTTACTTTTTCATGCTACAACTAAAATTGAAGAAAACTAGAATTTAAAAAGGGGAGGCTCCAAGCAGCAGCTCCCAGGGATGAGTGCTGCATGGTGCCAAGTGCTTGTGAGCGCTCCCCATCTCACCCACCGCACAGATGTGAATGGGAGCTGAGGACCCCCAGCATCTCCCCAGAGCACCGGGACTGGGCTCTCACCAGCTCTGATCTCCTCACCAGGGCTAACAGAGAGACCTTGTTTTCTTTCTTCCTTATTGTTTTTGTGCCCCTCCTTTGGAATTGCTACGCTGGTTCTGTTGGTTCCCACCAAGTCCAGAGCCACAGGCAGGCCCAGCTTCCACTTCCCTTGGTAGAGCTACACCTTTACTCCTGTAGTCTCTGAAGGCCTTTGTACCAGAGCATATTTTTAAGTATTTGATAGCATTAAGTATTGTTAAGATACATATGAAAATAATCTCACTGTTTCAATATGACTTGGTACAAAACTGTTAGCTGAAACTATCAGTTGAGAGGAAAGAGCAAAATTGGGTTGTGGGATGAAGCCAGTTGAATAATTTTCTCATCAGTGTTTCAACCATAAAGATCAGGCAGGTTCTTGATATACCTAAAGCAATAGACAGGGGGCCTGGGCTGGAATTCAACTTCCAGTGTCTAGAAAGAGTCACTCACCAGCCCCAGTATCAGCTCTTGCAGCCAGCAGGGCAGGGTTGAGGTCAGTGTCCCATCCACAGGTTTGAGCTGAAGCTCAGGCTCCAGCTTGTAACCCCTCCACCCCTCATCACTTCTTGCACCAGGCCACTGTCAGGGAGGCAGGAGGCACAAAACGTCAAAAAAAATTTCTGAATGTTTGCCGCTATGGATGTATAGGGCTGATGTGATTAGCCAGCTGCATCCAACTGTTCTACAAATATGTGTCCCCCGCCCCCCCCCCCCCCCAAAAAATCATAAATAACCATCTAAGTTAAATTCTTCAGTCAGAAGCCCTGGCAGAATGATGCTGTCATAAATTTTTATGGAGACATAAGCAGGGATGATGAGTTCTTGGGTTGTGATGTTTATTAAAATGTTTATTGGAACCTTATGGTACAGTAACAAATGATATCATAAAACAAATTGGGCCACTTCTAATCAGCAAAACAACACAAAACTGGAATCTCTGAGGCAGATGCTTTTCTTTTTTCCTTTCAATTTCTAGTCCATGAAAAATTACTGCTATCTTTCTGAAATCTTTTCAATCATGCTGAATTTAGAGCAGTGCACTAGCAAGAATGTCCTTCTCTTATGCTATATATTTCACCACCTATTCTGTAATTATTTCAGTCTACTTCAGAGGTGACACAACCCTGAAGTCAATCTCTCTGTCTTTGTTCTGAAAGTCTAGAATTTTCAACAGTCATTGCTTATAAACTCAGAGGGGACCACTGTGGATATTTAATAGGTCTTAATGTTTTATTCAGACTGTAATGCCCTAAGTTATTTTTCATCTGAGCTAGGTGTTTAGAGGGTTAAATTCAACCTTTTTGAGGATCATATGGTCGATCATAAAATCTTGGTAACCCTGCTTTCTGTGAGTGATGGTCCCCTAGCCATAGCCTGTTCTTTTTGAGATGCAGGTCCATCTTAGCACATCTAGCTCTGAAGATATTACTGATATCCTCTGTGTTGGTCTGTCATATTTCTTCTCTCTGCTATCCTGTTTCCCTTCTCACAAGCCTCTGCTCATCCTGTCTGCTGAGACTGTAAATCCTTTGTTGCAGCAGTGTTCATGGCCAGAGCTTTTGTCAGCTTTGCATGGCTGGCATCACGGTGCTGTGGGGCTGGTGCAGAGCTGATGGCTCTGTTTTGCTCCCCGTGGCCTCGCAGTAATTGCTCAGGCTGGCAGCAGCTGTGCCAGTGCACAGGCAGAGCTAAGACATCGGAGGTGGGAAAAAAAGTAGTACTTTGCTCAGAGGTCAGCAATGTCAAGTGCACAGGTAGGGGAGTGAAACCCGGAGTGAAAAGGGACAACTGGGTGCAGCACGAGGATTGTAGGGAAAAGCATGTGTCAGCTGGGGAAGAGAGGTATCAGGGACTGGGAATGGGAAATGCCTGGGGAGAAGGGAGAGAAAGAAGAGGGCTGAGTGCTGCAGAGGGCTGGAAAGTTTCAGTGGTTTGGGGATGTTTGGGGAGACTACGGAAGACTTCTGGTGGTGCTGGGTGATGGTATAGGTCTGCTCACTCCTTCTCCCCATGAATCTGTGCCCTCACACGAATGGCATGGAGAAGGAGGGGAAGGTAAAGACAAGGAGATCAGCAATGCATTGAGCCTGTCCCTCTCTTTCCACTCTGGAGAAATCCCACCCCCCCCCCAGTACCACAACCTGACCCCAAACACAGGGCAGTGGCACATCCAGGTATGTAGGAAGAGAGAGATGTCTGCTCTAAAGGTAGCTCGGGTGGCTTGGACAGTCAGTCCCCATCCCTTCCAGGAGAAAGGACAGGCCAAAACAGGCAAAAGAGCCAAAGATGTGGCAGCCACAGCTGATCATAATTTTGCAGCTACTGGCAGTCAGTCAGCCGTCGAAGGCAGCTACCTGCTCTGCCTGCGCCTGAACTTTGCCCAAGCTGATCTCAAGGTGAAAGAATGATTCAAAATGATAAACTGTGTATGTGTATCTTATAATAAGGGATATCTTTTAGCTTTGGATACTGGCAAGTGAGCTGAGGAAAATCACTTTAAATAACATGAGATGTGGAAGCATATTTTATCTATTTATCAGCATTTAATCTAAACCTACTTATATCTATTTCTTAATAGCTACAGATGCAGAATTGAGGCTTAGAATGAGTGGTGGTTTATGCTGAATGTATTTGTCCTAAAATACCTCATCTTCCCCACAAACAACCCCTTCAAAATGCAAATCTGTGGAAAGAAGGTTCATGCTCACCCCAGCATGAACAAATGCTGAAGCTGCTGTCACACGCACTGTCACATCTCCAGCCACAGTCTTGCACGGGTACACAGTGCTCATTTTTCAGCCACAACTTTTACAATTTCCTGCCTAACACAAGCTGTGAAAGAGAATATCTTCCTTTGACATGCAGATTTTCTGTTTACATAGAAAACTTTTATCCTGGAGACCAGGGGGTCCACCCCCATCTGAATTTTACAAATCTTGCTAAGATTTTTCATTACCATGCTATTTTAATAGTTATATGAATAATGCAATGGAGGTAACTACAGTCTTCATTCAAACTTGTTGCAACATGTAACAATTTGCAGCATGTAATAACTTGGATAGTTTTTCCTTTCTTTTTTTAATCTTAAGAGGCTGGAAGGCATTACCAAGTTCTCATGAGTTTGTGCACCAGCACAGTAGTCTTCAGTGGGGATTCTTCTGGTTAATCCTTGCAGAGATTGACATGTGGTGACAGGGTCTGAGCATGAAAAGGAGCACATTGGAGAAAGTTAAGATGCTAAAAGCCCTTTTTTTTTTTTTTTCCTGATACATAAAAATTAAATATTCTCATCTTGTTAGTATTATCTTGACAATGGGTAACATATAGAGAATGCCTTTTATTGTGCTTTGCATCAGAGCACTCTTGAACCTCCTTTGTGTCCAATGTGCACACACAGAAACACACCAAAAATTTTCTATTTCAATCCCTACCAGCTAAATGTTGTCTTTGTCCATGAGTCAGCTCTAGTGTGAAGTGGAGATGATTTACAAAACTCAGGTTGAAACTTGGATAGAAGGCAGCACCTTGTAACTGATCAGAGGTGCCAATGCCAGCACCTCTCTATAGAGAGAGATGTTTGATTTCTCTTAACTTGGACAACACGTTAGTCAATCAGGAGGCTCATGGCTGGCCCAGAGATACCATGTGAATAGGTCATTAAAAGCTAAACTTTTAATAATATTTGGATTTAGCACTGCAGACAGAAAGATCTAGGCAATCATAGTAATATTTGCACATGTTATTCTCTAATTATTTTCTTGCTACCACAATATATTCATACCTGTAATTTACTGCCCTCTTCAACAAAAGACAAGACTGCCCTTTTTTCACAAAGTGGGGGTAGGGGATGAAAGGCAGGGACATAACTGACAGAAATAGAGAAGGGACAAAGTTGTGCACTGCCTCTGAGACACAAGGCAAGGCCAGATCTTGCAGAAGCAACAGAGAGCTGGGGGATATGGCAAAGGGCTCCCCAGCAGAGGTGGCATGGGGAGAGGCGTGGGTAAGCCAGACAGGCCTAAACAGCTACATTTGAGCTGATCCAGAGGGGAGGGAGTGTAATCAGTGTTAATTAATTACACTGTGTTTATTTTTTCTCTGTTATTCAGTGCCTCAGGTGTTTTACTGGTGGAAAGGGAAGGCACACTAATAAATTGGTATTGCTGCTTATTATTATGTACTAATTTGTAGCAGCAGTTTGTCGGCTTTTTTTAAAGCAAGTCAATAAAGATAATATTCCTCAAAGGTGATTTCCAGGTAAGAAGGCAGTTTATCAGTACTCCCAAATTTCAGCCAGCTGTCATTAAATGTGTCTCCTCAGCTTGCGAAGGGCTTTGTAGCTGGGTCAGGCTGCTGGAGCTGGATGCAAGGTTGCTAAGGGAACCGCGCTGTCCTGAGATTCTTCTTATGCATCAAACTTTCATCTTGCAAAATTTCTGTAGGCAAATCACTGTGAGATGAATGATAATATGCTGCACAACTGGGACAAGTGGGCTGAGGTAGCTAGAAGGACTGAGTTACATTTGTTTGATTTCATTTTCATATTAGGTGTGTGCACAGATGCATATCTAAGAGGACATAAATATATGGTGTTACACATGCATTTGTGCCTCTGATATACTGTACTACAGAGATTGTCATTAATACTATTTGGGTTTGGTGGGGGGGACACCTAGGGTTTTTTGGAAGGTGCTGCATCAAAAAAAAATAGTATAAAGGTTATGAGAACAACCTTAATTTTGATGGGTTTTTTGGATCAGGCTAAAGTGCAAGAAGTATCACTGCAGCATTTCTGTCTCTAAAACAGGAGGCAATAGTCACTCTGACAAGCCATACAGGTTGAACTGCACAACTTTTGGAGCTGAAAAATTTTGGCCAAGAATTTGAAACAAACTTACCCTTAAGAAAAAGGCAATAAGTCCTTTAATGTGTGCAGAGAATAGATCACATGTCTCTTTTTCAGGTCTCACCTTATCAGAGAGGTCCACAGATAGTCTAGCACACTGCACACCATTTATCTATCTCAAAAAGTGGAAGGGTTGAGTCAACCCTGCTGGGATTTAAACCTTTGTTTCCAGGATGTCTGGATATTTCAAAGCTGATACTTAGACTACTAAGCCAACCCCTCTGGCTTAGTTCATTATACAGTGGAGCAGCTTATAGTGAACTCTGACCTATAGTCAAACTGTTGAAAGTGAAAATTCAGAATAGTTCCAACGATGGTGCTGGCTTACAGCAAGAGTATAATTGGTTTACAAACAACTACAAAAGTTACAGAATTCAGTGTACTTTAACTACTGCTTGCTGCAATCCTTCTGTAATGCAGTATTTGAATTTTATACTAGCCTTCATCTTAAATTAGTCTTATGTTGAAATAACGCCTATGACTGGGATACAGTTCATCGAGAGAGGACTGTGATTCCTTTTTGGCCTCAGAAGTTCCCTTGTATTTTCAGCAACCAGCTAATGGGTTGATTTAAGATCAGTAAAAAATTAAAAATTAAGTATTTGGAAAGATTCCTTGTTAGCCAAGATCGCTTGCCCGAAAGAATATAGGCTTGACAGACCATCTCACTGTTATAAATTGCTCAGCTATGCAATTTCCAAGAGCACAGAAGTCTGCTACAACATAGTCTTGTTTGTGTTTGTACTGACTAGTCTGAGATTGATGCAATTCGTAAGGACAGGTAACTTTCAATGGCTGACTTACATCAGCCTTCAGCAGACTGTAAGGAGTAAGTTTTGACCTATATCAGGATTAAGACCTGCAGCATTCCAAATCAGAGTAAATTAAACTTTTGTCATATCATCTGGCTCCACTAGAAAGTTCAGCTTACAGGCAGAGTCCTGGCATGTGCCTCCATATAGGGAAATGGGTGGTAGTGGAACAGATGATTGTGCATTTTTCTTTGAAAACATGGTTCTCTGAAATGATGTAATTCAGAAAAGTGGAATTGTTGTTATAGCATGATAATCTACAGATATAAATGAGGCAAGGTTTGCAGGGGGAGATAATATCTTTTATTAGACCCAGCAGATTGTTGTAAAAAAACAGACAGCCTTTCAGCTACAAGAGCCATTTTTCAAGGCTGAAATAAAAGCAGCATCTTCATTGTTAAAGGCAACTGAACGGTTGGTCTGAGTTTAATTTGATTACATTAAATAGTTAGGCTATCTGGGTGAAAAAGTGGTTGGTACCTGTGGAGCATGAGTGGTGTGAGCAAAGAAAAAGTTGATAAGTTCATTAGCTCCTATTTGGCAAAAAGAGAAAAAAACAGGTAATCCATTGTCTGTGAAAGACGGAGGATCTTGGGAAGGGAATTACAATGGGCTGTAAAGCCAATCTCTCTATTTAGTCTGTAATTTTTAGTGTCCAGTAGGGGTGCACATTTTAGTTCCCACACTCCTCTTTTGAAGGTGCTTTGTACATCTCCCTGGAGGGTTAGGCCTGAGCAGTTGCAGATGGAGTGGCTGCTTTATGAAAAAATTCCTTCTGCCAACTGGGAGCTTCTGTCATTTACTGATGATCTCAGTCAGTTTTTCCAGTGTGTGGTTATTGTTATTTTACTGCAATGGAAACTGTGTGGGTATCTGTCTCACTGGCCAGTGCATAGTGTGTTCTGGGATGTGCTTGTGCAGGAGCCAGAGGTTTTGATGCTTCTGTAGCAGAACATTTGCCATGGTGGTCATGGAGGTGTGTTGGCAAGTCTCACGTGTTGCTCAGATGCAGTATGGTTCACAAAGCCATTGAAATTTCATTCATTTCATTGGGACAGTGTTCACTTAGTCCAGAGTCCTGCTTAAACAGGTTTATGTCAAACAAAAAATCAGAATTTGTGGCTCTGTCTAGCCAACTGAGTATTGAAAACTTGCAAAGACAGAGATTCACCAACTCTCTGGGAAGCCTGTTGCCCTACACTCCTAGTGAATAAGTCATTCCTGATGTCCACTCTGAACCTTCAAAGCTGTGATTTGAGGCCAATGCATGCTTTTATACCATCTGCTGTCTACTAGAAGACTGTGGCTCTATTGGCTTTGTAACTCCTCTTCAAGCTGTTGTAGACTGCTCTTAGACTTTCCTCTTATGGATCCTCATTAGCAGACTAAAAAAATCCAGTTCCTTCAATCTTTCTTCATTGGCTATATGTCCTAAACTCAAGACCATTATGGTACACTCCACCAAACCTTCCACAGCTTTCTGAGAGTGCATTCTGTGTCATCATCCATGTTGCTGATGAAGATATCAGACAGTGTCAACCTCATCACCAAATGCTTTGGCACTGTGCTGCTGGCTGCTGCCTTGACTTTGAGCCATTGATTACTATCTTTTCATTCTGGTGGCTCAGCCAATTTTCATATCATCTAGGAGTCCATTTGTCCAGCCCATACTTCCTCAGTTTCCAGACAGAAAAATACAAGATCACATTCACCACTCTCCCTGTATCCATGTCTCAACAGCAAATCATAAGAAAGTTGGAGAGTTTTGGATGGAAGTGAACTCAAGATCACACAGCCTAGACTCCTGCTCAAAACAGCTAACTTCAAAACTGAAATAAGATTGGTCAGGGGCTTGTCTAACTGAACTTTGGATATTTCTGATGATTCCAGTGACCAAAATTGCCTTTTCTATAGCATGTACTTTTCCTGGGCACCTTCAAGAACTGTCTGTCTCTGCCTTCTCTATACTTTCCCTTTAAGTGGTAGAAATCAACAGACCTCCCTCTAGCCTTCTCTTCTCCAGGTTGAACAAGACGTGCTCCTCCCAGTCATCCTGGTGACCCTCTCCAAGATTCACTTTAATATGTCAATATTGTCTTTATACTGAGGACATAGGGGAGAAATGGGGTGGTCAGATTGGTATTCCAGATGTGGCCTCGCAAGTGTCAAAAAGAGGGAAATAATCACCAGCCCACCTCAACCTGCTGGCTGAGATCTTTTAATGGAGCCCAGTACCCAGTCCAAATTCACCTCCATAACTTGGATTTGTTTTGATAAATCTGTTGGTTGCTCCTGATCACTACCTGTCCTTCATGTGTCCAGAAATGGATGTGCTCTGCTATTTTTCTACGGATTGAAGTGGGGCTGATCTGTCTACAGTTCCTGAGATCCTCCTTCTGTCCTTTCTTAACTTTGGGTGTAACATCAACACATTCAGCAACAAACACCATGATTTGTCAAAAATGATGGCAGCCTCACAAACGTATCAACCATATGTTTCAGCACTCAGTGAGGAGTCCCATGCAGCCCTATGGATTTCAGTACACTGTTGGCTGTCCTCCTTCCAATATAGCACTGGTGTGTGCAGAGATCTGTGAGTATGTTTTCCCTGAGACAAAAAGTTATTGAGTATTTCAGCCTTTTCCATACTGTCCATCACCAGGTTTTCTCCCATTCAGAAATGGATGCACATTTTCTCTGAATTTCTTTTCACTTCTGTCATGCTTGTAGAATCGCATCTTGTTAGTTTTTATGCTCCTCTACAGTTTTAGCTCCACCTGGGCTTTGGTCTTCCTGGTTTTGCCCCAACATGTCTGAGCAGTACTTTTATACTTTTCCTTTGTTGTCTTCCCTTGATTCCACTGCTTATGTGCTTTGCATTTTAGTTCATTAAGAAGCTTCTTGCTTAGCCAAGTGGGCCTCCTGCCAAAATTCCCAATCTTCCTGAACAATGTCCTGAACAAGTGGTGCATGTTGATCTCTGGGAAACTTGCTTTGGGCAATGAATGTAGTGAGACTGGAGGGGGTAGAAGTGTTGGGGGGAGGGAATGAGCTGCCAGTTTATTTTCCAAAGAAGGAAATAAATTCCAACTTTCTTCAAGTATGGATGATAATTCAGTATTATTTTCAAGGCTGGTGTGTTACCCAGGCAGCTGCACAATTGATGTGACTTTTTAAATGAAGAGACTTTGTATATAGTAGTGTGGTGGTTTGGTTAACAATGGGGTCTATTTTCACAGAACTGTCTCACAGGTGACAATCGTTTTTGGTAGATCCTGGGGGATTTGGGTAGAGGTAAGATTTCCTCAAAGTTAATATACCAATGTTTCAGGATGTAAGCGTATACCCCAACATTTTTGGTTTGGTTTAAATGATTGGTGATTAAATGATTGCAGAAGTAGGTGTACTGGTCTTGGTACTAGATGTATCCTATCTGTTCTTTATGTTGCTGGTTGTGACTAGGAAATTAGTGTTTGTACAGAAAGTGATTAATGGAGCTGTGATGGAAATCAACAGGGATTCTCGGTTTTTAGCCCAGGTGATGAAGCTTTCTAAGGTTTCTTAGTAGTTGTTTAGAATCTCTTTTTCACAGTGACTCCTACAGCATGTTGTGGGACCATATTGTTCTTCTATCTGTGAAAATGTCTGATGAAAGTGTTTGCTATTGAAGGCAAAATTTGGGGTGCTAAGGATAAAGTGCATGAGCTGGTCTTGGTATTGAGGTACTCTTTCTGTGCTACAGATGCTCCTCTGTTCTAGTCTAGGATTCTTCATTGCTCTGAAAGTATCTACTACTTTTTTTCACTGCTAAATACAAACATAAAATTTAGAGCAATTGTTCTCTACTTGTTTTCAGCTTTGAAGAGCACCTCTTCTCTTTTAAACCTAATAAAAGATACACCTGTTTTTCTCTTCCAGCTATATCAGTTGATCCTGTAAAATGTACTACTTCTCTCTACAATCTTCTTCCTCTGACTCAAAGAACATATTGGTATGGATTTGAATAGCTGCTCCAATCTGCTCCATCATTTGTGTTTCCTCTCATTTAGCCACTTGCAGGGCAAGAATAATAAAGAATAGATGAATAGACAAAGCCTGCATTAAGATCACTGGGTAGCCTTCTTGTCTTCAGATTTGACAAATGCATTTCTCTCAGCCCCTCATACATCATGTCCTTCAGTACTCAATCATCTTAGTAGTCCTTCTCTGTCAGTATCTTTCTCATACGTGAGACTCCAAAACTGGATCCAGTACTGCAGATATGGTCTCACTGGTACTAAGTATGGGGAGACAACAGCTTCCCTTTCTAGTCTTGCTAACTACACCATTGCTAGTACAGCCTGTATGTGGTTGGTCTCTGAGGGCTCACTGCTGACGCATGTTGAACTTCTTGTTCACCAAAGCCCAGAAGTCCTTTCCTGCAAAGTTGCTTTCTGTCCATTTGATCCCCAGCCTGTACTGGACATGTGCAAGAGATTATTCACTCCCAGATGCAGGAATTTGCACTTATCTATTTTGAATTTCATGAGGTTCCCCTCAGTCCATTTCTCCAGCCTGTCCAGGTCTCTGAGTGGCAGTCCTGTTCCACAGCATATCAACCACCCTCCCGCTTCTCATTTAGTGTCATCTATAAACTTGCTGAGGGTGCACTCCATCCTAGTGATCAGGTTGTTAATGAAGACATTAAGCAGTCTTGGCTCTTGTATCAATCTCTGTGGGACTACACCAGTAAGAGACCACCATTTGGACTTTGTACTGTTGATCACAACAGTGTAAGCCCAACAGTCCAGTCAAATTTTTATTCACTGCATTGTGCCCTTATCCCAGCTGTGTTTCACCAGGTTGGCTGTAAGAATACTATGGGAGACAATGTAATCAACCTCCACTGCTTTCAGCTCATCCACAGATCTGTTCATGTCTTTATAGAAAAGAATCAGGTTGGTTAGGCACAGTTTTCCCTCATTCAATCCATGCTGTTCTCAGTCACCTTCTCATCTTGTCCATGCTCAGAAATGGCACAATTCTTCCAGGAGAATTTGCTTCATAATCTTCCCAGGGACTGAGGTGAGGCTACATGGCCTCTGGTTAAATGGATCCTCCTCGCCCTTCTTGAAGACCGGTGAAGACATTGGCTTTTTTCTTTTTTTCCAGTTGTTAAGAACCTCCTCTGATTAAACTCTATTGTCTACTAACTGTGATGGAGGCCTTGAAATTATGTCAGACAGACATCTTAGCATATTCACATGCATCCCATCTGGCCACATGGTCTTGTGTGTCCATCTGGCTCAAGTGGTCCCTGACTCAATCTTCTTCTACTGTGAATAATGATTTGTTCACAAAGACTCTGCTAGTAAGCTCAGGAACTTGGAAGGGCAAATCTTTCCAACAAAAAATGAGGCAAAAATGGAATTTAGCACCTTATTTTTTACCACGTCCTCTGCCATTGGGTTTCCTGTCCCACCGAGCCATGGAGCCCACATTTTCCTTTACCTTTTTTTTGCCACCAGTATACAACTTGCTGCCCTTCACACCCTTGCTAGTTTCATCCCCAGCTGAACTTTCTTAAGCCCATCCCTGCAGGCTCAGACAATGTCTCCATATTAGTCCTGGGTAGTTATTCCCACTTCTTCCTTCCATGCCCTTATATACTGCACTTGAGCACAATCAGGAGGTTCCTGTTCATGCACGCTGGTCACTTCCTTCATTTGCTTGACTTCCTGCACATCAGAGTGGCAGTTCCTGTGCTCTGAGGAGGTTGTCCTTGGAGATCAACCAGCTGTTCTGGGACCCTTTTCCCTCCGGGATAAACAAGTAGTAGGATCAACTACTAGATTCATAAGAGTAAGTAAAATTATTTTATTGTCGTTTCAGTTGATTGGCGTGAAAAAATAAGAAAGAAATCAGCTCAGTAGGGCTAGAGTCAAGAGATAAAAAGTCAGAGGACACTTGCATCCAGAAGAAATCTTTCATTTTGGCTTCTAAATCTGAGAAACCCAGGCATTAAGCAAGAAAAAATTTATATTAAGGCTTTCATTTTCTTTTTCTTTTCAATTTACTTTGATCAAAATACTATTACTTATCTCTACTAGAAGAAACCCTCTTTCTATAAAAAGGTGCAGTATGGAACTGAGCATCCACCAAGAAGCCAAAATTGATTCTCTTCAGAAAAACATTTTCCAGGTAAGACATACTAAGTTGAAAAACATCTTCTATAAAACCCTAAAAAACTGATGTGGGAGACAGCTATGCTAAGGTATCTTATTTAGGCAGGTTTGTGCTGAAAAGTCTGCTGAGACCCATTTTATTTGCCCTTACATTTTTCTTTCCCTTCTGTTTCCACATAAGTTTTACATTTTGAGTCTTGGTGGCTTGCAAAGATGTTTAAAACATATTCTAGTTTCACACCTAAAATAATATTCATGTCACTATATGTAAGACTTGATTTTGCACAGCGAAGCTCCTACAAATTAAGTAATAAGAATGAAAATTATTAAAATATCTGAAAAATCACTTCTGAGCGTGCTTGCATCTTCGGCTAAATGTAGGCAGAATAGAGTCAAGTCCCAGCTCTTCTGTGATGCCATCCCACACCCTTTGTCCAGGACCAAGATGAAGAATGGTGAAAACTGTCCCTGAGACAATTCACAGGATGATAATGTAGGTATCTCATCACATGCACACATGAAAGATTGCTTTGTCTTAAAGAAGTGTGAATGGTTCTTTGTTATAAACCAAACTACTTTTATTTACATTCTTTAGCAATTTGTAAGCTCTAACTGTGGCAATGGGAATTGGGAGGAGAGGGAGAAGAGGTGGTGTTGGTTTTTTTAAAGGTTAATAATTCAATGTGTCTCCTATTTTAAAATAAAAGGGAACTTCAGCTCAGGCTAAAAAAGCTATTGGCCAAAAGGAGAAACTTCTGACGTGTCTGAGGTTCATTGTAGTCCATGCTAGCATATAGAGGCCCCTACTATAGAAAGAGCCTGGATTTTATTTCAGTCCGCATTATCAATGTTTCTACCTTTACTGCTTTTCCATCCTCTTGACTTGGTGATGGCTTTTCCTTACAACTAACCCCCTACTCCAGTCTGAGGGCTGCATGAATCTGCCCAGTCCTGTCACCAAGGGTGCCACAGGTAGAAACGAATGTCTTCTCACTTCATTTCCCCCCATTGCACCTACACTACACCTACAACCCCCCATTGCACCTACGCTGCTTAGGAAGAGAGTAGAAATATTTCATCGAGTGTTTCAAGGTTAAGCAAGCAGTGGTCTGCTGGCTTGAAATTTAAGTTCAGACTTCAATGACCATTTCCTGTCTGGATTGGTTGCCAAAATTATAACAAAGCCAAAAACATGAAAAAGAGCAGACCAGATGGCATACAGGTTTGCAGGCCTCTGCTATGATACTGGTTATAGCTGATGCCAAACCGTTGTGCCTTAGTTGTCTAATGTGGCTACCTTGCAGAGAGCATATATGCCCAGTTCCAGACCTTGATGGACCAGAAAAGAAGGCAATGTATCTCTTGAACCAGAAGCCATCTGACTTCACTTTGCATTCTGCAATTAGCACCTCAGTGTCCACCATCCCATTTCTGGAGGATGATGTGGTCCCATTAAGGGGTCTTCAAGCGGCTAGCTGCAAGATATAGCTGGAACCAGTTGAAAAGTCCCTGAAAACAACTATTTGCTTGACTCTGGCAGTGGCATATTCACTCCCTTGCTGTGAGCTCTATGGATTGTCCTGCCTCCACTGCCATTCATCCACCTTTGGTCTTGCAAGCCTCAGCCTGCTCATCTGCACTGATGCAAGGAGGTCAGTGTGGACAGTGACAACCATAGTCAGCACCATAGCCATTCATTCAAGGCTGCCTGAGAGTGTTACAGGTGAACATGTTGTAGACCACTCACAGACTGGATAAATGCAAGAAGGCCCCTTTTAGCAATGTTGTAAGTGCTTCTGGGATAGATATCAGATTTGTCAGCTTGAATACAAATGAGGTGCCCTTGGAGGCACTGCAGGTCCTGCAGGAAGAACATAAATGATCATCTCCAGTGTGCTGTGTTGGCCATCAAAAGCAATCTTATGGGTGCCTTGATACCCACACACGAAACTGCCTGCCTGAAAGCACCACCAACCCAAGTGTGCTGAAAATCTGCCAGTCCCTCAGTTTTAAATCAGTTACCTGAATACCTGAGCAAAGGCTTCCAAATGTGCTAAAAAATGTCATGTGTCAAGAGAAATGAACCTCCACTTCAGGTCCAATGCACTTCTGAAATAACTCAGCCTGACTCCTCATGAAGGCCCCAGCAGGTTAGCTGTGGTCTAAGCACTCCTGGTTCACTTGGACTGTGGTGAGTTCAATTAAATTCACAGCTGTATCCACCTTTGGCATAGTGGTTGGTGCTGGGCAACTCCTCATCTGGAACACAGGAGAGCTCCTGGGCAGGAGCCCAGGCTGTACACTGTTCCCTCAGAGAGATGTTCTTCAGTGGACATTAGAAGCCACATCTGTTCCCAGTCAGCCAGAAAGCTCTCTCTTACAGCTCCTCTGGGGTCTGTGCACTCAAGACTTGATCAGTCTGTTTGGTGTTCCTTCTCCCTCCTTCATCCTTCTCTAACCATCAGTGCTTCTCTCTTCTTCCTCTGCCTCCCATGCAGAGACTGTTGCAGCCTTCCATGCTGCAACTCCCTTTTGCCATACACACGAGGCACATGCTTTTGTATTGGCTGCTCCCATGCACTGGTGTTTGCAGAAAAGGCTGAGGGTGTTTTCAGGACCTGGTTCTACAGGACGGCTTAGCTATTTCTTGCAACTATCCCCAGTGAAGGCTGATGTTTACAACCACATGATGATATTAAGCAATGACAGTTCTGTTTCTTCTCATTTCTATTTTAAATAAATAAATAAATAGAATCAAGTAAATAGAATGCAAAAAATGTCTCTGCCATGTAAGATAGTACAGTTAAATTCTCCAAAAAGGCAGAATTTAACTTTCCAGATTGACTGAATCTTGCTATAGGAATACTATTCCTGTTTTTTTCTAGTACTCAGTAAATATATTAAGATTGTAACAACTACAATACTTATCTATTAACATTTTAAGAAATGTTCATGCCTGTGCATCACAGTTCACTATGTTACTGCTTATCTACCTGTAACAGTGGTACAGAACATATCAAAATGGTACAGTAAGTAAAAATTTATAATAAATGACCAGTTCCACTGTCACACCATTTAATCCTAAATTCTGACTACACTACTACTACTCTTCTTTAAAAGTTTATCATATATTCAATCCCTAGTCAGATGGCTGTGCCTTTCTGGGTAAATTAAAGCAAACAAAGATTGTTCATTTCCATCTATAAATTAACACACAAAACAAATCAGAAGGTAAGATAATGCTCTCTGTTACAGACATTGTAGATATAAGAAGTAATAACATATTGAACAACCTAGCTAAAATTCTGTGTGATTAACTTCAAAAAAGAAGCAAAAAATAATTTAAATAGCTCTTGATTAAAAGAAAATAAAGTTTGCCATTTATAGTTGTATGATTACCAAATTTTCTCCACCTTGAGCTGTTCTCTAATTGTCTTGCATTGTCTGGCATGACTGACACATTGGATATTGATAAAACAGTACCTCCTGGAAATTTTTTTCAATTGTTCCACAGATAATGTTAACACATGTCAGATTTTGAGATCTTTTTCTTGTTTTTCAATAATCCATTTTCTTTTAAATAGGATTTAAAAAAAAACACATCAGAATATATTAATGAAGGAAATCCAAAACTGCTTCTCAAGCTTGTATGTCATTCAGGGCAAGAGATAATTGCTTTCTACATATATTCTAAAGATCACTGCAAAGTGACAGTGACTGAAAGTTCAGAAGAACTATCTTAAACACGGAGGCAGAAAAAACCCAAGAAGCCAGTGGCACTCATAGGGACTGAGTGGTAAAGTAGTGTCCTCCAGGCCCAGCTCTCTCAGAGGCTCTCAAAGAACTCTAGGGGAAAACATTGAACTGAAAAGGTAAGTGATTTACAGCCTCATTCTCATAAAATGACTGTCATTGTTCTTGCAGGCTAAAAAACTAGAACAAGCACAATGGGCCACTGAGCTAAAAATGCAGTAGAAATGAATTTCCGTAATCACAGCCAGAAAAATCCTGCAGCTGGGAATATCTATTTTAGTCCTGCAAAGTATTAGGCTACCTTTGATACAGGTGTCATGTATCTGTTGAATGAAATGGTACTTCAAAAATATCTTTTTAAAGTAGAGAAACTGCAGGCAGGACTTGGAGATAAGGGAAAACATTAGAATTAATTTTGTGTTCTTCCACCTTCATTTCATTTGCACTTTCTCTGCCATTCTTCTCCTTCTCAATGACTTGGGCACTACAAACCAATGTGGTAATTAAGACTATTTTGGTATGGTTTGTATAGATTTTTTTCTCTTCTATTTAATCTGCATGTCTCAGACAATGCCTGAATCCCAAGCCTTTCCTCTCAACAGCATGGCTTAAAAAAAAAGAAAAAAGAAACAACAACAAAAAACTACTTCAGTATTGCTTTATCATGTGTCAATAGGGCTTAGTCCACTGGCATCCATTGAACTGCTGAATTTGGGCTTGAAAAAAAAAATGGTAAGATTGTCTGGTGTAAAACATATGAAACAAAGAGTAATGATAACAACAGAAGAGCATCAAAAACACCCCTAATCAAATATTTCCCTGTGGTCCCTACGGAGCTTCTGCTCCTCAGGCTTCACCAGAGACTTTTTCTTTGAATCATTCCTGCAGCCTATCCCAGTTTACGATTTCAGTTATTTTGTATAACACAGCTATTCATGTTACTTCAGATCCTGCTGATTTCTTATTAGTGCACCTGCAGATCTTTAAATCTGCCATCACAGAGGTCCAATGAGCAACTGATTGCTTTGCAGATTTGAAGATAGGATTTTATTTTAGGTGCCTAAAAATGCAGATGGGTATCTAGTGGGATTTTCAAATGCCCATCATCACCTAGCTCTCATAGCTTTTATCATTTCTTCTGCATTTTCAGAAGGTAGTTTTATCTCTTTGGCAGGCCTTCAAGGTCAAGCTGGTACACAAATGAAGAACACAGAGGGAAATTAAAATCCATTTCTGCAAAGCTGATGATATTTGAAATTTGGAGCTTCAATTTAGGCATGGTTAAAAATGGAAATGCCCTACTTCTCTTAAGCCATATTGTTTACCTAATAAATAATTTGCAGCTTCTGGTTTTAGAATAAATTCCAATTTTCTTACAGTTTCTCATAATATCTGACTTCCTGCAGAGCCGCTGTATTGATCATCCAAATTCAAAACCCTCATAAAGCAGAAATAGAAAACATAAGTACATGAGTAATCAGAACTGGTCTTATTAAATCAATAGAAATCTCCCATCTGCTGATGACAAAGAGCTGATGTAACTTGGAGGGCTGCACTTTGGCCTACACTCTGCAAATGTGTACATGTGTAACTGGAAGTTCTTATAACAGTAGAAACCAATCCATGAATAAATTAGTGCAGATTAGGATCATATAAAATGCACAGGTTTTTATAAAGTCTTACAAAGGAACATAACTAACTTGTACTGCAGTCTCTTGGCTACTGAAGTAGGCTGAATGTTGAACATGCTTTGAACCACCAGACCTTTAGAACAGTTAGTGCTCTTTTTGTAGCATGTTGGGATGGTACCTGGCAAACCCTGGTACTTAACTGATGAATAGAAACCACCCCATCTAATGGGGATTATTATCCATTTCAGGGATAGAATCCCTGAAACATTACATTAGGTATTGTCAGTTTCAGCTGACAGGCCTTTCCTTTGACATCTCTTTATGTCAGCTCCTTTTTCTTCTCTAGCCAATCAGTGAAGAAACTCTGTTGAGCTTGGTAGTAATCAAGCCCTGAATGAGATTAATACAATCAAGCACAAAATATCAATGTAACTGAACAGAGTGGTCTAATTTCACTCCTGCCTTCAAATATGCCAAGTATATGCAATATTTAAATCTGAAATTCTTCTTTTTAGCTTGGTTTCCTCAGGAAACGCGGCTTCTGAAAATACACTACATCTTCAGACACATTTCCTCCTCTTTCTCTAAACAATGTTGAACCCCATAGGCCAAATTTATTTAGTAAGAATCATATCTAATAGAAAGACCGTGATCTCAAAACATTCAGCTTTGGTAAGAAGAAAGACCCCACTATTGACTCTTTGGGGAAGGACTGCAGTGAATCTTCTTCTCCCTATGGAGAGGAGCAACCCCAAGCCTATGGCTCCTTCCCTGGCCCTCTACCAGCATGCCACCAGATGAGACCTTACCTGGAAACCTCTCCTTTCCAATGAATTTGGATCACCAATAGTTAAGGAGAAAGATTGTCCTCAGACCTACCATGGATGTTTCCTTTTCAATTGGCAATTTTATTTTCTGGAAATTTTGAACACATGAAAAGATCAGTATTGGACTATTTCCTGCCAAAATAATGCAGACAATGTGAGCAAAACAATTCAGACAGGGTAGAAAATATTGCTATGTTAGGCACATTACTCCCAGGCCTCCAGGAGCATGATTTCATTTTAAACATGGTATTGCAAAATAAGTATACAGGAGCTCATCCCTAATATTTCTTTTGCCTCTTGGCTTGACTGCTCCTTGCATTTTCCTTCAGTTTCCTTACACCATCACAAGTTGGAGTGCAGCAAATTACATCCACCAACAGACAGTCAACTCCAGATGCTAACAGCTACTAATTAGTAAGGGAGAAAGGGAGAATGCTGTTTTGCTACCTGTTGCCATAGCATTTAATAGACTCTGCTCCCACAAACCCCACAATTTTCCATCCCTCCCACTCCCCAGGTGCCATTAGTAGAGAATAATGGTTCCCAAGCTGAGGTCTGCGGATCACAGATGGGCTGCAAAGCCACACTTTGAAAGGTTTCCTAATTGGTAGCACACACGTGTTTTCCCGGCTGCCACGGAGTATTAATGCTCCCTCCCTGGCTGCGTGAAAGCAGGTGTATTCTTCAGCATGTGAAAGGCCCACGTTAGGTCTAGCTCCTGCTTATTGGTCTGTGGAACTAATAGCAGATGAGTTCAATGGATTCATTTCTTGTTGAGCAATAGTATGTTTCTTCCACAAAAAGTTGTATCTAGAGGCAGTACTTCAAAACTTTCCCGCTTCCTGTTATAAGCTTTCAATACTATCAAACCAGGACAAAATATTTAGGTTGTCACATACTTTTAAAACACAGTCACAGCATTTCTGAAACACACAACTACTGTTTGTGTATGTGGCTTTTGACTTTGTGTCTGTGTTTGCTGAACATCCGTGAAAGTGATTTTTGAGAAGCACGTTGCTGAAACTCAGGGTAAACCTGCCGGAAGTTGAGACTACAAGACAGACAGGAAACAGGTAGCTCTTACTGCCATGTCTAGCAACACCATGAAATCTTTCTTGTGCAGAATTAGTTCACATGGAAAAAGATTTAATTTCAGTTATGCATTAGGAAATTCAAAGGCTGGACTGTTTCCTATATTATTCACCAACACTACTCCTTGCTACTGTTTTCTATCCAGGAGATGGAACATACCTGTTTCAAATTGCTTATATTAATTACATTTGCACAGTAGCAAGAATTTTGTGAGAAGTACTAGATATAAAGAAATACTAAAAAAGACCAGGAAATCCTTAACAACTTTTATCACCAGCGAAAAATGGACAGCATGTAACTGTATCTAATAAGCCTGTTTTATTATTCTGAAACATATCTATTATAAACATAACCGCTACAAATGCAGTCCATTATATTCATCACTCTGTGTGAAGCAATTTGCTCCTCTAATTTTTCAGTGCATCAAATACCTAACTTTCCAGATTATATTTTTCTATGCCTGTGACCAGGTAAAGTTTGCACCACTTCAAAACAACATTTTAAAGAAAAGCTGTTGAACAAAACAGTTTCATCCTCTAAAATCCTGCACAAATTTTCCTTCTATATTAAATGGGTAATTAGGGGAAGAAACGGCCTTTCTCCTCCAGTCCCTACAACACAGTTTGGATGTGTAGCTGCAGTTTCTCCTATCACTGCAGACACAGCACTGTTCTTGGCAGTCACAGCAGAGGATGGAGGGATTTCCATATTTTCCCATCCATTTTCTCCCTGGTTTTATGTCTGCAGCTCCCACTTTGTCACATGATAATTTCATTCACTCCCCTTTGTCTTACTGTAAATATTCCTTCATTATCTCTTCCTTTTCCCTTCCTCCTATTCCTCTTCACCTGAGTGCACCTTCATTCACTCACCTTATTCTTTTTTTATCATAAACCCATGGGCCCTGGGATGTTCAATCTCCTCTCACGACCTCTGCGGCTTCTCCAGTCTCCCAGCACATGTCCATGCAGCACTGACGGCACAAATGGTCACCATGCATTTTGGGAAGCTGAGTAACATAAGCACAGGAATTAACAACTTCATGACATTGATTTTAAGAGTCAGCTGATAACAATCCATGCTTGCCTTCCCCCAAATCTCAGACCCAAGTGTTAGCTGAGATAATTTTTAATCAGCTAACTTTGATGAAAATGTTAGTTGAATCCAAGACAGTTGCTCAGGAGGAATGGACACCAATGTTATCTACCTTAATGTCTCAGCCAACAAGAAAATTGGAGTTTCATGAGATGTCTGGACTATTACAAGTGAAAATAAGCCCCACTCATCACCGCAGTGAAGTCCATTAAAGAAAATCTTACACCGTAGCTTTCCACTGTGTTGAAAATCTCTTATAAACATTATGGGGTAGGCTGATGAAATGTCAAGAAAGAAGGAAACAGTGTCAAATTCAGATCATCTCTCCAAATTCCTGTCTGCCAGGAACCTTTTCAAGATGATGACAAATGGCCACTCTGCAGAGAAAACTAGCCTCAGCCAATATCCCAGACCCAGGTTTGGAATGAAGCACAGGAAGATAGAAAAAAGATCACATCCATAAAGTTCAAGAGCCCTCTTTTACCCACCAAGTGTCTGCATTTCTGCTGAAAAGCAGGGGTGCAGAATGGTGTTGTCTGACTTGGGCATCAGCCCCGTGGGTTTTTATCCCTAGTGAGAAGCAATACAATAAGGCTAGAAACATTTACCAATTCAGAAGACAAAAGCTTTTTACCAAATCTCTTCAGGTAGGTACCAGGACATTAATCTCTTGGAATCTTCCCTTTCAGTAAAACAACACCAGCTCCCACCTGACGAGACACTCCAGAAGGCCATCTCCTAAAGCCACAGAAGGGCAGTCGTCAGTCATCCAGTCTCACAGGGCTGTGTTTCAATCGATTTAATCACCTTTCTCATTCCATGAGCTCCCACTGCATCGAGTAGTTTAAATCCAGGAGCCAGTCTCTTGTGTGGCAGGTGTTGTTCTGCCATCCCATGCCCTAAGGTTTAAAAAGAAGGTAAACATCCAAAGTCGGAGAAAAAAAAAATTCTGGAGCATTGTGAGTAGATGCAATACACTGACACCGAGGAATGAAAATCAAGTCATGTTCTCACAGAAGAGGATAAAACTTTTCATCATCTGATGATGTAAAGGAAACATTTTCTGCTCCCTGACTTTTTTTTTTTTTCCTTATGCTGAATATACGAGCTAAGTTTTCAATTAAAATATTTCACTTATTTCTGCTCACTGCTTAGAAATAAAAGCAGTGTGTTGTATTGATTTAAAGGGGAAAAAAAACAATGTTTGACAAGCACAGGACTGTTGAAATTAGTTCATTAGGCTCCATTCAAATTATGTTACTTGCTATGCTAATCAACCAAAGTGGTTTAAAGCTTTTGAAATAAAATTGTTAATTGTTTGCCTTTTTTTTTTTTTTTTTCCTCCTGATACATTTTAGCTTTGATAGTTTGGGAACACAGTGCTAATTGAAAACCTTTCAGAGGAGCTCAATCCTACTATACAGTCTGCAAAGCTGAGACAGACATTGAAACAAAGTAAAATGGAACACATCCAGTTGGGGAAAGGCTGTTATTCATTACAGCAGGGATTTCAAGCACCACATGACCACCCATCTCCAAAATCCTCATTATCTGCCCGAAGTATCTGTCAAAGTATGTTTTCTCTATACAAGTTACCAGGAAAGGAAATCACATGGACTAATCAGACACTGTTGTTGCAAAATACTTGATGGAAGAGATAGAAAGGAGAAATGATCCAAGAAAGGGGTTAAAAAAAAAAAAAAAAAAAAAAAAAAAAGAAAAGAAAGGAATAAGTAGCTGGAGACTATTGTTAGAAGTTATAGAAAAAGGCAGAGCAGAACACCAAAGCTGAAAGGCATAACCAGGACAGCAGTGATGGCAACAAAGCAATGCACAGAGGGAGTATAAAGTGTTCAGGGTTTTGCTGGGGGAGCAGAAGAGGAGATACAGTGTTTGGAAGAACATTTAAAAGTGTGCTTCATCAAAAGCACCATGGGTTCTTAGAATTAAAGACTATTGACTCTTTCCAGGGGGCAAAGGGTTAACTGCTTCTCTGTAGTGTGGGTCCAACAGCTGGATTTGGGATAAGTAAGACACTTTCAAAGGTGAAAATGCAGAGCAGCAACACTGAAAACACAGAACTCTTTATTTTTTAACAACTATGTGCACCTATCATGGTGCTCTGCATCTACCTTGTGTATAAAGTAACCTAGCGTGCAAAGGCAGACAGTGTCTGTGCAAACTGAGGGATCAGGGAGGGAGTAGACACAGATATCTGTGATTCCTTTCCAGCTCTGGAAACACAAACATATTCGCTGTATTGCATAACATCAGAAGCACCAAACCTGATTATTCTGACTCTGAAAGCATCCTGGAACTAAAAGAAAAAAAAAGAATAAAAGAAAGAAACCAAACTGCGTGTAGAAGGAAATCTTTTTTTATTTGTTTTAGTGTTATTTATTTCCAGTTGCTGTGACTAACCCAAGCAAATGCAATTTAGAAACATTTTCCCTTTTAACACAGTGTTTAATGTTAATCTGCTATTCTCATCACTATATGGTGTTAATGGATACACCATCTAGTGTGGTTTATGGTACATTTAAACCAGACATCTGGAGAAATAGCCATCAGAGTACTTATCTCTAACATCTATTGTAAAAACAGACTTAATAAAATGAGAACAAATAACAGTGCTGGCTATTACCCTTATCGTGTGTATTCTGGCAAGAAAGGTCAAAAGGTTGTTGGTCTGTATATATATGAACTGATTTTCTCTAATACAGTTTCTCACCTGATTTCCCATAGGTTTTTAGAGGCTTTTTGTTTGAGGGGAAAGGGGGAGGGAAAGTTGGGTTAAGCTACAATATGCTAGACAATAATCATGTAACTAATATGAGAATCTGGTCCCCCCACCAAGTAGTCATTTATGTTAACAAAGAGAGAAAGAACCTTTCAGAGTCTCAGAAGATAAAAGGTTCAGCAATTTCACAGATTTTAGAGATATGTACAGATGTGGACAGGTAAGTCACAGCCTCAGCTGCTATGCATTACTATCACATCAAACTTCAGCTATGATTTTAATACTATTTTATGTTATAGACCTGTTCCAGGGAACATAATTTTATTGTTTTCACTTCCTTTTTTTTTTTTTTTTTTTTCAGATGGATTCAGTGCAGAGCCTATGTCTGTTGTATACAGCTCCAAGCATCCTGATGATCAGTAACTCCAAAAGTATAACCAGATAGGAACTGAAGTAGTAAATACAAGGAAATAAGTTTAAACCAGTACACAGGTAATTCTCCCATCGTCACACTTCTGACCCAGGTTTAGAGGAACCGCTGTGAAGCCCTTTACCTAAAAACAAGAATGTCTTTTTCTGGGATGCCTGTAAGAAAATGAATCTGGATTAAATTCAGGCATGAACAGGATGTGGAGCAGGTTTGCAAGACTATTTCCCTTATGTATACACTCTAATTCTGGAATAAGAATGCCCTTTTTATATTTTATATTAACCTAGCATCTGTGTGGAGAATTAATCCAGAATAGCTATCATAGTTAATTTCCCCTGGTAGACATGTCCCACACAAAAGAAATCATATTTTCTTATAAATTGCAGGTAAAGAGATAAAGAACAGGTGTTTTTCCTATATATTACATCTTAGAAAACTTAAACCCTCCACCTAATTCAAATTTATTTCTCTCTAGAACCCATGTAGCATATAAATATCTGTCTGCATTCATTCCCTACCTTTGTTTTTAAAACAACACTACAAACACCACAGCCCATCCTCATAGTGCATGGGCTAAGAAATACCCTATGACTCCAGGAAAATAGAAGCTAGATCTTAAATAAATATTCCAGAAGACTAGCCTACAGGTACATAAGGTTTAATCATGAGTTTGATTAATATGTTGGTGAATTAAAAAACAAAACAAAACAGAAAGCCCTACTCAGATGAACCTTGTCTAGCATCCACACTACTCTGAATTTAGTGCCTAAAATGGTCTGGAATTTCACTAATGGATTTTTGAAAGTTATAGTCTATTTTAAACATCCCTTTATACAAACCAAACAAAACCAGGCTGCTATTACACAGCAGCCTTATTCAGATGACATTCATGTTTCTTGAAATAACTTTTTTTATTTTCCTTGATTTAACAGAAACGACGTAAAAGAACTGGATTGAATTTGTGGAGTATTCTCATTGTTGCGAGGAAACATCCTGGAGGACGAATGAGCTATTGACATTCTCTCCTCAAGCAAGAAGCTGTCCCATGAGATCCATAAGAAACAAGAAATAACAACAAAGACTGAAAAACAAATTGATGAAACCAGAGATGGCTGCAGACCTGTAAATAGCTTTTCACACTGTCACAGTTACTGTTTGAATTGAATAGTTTAGATTTGCAAATTGATGGGGAAATACACTCATTTCTTTAAAAAATTCTTGTGAAGAACAGATTTGACATTATCTCTAATTTTAAAATAAATACCAATGCTTGTATTTAGTCTGAAAAATCATACCTAGTGTAGTATTAAGGAGTGTTGAGAGGACAAAGAATTTGAAACATTGCTTTTAATACTTCAGGTGGGATTCATTGTTTCAGTGCTCACAAGCTTGGTTTCCAATGTTTTGTATAGGATTAGACTGAAAATCACTCAAGCATGTTAATTAGATTCTCCTCTAACCTGCTTTACATCAATTCCATATATCAATACTCTTTGGTTTGGTTTATTAATTTTGCATCAATCCTATTTACAACAGTGAAAATTCTAATTCGTTACACAGAGGATAAGCGACGTTGAAGATCATTATACATACAGAAGTATTTAAACATACACACCATTATAGCAAATTTGGGAAATCAAAGAGCTTGTAACTATCGAAGCTTTTAGCAGACATAAAAATGCAAATATTTCATGAAAATTATTTAAAACCAAGCAGTGATTAAACCATACTGGGATTCGTGCTTGGTGAAACCTGCTGTTGCAATCACCCCTCCTTTAATTCTTTCTTGCTTTCCTCACTGCAGGCTGCTGTCAATGTGCAGGTTCAGGTCATAAGCTTCAGCATCAGTATGAATATTTCCCTCCTCACAAAGGACACCCTCATGTAAGAAATCTTCTCAACATCCCCAAATATTACAAAGAAAGAATAATTATGGCTAATTACTCACTCCCAGTACACTTATTTGTGGTCTACAATTTCAAAGAGTGAATAGAAGACAGGTGCATAAAATAGGCTTAATGAGAGCACCAGAAAATAGTTGCTTTAGCTGTAAATTACTACCTTTACATGCTGTATTTTATTTTTAAAAGTGAATATGTTGCTCATAAAAGATATAAAATTAGTAGGGCTAGAAAATTAGTTCTTTTATTTCACCCCAGAAAAGGCATAACATACTGCCAGTGGTACTGAAAGCTTGCTAACAACATAATATTAATATTCACTAATACCTGGTGGTGTAAATTAATATTTCTTGGAATTAGCTGTATCAAGCACTGAGTCCCACTGTCTCTCCTAAAGAGTTTCATTCACCTTCTAAATTTAGTGCTTGCTGTTACGGTGCAAACAACATCATTTCTTCCACTATGATTATTTTTCCCTCCCTAACTGAGAAACTCTTTCTTGGTTTGTCTTTCCTTTTGGTCTTATCTTCTAAGCAGATAGAACTCTCTTCTGCTTTTTCCTTCCAAGGAAATCCTTCATTCAGGTTAATGTTTCTGCCTTTCTCCTGGCTGAAATAGGGTGTCCCTTCCCTCACAATGCATAATTTCCCTTCCTATTCTGTGGCCCCTATAAATATTGGGCTTTTTCTCAAGGCTCTCACCTTCAGGTTCTTCCTCTTTTACCTAGCAAGAGACAAAGCCTCCAGACCACACGCCTATGCCTTCCTCTCCTCCCTGGCACTGAGCGTAAGCCACCGATGTAGAGGGAAGCAATTCCCCTCTGTCTCCTGGCTTTGTTATGCCTCATTTTGCAGGGTGTCTCTAACCGTCAGCTAGATGCTAGATCAGACAACACAAGATGAGAGACAGCAGCTGAAAGCAAAAAAGCTTTAACCTGTGTTGAGAGGCTTGCCTTTTAGCTGCAGATAATTCCTCCTTGCTTTCCTCATTCTCCTGTTTGAGCACTTCTGCAGCCTCAGGTCAGATCTGTAGATGCATAAACCCTCACCTTCACAATTGAGCAAAGGCCTGAGACAAAAACATTCTCTTACCTTCTGAGGATAAAAACGTATTTTGATCATGGTTAATCTGAGCCAGATTCAAAACCACCTCCCAAAAGATAGAAGACTCCTCAATTTTATCAGCTACACTGAAACCTCTCTTAACTTTTTTCTTTCTTTTTTTTTTTTTTTTTTTTTTGGCTTATGTAGTTACTAATAAAATAGATTAACTTTGTTTGTTTCCCTCTGGGGGAAGGTATTAACGTCTCCTGAAATTATTGTGAAACCACTGCATAGCTGAATGCCTACTTAGTTTTCTGAAGGCTCCAAGGATATCCCCTTGTCTAAGACAAGGATGAAGGATCCTAAGATGTAGGAAGTATTGCCTGAAATTCCCTGGCTTATATACTGGTGTTGGCCTGGGTGACCACAACAATACTATGCTGGTTACCAAGTTTATGAAGGTACGCAATACTCCTTGATTAAAAAGAAGCAACAAATTACCAGGGAAATTATAATGCCTGCAGCCAGGTTTAGTACCTCCAGCTGTGGCCAACACACTCCTCATTACTTGATGTGGATGCAAGTCTTCCTCATTAATGTTGATGATGGATTATCATTAAAGATTCCTGTGTTTTATGTAGATAAGTACTTGTGTGTGTGTGTGTTATTTTTTCCCTAAACTAGATTCTCTCTCAGAACAGTAAACACTTGAGGATTATTTTTATTACAAGGCTCTCTTCTGACTATCTAGAATCATATAATACCTCTGAACTTCATTAGGTAACCAGTTAGATTTAGGATTCACTTTTCTAGATTTGCCATACAGACCCGGCATTGTTTCTTTAACATTTCCATCCCTCGGCATAAGTAGCAATGAATTATGTCCTCATAACCATAGGTAACCTTTCTTAAATTTTTATATGTAATTGAAATTTCTAGTCTCTTTTAAATTGTAGCCTGTCTGGATAGTTAATTGGTCCTAGATTTTAAAGAGTCTATCCTCAACATTCGATATTTGATAGATCCCAAGAGTCTTGTTGCTGGCAGCAAGAACCATCTCTTTGCCCTGTATATACTCAGGCTTAAATAATATCTTTCTAATTGCTTTTTTCCTTTAACTTAACTTTAATTGAGGAAAAAGTCTCTGGCATAATTTGGAAAATAATTTCCTATCTTAATTTCTTATGGCCAGACTCTTTTGGCTTGCAGATTACTGGTTGACCAATAGTTTGAATGCGTTAGAAATTCTCAGTGCAACGAATAAGACAGAAATGAACACCGTGTTCCCAGCTGTTTCCTAGATTAATCTGGGAAAAAAGTGTAATGTCAATATGTTTTACAGTGGTTGTACAAGTCTATCTGAAACAGATACTAGAGGAAGTACTGATAACATTCCAGTAATATTCTCTTGCCTCAAGTATTATACAGCTGTGCTAGACCCCTAATATGCTCCTTGTCATAATATCTTGTTACTAAACACATATTGTCTCTGTTTCCCTTGTAAAAGCAAGTCAAAACCAAATTCTTCCAAACGTCATTTCAGGATGCATTTTCCAGATGTCATTGTCACATGCTCCTGGTATCTTTTATCAGCTGGCACAGATAAGGGGAAAATCTGTCCCATCATGCAGGTTTCTGCACACAGGGGAAAGAACATCAAAGTCTGAAGCCTGGGGATTGCCCATGACAGAACCCTTAATGCAGATGTAAATACTTGGGAGGGTGTATTGGGATCTCTGCCAAAACCAGTGGCATCGGGTCTGTGCAGGACATCCTCAGCTGCCCCACAGAAGGGGGAACCAGGTCTTCACTTCTCTGCATGCTGCTGAGGTGCAGCCAGACAGGGCCTGATTATTTTAACATCTTTACTGGCATCACGTTTTACTGTCTGATTTACTTTACTGTGCTAAGGACATTCTCTTTTTTTTTCTGTTTTTAGTACAGATGGCATGGTTAGGGGGGAGAGTTTCCTGTAAGGCAGGATAAAGATTATAGGTACAATAAAAATTAACACTAAATGCTGTACAACACTCTCTAATCTGTCCTTCTGTATGTTGTGACCTGTTAAATGTCACTCCATTAGTTTGTAAAAAGCTTGTAGACTCTAACTTTACATATCCCACAGAAAACCATGCTGTGGGTCACAGAGGTAAGCGGCTGAGATCTCTCAGCTATCCAGGACTGACGAGAGCAAGGATGGGTTCAGAGAAGATCCCTCATAGCTGTGGCTGAGCCAAGTCCCAGGCTGTAAAGAGGGGGGTCCCCCACTGCTCCAGCCACCCCAGAATTCTCCTTCCCAGGAGCAGACAGGCACCAGGAGAGAGGCTGTGCACCCCTGCAAAGCAGCAGCCCCTCCATCCAGGTCCTCCCTCTGACGTGGCAGGGTGAATAATGAGCCATGCTTCACTGCAAAGGCACATCAGAAGCTAAATAATAAAAATATTTAAAGAAATCAGATGTAGCCCAAGAGAAAAATTTCCTTATTTACCTTGTAGGTGAGCAAGCTTTTAAAAATTGTTTCTGCCTGCATGTGGAGCTGTAAGCACTAGTGCCCCAAAGGGAGGGGGGAAACAGGGTCATGCATCCACAGGTCCCAAAGCCAGGAATAAATACCCCAGCCCACCTTTGTTCCTTCATAAAAAAATCAGTCAGGCATTTTAAAATTTGGTATTTTATCACATGATCAATTTTAAACAGCAGCTTGAGCTCGAGGTAGTCATGTACAGGAAAAAAGGGAATTAATTTATTTCTTTCTCCTCCATGTGCCACTCAGGAGTTGTTTCAATAGGATTATTTTGTCATTCAAGTTTCAAGGTTAAGATTTGCTCCTATTTATGACTGCAACTCTAAAATCCTTCAAACCAGTAAACTATCACAGTAATTCCAGAAACAAAGGATGCATAATGAAAAAACTGAACTGAGAATTGAGGATCCTGTGGGCCACGAGGAGTGGAATATATTAACATTCACCTCTAAACACTTTCCTCGGTTGCTTATATATTAAAAATATAATAATAAAAAAAAAATCATTGAAGCATCTATGAGATTGCGTGTTGGTCTCCCTTTTGAGAGACACAAATTACTCTTTATATTTCTTCTCTGTGAGTGTTTGCAGCAGAACAAAGGCCCAGTACACAGTGATGAATGGCTGTTCCTTCTCACTGGGGGAGCAGCTTTGGAGAGCCCACATGCTAATCCTGCCCTTACCTGGCTGAAAGATAAATCGCGGGGTGAAATTCTCTGACTTTCAACCCTACCAACCTCCTCTGGCTGAATGAGCCACTTCTGTTCACATGTGAGTTGTTAAAGCATTTTATTTCCCTCTTTCCTTTTTTGCCTTTGAAGATGGAGTAAATTGCAACTACCCATGCCTATTATTAAGACCTGAAGAGAAAATGTTTAAATTAAAGATTGTACAAACATTCAAGCAGCAGTGTAATAAGCTCCATTGGGGAGGCAATGTAGCAAGTTCTGTATTTTTTATTTGGTTCATTACTTAAAACTAAATAACAATTGCTAGTTTTATTGCTGCCATTTAACAATGCTGGGATTTTCTCTGTTGGTGTTGAACTGTAGTATGATTTCAATTTTTTTTCTCCTTGACATTCTACTCTACTAGTTTAATATTGATCAGCAGATACATATTGTAATCTCTGCTTTCTGCAAGCTGTAACAAAGCAAGAAAACACACAAAAAAAAAATACACTCCAGAGAAAGCCTAACCACACTGTTCTTTATTGCAAAATAAAGCTTAAATATGAGACTACTATATCCTCCTGGTTTTATTTCACTTGTTAACTTGAGTGAATTACTTAATGATGGGAAGTAAACCTTTGCTAAAAGGTAATGTGGTGATTAAATAGTTAGACCAAAATTCTAGCAAACTACACTTATTATTTCTGAAAAGGACTGTAAAAGGAAGTGTCATCTTCAAAGCTGCTATTCTGAAATATGTTAGAAACAGATCAGAGTAAAGGACCAATTTTATCATCTACCCATTTGTCTATCTGTATATTTCTGTCTGTCTGTTTACTTCTCAGAAGCTCATTTAATTCTAGTCCTCAGAAAGAAAATAACATTTGTTCACTTAGAAGTGTTTTTTTGCATCAAACACTTGCCACGCTCTCAAACATTTAAACAGAGACACTGACAGAGATGCAGCATTACTTTGGCTACGGAATGGAGGGCTGCCTGGAACAGTCCCTCTTTCATGCAAGATGCTGCAGGTGACCCAAGGACAATTTGTGCCTGCATTGACTCCCTGAGACCTCCAGAGTCATCAGCAATATTATTACTTTCATGAATGTCGTATAGATGGAAAAATTAGACTTCAGCACAAGCCAGACTATCCAGGGGACTGGGATAGAAGAAACTATTTCTGGATCTCTTCGTTGCCCTCTTGTTGGCTGGGACTGTAGGCAGGGCACTAGGTGCACACGGCGAAGCTGGGAGATGTTCGAGGGCAGCACCTGAAGGAGGAGAGATCGCGCCAGGAGGTGTGGACTGGGTGCCCAGAAGTAGCACACAATTAATGTAAATTACTTAGCAAGAAGGAGACGGCTCTTTTGAGGCAGTTTGCTCAGAAATCAGGATTCCTGAAACCTTGAAACTTTGGTCAAATATTCTAGAAGGCTCGTGGAGTCCCTCTTAGCATTTTTATCTGCTTGTTGAAATGTCAGTGCTGGTAATACCAGAAATCTTGTAAGAGACAAAGTCCATTTATTCTGCCAAAACTTTTGTTCAAACATAGCACTACCAAAATTTCTCAGAACACATTACCTTCATGAAGACTTCAGTGGGAAGCACCCTAGAAAGCACTTTGATGTGGTGCAAGAGACCATGGTTTGGAAAATACTAGAATAAGTGATTTAACTTTAGGCAAAGAGGAAATGAATGCACAACAGCTATAACTAAGAACTTGTGCTAGTTAAAAGTCAGGCAGGCCAAGAGAGAGAGCTAGTGCTCCCCTGCCATAGGAACAGCAAAGTCATTCCTCACAGGACCTCTCTAGACTGTAAATCACTTTATAAATGCAAAATGCCTCAGCACAGAACAGAACAATTCTTGCTGTGAGAAGCTATCAACTTGCTTTGCAAAGAAGAACTTGACATCTGGGATAGTCTATAAACACCAAGAAGAACAAGCTGGGAGTGCAACCAAAAGCACAAACCCATTCTTGCAAAGTACAGATGGGGCCTACAGAAATATCAGACCAGAAGGATTGAATAAGTAAGTTACTCCTCTCTCTCCCCCTCTCCCCCTCTATCTGTTTCTGTTTTTAACAGTCCTGAGCTTTAGAAATGCCAGGTTTTTTAATCTATAAAACCATCTGTGTAGCTTTTCTCAGTGGTATCCTTTCACTTACATCCTGTGTCATTGGTTTGTCTGTCTCTCTTGATGTTGATAATGTTGTTGGCAGCTTCTCTTGAAGTCTCCTATGAGCATACTTTGAATGACAAAGAGGTGTTGGGGGAAGGACAGGCAATGCAAAGTGAGTACAGAGCTGATTTTTATAGCCTGACGCATATAGAATAGGTTTAGTTCTGTCTTGGTCCATTTTTCTTCAGCAGCAAAATATTTATATCATAGAAATTTTTACAAGAATGGGTGACTTTCCCCCAGCCACTTCTCCTCTGCCCTGCAGCAGGCTCCTTGGGGGGGACCTCGAAGCACTGCAGAAGTCTGGTTACTGTGATACCATTGTCAGTTGTATGATTATTTGACAAATACATCTCCACAATACTTTCACAAGCTTCATAAGAAGAGGGTCCTTTAGCTAACCACCTGAGATGGGGGATGCTCTTAAAATCAGATATTTTTTTTTTAATAAGAAATTAACTGTTTGGTTGTCATGTAATCCTGACATTTAAATAATACTTCCTGAGACACCCGTCTACATGACAAGTCTTTCTTTTTGCAAAAACCAAGTGCCCCAAAGCCACTTAACTGTAGCCCAAGGTCTAAGGGGACTAAAATCCCTTTATTTCCCCCAACCTGCCAGGAAACCACACTAGCACTTTCCCTGAAAATTGCTCATTTTGCTGTTTATGTCTCTCTGGTGCAGAAACTGTGCTGGTTATATGAGGAGTGGTTAATTCCACAGTTAACCTCTCTTGCTCTTTCTGCCACAGCAGAGGAGTCAGCCTCGAGATCAGGAGGCCAGGGAATAGGATGGTGAAGCAGCTATCAGCTTTAAAATTATATTCTGTTCTGTTCAGCTTTGTTCTGTTCTGTTCTCTTCATGCTATGCCATTTCCATGCCATCCAGTCTGTACCATCAGCCCAGTGACTTAACTCTTACTGATCAATCTCCCTTTAGCCCTGGAAAAATTACCAGGTCAGACAACTGCAGTCAGTCCAGTAACTGTGTCAGGGCTGGGCAGCCTCCTCCACAGACAGGCAATAAAACAGGAATAGTGAAGCTGTCCATAAGAATAGCTGTGCATCTTTAGCACTGATAATACCCGTTTCAAAGGATAATAGAGGACAAGACCCCTTCCCTGTCTCTCATCTCAGCACTGGGAGGTCTGTGCGCCCCTGGAGTGGAACTGGGCTGCCTGGGGCACCGGCTACAGACAGACAGCAGACGGCAATTGTCCTGCCCAGCGCCAAGCCTACAGGCAGCCCCTCCACTTACCCTTCCGCCCCTGCAGCACCAGTGGCTAAGACAGATGTTCACTGCTGGATGTGGACATTCCTCCAAGCCCACCTCCTTGTTGCTCCTGGCATACATGGAGTGTGCCTTACTGTGTCTGAGCCTGCATTTTCCCTGCCAAGAAACAGACACTTATTTGAGGAAATAATAAACCAGCTGCTGGCTACATGCAGATGAAAACAGACAAACAAGAAAAGATTTGGCCAGTGTTTACTCTGTCTTGGGTATCTCCCAGTGTCCTGTGATGTTCATGCTGGCTGTAAGGAGTCTGGGGCTGGATGGATAGGCAGGACTCATTGCTCTCCCTCCCGCTCCATAGCTCTCTCCCCATTTTTTCCCCAAGATTTATGATAAGCTTAGGAAACTCTACCTCATTGGCTAGGAAATAAGATCATTCTCATAGGAATGACCTACCACAAGGTCTTCAAACTCAGCAATGCAGGGAAGTCAAGACTGGTTTTCAACAGCATAGGCTTACAAAGGATTTTCCAAGTCCCCTTCTGCAATGGGAGAAACTCAGAAAGTGACTCGGGGGTCCCCCATCCATCCCCCCTGCACAGCTGCTGGTGGCCAAGAGCATGAAAGAAAGGAGGATCTCTGTGGAGTGTCTACAATTCACAAAGACACTTCGATTGTCCCACATATCCACAAATTCAGGAAGTCTTCTCCAACACACAACAATAGCATGATGAAGGTTATTCAAAGCTGCTGCAATGTCCTGAAGGATACCAAGAGATGGGTCTCCTGATGCACAATTTCAAGTTTGCCTACATCATGGCATGCAGACTGGTGGGATGTATTGCATACATCTTATCCATCCATTGCCAAATGATCTGTGAAAAGAGATTAGCAAAAGAGTTTTGGCAAATGAACAATTTACTACATTTTTTAATCTCAGAAATTTCCATACGACAGGGCAATTTCAAAGGGTAAGAAGAATCTGGTCTTCTTCCCTGAAGAAGTCTAAAAACAGGCAACTACTCCTCATCCTTGTATGTCCCAAAGTTAAAAAGGAAAAAAAAAAGGAAGAAAAAAAAAAAGAAGGCAATTCAAATAATGCCACCGTGATCCTGAGTTTTTCTCTGAGGCAGTGGATGCCACCTTCCTATGCCCTAACATTTAGAAACATCTCCTAAAATACAGTGCTATTCTTTGTCCCCAGCTGGAGCAATCCATACACTTAACAACTTGCTTCCTAAGAAATCTTAAACAAACAGAATAGTTTAAAGTTGCAATTATTGCACACAGGGGCTGATGCTCTGCCTCCACAGTATTCCATAATGGGAACAAATCCTCTTTTTCTAGACCAAGGGACAGAACTGAGGCCCTGAGACCCTGCTGTCCCAGCATATTCACAGTCCTTGCAACCCTCCACTGTCAGAAGTTCGTGGCTTCCCATTCACCCCCACAGTCTAGGTTTTTGCAGTGAAAAGATCCAGCTATCCTCACAGACATCACAGAGTGCAGAATTTCAACCCTCAAGTTTCCTTCGCACCATGTCTTCAAACACCTGTCTGATCTTTCCTGACAATACCATTGTAGCAAGTCTCCAGTTGTGTAGTTACTAGCCACGTATTTAATTGGAACATGCTGGTTTAAATCCAGCTTCTATCTGCATGCCTGCCATTGTGTTCCACAACTAATTGTGAACACAAATACTGTTGCTCAGCAGTTAACAAAACTGATTGCACCAGCACAAATTAATTTAAAAATTCATTAAAAGCAGGATCATTAGTGTGTTGCATATTTTTGCACAGTCTGGAAACCTTCTGCTGGCACAATGTTGTACTGGGTAAAACAAACCCCATACAACAGCTTCTATAATTTTGCTGACTGGTCCTTCCCTACCCCTGCAAAACTCCTCCTGGCTCTGATGTGATGTCCCTCAACAAGAAGAGCAGATGACATATCTCGTATTTGTGGGTGCAGAAAGGAGGAAGATAGAGTATTTTCCTGTAAAAGACAGATATTTGCAGTCAGTTCTTGACAATGATTTCAGCAATATTTTTCTGGCAATAATTCTTCTAGTCAAAAAAAACTGAAAAATACATACACAGAAAAGCACAAGTCTCTGGCCTGCCCATCTGTAGATAAGCTGAAAAACTCGTCCTTGTTTCAGCAGTGCAAACTCACCCTAATATTACTGATTGTGGGATACAGGCTCTCCCTCCACTGACAGAGTCCAAACTCAGAGCACTTGCTTTCCCAAAATGGTATTTTATCTGCTAAATTGAAATTCCTCCGATTTGAAAGAATTTCTCCAGCTTAATGTGACATTGTGTGTTACTCCTGCAATGCTGATAAATCCAAATAATTCACTTCTTCTGTGGAGCAGGATGGAGCCAGATGGACAATGAAATCCAGGGAAGACAGGGTAGGGCTGTGGTTTTCCAAAAAATATGTTGTACCCCTTTGCTTAATGATAAACTGAGAAACGAACTGGGTGTTACATGTCATAGCAGACAGGGGGGATGTAGAGAGATTCTTGGGCACAGTGACAGTACAGGGATGGCCTCAGAAACATGAGTTAAGCGCAGGCCGGAGGCCACACTTTAAGATAGATTTGCCTCATCTTCTCATCATCCCCGTTTTGAGCTTTCCAAAAGCATTGCCTGGGATGCCCCGGTGACACCTCGGCATGATCCCCGCTGCCCAGGGAGCTCCCGAGCACCGCAGCCCCATGCCGCCGCCTCTAGCCCCAGTGCTTCGCCCCCCAGCACTTCGCATCTATCACACTTTGGTCAACTCAGGAGCAATGCCAGCTGCTTTGCTGAACAAAACCTGGCTCCTTGAACCCAGCTGGGCTCACGCAGGGGAGGCAGTGGCAGGCACCGCTCAAACGCACGGGTGGTCACAAAGGACCTGTCGGGACTTCGGTGCACTCTAAGTCCAAAGGGGCTTTTGAGGTCAGTGCCTGTGACTGGAGTGCCACTGACAGGCTTATCAGTCAGTAAACTGCATGAAGGGCAAAACCTGTTATCATTCTGCAAAAAGAAGGCTTCTAAAGAGCAACGATCATGCTAGGAAGATAAGGGGAGGTGTTGTGGCAGGATCTGATCGTTCTACCTTGCGTTTGCAGCCTGTATTACTTACCATCTTCAGACCCAAGGGTCTAGTCTGCCTTTTTAACTTCTAATTCCCTAATATACATACAGCTCATTGAATATTTGAGATCCCCTATCAAAATTTAGCGATGTTATCCTACTGATGTCTAAATGTTGTTATAACTTCTGTATGTTCATCTGCAGGAGATAAAAGCATACAGGGATGTAGCAGTGAGACACTTGGATTTGAGAGCACCTCAACAGTTCTCTGTATTGAAATCTCGGCACTGCAATCCAAACTAAGGTTTTAAAATACTGAACAACTTTGTTATTCTTCAGTTTGTTTCATTAGCAGAAAAATGCAAGTTCTTTCATGTAGAGTTACTGATAACAAAAGCTGGCTAGTGCCGAATGCCCCGCTGAATTCACAGTGGGGCTTGTGGAATGGGATTGTATAGCAACAAATGCCAACTGCTTAATGTCTCACTGAATTATAGATTTTGGAAGACTGTTTAATAAGAAGGAAAACAGTTAAGTTGGTTTCCACTGAACTTTACACGTGTATAAAAAGCATGGCACTGACATTGACAACATATCTCAGGAGGATTAAATTATTGTTTCACACTCCTTGTAAAGTTGAACCCTTACTGATACATGCATTACCCCATTTAGATTATGTATAAAGATATAATTAATATACAAAACATCTGGCAGGTCACTTTTTTAAAAGGCCTAACACTTTTTTTCTTTTTCTTTCCATAGGCAAATGATTTTTTTTTCCCTCCATGTCTCATGATTTTTCCTCCAAAGGTGTTACCACATTTCCAAAAGAGGAATGACTGCAGTGGGTTCCTTTGCTTTGTACTTTAGTTGTTTGTATGATTCTGTGTTTACCATTTAAATTCAGTTAATTTGAATTAGGCCATGACATGAAGCTTTAAGCAATTCTGCATTGGTGAAACATGAGGAGGTCCTAGTTCGTTCAGGATCCCATCCATCACTGCAGTGGGAGTCACCTTCTGCTGCAGTAGGTATGCTCAGCACGGTGCACAATTAATGCCATGGTATTCCTCTGGATTTATTCAGCATTGCCTTCTGATGGGTTCTGCTCTCAGTGGCTGAAAACTTACACCAATTTTATACAAACTCCTGCCGTTTTCATCCGCTCAGGATTAAAGCGAACTGTCTGCAAGATTAAGCTCTACGGGAAAGAACAAGTGAAATAAATGAAAGGGCATCCAGCATCCTGCTAATTATTGTTCTTGTGTATGCGCACGTAGTCTGTGTGTGGGTGCATACATGAGTGTATATGCCTTCTTATTAGCAGCAAGGCCACTACAATAACTACTCAATAGCAAAGTCATCCAGTATTTCCCTGCTTCATCTTCTAACTATTTTGCTAGACTTTAACTTGTTGGGCTGAAGTATTCTAGGTGGATTTTCCTGCAGGCTATATACTTCGAGAAATACCCAACTCCAGACTGTTGGGTTTTTTCCTACGAATACGTTTAAGGAAAAATATATACCCTCACTTCATCTTCTTCAAAGGTTAGCAGGCCATTTGCTGCTCCTGTGCAAATCAACACAAATTTGCCCCTGTTACACGCCTTCCCAAGCCCAAGCGTGTTCAGCACAGGAAAGCAGCTAAATTCCTGAAAGAGTGTGTGCTCTCTGGGCACGGTCCCCCCCGGGGTGCCTCGGCATCGCCCAGCAGCTGCTGCCCGGGGCTGCTGCCACTGGGCTGGGGCCGGTCAGCGGGGCCGGCAGCAGAGCCCCCACTTGGCTCGCTCCCGGGGGCACGGGGGCGAAACTGCCCCCTTCAGCTGGAGGCAAGGATGGGGAGTCGGGGAGCTGGCTGCCCACAGATCGTTTGCTGTGGAGGGGGTACGCAGACGAGTCTGCCTGTCTATGGTGTGTTTGCCTCAGAGAGTTTGGGAGGTGCTCAGGGCTCCGGCGCCTCCCCCATCAGCAAACAGCTGTGGCAGCCGCTGGCGAGGCTTTGTTAGCACTGGACCACATAAAGGCCATTGCTAATGCTATCAGCTTTCCACAAGGGTAATTAGCAGAGATCTTTGGTGGCTGAAATTAGTGGAACCTCTGGACTTTAATCTTCCTGCGTCTTTTTATTCCACCTGAAAAATGAAGATAACAATGTCCCCTCATCTCAGAGAGGGAAACCAGAATTCACTGCTATTCGTGAGCCACTTGAAAACAATAGCAGTGACTGCCACCAAATAGCTGCTGATGAAATTAATAATTATGTATCCAGAACACAGCTTGAATAGAGTGCAATACCTGAGACATGGGGTCACGTGCTGAACTATGAAGATAAAACAGAATATTGAAAAGCTGCCCAGCAAGTGATCCTAATCCATCCCAGGCACCTGTGGGCAAAAAACATGTAGCCATACGATCAAGCACTCATCGTAATGCAAAAACAGAACAGAACTGAATTAAACATGCACATGCCAACTTGATTCTGGCATTTCCTAAGTTTTAAGGGCTTGATTTTGTAAACAATCACATTGGAGAGAAGGAAGGAGGGAAGGAAGGAGGGAAGGAAGGAGGGAAGGAAGGGAGTAGAGGACACTACTCGACCTATTAAAGTGAACAGTACAGCTAGTGATCTCCAGTGCTTTAAGCAAAGTAAGGGATTAACAAGAGTGCTTATTTGCATGTTCAGCCTGCTTCCAAAGCCAGACATATTACGTGCCTGGGCATATACTTACCAATCTGATTATCATAGCAATCTCAAAGTCTTGATCACACACTAAATTGTTGCAACTGTCATGAATATCCTTGGGTGCATAGTCGCTTATGCCAGTAATTTTGAAGTTCAGCACATCTTTAATTTCAGTACACTGAAGACCACCGGGACAATCAATTTCAGCTGTAGAGACAGTTCATCCTGTGCAACTGAAACCATCAGATGGTGTTTGCAACCCTCCTAAAAACTCCCCAATTGGGGTGCTTCTTTTAGCTACTTGGAAAATCAATCTTGGGAGAAATTCAACTCTTCTCAGGGTTTTGCTGCAGGGGCAGCAGAGGCAGATTAGCCATCTGCATCAGAAAATTGCCAGCTATTGTAGCTAAAGCAGCAGTAACACGAAGGGGGACAGTTTGAAGGAAGAGTCCAAGTGTGCCTGCAGGGGTTCTGAAATACGTAGCTCCACTGACTAAAAATCAGTAAAGCATTCGTTATTCAGTCACTGCCACAGTGGCTTTGTTGGATTTCATAAATTGCAGAGGAGGGATTTATTCTTGGCTTGACCCCATTTCTGTCAACTCTGCAGAATTCTAGTTAATGTGCTGCTAAGTATCTCATTAGTGACCACCCCAAACACTATGGGAACATCTCGGATCTGCTGCCCACAGTGTATTTGTGGAAGAGGACACCTACACACATACACCAGCCTAAAGTACCACACCCGTGCGATCTGAGAAAATACCATCCCACCACAATTTTTTCCTTGCCAGAATTCTTCAACTGGCCATAAATTAAATGGTATTAATGAAAATGGCCCAAAATAAAAATTCAAAGCCATTATTTTGAACATTTTAATGATTTAGGAGTACTAAGCAACTTGCACAAGTTAATTGGAGGTAGTAAGTCAAATGCAGTTTTCTACCACTGAATCAAGCCAAGCCTTTCAGTCAGGAAGAGTTCACAAAATATCTGTAGCAGGCACATACCTGCCCTGCAATCCTGATGTTCTCTGCAGTACTGAAATGCTGCACTTGAAGCAGAAGTGACACGGCAGTGCTGTACCTACTGAAAATTACTGCCTAGGTAGGTCTGTACAAAGTTTTCCAGTGAAACTGCTGACCATCCTATAATCCAAATATATTTCCACTAAATCCTAAAGCAGCCTTCATTATTGGAAAAAGAAGAAATCCTTCTTTTTTCTTTTGGGCAGGAATTAAAGCTTACCTTGTAAACACCAGTGAGGATTTATTATCTAAATGAGTTCTTCCTGTGGTGAACTTCTCAATGACCTGACTGTCAATACTAATGAAATCAACCCATCTTTCTTGTTTTGAGCAGTGGCTTTAAATTCCTAATTGAGTCCTTATGTCCATGTACCATGCCTGACCAGTCAAAGCTCCTATCTCTAATGAGTTTAGACCATCTCAAACTTTGAAAAGGGTACACTAGCTACCTCTGAACTTGGTGAAGACAATAAAGTTGAAAAAAGATATCTAAAATAAATCTGCTTACTTTATCTGTCTGAAACAATTCTTGTTATTCCTAACATGAATGACACACATATTTCAAAGGTAAAATATAGATAATTCATTGCAAGATTCCTTGTCAGAAAGCTAATACTCCATGCTAAAGCATTGGAACAGTTTTTACACCTCAGTAATGAAAGTGGGCAGTGAGAACACCTACAAATCAAGAATATTTTCTTAAGCAGACATCTTCTGATTAAAGTAGAGATTACACTAGTTTCTGGCTTCACTTACTGTGCCTAAGTAGAAATGTAATGTGAGGGTATCTGATTTATAGATATATATATAATTATATATGATATATAATTGATAACCCCTCCAGCGAAGTTTTAATATGTCAGAAGTAAATTAAAAGACTCTACTGGTGATTTAGGTCATTTGAAAGATAATGAGTTGCCAAACTCCTTATTCCACATGTTGCTATTACAAAAGCATGTATAATGTGAATTAGAGAAAGAAAAGGAGGGTGGTATTCACATCCAGCCTTCTAACTGTTATCTTTTAAAAAGACCATGAGGTACCTGTAGGTACAATTCACTCTTTTTCTACTAGTGCATTTAGCAGTTTATTCATCTTGGGGAGAGTTTATTTGTTATTTTGCAGGCGGGACTGCACTGGAACTTTGCGGGTTGCTGTTCTGAGTGGAGTTTGATTTCCTGCTGTCTCTCTTCATCACCTCTCTCCTTTTGTAGATATCTCTGCCATTCTCCTGCTTGTATCTCTGAACAGTGGGCATGCTTTTCATCTTAAAAATTACTCCTACTGTGAGCTCACTTAACAGCATTGAACTTCGTGATTTTGCTCTTCAGCAGGTCTTTCCATTTTTGAAGAAAGAGTTCAGGTCTAGCCACTGTGTTCTGGCCATTGCTGCTTCCCTCCAAAATGAACTTCATTTACACTTTCTTTCCCTGTTGCCTCCTTGTCCCATCGGTTTTGAGAAGTGCCAATGTTTCTGGTAGGCTTTACATGCAAATATTTGCATTGCCTTTTAATTCTGACTCTCCACCCAAGAGATTCCCCGTTTGTGGCAAACACTCAGTGGGCCTGGTAGCCAGCAGCACTGACACATCACATCAGAGGTCCTGTGCAGTGGAGCTTTTCCAGGCTTAGGACCCCCATGGGGACAAAGATGTAACTAGTTTTGGGTTTTCTCACAACAGCACCTGGGTGCTCCCTCTGCAAGGGAGCCTGCTTCTGACAACCCCTGTAGCGGCACTTCTTGCCAGATGTTGCATTGTAGCCCTGATGTACAAACATACTTTGATGCCCTAAAAAAACATGCACTCCTGGTCTTAAAAAGCAGTATCACTTCTCAAACGACAGTTCGCAGTCATTCCTCATTGCATTACATCAGGCAGTGATAGCTGGCAAAATTGCTATTGTTTGCTCTACCTACTGGACTACCACTCAGTGCCACACTGGTGGTAACTACAGCCTGATAAAGCACCTTAGTCCTCTGTGACTAACTTTTATTCTGCTCTTTTTGCTCCTCCTTCATTTATTGCAAATTCCAGCACATTCCTTAGTCAATGTTCAGTTGTCCTCTTTAGCCTGACATGCTTGCATAGGATGAAGTGTTTGATGTACTGCATCTCGTGAAAGAAATATTGGAGTCTTGAACAGAGATATTATCCTTCCACCCCACCTTTTACTTATTTCATGGCAATGCTATTTCCACTGGGCTATTCCAGTGTTCTTTAAAATGCAGAAATGTGGGTTTCATTTTGGATCTTTCAGTCAGGAACACGCTCCTGGGAAAGCAGAGGTCTCACAGGGAATGCAATGCTGCAATGCACAGGGAACACTGTGATTAGGCAGGTTTCCATCCTGGGTATCAAGGGCTCTGACCTGGTTAAGACCAAGTCCTGAATAGGAAAATAAAATTATGGTAGCACTATGTCAAGTGGAACTTTAAATCTCTTAAATATGCTCCTACTTTACCTGTGCATTTCCCTTCTTTATGAAACAGAAAGATTTTCTAACAGTTGGGAAGCTGAAGAAAAATTAGAATGTGGGAGATGAAGGATAACAAAAGAAATCTCAAAGAATAATTCGACCCTTTTCATCCTCATGGAGTGATGTGTTCCCTTGTGATAAAGGTGAGGGATTGTTATCACCCTCATTTGCACGAGCATAGGTAGAATAGCATGGGTAAAGTCCCCTTCCACAGCCATAGAGAGGCATGAGTTCAGGGCTTTCTGAACCATGCTTAGACAGCACCTCTCCTAAGTAATGTGCTTTATGAGTAGAGAGTTGTCAGCTACATTATCACGTACCACACAGTACAGTGAAAAGAAATAAACTGGGAACTGTGAATTACATGTTACTTGTCACCTCCAGGCCATGTATTCAGGCAATTCTTTAGCTTATCCATTGGTTTTTGAAAGGTCAAAATTAAGCTAGATGTTTCCATTCCCTTTACAGTAATATTACAAATTTTGGTATGATTTAAGGGGATCTAGCCCTGCTCTCTGCAGGCTTAGGATGCAAAATTACAATATTTTTTCTTTTATATGCCAATAACATTAAAAATAACATTGGTGTAGTGGCACTATTTTTGAAATCTTCTAGTAGAAAGTCTCAGGACTACAGACTCAGTTATCATGCTTTTACTTTACCCAGGTGCAAGTAACTACAAATGCAGAGGTATGAGTTGTATTAAGGACTAGATCAGAAGAAGAAAAGCCTCTACTCTTCTTTGCATTCTCAGCTGGTGACTTTAAGCAGCACCCACACTAAGGGATTGCTCCCTGGGGCTCCATGACATGTAGGACCAAGAAAAGATGTCTGAGGACATGTAGCCATGTCTAGGCTAGAGGTTACGACAAATGAGAGTGGTATCAAGATGCAATAGCTATAGAAAGACAAACAAAAGCTGAAGATGTGATAAAAGAAGAGAGATGTAGAGTAAAAAGCTGACTCCTAGCAGAGTGCCACATGAGGAGGCTAACAATACTTTACTGCACAATTAAAGTTACAAAGGATAAGGCAAAAGTACCTTAGTGTGCTTCAAGTCAAAGCTAAAGATGGTGTCCATGATCACAAATGATATCCCTCCTCCATGGAAATAAGATTTAGTGGAGATTTTTAATAGGTCTGCTCTGGAGCATTCTGCTAAAATAAGCAGAGAAAAATCAGGTTGTGCTGTTTATTTCAGAGGTGCTCTTGCCTTTTTACAGAAAAGTGCTCCTTGTCCTTCCTCAAATTGTTATTGTCTGTCATTGGCCACTGCCATTTAAAAATCAAAGCGTTTCTCTTTAAGTGCTTTTTGTTCCCAGAGCACCTTGAACCTAAAAGAAATGGAAGCCTTCAGAAAGTTAATGGAAGTTTCAGGTGCTCAACACCTGTGAAGAGAAGGCTCTGGTTTTCTAGTTTCTTCCCACTCCCTTTTAAACTATCTTTAATAAAAACATAAAGTTGAATTGTTCATACTAATATATACATACAGCACCCTGGTTCAGCCATGATTCTTATCTTTCGTTTCTGGTGTTTGTGATACAGCCCTTTATTTCTGTTTCAGAAAGCTGAGAAGCAAGAGTGAGAGTTTTTGTAACAACACAGAAAAGACAGGAATGTTAAAAGCTGTACAACAGATTCAAAACAGACAGTCACCTGATGCCTGTTCCATTCCTGGATTTATGCTGAAATATGGGGGAGAGTGCCAATGCATTCATTGAATGCATAAAATCTGTGAGGCTGTCTGTCAGGTGGGAATCAGTCAGGAAGCCTGGAGCAAGGATACCCATAATTACTCCGTCAAACGGCTTGCAATAAGCAGCAGAATATTTTATTTGCCGTCAATCCTACAAAAAGTCTTTTGTAACATCTGTGTCAGCAGATTCCACATCCCAAGAGGTGACACTTTTTGGTGAAAGAAGCAGAGAACTCAGTAAGGGTTTGTGGTGTGTTTGCCAAGCACATTCAGTGGAAAACCTCACTGGTTTAATGAAGTTATAGGTGGCAGATGACATCTCAGTTTCGCCTGTGTTTGAGGCACTGTTTCTCAAGGTGACTTTCACATTGATTGATGCTCATTTAATTTCCATTGTTAGTAACTCCTGTCATCTATTCCTTGTGCTTCAATAGCAGCTAAGTCCTTTGGTCAGCCTCCCTCTCATCCCAGTTATCTTCAGTGTGTGCAAATGCCTAAGAAAAGTGGCCTCCTTGCTGACACAGAGAGCCTGGGAAAGGACGTGCTGGTGGGGCACGACACCACATGGTCCTTTCCCCCAGCTGGCAGAGACCCGAGCCAAAACCTCCACACAGGGACATCATCAGTATTTATCAGCTAAAGTTCTTCCTGTGAGCTGCAGCACCATGGCATACCTACATCACCTCCAGGTGCAAGCTGGCTCACGTCTGCCGAGCGTGCATCCCTCTGTACATCGCATCCTTCTGCACGTCCAGTTCAGGAACTAGCCGCCCAAAGGAAGCCAGTATTTCCAAATTAGCAATGCCTGCTGAGACACTTCACCAGAGCGGAGGGCTTTAGCATAGCCACCATGAAATAGCCAGGAAGTCCAGCTACCAATGCTATTTACTGGAACGCTGGTTTTGGCACAGAAGACAGTTTGTTGCCCTTCTCTGTCTGATATTGTAAGGCACATCCATATTAGTAAATAGGGATTGTCCACTGTCCCTGAGGTCCACTGGCACAGCACTGCTCTCATCCATATGGCTACACTTCTTTTCAAAAGAGGGGGCCACATCTGGCCTGTGTTCAGAGATGTCCTTAGCCAGTGCTAACCTTCGGGCTGTGTCTGAAACCTGGGAGGGATGCTAACCAGCATGGGACAAAACCATGTCAGGGACCTTGCTATGCAACTTCCAGTATGGATGATCCCAGGCCAACCCACAGACCTATGCCCTGGCCTGGTCCTCTGGTGTAGGCAAAGCCATATAATGTCACTTTGTGAACCTTCTGGCTCTGCTGTGATCATACATGACAATAACTTGAAAGTCTGAACTTTTCACTTCCGTGACTGCAAAACAAAGCATCACACCTGATCTCAAGGAAGTTGAAAAGAAGTTGGAAAATGCAACTTACCATTTGTATTCAGAGTACTCGCATCTCTTTTAATTTATTACTCCTGCCTTGATAAACCGCTCTGAGGTCAATAGTATCTAATTCAGTTAAATTGTGTCATAAAATGTCTCTTATGACAATTTGTAGTTACGATGCAATTATCTTAATTTTGTCTCTGATGAGTCTCTTTCATTGATCGAGGTTTTGATCGACTGTATCTGTGCCTAAAAAGAAAAAAAAAACATGGCCATGCCTTGCTGAAGCTTTTTTCACTGGCTGTTTCATATGGTGCCTGCTCACTGGAGCTCTGTAAGTGATATGTGAAGCAAAAGATTCTGCTTGTCAGCCTGCTTCACAGATCCACTGAAAATAAACACATCAGACACTGAGCTGAGCTAATGGCACACTTGCTCCTGGTTGCTCATTTTTGTTTCGGGTTAATGTCGTGCCCCTGCATGTACCATCTGGAGAGGGAAAAGAAAGATTTAATCAAAAATAAAAATAGCTGGTTTAGGTTTAAGTTTTCCTTTTGTACTATGAAGTGCAGGAAGAGAAAATGAAAGGGTGTCATTTGCTGTGACCATTGAATAGAATAAGAGCTGTGAATGCCAGCAGGTCTGCTTCTCACCCATGAATCCAGCGCTTCATTTGTTTGGGGTAAAAAGCTCCACACACCTTTCCACTGAACCTCAGCAATGCTTCTCGGTATAAACAATAGCTCATATTGTTGAGGAGGCTTATCGAGAAAAGTTATGTCAGTAATGATGGGGATTTTCAGCTAGCGTTCCCCAGGATTTGTGAAGTATTTGCTGCCCGTAAGTGTGCTGATAAGCAGCATGCTGATTAGAATATTCTATCTGCAGTGCAATCGGGCTCCCATTTCTCTGACATGTCTCCTCTGTTTCTTAAAAATACCACTAGCACATCAACAGCTTTTCACAAGAAGCTATATGAATTCAGAACATGATTCTTTTGCAAGATCATTCAGGTTAGGTGTCAGCATAGACTGAAAAAACAAGGCACTAGCAAGAGGTGAACATAACAAGCATATCTCATAATCTTTCACTGTTATAGCCCTCATTCTCTCATTCTTGCGCTCTTTGAATATTTGTAGCCTTCACTACACTGGTGTCTACTTTTGACTGTACGCTCCTCAGGACAAGTGTGTCTTTGTGTCAGTAATACACCCTACCCACTAATGGCAGTGCACGATTAGTAATGAGTGAGCCCATTACAAGCAGCTGCAAATACAAATATCAGCAACAGTCTGGATGCTCTGCTCCGTATCTAGATGCTTAAAGCAGGAAATGAATCACCTGATTGCTCATCTGAGTAATCACACGAGGGACCTGTATGTTTAACAAGTCTAATGTGAATCCACCAGCAGCAGTGGTGCAGGAGACTCTCCCATACCGATGGTAGTGTCTAATGACAGGAGAGCCGTGAATGACTGCAGAGATGACTCCCGTGTGGAAAGCTGACATGCCTAAAATAAGCAGCACTGTCTGGGTTCGCTCAGACATTGTGGTGGACGCTGCCAGGCTCTTGAAAACTTCACTGCTCCTTCTCTTAGTAGGTGTGGAGAAGGCCAAGGAGAAAAGGATGTGCACACCAACACACACTCAGCACTTGTCAATGTCATTTGCAGTTGCAAAGATAAAACAGCACCAGCGTTGAAGCCCTCGTCTCAGGAGCTGCTCATTGTTAGGGCTTCCATTCCTTTTTTAAAAGCTCTTTTAAAATTGGTAGAATTTTGTTTCAGAATTTAAACTGTCATAATATCTTCGTTAAGCAAAGGGCAATGTCTAGCAACTGAGCTTTCCTGTGTTGTCTTAACAGCAAATGTCTTCTCGTACAAATCTAGTTAAAATACATTGAAAACACACATTTTAACCACATGTATGTTTAAAAACTCTGAATTTGCCATGTGTGCATACAGAAAAACAGATTGGCCTAGCCAAATACCTATGGTTCCATTTTATCTGCTATATTTATGTTTTATATAATTTATGCAACTTTGGATATATCCAAATTCTCTGGAGCCTGTAGGATGAGGATTTAACCACTTCTGAGGGCACCAAAGTCATAACTCGGGTATGTGGAATAGCCATGAGGTCATGTTGTGACTCGGATAACCTCAGTTCAGTTCCATCTTTGTATTTTCCTTTGAGCAGAGAGACCAGTCCTGGAAGCAGTGAAGAGAATTTCCCATGCCAGACCATCAGTGATAGCTGCCATGTAGCACCAACCAGGAGTGAATTCCCTCCTCTTCCCACCCCCTGTGCAGAGCGCTGATGAGGGAGCTGCCCTGACTGCCTCCTTCAGCCACTGTTATGAGGAACCCACAGAGGAAGAGATACCCTGATATGAGGGGCCCACACAACAAAGAAAGAGATATCCCATTTCTTTCTCAGTATACGCTAAAATTTCCTCTGTAATTTTTTTTCCTCATACTGCTCAGGCCAAAATTTACATGAATTACAATATGAATTTCTATTGTATAATGTTTTAAGGGCCTGTCCCGTCACTATTTGTATGTCCATTAAACCACTTGTGCAGGAAAAACATTTAACATGGTATCTCAAAACCACTTTTAAATCATCAGTTCTGATTTCAAAACACTTTTAAATAGGCTCTGGTTTAGAGTCATGAAGATAAAAACCTTTGAAGAAGCTTTTTTTCTGTGAAAAGTTTGTTTCATTTATCTAAGAAAACCTTAGAGCTTCATGTATTTATTAGTGTATTTTTTAATGACAACCACCCATACCTGCAGCAGGGCTATCATGAACAACAGCACTGATATACCCTAAAGCAATTCTGTTCAGCCAAAGTGGGCTGCGGGAGGACAAGTCATCTCTGACTGATATGTAGACTTTTTTTGTGGGAATAAAACTAGGGTGTCTTGACTGCACAAGGAACTTAACGTACTCAGACTGGCTCCCTCTGTTAAAAATTTTCACCTGCTCAGTGACCACAAGAAGAGTTGAGGTTGTTCTCTATGCACTTTTCTCATCTTGCCTGAGGCCTGGGATCATCTGCCCTGAGTGGCAGTGGCCCAGGTATAAATGGGACTCCTAACCATCAAACCCTTTCTTCTTCCCTTTGTTTTTAGTTGTAAGATCAAGGTCATCGTGCCATTAAGTTACCCTAGCATTCAAACAAAAAAATCCTTTTATTTTCCAGAAAGCAGAGGGCTAGATCCACACCAACATTGAAATGTTGCTTCCAAAACTCAGGTCTTCCTAAACTCCATTCCTTTTACTCCAGAAGCACTTGAAGGCTGTAGCTTTTATGGTTTTAACATCACCTTTTTCTAGTCCAGCTTCTGCCTCTGCTTTATCCCAGAGAAGCCTCTCTCTCAGCCCCAGGTAGCAGCTCAACTCCATCTCAGACAGGGACACCGCTGGGACTCCCAAACTAGGGACTCTGCTTTTCTGCAGGACTTATCACAGTGGAGGTTCCCCAGGGTGCTTTTTCTGCCAGCACCAGAATCCCATTTCAGGGATTCAGCTGGAATGTTGCTGCCACCTGTACCAGAAGGGATTAACCCGTCAAACTGCCCAACAGCCCCAGGGCTGCCCTAACCACAGGCAGTTTGGACTGTCTCCCAGGCTGGGTTTGAACTAACTCTGCACTGGGCAAGTTCTGCTCTGCACGGAATAATCAAATACTTGTTGGAAATGGCAGAAGAAAAGGCAGCACTTGACGCTCTCTTTGTGTGCTCCAGTTCTCTTTTGAAAGCAGAAAAGATGCGGTCTGAGGTCCCAGTTAGTAGTGAAGTATTTAATAGCCAGTAACCAAGAAGAGCTTAGGAGCAAGATACCCAAAGCATCCTGCTATTCGTAAGCCTGCACGTGGCTTTCACAAACAAGGGAGACTGAACAGCCTGCCTCCAGAAAGGAAGAGCCTTCCTGAACGCTCAGGTCCAAGGGAGGATCGGGTTTTAAACACGTGTGCTATTTGTCAGTGTTTGCTGCTGCTATCTGCATCTTCTCGCAGCAGAGCAGCTCCTTGGACTCCATCTCAAGGCAAGCACTGCTGTGCATGGGCTGTGTGCACAGAATGTTAGGGAATCTAACACAGATGTTGAGGATGCTACAAGGTGACTAGGAACAAGGCTGTGATCCCCAATCATGCCTTTTGGCACCAGAAGTACTTCTTACAGAGTTTTGAAAGTTTGTCAATGCTATGTTCATTTTCACAGTTTTCCCAACTTCAGTAAACGCTGCATGACATTTTTATATTCCACTTTTCCTGTCTATATGAGAAGGTGATAATTTCTAGAGCCACGTGTCCATCAGCATATATTGCTGAGTTAATATTCATGCAATATGCATTAAACGAGGCAGTCATCTGAGCTCTGCAACATTACCATGCACACAACAATCATTTTTAAAAGAAGAGAAGGCTTTTAGCTTGAATCTCATTCAACCAAAATTACTTATCTACAAAAATAGATACTATGTTTCAGAAAATGTAATTGCAATTGCAAAACTATTTATAAAAATTTAGAACTGGGTTTACTTTTCACAATGACTACATGACTTTAGTTCTTCTTTTGTGAATAGTTGGTAAACAACATAAAAGTTTTTCACTTCAGTGTAATCTCTGCTAGAATTTACTTGTCATATAATTTAAGCATATATTCTTGATTTATAGTTTGTTCAAGAGAAATTTACAGCAGTATTCAACATTCTTTGTTGAGCTGTATTGGTTAATATTGATTGATTGTGCGTATCAGATGATAGTTTTCTGTTCCCTGATTAGATGACATTCTTATAGTGAGAGTTTTCCAATACCAACTCTAATGCTTTTTAATTCCAAAATTACTTTCAATGAGAATTCTCTTGCAATCATTCAGAGTGTCACTTGTTTCACCTATCATTCTCGCTAGCTAATACATAGCATCGAGCATTAAAACAAGGAAAAAGGGAGCAAACACATCCAAAATAAATGCACACTAATGGAATTTGCTGAATTTCGCCTCTACTATAATGAAAACCAACATAATTGTTCACACTCAAAAGGTTTCAGAACTGTAGATGTAATAAGTCTCAACAAATATATATATATATATGGAGAAGAACAATTTTCTCTTTAACTGTTTAAGAAAGGAGTATTTATAAGGGGAATTATTCATGAGCATAAAGTTCATATAAACCTGAGCTAGTAGTTTTCACCCAAGACGGCAGAGAGCTGGGTGCGAAGTGCCCCTGTTCCTTAAAAGTCTGCACAAACCCTGAACTGGCATGGGGAGGGAATTCTGGCTCCCGTCTCGACACAGCTGAGATCCCAGTGAACGTGCACGTTCGTAAAGTTTTAGTGAAACATCTCGCAAGACAGCACCGCAAAAAAAACACCGATCCCACGCCGATCACACCCGATCCTCTTCCCTGCGCGTCTCCCCAGCTCCGGCGGGGGGAACCCACGGGTGCGTGGGATTCCCCGCTGAGCAGCCGGAACGGAGTCGGGTTCCACGGGGACGAGGGCTGTCGCGTTACATGAGCAGGACGTTTCGGTTACGTGGGGATTTCGCTGATTTTTTCCTTCCCCCCCCCCCGCCCAAGGCCGCAGAGGGACCCCAAAGGCGCCGCTCAGCGCGCGCGGCTGGGGGCGGGGCCGCGCGCGGCGGCCGGCCGGGCAGCGCCCTCTAGTGGCCGAGCGGTGCCCGCCGACCCCGGCCCCCCGGCCCCCCGGCCCCCCCCGCCCCCAGGCGCTGGTCAGGGGCGCCCCCAGGCCCCTTCCCTTTCTCCTTAAAATCGCCTCTTCCTCGCGAAAGGGGCTGAGCTGCGACAGGTTCAGCCGAGGGCTCTGAGCTTCCTCTGGGCTTTTTGCGGTGGGGAGTACCGCAGGGAAACCAAATCGTTTCGGCTTTTTTTTTTTTAGGCTTTGCGGTTTGGCTTGCGTTGCTGGTTTCGGTTTGTGGCAATGCATGGGTTTTTAACTGGGCACCGTGGGGCACAGTCCTGCATCGATCTTTTCTGAATGAAAGCCTCATCTGGCTGTCATAAACTTGACTCCAAACGGTGATTTAATAAGTAACCTGGTTTGCGCATTTGCCAGACCGGAAGGTAATTTTAAATAATCAAAGTCTTTACAAACAGTGAGGAGATGGTTTTGGGAAACTGTGGTCCCATCATCCAACCTAGCAGCCTGTTCGTATTGAGTCCTGAGCAGCTCATCCCACCTCTGGTGCTGGAATGGAAACAGAGATAAGGCTGATGAGGGCCGTGAAGCTGCAAAAGGCAGCACAGCCCTGCAGAACTGTTGTGTCTCCCCCCTTTTTCGCCTTCTATGCAGAGTATTGCGACCCTCATTGCTACAGGCAGCAGATGGTGCACAGGACTTGACCAGACTGGCAGAGGGTGGCTTCTGGAGTGACAATCACCTGGAAAAATCATCATTCAGGGACAAATGGCAGAGGAGCCCTGTCACAGAAACACAATACCGTTTCTCCTCAGGGCTGAAGATGAGCCTGCCGGAGTCCAGATGCTGGACTCTGTCAGCTAATGATGCTAGAGCAAGAGTGGGCATCAAAAAGCAAAGTGTGGGAGGAAAGCGGCCTGTGAAAGGACAGTCATTTGCTGGTCAACCAAGCAGCTGAGAGGAAGATGAAAGACGGCTGAGGTTACTGTGTAGGCAGATGTTTCACATGTCATTTGTACAGCTGAACCATTGATTTGCTGCTGCTGTTGGTTTTTTTCCCTAAATTAATGTTCCTTTCCTCCTCCTCCTGTTAAAGTTGTTTTTGTTTCAAACACAGGCTCATCATCCACAAAGGAGAAAGCATAGTTTCTCCAGGGACACCAGAGAAGATACTTGGTTTTCACAGTGTCAGAATTTGGACGTACGGCTGAAGGCAACTGTTAACTTTTTGAGGCCAGCCCTACAGTGCTGCTGTATGGGTTTACTCTTGTCGTTCAGCCAAGGTCATCCTCCTAGAGGATGGACTTCTGCAGCAGATCCCTCCGAAAGGCCTGATGGGCTGTAGAAAAATTGCCAATATCCAAGGACGTCCATGTGCTGTGCTAGAAGCCATATGCTGTGGTTGTCTCCATGCACCAGTTCACTGCCCCTTTATAGCCCTTTGTGCTTAGGAAACCTGTTGTCATGGGCTTCTTCTCTCAACCATCCTGAGCTTTCTGCCAAAGCTGTCCTTGTTCTTGTCTCTAGGCCATGGCTTTTTGCCCATCTAGCAAACTTCTTAAATAGCTCCTGATTTTCAGGCATTTTTTTCTGCCTTGTATCTACCCTCTGGTCAAATTCTCTTAATATTCCTTAACAATTAGAAGTTCAGTTCTGTGAAGCTCCAAATATAAATATTACTAGTTAGGACTATCCTTTGTTTGTTCATAATAAAGGTAACCAGAGCCTATAAGCCTTAGGCAATCAACAACTTGTAGTCCTAGAATTAATCTATTATTATCTGTTAGAATGAGTCTCCAGATAGATAGCTGTCAAGTGCAATCTCCTTTTGTGGAGAGGAAAAAAAAAGGAAAAAAAAAAATATGTCTGAAACTGGTAATATTTTACTGCCAGCTGCATGAGATCTTCCAAACTTAAGTTCCCTATAATAATGCAACTTTCACTCTACAGTGCAGGCAGAAGATGTTTTAGGAGTACTTTTTCTTACTTTCTGGTTTGATTCAATGTTTTGTAGCAGACATCATCTCTTCAGTCCCCCTTACTCCCCCAACATCCCTTCTGGAGTTTATCATTTGTGTGTTTTCACACTCCTCCAGCTACTGATCACTTTAAAGGGGGTAGTGCTGGTTGCCATCCCTCCCCCTCAGTCCTACCTACAAGAACTACACCCAGAGATTGGAAGATTACACTCACATGAATCACCCTGTTAACGCTCTGCAATGACAGTTACATCAGACCTCCTGTCGTCAACAAGAATTTCCAAGTCCTTTTGCACAATAACTATCCAGATAGTATTAACGCATGAGCTATTCAATTTCTTCCCTTCCCAGCCAGCACTGTTCAATACAAACATGACTTCCTGAGACTGAACTACGTTTTTCTTCCAAGTATCCTTCATCTTTTATGCCCTTCTAGTTGCTTCCCTGATTAGACTATCCCTTTCCCCTTACTTTCTCTTATTTCTTGTCCAGAGGTGGGGAAAGTAACACTGCAGCCCTGAGGCATGAGAACTGCTGTGGGAGAGCAGCTCTATAGCTGGAGGACAAGAGTTGCCCATGTCCCCTCTTGCAGGTTTTGGGAGATTACCTGACAGCAAAGCTAATGAATACTCTGTCTGTCAGTGCAGGGCAAAGCTAAGAGCTGTCCTTTCCTGCTGAGGCTGGATGTTGTGCATGGCACACATGGTATGCTGGACTACTCCACTGAGAGTAAAGCTGTGAGAGTGCAGTGTGGTTCTCTGTATCCTCAGGAGAGGCTCCAGTCCCAGAGGTCAGACTCTTCTTTTTGTTAGGCAGTGCGTGGGAAGAAAGGGAACGTCTCTCAGTTGGCTGGAGCAGCTCGTGTGTCGTACCCCAGGACCCCGAGTCCTGCTCTGCCGCTTTGGGCTGTCAGCAGCTCCCTCCGGGGCCATCGACACCAGCTCTCTGCTCTACTTCCACTCTTTGTAGTTTCTGCTCAGAAGCCCGTGGGGGAATTAATGCCATTCCTAATACAGCACTGCCCAGGGCTAAGCAGTCTCTTGCAACATGATGCAAAATTATCAATTTGCAAATATACATTCAACTATAATCCACTTGTGGTTAAAGGGGTCCCCTGAGAAACTGTGGAAAGACTGTAATGTCTTACATCCTGCATAAGCAGGAGATGGGGGAGCTTGTAGGGACCCTCAAGGCAGCTGTGTAGAGAGGGATCAGGGACAAATCACGAGAAGGGAAAGATGGTGGGACAGACTTGTGGGGAAGACCATGGGATTCAGTCCACCAGTCCCCTTTTGGGAGAAAAGGGCTTTCCTTTCCTCCACTCCTTGCCACCTCTGCTGCTCCCTGCACAAAAGACAGCAGAAAGGATGCCTCCTCAGCAGAGGCACATCAAACCTATAACAGTTAAACCTTCCAGTTGGCAGATCCCAAAGGGTGGATGACATTTAGCCTGAGCAGCACAAGCAGAGCAACAATAAACATGGCAGATGATAATGTGGTGTCTCTACACACAGCTTCTGCACTGCTGGGGTAAACAGGGTCTATTTGGCTTCCTAGGAATCCAAATCCTTCTGAGATCCCCAGAAAATGGTGTTTTGGAGGTTTCTGGGTAGGCTATTTTGCCCTGAAAAAGACAGTTCTTCAAAATGGTTCCCAAGTCTGTTTCCTTGGCCATCTATATATTGACTTCTAGTAGTTGGTACTCTATAGATAGAGTATGACCAAGCCACAGCTAATGCCTGCGGGACATTACTGTTTGAGCTGCAGTGGTGGCAGCACAGACTCTCAGATTGAATTTGACACTTTGGATCCTTAATACGGTCTATTATATTCACAGAAACTTCCTTGAACTATTCAGTGGTATTTTAAAGTTTAGTTTAAAGGTTTATTTTAGACTCACATTGAAAATATTTCAGCATGCAGGAAAAAGAAATTTGGAATTCATTCATTTTCTGTGTCCTGGCTGTAAGTCAGCTCTTCCACAGTGGGATTTTCAGAGCCTTTTTATGTTTCCCTCCCCTCTTCTCTGTGGCCACTTGACCGAAGCAGCTCCCCAACTTCACATTTACATTTTTTACTTCTTTAAATAGAGCTCCATTTGCCTTTAATTAGCTTCACAGAAACACTGGAGTCTTCTGTGAATGTACACAAGCAATGATATCAAGTAACCCCTCAGAAATCTCAGAGAAATGAGCAAAAAGGCCAATTTGGATAATCGAGACTGTGGATTTAAGGCCATGATGGATGAACACACTACAGTTGGAAGTGTAGTAAATCCTCCAGCCTACCATCAAATTGTTTTGTATCCTATGATGGTTTTAGTTTCTGACATTCTGGGTGACCAGAAGCTTGTTATTATGAAAAGAAGATATCTTCATTTGGTGCAGGTGTCAATACTTCTTGAAAGCTTCCCAGTGAAGCAAATGAAGCCCCTAGCCTTCTCTACAGGCAGTTTTATTTATTCAGCTGTTGTTTTCTGTGATCTGACTTAGAAGAGCTGAGAGGACTTCAGCAGTTAATGTCTCCTAAGATTTCTGAATGGATGAAAATATGGCTTTGTATGAATAGAGACTTAGAGCTGGGACTCCTTGGGCTTCACTGCTTCCTGATGGAGGTGAAGCATAGGGGTTGAACAGAGAATCAACACAAAGCTTTATTTTTACATCCAACAACATTCTGAACCTGTTGATCTGAGTTACTCTGTAGCTGGTCACCCTCCCTTCCTGGGCATCAGATAATGGCAATAATAAAGACACTTCAGAGGACATGTTAACTAGTACCTACTCATCTTCCAGCAAAGCAAACTCTTCTAACTTCTGCTTTGGATGATGAATTCTGCCCCATATTTTCATGAGATGCAGCAGGTCTCAGGATGGTCCACATAAGCATTTGAACTTCAGATCAGTTTCAGAAGTTGGCTGTTAACAGGCTACTTTCAGACTTCAGTGGGGAGCTGTTTGTTACTTCCCTGCTGCAGGACTAAAGCTTTACATAATGAATATACAACAAAACACACATATCCCAGGGTATATGCAAAATAAATACAGAGAATATCTGACATTTTCACAGTAATAGGATGTATGTGAATAACACTTCACAGTAAGATGGCTGCTGCTGGTTAAAACATGCATTTTTCCCCATAATATTATCCTAGTGTTTGATAATTCATTTTAAGAGAAAAATATGTCAAGTGAATTTGGATAAGTTAGAAATTTGCATTTGAGCACCATTCTACATAAAAGTCCTTCCAAAGCCCTTGAATATAAATGAATCTAAGTTATTTCCATAACACGTTGAACCATTATGCCAATGAATGAAAAGCTCCTCCTAATGCTGTCAATTTATGTTCCAGATTGTGTAACAGGAGAGTAATCATACTGCAAAAGTTTCCGAAGCAGGAATACTCACACACACAGTGCTGTATGTTAGCCTAGTTTAAAATGGATTATACTTATTCTCGTGCTGATAAAACTGCACCTCGCTGTAAATATTTCTGCAGTGATGGAGAATTTCTGTTAACCACTTTATGATCAGTCATATAAAATTCATAAGATAGACTATTCCTGATTTTTCCCATCCAAAACAATAATCCCATCAGGTTTATCAGTAAATATTCCGAACATTTTTTTTTTTTTTTAGAAATTACCTGTGACACCTGCAGTATGTTCTCACATATAAGGAGCAATAATGTTGTCACTAGAAGCAACATATTAGCAGTGTTTCATGTAATGCAGAGTTATATTTACTACAATTTTGTTATATGCTCCCATCCATTAGCCTAAAACTAAAATCAGGAAAGCTATTTAAAATATATCTCTAGCTGAAATCATCTGCGTCCTGAATTATTAAATGCAGTTTTCTGAATAACAATGCTAAATCCAAGATTGTTTTATAGCCTCTGGAGCTATTCTGTCAGAAGTTCAGCCCTGGTAAATCAGCTTATCCTTCCTGTAGGTCCCAGGGATGAAGAAAATATAGGGAACTTTGTTTAAGTCTGCCAGTACAAGTCCAGATATACTATCTTGTCCTGCAACCTCAGCTCTGCTATACAATTTAAGAAACTGGGATTAGGACTTTGTGCGTGTTAGGAGACTTGGGGAAATGGCAACTTTCTAAACGTTTATTGATTAGTTCGCTTTAGCCTTCCTTCCTGCAGATTCTGTTTAAGTTCCCAATAAATTTATTTTCTCCATTAAATTTGGTTCTCTGCTGAGACATCATTTCTCTTCAGAGATTTATTTCACTTATTTGACTGTCATTTACTTTGTTGTTCATTCACTTTATCACAGTTTTCCAGTTTTTTTCTATTACCATTAGGTCTGCAAAGCCTAGAGTTCCAAACTCATCTTCAAAGACTCATTCCTGAGGCAAATAGAAATCCTACCATCTGGAAAGTCATTCAACCAGGACACCAAGAGCCGTTCCAAACTCGCTGCTTGAACAAGATGTGATAAACTCTTCTAGCAAATGGCTAAGGAAATGGTTACTTCCACCTTGGGGGATCTGGTAGCATGGTCCAGGTTAAACATCTACTATTTACCCATTTTTCATAATTACCATAGCAGGTAAGGTTACTAACTTTTTAAATAATCACTGCTGGGAGCCCAAGAAGACTTCTTGGGCAAAGTGAAGAGGGTGTGGGGCTGAGGGCTAATGAATCCAGCAAGGGTTCTGCAACAGAGCTTTCCCATACCAGTTTTGGAGGCAGATGCCCATCAGCCAAAAGGTCAGTTCTTGTCTCACACTTCTAGATGTAGGGCCAGCTGTCTCAGCAATGCTGCCATCAGGGTTTGACCATAATTCCACTCTTCAGTGCAAGAGTGCAAGTGGGAGGCTCTGTTCACTCTCTCCCATCGTGATTTCCCAGTCCCTGCCTGACCAGGAAGACGCCCATGCCCAAATCTCTCATTTTTTCCCTTTAGGACAACACCAACGTATCAAGACTACAACCAGCCTATCTTCCCAAACGGAATATGAGGAAACTCAGTTCTGCTGTCACAATAAAGGCTCCAGTAGTCAGTATTTTACCAAGAAGCATCTCCTCCTTCACTCTTAAAAATTCTTACTTATCTTTGTATGCATAAATCTTTCGGTATAAATCTATTTGTGTGGAAACTATCTTCCATGGTCCAGATGGCCTTTGTGTGCATTTTAGCACTACTGCCAGCAATCTGGGGAACTGGACAGAAATGAAACTCCTTTTCACAACTCCTATCAGTGCATTTTAATGATGTAAGGCTTCTAAAAAACATCTACAATCAGATGGAACAAGGTTGGTCAGAGTTTGCTAAAGAAAAAAAGAGCATATTCATGAAGAGGAGGAAGGTACATGACACCCAGACTGTGCTCCATCTATCATTGCTTCTGGTATGCTTTCAGAAAGGAAATTGAAAGTGGGATTACTTTTGCATAAAGAGTTTTCAGTCAGCACCATGCGTTAGTCCCCAGGCTAGTTCATCACAAAAAAAACCTGACTATCAAGTGTTATAAATGTCTTAAATCAGGATAAAAATATCTTGAAAAAATATTTGGTTTTTATAAACTTTAATGTGTCTGAAAGAGGCAGGTAGCAATTCTGATGGGTGTGGAAAAAATGGTGAACTTGGAGAACAAAAGTGAATTAGCCAACCTGATGGTACCCCAGAGTCTGGTTTGTTGAAACTATTTCAGTTTAATGCTAAATTATCTAGATTTTTAAAATGCAATACAAATAAGATACGATCAAGAATAACAGGAAGAATATATTTGTTTAGGATATTAATGTAGACATTGCCTGCAATTCAGCAATTTGTGAGCAACAAAATGGGTCCCATTTGCATTGAGCTTCTGACCTGCAATATAGCTGTAAAGATACCTTTGAGATTTGTCTGTTCTCCTGGAGCTAATCTGCTGGCTTGATTCCTGAAGTTTGTTGAGGAACATGATAAGCAGTGCATGATAAACACCACATAGAGGGTTTCCTGAGAAAGCTCTGTCTCAAAAATAAAATAGTGACATTTTAAATGCCAAGGATTATCAACAGGTGGAAAATAATAAGTTAAGATATCACTCTGCTGGGATTTCTTTAATGCCTTTAATCCAGCAATGAAAATTCAGGACAGATGTGTGTGGTTGGGTAAAAAAGAAGCAGCCTGATTCTTTAAGAAAAAAATCTAGGTGAATCTTTTCCACATACTATTCTTCTTGAAGAATGTTTAATATCCCTTTACTTGATGTGCACAGAAATACTAAGTACCTAGGGGGAAAAAAAAAAAAAAAAGGATTCTTATTTCTAACCTGATCAGAATTGGAATTACTAGGAATGCCATGAATGAACTTGTACTCAGGAGATCTGTGGACTGATGTCTTAACTGAAGAGGTGCAGAGAAGAGAATTACAATTAGCCGTTGGCCTTCTGAACACCTGGACAAATCAACCTCCAAAGCTTTGAAGATTTGTCTGTTCCTTTTAAAATATGACAAGACCTGAAATGAAAAAACATTTCACACGAAGCATTCTCAAGTCTGTCCAGTGTGGAAAAGCCGTCAGACCCCTGCACTCCACCCATTCTTAGTCTGGACTAAAGAATTAAGACTGCAGGTTGACTGCCAGGTTCCATCAAAACTGGTGGTAAAGCTCCCACCAACTTCTGTGGAGACAGAATTTCAGACTAGGGATCTCTATCACCAGTTATGCACAACATACTGCTGCTTACTTGCATTTACACACATAGCATGCACACACAACTGCACTGACTTTGTGCAAAGCCATACTATGGATTGGAGTATCACTGGCCAGACAGAAAAATTCCTGGGTTTCTAAGGCAACAAACTTCCTGGAGTCCAGCAAAAACAAATGTTAGCATCCTGAAACTGTTGCTTTTGATTTGCATTTCAGCCAAAGCCAGGAGCTTCCCTGTCTCCTGGTTAGATTTTAAAATGGGAAGCTTGAAGGGCAACAGTATGGCTGCTTAAGAACCCAGGGCAGGACTTGTCACAGTAAGGGTGGGAGTCCTTCTGCCCTGCGACAATTTCGGCATCAGTTGGTGCTCTTACTTCAGAGATCAACCCCATTAGCATGCATACCACCTGTACACGTTTTATTTGTAGAAGTAATGTAGAAGCAGAAAATGCATAGGTTCTCTGCTTGGGGAAAGAATAGGGTGTGCTGTTCAATGCATTTGAATTAGACTGCTTTTATGGACAGAAGTCCTACTTATATGATAAAAAGCAGGGCATTTATCAATGTTCCTCTTTCCTATTGCTATTCAATCTTTTATGAAACTCAGCCTGAAAACATCTGCTGAAACTTTCTTCCTCTTGCAATTTACCTGGTTTAAATAAAAAGGACTTTGGATACAGCTAAACCATTTTCTTCTTTCATTGTTAATACTGACTTTGGTTTCCAATTGCTGAAATCTGTCTGCAGCTCACTGCTTTCCTTTCTGAACATGTAGTTCCAAGACCTCCTTTTTTAACCAAAGAAGATTCACCTGGGGACTGTCTCCTAGGAGATTTAGACAAAGATTTAAACAGAACATCACATTTTAATCAGATTTGTGCACTTTGCATACAAATAAATTGTCATGTAACAATGAAGGTCTTTCTGTTAATAAGAAAATGCATTAATGTTAAAATGGAAAATACTAGCACGAGAGGCTGGCAGACATTTAGATCTTATTAAAAATTAAAGCAATCAACAAGTTCACAGCTATTTCAGAGTGGGAATCTGATTTAAATAGAGTTTTGATCTAATGCAATTCCACTAACGTCATTACAGCGTTGGTGGATAAAGGAAGAGTAACTGACATCATCTATCTGGACCTGTGCAAAGTATTTGACACTGTCCCACACAATATCCTTGTCTCTGAATTGGAGAGATGTGGATTTGACAGACGGACCACTTGGTGGATAAGAAATTGGCTGAATAGTCACCCTCAAAGAGTTGTGGTCAACAGCTTGATGTCTGAGTGGAGAGCAGTGACAAGTGGCATTCCTCAGGGGTTGGTATTGGGACCAGCGCTGTTTAACAGCTTTGACAGTGACATGGACAGTGGGATTGAGTGCACCCTCAGCAAGTTTGCTGATGACACCAAGCTGTGTGGTGCAGTGACACGCTGGAGGGAAGGGATGCTACCCAGAGGGACCTGGACAGACTGGAGAGGTGGGCCCATGCAAACCTCATGAAGTTCAACAAGGTCAAGTGCAAGGTCCTGCACATGGGTCGGGGCAATCCCAAGCACAAATACAGGCTGGGCGATGACTGTATTGAGAGCAGCCCTGTGGAGAAAGACTTGCAGGTGTTGGTTGATGAGAAGCAGAACATGACCCAGCAATGTGCACTTGCAGCCCAGAAAGCCAAATGTATCCTGGGATGCACCAAGAGCAGAGTGACCAGCAGGTCAAGGGAGGGGATACTCCCCCTCTACTCTGCTCTTGTGGGGCCCCATGTGGAGTACTGCGTCCTGCTCTGGGGTTCCCAACATAAGAAGGACATGGACCTGCTTGAGCAAGTCCAGAGGAAGGCCACGAAGATGATCAGAGGTCTGGAGCATCTTCCCTATGAGGACAGGCTGAAAGATTCTGGGTTGTTCAACCTGGAGAAGAGAAGGCTCCAGGGAGACCTTATAGTGGCCTTCCAGTACTTAAAGTGGGCTACAGGAAAGGTGGGGAGGGACTCTTTATCAGGCAATTTAGTGATAGAAGGGTAACACTTTTAAACTGAAAGAGGGTAGATTTAGATTAGATAGAAGGAAGAAATTATTGACTGTGTGGGGGGTGAGGCACTGGCACAGGCTGCCCAGAGCAGCTGTGGCTGCCCCCTCCCTGGAAGTGTCCAAGGCCAGGCTGGATGGGGCTTGGAGCAACCTGGGCTGGTGGAAGGTGTCCCTGCCCATGGCAGGGGGGGGTGGAACTAGATGATCTTCAAAGTCCCTTCCAACCCAAACCATTCCATGTTGATCTGCAAACTAAGCCAATGAGTAATATTTATAAGACAGTCCTGTATGCAACACTTTGGCCAGGTAAATATAAAATAAACTAATTGAACTAAACCTAAAATTCCTGGTTATTTAGTGGTTTTATTGCATTTGCTGGGTTTTACTTAATTTTACATCTAGCAAAGATTTTTGTTAGCTAAACACAAAGACCCTCCTGATGGAAAAAATATTAAAATAGCATATATCTGTAGAAAGGGTTTAAAAGATGCTAAAGATTTTGTTAGTATGAGGGTAATGAAGTTGCCTTTATGGCTTTTTTTACTTGATTTTTTTTTATGATCTGTTCATAGCTAAAGTTGGATTAAAAAGGGATTTTGCTTTGAATTGACTGTTTTCCCTCTGCAAAGTTGGCTCTCTATGCCTGCTGCAGTTTGAAACAAAACCCCTTCTGAACAGGAATTCCAAATCTTCCAAATCACATTAGGAAGGAAGAACTTGGTATTGAAAGGCCAAGCTGCCACTATTTCTTCCTGATGACTCTCATTTAACAGCCATTAAAATGCAAATAGAACTATGATTTTCAGATCACAAAATTAACATTAACAGCTGGAATGATTGATTAAAGGTCATGGCAACTGTATAACTTAATTTCTTACATAATTGTGTTCAGTTTTCTGCAGATTGTTTGGATTTGTGAATTAATTTTAGCTGTTGCTGAACACTGACAGGTGCATTTATTGGTCTCTCATTTTTGTTAATATCTTCCTGTGTGAATGATTCCCTTCTTTCCAGGAACCAGAAGAGTACCCGGAGGGGACACTCCAGAATTGCTATCTTCAACTAACAGGTTTTGCAGCATATTAGCAGATCTCTCAGAAGTTTTTTATTGACCCAGACAAGACCAAAATGACAATTCATGTGTAGCTAATATGTTACTCCTCCAGGAGCTCTCATGCATGTGTTTACAGAACAGTATAAAAATGGCACAGAAGTTCCCAAGAGGCTTTGAGCCTATCTGAGCAGACCATCTTAGATCTAGCTTGCTTTAATGGATGAGATAAGCCACAGGTAGACCAACTTTCATATTACTTTTGAGTCAAGACATCGATAGGATGAGAAAGGAAGGATTTCAGGGATCACCTGCCTGTACTGTTCCTTAGATGTGCAAAAATGAAACTCAGCTGTAATTCTTTTCTACAGCAAGAGTCAGAGTCATTATTCAAAAGCTCTCAGAGTAAGATCTGCAAATACTCACCACCCACAAATTCAGCCAGAATTTCAGAAGAATTCAGCCCAAAAGTTTGAGCTTTTTTGAAATCTACCTGCTTATCAGTGTTCAACTGGAGGCACATCTAAAAACCAGGTCCCACTGACAGTTGCTACGCATTTCCAAAAATACAACCCTAGTGAATATGGCCTGAGGCCAGAGAGAGCCTAAGCTAGCATAACTTGTACATGATCTCACTCCAACACCCCAGCAAGAACATGACATCAGCTCCAACACCCGCACCTCTCCCCAGTGAGAGTTCCATTCACCATCTTCAGTTGCTCAGTCCCAAATCTGCAGGCTACAACATGCAGTTGTTGTGTCTATCGGGAGCCAGGTGAGATTACCAAAATTTGTCAGCATTTGAAAAGTGTGTCATTCTGAAATCAGGGTGAAACAAAGTGGCACAGACATAAAACATGACATACTTTATTTTTTACTGCCTTTGGTACTGATGGGGACAAACCTCTTTCAGGACCATTGAGCCATTCTTGCATGACAAACTCCTTGTTTTTGTAAAAATGCAAGGCAGTGATGATGTGCCGTCTCCCTTCCTGGGGCAAAGAGTAGCTACTGAGGATTCTGCTCTTTCTACTGAATTTTTCTACAGAGTATTGAAGAGGGTGGGTTTATGGAGCACAGGGGAGGCAAAGAGCCCAGGCTGTGCATGCCTACAGGCAACTTCTGATCCCATACTGGGCTTTTGAGTCCTACACTTTCCTGACAAACTCCCTCCCTGTCCTTTCAGAAGGAGAAAAAGCAGATCTAGAACACGTGCATCAGGGCAGGGAGTGTTGTAACAAGAGTGAGCTAAGCAATCCCCCACACAAGGGAAGATGCTGGATAGTTTTTATTTCTGTAGGCTTATGCAGCCCTTCATGTATGAAGGTTTAGCTGTAAAAATCCAAGTCACTTCAGCAATGCCCAAAGGTCTAATTGTTGTTAAAATCAGGAAACAGAGAGCCTGAAATTACCCTGTTCAGGCAAATGAGAGCAAACAGGAATTAGAACGGTTAGTTTTCTACAGTCAGACAAAAAGACTGAAATGAAATTAGCCTTTAAAGTTTTGTCACAGATGGCAGGATAATGAGTCTTTTTCTGTTTAAATGAACTGAGTGTTCTCACAGCAAAAGTCTCATCTCAAAGCCACATCACTGCTCTAATAGTCATTATTCTCTGATACCTACCTTCTGAGATGTCTCACATATGAGGGAGAACAGAGTATCTTGACATGTATCAGAACAGGATTTTACCTTGTCAGTTTACAGCTAGCACTTGTAAAAACCTGAACTTTTGCCCTTGAAATTCTTTGTCAGTCAAAAACAGATTGCATGAGGAGCATGACAAAAGCAGTCTCATAGCCATTGTCCACATAGTATTATCCCAGTACAGAAGGACTGTCTCTGGTGAGGAGAAGGTAATTATTTTCAGGCTCACTAAGTCTTGATTTCTATAGTAAAATTGCCAAAGGGGGGCATCAATATTCGTTATAATGGACTTGACTGCTCCCACATCCCATCTTTTATATATGTTATTCAACAACTGTCAGATGGAATCCTTTTGGGTTATACAACGTTATCATGGATAAACCAGACTGTCTTCATGTGAAATTCAAATACATCAGTCACATTTTTCAGGAGTTCATTAACATATAGAGAATTCCACCCTTTAAAAAAATTAAATGTTATTGTTGTACATACTTTTCATTATGTAGCTGTCAGAGAATGTTAGTAAAGTACCACAGTGGCTTTAGCTCAGATCAATGTAGCTTTGTAGACCTATCTCATATTATACTTTATATATATATAAAATTGCAAATTTAAAATTATATTTTTAAATTAATTTTCAAAATATCAGTTATTAATACATAGGGAGACTTGATCTGTATAAAAACATCTTTGAATTTTTATAGTACTGTGGTTAGTGAAAGAGATAGTTCAGGAACATAGTAAAACTTAAAGAAAATTGTCATTTCAGGATGTGAGATCAGTACTGGATAACACAGAATTTTCTCTAAGCGCAGAGCAATGTTTTGCCCAATATCAATACAGTTGTAAAATACAGTTTTAAGAATCATCCCAATTCAATTAAAATGTTCTTTTGTCTTAATCCATCTAAGTAAATGATTTCTCATTTTCAAAAATGGTAAGGCTAAAATTATGCAAAAAGGTGCAGTTATAAATACTTTTTTTTTTTTTTTTTTGAACTACCGGAAGGATTAATTAGCTGTTAGTAGAGAACCCTTGTGGAGCCAGAAATATGGATGATTCAGACTCAGAAAAGGAAGTTTTTAATATCCCAATAGGAAATCCAATAACCTTTTGATATGCATGTTGACAATACTCCTTTTTCTTCAGTTACAATTTTGCTAAGTTGCAATAGTACTGAGCCCCTGGCAAAAATGTTTCCTTCATTATGTAAGTGATAAGTAGTCATATTATTATTCATTGAGATTCCCTGAATGGTTTTATTTTTGCAAGGACCTGCTTGCTTTGAAATATGCTTCTCCCTTTGTTTTGTCAATATATTCAGTACCGGTGGGTTTTCTGTGTATGTGGAGGAAAGTTTTCATATGGCAGGCAAATGCAATTTAGCGGTTTGGATATTTTATTGCTTTTCTTTGGTACTCCCACATATTTCATCTATAATCCTGCAATATCTCTCTTTCTAGTTGAATCTATAAGTCAGAAGTTTAAGTGCATTTATAATATACTTCATACATATCATCATCTTGCCGCTACTTGCTTTCAATTAAGATAAAAAGTCCATATTTTTGTGTTGTTGATACTGGTTCATATTTCTGGAATTGTTCATACTTTCATTTAAGGTTTTGTCTCTCTTCTGAAACACTAACTGAAGCCTCACAACCATTCCAGAGAGAAACGAAGGCTCTGAAGTAGAAATAACTTGCCCAAATTTACAGAAAAAGCGAGGATCAGATATAAGATTAGATGCCCTGGTTTCAATCCCACCCCACTGAAGCCTGCAGATGATCAGCCATTGATTGCCTTTGGCTTTTGACCAGGCTTTGTATCATCTGTCTCTTCTCACCCTGGTTTCATACAGCTCATTACTGTAATCTTGCTAGAGGTTATGAACTTCACTCTTTTCTAACATTGCAGTTAGTGCATGGTTGTGTTATGAGTGTCTTCAACGACTAGGTAAAAAAAAAAAAAAAGTTAAAAAAAATTTTTTAGTCATTTAAACTGATCCTTTCATGGATGAGAGCAACTGGCTTGAATGAAGGCTACTGCAACCACATCAGATAAAGTAGGAATGTGCATTTTGCTAGACAGTGCTGGTGAAGGCTATTGAAGCTTTCTTTCACTTTGCTGGTAATTCTGAGGCTGATCCTGCCTCCAAGTGTCAAACTGTTCTTGCAAGTGGAGAAATACACAGTTTTTTCCCCTGTTATTATTTGACTATGGATTTCTTGAACATACGCATTATTTCAAACACTATATTGAATACTTCCTCAGAAGTAATTCCCTGTGTGCAGTTTATACTTGAGTAATCCATAGATGGGATTCATGTCATATTCTAACTATTTGGATTGAGCATATAGTTTTTTTTGGCATGTTTTTATGTCCTGATTACATATTATAACTTTTAGACTAGTATTTCTACTTTAAAATCTCACATTTTTTTTTAATATGGTATTTTTGAGCTTATTAATTTATTAGTCAGTTTGTGAAAACTGACTTAAAATATGGGCTTTTAGTAAGAAGTCTTGCCAGAAAGTTCAGTGGCTGAAGTTTCAATTTTGAGTGATTATTCCAGCTGCAAGTTTCTAAATAGAGCCTGAAGAGTTGAATAGTAAGGTTGTTAATATACATAGAAAAGTTTTAGGGATATTTACCCAACCTTCTTAGCCATAAAGTACCAAAACCACTATTACAGTTGATAAATTTTCATGCTGACTCTATGAGAGAGGACCTTTTTTTTCAGCAGATCCCTCTCCAGAATGAATTATAGAAGCCTATCAGAAATATAACTGAATCTTTTGACATCACAGAAATGTGATTAGTGTTATTTGATTCCCCTCTCCTGTCTAAAACAAAGCACTTGCAGAAGTTACAGAAACTAAAAGCTTTAGGTAGCTCTATCTTGGGGAATATATAGTGGTAACATTAAATCAGTTTTTTCACAGGGGTTCTTATAATTGGGAAAAGAGTGTATTTGTGTGAGAGAGAGACAGGAGATGAGGAGAAACGAGGGAAATCTGCAAATGTTTGTTTCAAAGCCAGTAAATCTCCTGTGTTTTATGCTTACATTGTAACTTCTTTGAAGTTCAGACTACCACTTAGTTGTATTCTTTCACTATATTTTGAACACTAAAAGAATATTAAGTAATACTGTCACAAAACCAGTTATTATTAACAACAAAATAAGGAGCAAACCCAAATTTGATTCATATAACGCGCCAGTCTGACACCTTTGCTGTCAGTAAATATTCAGACAGTCAAGCTTCACTTCCACTGATGTTCAAAACATTGATTTTCACCTTTGAATTCTGAGATATTCAGAAAACAAACGAAAAAAAACCACATTTAAGTTTGATTGCTATAATTTTCATTGACATGGTTGATTACCTAAGTCATTCAATCAGAGAGCAGAAACAATGCGTACAACTTACATAATTAACACCAGGCTGGAAAGTAGTAAATGTTTGCAGCACCTCTTTGTGAGCTAATCCAACACACAAAAGATTTTGTGAAGAAATTCTAAACTATTAAAAACATATGAAAGGTAGACTCCACTTACTCCCTTTTGTTCACCAATCTTTCTCTGGATTAACAGAAGTGCTGATAGAACTAGCCATGAAGTAGTCGATCACCCTTCTAATTTGCTTCAAATTTTAAAAACAACAGGGTTTCTCCATGTTGCTTAATACAGACTGGGCTCCCAAAGGACCCTGTGTCTCAACCTTACAGTTGGCAGGGGCTAGTAACCACTAAAGCTGTTTGAAAAGAGGCAGCTGCTGGCATCATATAACCTGCCATGACCAGCTGGTCCCATTATGCAAACAAGAGTGTCCCTTGGCAAAGCAATCCAACGGGCTCTAGAGTATATGGCTGTATTTCAGCTGGTAGCTTTGAATGGGAAAAAAAAAAAAAAAAAAAAAAAAGAAGAAGAAAGGAAACGGTGCTGTGTATAAGTAGGTTTCACCTATCCTCTATCCAGTGTTGGTGGCTGGATGTCACTCCAACCTTTTGCTGGAAAAGAGAGCTATTAATTATAGGCATCAAAAGGTTGTCCTGCAAAGCCAGCATGGGCCACATGCTGGTCTGAGGAGTAAACCATCTTTGGAGCACCTTAGCTGTGACTATAGTCATAGTGATCTGTTAATTTTCTCACAAAAAATACCTTAAAAACCTTTCTCTCTCCTGTGAGGCTCTTACAGAACTGCTACCTAGAAGTGCTGATGTGTGATGATCAACCTTCCCCAGACCCACCAAACTTCAGACAAGCTGATATAAAGGTAACATTTTAGTGGGGCAATAAGACACCTACTGATCCCCCTTCTCAGTTTCCAGCACACAAATTAAGCAAATACTAAAAGTAATAGTGGCAATAAACAGTGTAGTTTGAATGGAAAATGCAGAAATACTGGAAAAGGAAAAGCAAGATTTAGTAGAGGTCTGGACTCACTGAACAAGATTGTATTTTTCCTGCCTAGAATAATCTCATTTTTTAAATTATATTTCCCTAACTATCCAATAACTCCACAAGTATGCTTACCAGAGCTGACAGAGAGAGTTATCCAGGCAATCCCGAGTGGCTTCAACAGGTTTGTTGGCAAATCCATCATCAGCATAATTTTGTACAAAAAGTCTTACAGAGTAAGACTAATCAATAGAAGCTTTTGCCTCAGACCACTCCTCAGATAGGCTTATGGTGGTAGTGCAAAAGAAAACTCATTCTAGCATTTCAGTGTTATCAACATGTGTTTTTACCTCTCACTGTCCTGATCAGTGAAGGCATTTTGTTTGCTTATGCAGCACGACAGGCATGTGGCACCTCACAGAAAAAAAAAATTAGAATCAGAAGATTGAGATGCCTGCTGATGGAGCTTTCAGGAACTATTCTCTGGCTCTCACAGAGCATCAATTCAAATTCTGTTGCCACTTAAACATCTAAAACCAGGCTGAGACTGTGTACACTGAATATGTCTAACACTAGGTTCTCCAAAGAGTGTATCCTCTTTGGTTTAAGAAAAAAAAATGACTGACTATTCTGGTATGAAAATAACCAGCCGCATTATAACAAACACATTTCTTGGACGTGATACAGTAATTTTCCCTTCTTTCGTATGAGAAATAGTTCCTCAGATCTGAAATAAAACCTTCCTAAATATAAGAACCTCTTTGCTTGTTCTTTCTTCTCTTATCATCATTTATAAGTCCTAATGTAACAGATGCTGTTCCCTGTAGCTCCAGACTGAAAGATGTTTTTCACTTTCACAACAATTTTTTAGATTCTGAAAATGCTGAAGCTGCTGATTTTAAACCTCCTACTTACTTTCAAAGTTGCTGAGGCTGCAGAATCAATCTCTGCAATAGTTACCTTCCTCAAGTCTCTCCCATATACCAGTAAAACAGGTAGACAGTCTTCTCTTTATTCTGTTGAGTCTGCAATTAATGTGGAAATTAGGCTTTCTTTACAGATTTACAGCTGAAATTTTTTTCAAGATGTTGTCAAACAAAGCTAAGAAACAATACAATTCCACTGGGTGTTTAAGAGAAGTGATTTAATAGATTCAAATTTAAGGGATTGTTTTAAAAAATATGACCTGCTAAGTGCAAATTATGCCACTGCTGGAGATATGCTATAGCAAAATAAGATACAAAGCGAAATCTTGTCTACTCAGAAAACTGGATCTGAATCCAAAATCACAGGTATATCACAGAGAGGAGCAGTGAGGGAGGGGACACGGCCACTTAGCATTTGATTTTCTGACACTTTAGAGAGAAACTGCTTGATCTACATTCTTGGTATAAAGCTGACAGAGGTTCTCTGCAAAAAAAAAAAAAAATATTATGTAGGTCCATTTGGCAAAATTGTGTGTGGACCAAAATAATGAATGCAGGCAATGACAAAATAAAGCAGAGTTTAATGGAGACCATTGCAAGGATGTGAAAAGAAGAGGATGAAAACATTTTGTTAGGAAATGAAGGTGCATAAAATAGCTGTGAAGGCTTTTGTTTTCTAGGAAAACACATGTTTGCTGCTGCCAAAATAACCAAATCCAGAAATATTTCCTTTAAGCCTTCAAGACATTTGGTCTTTGGCTTAGAAAACCTAAAAATATCCTCTCTGCTTTAAAAGTTTTATAAAGAATCCTTCTTTTCCTTTCCCATGGGGAAAAACAAGATTCTGACAAGGCATAAAATATTTGGTATTTCCCACATGTAATTTGCAGTGCAACTAAGAAAACAAAAAGCCAGTTTTCTTGTGAACACTTTCAAGCTTCTGGCTCTCTCTGCCTCCCGTTCTTGGTGCAGAAGGACTGGTCTCATGGGATTTCCTGGAAAATTTGCCTCTGAGCACAAGGTTTCACCTTCCACCTCTTCTGCTCCTCTGTTCACAAGGATTTTTGTCCTCCCCAGTCCTCCCCATCTCCTTGTGAGGTGGTCTTGTTCCTTTCACAGCTGGCACAAGGCAGGAAAGGGACGTATTTCTGACATGCTCTCATTGACCACAGCCCCCCTTTCTGGTCAAAGAGAAGAAAAGCTGCAGAAACACTTTGTCTGCATCAGTTTGACACTGAGTGTCAGATGGGACAAAGTGCCTTGTGGTAGGTGGCATCAAGCATGGGATAAAGTTGTGGGTCAGGCCAGGGTGGCCAGCCGAGGAGCCACTGCTGCCCAGCTTTGAAGAACCATAAGTCTGGGGTCCTGCTGATGCCTTTCAGCCCTTGCTCAGCCTCAAAGCAAGGAGGCTGTGCTGACATTCACTAGACACTTTCCTTCAGTCGTCTCTTCCATTAAAAGGTCTTTGTAGAAGATACTGGTGTCAACATCTCTGGCACTCAGAGGTGTGATACTTTGAGGAGAGAAGCACCATTTTCCTAAAGCAGCCTGGAGGAGAAACACGAGTCCTGCTTTAAAAAAGATAACTGTCTTCTAATCTCAAACTTTGTGCAGAGTTGACGAGCCAACAGCTGATGAAGCAAAGGAAGACATTTGTCTAAAAGGTCTATCATTCCCTGATTATCACATTTCTTGAAGATTCCCTTAAAGCCTCAGGCAGGGAGTAGCTATCAGGTCCTGGAATAGTTGAGTCTCCCTCCTGGCAGTCTTTCTGCCCACCCAGCTCTACAAGCACACAGCACTGAACAGTATCCTAGGTCTTATGTGTCCTCCCATGCAGCCTTGTTCTTCCTTCTCCTTTTCCCATTATTTGATGAGCTCTTGGACTTGACAACTATTATCCCTAAACAGATGTCAGTACACAGATAATTAACAAAGCCAATGTGGAGAAAGTATCAGAGTATCGTCATATTCAATAGAAGATAAATGCAATCTCTCAAGTCAGTTTGATGTCATTAATATTGGACAAAAAAGATGTTAATAGTGACAATTTTAATGTCAATTTCACTGCATTTTCAAAGCAGTCTATCTCCTTCATGTCTAGCTGACTTCATAGCACCATAAAAGTTCCACATTACACATTGATAGTTTCGCACAGAACATTGAAAAATTCCAGTCTGATTTTATGTACTGTTTCACGGTGTCTCTGGACCACTTCTGTGTTTGGAGATAATGTACTACAGAAGGTTTCACTCTAAGAAACTCTGACTGCTGCCTCTTAGAATATTTATGTTGTGATATTGATTCCCAAAGTTGTTTTATTTTTTGTAATTCTATAGGAAATACAGTGCTCATATCCAGAAGCATTTCATAAGTGAGTAGAAACATTTTCCAGATATGCTAAGTGCCCTCTTGCTTTCTGTCCTAAAGTGACCCCAAGTTTTACCTGTGTAAGTATCACTCTTCATTGTTCTCTGTGTTTCCTTAATTTAATTTTTCATTTTATTGCTAAGAGCAGATTATGTGCTTCTTCAAGAAGGGTATTTTAGAAAGGTATTCTTTGATGACAGGAGAAAATGACTAGTTTGTTTGCCTTACCACAAATAGTGGGGAAAATCTTATAATTTTTATTCAGGACAAGTCCTGATGACTTCAGCAAGACATTTGCTAAAATATAAAATTGAAGGGAACATATTTTGGAAGTCTGCCTAACCCGAGCCCACCACAACATACTGAAAGAACTCCAGTGTTGTCAATATAAGCCTGAAGCTGAAGACTTAAATCTGCATGATTAGCTTCAAGCATATGCATAGTTAATTCAGGAACTACTTAATACTTGGGATATACCAGGACAACTCTCACTGTAATTTGTACCCACGTGTGTCAATATGCAGTCTGTCCTGATTTAAGGTCCCAAAATAAAATATTCCATTTTGATTCAGAAAGGCAAACTTTGATGTTTTTGAAAAAGAAAGTTACTTTCTTTTTCAAAAGAACAAAATAATGAAAGAAAGTAAACTTTTGTTATTTCAGTGGCACAAGGTATTCCCTTGTCCCTGCCAAAGAGGTCCTATCTGATTTTAGGCAGGGCATTTAGACTAAAATTTTAATAGGTGATTACTATTTGTATGTTCCATATATACACAATGTGTAATGTGAATTCCTGGGGCCGGATCTGCATGCATAGCTGCAGCTTATATTAGAACTATGGCTTGAACTCACTCAGACACTGAAAAAAGTCAGGCCCTGGGTATTTTGAGCAGGTTATACAAACGGCTGTTCAGTGCTGTTGAGAGTTACCCTTTCTATATGACTGACCTACTGCATCAGCCAAGAGCCTGAGCTCCTAGACCATCAACAGATGCTTGTTAACAAAAATTCCTTTATGATATACCCTGTAAAACATATTTGAATAAAGTGTTCGGGGTTTTAACAATCTGCTTTAATTGCATGAACACTTAAAATTATTTTTTAAAGATTTCCCTTTTGAAATAATTGACTTAATTATATGCAAACTGATGAAAGTCCTGTCAAAACAAATATTCACACTCAGATTACTAACACCTGAAGCAACAGTTCCTTAGAGAAATGGTGACCTTATTAATGAATTTCAGTGACGCAAATGGTATCACTGTGCTACTGCTAGGACTACGCTACATCATTTTCTCAGCAAGGTCTAGGCAATGTAAGTCTAATTTATTTTCTTAGTGCCTGGCCGCACCTCAGTCCTGGGTTACAAGTTTATGTGCTTTTGTGGCATGTCATCATTCATGATCAAAAAAGGTGGAAGCACCAAGTTTGAAACAGCTTGATCAAATACAGATTCACCTTCTGAATTTAGCTCTACCCAGCAGCAAAGAAAAAGAAGTGATGTACTTCCCAGACACAAGCCTGTGTACAGTGTGAGAGTGCCTGTCAGTATCAGAGAAGTAAAACATAAGAGCACTTTAATTCTCTAGGAGAGCCATTACCAAGTTAGGGAACACATTGTAAGACTAAACTGAGAATGCTTGAAAGTGGAAATGATCTTCATGTGTAGTTCTAACCTCAGCTCTCTGCCACAGCAATACCAGGCTTTCAGTCCTCCTCTCTTGTGTACCTTTTTATCTGTTGCACAAAATCTGCTAGGAGCATTCTATATGATCTTTAGAAGTAAAGCAAACGATTCAAAGTCTGTGCCAGTATAGGAATGAGATTGGATTTTTTCCATATAGAGCAATTCTGAATTCTCTGAGGGCAGGTATGAAAAGCTTGTTGCTTAAAATCAGCGGCAGAGTAGAAAATGTATCCATTCCTGGATGACTGCAGCATCAGGAAATATCTAAAGAGACAATCCTCCTTCAAGGGAGTCGATTTCCTCAGACCCAGTAAACACCATATTAAATTGGCCCAGACAGGAAGGAGTGCACTGTAAACATGATTCCCACAATTACTGCTGAAACCTGCACTGCAAAAAGAAACAAAGATGTGTGAATAATTTCCTCTGAATGACAATTTTCTGTTTTCTTGCCTGGCATATAGCATATCTGTCAGGTATGTGCTGGTCAGCAATAGATAACAAGAGGAGGTGCATAGAGAGAAAGGAGGCTTTTGTAACATGGTAAGTGAAGCAAAGTGAAAAATATTATCAGTGATTTTTAGTGTTTTGCCTTTTCACAATAAATACTTCTAATGATCAGGATTCTTCAACTTTTTTATTTCATATTGTCTCCCAAAGTGTAACATTTTTCTTTTGAAATGAGAAAAACAAAAGTGGGTGGATACACCACCTTAGTTCTCGAAGCATTCAGCTTGTTTTGAGCCATGTTGGTCAGCTGTAGTTTGCCAGCCAAGGCACCTGATTTGCACTGTGCTTGTTTCCTAGCTGAATCCAGATGTGAGCACTCCCAGCATGAATACTGACAGATGGGTGTAAAAAATTGCTTTCTGAGAATACCTGCACCTGTCACTGTGTTATTCATCACTAAGTTTTCATTTTCTGAAACTGTTCAGAAATGTTAGGTGAATTTCCACAGCAGGCAAACATAAGGAAAGAAGGCTGAATTCAGCTGAAGGAACTTAACTTCCCATTTTACCAGTTGAGCCTTTCAGCCCCAGCACATGATGTCCTCAGGGTCTTGAATTTCATAGGAAGTTTCACAGAGGAGACATGGTAAAGTCTGGAAAAAAAACGTTAAAACATATTTTAACACCTGGGTGTTGATAAATCTGAACCAAATGGATCCCTTGACTAACTTGTCTGAAATATGAACAAAACATCTCTCTCTGCTATTCATTGTGGGCCCAATATGTGAAAGAGGAATGGTCTTTACTGAGGATTTCAGAGGTGAGGCCAAGATTGAGTTTATAATGGAAACAAGTTTTGACCTTAGCTATGCAGAGCCAGTAGCCTCTCCATAATACAACTGTCAGTTCAATTTTTGTCAGCGATATAAACATGGAATTGAAATAAGTGTTAGACTAGGATTTGGATGAAAGTTTTAATCAGATGAGCACCTGCACTCCAAGTCCTATTAAACCGTTGACTCTGAAATTGTGTGTGAAACATTGCCATCCAGTGGCTGCTTGTACTATTGCCAACCCTACAACAAAAACATCTGTGGAAGAGGAAAACGTTACAAATGATGGCATTCCTCCTCTTATTTATGAAACCACAGTTGTCTCTGCATTAGCACCACAATTCTAGACAGAAAGTTCAAATACTGAGGGTCTACAGTTCTTTCAGTTGTCCACTTTTTAAGCAAACATTCATTTCTTATGGCAATGCATTGTATTGACATGTAGGTCTCAGGAAAAAAAAAAATCACTTCTGCATCTACAGTGTATCCCTCAAAAGGGGAGTTTGTAACTGAGGGGTGAAAGCCTGAAGGAGTGAAGTGGCCAGCCAAAGGCCGTGCAGCCCAGATCCTGTAATCACAATGAAACAATTTTTCTATCTGAATATCACTGCTCTCTTCCCTTTATCCCATCCTGCCAGGCTTGTGCCTTGGGTCCCCTGGAGTTTCCTCCTTCCTGAAAGCTCCACCACTGACTTTTCCCTCATATAGGGGACTGAAGCTTTTGAAAGCTCCACATGCTGCCCCTGAGAACTAACTCTTTTGCTTTACCAAAGGACATCTAGAGCATGGGCAAATAGTGACTTTCCTTCCGCTGCTGTGTCACCCACACTCAGCGCTGATCTGGAGGGACCACTTTTGGTCTTTGTCTCTAGTAAATACTCTGTCCCTCTGTGGAGCTACCCTGGGATTTTCAGAAGGCTAGAGAGAGCTAGAGGCACAGCTGCAGAAATTCAACTGAGGGCTTAATTTCTGTGGAGAACACTGCTGGTTGTTAATAAAAGCACGAGAAGCAGTAGTCACATCTTTGCAATGGAAGTGCTAATCCATAGGAAATGAGATCGAGAATAGCTGTATTAGTTATTACTATGACTCAGTTCCTTTGCGTCGTGGCCCACATGGGATAGAAATTAAGAAGCTCTGCTCTTCTCCCAGGTCCATAAACCACCTGGTTTTTTTCTATTATTATTATCAGCACATTCATCTTATCTCCACCAAGTTGTCTAGATCTGTTTTCTCACCCTACACAGACAGTCATCACCCATGTCTGGAATCCCATGACAATGAAGTCCTGATCCCCATTAAGAAAACTGATGCCCACAAGCACAGCCATCATCTTACCAAACTGCAACACAGTCCTTGTAGAATGAGATTAAATCTTATTCCTCAGCTCTATAGAGTTGCAGCACTTGGACTGGATGGTACACATCCCAAAGGACACAAGACTTTTGAGGGTAACTATTTGCTCTGTCTGTGATATGAGGCTGGACTGTATATCGCAGATAAGTTAAAGGTCACACTTATTACTAAAGATAAAAGGGTTAGTACAAAAATGTAGTTTATGTTGTTAAAAGTAACTATAGGATTGCAATACTCAGTCAAGTGAAACAGAAATTAAAAGCCTTGAAATAGGCCTGTACTCCCAAAGCATTTCAAGTTTTTGCTTTTGGAGGTCTGCTCTGGCTAGCCAAACTCAGGAGCAGTCTAACTGTCCTATTAAATGTTATCTTGATAGAATAAATCAAAAGGACATTAAGTAACATGTAGCTCTGGGACTGATTCATGAAGGATTACCCTGTTTTATTAGTATGCCTTATAGATTATTCAGCTATGCATCTGAAGAGTCAAATTCATCAAGTAGTAACCCATCCCCTACATTCTGCCATAAAGAAGAGGAATCCATGAGTCTCGCTGTAAATCTGCAGAACATCAGAGGATTAAAGTATTTAAACAAATCATCAGAGCCTTTCTAGGCTCTCTGCTATCTTTGCTTTGCTAATTAACTTTTATGTAACTCATTGTATTACCTAGCTGCAACAGGGAGCTGGCACACTAATCCATCTGCAAGGTGACCCCTGTTGTGTGCTATGCAGATTGGGATATTGATATGCTGTTGTGGACTGCAAGACATACCTGTTTCTGTCCCTTGTCTGTCATCTGTAGGTACAAAGGGAGGAATGGTTGAGAGTCTAACAAGAGAGCTTGATCCTACCGTATCTCTAGACTAATTCAGGGAACAATGAGACTGGGATAACCATCCTCACTTAGACATTATGGTGATTGGCTTCGTTACTGTGCCTATGATTGATCTGTGCTTTGAGAGACTTAGTCAAATCAAAGGTCTAAATAGATACAGCTTTTGTGATTGTTAATTTTAAGGCAGGATTCAGTGCTTTTTAGCTCCTGGGCTTATCTTTGCTTTCTCTGCATTTGAATCTATATCATCAAAGCCCCTCTGGGAGCTGTGACTTACTGCAGTCAGACTTGATGCAGTTATGGAGGGCCACAGAAAAGATCAACACTTTTTCTTAAGTCCTCTGGATTTGTTGTAAAGGCATCTGAAATGATGATCACTATAAATATTTTTCAGCAGGATTTACTCTGCTGTGAAAAAAAAGGCAGGTGTTAAAGTTATTAGAAGTACGTCAAAAGTTTGCCACTTAATACCAGCCTAGAGGAATGTTTACCAATGATAACACCAAAAATGAGAAAAAAAGTTCTACAGGAATTAGGATTTGTCAGGTCATTTCAGAAAGTTTGGGATCACTTTGGGAAAACCAATTTTTAGAAGAGAAGGCTGTATGAAAGCAGAATTTCAGCAATCAGACTCTCTAAATCCAAAATGTAGGAAACCTTTCTTGCATGAAATAGTGTGTTTCAGTTTCTAGCAATATCTTTCAAAAAGTCAGTCAAAGATTATAGAGTTTACTTGCCCTGGCATCCCCAGGTGACAGCAGGAGGTTGGACAATGATTTTTAAAAAGTCATCTTTCACTTGCACAGAGTGCCTGTAGCACCAAGACTTTCCTGCCATTTCCAACATACCATTTAGAATATGCATCTGAACCTCTTCCTTGCTTGTACAGCACCCCACATGCTTTTATGCCTGCCAAAGAAACAGAAGTAATAACAGATTTGAGAGTCTGTTTGTTATTACACAAAAATTATTCCCATATATATTATGTCCCATCAAAATAGTACTGCATATTCTTCTGTCTCCAGCTCAAAAAAAAAAAAAAACCCAAACACAAAGATTCCTGCTGCAATTGCTACAGCAGTCTTGAGCAGCTCAAATTTTGTAACCAGCTGTGAGGAGAGGAGGTGAAAGCCCAGAGAGATAGAAATTAATTATCTGGAAATTTTCTAAGTGGGTTTTTTGAGTGTAGATTTCCAAGAATGCATTCTTTTAGAGAAAGAAGTGATTTTTGCTGGGAGCAGTAAGTGTTCCTGATTTACTGAAGTTGATATTGACTAGCTGCCTGGTTACAGTCCCAGACACAGAATTGTTTGCCTCCCAGGCTGCCAGCGTTAAGTCCTTCAGCTCATCTCTGTTTACTTCAGACACAGCCCAGGAAGTAGGAAAATAGATGCAGGCTTTCAAAAGTAATTCAGGCCACAGACAAATAGGGGAAACAATGGTTACTTTCACTGGAAGTCCAAATTTTCATAGGTTTGTTCCAGATCCCACAAGTCCATGTCCTGATCCTATGAAAGAGGCTACAGGGGAGTACTACTGTGTCTCAGAAAGAAGCAGTGTCACGCAAGCAGCTCTTCGTAGGTTGTGCTTATCATGGGAACTGACCTGGTAGTTTGAAAAACCTTCACAACCGCTGAGAATATTAAAACTTCATAACATGAAAGTATTCCTGCACGCAGTGCAGTGGCCCATCTGATAACATCATGCACTGATGTGAGTTCCCAGTTTTAAGAGGCTCTTGTCACAGAGGTAACCCTGCGGTTCTCACCGGCACTCCTACTGTAGGCTTGGAAAGGAGCTGATGCCATTCAGTACAGCCTCCTGTTAGGAAGAAGTATGCATTTATATAGCTCACTCTGAAAAATTTTGATAGAAGACATAGCATCCTCGATAGCCTGTTCCAGAACATTAACACCTTTATAGATGGAATTTTTTTTCCTAATATTTAGCCAAAGTAGTATTTGCTGAAACTTCAGCTGCTGTTTTCCTTGGTCTGTGCTGATGAGCAGAGAGAATGATTGATCACTGTCCTCTTTATAATAGTCTTTTAAATTTTACAGGGTTGAAAGGCTATCAGCATTACCTCTCCCCAATCACAGTTATCTCTTTTGTGAAAGCAACAAATCCTTTCCTCTTTCATTTCTCACAGATGTTTTTTAAACACCTCTTGACTATTCTCATTGCTCTTTTGGGGAATGTCTTCCTTTTAATGTGTGGTGCTTTGACCTCTCCAAATGATGTCACACCAGCACTGCAAAGAGTAAATTCTGCTCAGTTCAGTGATGCTCCTGCTAATACATCCCAGAGGGAGATTGATATTCTATGCAACAGTATCTTACTGTCTGATTTTTTTTCAGTTTGTGATCCAGTATAAGCCCCAGACCCTGTTCTGCAGTTCTGCTATCTTGCCAGGCATTGGCCATTTTGTGCTTGATTTCACATTATTATTATTATCATCTTCTGCATTTACTTCTACTAAATCTCACTTTGCTGACTTTAGATCCTGAGTTTCTCCACTGAGGCTGGTTCTCCAGTTGGCACAAAGCCACCAGTTACAGTTGCAGGCACTGTTTTTACCTGCAGAGACTCTGCTGGTCAGCAAGTGTCCCAGCAAGGCAGGACCAAGGCTGGAGTGGAGCTCTGCAGGATTAGGGGCACTCATTAAGGAAGGCTGCCCAGAATCATGCAGAGGAAAAATAGCATAATGTTAGACGCAGCACTTCCTTTCTATCACTGTTTTAGTTTCCTTTTGTTTTACCTCTAACAGCAAAAAAAGAAAAGAAAACCACAAATCTCAGCTTTCTTCTGCTGGTAATGTCCCTCAAGTGCTTTGGTCTTTCAGATATTAGCATCTGCTTGCAAACAAAGGGCTGGGTCCCATGCACGTTCGGTAGGTCACAGCTGAACTGTTCCATTTGAACTGGCAGCCTCCTGAAAGCAGTTCACATGCTGACACAAGAGAACGTCATCGTCCAGGAAAGTCTTTGTAGCTCGATGCACATATCAGCTCTTGAAAGCACACTTTATTGTACTCATGAGTAGAATGGGTTGCTTTTAAAACATGACTTTTTTTTAAGACCTCTAGATACCAAATTAGAGTTAATGTACAATGCTTTTCTGGGTATATACCAGAAGATGCATAAATTAAAAATAATACTGACGCCTGTATTCAGCAGGTCTTTGGATACTAGAATGGAGCTTCCATCAAAGAGCAACAACAAAGAAAAAATATTCTTAGAATTTGTGAAAAGACACAGGTTGAATAATACTACACTAACAGGCGTGAATCAGCCTAAATTACTGTCCAAGTGGCCAAGTGATGCTGCTTAATAAAATGCCTGCATAGATGCCATGCCATAGCAGATGACATGAATATTTCACAGTGCTGATAGAAATGTTCTCTTTCTCCACTCCCTAGCAAAAAAGGATACCTGCTTACTTAGGTACTTATGACATTTGAACTATGCTTACTCAAGACTACAGAGAGGCCTTTTTCCTTTTCTGACTCATCCTAACCTCCTTGTATTGTCTTTAACAACAGATACCTTCAGGCATGTCCTGTACTTGAGCCAAGTGTCTGACCAAACAGGCAGAGTATTCATTTTATAAAGTCAATTTACAAATAAAAAACTATGCATATGTTTCCTTTCATTTATAAAATGTGCCAAAAGTTAGCCTTTTTGGACTGTTGTTACACTGGCCTAAGATCCTGCTGTAAGGAACTGAAGGAATCAATGCCTTAAACATTCCTCATCACATAAAGCCTCAAGGACAAGTTGTAGCCTTTGTGATTAGTCTAGGGAATGCTGTCCAAGGAAGCATGGCGTGTATGGTTCCACTTCCTTGCTGCTCTAGTGCCAAATTCCTTAGATAAGCCTCAAATGAAACTATATGTTTGGGCCAAAAAGACTGATAAGCTAAAGGCTAGACAATTACCCAGGAAGACAAAAACTGAGGAAGAAGTAAAGGTGGTGGTGGGGAGCCTGACCACCTCGTTGTCTCTCATGGAATACCTGCCTCTCTTTGTCTAGTATGCTAAACAGGTGTCGTGGTTTGAGCCTGGTCGGCAGCCAACCACCCTGGAGCCGATCACCCACCCTTCCCCTCCCCACCTGGGAATGGGGAAGGGAATTAGAGGGGTAAAGGGAGACTGGCAGGCTGAGATAGGAACAGTTTAATAATGGTAATAAAATGTGAACAATGACAATAATAGGAAAAAAAAAATATATATATAAACAGGCAATGCACAATGTAATTGCTCACCACCCACGGACCAATACCCAGCCTGTTCCCTGCTAGTGATCCTGAAATACCAAGATCCTGCAGTTGCAATCCCAGAAATGAGAGAGTGAGAGAGGAGAGAGAGAGAGCTCCTTCCCGACCACCCCTCCTCTATATAGTGAGCATGACGTTCCATAACATGGAATATTTCATTGGCCAGTTTGGGTCTGGTGCTCTGGCTGTGCTCCCTCCCTGCTCGCTGTGCCCTTGCACACAGGCAGGACATGGGGAGTCGGAGAGTCCCTGAAGTCTCAGTAGCAGCTGAAAACATCAGTGTGCTATCAGCATTCTTCTCATACCAAACCCAAAGCTAAATCCAAAACACAGAACTCATCTAGTCCCTGAGAAGGAATATTAACTCTATTTCAGCCCAAACCAGGACACCAGCTGAAAAGATGAACTTAAAAGGCAACAGAAAACTTTGGTATGTGTGCACCCACCACCCAAAATTTCCAGACCTGAGACAGCACTGGAACCTGGAGTGGTGACCGGACTCTTCCTCTCCTCTCTCCTCCCCTCCCCTCCCCTCCCATCCCCTCTCCTCTCTTGTACTTCAGATTTACCAGCAAGAGACCACATTGCTTACTATCCTTTTCCAAGTTTAAGTTGTTTCTACAGCAAGTAAAACATTTTAACCAGCTGTTTGGTGATGTTAACCCAAGGGGATCACAGAACCTTTACGACTCCCTGAGCTCCCAGTCTGGCTCATAACACCCACAAGTGAAAAACTACCCAGAACAGCATTTTACTTTATCACAGAGAACATCCCTGGTATAAGCAGGGGATTTCCAACACTATCTCTGTTCTTCATGACCTCCTTTCACTCCCTGTTTAGGTTAGACAGTGAAGTATCCACACATAGTACTGTTCTAATTTTAATTTTCTATAGTATGCTTTAGGGTCTGGCTCTTGACTGGATCATAGACTGAATTCTCTGCAGCTGATAGGAACTGAAATTCCGGTTTAGCCGAAGGAGAATACTTACTTTTGTACCAGCCAGGGACTTGATATGCCCCATGAAACAAGGATTCAGACACTTCTTGATATGCATGCTCTGTACACACAACACTGCTGCTTCTAGTTAGAATGTGCATTAAGAATGGTATGAATTTTATTTTATGGATCAATCGTTATTAAAAATAATTACACAGCATTAGGCAGCAGCCACTTTCAAAAATGTCATTATCACAACTGCTGGATTCATCTAAAAAGGAATACCAAAGTGATTAATTTACTTTATGGGGGGAATAGGCTGCAAGCTTTGATTTCAAAAATCAATTTTTTTTATACAGAGAAATAAAACAAATGTATTGAAGTGCAGTGGCTTGTTACAAAACAGACTCAGACAGTTCTGATGACACATCATTAACACCATCAACGGACAAGAAGAGCCTGGGCAGTGGTCTGCTCCATCCATCAGTACCCATTCAGGCAGTACTCTGGGATCAGCAGCAGAGGCAAACATTTTCCAAAAAATCATTGTGCGGGTTCAAATATGCCAAAGGGCTCTCATCCACAATATATGGGGAGTTTCATTCTCACAGATCTCTGTCCCATAACTTTTTGGGAGATTCTTGCCCACAGGTGAGGCAACAGAAGCAGCTGTGTCATGGCTCTCAGCCATTGCACTTCAGACTGTGGTATAGCAGCTTAAACTTTTTCTATCGTTTAACTAAAACTGTGAAGACTGATGTATTAGGCTATGAGCCATGTCAGCCGGGAAGCTGTAACATACCATGTCCTGAGCTCCACTGTGCCCACTCCCACGATGGCTACCCCAGGTCCCACGTGGGATGGACAGACAACCCCAGGCTATGTTGCTGAAACAACTGCAACAGCTACGCCTGCCATGACACCCGTTTCACTTCACACTTTAGACTCTAGTGCTATTGTGTTGGTAATGGATGGCAAAAGCTACAGGATGGGTATAACAGAAGTCAGATTAAAGGTGAGCTAAATCAGCATCGTTATTTCCCTACCTGGAGGGGATTAGAAGTACAGTATGAAACACCATGTTTCCTGTGAAAGCACATAGACTCAAACTACATACAACTGTACACTGCAGACATCTGAATGCTGTCTAGCTTTGATTCATAGGCCAAATATATTACAAAATACACAGAATCTGTTGTACAACATTTGAGACAGAACTGTCAAATTTCATGCATTCGTTTTAGTGTAAATGTGCAAGATGCAAAGAAAGCCATTCCTGAACTTAGTGTGATATAAGATATACCTAAAGATACGTTTGGGCCATGACTGTGCAAAATAAGTCTATTTTCTGTTCCAAATGTGATTAGATATGTGTTAAATATGTGGATATTCATAGATACGCTCTGTATGCTAATAAATTGGGCAAAAACAGACTATCAGAGAAGCTACTGTTCTCTGCAACTGGAAGAATTTTCATTTCATTGCAGTCTCGTCTGGTTTCATATTTGCTTTTCTATCTCCTACGATTGCCCTTCTTGCCCTGGAAAAAGATCACCTCTGGATTACTCTTATTTTGTCTCATAATGAAATATGCAACATCTCACTCTGAGGAGAGAAAAGTATACAACCTGCTCTAGAAGCAAACTGTGAGGACTGAAACAAAATGGTTTAAAATACAGACACCAGAAGAAGAAACTAAAAGCAGTCCTGGAATTTAAATTCTTTCTGAAATTGTTTAAATTGTTTCTGAAACCACATGTGGAGAAAAACACACATGCTTTTAGGGATCCTACTGAATGATAAACATAGAGGACTAGAACTGAAATAAGGCCAAAGGGCTTCTTAGTGGGATAGTCTTTCCACATGCAAAATAAGCAAAAAGATTATAATTTTAAAAACCCAACTCAAAACTTAATATTAAAAGATCAAAGACAAACCAAGAAAATGTTGCATTTCAATGTCATGTGAGGGGTTCTAACAGTAGAAAATGGGTATAACAGAAAAAAAATTGAAACAGGAAATAGAAGAAAATGCAGTCATAAAACAAAATTGCCCATGTTCCTGTATGCATACCAGTATTGCAGGCAGATCTTGTTTGTCTCCCTTAAGCTAGTTCTATTTACTGAAACTGAAACCTGGATGGAAATAGCCTGAGCAGAAACTTTCTTTTCATTGGTATTATTGTGCATTTTTTTTCCAGGTAGATTAATAACAGCTCCTACTTCTTCATCACCTGAGCTACACCTATACAGAATTCTAAAGAAATATTCAAGTTATTTAAGCTGCAAGGATGAAGATTTCAAGGTGGTCTCTTAGGCAGCAGAAATCTCCATCAGAAGACTGGCTTTCAATTTCTGTCCACAATTCTCAGCTCTACAATGCAGCAGGAGTTGGACATGCTGCTAAGGGTGCATCATGTCAGCAAAAGTCATGGCCACTAAGTATATTACTGTTGTTACTGTAATTACATCTGCCCTACTGTGATAGTGCCTGTAGCCTCAGGACCTCATTGCATTAGGTATTGTATAAGAATATGAAAATTAGATGGTCGGGTATTTGCATCATGCTAATACAGGCGGTGGCACAGGGGAGTGCAAGAAAATGGTTAGAAGGTACTAGCTGCTGAAATAAAGTGTACAATACAGTGGATGTATGCACAACCTTGGGATTTGCAGCAAAGAACTTAAGACAGGATCGTGGGGTAGAAGTTTAAATGAAATACATTTGGAGAACAAATGACCTAACGTAGCATCATACCAACGGATGTATCTGTATTATAGTGAGAGGATATATCAAAATAAATGTTTGACTACAGTGATTAAAACAGTCAAGTGTGCATCTGCTTATCCCATATACAGAATTAAACTGAGATAAAACACAAGACTCTACATTTTTTCCATGTTTTTGTCAGATCCATAAAAAGAAGACTTTACCAAGTTCAGTCAGCAAGTTCTCCACATGGCTGATCTCACCTTTCTACACTGCAGTGTCAAAATGTGGCAGCTGATCAGTCTTTATCTGGTTTTAGATATAACATTGATAAAAATTGGCCTTATTGTGGTAGACTTTGCACAAACACAATACAGATACTCCTTGACCCAAAAGGGCATATGAAGAATGGGGAGAAAGCATACAGACAGTTAAGCGCAGGTTTAGTTAATACCTTTTAAAGCACAAAGCAGGGCTTTCTATTACCTTCTCCCAGAAAACCCAGCATGCTTTTTGACTGCTGTCCCTTCAATTTGCTCTTTTCTTCGATCCTTCTGTAGCCCTGATGAACACTGACAGACACCTGTGTTTCCCCAGATTCTCCTCTTCCCTCTGGACATGTTTACCCGGTGGATTTTGAGGATTTGCTGTATTTGTTTGGGATTTCCACACATCTGGGCAAACAGAATTGGTGGCACACTGTTGCACATGGTCCAAAAGGAAATCTGTGAGTAGAAAACTTAGTGATTTCCCATAGTATGAGTGTACTGAGTCGGTCCCTGTGCAATTTCCACACAGCACATATTCAGCATGTCTGATCTGAGCAGCAAGAAGGGACTCGCTGCCCAGCCCTCCTTGGCTAGGCCACCAAATGGCACTGCTTCCAGTGTGTCCCAGCTGCCTCCTGCCCCCAGTTACTCCTACGGCATGTGAATGAGCCTGTCCGGCATGATCCCTGTTTGGCCTGATCCCTGTTCAGCCGGACCCCATTCGGCCTGGCCCCATTTGGCTCCATGCCCTGCAAGACCAGCCTGGGTAAGACCCGCATGGCCACGCCGCAGGCCCCGCTCTCAGTTCACAGTCACAGTCCCACTAATCAGACAGTGATTATTGAATGCTAACAGCTTCTGGCTTCGGAGGCTTTGTCCCACTCCCCTGCCTCAGTTACAATGTCAAGGCAGGTGCTTATCCCTGTGTCCCGATACCAGCTGCAGGACTGCCTGCTTCCCTGCGGACACAAAACACACCCCAACACAGAGCAACTTTGTCCAGCCTGATGGCTGCGGCTCCCAGGTGTACATCAAGGAGAGAATAAATCTCCATCAGTGACCACTGATTGCAGGAAGATGATTTTCCAGAAGCCCTGAGCACCTGCAGCTCTCCGACCTCACTTCCCCGCCGGCCTCACTTTGCCAAACGGACACCAGCGCCAGGCCGCGGGAGGCCGCTCCTCTCTGTCAAATGTGGCTGAGCGCGTTTGGGGGGTTCGGAATTGCCAGGCGGGGCCCCAGCGAGTGTCTGGCTCCCCGGAGGAAGCCGAGGGATGCCAGCCCGCTGGGAGAGGGCGAGTTTTCCACACTGACCACAAGATGTCCTCCCTATCCCAACACAAGCCCTGTAACACTGCGCCAAATCCCTAGCCTGAAAGGGGGGAGCTCTCAGAACTGTCTTTGAGCTAGATTAACTCTTCAATTTAGTATTTGTGGTGATTATTTTTTTTCCCCACTGTGGTCTAATTTGCGTTTTCATATGCTGAAAACACAGACGGCCTCTAGCTGGAGGGTTGCAGGCCTGCTCGCCAGGACTGCACGCTCCCTGGACTACCTTGGGTGCTCACTTAAACTGTGCTGCATAGCTTTGAACATCTATTCAGATAAAAGAAAGACTTTATACTAAAAATAGTAAACGGAGAACAAACGGTGTATTTGCAGTACTGACATTTTGGCAAAATGTTAATAGTGTTATTAATTAACTCTGATTTCCATTCATACTCAGAGCTCACCAGTAAGGCTGGTAAGCACTGTGTGTTCCATCTGTCTTCCCGTTCCTCCGTGCTGACAGACAGCACTGACCCTAGACAGGCCGAAGAGACAAAAATTCCAGTATGAAACTGGAGACAACATGCGATAAACAGGGGGGACAGCATGAAACAAAGAAACGCAACTGTTCTGTACATTGGGTCATATCACAACCACCGCGTAAGGGTGACGAGAGAAGTAATGAGAGCGTGCTGAAGGTCATTGTCAACGTGGGCCACCATCTGTTTCGAATTCCAGTTTTAAGGTAACATTGCTTGGCTTCTGTACTCAGCAACCAGACTTTTCTGTCCCCGCAGGCAGATACAAGTAAGCGGAGGAAAGTCCGTCAGTTATTTTTGAATACGGTCCAGTGAGTCCAAGCCCAAAATGGATGACGTCCACTGACTGTGAACTGATCATTTTTACTTATTCAAACAAAAAAAAAGGTAGTTCTGCTTAACCTTTTCAGATAATTCTCCCACAGCTATGGAAATGACACAACATTAGATTTAACTCCAGTGCAAAGTTCATGTGTCATTACATGACAGTCACAGCACTGGCTTTCTTTAAAGAACTTATTTGCATTCATGGATAAAAAAGGGAATATAGGTGATGTTAAAATAGAAAAACATGCCCAACTGCTTTATAATTTGGGAGTCAAATATCTTTCACTACTGAGGATCAGAAACATGTGGTTTCATTACCCCAAATTGAAACATAAATTTGAATACAACTGGCAATATTTCAACTGTAAAAGCCCAGAAGTAACAAAACTAACAAAGGTGTAAGAGTATCATCAGCAATATGAAAATTACTCATTTAATTACTAGAAAGACAGAATGGGAAGTTATAAAATCTAAAATTCACATTTGATCTTTAAAGGGGTTCATTCTAGCTCCTGCTATGCCAATATTAAATTCCATACATAATTAACCTGTAAGGACCATAAGATATTTTCTGAATAAGTGTTTTTGAAAATCCTGGTTGAGAGAAGTACCTCATGGTCTGATATGGACTATGGAAATTTTTATTCCTATTAAGGAAGTAAAATCTAGTCCAAAAGTAAAGAACCCCTATATACTCTTCCACTTCTCCAAACAGGCTTCTAGGTTCATAAAAACATAGGAATATTGCTCATTTTAAACACCAACAGCATACAAATTCTGTCCTTAGACATTCATAAACTTCAGCTTATCAGAAGTTAGGAGCATGTACTGGGAACTACAATTCTTCACATGCACTTTTCTCACATTCTTCCCAGTCTGCCACTGTATAAACCAGCGTATTTTGGCCAGTCAAGAATGAAAATTCATATGGTATTTCCCAGCATACTTCAAGGAATGGCTGATAATCATGGCAGGCTTTTCAGTATGACTTGTGATGACTGAGAAGGCAACATGAGGTTAGCGTAAACCAATGGTCAGCAGCCTCAGGAAAGTAAGCAGCCCCCTTTGGTAGTTGTTGCTCCTCTCCTGAGGTTACTCGCTCCAATCTTCCTCCTGGAACTTTATAGGATTTTAGATAAACTGGGGGAGGTCCTGAACCATCTTGAATATAGCCACCAAGATAGCAGACTGGGCTGAACACTATGGAAAGTGCTTGTAGAGACGTGAGGACAAGTCTGAGAGGAGGCTATCGTGGTTTGAGCCCAGAGGACAACTAAGCACCACACAACCTCTCACTCACTCCTTATCCCTCAGGAATGGGATGGAGAAAATAAAGCAAAAGCCTCCTCAAAAATCAAGAAAAGGGCAGGGAGAGCTAACTCACCCTTTACAGTCAGGGGCAAAAGACAGACTTGTTAGGGGAAGAAAAAGAACATCAATTTAATTCAAACAGTAACAACAACAACACTTAACAGGCAGAGTAGGACAGTGAGAAGCATTGCCCCATCTTAAAAACACCTTATCCCCACCCCTCTTTTCTGCCCAGGATCAGCTCTGCTCCCGATTTTTCCACCTCCTCCCTCCAAGCAGCACTGGAGATAAGTAATGGGGGGTGCAGTCAGTACCACCACTCCTTCCTCCTCAGGGAGAGGACTCCTCACATTCTCCCCTGCTCCAGCATGGTGTCCCTCTCATGGAAGGCAATCCTGTATGAACTTTCTCCAACGTGAGTCCTTCCTATGGGATGCAAACTCTTCCCGAGATGCTCCAGTGTGTGTTTCCCCCATGTGTTGCAGTCCTTCCAGCGCCAAACTACAACAGTGGGGTCTTCCCACAGAGTCCCGACCCTCTTCAGGTGCAGACACCTGCTCTGATGTGGGATCCTCCATGAGCTGCAGGCAGATCTCTGCTCCACAGAAGCTTCTCACAGGGACCACCTCTGTAGCCCCCTTCCCTGCTACGAAAAACCCTGCCACACACACAAACCCAGCACATTGGCACTGATCCATCCTGTATCAATCAAATTTTCATTCTGTACTGATCAGAGTACCTAAATACTGAAAGCTTCAAGTTCTAGCAAACACAATACTGTAGTCTAGCCAAGACATATCATGTTGCTTTGAAAGATATATAGAGCTGCATGGGCAAAAAAAAAAAAAAAAAGACACTCATCCTGGGTGAGTTATACAAGTATTATCTTAGAAGTATAATTATGCTAGTGTAATTATGTAGACAAGTACTTTGGTTGCCTTTGTCCATGTCTCTCTTCTTTTATATAAGTTCTCACTATAAAACACTATTCAAACCAATGCTTTATAGTTTCAGAGTATGTTGAATAGTAGGAGGTTGTGGTTTGGCTGCCAAGCAAATTAGAGAGATAAGTACTGTCTCTGGGTAAGAACAAAGGAATCAGTTCAATAGCAAGCTTGTTCAGGGAATTGGGAGTAGTTATTTCACAGCTTCTGACCCTAGATCTTTAGAGTCACTGTTCAGGGGAACAGAGCAGATGCTCTGTTTGTGATGTGTCCAAAGGCAAATACAATGAGGTGAAACTGTAAGTCTTAAATGCAGCCGCCCAGATCTGGAGGGAGTAGAACAGGGGTGCATATGTACCCCAAAATTCCTGAGAATGGCATCTACCAATGCATGCATTCTTAGACTCCTTTCCTAAAGTGGTGTAACTGCAACGTGGTTGTGCTGGGTTTCTGTGGTAGGGGTTTTGGTAGCAGATGAGGGGGCTACAGCAGTGGCCCCTGTGAGAAACTTCTCAAAGCTCCCCCACCTCCAGGTCAGACACACCGCTGTGCCAAGGCCAAGCTAACTTGCGACCGCGGCTGTGCCTCTGTGATAGCACATTTAAGGATGGGAACTGGAGAGGGGGTTGAGACTTGTGAGGAGGAGTTACGAGAAGGACACCTATGCAATCACCCAGGTCAGTGGAAGGAAGGAGGAGGAAGGGAGGGAGGTGCACCAGAGCAGAGACCCCTCTGCATCCCATGGTGGGATGGCAGGGCTGCCTCCCTGCCACCCATGGAGGTCTGTAGTGGAGCAGAGGCCAACCTGTGGTCTGTGGAGGACCCCACATTAGGACAGGCGCTGCACTTAAAGGAGGCTGGGACTCTGTGGGAAGAAGTGGCTTCCGCTGCTGTAGTTCAGCACTGGGAGGACTGCGACACGCAGGGGCAACCCATGCTGGATCATCATGGAAACAGCTGCCTCCTGTGGGAAGGACTCATGCCAGAGAAGGCTCACAGAGGACTGTATCCAGTGAGAGGGGAGACACTGGAGCAGGGGAGGAATGTGCAGCATTGTCTGTTAAGCATTGTCTTTGTTAGCGTTTGAATTACAGTGATGTTCTTCTTTTTCCTCCGCTAAAGAGTCTGTCTTTTTGCCCCTGACCTTAATGGATGATCTGCTTCTCCCTGTCCTTATCTGGATTCCTGAGCCATTTTGCTTCATTTTCTCCTTCCCATTTCTGAGAGAGGAAGGGGTGAGTGAATGGCTGCTTGGTGCTCAGTTGCCCTCTGGACTCAAACCATGACAGTGGGATTTCTACTTGGCTAGTTCATACCGTGCTGCTTAGTATTTTCTCTTGGTGACTGCTGCTGTGTGTCTCAGAACCTGTATTTCCATGTTTGAAACAGGCAGGGTTTAAGAAGCCCTGTGGAGACAGCTTAGGAAATGGGAAGATAATGCTGTATACATGTATTTGCGCATGTTATTGTCTAGAGACAGGAATTTTTCTGCTGAATGTAGCAAAGCCTCTTCTCTTTCAGACTAAAAACTCAAGTTGTCACAGCAAAGAAATTCCAAAATCATGTTTTTTAAAAGTCCGGATCTCTTTGTGGTTTTACCTCTCCACAAAGTTCTCTCATGTTCCCCAAGCCTTGCTACACCAATGTTTCGTGTGGCTGGGCAACTCAGGGCCGAACACTGAGGATTTCCCTATTGCTGGCTCCTGGCAGCCCTGAGGCAAGGTACTTAAAACCTGAGAATAGAGAGGCTTAGCTTGCTAGGAGCCACATGCCTGGCTCCAGGGCTTCATGCTCTCAACTTGCCATTGCCCCTTACTTAGTCAAACTGTCAGGCTCTCACACATGCCTCCTCGGGAAACAGCTCTATTCAATTTTTGCTAAAACATCATTCCACAAAACACTTCAGTTTTGATAAATCAGCGCTTCCAGATGAAAAATAGTTCTACCTAAAAATAAACAACTAGCTTCAGCTTTGAGAAATGTAGATTAGTTAATTACATCAGAGTCCTGACTTTGAAGCTTATATATAAACACATCTTTAATAGCCAACCAAGCTCTGATAAGAAGAAAGGATGATTTATAGAGCAATGCAGAAGCTGACAGAGCCTGAGGCTTGAGATTAAGCCCTAGCTTAATACTTGTTGATATTACTGCATCCTATGCTTCCCAGAAGGGATGATACAGTACAGCAGAGAGGGACCAGCTTTTGGTCATGTGGTTTTCTGTTCCTGTTAAATATCTTCCAGATTGAGATGTTCATACTCTGCACATGTGTCTGCTAATGACAAAGAACTGCTACACTCACATTAAAAACATTTAGCAGTCTGCCCTGAGAAATAAGCTAGATCAGTGTTTTGTTTTGTTTCCTAAAGAATGTATTTAGGCTTAGGTTCACTTCACAGATTACATTCTAAATGCTTTTGTCACGCTATTTTGACCCTAAAAGTGAACTCTCAAATTCATAGCTATCTTTCTCTCCTGTTTCAACAAAAATGGTTTCTTTGTATGCCTTCTTTGAGCAGTTTTCATGGGAAAGAGTGACAGTCTGTTTGTCTTAGAAACAGTTAAAAGGATACCTGGAAGGTTTACAGTTCATGCCACCTGGCTACCATGTGGATTATATTCATAATATCATGAATGTAAGGTAGGGAAATGCATCAGAAGCAACTGGGTATCTGGTCTGATTCCCCTCTGTTTTATGCAACCCTGCACAGAACAGGGAGCACAGTCAAAACCACTGCAGCCCTTGGCTCCAACAGACAGCAATGCTGAGAGTATGTGAACCTGTACCAGCATCATACTGGCTCAATAAGTGTAGGTTAGGCATATCTGGTCTGTAAACATAGAGAAAGTGCCACTACAGCAGTGGTTGGAATACAGATTTATAAACTCCGAAATATTTCTGTGAACTGCTCTGATCCCATAACTACAAGTTGTTCAGCTGACTGGTTACGTGTCCAAGTGTTGGCATTATCTGTTTTGATAATAAGCAAAAGTCTACTCTACAATGTGCATCCTGATCATCCAACATTTTTGGTTGTTTTTAATTTCAAAATAAATGCAATTCAGATTGAATTTATCAATATCATATGAGGTTTTCTTAATCAAATGCAACATCTATTATATACGTTCTGCAGTGTGAATAATCTTTCAGAGCCTACAAGCAGAATAACAAAATCTCCATATTGCAAAGAGCAACCCCCGTGACAGCTGAGGAGAAGGGACACCCAGCACTGGTGCACAGACAGGTGGTTACAATAGAACCACAAGGTCCCACTGTCTCCTTCTCCCAGTTGAGGCTGGATGAGATGGACAGCTGAATCCTTCTGTGGCCCAGGATTGTCTGTCCCACCACATTGCTCCAGTGGCTGAGGGTTCAGATCACCGCACAGACTCATCGCCAGTGCTACCCCATACGTCACCACATGACACACCAGCAAGCAGAGCAACTTCACTGTAATAGCTCATTAGCAGCCTGAGGCTCAAAATCACATTTGGACATTTTGGACAAAGGATAAGAATTATGATAAGTTTGGGAGCTTAAGCTAGTGTTAGTACTCACTAATGAGCAATTTCCCATCTGAACAGTAGGCAAAGGACAGAAGGAGAAATCTTTTGCCCCAAAGCATCATGTAGTTCAGCCTACCTACAGAAGCTGCACTGGTCTAAAGGCTGGAGTAGTCACTTTGGTGATGCTATTTCTTTAGAAAAATCACATGGGAATTTGATAAGTCTCTCCAGACCCCATCATCCTCAGGTTTGTCACAAGACATCTTCTTCCAATCCCTGTAAGCTATGGCAAGGCAGTGTGTGCTGCTTAGGTGACACACATATGCCAAGGCCCTTTGGGACTGTGCACAGCAGCCTATCTTATCCTCATTGCACTGCAAAGCTACATCACTTGCTGTACCTGCTGCGACCATAAAGAACAGCTTGCCCCAAAGCGTACTTTGATCTCTGTTGCTATTTTTTCTTTCTTTATTCAGAAATTTGTTTTTCCTTCTCCCAGCTTGCAAATCTCTCCTAACTACTGTCTGCTATTGTAACTACTGAACAGTTTAACTATCCCTCTGCAACATTTCTGAAGCTATTAAAGCATACAGAGATTCAAAAAAAGGAAGAAAATCTGATCCAGGAAATGGGAGGGCTGTTGGAATTACAGTGTCATATTTTGAAATTCCCCTTGGAGAAAATACCTTGTTGAGAACAGCAAATAAATGTGCTAGTTACTTAAGAACTCCCCCCTTATGTATCTGTGCCATTGCCAGTTAATACACTCAAGTTCAATTAGATTCTTATTAAAAATTGCTACTTTCTTGCCCAAATAATATTAAAAGCTAATTGGCAATGCTTCTTTCCTATATATTTTTATTTATCCAATTTTCCTCTTCCTCCAGGCCAGCTGGGTTTAGCCATAGAGCCCCCATAACCCTAACCTCAAAAACAACCCATTTCTTTTTACATCTTCATTTTTTCCTGTTATTATGCACTTTTATCCTGTTGTGTTTTTATTCCTCTCCCGCTACTGTGTAATTTTTTAAGAGCACCAGCATTACAGGGGCTTTATTCATGACATAAATGTAATAACTCCAGCGAGTTTGTACATGCAGATCTGTGTTCTGAGGCTTTAATCTAGAAATGAGCACCAAATTTAGAACAAATCAGTTACACAAATTAGCTGTTCATATAACTTTTTCCTAGTATACTGAGACAGTGGTGCCATATGCAATCAATAGAAGTTAGTTATCTCTCTGACACTCGCTGCAGGTGAATAAAAAAACAGAAGGAACACACTGAGATTTCATTTTCTCCTCATCATCCAAGTCAGTGGTGAAGAACTGGTTATAATTAAAACCCTTAGATCTTCTGAATGTAAGTGTTGAAGGACTCTTGAGAGCTTTGGAAGAAGTTGTCTGGAAGGATTTGAGAGAGCTGTGGAATAGCTCTTCCTCCCTATAGCTTGTTAACTAATACCACTACGAAGGGAATGTATTCCATACTGGTAAAGATCTATACGTACCTTCTGTTCTCCCCAAAACCATTGGTGACTATTGAAATCGTGACTCAACCACACAGGGGAACAGTGAAATTCTTAAAACATGTCTGAAGCCAGTTGTACCTGATGAGTTAAAGGCTTTTTCCTGACCAGAACTGAAAGTAATTACTTTAATAAAATGTTATACAAAAAATATATAATATTTTTAAAATAATTAAATGCAAAATCTTAAGACATATTTATGATAGAAAGCAGGGATCCACAGCCCTGTACATAGGTGACATTATTAAGTTTCCTTGTTAAAAAGCTGCAGTTTAGTTCAATCCAAGTTATTTGGGTCTTTCAGTTTACAAATCTGGATTACAATGAGCTTTTCACTGAAGAATGCTTGACAATGCTTGATCTTCCAATAATCTTCAAGGTCAAATGAAGAGCTGTTTCCCTAAGTTAAAAATCAAAATTGTTCAGCCTTGGCTCTGAGTAGAATATTATTGATCTATCATGTCATGAGAAAGATGCTTCATAACCTCAATCCCCTCCTAACTTGGAACAGATGAAAATGTTTTGGAAGTTGACCCACCAGTAAGTATTTGTGCGCTGAACATATACTTGGATTTTTAATGGCTGAACATGGATTGGCTTCTTTATAATCGGTCTTTCTATCATTTCCATTAACATTTTCTGATTGTCAGGTATGCCATTAGCATATTGTGCCCTACAACACATTTGCAACATAATGAGGCTAATGAACACAGAAGTATTTTAGCAACTTCATCTATTGTGCTTTCACCCTCTGATAGATAATTGACATAATGGAGCACTTTACTGTTTTGATGTTGTAGAGCATGAAGTCGCATTACAATTGTACACTAACCAGGACTGTCTATCAGTCCTTGCTGACATGAATAACTATTTACAGACTCTGTTCCAAAATACTTTGCCTCATGCTTTCTCTTCCTGTGGTTTGTTATTTCCACCTCCCTCTTCCTAATCATAAGATTTTAATGTAGTTTACTGAAATAAAACATTAGTTTCTTCCTATGCCATACCTCTCTTTTCACCTCCTTAAGCCCTTTTCAAGTCAGCCAAGGAGTGGAGGGGAGAGGAAAGTTTTCTGAAATTATTTCATAGGATCAGAGGACAATGCAAGTTGGAAGGGACTTTCAGAAGCTCTCTAGTCCAACCTCCTGATCAAACAAGGGTCAGCTATGAGATTGGAGTGGGTTGCTCAGGGATTTATTCAGTCAGATCATGAAAACCTGCAAGGATGATGACTGCACAGCCTCTCCGGGCTCCTGTCCCACTTCTTGGCTGTCTTCATGGGGAAAATAGCTTTCCCTATGTCCAGTTTGAATTTCTTTTGTTTCAGTTGACATCCCTTGTCTCCTGGCTTCTCACCATCCACTGCTATGAAGATCCTGGCTTCACCTCCTCAATCACCTCCTTGTAGGTATGGGAAGGATGCTCTTAGGTCCCCTGAAGCCATCTCTTCTCCAGGCTGAACAAGCCCTATTCCTTCAGCTTCCACTCACAGGGCAGTTGCTCCAGCCTGACTGCCGTGGTGACATTTTGCTGACCTTGATCAAGTTTATCTATGTCTTTTGTTTTGAGGAGCCCAAAACATGTGCTGTCTATGTGTGATCTAACGAATGCTGGTAGAGTGAGATGAACACTTGCTTCAGTCTACAAGCTGTACTCCTGTTAATACAGCTCAGGATGCTTTCTCTGCTGCTGGGACACACCACTGGCTCATGTTCAGCTTTCTGACTGCCAGTACCTTCAGGTCCTTCTGCACACAGCTCCTTCCAGACTGTCAGTCCCCAGCCTGTATCCTTGCCAGTGGTTTGTCCTTCCCAGGAGTAGGACTTTGCACTTGTCCTTGTTGAGGTTCATAAGGTTCCTGTTGGCCCATCCCTCCAGCCCGTCAGAACAGCAGCCCAGCCCTCGAGTGTTTCAAACAGCCCCCTCAATCTGGTGTGATCTGCAAAGTTCATGAGGATGCAGTCTGTCCCCTCTACAACTCTAGAAGTGTAATCTGAGGACATAGCTGGAAACGAATACAGAAAGATACTGCTGGGAAGTGTGTGAAGAAAAGCCAGGGGACTGAGAGAAGATTTTAGACTTGGAGATATTCTTTTCTAATTGTTATGTTTGGGACTCCTAAGGGCTACATGTACAAGGGGGCGTGGCAGGATGATGCAGCTGTTTTTCTGAGGATTGACATATTTTGCTATGTTTTTCTGCAGATGTATAGCATTGTAAGTAGGTGGAGTCCTGCACCAAGAACTGCTTTGTCTCAAGAAATCAGTAAAATCACTTGAGGAGACACTGAACTTATTGTTCTTAAGGAATCAAGCAAGACTGTGTTTTCTGAACACTTCAGTCTTGTGACATTTATTTTAGTATCGTCACTTCAACTTTGTCGTGACTCCTCAGGAGCTCTGATTAGAGGCCATTTGGCAATGATTTTTGTCAATGCTCTGGTTCATACACCTCTGTTTTCTTATTAACCATCAGTTTAGCCTCTCCCAAGTATGTCAGGAAGATGATGCAGAAGATCTGGGGAGATGAAATTTGTATTTACAGAGAACTATCACCTAATGTTTTAATTTCAAAAGTACTGTGGCAATACAATTAAAAATCAATGGCCAGCAGCAGAATAAATTTCACAAAATGTACTTAACCAATATTTCAGTCATGAAGAATTTTTTTATGAGGCCTCAAGGTGTTGTGGTTTGTAATTAAATATAACTTCTTTTATTTTTGCAATTCATATAGCTGGAAAAAAAATGAGACATTTTCAGACAATGTAAGCCTTTCTTTTGGTCTGAAATCATGTTGGCAGGAGAACCCCTGTTGTTGCCTGATGGAGGTATTCATATTTAATGACAAGTTGAGTGTACTTCATTCACATCTTTGACTTCTGACACTTGGGCCTCAGATCTCCTCAGTCTCTGTTTCAAGTTAATATTCTGCAATAGCACTGCTTAGAAATAACTGAAGCTTATTGTCATGTTCTTAAATCATTCCTTTCTTAATTCTTCTCTCTCCTATGAAAAGATTGTCATCAGCTATACTTAACCAGGAATCTACATCAGAAAATCATATAATCATTCAGACCCAGCAGTATTCACCCAAGGGGAGTGGCTGGATAGTTTTACTAGCCATGTATGTTAGACCCCTGTCCTGATGTCCTTGGTTTCTCTGAACTTTTGGACCACTGTTAGCCATTGACTAACCCTATGCTGGTTTCAGCAGATGTAACAATGCTGCTTCTTTTCAGTCTTGGTGTTTTCTCCTTCAGCAGCTGACACAGGACTAACAGAAACTCTCCAGATATCTTAGCTGCAGAGGGAAGGACAAGTTACAGAGACCTGCTCATGACCTGGAAGCATGTCTTTACGTTGTTGCTATAGCAATGGGCCCAGCTGACAATGTCTCCTCACCTGCTTTGCAGCACTTATGCAACCTTCATGACCCTGCTGTAGGGTATGGTTCCTACCTGTCAATTATTATAAAACCTGTGATAAACTCTGTGTTTCCTGCTGACACTATGTTTCCCCACTTGCTTTGTAGTGCCTTTATTGAATATATCTCTGAAGGTCCTGAGTGCACACTCCCCCCGTCAGGGGATCTGGCAGTGGGGCTTGGGGCCAAGCCAGAGCCAGCACAGCCCCTTCCCACTGATGCCCGTGGGGAGAGGCCTGCAGATAGTGACACGGAGACACCCTGGCCGGCCATCCCAGGTGTGTGTCTGACCCCAGAGCTCCTCACCAGGACTGATACTGACCCACATCTGTTGGCTGACATTCCAGCACAGCCTCAGCCCATGCCCACAGCGATGCCCAGTGCCAGAGGCTGGGGCTGCCCCAGTGCCCTGCTCCTGGCTGGGGTGGTGGGACAGGCCTAGGCTACCAAGCCCTGCCCTGCCACATCCCCAAACCCCATGGGGAGCCCCAGGAAGGCACCTGCCCTTGTGGAGCAAGCACGATATCCACCCAAATACAGCTTCTTATCTATATTATCTTACCTATATATCTATATCCAGTCAAATACAGCTGCTGATGTATATTGCAGAGATGGCTTTTCCATGGAATCCACAACCCAGCTGATTGAATAACTGTGTTCATGGTCTTCTGCACATTAAGTCTCTGGATACAAATTTCACATTTGATGGAAGTTTCAGGTTCAATGGAAGCATACATGTCCTCAGCCACTGCAATTACCATGAATGGCAGTAAAATGCATTTACTGCCATCTTCTCATCGTAATTCTCCATGGCCATCTCCAAATACAAAGTCAGCTGCTACTCATGCCACATGCTGCTGTAAATCTAACACTGCTGGTGACCTGAGTCCCACCATACTGCTCTGCTATGCTGTTAGCAAGTACTGCTTTACTGTTCTTCCTGCTGCTGGCTTCACAAGACTGAGTTCAGTCCAAGAGGTTGATGCACACTGTGCAAGCTAGTAACATGAAGAGCCCTTAAAACTAAAGGCTCTTTGAACTGTAAAACTGTTAAAGATTAGTGTGGAGTTTGCTTATTTGGTAGATCTTACCTTAGCCCCTGGATTTCACTGTCAATACAGTGCTATAACCTCTCTCAACTTCTGCACTCATGTAGCTAAATGCACCTCCTTGTTGGTATGACCTGGATTTCAAGCCTGGGGTTCTGAAAGGAAAAAGATGCAACAGTATTGCATTGTAGCTTTTATCTTTCTTGTCCCTGTATTGTAATTTGGCCTCAGCAAGCACTGACAAATACAGCACCTCAGCTCTTCTGTAAAATGGCCACTACACCCAGCATATGCCCCACGTCACATGCTTACATCTCTGAGCTCTCCATCACATGTCGCCTTCTGTATCCCATCCTACATCAACATGGGATTTAACACATTGGGTCTCCAAGAAAATGAGAAATGGTTTATAGGACTACTTGAAGAAATGTTGTAAATGGGGTACTCTTACAGCATGCCAGCTGTCTGACTTTCCCACACTTTCTCCAAACTCCTCCTCCTCTAAGATGTACTCCTCCGGTGAGTTTATCATAAATGGCTGTGTCTAGGAGAAAATTATGCTGTTTGCAGAACAAAAAAATCTTCTCCCATTGCAGACTGTAGAAAAGCAAATAGTAAGTGTATGAAAGGTCAGCTATTTTAAGGCACTTCAAAAGACAACAAAAAAATCACTCCCCTTCAGAAAAATCTAGAAACCATGGCTAGATTCATTGTAGAAGAACTTTGTAATATAAATACTTCCAAGACCTCTAATAGCCTTTCTTCTTGTGTTAACTTCTGCCACAAACTTCTCTGTTCCAGTTAATCTGCATTTAGAAAGCAAGGGATAGTCACGTAATGAAATCAAGTCATATCACATCTTTAGTTGCTTGAAAGCACTCTCATCTCTAAAAAGCAGTCTCATCTATGAAAATGTTTTTGTACTCTGTAAGTTTATTTTTACAATTTGCAAAGATGGTAAGATGTATACATCTTTCTGAAAACAATACAGTTCGGTGACTCTTCAGCAGCTGCTATTAGGCACCTGCTGTACAAATGACACTTGCATAAAACAATCAGTCCAGCCAGGCAGAGTTCATATGTCCTTTGGATAAGGTCTTAGATGAATAGACCCTCCTATCCTTCATTTCCAATCTGTTATTAATAACATTCTCTGTGATCATCCAGACACAAAGAATTAAGACAATAACTCAGGAAGTGAATACCAGAGCCCAATGGAATAATAGTCATTAAGTTTCTGCCAAAAGACCATTGCTTCAGACATAATGATGAGCAATTATCGTACAGGCTTGGAAGGTGTTTATACATAGTATATTCAGTTAAAATACTCCCTTTTCTTGGGAGTTGCCTTGTAGTAGCATCAAACCTATCAATTAAATTACCTAATGAAACACATTTCAATATAAAACAATCTTCATTCCCAGTGTACTCATCTCTTATGTAATAATATACCAATAATATAAATTAAACCTTTTGTGTATGAGCATCTTCCTGTAGACAAACTTAATAAAAGAAAAAGATGGGTCAAGGTAGATAATATTTCTGTGCTACTGAAATAATAAAAAACTTTAAGAACTAACTTCTTGGGACAAGGAAGGGGATATGAAACAAGCAGGAATAACAATTTCCTTGACAAACAAACTTACCTTTATCCCACCTGACTTTGGGCACCGTAGACAGCCCAGAATAACAGTCTGCTAGCCTAACACTGAAATGCTGTCTCTGTCTCTCTACTGTGTCATGGTTTAACCCCAGATGGCAACTAAGCCCCACACAGCCACTCACTCACTCTCCACTGTGGGATGGCGGAGAGATTCAGAAGAGTAAAAGTGAGAAGACTCATGGGTTGAGACAAAGACAGCTTAACAGGTAAAGCAAAAGCTGAAAGCACAAGGAAAGCAAAATAAGAAATGCATTCATCCCATGGGCAGCCAGGTGCTCAGCTGCCTCTAAGACAGCCGGCTCCATCACATGTAACGGTTACTTGGGAAGACAAACACCATCACTCCAAACGTGCCCCCCTTCCTTCTTCTTCCCCCAGCTTTTATATTGCTGAGCATGACATCATATGGTTTGGAATGTCCCTTTGGTCAGCTGGGGTCACCTATCCCAGTTGTGTCCCAACTTCTTGTGCACCTCCAGCCTCCTTGCCGGCGGGGTGTGAGAAGCAGAAAAAGCCTTGATGCTGTATGAGCACTGCTCAGCAGTAACTAAAACATCCCTGTATTATTAACACTGTTTTCAGCACAAATCCAAAACACAGACCCATGCCAACTACCATGAAGAAAACTAACTCTATCCCAGCCAAAACCAGTACGGCTGACTATATAGGGAGGAAGCGTTCACAGTATTCTCATTAAGTATTGCAGTTAGGAGCTAGGAGGTAAGTGATCACAATTTGGGCACTGTTGTTACATGCATGCAGAGTGAGAAGACGAATGTAGGCACAGGAGACTGCTGAGCTGCTGAAATCTCTGACGAGTAAACTTTTGACAGTGTGCATGGTATGCCTGCTCTTGTTGGACAGCCCTGGTACCATCACCCATCCCCACCCTTTCTTTTACCATATCAAACCATTTTGGACTAGCCATAAAACTGCCATTCTTGATGCATAACTTCATGCTATTTTCCCTTTCAGAAAGTGATCTGGCAAAGGGAGAGAGCACACTGCACAATGACCGTCTCTTGGCTTTATCATTTCAACACATGAAGGAAATATTGTGGTTTATGGGCTGCAGAAACTGTAGGCACAGCCTTCCAAATTTCATACCCTCTTTCCATTAGTTCTGTGCATATTTTCTCTCCATAAACATAGCTTTCACTACCTTGTCTTTCCAAAAGCCATGAATTCTCTTTATTTCACTCACCATAATCTCAGACTAAGAAATTGTTTTACCACAAAGGAAGTTTAAATATGGAACTAGCACAAGGCAACACCCATTTTCTGAATGCATCCTGAAACAAAGATATTTGAACCTGAGATATCTATCTAGCCACAACATCCTTCTCCCAAATATCTCAGCTGAAATTCTGCATCTAGTCTGCAGAACTGCAATGCTCTTCTGTCCCTCCCTAAATTATAGGGAAAATCAGATCTAGATCCAAACTTTACACACCAGCAATTGTCTAGTTAAGAGAACAGGGATATTATTAATTGGCCCTGTAGTGACCATTACTGAGTACAGTTGTTCTTTCACTTCCAAATATAAGGAAAACTATTTGCTACACTCTGCAGTTACAGGAGGTAACATATGATAAGAATGCATGTTGTAATAGGATTTCCACAATTCATTTACCTAAAAAAATGTATAATTTTGGTATTTTAATCTTTCATCCTATGAAAATGTAATGTTATTCTGCAGGGATGGTCAGACTTTAGGAACTGTCTCCCATGCCTACTAGGAATTTTTTTCTGAATAAAAGTGATGACCAGAAGATTGATCGATTAATCTATCAATCTATCTTCTGATATATCTTCTGCCCCGAATATACCTATTTTGGTCAGATTCCCAGACTGATCTAAATAGTTTTGCAAAGCCACATACCATCAACTTTGAAATCTTCTAGGGAATTGTACCAGATGATGGGCACTGTAAAAGTGATTCCATACCCAGGTTTAAGGATTGACACATCCCTAAGAGTCAAATGCATTGGTGCTTGCCAATTATCCTGAAATTATCCTTAATATTACCCAGATTAACACAGAAACAAAACTAAAAAGCTTGGTTTCATCATAGTATTGGAATGGAGTCCCTCTGCAAAGTGTTTACTTTCTCTCCTTTGTTTAAAAACATGCCTTCAGGAAAATACACACTCCAAATGTATTAATCATTATTTATTTAATAGGGGTTATTTATTAATAGTAAATAACTGCTATTAAAAATACTAATACAATTATTTGTTAGAAGTAAATTTTTAAAGTATTATGAGTCTACATTTTTAAGCCTCTATGGGAAGCAGAGTTGCTTTACAAATAGAAAGTTAAAATTTTACATACTGTAGCTCTTTTTGCCTCCAATCTTACAAATATTGTCTAAGCAATTTAAACAGTTTCTGGCTTCTAAATAATCTTCACTCTTCCTCCCTTTTCTTGCACTGTACAGACCTCATTAATATGCAGCTAATCTATAAATGTTCTAACAGTCAGGTTCTCTCATCAACACATATTTCTCTTGACAGTGCTTAGCTATAAATAGTCAGGCTCAGCTTTTAATCATATGATGGAAAGTTATGAATGATTTTCCATTCTTAATGCACAGTTTCAATCATTTTTGCTTTTTAAACATGGTTGAAATTTCTTATATTCTTTCTAGACTCAGAAGCTAACCTTACTTAAAAATTAGTAACTTACTACTAGTTCAATTGATTTTAAAAAACAAAAAGGTATTATCCAAAACTAGTGGATTTTGTAGATGTAAAACAAACATATATTGTGGAAATGTCAGGTAAAGAACTTGTTGAATAATACAGGACTTCCTCATATAAAGAAACAAGATTTAGTAATACTAAAATTCAGATTAAATTTTTTAGAATAACATGCTGACACATGCAATATATTGCTTATCTGACAGTGTGTGTTTTACAGGTTAAAGAAGTGTTCCAAGAACTTGCAGGTGTGCGGAATTATGTAAATAGGCCTTAAGAATGCTGAATTATTATGCTCAAAGATACTAGTAAGTGCATCATAGCAAATTCTTCATTCTGTGCTAGACAAACATATATATACTATTCACAGTTCTTCTGCATAAGCAGAAGAGTTTGTAGGACCAGGATTTTGCCTGTGTCAGACTGGGCAAAAATTTGGTATCTTCAGATGAATTTTGTCAGAAGTGCAAAATACTGGTATTTAGCACTGAAGTTCTTTCGAAAAGCTTAGTCTTCATGCCATTTAGAAAGGAATGGTTCTAAAAACCATCTTTAGCATTTCCCATTTTACTTTTCTTAAACTAGGTCAGGCAAGATTGTGGCCCCCTCACCCATTTAAACAGAAAAGCCTACACAATTTCTTCCAATATGAGTAGTTAATCTACAGAAAAACTTTACTTTTTCCTGTCTTTTTCTTTTCACAGTTTCTGAAGTGCTACAGTTAAAAGTGGATCAGTGTATCAACCTGAGAATGTTCACACAGCAGGGTCAAATTGACCAAAAAATACTCTCTCTCTCTGATTCCAGGCAATAGTCCTTGAACTTTCAGATATTATTAAGTAAAAGAAAGGGCAGGAGCATTCATTGATTTGTGAAACCTACCATGTCCAATAATGAGGGGTTAGACTGCAGAAATAGGGGACTGGGATACAAGGATGATGCAACTTTAATAATTTTCTTCCTCTCGGTCGGTCTTGATACACTGAGAACAGGCAACTGCTGAGTTACCCAACTCTGGGCAAAAGGGTTAGTTTCATCTTTTGCAAAACCCCCAAAATGTGGGTTCTTCCCACATGCATAAACAGGGGAAATGATCTAAGTGCTTCTTCTATTTCCTGCTCCTGTTTATCCTTTATTTCCTCTCCTTTTTATATTCATTATTAGTAGCAAATGGACAAAACCAGGCATTAACTGCACATCTGGTTCAGCTCCCACAAGAACTCTCAGGATGCAAGTGGCCACAGCTGCCAAGTGCCTTAATTTCAAAATGGAAATCCTCTTACTAAAACTTTCTTTAAGAGACTGATTGATTTTTGCTGCCAAGTGAAACAGGTCAGTCCCATAGTTAAGATACTGTTGTAACTCCTCTCCTTTCCAAACACATACTAACAAAATGCTGTCCATGAATTCAGTTATGAGAATGTGAGGGAGGGGTAATGAATTATGTTTTCTCCAGCCATTTTGACCCAGATTGCTAGAATTTAATTTTATAAGCTGATTTTGTGTAAACTGAGTTGGATTTAAGAGAGATGATTGTTATATTAAAAGTAGGAGAAACAAATAATTACATAAAATAGTAACCTCAAGTTTCTGCTATCAAACTAATTTTGAATCAGTAATTTTTCTGGACTATAGAGCATTTCAGAATGCCACCAGAGGGAGCTAATGCAATTGGAAACTTGAAATTCTAGTTCTTTTGAAAAAACAAAACAAAACAAAACAAAAACTTACAGAAAGATCATTATCCTGCAAAATAGCGGAGAGCAGGGAAATGAAAATTATTGTTCTGAAGTACAGTGTTTGTGCCTGTTGAAGTAAAAATCTCCACGTTCCAATCACACATAACGAGGAACACTAATGTAAATGAGAAAAAACCTTGCTTATATTTTTTCCCAGGAATAGATGCATTATTTTGCATTGCACTGCACTTTATTAGCCCCTTATTTTAATTGTTTACTGCCACCTTGGCAATCAATGTCTCCCTTCACATTTTCCCCCACACCCATTCCTGGGCTTTTTTCTCATCTCTTTAAACTGACATCTCCAAACCAGTGATTGCAGATCACCATCTCCCCATCCTTATCAGCTGTGAGGATGCTGTAAAATGTCCTGTGTTCTCTGAGATTGTCAGGCAGTGTATTGCAGATACATGGTAGTGTTAAGCCCTTACTTAAAGCAGCTGTGCTCTAAGCACATCATTCTCAACAGTTCCTCATTTGTGGTTTTGGCTATTCAACTGACTTTAAATAGTCATCTCTTGTTTCAAATTTAAAGTGCACTGTGATTCATTTCTGCATCTTTTTTTTAAGTGTCAGGCTTTTACAACTGAGCAAGATGGTTAACCATCCATCATATCTTGAACAGTCTCTGGTGAATGTGCACATTTGCTTTTCTCTATCATGAATAACATTGGAAATGGCAATTAATTTCTTTAAGGGCTTTTTAATGTTTTATTTTATACCATCTTCCTTCTTCCATCTGCTAAATCTAAAAACCTATCCAATTCCCTTCTATTGCTCATCTAGCCACTGAAAATTGTGTCAGAAGCAAAAGAAGCCAATCCCAGGATCTTCTCCTGGCATGGCTGAACAGGATCAGCAGTTTCCTCCAGTCTTCAGGTCACTCTTTTGCACTCCTATAACTTGGACAAGACATGGGGCATCCTGTTTTTCTTAAGGAGAAAGAATAAAACAAAACAAAACAAACAAAAAAAGAGGTTGGGGGGGAAAGAATAATGAAAAGTAAGACAAGAAGTCTGCAGAAGGGAGAAACAAGAAGTAGGAGTAATGGCACAACACATAGCAAGGATAAAAACCAACTACTGAAATGAGAATTAAGCCTTACTGGTTTCTGTTAGTCATGAGGACCACTTGGGGTTTCTCAAGGTTTCCCTGTGCACACGGATTACTGCAGTCACTCCTGAGTAAGGAAAGAAGCGTGTGGTTTCCATGCTGTGTGGCCCTTGTGTCCTAAGGAAAGGAGATGGCAGGAAACTATTACCCCATCGAGCCACAGTTTTGTCCAGAAGGGGAGCTATTCTTCTGTTCCCCATGCACAATACAATAACGTAGTAAATGGTGGCAGCTGGAGGAATGCACAGTGAAGCCAGGACTACAACAAATTGCAGGAGTGCTGGTAGCTTCGATCTAGTGCTTCGTTGTTAAAATAAATGAGTTGTCAACTTGTTTTTTTGCTGAGACTATTCTTAGCACTTTTGTTTTTTTAACATTTATCATAATTTTTTTCAAAACATTCATCAAGCTCTGAGGGTCTTCTGTAATTGAACCATTAGAGAAAGATTACTAACAGACATTATATTGTTCATATAAGCTCCATTAACTCAGATGCCATTTAGAAGATTCCAAACTGTCATTTGTTTTGCTTTCTACTTAATACCAAATGCTTTCACAGACAAAACGTACCTTGATGATGCACTACGATGTTTCGATATCTGTTCACAATGCTGCTTTCTCTCTCAGCTACAGTGTTTTCTAAAGTCTAGATTTTGTGAGTCATCAATACATTTTTCAGTGATGCATATCTGTCTGTCATACCGAAACTTCTCAAAACCTTCACAAAAGCAGGAAAACATACATAAATTTCCCTCTATACTTCTATGACACACTCTGATAGTGTTTTAAAGAGGAGGTCAGTTTCCCTTGTGTTAACTACTAGATAAAACTAAACTGACTTCTATTCATTCTTGGCTCAGCACACTGACTTTTTTTTTTTTTTACCCACTGATTTTTCAGTATTACAACAGTACAATCTGTCAAACTTAGAGAACAACGAGGTCTGGAGCATTAGTGAATTCTGCTGTGGGAATGTACAATTTTTTTCCCAAGTCTTCTGCAGGATTTTTTGTATATTTCTGATTTAATACCTTAAGCAAGCACAGAGGTTTTGTTTTTAATAGCACCTCCTCCCTGTGCTCATCTTTGGTTTTGATGTCTGGTTTCCTCATTGTAATTACTTGGCCTGCACTTTTCCATGGTGTCTATATTGAGTGAGAAATTGAATGCATAAAAGAAGCTTGTGATGATCAGCTTTCTAAGATAAATATAAATTCATTCCATATTCTCTCAGTCATAGTTTTGTAAAACCAGTACCTCTAAATACCTCCGTATGCTCTTTACAGTATAATTAATTTCTTTGTGTGATGCCTTTATGCTGTGGCTTGAGCCCAGAGGGCAACTGAGCGCCACCCAGCCACTCCCTCACCCCTTCCCTCTCAGGAATGGGAAGGAGAAAATAAAGCAAAAGGCTTGAGAATTGAGATAAGGGCAAGGAGGGATGACTCACCCATTACTGTTAAGACAGGCAAAAGACAGACTTATAAGGGAAGAAAAAGAACATGAGTTTAATTCAGACACTAACAACAACACTAAACAAACAGAGTGGGACACTGAGAAACATTGCTAGATCTTTAAACCACTTTCACCCCCACCGCTCCCTTCTTCCCAGGCTCAGCTCTGCCCCTCATTTCTCTACCTCCTCCCTCCCATCAGTGCAGGGGGCAGGGGACGGGGGGTGCAGTCAGTCCCCTACTCCTTCCTCCTGGGAGGGGGGAGGGAGGGAGGGACAGGAGGAGGAGAGGATAAAGACTCCTTGCATTCTTCCCTGCTCCAGTATGATGTCTCTCTTATGGGAGGCTGTCCTCCACAAACTTTCTCTGACATGAGTCCTTCCCGCGGGCTGCAGCTCTTCCCGAGTTGCTCCAGCATGGGTTCCCCTCGCGTGTTGCAGTCCTCCCAGCGCCAAACTACAACAGCCGGGGCTTCCCACAGAGTCCCGGCCTTCTTTGGGCGCAGACACCTGCTCTGACGTGGGGTCCTCTGAAGGCTGGCATCTGCTCCACCGGTGACCTCCGTGGGTGGTGGTGGGGGTGGCCCTGCCCTCTCACCATGGGCTGCAGTGTGGGGTCTGTGCTCTGGCACACCTCCCCCCCTCCTCCTTCTTTCCACTGACCTCCGCGTTCACATAGGTGTCCTTCTTCACATGCATCCTCACAACTCCCACTCCTCCTCCCAGGTTCCCCATCTTAAATACATTCTCGCAGAGGTGCAGCCACCATCAGTAATTGGCTCAGCCCTGGCCAGAGACAGGTCCAACTTGGAGCTGGGGGAGCTTCGAGAAGCTTCTCACAGGGGCCATTGCTGTAGCCCCCTCCCCCATTACCAAAATCCCTGCCACACACACAAACCCAGCACGCTGTATCTCATGACATCTTTGTTTTTAGTATCTAACTTGTTTATGGTGTTTTTTTCTGCATCACTTTCTGTGGGTTTTGCTATCCCGTGTTTTACTGTATCTACACTTGATTTCACTTTATTAGGTTCATGATTCCTTTTTTTTTTGAATGACAGTTGTTTACTCCTAGAACTCATATGTTACAAGAGACAGATCTGATAGTTGTGTTATAGCTGTATATGACAGTATTTGATTTTTTTCACATTTGTCTCTAGAATTTTCCTTCTCAGGCACTACGTGATTGGTCTATTTTGAAGCAAATTATTGCCAATTTCAAGATTCTAAGAAATGCCATATTTCAGACCAAGTCAGACCAACGGTGAAATTGTTTGGGTCCACTGCAGTCTAGCATCACAGCTAGAAAGTTATGACTATTCTTGTAGTCATATGGTAGGCATATTCTAGTATCCAGAACTACATTACACAGGAATACTTACATTCATACACAATCTATTTGGGCTTTCAAGTGTCCTGGTACGTCTCTAAAGGCTTTGCTGCATAAGCACTCTTTTGAGATTACTCCGGAACAATAAATCTTATACAACAAAAGCAGTGTATTGAGCATACAAACCTGATCAATCTTCCTTTTAATAATTGAGTCCTATTCTCTGATTTCTAAGCAGGACATCACTCAGGTTTTTCTATTCTAAAGTTGAAATTATTCATTAAAACCAGACAGCCTCCACTTTTCCTGGTTTGAATTTTCCAGTTTTTTATGGTATCTCTTCAGCACATTTGCTTGGCAATCCCTTTTGAAGGGAAAAGTGATCAGAATGCAGATTCCCTCTGAGGAGTTTATTCCTATTGGGAGTATCCATTGGATTTAAACCATACTATAGGAATAGAAATATCTAGATTCAACTATCCAACTTTTCTTTCAGAGTGCTTTTTACCTAAACATAAAATGAAGTTCTGCATGGCCACTTCTTGTCTATTTTATTTCACAGTTCTTAGGACATAAATTTTCAAGCCCTGAGATTCCTCCAACAATTTTTTAAAAGGCTCTATTTATTAGACAGTTCACATGATGCAACACAGAGTGGAAGTTGCCCAGCTGTGTGGCTGCATTTAGCACTGTATAAACTATATTAGGCATGCTAATAGGGGGGAGCCCCTGAAGTCCCTCCTCCCACTAATCCACCAGGCACTGACATAAAGTGTCACTGTCCCTTTCACCTTTAATTTCTTCAGCTCTTCAGCTGTTGATTTTACACAGCATGTCTGATTACTCATTCCCTTAAGTGATATAAATTGAGTTTTCTAATAACTTCTAAAGCTTTGTTTTAGCTTGATCACAATACATTAGCACAGAAAGAGATCACTAAGTCATACAGACTGCACAACAAATCCATTACACTGAACAGAAATTGAATATGTCCAAAAACTATACAGAAGTCCTACAGCTTAATATGCCATTTGATAATTCATCCATTCTTTCTGAAAAGCTCATTAAATCCTGTTCTGTGAACTTCCCAGGGTGAGAGTACAGACAAAAATTAAATGGGAAATAGAACACAAAGAGCAGATGGAGTGTTGGATATGTGTGAATGGTCAGCAATAAGAGCATACAAAATTGCTGTGAAGAGTAATCAGAATCAAATGTATTCAGTTTGCAACAGCTCTTCTGGACTGGGGCATCCTAAAGACCACACCAGTGAAGGGCTTCGCCTTTCACCTAGGGTTTGCGTTTTTACATTGATTTAGAAGCATTGATTTCTGTAGCTACAGAAGGTTCTTTTCTTTCCCTCCACTGAATATAAAATTACGGTCATTGGGCTGAAATGACTTGTGCCATTTTATAGTCTGGCAAGGAGATGAGAGCCTGACTTACTGCTCACAGGACTTATCTGTCATCAACTGCTGGTTCTGAGGACTGTCCTCATTTCTTTCAGGCCACTTGGGTCATTGCGGCAACTGCAGCCAGGAGGGAACTGCTGGTGCCCTAACAACATTTTGTCCTACACTTAGCACATTACCCCTAGCTGACACTTTCCAGATCACTCCAAAAACTGCAGAAGAAGCAAAACCACTTCTGTAGCTTTTTAAATTTTCCTGTTTGGAACCCTAACATTTTTCTAATGGGGTTATAGACCTCTACAGCAAATCTAATCCCAGTGACAACAGGTTTGCTTTTCCAAGCTTCCTTCAGGGACTGTGGTTTCAAAAACCCAGAAGATAACTCTTCTGTATCAGGGCAGCTGTCCAGAAGCTGTAGTGCTTTGGAGATGACACCGAGCAGGTGTTACTCAGTACTCACCTTACCTAATCCAAAACAGGTATATTTTTAAAGTATGAATATATTTCAAGCTAACCAAAAGCTACCTCAAGATAGCAGAAAGTAATCACAGTACCAAGTAGCTTTTATTTGTATAAAATATGGTCATCAATACAGTTGCTTATGTGAAAAAGAAAGCTTAACATATTTAATAGAAGGCATCATTTTCAGAGTATGGTTCAACAAGCAGTTTATACTGAGAGACACCCTGCTGTAGGAGGTTTGATCTAGTTCAAGACACTGTCACATGGCCAAATTTTAAGTGGCTACTTCAAATTAAAGACAGTACCTTGACTTTTTACCAGTGTTACCCATAAGCATGTTGCTGGTATCCTGCACGCACTGCACTGTGTCAAATCCACTGCTTATGGACTCTGGGATGCCAGCACAGCTGCACTATAAGGACATTTTGTGCAGCCCAGGCTTCTGCTTGGGGGTCCAGACAGTGCCCCCAAGGCAGCACAGCTGCATTTTACAGTTTGCATCTCAGATCTAAGGAAACTACAGGCACAGCATCGCAGCTGGGCAACCGTAGTGCTAAAAGCAGGGGTAGTTCTAAACAGCAGGAGAATTACGAGCAGCTGCCACAGCATGGATCCATCCCAGATCACACTGCCAAGGGTGGTATCAGCTGTGCTGAACCTCAACACGCCAATAACAATATATGTTCCTTGTCAAGGCAAATAAGTATCAGCAGGTGACACAGGTGGATGACATCAAATTGAGGAGAGCAACTGAGAGACTTGAGAGCAGGCCTGTCATTCAGCAGGACTTTGAAAGGCTGGAGAAATGGGCCAACATGAATGTCTTTGAATTCAGTGAAGATGAATATAAAGTCCTGCACCTTGGATATAATAAACCCATACATCTGCCAGGAGCTGGCTGGGTAAACAGCAGCTTTGCAGAAAAGGTCCTGGAGGTCCAGTGAACAAGGATGGACTTGAGTGAGCAATTGCTCTTGTAGCAATGAAAGCTAATCATATACTGGGCTGCATTAGTAACAACATAGCCAGCAGATCAAGGGATGTGATAACTGCCCCCACCTCCATCTGGCATTTGTGAGACTGCCTATGGAGTACTCCACACAGTCTGGGGCACTGCAGTACAAGAAAGATATCAACAAACTATAATGAGTCCAATGGAGGGTCACCAAAAGGACAGGGAGCTGGAGCACGTGACAAACAAGATAACACCGAGAGCTGGGTTTGTTCAGCCTGGAGAAGGCTACAGGACAATCTAATTGTTGTTTTCAGCTACCCCGTGGGAGGGAATAGAGAAGATGGAGCCACACTCTTAGAGGTGCGTAACAAAGTGACAAAAGGCAACCAATCAAGTTGCAACATGGCAAATTCCAAGTAGATATAAAGGGGGAAAAATATCTTCACAGTGAGGGTGGACAACCTGTTGTGGCATCTCCCACCCATGGTGATATTCAAAACTCAACTGAACAAGTTGAAAGCTGAGCTTCAGCTAAGCAAGATGAAGGGGAGGTAGCTAACTTCCAGTTACAATGATGAGCTAGATCTCAGCCCTACTCATGCTTATGGTCAAAAAGGACCTCTTGCAGATGGCTGTTGCTTCAGGGAGCACGTCTCTAGTGGCTCCTCGACACAAAGCTGGTGCAGTGATGAGGAAAGCATGGGACAAGATTGTTAGGACTGGACACATCAAATAGCTGTATGCAGATCCTGAGGAGAAGGCAGATGTTCCACAGACTTTGGAACATTGATACTAGTTCCTAGTATCTGTTCTGCTTTGTGCTTACATGTCTCTGACAAATTAACAGGGAATGCATTTCCTCTGTAACTGCGAGTCATTGCAGCTTTATAATAGTCCATCCACTTCAAAACATCACTTTTGCTGGGCTGACTCATACCTCAACATCTCTTTTTGCTCCCCTTCTTAAACAGACTTGGATAAGTCATCTTCTTGGTTGCAGAACACAAGGATGTCCTTGAAAGTCTGGCTTCAGATACAGGCATCACTGAGAAAACAAAGGTGGTCTTCGCTTTCACCATATCAGGACAGTTGGTTAACCCTCCTTTAGGGCTGTTTAAGAATCGTCATCAACAGCTCAGGTCATAGTAGATATTTTCAGTCGATACGCTTGCTCTCCCTGCCAAATGGGGAGTGGCAGGAGGTTGTGCAAGAGCCTGAGCCGGCACATTGACTAGCACTTTTGGTGCAGGGTTGCTCTAGTTGGAAGAAGATAGGGAGAACACACAAGATGACTGATGCAGTCAGAAGTAGCTGTTCCAAAATGGGAGTGGATGTGCAGAAGCAGCACAGTTTCTTGAGGCATGACCTTGTTGCTAAACCAGCTGCTTTCTTACAAAAACACCCTTATCAACGTACTGAGCTACTGAAAATGGTGCTTCAAGAGTCTGCCACACCATAGGCCTTCCCCTAATCTCCACCAGATCCAGAACTCCTAGCCAGATCTGCTTTTGCCCTCATGGACAAAGTGAAAAACACAACAAAATGTCTACAGAACTTGTTGTGAGACTGGCTCTGGTATTCGGAAAGTGCTTAGCAAAGCCAAAAATTTGCAAGAGGTATTACGGAGATAGCAGAAGTCCTGTTCCAAGAGAAGACAGCCCAAGGAAAGGTCTGTGTAGGAACTTGGAGGCAAAACCAGCTCTGAAGAGCAGCAGCTAAGGAAGGTCTGAGTGCAGCAAGCACCACCACTTACACCAGTATCTGTCTGACTGCAGGGATCAAGGAACAGAAGGAACTGAGAAGTGGCTGGCGAAAAGGTCGAAACTAGCTAAGTGTGAGTGGTCACACAAAATGCAAACAGGCAATGTTTCATCCACCAGAAAGTCTCACAGCTTGAAGTTAACCATCAGTATCTTTTGAATAGAATTTGAACCTGCATAGCAAGTTTAGACCAGCCTAGCAACACTGGTTTTGATCCTGCTCTGGGAGGTTTAGAGCCTATCTCCCAATCACAGCCCTACCAGTTCATCTCATTACACTACCTCTAAAGTAATTAAATTATTATGAGACTTCAGTGGTTATTTTTCACTTGTCAGGACAAAATTTGAATTTATTGCATCCACTGAAAAAGATGTTTATATTCAAATGGTTAAATGAGTAGGCTAGTTTTTAGAAATGCTTTGTTTACAGATCACTTATATTTAGATGTCTCCACATAGACTGCTGTTTGTTCTTTAGCAATGCTTGCCTGAAAAAGTGAAGCTGGGGTCCTTTTTTTTCAAATGAATATATTAGCAGTAACAGAGACCATCAAAAGAGAACACCGGTTGTTCCAATCACTCGTTTATTATATGGTGTTAATTCTCATCTATCAAGGTGGAAAATTAGTTTCCTAATGTCACCGTGATACAAACTTACAACCATGTCACTGCTGACCGAATCAGCATCAAGCCGTATTGTCCCTGTGTGTCTTTTTACTCTCAAATCAAAGTGACTGGTTTCCATTTCTCTGGTTCCCTTTTTAGGTAGGTAAGAAGCAGGTGCTCGAGTCCCCTCGCCCCAAGGACTGCTGACTCCAGCGCTTCTCAGGTTCCCGTAAAAAGAAACTGTCTGCGTGAAAGAGATGCGAAAATACCAGCGCAGGCACAGGCGAGCTGCTGCTTTGCTCCTCACCGCCTCCAGCCGCGCAGCCTCCGCGCACCGCGCAACCCCCGCACCCGGGCACAGCAGAGGGCCGTGGGTGGGGGGGGACACGCACACACACTACCCGTCCCTCCCCACGCCAGAATGATGACAGAATCCAGAAAAAACACGAGCCATGCAGGAGGCCTCCCTCCTCCTCCCCCTCCCCGCGCTGCGGGACGCCACCAGCTGCCGCAGCGCACGATGCCGCGGCGTTCCGCTTCCGCGCATCGCGCCCTCGGCCCGCAGCCTTCCCCGGGCGGGGAGAAAGGCGGGACGGCGGGCGGGGGGGGCTGCGGTGCCCCCAGGGCCTCCCCGGGGCCCCGGGCCGCGACCCCGCCCGCCTCCCCGCCGAGCGGCTGCCGGGCCGCCGCGCGGCTCCTCGTTAGTATAGTGGTGAGTATCCCCGCCTGTCACGCGGGAGACCGGGGTTCGATTCCCCGACGGGGAGAGGCGCGCGCTGGGGGCCTGTGTTTTGTCCCCTGGCTTGCTCTCGGAGCGCGAGGCCCGACCGTTGGCCGACCCCACCCCGGGGGCGGCAAAATATTTCGCGCCCTTTCGCCCTGCCCTTGGCGGGGACAAAGGGAAAAGATTATGTGCATTTCTCCCCGTCGGGGAATCGAACCCCGGTCTCCCGCGTGACAGGCGGGGATACTCACCACTATACTAACGAGGACCTGCCTTAACAACCACCCTCGCGCGGCTGCCTTTATGCACAAACCGCGCACCTTAAATTGTTTTTTTTTCCCTCTTTGCCCCGCTCCCTCAGCGGGTGGCGGTAACAAGCGGGAGGGGCGACCTCCGAGCAGCGGGAACCGGGGCCCCATAAGGCTGCGCGGGAGGCGGGCTCGGCACCGCGGGGGGAGGGCGGGAGGCCCTCGCTGCTACGGACCAGTAGTGGGCGTGTGGGTGGTGGTGGGGGGAGAGTTGACGTACGTAGTTGCGGGGGAAGGAGAGAAACGGAGCCGCGGCGGTGGAGAAGGGCGGGCGCGGGGGGTCCGTTGCTGTGGAGGACGAGAAGGGTTCTCGCCCGTCCCCCCACGGTCCCCCCCGGCCCTTGTCCCCGCGGGCGGGGGTCGGGCGCCCGGCGGCGTGTAGTGGGCGAGTTCTAAGGCTCCGCGGGTAGTTGCCCAGCAGGACCTCGTGGCGCAACGGTAGCGCGTCTGACTCCAGATCAGAAGGCTGCGTGTTCGAATCACGTCGGGGTCACATGCCTTTTTTTTTCCTTCCTTTTATTTTGTCCCCTTTTCACTTCCTCTGTCGGCCCCCATCGGCTTCATTTCGGAGGGAACGATGGGACGTTAACTTTTTATTTTTTTTTATTTCCCCCCCCGAAAGCTTTGAGTCTCCTCTTTTTTACTTGAGCCTGAGAGAAAAATCAGAAGTAGCAAAGGAGGGCTGTCCGAACAGTGCCACAGCCGAGGCAGCCCGCGGAGAGAAACACAAAAAAACAGGTGTGTGGGAAGCATCTGGCTTTCAGATTTTGGCGGCAGCGGTTTGGGGGAAGTGCCGAGGAGACACAGTGCCCCGAGGGGAAGGAATACGGGGAGGCCGCAGCGCCCGGGGAGGCTGTTTTTCCCGCCTTGGTTTTTTTTTTTTTGTTTGTTTGTTTGGTTTTTTTTTGTTTGTGTTTTTTTTTTTTTTTTTTTTTTTTAATTAAAGTTTCATTTCAATTTTTAAAAAAAAATTGTTTTTGAAGCGTGTTTCCCCTGTTCCACTTGGATCGAGTCTTGCAATTGTGCAGCATCTGCAGCATCACATTGGGAGCGATGGTGCAGGGTTACTGCTCTATCAGTGTAACCGTAAAGGTCCCCTTGGATAAAATAGATGTGTCTTTGTTTATGGTGTTTGTGTATCCAGGACTTTCTAATGTCACGCTTAAACACAAAAGGCAAGAACACGTCAAAGATCTACTTCAAGATTTAGAAAGATAACCCACTGTGTGGAAATGATGAGAAAAAGTCAGAGATCTAGAAAGAGTAACTTTAAATTTTGAATGGACAGAAGCCCCCGAGATGGCAGGGAGACCCTGTTTTCAGTACAATTCACCTGAAAAGGAGTGGAAGTCAGGGCAAGGGAAGTGAGTGGTCCAGAGGAGCCAAGAACTGGGACAGATGCTGGATTAGGAACCCTGAGGGCCAACAAAACCCTGACGGGGAAGTAGAGGGGAGTGGGGTGCCAGGGGAGGCACTTCAGAGGGTGATGGGTTTAGGCTGTGGAACAGAAGAGTTTTCTTAGAGTAACCATTTGCAGACGCTGATGTGCCAGAGGCACAGAAAGTTCTGATGTTTGATCTAGATAGGAGATAGCCAGTCCTGGAAGTAACACTTCAGTAATTTGGATGGACTGGAAAGTTTGACACCTAATGAAACTTAACTAGGAGGGAAACAGAATAGTTTGTCAAGGGCCTGAATTTGAGGGACGGAGAGAAGTATGTCAGAGATACAATTCTTAAGTTTGTAAGAATTGCTTATTAGTGTTGTAAACCAAGGCAGAAAGTTAAGAGAATACAGAAGTTTTAGGAACAAGAGACATCAAATCGTGGAGTTTTTTAAGATAAATACTCTTGGGTTTACAGGCTCATATTTGTTCTGTATACCTTTAAAACTTTTCAAATACAGAAATTTTTGCATCTTCCTTAAGTGCTCTGTTCTAGTGCTTTGCTATCCTTACTGTTAGGGAGCAACTATGTGTAGTTTAACCCTGACGTCTCTTTTGCATTAACTTAAATCCAGCCCTCATGCTACTGCACTGGAGAACAGCTTATTCCCTTCCTTTTTATAGGTACTCCTTACATATTTGAAATGCGTTACGCCTCTCCATAGCTGTTCTAGAGCAACAGGCCGTGTTTGCTGGGCCTCTGGTTATTTGTATTGCTTGCCTCTGGAGTCCTTCCAAATGAGTCGCATTTTTAAGTGCCCAGAACTGGTGACAGTATTTCAGCTGACTCAGATTTTAGCAGATCTGAAGAGAAAAGGAGGACTGCCTCACGTGCTACGCTGACTAGACTTCTATTTATGTGGTTAGTCTTTTGTGTGCACAATCTGTCAGATGCGTTTCTTACTGGATGCATAATCTGTTAGATGTTTCTCCAGTCCTGTCACCGAAATCACGAACCCCCTTTCAACAGTCCCACAAAATACCCTGCGTCTCTGCCTTACCACCCATCCGGGAGCTGGATGTCAGACACGGCAGCAATCTGCTTGCATTCCTGTGCCGCTGCCAAAGCAGGTGCGCTGCTCTAAGCGTTCCAGATTGTTGCCACACAATATCTCTGGCTTGCAGTAAGGACTTCAGCTAATGAGGGGACAAAAGATCTATTAATAGGAGTTGAAGTTTTCAGGCTGTGGTTTCACGCTAATATACTTAACGTCAGGTGAGTGCAGGTTCTCCCTCTGCCCTGTCCATCCCTGCCTGAGCGTTTCCCCTGTTCCACGTGGACCGCGTCTTGCAGCTGCTGCTGGCTCAGCACACAGATCTGGTGGCACAGCTGTCAGATCCAACACGAGGAAAGCGCCAGGAGCACATGGCGTGGGACAGGATAGAGAGCAGGATCATCCCTTTCAACAACCACCAACACTACCAATAGTTCCGTTAAATTTTTTGTCAGTTGTTCTGTGGAGGGAGAGCCTACTGTCCCGAAATCAAAATAATCTAGTGATGTTTCAAAACTAAATGAAAGAACTAAATGCACCTTAGCTACGTGCAAGCTTTCCCTCTCAATTTCCTATCAGTAAAATTGAGACAATAATTCTCTGTAATCTCACAGCTCTTTTGTTGGGTTGACTCCATTAATTCCAAGGCACTCAAGTATGCTGGTGGGTATTTGCCTCTCACCAGCATTTCTACAGTACATGTGCTTCTGTGCTTTTGCCCCCTTCTAACTTTTAAATACTTCATTTTGTAACCTGACTGATCTTTTAACACAGATTTTTTTTCTTATGAAATTGTTACTAGCTAAATATAGACAATAACTTAAATCCACACAAGGTTAAAAAATCTTGGCGCTGAAGTCATAGCTTCCATATGGTAAATATAGCTTCTGCACTATCTCTGTCTGTATATGATAAAAATAGATATCTAAATAACTCTTGTTTGGAAATGATTCTGTGTGGGAAACTGCCCTGTAAATTGTCCTCTTCATTTAATTTCTGTCAGCGTACCTAAGCAGAGGCTGATACTTCTGTTTTCAGTCCTTAATGGTACGGGCCTTTGTCTATCACAGTGTCAGCAATAAGTTTTAAACCAGTTACACCACTCGGTCGTACACATTTCTTTCCCTGCCTGGGGACAGTCACACCGACCACACAGGACAGGCTCACAGAGTGAGCAACCAAGCACCCCTCTGTCACCAGGGCGGGCGACACAGACACAGCACCCTTCGCTCCCCAGCGGGTGCCTGTGTGAGTGCAGTCGCCTGGCCTGTCCCCACGTAAAACTGCGCCCACGGCCAAATCCAGCACAAGATGTAACTTCTTCTGTAAGAGAGTTGTTCTAGAAGCAACATGCTCCATTATAGTAAGGCTTGCTTTTTTCTTAGCGCTTTTCCATTTCAACTTCGATTATGCTTTAAAGATGTTTCTGATAAGAAAGCTAGTTATTAAAAAGCCACCTAATTTTTGTAAATTAATCAAGAACATGGAGAAGAAATGAGTGATTCTGGGAAGTATGGTTACACTGTGCCATAATGATTAGGCAACTGCTTATAAATAATTTATAGTAATGCTTTCCAGTTTCTGTTGCCTTTCTCACAGGGAGTAGTACTTTCATTGTGAAACTTGCTGTGCACCAAGACTGAACTAATACTTCATATAGGGTTTATTTACATTTCTTTTAGCTAAGATTTCCATATCAGCTCAGTCTAACACAAGGACGTGTCTGTAACACTTCCTTAAATGCCTTTGCTGTGAACGGATTTATAGCTTTCACAATGTTATTATGTATTGAGGCAAATGTTACATGTGAATGCAAATGATACATCTATACTTCATTATGGATTAAGTGTTATCTAAACCCTCCACTGAATTTAAGATATTTTTTTGAACCTATAGATACAGAAAATGCATTTTTTTTCAGTGTAGCATGACATAAACTACCTGTCTCATTTTTATGGGTGGCATTAGAGGTTAGAAATCATAAACTTGGGGAAACTCAGAACTAGAAATCCGAGATAGTTTAGAAGGCATTCAGTGCTTTTATGTCAAAGATGACTGTATGACTGAAAATCTCTTTCTCACACTCAGGAAAGCTAAGAAATTCCAGATATCTGGGAGGGTCCTACAAAGGAAGGATTTTTGGCTTCTACTTTCAGCATATTTCACATTTTTAGGCAAGTTTACAGCAGTTTTTCAACCACAGAAAATGGCCATAATCTCACATCATTTGCACTTTTTTCCTCAACTTTCCTTTTGTCACTGTTTATACTGACAAGAGGTAAAATGTAACTACCTGTTTCTCAGATAGAGGCAGGTATTCTGGTCTTTGAAAACCAGAACTTGCTGTTTGGGATAAACATTTAAGTACTGGAATGCTCCGCAGAAGGCACGCAAAGCAACTGTTTTGTATTCCAACCTTTAAGACACAAATCGTCTAGCAGGCACATGGACCACTGCATGTTTTGTTGGTTTTTCTTCCTCTGTTAAAACATGAGAAAGATCTTACGAGCTCGTTCATTACGAACTCATTCCCTTGTCCCCTTTGACTGCTACAAAATGCAAGCTTTCCTTCCTTCAAACAAAAAAAACCAAGGTGCAGATCCTCTGCTGTAATTAAGGCCTAATTGTGATGATAGTTGCAGGTTCCAGTGTTAATCATTATGTATGTGCACATTTTGGCACTTTCTTGTATTACTTGCCCTGCCTTTGCTTTGCCTGGAGAACAGGTTTTTTTCCCAAGGAGCGACAATGAAAAGTGTGTGAGCCGACACAGGCAGGACGCAGGATCAACCACAGAACCACAGCTGAAATGCAGAGTAAATTTGTTCTTGTTACCTCCCGACCCAGGGGATCACCGCAGCAGTACCCGGGCAGAGGCACGCAGGCGGGGACGGGGGCACTACAGAGCTCAGTCCTTGATAGCCAGGGGAAGAAAGAAAAGATCTGAAACCTGCTGCTTTCGCCTGTATATATCAGGGATTTTCGCAGATAGAGTTTCCCACTATGCTTTGATCTTTCCCACAGCAGGGCAGGAATCTCAAGGATGTTTGATAAGGTGCCCCTGAGTCTATCACAGGCCTCTGTTATCTAAACACAGACCTTGTACCCGTCAACCACACAAAGCTAAACAACAATTAGTATATGTGGTTTTTGACACCCCAGCCACAAGTCACTTGAGTGTATTTACAATCCTCCTTGCTAATCTTCCATTGTATTCCCACAAAAAGTATAGAACTGAGGAAATAAAGGACATTTTTGTGCCAAGAATTTGTTATGGACTTGGCTTCCTAGAGAAGTCTACTGCTTTGAAATAGAGTGACACTGAAGTGTTATATGATGCTTTTTTAGCTTTTGTCACTTTGGAAGCAGCTAAAGGTAAGCCACTAGAAGTGTCCACAGAAGGCAGCTGTATCAGTGTCATAATGTAACTGAGATAATAATTAATGAAAGATAATACATATTTCTGTAGTTGGGGAAATAACTTTCAAAACATAAATGGGCTGTAAGTATGAACTGTAAGTAATGTTCACCCGAGACTGTGGCTCCACAACCCCTGTACTGGATTTTGAACAAGTAGCCCAAACATACCATACTGAGTTTCTGCCATATTTGTGCTTCTGTGCCAGTTTTGCCTGACAGCAAAGAGACAAAAAATACAGAACCAAAATAAAGCCAGTTAATACATCCATTTGTTGCAACCAAAGCTGAACTGGGAGTGTAACTGTAGTGATGTACTACTTCATGCCATATTGCTGTTGCATTTTTATGCTACACTTCATGCATTAAAACCAGACTTACCATCAGTGTACTTCGCTTGAAAGGTGTACACTGACTTCTAGCTCAACAGTTTCCATTCCTTCCACTCCTGAGGGTCACTCACAAGAAAAACCAGCACCTGTATTGCATATTCTGAACAGTACAATGAGCTGCAAATGGCGGCTGCACTCCTCTAAGAAGTAGCAGCAGAAAACAAGCTTCAGGCCTAAAGTACCACTATTGTCCATGGGGGATGTTAGGTGGTGTCTGAAACCAACTTTTTAGATCGCATTCCCACTATTAACTTTGGTTAAAATTTCCCAGACCCAGTTCCCCCTTATTCTGCTTTAAAACATTTTAGACTTGATGCGAATCGAGCTTATTATTTTTTACATTAGTATGATAGCTGAAGAATCTCTCTGCTGCTGCCTTTCTGAAGTATGCTGTGTCAGTCTGCAATGAGTTTCATAAGGTGTAAATTCTGAAAGGTGGGGGAAAGATCTATTTTCCAAGGCACCTAGAGGCTTTTCAAGGTGAAACATACTATCTACGCTTTAAATTATTACTACCAAATTTGGAGAGGAATTAAATTCCCTTTAAGCATTTCCAAAACACTTGTCTTGTGATACCCATGTTCTAGGAAAAACTTTGGGTAAGATACTCTGAAAACTGAATAGAACGATATAATTTGTTCTATTCAGGTTTAAAAGTAAGTGATAGTTAATCCACATTGGTATATGAATATTTGCTTTGTACATATATGTATCAGTGGAAGACGTTTTTACCCACCGTTCAGTCTTGTTGTCTGTAGTAGAATTTCTGACAGAGAATGGCCACGATATTTTTTTGCAAGGTTTGGACAATCCAGGCCTGAGATCAGACTGCTAACAACAGTTGTGTTATGAGGATGACCTTGAAGGGTGAGGAACTGTATCTGTTAATGAGGAATTTTCCCAGCTATGTATCTGGCTAAGCTAAGAACAAGTATGCAACAAACCGCAAGGTGCTTGCCTATCACAGTTTCCCTTTGGGTGCGTGATAAATTGCTTATGACCAATAATCCAGGGGTATGGGGCGCGTGAACAGCGGGTGCTTGCTGTGCAAAGGATATAACCCAGCGATTCGGGCAATAGAGGGGGACGACATGTAGCCGCATCGGGGTGATTGTCGTTACTCGGGCCACTCTCCGTATTGGGACCCTCTTCATTTGTCGCCCTGAACAGGGACCCTCGGATTGACTAGGATGCTGTATAGCCTCTGAAGTCGGACGTTTAAATACGGATAGAAGACTCCGCAGCATCAAATGAACTTTCGATTTGGGAGCCGGAGGGTGGTGAGCAAGTGAGTTGCTGTGAAAAGGAGACGTGAGCAGCCGAGTCAGCTGGCCGACTGACCCTTGCCAGGAGGTAAGACAGCGATGGAAACGGACGCGGCAATAAGACTGCTTCTTAGTATGCTCTCTAAGAGAGGTGAAAAAGAAGATGTCCACGATCTGATTAAGTGGGCTAGAAAATGGGTCAGAATGAGTGACCCCTCGCTAATATTTAGCCAACAGGAGTGGTGTGAAGTAGGTGATTTATTGTGGGATGAGACTATCACTGGAGGCAATAAAGGCAGTGAAGCACGACAGCAAGGGGTGGTCTGGCGAACGATTGTAAAAGCTCTGGGGGAGATGAAAGCAGGAAAGAAAGTAGCTGCTGCTGCTATTGAGGCTATTGGCGCTGTACCATCCCCACCGGTCCCTGCCGAAACCAATCGTCCGTCACGATTAGCCACCTTCTTCGGGTTTAATCAACAGCTCCACTCTATTAAGGGCATGTCACCAAGTATTCCTGTTTGCTCCACCGTGCAAGAAGCGGCAGAGAAATCAGGCGGCAAGGGAGAATGAGGGGGAGTGCCCGCAGAATGCAGTACAGCATCTGGCTCAGAGAGTGAGACGGCGACTATGTCCGAATTAAAGCAAGAGAGTCAAACATCAGTAAAGGACAGTGACAAAGTCCAACAACTTGAAAGAAAATTACAGAAGTTAAGCTACAGAACAGAACTCTGCATTTACAATTACAAGAAAAGGAAGCGCTGCTGTCAGCCCCACCATACCCACTCCCGTCACCCTCACCAGAACCAGCTCCAATTTTAGCTCAGTCCCGATAGAGTGGGGTGATTCGTGATGCCTTGTTAGAAGGGGACTGGCATGCTGCTGGAGCGTTGGCCTGCCCGGTAGTGACAACAAATGGGGGACCTAATTGGGAACCTCATGATTGGAAGATCTTGAACCAGGCCAAACAAACTGTGACCACTTACAGGCTACGATCTGAGACAGTAAGAAACATTATACAGTTCATTTTTACAGCTGATGTTTTATGTCCAAATAATAGTAAGCAGATAGCATCACTGCTTCTATCATCATCACAATTTTTGCTGTGAGAAAGAGACTGGAAGAGACTAGCAGTAGCAGAAACCAGTGTTCCTCAACAACAGGGAGATGCACTATATGGAGTGACAGCTCAGCTGCTAATTGGGGACAGACAATATTTGACAACAGCTGCCCAATTAGCTCTGCCGACTCCGGTCCACCAGCAGTCACAATCATTGGCTCATCGTGCATTGTTAGTGGTACCAAATAAGAAGAAAGCACCATCGTATGTAACGGTGCAACAGGGGGCCACTGAACTATTCAGCCAATTCGTCGACTGACTCCATGCGGCGTTGAAAGATGCTCCGGAACTCACTGAGGGCATGCAGACACAGTTGTTCTGCGCACTAGCTTTTGACAATAGTAATGCAACCATCAAGCGCCTAATAGCCACCCTCCCGCAAGGATCGGGGGTAGATGACGTTACTGTTAACATCTCGGGCTGAGCAATCAAACCAAGCTGCAGCTTTCTGGCAGCCATGAAGGAAACTTTTCATCAAGCATTAACAGCAATGGCTGCTGCGTTGAGAAGTAGTGGAGGACAGCCAAAGAGGCAGCTGGCTAAAAGTAGTCAGACCACGGGCGCATGCTATCGTTGTGGTGAGACAGGTCACTGGAAACACAGATGCACCAAGCCTGTTTGGTGCCGCACCTGCAATACAGACACTCATGCAGCTATGGCCTGCAGAAAGTCAGGAAATGACAGGCACAGCGCGAAGAGACCTCGCGCAACAACACAAGTCCAGGTCTCAACCCCCCAGGTTTCCTACTTGACCACACACCAGCGACCCCAGGAAGCCTCGGAGTGGATGTGACAACAGCAGTAGAGACCACATTAACCAGTACTTCTGTGATGCTTATACCAACCACAGTATATGGACCTTTGTTTTCTAGAAATTCCCCAGTGGGTGGGTTATTAATTGGTCGATCATCCACGGGAAAGCAGGGCGTTGTTGTGCTCCCTGGTGTCATTGATGCAGATTAAACAGGTCAAATCCAAATTATAGCATATGCATTACAACCACCGGTAACCGTTCCAAAAGGTAGTAAAATTGCTCAAATTGTTGCTTTAGAGTCAAAACATCCCTTGCATCAATCACTTCTGAATGGTCCTTCCAACATTTGAGGAGACACAGGTTTTGGGTCAACAGGATACGATGTGTTTCTAACACTTGATTTAAATCAGTGACCATAGCAATGTCTTGTAATCAGTGGATGGTTAGCTAGCTTATTAAGAGAAGGCCTTCACTTGCTTATGTACTGTCTGCTTATATTTTTAGCTGTCTGTCTTTGTATTTCATGTATACAAAAAGGGCTGACAAAGGTCATGAATCAAGTCTGGATTGTCCAAAAAGAAAAAGGGGGATATGTAGTAGAATTTCTGACAGAGAATGGCCACGATATTTTGTTGCAAGGTTTGGACAATCCAGGCCTGAGATCAGACTGCTAACAACAACTGTGTTATGAGAATGACCTTGAAGGGCTGTGTTGTGAGGAACTGTATCTGTTAATGAGGAATTTTCTCAGCTATGTATCTGGCTAAGCTAAGCACAAGTATGCAGCAAACCGCAAGGTGCTTGCCTATCACAGTTTCCCTTTGGGTGCGTGATAAGTTGCTTATGACCAATAATCCAGGGGTATGGGGCATGTGAACAGCAGGTGCTTGCTTTGCAAAGTATATAACCAAGCGATTCGGGCAATAGAGGGGGACGACATGTAGCTACATCGGTGTGATTGTCGTTACTTGGGCCACTCTCCGTATTGGGACCCTCTTCAGTTGTCTAATAAAACGAACAGGTAAAGAATATGTAACACCAAGAACTGAATACTTTCGATATAAATTATAATGAACTGCAGGCGATGGCCACCTCATACCACTACTTGCACTACAAGGTAAATTAAATTCCGCAAGCTAAGCTTCTCCCTTGTATTAATCACTTTGTTACACCATGCCAATTCCTCAGTTGGAAGCATCGATCTTCTGAGTGGGTCACTGATTTGGCTTGAAATTACCTGCCACAGAAATAACCCTCAGCACCTTCATCTAGCCGATACTGTGGTAATAGCTAAACAGGAATGATAGCCACCGTATTTTGTGATGGAGCAAACCCAGAGGAAAGCCCTTTCCTCAACAGCAATTTAAAACTTTTTGGAACGTGAAGAGAAGTGGGTGCAAACACTCACAATCCTGTTTCACGTCCATGATCGATGGGCAAGTTAAAATATCCCCATTTCAGTTATCTCTGATACTGTAACACAGTTCTCAAAAGTGAAAGATATATAGGCAGATCTAAATATTACACCATTTCCATTGTAAAATACAGGAAAATGTATAGCAGTGTATCTTCCCAGCAAGCAGCGTGTAAAGATTTAATTTGCTTGTTTGAAGACCGTGCACTGTTAAACTCAGTCCTACTTCCCCAGCAGGGACACACTTGCAAAATTTTTGAAGTCAGCTCAATAAAACGGCTGTGTGCCCTTCAAATTTTGCAACACTATATAAGTGATTCTTTTTTAACATGTCAGTCATCACAACGGCAGCAGTTACACTAACAGATTAGCTACCAAATTCCCGGTTGGATTTCTTCTGACGCCTGATAGCTAATGCATTACGTGAAGTTAAGCACTTGGCTGGCGATACCAGCGAGTTCGGTCACCCGGGGAGAAAACCGAGTGTATCTGCGCGGCAGTCGCTTCAGCAAGCGGCAGAAAAGCCCGCGGCAAGCTCCGCCAGCCGACCGTGCCAGGGAATCCGGTGCGTGCAGGGACAGCGCCGGTGACAGATGTCACAGCAGGCCACGACGGGGATCCCCGCAGGTTACCGAGACCTCCTGAACCGCGGCTCCCCTCCCCCCCTGCTCCTCACGACAGGCGCGACGCCGGGCCCGAACCCGCCCCTTCTCCCGCCAAGGGAAAACAGCTCTGCCCCTCCTGTACGGCGGGAAGGGTGGCGGGGAGACCCACGGCGGCAGCGTTAAGGGCAGAAGCGTTAAAGGCAGAAGCGCAGTCGCCAGGTGCCCGCCGCGGCGTGAAAGGGGTGGAGGGCGAGCTGCCGCCTCCTGAGGCAGCGCGCGCCGCGCCCCGCGCCGCGCCCCGCCCCTCGCGAGCACCGCCCTCCCCCCGCGCCTCTCCCGCCTGAGCCGAATTTAAACTGCGTTACTCTCTCTCGCGCAAAGCACTAACGCCGATGGGTTCCGCGCGCCTCTTCCCTTTTCCGCCCAGCAGCCAATAGCGGGGCCGCTTCGTTCTCCGCTCTGCCAATCGGGGTGCGGTTTGTTGCCGGCTGGGGGAAGCGCTCGGTGTGCGCGCCCGCCTGCTGTGGAGCTTGGTGCTTGGAGCGCGGCAGGCGAGTCCTCCTCCTCCCCCTCCTCCGTCTCCTCCTCCTCCCTCCCCCCCGCCCCCGCTCCCCGAGCTTTGTTGGTGCCTCTCCCGGGAAGGCGGCGGCGGCGGCCGGCGGCGATGTCCGAGTTCCTGGCGGATCCGTCGGTGCTGACCAAGGAGAAGCTGAAGAGCGAGCTGATCGCCAACAATGTGAGCCTGCCGGGCGGCGAGCAGCGCAAGGACGTGTATGTGCAGCTCTACCTGCAGCACCTCACCGCCCGCAACCCGCCCCCCGCCGCCGCGCAGCCCGACTTCTCCAGCGACGAGGAGCGGGAGCCCACGCCTCTCGGTGCCAGGAGCCGCGGCGCTGCCGTCGGGCGGGTGAGTACCGACGCCCGCTGCTCCCTCGGGGCCGCTTTCCCGCCCGAATGGGTCCGGCCGCGGGTGGGACGCCGGCGTGAGGCACCGCGGCTCCCCCTCGCGTCCTCCCGCCTGGGGCCGGGGCCGGCTCCGCCTCGCCTTGAGGCGCGGCGCGCTGAGGGCGCGGTGGTGCCCGGCGGGGCGGCCGCCTGCCCGCCCGGGACCCGCGGGATCGGTGCCGGGCAGCCGCCGGCTTCGCCTTCGGGTCGCGTCCCGCGTGTTCGCTTCTCGGCGAGGGCGGCTTCGGAGCGGCCGCGGGGCCCCTCTAGCCGGGGAGGGGCAGCGTGGTCGCGCGTGGAGCGTGAGGCAACTCCCGCCGACTGTAAATTAGGAAGCTTTTACTTTGATTTGGTGGGCGGTCTCAGAAGTGAAATGCTCGGGTGTTGGAGAAATAAAGCAAGAGAAACTGCACGAGGCTGCAACTTTATTTGGAAAGAAGACTCTGCCAGCTGTCTCAGTTGTACTGAAGCAACGCTACTCTGTAAATATCTCCAGATTAAAGGATGAAGCTGTGAAGGAACAGCATGTTTGTGTAATGAAGTGCACTGTTTAGTGTAAAGAGGGTCTGCTTAACGTAGCTATCTCTCTCCTACCTCTAAGCATATGTTTTATAGCAAAGTACTTCTGCTGCATGTTCAGTTGGGCCACTGTTACTCACTTTCTTAGACATATTTCCTTTTAACATGTAAGGAAAGAGGCGGGAAGATGATTCTATTTGGAATTTTTCACCTTTGGGAAAATGTGATTTCCTTTTTAGTTTTTAATAAGTAGTCTGAAAATTTGCATATACTGAAAGTAATCTTTTAATTCGAAGCTGCCAGGTCTAACATAAAGGCTTGTATCACTATTGCCAGCTACCGGAGTTGTAATGCATGTGATATTACAAGTATTTAATTGTACCTGAAATACTGTCTTTCAAAGCTCATTTGTAAAGAGGGTGCAGAGAAATTGACTCCTTTGAACATCTTTCATACTAAGCCTTTAAAAAACCCAACAAACAGTTCTTGAATTAAGTGAAAACTACAACTAAAAGTGAAAGATATTTCTAACCAAATTATTTACCTCTTTTTAACATCTAATTTAAATACTTAACTGGTGTTCACTGGAGAAACTTTACAGCAAAGTGGACACTTCTCTGACTTAGTGGTCAGTCTGCAGCATTTGTAAGGTGCTTTTGAGTAAAATATGATGAGCTTGACTCTGATGTGTTTCATGCTTGTAGAAGGAAAGACTTAACTGCTGAAGTTCCTAGATCTCGTTTTTCCTTTTCCTGCCATGGTGCTTAAGCTTAAACAATTATGGGTGACGTTTTTAATGTTTACAAAATGGGTGGTGTTCCTACACTTCTGTTAACAATATCTGGAAGGCTCTGTGCTATTTATTCTAGTCTTGTGTGTTAATATCAGAGCACTGCATCATCATAGCTTCCAAAACTTCAGCGAATATTCTAGTGACAGTTGCTTGGATTTGGGTCCATTGTGCTTCCCTCACCCCCCCACTTCCCACCCCACCCCCCAAAAAAAAAAATCTTGGTGGTTGTGTGGTGGTTGTTTGTTCAGTACAGCTTTGGTAGTTCTGAAACTGCTTGTAGCTTGAGTAGCTGTTGTCCCTGTTAATGCCTCTTGGCATAAGGGTGCTTTTCTGATCAGCTCCCTTCCAAAACAGTAACATACAGGTCTCCAGAGTGACTCGCCCCCAAAACAGTTGGGAGAGGCAGAGTGAAGGAAGTCCGACTTGCAGCAGAGTGGGATTCTGGTATGGAAACAAAGCAAAATATCTTGATAAGATAGAGGACAGGAGGGAAAGCTCTCAGACCTCTGAAAGAGAAGAAACTAGAAGTAAGGGGCAAAGGGAGGAAGCTGGGACTGCAAGGCATTAGGGAAAGGGGGAATAGGATAAAGGAATCTCATATCTCCTGTAAGTCACTTTGTAGGCTCCAGAAACATAGATGCAGCAACCTCGATCTTTTACTTCTCTCTAACTTCATTGGTTTATTTCAGGTATTGCTTTTATATGTATATTTAAAAGAATCAGAAAACAATTTGCACAGGGTGCAGAAGGAAATAAAACTGTAACGTACTACTATAACAACATGACTGTCTTGTGTTATTAGGCTGAGATCTGAGTAACAAAATTGCAATGCTTTATTAGTTCCATTTTTATGTGCATTACCGGTCTTAGAAATTGTGGTACTGGTTTGTGTACATTGAGGAGGGGTTGTAAACTGGCTGTTTCAAACTTTTAGGCAATCAGCTACTTAATGTTTCTAGAACGCCTAAATACTTGACTATATTGCAAAGATATCTTCTATGGGATTTAAAAATTTGGACTGCTCTGTTTCATGTTTCCAATATCACTCTAAAGATTTGAATACTGCTTAACTTGAAAATTGCGAAAGTCCCTTCTGTCCAGGTGACTCAGTCAAGGCTAGTATTGACTTGTAAAACCATTTGAAAGAGTATTTACATAGGTTTGCATTTTGTTGGGTTCTGTCCCACTGTGCTTTCTGATACTCCTTATTTTTTGGCATTTATTTGAATATGGCTTAATATTCAAAAATCTTTTAAAAAACCCCCAACAACAACAATGAATCAAAAAACCAAAAGAACTGGTTTGGGAGTGAAGACTTGCTCTCCATGTTTGGATGGATGAATGAGTGCTGGATGCATTGAGGGAGAGGTAGGAGAGGGCCAGAACCACCCCTGGAGCAAAGAAATGGGTGCTTTTGAATAGAGTAACACGAGAGATGCAATCACTCTCTTCTTAAGTTTGTGCTTATTCAGTAGCGATGCAGCACAGCAGCTGAGTGCTTGCCTTTGTGTGTGCCTGCCTGCTGCTGTCCGAGTGCCGGGAGGGAGCAGTCCTCTCTTGCTCGAGACCTCTGAAGGGGTTAGGAACGCAGTCAAAAAGCAGCCTGCCCTTTATTGTCATTAATATGTTTTTTTTGGTGTGAAAAATTTGTGGAAATCGGCTTACTGTCTTGTCCTGGGTAAGGGTGGTGCTGACTTGTCGGTCACTGGAAGGATTTACAGCTCGCGGAGCCTTCCCCCCGCCCCGCTCTGGGTCCGCCCGCACGTCCCTTTAGTACGCGCGGAGCGTTACAGCCCTCTCCGAGCTGGCGGGCGGAGTTACCGCGGCCGCGGCCGGAGCGCGGAGCGGCGCGGGGCAGCGGGTGGGGGCCTGGCGCCGCGGTGAGGGGGCGGGGCGGGCCGCCAGGGGGCGCTCCGGGGCCGCCGCCTCGGGGCGGGGGGTGAGGCTGGAGGCGGGGGCTCCATTTGAGGGGGAAGTAGCGGGTGCTCCTCTTATGCTTGAATCTGAACCTGGGTCTGAGCGCTGACTCAGGGGTGCTGAAGGGAGGGAGAGCAGTGTTTTTTCTTCAAATGGATACGAGAAACAAGTTCAAAGGAACACTGTGAAAATCCGTGTTGCAGTCATTGGAAAGGCAGTAAAGCTAAACCAGGTCTCTTGGTGCTGACAGTTAATGCTTTGACATTGCTGTAGTCATTAGTAATTTTAAACTGACTACACTGTCATTTTAGTGTTTTTTTTTTTTTTTTCAGAGTTATGGGCATTTGATAATGCATTTACATGCATATTTTCTACTAATGAAAGCTGTGCAGCAGCGAGATAAAATCCCATAGTTTTAATTGTACTACAAATTATGTCTTTTAAATCCGTCACTCCTCCTGCACAGTTCTATCAGTACTACACGCAGCCTATACCACTCTCAGAATGAACAAAAACTTTAATATGCTAGTAATGTTGATGAATTATGAGACAGGTTTTGGGCATCCATAGTGATGCTGCTGCTGTTTCATTTATACTCATATGGGTTTATTTTGACCTGTTGTTAATTCTGATACCATAGTGAACATACAGATGATTAGAATGCAAGTGTAAGCAGATCAAAACTTGTAGGGGTTTTGTTCTGACCACATTGTTTTCAGGCCTTGAAACTATTATGCTTTAGAATAGCAAACTTTTTAGGCAGTTAGCACTTTTTTGGGCACAAAAAGTTAAAAATTAAACTATTTTACTGTAGTAAGATCTTACTTCCCCACAGTGAAACTCAAACAGCATTTTTATGCTTTGTAATGCCATACAGCAAAACCCAGTCCTGTTTCATAAAGTGTATGTAGTCTGCTTTGTAGAAGATGACTTCAAATACCTAAAATTCACTAAATCAAAGTGAGATTAAGTGTTACTCCAAAATACTTATTTTAAAGAGAGTTTTCCTGTGAAATATTTGAAAGTGTCATTTTAAATATGGCCAATTCTTTAGATTTAATACTACATTTGGAGGGGAGAGGAAGGAGGGCTCACTTTGGTTATATATTCTTGCCAGGAGAGGAAAAACTTAAAATCATGCTGCTTTTTTTGTTTGTTTGTGTTTTGTGTGTTTTGTTTTTTTTTTTTTTTTTTTTTTTTTGTTTTTTTGTTTTTTTGTTTTGTTTTTTTCCCTCCTAAGCCTGTTTAGCATAGTGGTATGTGAGGACAGTGGCTGGTATGTGAGACACCTTTTTGCTGCGGGGGAACCATCTGCATCTGGATGTTCCTGGTCCTAGTTAGTTTTGGGCTGAATGTCAGGACAGATAGCTCAGAGGAAAAATAACTATGAAATGGCATTTTTGCCCCTTGAGGAGCATTGTTGTGAAGCACATACCAAAAACATCATCTTGACACTGTTGCTAAACAGGAGCTGTTCAGAGCTCAGATTGTGTAGGATTTTATGACTTAGCTTATTGGTGCATTTCATGTCCTGGAATAAGCTCTTCTAAAACACACTAAGTGATATTTTTGACTTTTAAAGTGATGATTTGAAAAAGATCAGTCAGAGGTCTCCTTGCTTCTGTTAATGAAGGTATATTGAGAGTATCTGGTCATTCTGAAGGGCATGTTTGAAAGGTTATAGAAGAGACTTATCAGGTAAAGATGTCTTAAGTAGGCAAGTAAATTAAGAGCTAGCTTCAACTCTTTACAGCCAGAATGGTGTGGTAGTGATAATAACTGTAGCTGAGGTAACTATATGGTTTCAACCTCTTCCCTATTGGAAGAGGAAAGGTAATAGTAAAACTGGTAGTTTATGAAGATTAAGTGTGGAAGATGAAACTGCATGCTCAGGTCGGTGAGAGAATGTAAAGCATATATGCTACCTGGTGAAGGAAGAGAATCTATTCATTGTTTCCCATGTGGCTGTATCTCTTTAATTAAGATGTGCTGTACAAATGTGACCCAGAGTACAGATTAACATGGCACTCATCTGCTGTCTGAGTGGCAGCTGTGGACAGTAGGGGTGAGGTGACTGAGTAATTCCCGCTGTAGTGAGAAGTCCTGCTATGCTGTTCTGCACCTTCATGAACTAGGGAGACATGCTTGCTAGAGTGCTGCTGTAATAGTGGCTGTTATGTTTAAATAAAATAATCCTGTTGAAGTAACTTTGGTCTAGCAGTGCGTGTCAGCTGTTCAGCAGGGGCACATACACAAGCCAGATCTTCAGGTCAGCATTCAGCTGATTGAGCCATGAGACCATCTGTTAGTTTGGTTTCTTGATTTGTTTTTTGTTCTGAATTTTTACTCTTCCACTTAGGTTCTCTGGAAACAACTCTTCGTTATGTAGCATTCATCTGTTTTCAGAGTGGGTACGTTCCCTTCACTGAATAACATGGAATTTAGTGTTGGGTGGAGGAGGGGATGTAAGGTAAGGGTTGAGTAGTCCCTAATCATATACTGTACATAGGCTTGGAAATGCTAAGTCTGGCACTTAACAAGGTTAAAAGGTAGAGAATTATTAAAGTTGCATGTAACTATCTCAGAATTGCTACTGCATAATTTCCTTTCCATTGTTTATTTTATCTGTCTTGTAGCTTTTGGTAAATAATGTCTTGAGGCATTTGAGGTTAAAAAGTTCAGTAGGACTTGGTTTTCAGAAAAAAATAAATATACTGCAGGAAATGTTTGTCTATGATGGAATAAAAAGTGCAAGGGGAATGGACACCTGTATTTCACAGTATAAGTCCATTATTGAGACTTGGCATGTGCATTTCCTTATCTTCCCTTCCCCTAAGAGAACTACCAGAGAGGACACTGTACAAACTAGAGAATTTAAAAGCATTCTGTTGGTGTGATTTGGGCTTTCTTAGCCTGTCTTAACCTCATTCAGAGGTTAAAGAAGCACTGAGCCTTTCTGCTTCTAGTGATGAAGCTGCACCTGTCTGGGATTAAAGTCCTTGACTGTCCTAATATAGGTACCATTTCATTCAATATTTGAAAATGCTTCTTTTGATGATGTCCCACAGTCCTCTGTTATATTATTTAATGGCTTCTTCAAGATGCTACTTTTGCTTGGCTTTGGGGTAGTGCTAGAACTAGTAAAGGTACGCATGAAGTTTGTCTAACTGGTCTGTGCTGTTGGATTCCTGTTCAGCAGGAATGCCAAAGATGGTGTATGGGGTAGCTTCCAGGTCTGAATTCTCATCACTTACGTTTTTTGCTCCTCTCGTTAGTGATAGAAGGTGAAAGCTTTTTACTGTTGAGGACTGACACTCTGAGAAGATGAACTTCTCTTATGTTCTTGTTTTCCTGTGGCCCTAGATCTAAGAATGCTGTGTGGGAGCCCCATGCTTATAACTCACTTGACTACTTGTTTGGAGGGTTGGGTCCTAGTTAATATGAAACTGAGCTTGACAGATACCACTACCAAATTGCTATCTCTTCGATGTGAACAAATGTCTCTCAAGTGAAGTATTTAGATCCTCTTCCATCTTCAGTTTTCCAGAAAATTACAATGACTAGAAATATTTTTTTTGTAATGCTGCTAGCTCTGGATGGAATTAAATTTTCAGATAAGGGTTTATTGGTCTGGATATAGTGTTGCAAGAACATTTACATTAAATGTAAAGTGGGTCAGCTGTACCACCTTAATTCAGTAAAACCTGGTGGTTACCACAGTTTCATTTTAAGTACCTCATCTCTGTCTGCACTACAGTAAGACATCTTTTAATTTTACTAATGGTCACCAGATCAGGAAAATGTGGAGGTGTATTTTTTTGTTTGTTTGTTTTGTTTTAATTTACAGTGATAAATTTTAAAGCTAGCTCTTTTCATCTGTCTCATGGGGTCGTCCCATGGATAAGTTGTGATGATGCACAGAAAAGGTAGTGGTGCTTTATCCTACAACAGCAGTGGGAATTGAGGCTAACGTTGTTGAGGTTAATGCTGCCATACCACAACCAAGGTATGAGAGAAATTCTTTCCTGCCTTATGCTTATAGGGAAGGATCTTATGGTCTAGTGAGTGGCTAAATGGCGGCTTCCTACTTGCACAAGTCAAGTAATTTGCTTCTGCTTAAAGGAGAATAGTTATTCAAAAGTGAAAGTTGAAGACCTCACAGAACACAAAGTAATCAATGCATCTGGACATATTATCGAAGAATACAGATTACCTTAAATTTTTCACTCTCTCTCTGCCATTTTTTCCTCTGCGGAAACTGACTATTCTGGCAGTCTCAGTGTGTAGTAATACTGCAGTAAAAAAATGAAAGGGTACTTGGAAGAAAAAAAGGTACCACTGATACTATGAGATAGGTAAATTTACTTGTGTTACTCATTAGTTGCAGTTAGATTGCTGGTAGTTCAGATTTCTGTAAAATGTCTAGTAGAATACTGAATAGTTCTTCTGGTGTATATTGTTATAGTATCTTCTGTGGCCTCTTAAGTGATATAAAGGCAGAGATACATTAAATTAGGTTTCCAGTTTGTCTACAGTGCCATTGGGATGTTGATTTCCTGCACCATGGTGGTAGGGGTTTTTTTTGAAATATGGAAGTAGCATCGTGGTTAATCTGCTTGGTGATGTGTATAAACACCACAGCTTTCAACAGTCTAAACAGATCCCAACAAGAAAACCCAGAATGTGTTTTGGAACGCTTGTTCACTATTTGGACAGTTCAGTAGTCCAGAAAAATGCACTGAATATGGAATAATTCAGGGTAATGTCATACTTAACTTTAAATGGTGTTATGACCAACACATTCAAAAGTAAATACAAGCCTCATAGCTGCAGGCTGGTCACTTTTTGTGTATTACATAGTAGGCTTAGTTGCTTAAAAAAAACTAATTGGATTTTTATGTGATAAAGGAATTTGAATGATTGACAAAATGAGTTGTAAATTTGTCATTAGTCAAATCTGCCACTTTATGACTTACTTCAAAGCAGTATCAAGATATTCCTTAGTTGAGGACAAGCAGATTCTAGGCATATTTTTTCTGTCTTACCTCCTCACTCTCTTGCAGATCTTGGAGCTTGAAATGCCTATTGTAGTAACAAAGGCCTCCCAAACTGAACAAATGTTATGATCACTCTGTTTGGATATAGCGGAAACTGCTAATTTAGGAGCAGCATCTTGGCAGATTATTTTGATAACCATCTGTATGTTGTGGTGGTGCGTTGCCAACTGTTCGAATAGTGTTGCCAGAGTTGGGTTTAGGATTTGTTAGAACTACAGTAGCAGAGGCCTAAACAGACAGGATTTTGAAAATTTGAGGGTGTTTTGGGCTTTCTCTTTCCTGCACTCACTTTGTAACATCTTGTAATCTTACAAAGAACACCAAGATAAGTGGTAATAGGGATTTGGGGAATTTGGCTGAGAGGGTGTGGCTACTGAAGAACCTTTTCCATATCATTACAGGAAGACATATTGACCTACTACATAGAAGAATAATATGAAGAAATTGCAATGGAACATAAATACTTGTAGCTTAGTGTGGTCACGGTGAAACAGCCAGAAGCTTACCTTTCCAGTCATAGGAAAGAAATCCTTTCCTTTTGTATACTTGAACTTCAAATTAAAACACAGAATTGCTGTAGAGGAGTCTTGTAATGGGTATTTCCTTATGTAAGTAGGAAACTTGTGCATGTTTGTTTAGTAGGTATAAATGTTTGAAGTGTTTCATATAGATTTTAGTGGTGGTGGAGAATATAATTACTTTTTCTGTCTTTGTGTGTCTAGGACTCTCATATTTTCCTGTTCCCTTAGAAGAAGAAGATGTGCTCTGTATTAACTGGAAACACTCTCTTGTTTCTCCCTCGCACACTTACAGAAAGCCATGAAGAAAACAGACAAACCCAGGCCAGAGGAGAAGGATGACTTAGATGTAACAGAGATGAGTAATGAAGATCTTCAAGAACAGCTTGTGAAGTATGGAATAAATCCTGGCCCAATTGTAGGTAAGTCAACTGAACTAGTAAATAGTCATGTTACTACTAATACTCTAGCAGTCCTACTTCCCACTTCAGATGCTTTCATTGAACTATATAGATTGAGAAGACTTGAAGCATTGCAGTGTAGGCAGGTCCACAGTTTGTTCCTCTTGTGTCCTAGGCCAGCTGGGGATGTTCCAACTTCTGTTCTAAAGCTGTGTAACTTAGTTACAGTTCAGTGCTAGCATAGTTAGGTCTTCTGATACAGAGGGTGAGATCTGGGGACTGCTTAAATAGAAAATACATCTTATATAATAAGCCATTACCACTGAGAGCAGAATGAGATCATGGAGCTTCCCCTTCCCTAGAGCATTTCCTATGCACTGCATTCTGCACTTATGTTTTCCTTTGCTGATTTTTCTATATTTTTTTTTTCTGGTCCCTTGAACCCAGTGTTCTATCCACTCTAACCTATGTCAGGGGAAGTTGTGACCCCAGTTTAATCTCCTTCCTTAGGCACTCATCTGTGATGTGGGATCAAGGCTCTTTGCCTTTCAGGTTGTGCACTAGCCAATGGCAAGGGACTTTGATTTCACAGCTCTTCAAAAAAAGATGGTTGTGTAGCATGCTGAGCCTTCTGTGGAATGTTCTTGAAATCCTGGGTGGATGGAAGTGCCAGCGTTGGAGCCTGGATTCCCATGTATATTCAAATTCTTATGCATAATACGTTGTTGGTTGTTTCTGTATGCCTTTCCATTCAACTTAGTCCTCTTGGATAGCACTCAAGTTTCTGAAAAATTCAAGTACCTATGCAGTCTACTGGGAAGCTGTTTGAATTTGGTTTAAGTAAATACCTTTGTTCTTACTGGGTATCAGTTCCGTTTTGTGTGATAGTCTGCCACTTATTTTAAGGGTGGCTTCCTGTTGTCTTCTAAGGTTAGGCTTTCCTGCAGCTAACAGCTCAGGCACTGACCACCTCTACAGATGTTTTGCCAACACAGTGCTGATGTGGAAGTATGTGCTAGACTTGATAACTTTTAGTTAACAGCTGTGCTCTTGGATCAAGGGAGCCAACCTGATGGCTAGATGCAGCAAACAGGAGGTTCTGTTGTTGCTGCTCTCTATACCACTTCTGATGCTTATTGGACTGAATTTTCCAACAGGGCAAAGGTTAAGCTAAGGGAGAAGTGATGTTAATTCTAGGGTAAAGGGATTAAGAGGATAATAGTGGAATCTGCATGGAAACTGTTGCACTTGCAATATTGATCTCATTTTTTTTGTGAGGGCATAACAACTTGTGTATTGCAGCATGTGAAACAAAACATCTAAGCAGCAGGTAAGTTCCCTTTCCGTGCATAAACACTTGTAACTTTCAGTGTGCTAACAGGTCTAAATTTATCTTAAGAATTCTCTTAAATCAAAAAGTTAGAAGCCTTAAAGGTAGAGATATACCTAGAGGTATATGCTTTGGGCCATACAGATGGATTAAAAACCAACAAAAAAACCCCATATATATTCTGTACATAACAGCCAGGTTTTATCAATCGAGTCAGGAAATACAAAAACTGTATCTTTAGCATGTATCCCTCCTTGTTATAGCTACTACTAGGAAACTTTATGAGAAGAAACTTTTGAAACTGATGGAGCAGGGTCCCGAACTGAAGGCACCTGTGTCTCTCCCAGCTATTTCTTCAACTGTTGAGAATACCAGACAGAATGGAAATAATGATTCTGATCAGTACAGTGACAATGAAGAAGGTAAGACTTAAGTGGAACTTGCATGTGACCTATTCAAATTATACATCAGTAATACTTGCAGTAGAAGAAATATCTAAAGAAGGCATGACCTTGCTGTTTGGTGAGGCTTTAAGATACTTCTGTAGACCATGTGAGTCTTGTACTTGATCATACAGTACTACCACAGTGATCCAGGTGCCTTTACTGGGAGAGGAAACTTTTTGCTACTAAACTGTTCCCTTTTTGTCCATCTTCCCCAGATTGGAGCCTGTAAATCTGATGGGTAGGAGAACTGTGTATTAAGTGTTCCAGTGTTCTTTGCACTTCGTCTTTAAGTGCAATTTTGTCTTACGGTGCTCACAGTAGTTATTTACTATGGAATAGTGGATGAATGTTTATTAAATTTCTGTACTTTATTTAATGTCTCTCAGTTCCTCTTATGCTGTGTTCCTTGTGGACTTAACTTGGGCTGGGTTGATTGATTGGTCTTGGGTGTAGTTTTAGCAGTTTTGATATCAAGTTTATATCAAAATAGTATAGGGTTGGAGGAATTAGAATCTAAAACACACTGTTTTACATCTTACAAAAGATAAAAACAGTGTAGGCTTTAAAGTGTGTCTTGAATGGAATGTTAGAGGATGCTCATTTTGTGTGGTTTGGTTTTGGGGGTGAGGTTGGGTTCTTCTTTGTTTGGTGTTTGTTGGTTTTACATGAACTTGCATAGCAATAGGACAGAAGGGATTAAAATACAACTAGGAATTCTGTGGATCTTCCTGGCATATTTGGGCTTATTTTTGAACTTAAATCTCTTGTGCTTTCAGGGGGGAAGGGATGTTAGAACTTTTATTTATTAATTTTTAGTATAGCCAAAAGCCCAGTCACAACTGATAGCTATCTCCTTATACTTTCATATGCTTCACCTAATTACCAAACTGTTCAAACACGGAGCAGAGTGGGAAATGACAAAAAACAAACGCTTCCTTCTACCAAAGGAAAAAAGTCTCTATAAATAAGCTCCAAATATGTTGATGTAATGCTATTAGAATTTTAGAAGGGGAGTGGAAATAATACATCCTCTTACTGGTAAGATGACCGCTAACCACTCACCCTTTTTCTGCATCAAAAAAGAGTTTCATATAGAAAAGGGACCTATTTTAAAGGAGACGAAACTATCAGCCTAAACAATGTTCAAAAGCTTCAATACCCTTACTACATACGATCAATATTATAATGGTACTTTGCCTTAAGTAATTGCAACTTGATACCAGTTTCTAAACTGAACTGTTGGATTGGTCAAAGCTTATCTGAAATGTAGTATTTTTAGAACAAAACTGAAACACTTGGGTCAGTGTTTTAAAATAATTAAGGTTAGTCTTAAAAAGTCTTTGTTCTTCTACAGTCAATGGAGAAACTTAGCTGTTATCTCACAACTTTATAAGGAAATGGTAACTCTAACAGTTATGTTGCCTGTTCAAATTAATTTATTAAAATACAGTTGGTTTAAACTAGTATAACAACCAGTAGTATTATGGAAAATTATTTATATTAAAACTGGTTACAGATCCGAAGACTGAGCTGAGGCTTGAGCAGAGAGAACCATTGAAAGCCAGGACGAAGACTCCAGTAGCACTCAAACAAAGAGTTGTTGAACACAACCAGGTATGTTTAACTTACTGGCATCTGGAATGAATACTAACTGCAGGTGATGTGCTCACTAAATACCTTACTACTTTTAGTATAATCACATTTGACTAAGCGTGCTTTGCTGTTTTTAAAAAATTCTTTCCAAAAGCCTGTTCTAATACAGCATGAAAATCTTATGGATTAACTGTATAGCTGCTGGTTTTACACTGCCTCATAACATTCAAAATTATGGTCTGCTAAAAGCTGTTTGTTTGACTTGCCAGCTGCTGGAGCACCATTTAGAGAAAAATAATAGCCAACCTTAGCATGTTTAGTTTTGGAAACCTGACAGTTTTTTAAGTCAGATGGGCTGATGTCATCCTGTTGGATGTTTGTAAACAACTGAACTCAATAAAAGAAGCAGCTTCTCAAAAAAAAAAGTTTAGAAAAAGATTGGGTTTGGTTTTTTTTTTTTAATAAATGTTTTAAGATAAATATACATTGTATTTCTCTCTATCTGGTTTGATATCTGTAGATTTATGTATGCATTTTAAGCACAACTGTTTAACAATGGATTTAAATACAACACATGAAGTAATGTACTTCTGTATATGCCTATATTTGTATATATACAGAAGTGTATGTGGGTACAGACGTGTACTAGCTATCTATATCACTTTTTTTCCTCTACTATGCCTGTAGCAGCAGTACTAGAGTAGACATTAATTTGTTGGAAGGCTTCTCTTAAGAGGAAAAATAATAAATAACAAGTCTTATTGTATATACACTTGTGCTTTACTTATAAATTTTAGTTCTGTTTTCTTGGTGAAAGAGAGATTTTACAGAAACACCTCAGGTTATCAAACTGCTGGCTGAATACTGGATTCAGTAGTTGGTGCCTGGTCTGTCCTTGTGATGTGACTGCCCCTAAATACCTTATTCCCCAGTTTCAGTTACTTAAGATCTTTACAGTGTTACTCATCTGACCAGTAAGTAGTAGAGTTGTGCTACAGTAAAGGACTTGCATAGAAAACATTCAGTGACTCAAAATCTGACCTCTTAAGTTTGATGTATTTTAGCAGACTTTTCTCACTACTTTATGGTAAATGCCAGATACTTCCTATTTAGATTGTGTGTGTGTGTATGTATAAACATGCTTTTGTTATGGATGTCTCTTAAAGCAGGTATCACAGTGCTATGTGAGCTTGGGTAATATAACATAGTTATGGAGATCCTTAACTAGTCCTGCTTATTTTTAGTTGGATTTTTAGGGTACAAGATGAACTGATTTAACTTCTGCAAGTCAAAAACCACACACGGTTCAACACACAAAATAATCCTTAATTTATTCAGGAAACTTCTGCTCATGATGGTCTTTATAATGGGCATCTGGATCTTGAAGTTCTTGTATTTTAAGCATTAATTTTTTCTAAATCACTATTCACCCAGAAATCCTTGCCAGCCTTAGAGTAATAGAGGTATTTAATTCATCTATCCACAAACAAAGCTTCCTAGTCTTCAGGGACTCTCTTACAGAATAAAAGGGAAAAGATAGTGATGTATTTTTGTGGCTTTTTCAAGTGATGAGTACTTATTCAATTTTTTGTCATCCAATTTCACTATAATAACATTAGATTATTACTGTGTCTTGCAGTCTTTTACGTGTGCAGTATAGATGCAGTATTTTGCGACTTGCATGTTTTAATTAGCAGTAGTTAATCAAGGAGTATCACTTGATTAATCAAAAAATATCTCGTTTCAGAATGATAGCAAATTCTTGAGGAACCCTGACTCTCTAGTTTGTTAAATCTTTTACCTTTCAACTCCTGACTGCTGTGTTATTAAAAAAATAATTAAAAAAAAAAAAAGCCAAAAAAAAAAAAATGCAACAACAAAATCAAAACTCACCAACAAAAATTTACAGCTGCTTGAAGCCAAGAACAACTTGGTGGTTTTGGCTAGCAAATGTATGTAGTCATATATTTTGCTGAGAATAAAAGTGGAAGATAGGGAAGATTTTTCTTTTCTTGTGAAATTGGATCTTAAGTTTGCAGCTAATGTGTCAAGTGGCCATACTCATTCTGCAGAATTATATGCAGCTGTTGTGTACTTTGTGGCATTGACTCAAAGATTGAGGCTCTGAAGAGTGGTGGGGCTGAATTGGTTGGTAGTGTGGTATGAGCAGACTTCAGCCCCTTCTGGGTCCTGTGCAGCACTAGTCTTAGTCCAGACATACACAGCTGAAAAGATTGTCTGTCATTTGGCATGAATGGATGTTGCTGTTCTCTTAAGAAAAAAGTGCAAATACATAGTCTTTAAGAAAGCTGGTGCAAAAGAAATCGGGTAGGGAGGTTGAGCAGGCTTATGGGCATTATCAGACAGTTAACAGTGGAGGGCTAGCTGAATTTGAGCTTGGCTGTTTGTGCTTAACTGCCTTCTCGTAATGAACTGGAAAAGTTGGAAGAAAGCCCTAATTTGAATGTCCCCTTCCAATCAGGTGGGTGAATACAGAGTTTGAGTTCAAAATGGTGCTTAAGGCTTCATAATAAATGGCACTGGACAGGCTAAACAGCATAAATGTTAAGGAGTCTTAGTCATGTAGAACTACTCTCTCTCCTTGAGACTTTGTGTAGTGACATTCTGCATGTGCTGTGTTCCTCTACTTCTCTCTGCATTTTTTGACTATCTGCGTAGCTGGGCTTCTTAAAAAGAAAACATGCAGCATTGCAAGTGCTGGCATACAAATTTCATATAGCATGCACCCAATAAAAAATTTGGTGATAGCTGAGGTAAGCTCATAATCTATAGCTTCACTGAGTGTGAGTAATATGGCAGTTAAAAGCACATGCTGAATAGTACTTGTGTACCACAACATTATAGCTTTCTCTGGTTATATATGGGGTGTTGGTGTACCTAAACATGATAATTGCATTCTATTAGGGTTTATTTAGTTCAGGTATTGGTGGGATAAGCAGACAAGACCTGTCTTATTGACAGTGAGGATAACTAACTGTAGACAAAAATTCTACAATTCTGTACAAAACATCTGAATCCGTTTGGACTTGAGGTCTGTGCATAAATATACATAATTCAGTTTTCAAAGCATTTCAATGATTTTGGAGTAAAGTGAAACACTTGTGCTCCCTCTGCTGGATATGTAGCATTTATAGAATTTATGTTAACTAGAAGCTGAGCAGCTTTATTTCACTGGAGTAACTTTGAAGATACAAGTGGGGAATGGATAGGTCATTGTTAGACTTCTTCTCACCTCCTGATAAATACATACTTTCCAGTCTGCTCTCTTAACACATTGTTTTGAGGCTAATATTGTTCCAGTGAAGTTAATTCTGTTGTTGGACATGACAGTTGCACCAGTCTGTATAATTTCCATCAGCATGATGTGTAACTTCCAAAAACTTGGTAATACATCAGTGCATGAGGTGTTAATGTGCAAAGATTTCATTATTAAGTTTAAAAATATAAATTATTACTTTTTTAATCAGATACAAAGGAAAACCTTGTATATTATCTGGGAAGAATCAAGCCCTCATCTCCCTTTTCATACAGGTCTGTGTTTGGAGTTAGATTTGATGAAGATTTTTTTTCTTTGAGCATAAAATTTGCAATAAGGCACAGGAAATGGTCTGCCTTTGTTAATGGCTATAAGAGTTTAGCAGTTCATATTGTTCCTTAGATTTGTAAAGATCTGTGTGAGGCTTGACTGTTTAAACCTACTGTTATGTGAAAACTGTAAGTTTCATCTCTGTATGTGGAAACTTTTAAGATTATGAAACATCTCCCCCTGCGGCTGGAGATTAGTTCCTGTTGAAATGTATGTGGCAGTGCCTAAACCATTCACATCCCTGCTTGAGAGAATAGACCCCTGTCTGGATAGAGAACAAGGTGATGCTTTCTGCTTATGCTTATAAGTTAATTTTTTTGCATAGGCAGGTAATATAATGGACCTGAAAGCTAATGTGTCTGCTCTCCATGACTGGATGTAATTACTTGTAGCATTAGTTAGTTCCCTCTATTGCAGTAAACAAATTATCAGTTTTTACTGTTGGGCATTATCTAGTCAGTTCTGTATTTGAATAATAATGTGCTTTTAATATAAGTATTGTGGTCAACACTACTAGCTAGCTAGTCATTACTGAATGTATTAGGAATCACATTTTTTTTGGATTGTAGATATTGCTTCTGGAGTATACATGCTATTCTGGCTTTTGGTTGTGAGTATCCAATGTTGAGAGCTGGCTTTCATGTGTTTGATCATGTGTTTGATGCTTGAATAGACCTATTCTCAAGATGAAGTTACTGAGACTGTCTGGACAAGTGGATCTTCAAAAAGTGGACCTCTGCAGGCATTTTCTAGGGAGTCTACAAGAGTGTCAAGAAGAACACCAAGGAAAAGGGTGATGAGAGGCTTATTATACTAGACAAGCTTTATTTCTCACTGTTAGGGTCCCAGTGGCTATTTTATTGAATTGTTTTCTTTTGTTTGTTTTAAACAAACAGGTGGAGGCTACAGCACAGTTGCCTGTAGATGATGCTGTAATATCAGAGAGTACTCCCATAGCTGAAACTATATTGACTGCCAGCAACGAGACCCTAGTAAATATGTTTAGTAAATATGTTTCAATCATGCAAGTGGTATTCTTCTGTAATATATTTTTACTGTCAGAATCATTCTGTTTTGAATGGTTAGAAGACTGTTTTAAGGAAAGTAAGACTATCCAGTAGTCTTTAAAACTACATATTCAGTACCTGTATTAGTACCTAATGCTGTTCACTTTGAGATGGGACTAGGTGGACACCTAGATGCCATCTAATGTCTTTTTGGGAGGGAGGGTTGGAAAGAACAATTTTAAAAGCTTGGATCTTTTCTTAATTTATTTAAGTACGTGCAGAATATGTGCTTTTAAGTTTGGCTTTTCTTGTGAACTAAATAGCTTTTATGTTTCTAAATGGCTTAAAAGAAACTACTTGGAATGATAAGCAGTATGTTTCCTGTGCTTATTTCAGAGTATCTTTTACATAACCTTCTTGAGTTAACTCCTAACATGCATATATTCAATGCACATATGGTTTTGTTGTTTGGTTCTGCCACCTTCCCCCCACCCCCCATTTTATTTTGTATGTTGGCTGATTCTGAGTTTGAACAATTTTGAATCTCGGCAGGTTGTCAATAGGGTGCCTGGAAATTTCAAGCATGCAGCTCCTACACTGTCAGTCAGTGAACTCTCAGACACGCCCAGAAGAACACCAAAGAAACCACTGATGACAGCTGAAGTAAATAAATTAAAATTTAGATTGCTCTTGCTTACTCTTCTGTGAACAAGATTCTTGTGATGTGCTTACTCCTTAGTACAGAAGGGGTGGAGGACATCATTGCCCAGGAGGCACTAGACAAAATAAACTAGTGTTGTCACATGGCATAAAAGAGAGGAATATAAACTTATTTTTATCTTCCCTTTTCAGATTTGGGAGGGTGTGTGTGGAAATCCTGCTTTTTTTTATATATATTTTTCTTTTTTTCCTAAGAAAAATATGTTTTGGTGTGTTATTTCTCATTGTGCTGCTATTTTTCTGAACAAAATGTAGATTATTTTTTTTTCTCTTAAATTCTTTGAATAGCTTAGAGCAGAATTGGGTTATCTACCTTTTGATCTTGTAAATCAGCCTATCCTGAAAAACTACAATGTGCCTTAATTTAGGGAATCAAATGGTAGGATTACTTTAGATCAAAAGCCTGAATTTTAAAAGCATCTGTAGATTCCTGGCAGTTATCAAGAAAGAAAATACTTCTTTTACTGTTAACCTATTCAAGCTGTCAAAATTACATATCTCTTGGAGAACTTGCAAGTGTATGTAATTGTATTAATGCAGTAGTGTAATATTGTGGAATTTTACATTACAAGATAATGGTTGGCTGAATTTAAATGAAGTTCATTGCTTCATGTAGTTACTGTAAATAAAACTTGTACTGACACTTGTGAAGCCTATTCTACCAGTGGGTCTGAGATTTATTAAATGGGCTGCTTTATTTGTTTAGAATTTGACTGGTGTGTAGACTTAGTTGTAAAAGAGCAGATTGTGGGAAAACTTGATGTTCTATTTCAAACTGCCTAAGTTTTTTTCAGTTAGTAGTTTACTGTTCTGTGGCATTGTTCGTTACAGCAAGAAGAGACAGATTGCCCACATCAGTGCTTTTTTAATCATGTTGGCCACGACCAATCCTGTGATCTGTTCAACACAGCCATGATAGAGGTGATGGTCAAGTTTTTTTTGGTCACCTATATCATTGGCTGGCAGGTGTATTATATTTATACAACATATTCTTTATCTTTAAAGGAAACTGAGGAGAGCACTGAATGCTTTAAGACACCAAAAGTGACCAGACAGCTGCCACTAACAAAGGTTAAACTAATTTCTAAAACCCAAGAATTAAACTTCTTGAATGTCACTGGGTGATCCATTTGTTCTTACAAATCACACATGGTTATGGTCACTGAGGTAGCTGCGCAGGAGTTTTTTGTTTTGCAGTCTTAGGCCTATAACTGTTTTGTTTCCTAGGTGCTGGAGAGAACTTCTACAGAAGAACGAAGAGTAGAAAGGGATATTCTTAAGGAAATGTTCCCTTATGAAGTATCAACACCTACAGGAATTAGGTATTTCTAAGGCTTATGGGGACTTGTTTCTTGGTTCTTGTAAACCTATTTAAGCTGAGTAGTATATTTTGATTATATTGGTAGATTTCTGAGGGACAGTTTTTGCACTCTGGCTCAATGACACTTGAGATGACCAACTAGCTCTCATAGTTTTGTTAGCCAAAACAGCCTCCTCTTTATTTAAATTGGGGGTGGGAGAACTGGGTAGTCCTATATTAGGAATTATTACCAAGACTTCTGGATGCTAGAAGGTAAATGGAAAGGGCTTCTTTCTGGTAATGGCTCACAGTATTTAAGTTTTTGGCTACATGTAACTGCTTCAGGCCTGTTGATAAATTAAGGGAAGATGTCCCAGCATATATTTGAACTTTCTTTTTGAAAGTCAAAAAATAATTTTCAAATACTCTGTTCTTTCCTTTAAGTAGCAGTCCTGTTGTAGTCAAAGATTTCTCTTAGCATGAATAAGGATGGCATTTAGGAAGGGCTATTACATTTTAATTTGCAAGTTTGTATTTAAGCAAAAAACTGAAAAAAATCCTCTGGATAATTAAGGAATTCACAAAACTTTGTCCTGTTGAGAGAATATGAGAAAAAGTTTCCCTATGTTAAGATGTGAAATTAACTGCTGTGTTTCCAACATGTTAATTATAGCCTCAGTTTAGACTGCAGTTGCATAAAGTCTTACAATAAGGAGAACATATGGTACCAGCTACTGCTACTGTGGTGTATCTGCTCACTATTCAGCTTTTTTTCTCTCTTATTTTGAGGTCTGTCAGTCTAGTTAAATCGATACCACTTTTTAAATAAAAGTCATGCATGTGTACTCCTTGTATGTAAGGACTTGGCAATGTGTGTGGGTTTTTTAACCCATACTGCTTTGTATTCTGGCTCTGTACTGGCTTAGCCATCAGTAGATATTTTAATGGCCAGGGACAATTTTAGGTTTAGAAATCCCAGTGGGGCTGCATAAGTGATCATTAAAGATGCAAATAGAGGGAGGTGCTTCCTGGAGTTTTATTGCCAGTTATGATCCATTGATTCTGTGGATAGGATTAAATGTCATTTGAGGGTTTTTTTTAATGGATGTTTTTTTGAACACTGAATGATTAACTTTAAAAATAGTAATGACAGACATGTTAGAATTTGAGACAGATAGTTCAGGTACCAGATTCACTAGAAACAATTTTTATTTCTTTATGCTAAAACTTTCCTGTGTACCTTGTATTGCTCTTTTAAATATGCGGTATTTTATTTTTTTTAATTAACAGTGCTAGCTGCCGTAGACCAATCAAAGGAGCTGCTAGCCGGCCTGTAGAGCACAGTGACTTCAGAATGGAGGAAAGTTTCTCGAAGTATATTCCAAAATATGGTACCTCAACTGACGTCAAGTCGGAGAAGCCACCAACAAAAAAAGAACACTCCATTCCCCTGTGGATAAAAGTTCTTCTCTTTTTTGTTGTTTCGGTCTTCTTGTTTTTGGTTTATCAGTCTATGGAAACTAATCAAGGAAATCCTTTCTCTAAATACCTGAATATTGTCTCTCGGGGCAGTGCCAAATGAGTATCTTTCTGAAAGGCACACCCAATTTGATCTTCTGTTTTTAATTGTAGAGAACTATTCTGCCCTCTCATCGGCTCAAGGACTTCTTACAAACAATGTGATTGGAACCTGATAAATTGGATAAATGAAGAAAGATGATATTAAATGGACATTGGTAACTTCCTGGACTTTGGACTAGTAGGTCATTTGGCCATAGGAGTAACATTTTTTTAGATCTTTGAACTTTTTGTAGGCTTTATTTTTTTAATGTGGACATCCTTTAAATTCATTTTTGAGAAACTGTATATTTGTTTTTGCAAGAACTTGGAAGCTGAGAAGGGCAAAAATGTAGTAAAATGTGAAGCTGTGGGATTTTTTTTAAAGCTTTTTCTTTGTACAGAAAAGAAGTTGTACTTTTGTCTCTAGGTTATTGTGGAGGATTGTAACACAGGTGATAAAGGGAAATGCATTTTTGTATGCATTTTTTCAGTAACAATGTAACTGAATTTGATAGGATGTAGGAAGAGTATGAGGACAACCTTTTCTGTAGATGACTGTAACTTTTTAGTAAATGTAACTGTAAACCTGTTTGCATTTCTGTAAAAGTCTTAGTATCATTAGTAATGCCGTTTAAGTGTAACATCATTTAAATGTATCCTTTCATTTTAGTGCTTACAGTGTTGTAGGAGCTGAATACAAATCTAATTGGCAAGAGATGTCTTAGAGAAACTTATTTATTAGTAATATTTGTGGAAAATAAAAATTGTATCAATATAATTTGCTACTAAAACACTTCTGGGTCAAGGTTGCTATCTGAAGTAGTCTAGTCGCAGTAGTCTTTTTTTCCTTTTTTTAAAAAAGCGAGGTCTTTCCAACACAGCTTTATGTGATTATCTTTGAGTATTCATAGAGAAGTATTCTCAAAGTGTGAAAATTCCATATGAAGTTTTATTCTTGTATGAAGAGGGCATTGCTGCATTTTCTGCTACAGTTTCATCTTCTAAGGTGAGATATACTACTTTCATGCAGTTGAATATTTTTCTCAGTGGAAGCATGCTGAAACACTCTATATTGTGTAACTTAGTTGAGCAGGCAGCTGACTTCACTACTACCAATGAAGAGTGATAAGCAACTATTTTTTAAAGTGAATGTATACATTTTGGTGCGCTTAAATCTGCAGCATACAGATGTTCAGTCTTACTGCTTGGTACAAAATTGCAATAAATCATAATACATATTCTTCAAGTGCTACTTATAAAAAGCTGAGAACATTAGTTAATAGTCAATATCTTTTTACTCTAGATACAACTATTGTGTAGACTATAGCTATGGGGAAGCTTTACTTTCTGTGAACTTCGGGACAAACATGGTAATTTGTAGCAAAGCAATAGTTGTGGGTTTTTTCCTGTTAAGATTAATATTTTTTCCTTTTAATCTGCTTTTTTGATTAATTCAAATAGCTAAACTTGTGTCCATCCTATAGAAAATTGTAACATAAGACATTCACTTTTGGTGTCAAAATGCAGAAAAATAAAAATGATTTTAATGTGTGTGGATTTTCCTTATCAAAATAAATGCATTGCTGAAAAGCAGCAACAGCAAGACAACTGATGTATCAGTGGTGTCATTTTGTGCTGCTACAGTCCTCCATGTTTAAAAAAAAAAAATAATCTGATAGTAAAATGTGATCAGTTCGTGTCAACATTTGGTGGGAGGAATTTTCATCATACTTGCACTGTAATAATAGTTTTTGCACCGTAATCTTTTAGCCTATGTTTAGCCTTCAGTATGGATGGGGGGAGGGGGGGAAGCTAGTCTTCATTTGCTTTTCAATGCTTAAGGAACTTCCTTTTCACTTAAAATTATTTTTCACCCCACTTTGCTATAGGTTTTAACATGAAATATATCTTTCTCTTCTAGTTACATGAAATACTTTCAGTTGACCTCCTTCAGGGATACTATTAGCATCATAAAAAAAAACAGCCAACCAACCCCAAACTGAACTGCAGTGCAATTAAATGTTGTCATTCTTTCATTTATACACTGTTTCGGAGAGTCCTCTCACCTTCCATGTTACTTAACAGAAGGTAAAGACTTTTTCTACGTAAGTCCTCAAAGTAACCTACATGTAGCTCAGTTGTAGTTGGAAGACAGGGCATCTTCAGATGAATGAGCTTCTTATACTTGAGGCATTTAATGGTATGAGATAGCCCTGAGAGTAATTTCTTCCTTCTTCCCCCTCTTCCTTTCTCTTCCAGCCCCAAATATGGATTTACCAGCATTCCTAAAGCTATTCACATGATTCTAAGAGTAATACATATAGTAGTAGTGCTACTAGCTGAATAGTTACATGTGCTTAAGCCTTCTAAATACTGCTCTAAGTTAAACTGAAGTACACTGTAGTCTTTGATACAAAGTGCTGAAGCAAAAATTTAAAATAATCTCACTTTTATTTCATTAGTTTATCTTGACTTCTAAACAGAGCCAGGTTCAATTTTCAGAACCAATCACAAAAGAAAGCAATTTTATGGACTGATACTAATATCCAAATTCCAGTTGCAAAAATTAGTTGAATTACAATGTAGTAAATATTGCTTATGTCCCTTTTAGGGCAAGGGCTCCAAAAAGTCTGGGAAAAGTCCTGTGTAAGTTAATAGGCATGACAATGTTTTTTGGTGGGTTTGGTTCTCATGATTAGTCATACTGCTTAGAATGCTGTGCTGAAAACATGGCAGATCTTGATTTTCCTGTTTGTGTTAGAGCTTTCTAACACAGAGCTTGTGCTATTTCCTTTAAATTGTGTACTAATCTTTTAACATGCACCCAGTCTGGGGAGTCTGCTATCAGGCTGTGAATCACTAGAGGATATCACTTGCAGTGTTGAGACTTGCTTTTTTTTGACACCTGGTCCATGATAAGGCTGTGAGAGCTTTACCTAGTCTGAGACAAACTCTCAAGGAGGATCTTAAATTTAAATTGTGTATCTTTAGAAACCTTGTTTCATATTTCAGTAGGAAACAGTGTGAAGGAACTTTTTTTCCCCCACATTTACTTGCTAGCTATGCTCAGTACTGACCAACAGAATACTTCCAGGTCTCTCCTAGGCTTGATCTATGTCTGTTTTGGTCTGTGTTTCACGTGGCTGAACTTAAGAAAATCTTCATGGTATTAAAATCCTCAGTTCCCGCTAATTACCTTCTTGGATAGTTCTGTGGACAAACTGTCTTTTTTTAAAAAGGTGTTAACTAGTTTGTGCAGAGTTAAATTGGAAAAGCTGAGTGCAAAAAGTATGGCTTTGAATAATAGAGTTCCAAAAGGAGACTTCAGCAGAAAAAAATGTATAATTGCAAATGAAGCTTGTAAAACTGTGTGGCATGTCTTATGCGTGGTATATCTGGCTTGCTTTTGATATGGCAGAAGTTGCATATTGGGCTGAAAAGGTTTTAAACAAAAAATTTAAAACTTCATCTGACTGACCAAAATAGATACAGGGCTGGGTTGTAATGTATAATTCTAAGTCATGTGTTTACAAATGTAGGTGTTTCAGCACACCCTTGTTAATATAGCTTTTACTGTATGCTTGATAAGTCTACTTATCTTTGTCTAAAACTTATGCTATTCTTTTTCCTTAGGGAGTATACCAGGCTGCTTTGCACCAGTGCAACAGCAAGCTGCGACAGATTTAAACATACGTGCATGTGTTCATACAGTATAGAGTCTACAAATTAATTTAACTTGTAAAATAGTCCTAAGGTGGCATATACACCTATAAGTGATGTGTATATAATGACATAGAAAAGAATAATTCCTCAGATTTTCCATTCCACCTCACTTTGAAATTTTTTTGTCAGCATTGGTAGTTTGTGGTTTAAAAATTGTACCTGTGTTGCCTCCTTTATTTGCCATTTAGGAAAAACGTGATGTTTTATGAAAGAAAAACATGTAATGTCTGGGGAGAATTTGAATTCAAAAAGATTATCAGATGAGGACACTTACGGCAATGACTAGTAGGAATAGGAGAGGTTTCACTGCTTCTGCATTCAGAGGATGTGACTGCTGTTGTTCAACCTAGCTAGTTTGGATCATGTTGAAGGAGTTGCTGGAGTGTGAAGGCTTCCCCTGGGCTGTGAACCTACTTGCAGCTTGAACTGATCTGTTACGGATTCTTTAGAATCACAGTCTAATAGTTCTGGCATTGATACAATGAATATGTAAAATACATGCTTAGAACAGGCACAGATGCTACTTGTGCTTACCTGGTTATCAAAGGTGTGGAATGTTGTTTTACTGTCTTATATATTTTTGAAAACAGTAAGTCACCTGGAGAACAAGCTTATAAGAGCTTTGATTTTACTTACAAGCTTAACCAAAATGTTGAAACTCTGAAAAGTTACTGTAAGACAGAACCTAGTCTACAATTTCTTGATTGTATACTGCTTCGGGAATGGAGTGGGGATGCGGTGGGTGTTAGTAACAGAAGAAGAGATATAATTAGAAAAACTTCATAGTTGCCAAGTGGATGTTTTCTTAAACTCCCAAAATTTGAAAAGCTACTGATTAAAAAGATGGATTTCATTTACAGTAGTTCTTTTCACTGTGAGTCTGACAGAGGTGGATACCAAAAGGTAGCGTATTTCAAGGCTTCATCTATTACTACCTTCAGTGTGTCAGTAATCAGATTAAGATAGAATTACAGGCTATTGCTATTTTATTCTTTCACATCTGGGAAAGGTTGAAGAGATTTTTCTATGTAAAATGGTGAACATTTAGCAGGGACATAAATTATCCCTGTATTTTCATGGAGATATGTTAGACTGCTGTTTAGCAGTACTTGTTAATAGTACAGCTGTTAGAAGCTAATTGGCAGCTAAAACCAAGTAAACTGATCCACAGACTGTGTCAGTACTAGTTGTGCACACAGATTGCCATTAGATGTATATAAATAAATACAGTGACATGTTCATCCTTCATATTTGGAAGGAGCAGAGGTTTTGTGTATGTTAAAAATCAGAAAAGGCTGCAGCGATTTATATGTCATTTCAAGATAAGAACCCAAGTCTCAGTCATGTTTAGAGGTTATTAGCTAATTAAAAATAAGTAGCAGTGTTTGGCTTTTATCTAAAACATTGATGCCAAGAATTGTTTTCATGGAAGTGAGTAGAACAGAAAAGCAATGGCAAAATTAACAATTCTGGCCTGTCTTTGTTGCTGTTGGTGGCAGTGAAGTAATCAGCACTTCAGGCTCTCAGTTGCTAAACAAAAGTATTTAAAGAATGCAAGTTTCAGCTGACCTTTTCCCACTCAGCAGCTGGAGTCTACTCGAGAGGGACTCGGCACTGTCACAGAAGTCTAGGTTGTCTCTTAGGTATGTGTCATTTTTGCCTGTGTACGAGCTCATCTTTCTCATTGATAACTGCTTTATAGCATAATTTAGTTGTGAAGTACAGCAGGTGGAGCCAAGGCCTAAGGCCGGTGGAGTAGGTCATCCTCCGGGAAGCTCAACAGGAGCTGATGAGCTGACCGCAGGGGTGTTTCCCCAGCGTGGGGGTGCAGGTGCCGGATCAGTTGCATTATGGCTCCGTGCCCAGAAGTGATAGCTGGGACATCCCGTGAGTGCCTCCCACTTCGCTGTCCTCTGTGCTTATGTTGCGACGGAGCACTGTGGTGGAAGGGATATGGTCAGGATGGTGATAACTTGGGGCGTTTTCATCTCTTTAGTAACTGGAGAGCTGAAATGTGCTGTGCCACTTTTGTAGTGTGTAAATCCACTGAAATGAGTGAAATAGCACTGTGTTAGAAAAGGCATAGTGCAAGGTAGTTAAGGCCAAGGATGGGTGCTGTGCTAAGCAGTTAGAAGGCAGGACCAGCAGTTCTGGCACAGGGTTGAAGGCACGGAGCGCCCACTAATACACCCGTGACCACCCGCGATGAAACGTCTCCCTGCCGGCGGGCCCTCATCCCGCCTTTTCCAGGCCTGTCGCAGCTGCGGCGCCAGCCTGACCTCTGCAAGGGCAGTCGTGGTGCGCGGGCAGCTCAGACACCCCGTCCCCGTTGGGGGGGGGGGGGGTCCGCTTGCCGAGCCCGGGGCGCGGCCCGTGGGCCGGCGGTGACCGCTCCCCCCCTCAGCGCGGGGTGCGGTACGCCGGGGGGTGCGGGAGGTGAGGGGGGGGGGGTGGTGGCCTCGGCTGCGCCTGCGCGCTGGTGCCGTCTCTCAGCGCGCCTCCGCCAATCGCCGTGCAGCTTGTTGGGCCCCGCCCCCTTGCGCCGGCGAAGGACAAAGTGACGGAGCGCGGGCCCGCCGCCCGCCTCTGCGCCGAGCTGCCGCCTCAGCAGCCGTCCGCGCGCTGCCGCCATTTTAGGAGGTGAGTTGGGGCGGCGCGGGGGCGTCCGCCCGCCCGGCGGGACCCGCTGCTCGCCCCGGGGCGACGGGCCGCCGGGCGGGTGCGGGGCCGTTGGGCCGGGCCTGCGGCGGGCCTCCCGGTCCCACGCCACTCTGATCTTCTCGCCCGTCCTCAGGTCGCCATGTTCTCGACCGTCGCGCCGCTCGCCCGGCTCAACCCTTTCTACGCGCCGCACTTCCAGCTGGCCCAGGACGGGGTGAGGAAGCGCGCGGAGCCCGCGGAGGCGCCCGCGACACGGCGGAGCTTGGCGGCCGCGTCCGCCGCTGAAGGTGAGGGCGGGCAGGAGGGAGGGACGGAGGGGTGGCGGCGGCGGAGGCGCCGCTGCCCGCGCTACCGGCGTTGGAGGGGGCGGCGGCGGGAGGGTTAGCGCTCCGCGGGGCTCGGCCCTGCCGGGCGGGAGCCGGCGCTGGGCCTGCGCGCCCGCTTGGAGGACGAGGAAGGGCACGGATGGGGGGAGGCGCTGGCAGCCTCTTCCGCTCCCCGTGCGGTGGGTGCCGAGTGGCAGCGAGGATCCGGTGTTACCGGGAAAGGGCACAGGAAGGTTCTAGGTCAGAGTAATTGCAGAAACCCCGATTGGAGTCTGGCTTGGGGATAAGGGAGTGCTTTTTCTAGATCTGCTGGGCCTGCAGCCTCTGAGACTTTAGGTCCGTACTACTTTATTCTCGTGGAGAAGAGCAGCACGTGAATCCTGATGGATTTGAAAGACTGTCTTTCCTATCCTTTTATTATCTTCCACCTCTGTTTATTCACAGCTGGACATCCGAACGTCCAGGCACATTAGAGATGCCTGCAACTGCTCTGTTTTGTTATTTGTTACTTTCCTTCTTTTTTTTTTTTTTTCCTCCATTGTAGTTGTGGGGCATATGCTAGATAGTTCTAAGATATGGTGATGCATTTTAGTTTTAAGTGCAAGTCCTGATCACTTTTGTGACTTCCAAAGGTCAGACCTTTATGATAATCATAATAGTGGATGTATATGTTAAAATTATAATTCTTTTAAGGGGTTAATAACATAAAACTATCTTTTTGACTTTATTAAAGAAAAAAAAAAGATACCTCTTCTGAAGTACTGTGATTATTGAAGTATGTTAGTGCCCTTGCATGAGCATCCATGTAATATGTGAGAGAGAACTGGGTGTTGGATTTTATTAAGTTTTCAATAAAGTACTTCTGGCTTTCAGTGCAGTGATCTTGTTGCTAGCTCATTGAAGCCCCAAATTGCTTTTCGGTATGCTAAAGATACTCAGTAGGTGCACTTATTTCCTAAAAGCATTATGCTTAATCTTTATCCTCTTTGTAGGCAGATGCAGTCAAAGGTGACCAGAATTTCTTAGTCCTTGTATTTTTTTCTGCTGTGTTCATTGTTTCACGTACCAGTTGGTCCTCTGGCCTTTGCGTTGGAAGAGTAACACATTTCAGAAGATAACGGAGCTTGCACAAGGTCACACAAAGTCAGTACAAACCACAAGACCTTTTGAGTTCAGTTCAGGGCATTAGCCATAACACAGCTCAGAGACAAAGTGTTTTATGATCACTTCTTGGAATTTGTCCTTGTTAATGTGTCAGATCAGGAGCAGAGAAATTTAATACTTAGGATGTAGCTGTCTTAATAGAGTAGACACGTTTTTGCGCTGTGTATATTTGAGTAGCTTCAGGGTGTTTGTCTTAAGTCAGTGTCTAGGTATGTTAGAATAACTTTCTTGCCCTCATGTGGTACACATGTTCAGTCGCTTCTGTTTTCAGGTAACAGTTTTTAGGAAATCTATCTACTTCTGAAATAGAAAGCCTGTGATCTGTTGTGGCTTTTTTCCTAGTACTGCTATATCACTGCAAACTTACGTACCTTCAAAGGGCTCAAGCCTGATTGATACTGGCTCGCTTTTCTTAATTACTGTTTTTGAACACCTAGCCAACAGGTCAGTCTGAATAGCATTGTAATAAAGCCAGATATACAAACCTGTGCTTTTCTGTGGCTCCTACAAATATCTGTCTCTGTCAGTTGAGGAGTATGACTTCTAACGTAACAGTAAGTTGTTATGAAAAAGGGAGTGTGAACAAATGCTTCTGGTACCTGGACAGCACAGTAACTACTGCAGTACTGTTGTGCTGCAGGCCAAAAATGCAGCTAGACAGGGCTGCCCCATAATACAGACCCAGAGTCTATTCTCTGATTACACCTGCATAGAAAGCCTCATTTGTGTTTAACTAGTAGTTTTGGCAAGTTGTAAGCAGGCTATTACAGCTGTCTGCAAATCTGCTAGCATAACAAAGCTATTTTAGAGGTATGTGTAAGTCCCAGACCGGCATATTTACAGTCTTGAGCAGTATCTCAAAAAAAAAATTCTCATAGGTTATGCATTGTTCCTAACTGTTAACTGACTTACTGCTTTAAGTTTAGGCTTAATACAGTGTCTGTGGTTTGGAATTTGTTATTTTAGAATAAAGAAAAAATGAAATTTTGATTGTCTTGGTGATGAATTTTAAAGAGTAAGGTGAGAAGTGTGAATGTAAAATTTTGTGTAAAATCTGGAACATTTTGGGGAAGAAGTTCCCTTATAATAGCAAAGTTATGAGATGGATAAGCCTGCTTCTCTTGACTGGTGCTCTCTTGATGCAGTTGAAAGTAATTTTAAATTTTTTTGATGTTCATAACGGAATTTATTTCAGAAGCAAAAAGACAGGGAAGAGAAGCTTTGAATAAGATAAGTTTTTGCTGTCTTTTGAATTTCAGGGTGTTTCTCTAGAGAGAGAGAGAGTTCTTACTAAGTTGATGTAACACTTTAAGGTCTATTCCATTATATTGAAGTAACACTAGATATAGTATCAGAAGAACCTAAATTATCTCTTTCTACTCTGGGGAATATTTTCTATGTAGTGTATTGTTTTTTGTATGCTTATTCAGTATATTAGTTTTGCTTTTGCTTATATATTTAAAATGCTAAGCACAGTAGAACTGTGCTGCTACGTTATGCTTATTTCGTACTGTTAATTGTAAACTTGAGTGTTTTCTGGTTGCATGTAATCATACCCTCTGTAGCTTCTTCAGAAATAGAAGAAGGAAACTCATTTTTGTTTTCCAGCTCCAGTAACTTTGTTGGAGTTTGTGAAAATGCATAACTTTCTCTTTTAAGGCTGGATCACTTTATACACAGTACTGTATGGAACAGTGCAAATGAAGTATCCCTTGATCAAAAGTGATCTGAAAGATTCTTTAATAAGCATTGTTTATGAGCATTGAATGTGATGATTAATAGCATTCTGCAGTTTCATTAAAAAGAAAGTCCATAAATACGAGATTCTGTGTTTGAAATAAATAAATTTTAAAAACCCCTATATAAAGAATCCAAAAAATACCTGAAAACATGACTGCATAAAGAAAAATCCAATTCTGATCTTATAGATTTGTATGGTCTCTACTTAAATACAGAAGTTGCACTGTCACAGAATATTTAACCAAACAAGCTCTGTATCAAGAATACTAGAGAAACACTATTCTTGCTTAATCCCTTGATATAAGAAAATGTTGGATGTTGCAATTTTGAGTCGTGATTTCTACTAGCAGCCTCTGGGATTCATTTCTATGGTTTAAGTGTGCTGTGTGCTAAAACATAACTGTTTCTTTCCTTGTTTTTTTTAAATGAATAAACTCAGTTTAGAAGGCTTAGAATCAAATCTCATCAGTCCAAAAGTGAATTTAAAGTAAAAAAAATTATTTTTGAGTATAATACTACAGTTGAATTAATACAGCATGGGAGATTATTTCAGTTTAATACTTTCGAGAAGGTAGCACTCAGTCAATTTTGTTTCTTTTCTGATCTCTGTTACCATTTATGATTGATCATTTATATGTAATTTTTTTCAATTAACTAGAGTACAGCTGTGCATATGGCTCAGGCAGATTCTTTATGCTTTGTGGCCTTGGTGGGATTATTAGCTGTGGAACAACACATACAGCGCTGGTTCCTCTAGACCTGGTTAAATGCAGAATACAGGTTTGTTCTGCATGTTGGTACGTGGTGACATTGACAAAGCATGTTTAGTGTGATATATTTAATCTACTAATGAATTGGAGGCGTAAAGCATCCCCTGGACATCGTTGCTCAACAGTGCATGGAGATTATGTAAAAGCATGGTGTGTCTTTATTTTTTGCTGCAGAATACAGTTGTGAATATGGCTCGCTCAAGTTTTATGCTCTCTGTGGCGTTGGTGGGGTCCTAAGTTGTGGCCTGACACACACTGCTGTTGTACCTCTGGATTTAGTGAAATGTCGTATGCAGGTTTGTATTAACTTAAACATTTATTAAACTTTTTCTCTATGTAGACAGCGTATTGAGAGTTTACAGTAAGGGACCCGGTCTTCCCTGGATGACAGGGAGTAAACTTGAATGCTTCTTTATCAGATCTACTGCTGTAAGACTAAAGAAATACCCCTTTCAAGAGAAGCAGAGGCATTTAGGATAATCTGGATAAATTATTTTTACTATGTTTAAGCACATTTAACTGATTGTATTTGATAGAAGGCACCCACCACAATGCTGCTCTTTGCTGGCTGGTAGGCTGTCTAGCTCTGTTAGTGTGCTTTTGGAGAGAGGAAATAATACATTTAGTGTTTTGAAGATACATGGGTTTTAGTTTGGAGTGACATGCATGTATAATTTGATCCACTAACATTGTGGATATCAATGCATGGCTTATGGATTGGATATTTTCTAACGATGTCACTTTGAATAGAATGAGTAAAGCTTGATATAGTGTTGCTAAGGCCATCAGTGCTTACTACTAGTTTCCTTGCGGTAGTTCTTGATTGAACTGAAAGGAGTGTCATCACATTGCACTTAACTTGCGATACCAGCTTCTGCATTAAAGTCTTCTAGTGAACAGCCATGGATAAAAACATACTAGTGGATTTATTCAGGCAAATCTATGCCTCAAGAATGAAACAAATTAAAGCACACTTTTAAATTTCTGGAAATAGAGTGGTTAACGACTTCCCTGTTGCATAGGCTGATACTGGTTATAAAAGTGGCAATTTTGTAATGATAGAACTCCTGAAATTAGGAAGGGACTATGAATTAGTCAGACCTATTAGTCATATGAGGAGTACTGCATGTAATATCCTGTAAAATTGTGTTCTGGAAGACCTTTATTTAACATTCTTTTCAAGAGAGGCTTTTTCACCTACTTGAGAGCACATGAAATTCTGGTCTCAAACTAGTAATTCTGTAATACACTGGACAAACACAAGATGCATCCATTGAGGGCAACATATGACTTCCTGCAAAATTTGCATTGAGACCAGGCTGTGTAGGAATTCCCTATTTCTATCTATATAGGAATTCCTTATTTATGTAGGGAGTAGCTGTAGTCAAGTATGTGTTTCATTTCTGAAAATGTAGTTTAGCTGTATTCTTCTGTTGTGGACTTCATAATCCAAGATTGGTAGCTTGACTACCCATGCCTAAGGTTGAGTTTACGGAGGAGGTTGATGATGAGTTAAGAGGATGTAGCATTTCAAACAGTTCTTAATCTAACTGCAGATTGGGTTAATGGGCAGAAGGCCTGAGAGCTGTACAGTGCTGCATACGCAGCTGGGAGCAAGGCCTCATACTTGCCAGGCTTCAGCTGCTTGGTAGGTATGCTTGGCTTGGGCTACCAGTCCTGGGCTTCTTATGTGGTAAGAGTGGTGATACTTCCCTTTTCTTCTCCAGTACTTAGAGGAAGGTGCAAGAGGAGGGTTCCATGCAGATTCCAGTTGTGACTTTATAAAACCTCTCAGCATTTATCTCTTCACAGATCCCGTATAGAGTATGTTACTAATCCTTCCTAGGTTCTCTGGGAAGAAACCTGTTGCCCTGCCCCCTCATGTCTTTTAAAGAAGAGGTCACCTTTTAGGTAGATGATAATTAAGCATGGTTCTGACATGAATATAGTCTCATTTTACAGTGCCTGATTAAATGTCCAATTTTCTGAAATTGTGAATCTTCTAAAATTGACATGTTTAGGTGAACTAGTTCTCACGTAGGTTGTTGCCAGACTGCAAGACAAAATACCAGTCCCTTCAGGTTGACTTGCATGTCCCATAGCTCTTCCTGAAAGCTTTGGTTGACTTCTAACTTGTTATCTCTGAAGAAAGATTGGATGATATCAAATAGGAAAAGTAACGGTGTGATGTGACTTCAGATTTTTCAGAATGACCTTTTTAAGAATTTCTGTTAAATGGTTTCTTTTCACATGAAACAGAATTATTTACAGTTGTTTTTTGAGGTTTTGTTTGTTTGTTTTTTTGTTTTGTTTTTAATTTCTGATAAGTTATTAATGAAACCTCACTGAAAGTTTTGTGTGCAGAAAATATTTTATGTATAGCATTTATTGTGAAGTCAAAGTACAAGTGTAGAAGTTGAGTACTTTTTGATCTGCTTTGCTCCATCTGTCTTAGTCTGACAGTACAAAGGAATCAAACTAATAGTGGACAAATAACCTTTTCTGATCAAGTGAATTGTTAGGTTTGGTTTGTGGCAACCCTTGAGTGTACATAGTGTGATGTGTAGAGTGGTTGAGGCTGCTGACAGAAGCTGTCCAATTTTTAAAGAATCCAATCTAAACATAATTCTGCCAGTATACTACTGACAGTGTTAAATAGTGATTTCAGTATATCTTTCCAATACAGAAAGTAGTGTTGTTGATTTGGAGAATAAATGTAAGCAAAATTCAGACAGTTCGGTGGTTCCTGAGTACTGAGGAATGTACTGACTGTTAAAATAAGTTGGGATTTGAGACTAATGAGAAAGCATGATAGTTACATTAGTGTAACCTTATGGCGAGTACTTTATCCCTCCAGGGAACCTTAGGAAGCCAGCTGTTTGAGGAATTTAAGAATCTTCTATTTTGGATGAGGGTGTGAGAAGGGAAATTATAAGCTGTATCAAGCAATTAACTGCCTATTCTGTTTAGGTTGATCCACAAAAATACAAGAGCATCTTCAATGGATTTTCAGTGACAGTCAAAGAAGATGGCGTTCGTGGCTTGGCTAAGGGATGGGCTCCTACCTTTATTGGCTATTCCATGCAGGGGCTTTGTAAATTTGGTTTCTATGAAGTTTTCAAAATCCTATATGGCAACATGCTGGGAGAGGTAAGCCTGAAGGGATTTATATGAGGCTATCCATCTGCAACATAATAGTATTAGTAATGTAATTACAAAAGCACGATTCATTAATAAAAACCTGTTTAAATTCACTTCAGGAAAATGCATATCTGTGGCGTACTTCACTATATTTAGCTGCATCTGCCAGTGCGGAGTTTTTTGCTGACATTGCTCTGGCTCCAATGGAAGCTGCTAAAGTTCGTATTCAGACACAGCCTGGATATGCTAACACTCTGCGGCAGGCTGTACCTAAAATGTTTGGAGAAGAAGGCATCTGGGCGTAAGTATCTCTTGATTTTAATTTTATTTTTTATCCAGGTTCTCTATGTTGAGTATTTTTTCCTAATGAAGAACTGTTGCTAAAACTAGTTGTGTCTTTAGCTTACAATACTTCTTGATCTTTGTATTTTAAGATAACAACGTACTTCAGGGAATCTGTGCTGAACTGGCTGTTAATTCCACATGCTCCTTAGATCCATCTTTGTGAGTATCTTTGTGCTGAGTTCTGCTGGATAACATCAGTTTCCAGCAGTTCCAGTCAGAGATACTCAGCAACTTTTTGGTTGTACAGTCAAAGATGCTTGAGTCATTGGCATGTAAGAGTAATATAACTGCATGTTAGCTTTCTGTTCTGATGGAAGTGGCTGTAAATATACAAGTCATTTATCACTGTCGGGACTTGGCTGGTATGCAGACATGAGCCTTACTGCACTTGTAGGATCAGTACTGCATTACTGCAGTGCACTGTAATCTGAAAAGTGACTACAAAACCAGCTGTGCAGCATAGGGATCAGGTAAATGCTGATTTGTGTTGCTGTTATAAGTTAGTACCTGGGAACTAATAAAACGTACATTTCTGTTCCATAGGTGTTGAGACACTTAAGCCTTATAGTGTCAGTATTTAGAAGTTGTATTCTTAATACCAACAATAAGCTAACTAATTTTTTTTCAGGTTAGAAATGTACCTTAAATACTGGAGAAAATTGAACTGAGTTTGTCTTTTCTCTGGTTAAGTTTCTATAAAGGTGTTGCTCCACTATGGATGAGACAGATTCCGTACACAATGATGAAATTTGCCTGCTTTGAACGTACTGTTGAAGCTCTCTACAAGTATGTTGTTCCCAAGCCACGGAGTGAATGCACAAAAGGAGAACAGCTGGTAGTTACATTTGTTGCAGGCTATATTGGTAAGGAATCTTTAAGTCCTACACTTCATTAATGGACTACTTCAACTCTAGAAGCCTGTCCTTTTTCAGAATATCACATGTAACTAGAATGGGAGAATTTACTTGTAACTTTAAAATGTGCAGGGGAAAACACTATATTCGATCTGTAAGTGGAGAACGGGTCTGTAGTAGAACAATATTCTTAATTGTTCCTATGTATTACCAGTGTTAATGTCCAAGTTTAGAAACTGCAGCTGAAGTGAAAAAACTTGCATCTTTGCTAGGCTGGGGAAGGTTGAAGAAAGGGGAGAGAAATCTGAATGGAAGGAGGATTTTCAATATCCAGAGATTCAGAAGTTTTGTTTTAGCAGGGGAGGTGGTACAAGAGCAGAACTGAGGTGTTTTCTGATATTCACGTCACACTGTATGTATGTAGCTGATGTCCTTTTAGGATACTGGGAGGCTTGACATAAATTGCTAACAAATTGCACAGAAGTTATTAGAAGGTGCTGCTTCATCTGGTTGTACTTAGTGTACACAGTAATGGTACAGATAAAACACCACATAACTAATGTCAAATTATTCTTTCAGCTGGTGTGTTCTGTGCAATTGTTTCCCATCCTGCTGATTCCGTGGTGTCTGTGTTGAACAAAGAAAAGGGCAGTTCTGCTTCGCAGGTTCTTATGAGGCTTGGATTCAAAGGTATGTCTGTCCTTTTATGTATTTTGGATCAGGTACTTGTGTTTTGGGGAAGATTTCTTTTTTTCCTCGTGGCTTACGCTACTCGTGCTTTATGTTTTACTCTGTAGGTGTATGGAAAGGTCTGTTTGCTCGTATCATTATGATTGGTACCTTGACTGCACTACAGTGGTTCATCTACGATTCTGTGAAGGTTTATTTCAGACTTCCTCGTCCACCTCCCCCTGAAATGCCAGAGTCTCTGAAGAAGAAGCTTGGTCTAACTGAATAGACAACTCATGGACTGACTATGCTGGCTCTCCCAGTGATGAGTTTCATGAAACTTTTATATATTTGACTATGTAGAAAACAAACTCTATATGATGTTATTATTGGCTGTGCCCTCATTCCACATGAGGGTTTAAATTCTACCACTGTCATTGCCTGAAATAAATGAGAAACAGAGTGCTTAGTGTCTGTTTACTAATACATATGTGAGCTTCACTTCATAGCAGCAAATACCTCAAATTCTGCCCTGCCTTCCTCCCTCTCGCCCCCCCCCCCCCAAAAAAAAAAATCTGTACTTTAGGCACTAGAGAATTGTGAAACAGTTGTAACAAAAATAGGCTTTCACTGTTACCAGAAAGTGCCAAGAGCCTATCCTTGCAGAACTGCAGAAGCTACCTGCAGTTCTGTGCACTTTGAGTCCACTATTTTATTTGCCTAAACAGGCTGTTACTGTAGAACAGCAGAACTGAACGAGTGAGATGAGGCTGCAGTCTGATAGAGCAGCCTGGTCATAATGTCAGTGTTCTCCATACAGAGAAAAGGAACTTTATACATAATAGAGCTGTTTCTGCTTTGCGGTAGACATCCCAACATAACTAACTTATGCTTGGTTTTGAACCACACCAAAGAACTCAAGTCCTATTGGTTGTACTGTGGAATTAAACAGTGGCTGCTACCTTAATGAAAGAAAAGCTGATGTTAATAAAGTTTCTCAAAGATACCTGACCACTGAAAGCTTACTGCTAGCTTTACAGTAAAATAAAAATGTCTTGCCTTTTTTGTAGAGTTTGACAGTTGTAAGGTTTTCCCTATACTTGGAATTCCTGTGCTTTGATTTTTTAATTTTTTTTTTTCCTGAATTAGTTTAACTGTAATGCTGAGTTTTCGTTCAACAGTGCACTTTTGCAGTGTAAGAAGCCATACCAGTTTTTTCTTGGACCTTACTTGATGTGAAGAAACCTAGGCTTCTAGGCATGTAAGAGAGGAGACGCTCACACAGTGTTTTAATGCAATGAATTTTTTTCCAGCCTTGTACAGCAGAATGGGCGCGCTGCATTCTGCCTTTTGCCTGTTCAAAAACCCACAGTTGATAATCACATTGAGAAAAATGCAGAAAATGCCCAATAGTATATAAAGGATTCGCCATATCCAATACTACTTTGTTCCCATAGTAGAGCTGGAGCTTAGGTGTCTTTTGTGCAAAACTATTTGGGTATACTGCCTTCCAGCATGTCAGCTGATGATATGGAACTTGGCTTGGCTTTCGTGTGTGTTCTACTGCTCCTTTTGGGTCCTTCAGGGTCAAAAGAACAAAAGAAGTGCCACTGGAGTGGCATCAGTATACTGACCATTGCATCTTACTGGAGTCTGACCTTCCTGCTACCATTTTACATAGCATTGAGCTTCTCCCCCACCCCCAGGGAAAACCCTTTAACTTCCAAGATTTTGGGATGATTATGCTAAACAAGCAAGCTGGGCCTTATTTTTAATTGCTACCTTTCAAAACGTGGAGTAAAATCTAAAACTATTCTTTTTCCCTGTCACCATGACACTAAAGGTGTTCTTAGAGTGGTTGGTACCTAACTGCATTATATATACAGCAAAGGCAAATTCTGTAAGTCTAAATAAAACAGTTCTATAAGTACTTTGGTGTTGAATTAAATATATTTCATGATACAAGTAGGTACATCTTGTTTCCCTGTTGTGAGTGGGAAGCTTTGAAATTATGTAATGAATCATTAAATGCTCCCAAAAGCTTCCTTGGAGAAGAGCATTAGCTATCAAGGCTACTGATGTTAAATCAGCTTTTGAAGTTAACTTTTTTATGTGGTTCAGCTTGTTAGAAAAAACTCACTCTTGTTTACTGAATACCATAGTTTCTTTAAAGGTGTGTTTTAACTTGGTAAACTTCTTTGCTGGAAAACATCTCTAGTTCCTTCTAATCCTGGGAAAGGGAAACACTTCTCCAATTTTAAGGCTGTCAGAAGAGTGAGACAAACCTGGCTCATGTAGTGAGATAGTCTGATTGTCAAGTAATCCAATGATAAGCTAAATTTCTCAAGACTTTCTTGTCATTCTATGTATGGAGCAAAATCGCACAATTTTTCTCTAGAATTGGGTCACCTTTATGCAGCCGTTTTAAATACGTGTTGTAATAAGAGAATCTTGAATCTGTTTTCTCATTGCTCAAGGGCAGACCTGGAACTTTCTAAAGATGCTCGGATAATTTTATCTAGGTAGATCTGAGGTAAGACTGCAAGGGAGGGGCAGCTAGCTCTTCCCCTTCTGTAACGGAGAAAAGGAAAATGCACTTAGTGCTGCTTCTAGTGTTGTGTTTCAGTGGAAAACCCAAGAGGGGGAGAGAATTGCCTTGCAGCTGCTGACTTCGTTGACGTTCAGCCATAGGCTTGCTCGGGTGCTTGAGATGAAGGGGCTTAGCAAAATGCTGTTGCTTATGGGGTCACCCACTGGTATTTTAAGCTTCAGTGGAAAAACTGTAGTATTAAAATTAATTTAAAAGGTCAACTTTGTCATTGATAAATGCTTTATAGCATAATGTGTGGTACAGCTTCTGAAAGTTGAGAGGATGGGGCAGGGGAACAGCGGTGCTTTTGATGGACTTGGGCTTTCATTGCAGGGAGAGTCCTGTATCGAAAAGGAGCACTCCGTTTTGAACTTTGATAACTCCAGACCAGTCACTAAACCCCAAAGTGCTTTGTAAAACATGGATTATGTATATGCTGTTTGTGTATATTGTTTTATCAAGGAGAAAGCACCCTTTCTTGCCATTACTGGAGCTGGGATCAGCTTTCTGATTTAAAGCATACTGTCTATATAGATTTGGAATAACAACTCCATTCTCACCCTGTGTTTGTATCAGGTTGTACTACAGATCAAATGTGCTGATACTTGCTGAAATGTCTGTTGCATATAATTTTAAAATGGGCTGTAATAATACAAATAGTTGTAATTCATTTACATTTCTACATATAAATTATGTAGTTCACAGTGAAAACAATAAACATCCTGCTTTTTTATAGCAAATACGTGTATCTTGGGTAGCTGAGCTTAGCAGTTACACGTCCTTGTTACAGAATACGAGTTTTGTGACTGATCTGGGAGAAGGGTGTCGCTAGCAGAAACTTCTCGGCTGAGCTGATGTTTTGGTGGTGGTGTTTTTTGGGTTTATTTGTGTTTTTTTTGTTTGTTTGGTTGGTTGGTTGTTTTTTTTTTTTACTTTGTGAGTTGCTGGCAAGAATGTAATTGGCCAGTTCTGCACCTGCATACCAAGTTAAAAGCAAAGATGTCCAGAGTATTGCTACCGGTTGGGCTCCATGGGATGATATATTTTAAGTAACATAGCTGTAATTTTCATTATTACCTGAGTCTCTCAATCACTTAATAAAATTGTAGCGAGTATCGAATGCCCGTAGAAATTAACTAAGGGGTGGTACTTTTACAGAGCTGAGAGTCTCCCCACCACTGACAGTACTAAACCAAGAAGGCAAGATTAGTAGCCTGCTTTAAATTTATGAAAAATACCTCACTCTTTGCATCATCTTTTTCACTGTAGAAAGAGCTTTGCCTTGTCCTTAGACCAGTGTTATTACAAAGCTACTCTAAAGCTTTCATTTAATTTTTAGTACAGTGTAGGTGTGTGCTTGAAGGGCAAATGAAGATTTGTAATACCTGTGCAGATTATGGGAGAATTACCACTCGCCTTCCTTCTGAGCACAATACACTGGGTGTGTAAACTTTAGATTCGGATTTTTTTATTTTTTACTTTCTTCAAGTACACCTTACTTCCGTGACTTGAAATTTTTTCTCTCTCTTGCTTGTAGCAACAAAGTTTCTGAAAGGATACTAATGCTTTAGACCTGCGCTTCCCTGGGAAGGAAGCATGGCCGATCTGCAGACATTTATAGATAAATTCATGGTTCTGTAACATTTTTTTCACACTTAACTTCCCATGGAGACCATGAACAGGGCTGTACACTTGGCTTCTCACTGGTAGATGCGTTCTAAGATGTGGAGGTTAGTCATTTGGGGATTGAAAGTGAAATCAACAGTTGTTTATCCTGGTTTATTTTCCAATTACTGTTCCAAAGAGAGAGTGTGCTCTTTTCATCCAGAAAGACCTCTTTGCTGTGTCAAGACTTCTCTGATTAACTGTTTAGCTGGAACAGGTTTTCTACTTCTCTTCACTTGGGTAGATAGTGCTCTACTGGTTCTCCAGTTCTGCCTTTCCAGATTTTTACTGGCTACTGACCATAAATAATTAATTCATAATGTTGAAAATAAATAAGATTACTATAGTCCATGATGCAATTAATCCACTGTTAACTGCATCGTACACACCATAGTGGAAGATGCATAGGGAAGATTTCTCACACTGCTGTGGCCATGGCTATTGTGCCAAGTGCTCTCCTTGACAGGACTGACACCAGCTTGCACACACGCGCACACACACACACACACACAAAAAACCCCCGAGATTGGTGGAATCAGTGAATATCGCAATGCATGCTTTAGCATGGCTGGTCATTCTGGACGCTCTTTCATTGTTCTATCTTTTTTAAATGCCATTTGGGTATTTTCAGGGGCTTGCTTAAGAGTTGTGTGAAAGAGCAAAGACATACTGGCTGTTAAATAGTACCTGTGGATGCTTCCTAGGAAAACTTGTCTTTTGACAGGTTTATCCTTGTGGTCTGTCAGGTGGACTGGAAAGGGGTAAAAGAAAATTGGGATGTAGGAATAGACCTATATCAAAAAGAGGAAAACTTGATTAAATTACACGTTTGAGGTTGAGGGGAAGGAAGCAAGCAAAGTATGGAAAACCAACATTATCAAGCAGGCCAAAAGACATGGAATGCTGAATGAGAATAGGGAGGGAGAGGAAAGGTTGTATCTTCCATGCAATTAAAAGACTAGCAGCTGGAAGATGTTCAGGTACGACCAACTAAACAATTGAGAAGTTATAAAGGCCTTACTGTATGCTTATACTTCTCAATACAATTTCATTTATAGGGATTTTCTGAATTGCTGTATCTCTCCTAATTGCTTTTTTTTTTCTAGTAATTTTTATTCCTAGTTAATGTACTTTTCTCCCTTTCCTCTGCTAAACCAATTCCCATTATCTTGTTATTTCAGTCTACCACCTACCGCATTTTCAGATGTCTCAGATCTCTTAAACTCTTAATCTCCACCACCAAAATACTGCCAGTAGCTCATATTGGTCTAACCTTTTGGGACCTAAGTAGCTTCTCTTTGCTAATTCTGCTGCTCATGAGTATTTTACATATTAAGACACAATGAATGGGTAACACTGTTCGGATTCCTGAACAGATACCATGCACTGGGAGAACGTCATCAGTAGGGTTAGTAGGTCTTTCAAAGCATCGTCTCCATATAGAATTCTGTGTTTTAAAGACCCAACAGTGTTGCACAGTAATTATGATTTACAATTATAAAGCCTCACACAAAACCTTAATACAAATTATTCCATCTATGTGTGACAAACTTTTTGCAAAGGCATCAGCGATACTTATGGGCAATGCTTGCTTCGCTTGCTTTTACTTCTCTAAATATTGATTATTAAAAAAAAAATAAAAATGGAAGTGCCACAGTTGACAAAAATCATAGAGTGAATATACTGAGACATTAAATTGCCACTACAGTTTGACTAACCCTTGTTTAACTCTATCTGGAAACCACAGTTTTATTCCTTCCTTTAGAGCAAGAAAGGAAAGCTGAAGATCTGTTAGTCTTGGGTCCTGCTTTCTTCAAAAAAGCAAACTCTAAAGGTAAAACTAACATTTCATACTTTAACACTGTTTTATTGTACAAAACAAGCAATTTATCAAATATAGCATCTGTCATCTTTCAGAAAAATAAATACATGCACAGAGACATTGTTTTTTTCTCACATTACAGCTTGCCCCTTGAATTCAGCGTGAATTTCTTCTCTCCTTTTCAAAGGAAGAGGACAAATCTCTAGTTAAGTTTTGGTGTGCTTCTAACTGAAGCCTTTAAATATTGTCTTTCTTCTTAGTACTACATGTGATAGAGTTAACACTCCTCAAACACTACTATAGTTTAGGCAGTAGCACTTCACAGTGATCAATTCATGTCTGAAATCTTGGTTATTTCATCTTTCATATCTTTGATCTCTGTTTGAACTCTTGTTAGATTGGCCAGTTTCTCATTCAGTAAAGCAATTTCCTTCTCCCGTCGTAATACATCCTCCACCAGTCTTCCTATTCTTAGTGTCAGGTCATTTATTAATGGCTCCAAGATGGCAAAATCCTTCCTAAGTTTGTACATCTTGGGTTTTAAATCATTTGCAAATGTAACCGTCTTCAGAACTTTTGCTCTGTCACCTTCAAGATTCAGGAGTCTATCTGAATGCTTGTTAAAATCACTCCTTAACTCAGATAATGCTGTCTTAATATGCTCGATTCTTCTTCCATTACTGGATGCCAAGCTTTGTAGTTTTGTACTTCGGTCAATGCTACTGGTAAGCAGATCACCTATATTTTTTACAGTCTTCTTTTCACCTTTTTCTACTTTATCTTCTAGTGTTTGCAAAGAATCTGTCAGTGCAGTCATATCTGAGACTAGACCTGAAATGCGCCTTATGTCAGTTTTTACTGTCACAATCATCAAAGTTATGTTTTTTGCTACAGAAGCTGCATTCTGTTCAACACTTGAAACTGCCTGAAAAAGAGTTGTTAAATTCTTCTGCAGTTCTTCCTGTTTTTTAATTATGCTGCTAGACCATGTTTTCATTGTATAAATATCTTCCTGAAGATGTTTAATGTGAGAAATTATTTGAAGATCTTCCAGCTGTTCCATTAAGTTCCAAGCCTTTTCACACTAGAGAGATACAAATAAAAATATTTGACAAGATTTCTAGCTTAACAACTCACATCAAAATTAAAGCTACACACTAATGAAACATCTTACTATTCCAATATTGAGTCTAAACCCTGTCTTTAAGAAATAGACTTCTCTTGCAACAGAACCAAAAATTTCATTTTTTTCCTTTCAGTATACATAAAAAGTTCAAGTGTTGCTACTGTTTTCTACAACAAAAATTACAGGAAGGTGCTATGTGACTTTCCAAATCTAATCTTTTTGTGATTTAGAGAAATTTTTGTATTAAGCCTCTAACCTGGATGATCCAGAAACATACATGTAGAAAGATATTTAGAAACATTTTAGAAAAATCCCTACTTTAAAATTCTCTTATCCAAAAATCATGTCTCATAATTAACTGATTTTTTGTAATCATAATATGTATTTTGAACATGGTGTTCAACGGAAGAAAAAGCCAAAGGAATTGGGCATGGTTCTCTTTTGTTTAAATAGCCACCAAAGTATTTCACAGGCAAAACATTAAGCAGCTTGCCTTCATAAAAAAACATTTTAATGAGGGAACACGAATGCTACTGTTGGATTTTTGGCTGAATTTTCTAGTTCACTTATTTTTTTGTTTCTTAATCACTGGCTCTTGGTTTTCAAATTTGAGAGGAAGAAAGGAAAATACCCAAGTGATACTATCCTGTTCAACCACCAGTAAGTCAGTGTAGAACTTGAAGAGAAACAGGCAAGGAATGAAACACATTCTAAGAGGCTACAATTAGTTCCATACTAATCCATTTATTGATATTAGTAGTAAAAAAATCACCAAAGAAACAAATCTTTTTAAACTTTTTGATAGTGTTGGTTATTCCTCTCTGGCACAGAACTGTTTGCTTAAAAACAAAATACCAAAATTTAGGTTGTGGAGAGTTGCGCTGGTTTCCTAGTTAATGCCCTCTAAGGGTGAGGATTTCCTGTTCAAGCTCATGTACATTCTGCTTTCAATAGGGCCAAGGTTGATTTAAGACATTAAATGGGGGAGCATACTATTGGTAATTTAGCCACCCTTCCCAAAACTACATGAAGTAGACACACTGGAACACACTTGTGAAGAATAGTTACAGAACATTTCCATATAAAATAGTATTTCTTAATGGAGCTCTGAACATTAAAGTATTTATTCCATACCCTTTCTGGAAGAGCAATTTATTTTGAATTAGATTATGCATCAAGACGGGGCAATCCACTATGATATATTTTTACTGAATATGACTGTAAACAGATACAAATCTATACATAAGTAGTAAATATGTGAAACTGATAAAACCTTTACACTGGGAAATGCTGGTTTAATGGTCTCTTCAATGGGCAGCATTAACTGTTCAGTGAAGATTTCAATAGAGTTCTAGATAAATGAATGTACAAAACCAGAATAATTTAATTTATGACTTAATCAGGCTTAAATGTTGTGGGTTCATAATGCCTACTAAGCAATCTCCTTTCCTGGGTTCTGAAATCAGGAATCTGAAATTATCAAGACAAGTCTGTAGACACAAATTTATAGTGCTTCCAAAATTCCAAATTTTAATGAACAGCTACCAGGCTTATTAGTAATACGCCCTGTGTAAGGAGATCTGTTAGAACCAAGTATATAACTCCATAGCTTTCATTAAATGCTTTTGCAGCTCTTGGTTCACCAAACTTTGGGAAACAATGTCAGTGACACCATTTTTTTCCCTTTGAAATGCAAAGCAATACCACACATATCATGTAATGCCTAACATTCTACAAAAGAAATCATGTAATGCCTAACATTCTACAAAAGAAAACATTCTACAAAAGATTAAAACTTGTTTCTAACAGCACCAAAACCACAAAAAAAAAACCCAACAAACAAACAAACAAAAGAAAACCAAAACAAACACCAAATCAACAATTAATGCAGTGACTGATCACACCAAACATACAAATTAAATGATGGAAGAAGAATCTAAGAGGAATATCTGTTAGTAAGAACTTCAGTCTATATGTAGTCTAGTGAATTCAATAGCAGAACAAAACTATGCCAGTGATTCCTGGAAGTTTCAAAATGCTAGAAATGAGGTCTAAGGCAGCTATTTGCATGGGGTCAAAGAAATAAAAGATAACACCAGCTGCTATGTAACCCTCTGCTTATAAATACCAGTACAAGAGAAGGTTCTCAGTAAGGGGTGCTTTACTAGTGTTTTCTACTACATATAGCATTGCAGCTAAGCTACAGCTGTTAAAAATGTACTTTGTGCATAATACATAAAATATGTAGGTCCCAGTAACAACTCGGACATTGAGAAGTCTATACCATAAGCACAAAAACATTATGGTATATGATACATTAAGGCAAAGTACATCATCTGTATCTGCCTAGAGATAATAACTTAATTGTTCATTGTCTTACAAGTCCATGGAATATAATATAAAAAGTAACAACATAAAAAACTAAGTAGTGAAAACTAAATGTAAATTGTAATCGGATGTCTCTGGTTTTGACTTTTCCTATCATCTAAATACTTTGCTTTGAATTGCTTTTTAATAAAAATTAACTTTTAATAGATAATGTGAAAACAATCCTCACTTTAAGAAAATACTCCTTTCCTCCTTCAACACAGTATTTATTGCTCTCTAGTTTGCCCTTCAATCTGATCCAATGCCTATCTAGATTAATGACAATATTTCAACTACCCTTAACTTATGTTGGAGTGACATTATTTATAAGTAAAGTGCTCTTTCATCAATGAAAGCCCTATGTCCAAATTCATTTATTCCCATTCTGATCATTTTCTAAGTTATAGCTTTCTAAAGTTATTTCTTTTGCTTTCGAAGATACTTCTATGTCATGCACTATTTCTTCTAAAACTATTTCATTTGGCACTTCCAATATGCTGCTGTTGTACTCTATGCCTTCAAGAACCTTTCGCATCGCCATTGTATCAGAAACAGTTTTCAACATATCGTTTTCCACAGTATATAGCTGTGTTGTCAAGGCCTCTATCTTTTTCTCCATACTTAGCAATTCACTTGATAATCTAAGAATAGAGTGAATAGCATTTTCAATTGTTGGCAAATGGGTCTTGCACTCCTCAATTTTTGGTTCATAGTTCCCAAGTTTCTGATTCAGGTCTGTGTCCTTGGCTACCAGACTATTCTGTTGTTCTTCTAGCTTTTCAACTGCCTTTGCATGTAAGTCCAACTTTTGTTCAACTCTAGAGAATTCATCATCTTCTTGTCTTTTCAGTGTTCTAATATTTCTGGCTGTACTGTCTTCCAAATCTCTTACTCTTTCTGAAAGGGATTTAATTCTTTGGTCAGCTTCATTGATTTGGGAAGTCACTTCTGTATGTATGAACTTTGCCTCAGATTTTAAACCACTAGTGTTTGTGTTCATTTCATCCAAGCTTCTTCTCCAGGAATTCGTAACATTTTGGAACTTCTCATTAATGCTCTGCATCTTTATAGAGAGAGTCTGTTCATTGTTCTGAATATCATTTATGATGTTATGAAGAGAAGATATGTCCTGCTCAAACTCAGTCATCACAGAGATGGACGAGGCAGCTTCTCGTAGGATACTTTCAGTAGACTCAAGCTGCATTTATAACACAAAACAACGTCCATGTCTACTTAATGAAAGTAAGAATAGAAAACCATCTGCGTTTATTTAACAGAGGATAAAGTCCTTTAGAAGCCACTTTACTCGTTACAAATCTCCTATGAGATTTGTTTTCATATTCCATCTTTAAAATATTGTTGATTAATCTAGCATGAAAAAGCCACAGAAAAGGGTATGTTTGTTGTTGAATTTCTGTATCACACGTGCCATTTTCTTTGCTGTCAATCCCTTATTTTCCATGGTGTTTTTTTGGGGATTTGTTTTGGTTTTGGGGGAGTTTTTTGTAAAATATATCACATTACATAAATCCCATGCAACGTTTTGCAATTTGAAGTGTAGTATATAAATATCCAAATTACATCATGTTTAAGTGATATCATTATGAGATCAGTGCTAAAACATCACTGGCATAAACCGTGCTGTACTCCCATCATTATCTGTAAGATATAGGAGATAATTTGGCAGCCAGCTCAGGTTTTCTACTTGATGTCACACAGATAAGAAAACAAAATACAAATGAAAAAAATATTACTATCCATCCCTTTATTAAGTCTTTCATATTATTATAACAGGTCTACTACACAAAAATGCCTGTAAATTTTCTTCAAATCAATGTATATTAGAGTTATACACAGAACAGTACTGGTAGAATTAAGTATGTGCATAAATGTAAGTTTTCAAACATAGTTTAATGTCTAAAAAAATAATACTGAGATATAACCACTGTATTCACATACTTGAACAACAGTATGGATTGACACGTTTAGTCATACAAAATACTCTCCAAAGGCCTATTCACATGCAAGTAGAACACATTATGAGATTTTAAAACCATCAGTTAAAAGTGACAAAGTAAAACAACAGCAAATGTCCACCAGAGATTATCTAATTAAGATGTAATGATTACCTTTTCAGAAATTAAGTTAACTTTATTTTCCACGTCCAGGAATTTTTCAGCTTCTTGCTGTAAGAAACTGTACTTTTTTTCAATATCAGCAAATTGACCTGACTGCTGAAATAGGAACCTGCAAATTGCAAGTAAATAAATAGTAAACATAACTACATCATTAGCATATATTAAATGTCCCAGGACCCAATGCACAGCAGTCTGTTACTGCAGGGATTTGTGTTCACAGAATTTGCTAGATCAATACATGAGAGAAAAAAATTAGAATTGAATGAACTGACTTCACACTGTAGTTATCTTCCAATAGAAGAATAAGGAAACATCCATAAGTATGCTCCATTTTTACACTGTATGCCATTAAAACAGGAAAAATGTTGGATAAGATTGCTGACAGAGAGGTCATTACATGGACATAAAGCATTGCCTCAATATATTTTACTGATAACGTATTATTTAATCAGTGGAAATAAAATATAAAAAAATAATTTAGACTTTCTTGCAAAGTACCACAAAATCATGCATAGAAACGTTTGGATTTAGAAAGGCTGGTTAACTCTAATACTGTTTAATTTTAACCATCCAGGAACATATGGTGCAAAGCTTGTATAGCTACTGTTATGATGCTGCTGGTTTTGAACAGACAGTATAGTTCTCAATCCTGTACTTTATATACATTCTAGAGTAATTTACTGTGAACTTGAGAGCTTTATAAACTGCAAGCACTCTGTCCAGTTGAAAAGGAAAAAAAACCCTGAATTTTGCTGGATGTTTATTAATCACAAAACGAAGTATATTGTAGACTATGCAGGAGTCCTCTTGGTAGTAAGAACAATTATATCTAGAACAATAGAGTTTAAAATACATGTACTTTAATAAATTTATGTTTATTAAGTATACTGAATAGCAGTTAGAAGTTTCAAAAGGACTACAATATTCCATACAGATTAAGTTAGTCAAGAAAAGCTAAAATGCTAACTGGAGGTAGATAAATGCAAAACAGACATAGATAGATATACATAAAGCAGTAAGCAGAAGCATCACTAATCATTTTATCCTTCTATGTCATTCTATTTCTCAAAAATTTAGATAGCGAAATCTGGGTTAAAATAAGAACAAATTTTACCTTAGCTTTCAGACTGATATCTAGAGTGTAAAAATTTGCACTAATTTCTTGCACTAGAGTTCTCAGAATTTTATCATATCATTTCGGCATGAAGCTCAGTTTCTGATGGAACTAAGGTACTGATGCTGCTAAGATATTCTAAAACATCTTTTACGAAGATATTTGACCTTTACTTGAAAACTCCGCCTGATGAACAATTTACCACACTGCTGAGAAAATTATTTACAGAAACCACCACTTTACTGCTTAATTATGTATTACCTGCCAAATGAGCCCTGTTGTACTTATTGTCAGATTAAGTTGCTCTTCACAGTTAGATGTAGTCTCCAAAGCAGGTATTTACAATTCATGAGCAAGGCACCTTTTAAACTTTCAACATGATGGAACAGATCGAGCTTCTATAATTCCTCACTCTATACCAGTGCTTCTACACTGGTGAATACTGCTATTCTCTTCTTCATCCTTCTAGCTTTAACAAGTTTCTATAGTCACTTAACCTAAACACTACATTCAAATGTAACTGACATATTACCTGTGACTGAACACAGTATAGAATACAAACGAAAATATTAAAATCCATTTTAAAGGATTACCTACCAGCTCAGCACTAGGCAAACAGAAAGGGAAATTATGCTGAAGCTCGTCCGCGAGTCCATCCAAAAGGAAGTCCAGTTATTGTTGGTCTTGGGACTTACCAACGTCCCACAGTCACTGTGCTTCTCAACCTTCTGTGAACCATCACTGGTCTTGGATGAAGAAATCCCTTTTCTCCTCTGCCTAACTTGAGACATTTTGTGTTTTTAAAAAGCAGAAGGAAGAGAAATCTAGGAAAAAACAGAAATACCACACAATAAAAAGGACTAGTTCCTTCTAAACATCCTCAAATACAACCTTTTGCCCTTTAGTTACAAATACACCCCCCAAAATGTTTATGCTTTTTAGTTATGTGAACTTTTGTAAAGTGTCATAATACTTTCATTAGACTTTGTGAAAATTTGTTTTCTATATAATAGAGCACTGTTTTCATATTCTCTCAAACTGAGCTGACTTTTCAAACTTTAGCTAATTTAACCTTTCCAGAAATATTTCATTTGTTGCACAATAAGCCATTTTGAAGATATATTTAAAATCACAGGGACTGAGAGCATATTTCTTTTTATAGTTGATTACTGTCACAATTTCATCACCAATTTCACTATCTTACTTGTGGATTAAAGAAAAAAACAAACACCTACACCACATGAAAGGGGCAAATTTATCATTTTTTAAAATGAGATTGCAAATTAAGCTTTAATTTAGAAGTAATTCTACTGCAATGATTACAGGTCATCTGCAAAACCACTGACATCAGTTAATAGAAAGCCATTAATAGAAAAATACATAAGATTAATGAAATAATTGCATCTAGCTAAAATAAAAGCTACAATTGCCTCTGCTAAATCTAAGGTCCACACAGATTCAGGCAATGCAGTTCTCCAGTTTCAAAAAGTACAAAAGCTCATATTCTAACCAACAAAGTAGAAGTACGGAGTAGAATTTTTAAGCCTAAAATCTTCCACCAAACTGCTCAAAATAGACTAGATTCTTGGTGGATTCAGTTTAGCACAATTTGAGACAAAAACGTTGTGCTGTTTTCTGAATCATTTTGCAGTACTGACAGTCACACGTGAAAATATAAATATTCAAATATTATAGATACTTACATAGCTTAAAACGCATCGTTTAAAAATCTGTCTTAAGAGCACGATGCTTAGAGCTGATTGCGAGTGACAGTATTAGGAATCATGCTCTGAGTTTGAGGTATGTAAGAAAAAAACACCTCTTGCTCTCCAGACCAGCAAAACAGCAAAACTGCTATTTTGTAACTGTTAAAACACCTTTGGTATCGTGAGCACGTATTATGCAGTTAAATTAATAATCATAAAGAGACCTAAACGGTGGTTAGGGAAACGGTTTAATACAGGAACAACTGAGCTTCGGACGGGAAGCTCCAGAGCGCAGCCCCTCAGAGACGCCCCCTCGCCCCCCGAAACCAACCGCCCGCCCGCCCCCTCCCCTCCGGGGCACCTCCCCACCCGCGGGGCTCCCCGCGACCCGCCCCAGCCCAGGCCTGCGGTGACACCCAGCCCCGGGGACACCCTGCCGCGGCCCCCGGCGCTTCGGGCCGCCTCTCCCCCGCAGGGCGGGGAGGGCCCGTCCTTGCCCCGCCGTGACCACGTTTGCACGCCCCGCAGCCCCACCTCCGGCTGCCGCCGCTCCCTCAGCCCACGGCACGAGCACCCCACGCCACGTCAGGGACACCTCCGCTGAGGCAGGCGGCTCTGCGCCGGCGCGGGAGCGCCGGGCTTTGTTCCGAGCAGGGCGGGCGGGGGCTGGGCCGCTGCCGGGGCGGGCCCGGCCCTTCTCCCACCCCCGGGCCCGGAAGGAGGAAGCGCTCCCGCCGCGCCGCTTCCCCGGGGCCGGGGGGCGACCGGCTCCTCCAGGCGAGGCGAGAGCTTGTTGCCGGCGGCTTCTGAGGGCCCGGCGCTGCCCGCCAGGTGAGCGGCGGTGGCGGGACGGGACGGGACGGGACGGGGCGAGGAAGGGCCGTTTCTGGGCGGTTTCGCCGCGGCGCCCCTTAGGCTGAACCCAGCCCGCGGCTCCGGAGCTGTCCGCCCCGGAGGCGGCTCGTCTCCCCACCTCGGGCGGGGGGAGGCGGCGGAGGCGGCCGGGCAGAGCCCCCGGGGCGGCGGCCGGCGGCTGCTCGGAGCGCTTCGGTTTCTGTTTCGTTCTCCCTGCGGTTGTTAACGGCGGCTCCGGTGGGGCGCGTCAGGGTGTGAGGTAACCCTTTGTGTTGTGTGTTTGTGGGGTGCTTTCCTGTGTTATTTGCTTCACGTGTAGATTGGTTTTGGTTTGGTTTTTTTTTTTTTTTTTTTTTTTTTTTTTTTTTTACCTGGACGTTTTTTTCGTGCTGAGGAGCTTTCACGTCCCCTTTCCTCAGCGGCACGGTGGGGTAAAGGTAGGGTGGCAGACTTTCCTAACCACATAATTTTCAGTGAAAATAGGAAATTCTGTCAGGACGGCGGAAGAGGCGCTCCATCGCGGGCAGCTGTCCTGCCTGTGCCCGGCTGCGGAGGGAGGGAGGGAAAGAAGGAAGGAAGGAGGGAAGGGAAGAAGGAAGGAAGGAGGGAAGGGAAGAAGGAAGGAAGGAAGGAGGGAAGGGAAGAAGGAAGGAAGGAAGGAGGGAAGGGAAGAAGGAAGGAAGGAGGGAAGGGAAGAAGGAAGGAAGGAAGGAGGGAAGGGAAGAAGGAAGGAAGGAAGGAGGGAAGGGAAGAAGGAAGGAAGGAAGGAAGGAGGGAAGGGAAGAAGGAAGGAAGGAGGGAAGGGAAGAAGGAAGGAGGGAAGGGAAGAAGGAAGGAAGGAAGGAAGGAGGGAAGGGAAGAAGGAAGGAAGGAAGGAAGGAAGGAGGGAAGGGAAGAAGGAAGGAAGGGAAGAAGGAAGGAAGGAGGGAAGGGAAGAAGGAAGGAAGGAAGGAGGGAAGGGAAGAAGGAAGGAAGGAAGGAGGGAAGGGAAGAAGGAAGGAAGGAGGGAGGGGAAAGGTGCGAACGCTTCCGCAGGCGGCTGCGGAGCGGCTCTGCGGAGGAGCTTGCAGCAGCCAGCGGAGCCCCTGTCGTTGCGCAGGAGTGCAGTCGGAGAGATCACCCTGATCGGTTGGGACCCTCAGGGGCAGTTGGTCAACACTTGAAAACCTTTACATAGTAGACAGTAGCTTTCACTTTCGGTTGTCTTCAGGCTCTTTTTTTTTTTTTTTTTTTTTTTTTTAATGGCGTAGAGAAAGAACGCAAGTTTCCACTTGTGTACCAGGTGCTGACAAAGGAGGGTACAGCTCAGTCATTGGCAGTGCCGGGTGCTCCATCTTCCGTCATGTGTCGAGATCTGACTGTAGTTGTATGGAGTCCTGAACGTGGAGACAACGTTGAGTTTATCTCATGGGGTTTGGCACACAGGGGTTATATTTTTCTGTTGTAGTTCTGCCCAGTGCTGTCAGCCGTGAAAATAGTCCTCGTTCTCATCCTGTTGTCCCAATCACATGATCCAATGACTTAAAAAAATTGAGTTATGAAGTGGGCAGGGAGAAGACCTTTTCTTAGAGACATTTAGCAAGTTCCTAGTATATAAGAAGCTTGCCCAAACTGTGATTCTTTAGTTCTGCAAGTGTTCATAAATTCATAGAAATGTGGAAAAGGGTCCTTTTTTCAGAAATAGCAATACATATTAGCAGTTTTAATGAAAACTTCCATTCACATATTCAGCACAAAAATTTTACTACGAGTCTAGTTAATTGTTAAATATTTAAATTCTTTTTATACCTTCTTTATATGCCTCCAAGTGGAGCAATCTGAGAAATACTGTAGTCAGATTAATTATGATAATGCTCAGCTGGATGTTTTTATTAAACATAATTACATATGGCATCTAAACAATATTTCAAGAATATTGTTCATATTCACAGTAGCTTATGAACTATTAGAACTTAACTGTTTTTGTGCTTAGAGCCCAGAGGGCAACTGAGCACCACACAGCCTCTTGCTCACCCCTTCCCCTCAGGAATGGGAAGGGGAGAATAAAGTCAAAGGCTCCGGAATTGAGATAAGGATAGAGAAGGATGACTCGCCCGTTATGGTCAGGGGCAAAAGACAGACCCTTAGGGGAAGAAAATGGGCATCAATTTAATTCAAACACTAACAACACTTGACAGAGTGGGACAGTGAGAAGCATTACCACATCTTAAAAACACCTTCTACACTACCACCACCCCTCTCTTCTTCCCTCGCTCAGATCTGCTTCTGATTTCTCCACCTCTTCCCGTGCAGCGGTGCAGGGGGGTGGGGGTACAATCAGTCCCATCACTCCTTCCTCCTCAGGTGGAGGACTCCTCACATTCTCCCTTGCTCCTTTGTGGTGTCCCTCTCGCTGCAGACAGTCCTCCATGAACATTCTCCGTTGTGAGTCCTTCCCACAGGATGCAAACTCTTCCTGAGCTGCTCCAGAGTGGGTCCCTGCTTCATGTTGCAGTCCTCCCAGTGCCAAACTACAACAGCATGGGCTTCTCCCCTCAGACTCTTGGCCTTCTTAAGTTATTTTAAAACTTTTTTCCCTGTACATTTAAATTATGTTCTAATTCAGACTTGACTTTTCTTTCCCCCCACCCTCTTTTTCACACTGAAGAAATATGGATGTCAAGAGTAGAAACTATTTACTTAGGCATCGCCAAGCATTGGAAAAAGACATCAAGACCTCTTATATTATGGATCGTATGATTTCTGATGAAGTACTAACATTACAGGAGGAGGAGAGAGTGAAACAACAGGTAGAATCATCTAATCATTACTTACCTTCCTAGTCTACTCTCATGTTTTATCATCTTTTTTAAAAATAGTAATTTCTGTGTATCTCTGTCCTGGATTCAGCAAATTCTTAAGTGTATGCCTAGCATGCAGCTTTTATTGCACTTCATCAGATTGAGTTAAGGGCTTGGTCAAGTTGAAGGCTATTTCTGTAATTATAAACAGCCTATAATTGACAGAGTGATAGATTAGATGATTTGTAAGTAAGTTTTGTATAACATGTCTTTTAATGTTTTCTCTAGAATACACAGAAGGAGCGAGCAGCTATGCTAATAAACATTATTCTTACAAAAGATAATAATTCATATAGATCATTTTATAATGCACTACTCCACGAAGGGTACAGAGACCTTGCAGCGCTTCTTCAGGATGGTATCCCTGCCATCTCCTCTGGTAACAGGAAGAGTTCAATGGATGGAATGACTTCATACGGTCAGTGTAGCTACAGCAATCCTTGTGCTTGAAAGTAAAGACAAGTTGCCTTTTTTTTCCTTACTAAGTGACTGTCTGTAATACCTGTTCAAATTAAAAAGGAGTAGTTGGTGCATTCACTTGTTTTGGTAGTGTAGTAGTCAGTATTTTGATATTTCATATATTTAATATTACAGGACAGTTGCAACAATTATGAGTTTTGTGGATCATCTTGAAAGTGTTCATATTAGGTAATGTTTATTTTAAAGATGGGAAACCTGAAGCTCTCACAGTTTTCTCTAAATTGTAGCATTTTTGTTATACGTGAAAGACTCTTATGTGTATATATAAAGAAGTTGAATCTAACATAAAAAGTTGTAGCCTCCAAAATTCTGACGTGTATTTTAGAGTAATCTGTAATCTTTCAGCCTACATTCCAGTAGTTGATCTAGTTATTAGGTTGCCTGATTCTCTCCACTAGATCTTTTAGTTACCTTACATAAGTTCCTAACTTTTACCTACATTGTCATCAATATCATCTTTGACTGACATGAAATAAATTGGTAGTTTCTAATGGGAAGAACCTTCTAACTGCATATGACTAATTGCCATATTTACTGGCACTCTACATTTTAAGTGTCGTAGGCATGTGGTATTTTGATTACCTGAGTAAGATTTCCCAGAGTTTATCAGTATAATATGGCACTGCATATGGCCACTTTGTGGCCAGCAGTGGACAGGTAAAGTGCACATTTCCTTTCATGTTATGTTTTATCTGCTCTATTGCAAGTCATGCTATCTATCGTAGTTTAAATCAAAGGAAGTCCTGTTTTAGAACACAATGCTGTGCTGTTAACTACAAAGGAGAAGCCTTACACAGCATGCTTTCTTTTCTGTTGCGTCCATGGGGCGGTAGCTTCTGGCTGAGAAAGTGACTTGATAGCTGGGAACAATGATGTTGAGCTCCTCTGTTTGCCACAGGTTCTACTGGAGCTGTTAATTATCTTTTCATTCTAGGGACTGATGTAGCTAGCTTCCCTCATATATATTTATAAATTGGAACACTATTGTAGGTGGAAGGCTAGTTACCTGTTCAATAATTTATTTAAAGATTCAGTATTTTTTCAATATTTGGGGTTGCGAGTCCAGTATTTTTAAGAGCGTTTGTATGGGACGTGAAGTGGGCAGGGAGCCCACTAGTTATTTGAGGTGAGGAGTTGTTTGGTTTGGTTTGAAGAGGCATCACATTTAGAAATTACTCTTTACTTTCATGTTTCTTGTTTTTAACTTCAGTTAAGACAATTCTCTGCGAAGGAGGTGTACCACAGAGACCAGTTGTGTTTGTCACTCGTCCAAAACTGGTAGATGCTATTAAACAGAAACTGTGCTGCTTGGGAAGTGATCCAGGCTGGGTCACAGTTTATGGAATGGCAGGTTGTGGGAAGACTGTTTTAACAGCAGAAGCTTTAAGGGATCATCAGCTTTTGGAAGGTACGTATGGAAAACCATCTATTTTTATAAAAATTACTATGGGTATACATGTATTGGACTTAAATGGTGAGGTATCCTATGTCATCTTGAAGGTAATTTAGGATTTAGGTTTCTAAATTCCTTAGGTGCTTCTGAAATACTTGCTTGCACTTTACAGCTTTCATAACCATTTAGTGCTTTGGGACCACTAAGTATTCTATTAATTTATGGGAAAATATTCTGAATAGCTTTTCACCTTGGAATATGCTTTGGTTTATGAGAGTAGATGCATCCTTAATTAACTCAAAATTGTTACTTCTGCAAAATAATTATATCCAGTTTATATTCCTTTTGGTCATTGCTTATTAAGTCCTCAGACTCTTCTGCTTGCTATGTGAGTTTAAAAAAATCTTGCTCTAACTTTTGCATATATTTTAATAATGGCAGGCATTTGTGGAGTGATTACACTAGTATCACTTTACTTAAAGCAGATCATAAATGAAACCATTTAATGATTTCCTCCCCCCTCCCCCCCGGATAGATACCTGGAGGAGAAAGTGGGACGCAAGCATTAGAAAACATGATGTAGGAATAGAGCCCACAGCATACTCTGCTACAGCTCTTTTTAGATGCCTTCTTGTTCACTGTTTTGGGATAATTTTCACATCCGAACTCTGAACTCCTGCAATAGTGCAGGGTTAAAAAAGTAAATGCTAAGTCAGACCAGCAGCAAGGTGGATATAGAAGGGGTTGTCAAGAGACAGACAGAAAGGCACATAGAGATGAGGGATGACAGCATCAGTGGCGGTGTGAATTCCCTGTGGGAACTTGCCCTACAGAGCCTGTTCCTTTAAAAATAGAAAGTAGTGGTCTTGTAGAACCATCCTTTAGTGTTAACGGTAGGGATGCAAGGTTGGCTTGCAGTAGACTTTACAGTTTTATATTTTAGTTGAAATTGAGTTACTGATTGCTGTTGTAAGCTGCTATTAAGTATTTCTGATTTTAAATGTATAGCATGATTAATATTGCTTTTCTTGTTAGATTACTTTCCAGGAGGAGTTCACTGGATCTCTGTTGGAAAACAGGACAAAGCAGGGCTCCTAATAAAACTTCAGAATCTCTGTAGTAGATTAGAACATGACTCTACTCTTTCACAGAGGCCACCACTTAACATTGAGGAGGCTAAAGATCGTCTTCGTTTGCTGATGCTACGCAAATATCCCAGGTGATGTCAGTAAAATGAAATGCTGTTCTTTTAACTGATAAAACTTTGCAGAGTAACTTTGGTCTAATTATCTAAGGCATCTGTGCTATGGTTACATGTCTCTGTGGTGTGGTGTTTTTTTTTTTTTTTTTTTTTTTTTTTTTTTAAACCAATTTCCTAACTCTTTCACTTTTTGCTTCCCCTTTTTCTGTTTTACGGTAGATAATTAGGAAGTGTTATTCCAGGTGAAGTTAACAATACTTCTAGAATTTTAATTCTTGTGTAGTGGTTCCTGTTAAACTTTTCTAAATTATTGACATACATATGATAAAAGAATAAGTAAGTCCAGATAAGTGTACAAAAGCTGAAAGGTAAATAGATAATAGAGGCAAATGTAAAATATACATAGTATAAATCTGTCCCTGGTTAGATTTTTTTCTTTTTTTTTTTTTTTTTTTTTTTTTGATGGAGTACCCTAAGGAACACACTGTAGGCTTGTCCTGGATATGAGTGTATTTAGTAGGCTAACACAGTATGTTAACCAGCTGTGCAGGAGTCACATTTGCTTGAAAAATTATTAGTTGTTGAATAACGAAAGTTAGGAACAAACAGTTGGAAATAAGAATTGCTCTAACTTTCAGTGTTCTCACTGTGTATGTAGAATGCTTCACTGATGTGTGAGGATCATACAGCAGTAAAAGGGTGTGTATCACTGCAAAAATTTTTCCTTTCCGGAACAGCTGTTGTCTTTTTAAAGTGTTTGGTCTAGAGTTATCAAAGTGAAAGCAGGTTTTTATGATGTGGACACTTATCATCAAGAAACCAGTTGCTTTCAAACTTCAGGATAAGTGACTTGATTTAATCAAGCAGTGTCTTGGTCACTGCACAGCTTTTTCATCTTTGAGCAATATTTTTTGTTATTTGTTGAGGATTTCATTACTCTCTGGGAAAATCTGTACTAAACTAAAAAAGCCTGCACCTGAGTGAGGTCTCGAGAATAGTACACCAACCTTATGATCTTTATAGATGACATAGAGTAGAAAACTGGCATTTTTGTACAGGGGAAGAAAAATACCTTTCTTGCAAAGAAAAGATTTGAAAAACACTATCAGGTCCTCCACAATAAATCTTTCATTTTCTGTGGGGGTCTTGTATGAAACGTGCAAACAAGACAATTTAAACTGAAACTGCAGGTTTCCCTGAAGTATATTAAGTGGTTGTCTCTGTTGACACAGTTCTTGTTATTTTTTTGTTCATTAACAAACGAAATAAAGCTCTTCAATACAGAAGAATTTGGATGTTTAATTCATGCACAACATCACAGTCTCTTCTGAGTAGATGAGAGAACTGTGGGTGATATTCTTGTAAGATGTATCCCAATGGCATCATGAACTGTTCCAGAAGTTGGCAGCTACTGTATAGCCAAGAAACACGACAGCCTAACGTGGTTGATATGCTGTGCTATGCTATATTGTTTGTAGTGCACAAAGTGACTCATCTATGAGGTACTTGCTGTGTTTTGTCAAAAGAGCATCTGTATGCTGAGAAAACTAAGGGGAAAAGAGAAAATGGCAGTTTTGGAAACAATTAGGCACTTGGTTTCATTTGAGGGCATTTCAGTGCCAGCTCTGGCAGTGTCTTCCTTATAGACTGACAGATACCTCATGTAGAATGCCATTGACCTGGCAATGTTCATTAAAGGTTAATGTTTATAGGCCTGGCAATGTCTCAAGATAAAGTAACAGATGTTAGTCAGGAGTATTGCAGAGAATGACTACATGTCAAGGAAAAGGGACAAGAATAAATTATAAAACTTTTTCTAGTCTGACTGCTTTTTGCCATTTCAAAACCATGTTAATATGATCACGCTACTTATCTTAGTCCTGTTTACCATTTCTCCTCCTCTATCCTAAACACTTTGACCATATTGCCAAAATTGACTCTAAAGGTAGGAACTTTGTATCTCTGAAAATTCTATAAGTTTATGAGAATTGACAGGTGGATGAAGATAAATGCAAGTAGGTGCCTTCAGTGACAAAAAGGAGTATACAGAATGAATTAAGGGAAAATATATTTTGTTGTCTTGCTAACTGGCCAGCTTGGACTCATGAGCTGGGAACAGGCTACAGCCTGTGCTGCATCCTGCCCAGTTAGGTATATTTGAGAATGTGGTAGGAGCAAACTGAAAGTCTTGCTGATGAGTTATCTGGGAAATCATAGTGGGCATGGGAGGAGGTGGAGGGGAATGTACTGAGGATTGAGGTTCATAGGGTACAAGTGTATTGGAAACCAATCTTCACTAGTTCTGCAGCTTGTAGAGGAGCTTGCTCTGCACTGGAACTCTCTTTGGTGGCAAGAAGTCACTTCAGCTGTTTCTGGGTTCCAATAGTCCACCCAGTATATCTCGTGGGAATAAAGTATTAGTCAAAGGATTCAAACTGTGAATCCAATGTATTTATTGGGATTAAAGTATTAGTCAAATTAAAACTTCATGGGCGAAATAGCATTATTTATTTTATTGGTTTATGTTTGAAGAAATTGAAGCTATGATACTGTTTAAAGTAAAAAATTTCAGAATTAAATCTCCTGTGATTTTCACAGTGCTTTTTTGTTTATAATCCTAATTACGATTTAAGATTTGGTGGTATGGTTGGTGAAGAGTCACCAGTACCAAAAGATTGGGAGGACTTTGAAGTTCTCAGATTAATTAAAAACATGAAATCAGGCTGCAGTTCATGCTGCCCAGCATGTTTTCAAGTGTGAAAGTACAACAAAATGAGTCATTTATGGCTATGATAGTATTTTTGTAAACTCTCTGATTTATCACAACGGTGTTAATAGAGGAATTGTATAGAAATGAGATATTGATATCCAAAACTTTTATGCAACTTTGAGAATGTGGTATAGTGCGTATGCACTTGTTTATGAAGGATAAAGTCTTTATTTATGAGCATTGATGGCATAAGCATCATTTAGCTGAAGAAAAATGCAGCAATCTTGGCATGCTTCAATTGGAATTGGACAATTTAACCAATGACTAGTATAGCTGAAAATTTCACCTTTTTTTTTTTTTTTTTTTTTTTTTAAAAGCGGTAAATGTAAAAGGTTGGTAGGATTGAGTTTCAATAGCTTTCCTCCACAAAACACACACAATGCAAATAACTGGTATTTATTTTCATAAATCTACTTGGCAGATTTTTGACTTCTTGCTCCCTTGGTACCAACCTTTTAAAAACAGTTTTCAGTAACTTTGTCACATATAGGCAGGTATAGGGAAGTCTAGTATCCATTATTCTGTTGAGATTCCATGTAGTAACCTACAAAAGTGACTAGTCATAGGATTTGAATTCGTAGTCACTATAAAATGTCATTTAGGTAAAAAGAGCCTCATCATCCAAGTCAATTCCTTCACAAGAGGGTTAGTCTCATACAGCTTTCTGAAGATACAAGAACACAACTGAAAACTCTAGTGTCAAAAGGAAACTGAAATGGCTTCTCCCACAAAGTTTATCTCTAGCCTGTGTCAAGCAGAGTTGTTACCTAGTCCTATACAACTTTTTTCTTCATTCACGATATCTAATGACTTTGAAAAACAGATTTTTCTGTTTTTCCTGGCATCTACTAATGGAAATATTTCTCAAAACTTCATTGTTTATGCTTCAATTGTAGCTATAGAGCAGTAAATGGTAACTTATTTTTTTGAGACACTTTCCTTTAGCTTTCTTCTGCAGTGTTTAATAACCTCTTAAGATTACATATTAATATAAAAAATTATGCAGTGATACATTGTAAATTCTAAAAATGTTCTTTCATTATTAAAATACAAGACTGTACTTTAGCACTAATAGTTGATCTGAAATCTGGAATATTTCTTCTTCCACTAGATCTCTTTTGATCCTGGATGACATTTGGGATTCCTGGGTATTAAAAGCATTTGATAATCAATGTCAGGTTCTTATCACCAGCAGGGACAGGAGCATAACAGATGCTGTGGCTGGTAAGGAACAGCTTCCTCTCCTGTGTATGTGTCTGCTATTTGTTCTTGTGGACTTTTAAAAGAATCTGATAGAATCTATGTCCATCAACTTGTGCACAAGTGATAAAGTTTTAGAATTCTGCTCTGTAAGACTTTATGCTCTTTGTGAAATAAATGTTATATGTTATCCTGAAAGTTATATGTCTACGTTGAAGAGTGCAATGATTCTAAACAGGATAAATTAACCTCTGTGACACTGCTGCTGTTAGACTTATTACGCTATTAAGCAGTCACTGCTATGACATGCCCATAAGGCATTTGTACTTACTAGATTATAGCCAATTTTTTTTGTTTCTAATGCAAACTTGATTGTGATAAGTAGAATTTATCTCTTCTTAGTAATAAGCATATAAAATACTGTGCAAAAAATCATCAGTCAGGTCCTTTGCTCAAGATTTTGCTTGGAAAATACTCCCTATTTCCATAGGATTTTTTACATTCTTTTAAATGTTTTCCGTGTTTCTATGTCTAGGCAGTAAATATGAGGTTCATGTGGAAAGTGGACTAGCACATGAGAAAGGACTGGAGATTTTATCCCTATTTGTGAATATGAAAATATCAGATCTGCCAGAACAAGCTAACTGCCTTGTAAGGGAATGCAAAGGTATACTTGCCACTCTTTAACATACCATTTACCACTGAAGGTATTTTTTTTTCTAGGTTTTGACTTACAAATAGAGGAGAGAACATTCTTTAATACTGTACACCTTAAGTAAAACACAAATGCTTTTAAAATGCTTTTTATTTTTTTTTTAACTAAATAGAAGTGTTTTGTGTTGATTTTTACGTAGTTTAATTCAGCATATCCTTCCCCCTCCCTCCCCCTCGCCTGTTACACTTAAATTTGGTGAGTTTGCAGCTGTCTACATGGATGACATGTTTTGTTTGTCTACTCTCCACACCTCAAGAATTTAATCAATGTTTCAGGAAAATTGCTGGGTTTATTCAACCACTTAACTGAAGTACTGGTTTGTGTTCCATGGAAACCTCTAAGATTAATTTAATCTTTTCCTTCAGGTTCTCCTCTGGTGATATCCTTGATAGGTGCATTATTACGAGACTTCCCCAGCCGTTGGGAATACTATCTCAAACAGCTTCAGAATAAGCAGTTTAAAAGAATAAGAAAATCTTCTTCTTATGATTATGAAGCCCTTGATGAAGCAATGTCCATAAGTGTTGAGCAGCTGAATGACAATTATAAAGACTATTATAAAGACCTCTCTATCCTTCCAAAAGATGTTAAAGTACCTACTAAGGTAATAATAGCAATGCAGAAATCTCATAATTTTTGGTGAGATAAAACCAATAAATTTATAAATTTTATGAATTTTTTAATTGTTGTGTATAACTTATGCTGTATGTAACTTAATAGTAATTACTAGATTGGGTTGGTTGGGTCCATTATTGTATCATGACTCCTGTTGGCAGTAGTGAAACTAAAATTGTAACTGAATAAGTGTATTAATAATGTTATTTAATGTGCATTCCATATATAGCTCTTTAATTAGATTGTAATTGAGCTCTCTGAAGGCTTAAAAATCATTATGTGAAATTTGTCTTCCTTAAGAAAAAGATATGATCACCATATCAGCACCATAAATCAGCACGGATAGATAAAAGATGGGATAACTTGTATTATCTGTCCTGTAGTTTGGGATGGAAGAATTGGTGACTTACTGAATCTGTTACCGTTTGTAATACGTCCATATTTTTTAGCATGTTTTTAGTTGTCAGTTAATTGATAGCCTTTTATGATATTCATGCAAGTCATATTACCCCTTAGTTCTGATTCTTTTCTGTCTTAATGTGCTTTTTTTTTAGGTTCTCTGTATTCTTTGGGATATGGAAACTGAAGAAGTTGAAGATATACTACAGGAATTTGTTAACAAATCACTATTGTTCTGTGATCGTAATGGGAAGTCATTCCATTACTATTTACATGATCTTCAACTTGACTTTCTTACAGAGAAGAATCGCAACCAGCTTCAGGTAGGGTATTGACTAATCCTCTTACTTTTAACTTTACTTTCCAAAGCTGGGCATTCTTCAGAAAATGTTCCTTTGTTAAATGGTATCCAGAGTAGCTTCATAGAATAGGTCCACAATGCAGTTAAACTTAATGCTGACTAATTAAAACCATTTATTTTCAACTTGAAGCTATGGAGTGATTTCATGATGGTTCCATTTGGAGCTAAGAAACTAAACTGAGAGAAAACTCTATTTCTATTATTTCTCTGTCAAAGACATTTCCAGCGGGAGATGGAATGTTCCAGTGGCAATCATCCACTTCATGCCAAAGGCATCAAGACCCCACCAGAATATGAAGTTTCTTCTTTAATACAGCAAAGCAGAGAAGGGCTTTTTTTTTTTTTTTTTTTTTTTTTTTTTTTTTTTTTCCTCCAGTTTAAGGCAATATGTGCAGTGAGAGGACCTATAAATTGGGCCCAATAAATTTATCAGTCCTGTAGGAAAGGACAGAAAGTAGATATGAAGAAAAGGCAAGTTTTTAGACTTGCTTTAGATCTACATATGTAAGGGTCTTTTTTTATTGGCTACCCACATTTAATGTGAAGAATGATTTGATAGCTGTTCTCAACCTAAGGAAGAAAGGTAAACAGCTCACTTTTCTGTCTTTTAATATCCAGAGAATGTTTCTGGAGAATTCGTAAGCAATGCATTAGCTTAGGTATAAAGTTTTGGAAGGTAAGCTTTTCTTATTTCATTTGTTGATGTATTATGACTGAGAAGTAATAATAATATTATTCCTCAATACTATATACTACTATTTATTAATAATAATTATAGTTCCTCAGCACTGAAACCAATCCATACCCTTGTTATAGTGTTAACTGAAAGTGTGTTTTGATTCACATTGCAGGAGCTACATAAAAACATAGTAAATCAGTACAAGAAATACTACAAACTCAACACACCTGTTCCATCTCAAGAGGACTGCATGTACTGGTATAACTTTCTGGCATATCACATGGCTGGTGCAAACATGCAGAAGGTAAGTTCTGACTAGCATCCTCTGTTAGCCGCCTTGACCCACCCTTAGCCCTGCTTTTCCCCCTCCTGGCTTTTTTCCCACTTGAACCTCTCTTCTCCCAGGCTTTTGTGCAGACAGGTAAACACTCCACATAGTCCTGTGAGGGATCCACTGATAATCACTGTCTGTTATGAAAACTACTTTGTTTCTACCCTTTGTGTCTTGTCTTTTCAACCAGTTCTTGAGAAGATTTCTTATTTTGTAGCATAATAACTTGTGGTTTTATTTTCCTTTTAAAGAAGCTTTCATAAGAAATCTTCTCTAAACTGTTTTGAAAACCTAGGCTTGCTTTATTGTATGATAATACAAGTAAATTGATTTATTCAGAGAATTTGATTAGATTAGTTACTTTTTTCTACAGAAGTCTTGTTAGGTTTTTCCTTATATATCATACTGATTTGTGTGTAAAAGTTCATTCTCTGTATTAGCAGATTTCAACAGCAACAAAAAATCCAGAAAGAGTTAGATGGGCTAATCTCTTGTTCCCAGGATTACCTTGGTGCCTTTAAAAAATTGGTATAATTTTTGCCGCTGACTGTTCTTTAGGTACTGAGCAAGGATAAGATAAAAATCATGCAGGAAGATGAATACTTCCATAGTTTCACTTGAATGTTTTTAAAATTCTTGCCTTGAATATCATTTGGTCCTGGTTGCCAAGTGTTTTATTTCACATGTACTCAGACCTTTTCAGTTGAACATCTTTCGGGATGGTTCGTCTGACTCATCATATGAAATAAACTTTGTGTACTTATAGGAACCTTCATAATTTACATGAGCTACAAATCTAGGTTTTTTGAGTCATACTAATTTTATTATCTCAGTCTGATTAATTTCAACGTATTGGAAAACTGTTTTTATTATTAGCCTTTCTACATTTTGTAGAAGTAGCTTCTCAGAGTTCTTTAGCCTGTCTCATTATGACTGTGTGCTTCCCAGAGTTTACATTCTTTATATTGCTTATTTCTCATCATTTAAACATGATTTGTCTTTGTTGGAAGGCTAATAAAGATGGGAGGTGTTCTTTTTCTTTGTTTAACCGTGATAATCTTTTAATCCTTGTGGTATTTACTGATTTTAAACAGGAATATACTTTGAGCCTGTGCGGTGTTGTCTCTAAGCAGTTTTTCTGATCTCAGTAAGTGTGGTTTTTTTAACAAGGACTTTTTAAAGTAGGTTAATAGCAAGAGGAGGTCTAAAGAGAACATTGGACTGATACTTGTTGAAGGTGATCATCTGACTAATAGGAATAAAGAAAAAGTAGAAGCATTCAATGCTTTTTTTTGGCCTCAGTCTTTAATAATACTGACAGACCTTGAGCTGCCTGGTCCCCTGATTCAGAGGACCACAAGCATGGGAACAGTGACTTTTCAGACACTGAAATTGTCAGAGGCCAACTGTATCAGCTGAATGTTCACATGTCCACGAGGCCTGATGGGATTTAACCCAGTGTACTGAAGAAACCAATGATGTTATGGCAGGACCCCTCTTAATCATCTACAAAGATCTTGGGAGTCTGGGGGCGGGGTCCCTGCCCACTGGAAGCTAGCCAGCGTTATTCCAATCCACAAAGAGGATGTGAGGGAATACCCAGGGAGCTACAGACCTGTTAGTCTAACCTCAGTTCCTGGAAAAATTATGGGAAGATTATACTACATGCTATTGAAAGGCGTTTTGAGAATAAGGCAGTCATCAGGTACGGTCAGCATGGGTTTACAAAGGGAAAGTCCTGTCTACCTAATTTGATATCCTTCTATGATAAGGTCACCTGCCTTGTGGATGAAGGGAAGGCAGGGATGTAGTTTTTCTGGATTGTAATAAGTCTTTTGATACTGCCCCTCACAGCATCCTTCTGGGCAACTTGTCCAGCTGTGAGATGAGCAGGTTCATGATGTGCTGGGTGAAGAACTGGCTGAAGGGCAGGACTCAAAGGGTTGTAACAAATGGGGCTACACCTGGCTGGTGATCAGTCACCAGCACTGTTCCTTAGGGTTCAATTCTGGGGCCAGTCCTGTTCTATATATTTATCAATGATCTGGATGCAGGACTTTAATGTAGCATTAGCAAGTTTGTTGATGATACCAAACTGGGAGGTGCTGTTGACTCTCTTGAGGGACAAGAGGCCTTGCAGAGGGATCTAGATGGATTGGAGCATTGAGCAGTGACTAATAGGATGAAATTTAACAAGCCCAAATGCTAGATTCTGCACCTAGGATCGAGTAATGTTATAAATTTGGAGAGGAGTGGCTGAAGAGTGGCCTTGAAGAAAGGGGTCTGGGCCAGCTGGTTGACAGCAGGCTCAACATGAGCCAACAGTGAGCCCTGGCAGCCCAGGGTGCAAACAGCATCCTGGGGTGCATCAAACATGGCATAACCAGCCAGGCAAAAAGGATGATCGTCCCACTGTACTCAGCGTTGGTGCAGCCTCACCTCAAGTGCTGTGTGCAGTTCTGGGCCCCACAATTTAAGAAGGATGTGAAGGTCCTTGAATGTGTCCAGATGAGGGCAGCAAAACTGATGAAAGGGCTGGAAGGAATGTCCTATGAGGAGTGGCTAAGGACTTTGGGTTTGTCTAGTTTGGAGAAAAGGAGGCTGAGAGACAACCTCACTGCACTCTGCAGCTTCCTGAGGAGGGGACATGGAGAGGGAAGTGGAAGTGCTGAGCTCTTCTCCCTGGTACCCAGTGATAGGGCGTGTGAGCATGGTGCAAAGCTGCACCAGGGATGGTTTAGACTGAACATAAGGAAACATCTCTTTAGTGAGAGGGCAGTCAAACACTGGAATAGGCTTCCTAGAGAGGTGGTCAATGCCCCAAGCCTGTCAGTGTTTAAGGGGCATTTGAACAATGCCCTTAATAATATACTTTAGCTTTTGGTCAGCCCTGAATTGATCAGGAGTTGGACTAGATGATCGCTGTAGGTCCCTTCCAACTGAAATATTCTATTCTACTAATTCTATTTGGAGTTTCTGAGGGCCTTTTAAGTAGACTTCTCGTTTTTAAGTTAAATGCAGTTACAATAGATTTTTTGCTTTCATTCAAATTCAGCATCTGTTAGGAAGAACAGAAGATCATTATTAGCAGCAAGAGCTTTGCTAGACTGGACTAGGAGAAGCTTTTTCAGAGTTGTATCTTAAACCAGGTCTTGTGTGCTACAAAAGTCAAGATTTGCTTTGTACTCCCTTCCCTTTTCTGACTAGCTGTATCAAAGAGCAGTCCTTTGCATTAAAATAACAAGCCTGGCTGCCTATACCCTGAATTTTCATACCTGATCAAGTAAGATGCAGGAAACAGGAAATTGCCTAAGTTTTTAACTAGAGACAATTGTACCAAAGCTTATTAAATGTATTATATAACCTAATGCATTTCCTGTGCTTTCCTTTTTCCCCATAGGTAGATTCTGTTGTGAAACTTATGCTCTGAACTTAAATTTGTATTTCTTGTAGGAGCTCCGTGATCTTATGTTTTCTTTAGATTGGATTAAAGCTAAAACAGAATTGGTAGGGCCTGCTCATCTGATTCATGAATATGTAGAATATAGTTCAATCCTGGATCAAAAGGTATGATACTAAAAGGTAAATAATCCGTGTGTTCCAAATATATTTTTCTATTTTGTAATTGCATTTTGTTGGATGTATGTATATATGGGAGATATATATAAAGCTTAAAAAACTGAAGATGAAAAGAGTACTAAGTTAAACTTTAAATTGGAGAAGAGAAAAATGAAGAAAACTTAGTATTCAGTTTTAGTTTTAGTTGTAACTTCAGTGTGTGCCCAAGTAATTGACTGTGGAACTCAATACCTAAGGTGAACAGTACATAATGATGGGTACAAATGGTACTCTGCTTTTGAGGAGGTATAGAGTTTCACTGGGCACTTGGAATGGTCTTTTTGACATTTCACATTGACCGATTGTTGAGTAAATCACTGTTGCCAGTATCCTTTATTTGAAAAATAAGGATAATATGCTTTCCTGAATAGGATCATGAAATCAGTCTATCGTAAGTATTTGTTAATAGAACTAAACTAAATAGAAAAATAGAACTAAGTGCTTCTTTAAGAGTATTAACTGTATATAAAAATTAAAAAAGCAAAGGGCACTAAGGAAATAAATCCCCTTTCTCTGTTATCAAATGTTACCTGCTGTGTATGTAGGATAGCAGAGTACGTGAGAACTTCCAGGAGTTTCTGTCTTTAAATGGGCACCTTCTTGGACGACAACCGTTTCCTGACATTATACAGCTGGGTCTTTGCCAGCCAGAGACATCAGAGGTGTATCAGCAAGCCAAACTACATGCTCAAAGAGAAACAGGAACACTTTATTTGGAATGGATGTAAGTAGCTTCAGTCCATCTGCTGATATACTGGTCCCTTGATCCAAGGAAATAATTTCATGTACCACTAAATACAATGTATGGCTAATATGAGGACCTTTTTAAGAACTGCTGTATTTTTTCTGGGGAAAGAAAGTGAAAAAATTGTCAAGAACTTATGGGAGGAGTGGGACTCTGGATATGTAAGGCCATGAATAATTACGTATAAATAAGTAGAGGAATATATTTACTTCTCTACTCAATGATTGTTCCTTTTAAATAACTATACAAAGGTGAAACTTCTCTAAATACTTTTTTTTAAGTTAGAATTGTACTGCAGGTATTGAGTATGTTGCACTATGTTTTTAGGGTTTTTTGTAGTAAAATGTACACTTTAAAAAGGAGAGCATTTGCGTTAATGTGAAAAGTTTTTAAAGTAGTGAGATGAGAAATACTAAAAGGCTTTGTAATCTCTACCCAATCTTGAAATTTCTCCTATTTAAATAATTCCTTGTTGTTTTCGTATTTCTGGATATTATGGAAGAAGTATACATATCTCAGCATTTTTCCAGCATAGTGTAGTAGACATCTGACTACATAACTGGCTCTGTTAGGGTCTTCTGTTTGATGTTCCTGTTTTGGTATCTGCAGCACTTGCACTCCTGTTAGAAAACAGAATGTCTCCATGTTAGGCAATTATGGTTATAACCAGGCAGGTTGATCCTGGCATACTTGAATTCGGGTCTTCTCTTTGAATATGCAGTTATTTCATTTTGCATAGCTAGCAGAATTCTAACAAAAATGCTTGGAAATTGCACAGTTCAGAAGAGTCAGTCTCCAGGTAGTTCAGGGCTTTCACCTTGGATATGGGAGATGGACTGAAGATCACGGCTGCAATCAACAGAATGCAGATAGATGTTTTTGTCCCCCATCCTAGGGCAAGGTTCTAAAAATGGTTTGTAGGGTATGTAGGTTAGTACACTGTTCTCTTGACCAGCAATTTTAGCTTTATTAAAGTGTGCTAAAAAAAATGCTGGTTTAGATGAGTCAATATTTTACAGTGAAAAATGGCTTTCATTCTACAGTGCAGCTACTTTCTTTGAGATGTTTTATCCGTTCTTTAATTGGTAAGCCTGAAGGTTGAAACTGGTAATGATAAAAACTTGAAGTACATTGATTCATTTGTCTGTAGAAAAAAATCAATCATGTAACAATCTATTCATCACTGAAAATCATCGTATTACAGTGACAGCTTTCTGTATTAAGATCTGTCTAGACAGGGTGATTAACAAAAACTTGGAATTAGTAGCAATCATAAAGTGAAGCAAGAGTCATCTAAGGTGTGTTAGACTCTGTATCTAATCTCTGACTGAAATGCAGTGATAGTCATAGATTTAAATACCTAGTGATAAGAATTGACTCATTGCTGTAGAAATAAAGCAAATGTACTAAGATCTAAACAAATTTACAAATGTTTTTGAGTAAGATTGAAAAGGAACCTGCAAGAGAACAAGAGTTCTCCAGAAGAAACTTATATTTGGAAGTAGCACATATCAGATCATAAAAATGTCATTAGGCATGCTGTGTCTTGCAGTGCAACAGCTTTGCCCATAAAATAGCGTGTTAATTTCTCATGCACATAATATCTTTCTTGATCTCTAAGCTGTAACTATTGGAGGGCAGTGAAAACTCTGACTGAATGTTGGAATTTGTTTCCCTTATTATTTCAGCATAAAGGCTGAGAGGTAAGGTATAGTGGGTTGGTTGGTTTGTTTGTTACAAAGCTTGCTGCTCAGGAAGTGTCGAAAAAGTGTTACCTGTTTATAGAGAATGTTGAATAATAAAAGGGCACTAGAAAATCCTGCTCATCTTAAATCAACTGTCTTACCCTGTAGAAATAAAAAATCCTTGAAAAATCTCTACCGTCTGGTTGTTCGTCCACATAGAGATGCAGTTTACCACGCCTGCTTTTCTAAGGATAGACAAAGAATAGCATCATGTGGAGCTGATAAAACACTTCAGGTACGATACCTATGCATGAGTGAAAAGAGATGATGTTTGATAACATTTGTTAACAGTCCTGTCACTTTTCTTTTGCTATTGTGTGGACATATTCAAGACCTAGAACGTATTGGAGACAAATGATTGAAAAGGATGTATTAATACATAAAATTCAAGTTGCATGTTTAGAATAGCAAGCGTCATCTTCTAGTTAGAAAATTAAACTGTGATTTTTGGGATTTATGTCTTTACAGATGGTAATACAAGAACATAAGATGCCTTTTAATGATATGGAAAAGCTCACAGCCTAAATAATGCACTCCAGCATATTTAATATTTGCTTGCAAAAATTTTTTTTCCAGTCACAATAGACCTACAGAAGTGAGAAACAGTGATGTTTTAGTTACAGCTTTACTATTTCTATGGGATGATAATGGACATTGTGTTACTTTGCTGAATTAGTAAATTGTGTTATGCAAAATACATAAATCGGGGGAGAAGAATGAACCGCTGAAGTTGAGGGCACTTTTAGATCATAAACGGGCCCAAAGTGCTTAAGAAGTGGATTAGGGGAGACAGAGAGGCAAGTGACTAATACAAATTTGCCAGCAGTCTGCCTGGAGGGGAGCCAGCCAGCTCTAAAGAAAACTAGCAATCAGCCAGCCAGTAGCCTGGTAAAGTATCCATATTCCAGACAGCCAAAGGTAAGGGAAAAGAACAACTTCTCTGCAAGCCTTTGGTATTGTATTGGATGCTTGATAAGTTGAGTACTAAAATAATAATATTAGTGGTGCTTAGTTGCTGTTCATTTGGCTACTTAATGTGTTGTTATTGTGTTTTTATTTATTTATTTTATTTGCTGGCTTCTACAATATTATGATCACAGCATCCACTTGAGATGCCTGATGGATGTACTCATTTTATGCTGTGCTGAGGTTATTGTACTGGGCTTCTGTACTTTATGGCCTCATTTTTGAGATTGCAGATTGCTTATTTTTCTCTTCATCTTTTACTCAAAAAAGTAAAATCTGTGGACTGCGATTGCAATTAAACTAAACTTTTCTTGAAGAAGTAATAGGAAAATTTAACAATAATTGGTTTTTATTTGTTTAAGTTTGAACTTATTAATTTTAATAGTGGCCTAAACTTTGCAGTTTTCAAGGCTACTTTTACTATTTCTGTAAAATAATAATAAAAAAAAATACTAGATGAAGAACAGATTCTGCGGAATTAACTGCAAAAGTAGATTTCCTATTACTTTAGTATTTATGTTCTGATTTGAACCAGTACCAACCATTTCATTGTCACTGATATTCCCATTCAATGAAAAAGTAAAGGAGAAAATGGGGACTTGAAAATTGTAGTATCAAATTAAGTATTTTTATAAATATTAACGTCCCTGAAATTATAGATGCTTTCAAAAGTAAACCGATTTTATGAAGAGCTTATATAGAGAGCTGTCTGAGAGAAAACAAACTTATATTTGTATTTTAAAATTGTATGTGAGTTTCAAAATGTTCTTGTTTATTGTTTTAGGTATTTAAAGCAGAAAGTGGAGAGAGACTCTTGGAGATAAGTGCCCATGATGATGAAATACTTTGTTGCGCTTTCTCTGCAGATGGTGAATTTGTAGCAACTTGTTCAGCTGATAAAAAAGTGAAGGTCAGGAAATGGAGAGCAGACAATTTTTTTTTTTTTTTTTTCAAATTAGTAATTCTAATTTCAGTTTTAACCAGCTCAGGCAGAGCACATTCGTAAGACTAAAGTTTTTTTTTTTTTAACTGTCTTAAATCTTATGTGGATAATTCACTACTTGACAAACAGAAAAGCCCCACTTGTTACATAACGTAAAAGATTCTTGATGTTATCATACTTACAGAATCACCACTTATTTTACTTGTGTTATCAGATGATTCTTTTTAAGTAGAACCTAATGTGAGAGTCCGGTTCTATCCATAATGTGAGATTAATGTACCTATAATTATTTTCTTTGTGTTTTGTTTTGTTTTGTTTTTTTTTTCTGTTAGACGTGAATTATTTGGCATTTTTATGATTTTCACTATTATAGCAAAACCTTGGTGAAATTCCGATATTTATCGAATACTAATCTAACCTTTCCCCTTGTAACTTATTTCTAATTGTAAATATATATGCTTTCCCTTTATCTTCAGAACATTTTTGAGGTGTTATTTCAGCATAGTTTACAGATTTTTTTTTTTAAATGAAGTTCTTCTAAATATATTTAAAGTCTTTCTCGTCCTTTAATTCTGTCTAGATCTGGAATTCAAGAACAGGCCAGTGTAAGTGTGTATATGAGGAACACTCAGAGCAGGTCAATTGCTGCCAATTCAATAACAGAAGTGGTCAGTATCTTTTGGCCACGTGCTCAAATGACACTTTCATCAAAGTAAGTGGAAAAGGGTTGAGATTATTCTCATGCTGCTTATCATAACAGGGTAATTATTGATGTATGAACATATTTAAACAGTATAAATTAAGGTTTTTTTAAATGAGCCTCATAGAAGAGAGATGGCAACAGATTAAGAGTAACTGACTGCAGCTCTGTAGTTAGATTTCAGCAAGGCAGAACAGGAGTGTTTATGCTCAGCGAAGGAGAGTAGGCAAGTCCTCTGTTGGTAGGGCCCAAAGGTGAGGGCTTTAGCAAGACTTTTAGAGAGTGGGATGGGAATGGGAGAATATGGGAGTGAAATACCCAATTAAAAACAGCATAAGAAAAAAGAGGGCAGAAATTTAGAATTGAAAACATTAATAATGTAAAAATCTGACTGTTGAAACACTGGAGAAAAAGAAAAAAGGTGTTATAGTTGTGTAACAGGTATATTTTTTGATTAAATTGATTTGGCATAGTAAATAAAATAACAGTAATCAAAACACGAGGTTTGCCAGGTTAACCAGCTGGTACTGTTCAGATCGGAAGGCAGTTTGTGTACACAGAAAGTAGAAACTGGGCAACTGAAGTCTGCACTTGAGGGAAGGGGGTAATCAGAAGAATCAAGTAAGACCTAGACTGTGGGAATTGAGTGCAATTTCACAGTACAGCTAAGTCAATCATATAGTTAACTGGCACTGAAGATGCCCAGGCAGTATATTCTTGCCTTTGCTGCAGTGCATGTGCTAATCTTATTCTGCAGTGGTATGAGGTTTCAAGGAGCCAACTCAGCAAAAACCTCTGTTTGATGGGATTGGCTTTTTGCTCTTTTAGTTCCCTGTAGTGGCTCAGTTACCCAGTTCCAGTGCAGGAGAACTGTTGGGAGTAAACAGCAAGGAGTGAGATTGTTGGTGTGGGGGGACAACTGTTACTTCCAGCTGTAGCTAGCAGGATATGAGGTGTTTTAATTGTAACGTGAAGTCATCTGAAGACTTCTTGCAAGAGCTTGTGTTTGTGTATACTGGAGGTAAAATAGAGTTACAATCTCATGCCGAGGTGGAAGGAGACGGCTTTCCTGCTGACCTCCTGGATATCTCAGGAGATGCGTTTGCTGTTTGTGACTGACACTTTGGAACATGTGGATTTAGAGGGGACTTCTTTAAAATATGGTTAAGATTTCAGACAGTGTTTGGCACTTCCTATAGTAAAGAAGAACAGAACTGAAGTGTGCACAATAATCTGAAGGGCCGTTGTTTTTTTTTTTTTCAGAGAACGCTGTACAAGTGACTGTTCTCTCACTTGAACACTCAAATGCATGATTTTTTTTATTTTTCATTTTATATAGGAGAAAGGGAAGAAATTTGGAAATAGAGGAAGTGTGGGCTATAGGCTTGGAAAACAGTGTGTGTGAGAGGGGTGGGGAGGAGGAGCCCTAAACAAAAAAAAACCTATATGGAATGTTCTAACTTTGTTAGTGTGGATGTGGCAAGAATGATATTCAGACTGTCCAAGAACAACATGAGAGATTTAATTTTTGTTATTATGTGTAAGCTACGTAATTCTGAACTTCAAAATTGAAACAGAAAGAGGCAAGAGGAAGCTTCTTTCTCAGTCTGAGAAAACTTTCATTAATTTTGTGCTGTTCGAGGGCCTTGTCTGCACCGTACAGAAAGTTTAACTAGTTCTGTATAATTCTGATGTTAATAGTTTTCATGCATGCTAGCAGATGGAGATAAATTGTGGTAGCCTGGGGCATAGCATCAAGTCCCTGAGCATGTGGGTAAAACAAAGGAAAAAAAAATGAGGTTGCCAGTGCATGATTTTGAGAAGAGCATGAACAAGCTGTCTTTGAATAATTCATTAATATGATGATATTTATATGTTTTTCTCATGCAGCTTTGGGATTTGAACAAAAAGTATTGTAGAAATACGATGATTGGTCATGAAAATTCTGTCAGTCACTGTAGATTTTCACCAAATGATGACTATGTTGCTAGCTGCTCAACAGATGGAACAGTAAAGGTACACAGTGTATTTGTAAATCAGCTGTTTGTTTTGATGATTTTTTTTTTAATATAAAATGCAAAATATGTATAAGAAAACATTGTGTCTGCATCACAAGCTTTAATGAATTAAATCCTGAAACAGTTGATTATTGGTCCCATTTTTAATGCAAGATTTTGAAATGGCTTGTCCAATACCAGGAAAAATGTTGGATGCCTGTAGTTCTAAATAAATGCTAGCTAGCCTCAGTTCAATTATTTCAAATTCTTTACTTTTCACCATCCTTTTCCCCACCCCACCCCACCCCCAATGTACTTTAAGAAGACTTGAGGGGGAGAGGGGAGTAAAACTTATAGGGTTTTGGTTGGTTGGTTTGTTTGTTTGTTTTTTTTGTTGTTTTTAAAATAGTAAGTCTATAGCTTAATTGAAATTTCTGTCATCTCTGAAAATGCATCATCAGTAAACATAAAAATGAAAAGCAGTTTCTCTGTGCCATTTTTCATGTATATACTAGAAGAAAACTGAGAGGTTTGTGTGTTTTTCCTCAGAATGTAAGTATTATTTTTATTGCCTTTGCAACAGAGCTATGATATTTCAGAATTGCCATTTTTAAAACACTGTTATCTTTCTATAGAGAATTGCTAAATCAGGAAAGAAGGGTTTCTGTAGCTCTTGTCATTCAGAAGGAAAATTCTACTGAATACTCTGTTCCCTCCACTAGAATTTTGCCAGGTCCCTCAGTGAAATTAAGGTGCAAAGCTAGATGCATACCAGTTTTCTCATGGTGAGTGGAATTCTAATAGAGTTGCAGAGAGGTATTTTTGGTTTTATTCTTTTGTTAAGTAGAAGTTGAGACAGCATTGTAGCTGGAATGATAGGAGGGAAAAATGCAGGGAGAGTTCTGTTACAGTGTAATCCTCTTTTTTGTGTTTCTTTCTGTTTTGGGGGTGGGGTTTTTTTGGTGTTTTGTTTTGTTTGGTTGTTTTTTTTTTTTTCCTTTTTGTCTAAGCTGTCCAGGCTGGTGAATATTTTAGTGCTTTTTCTTGACCAGGGAAGGTAACAAAGGCTTTTTTATATTCTACCTTCCACCCCTCTTCTTTCCTATAAGTGATTGGGAGTTATCTCTCCTCTGTTGTATTCTGTATCCACATTAGTAAAAAGAAGTTTTGTGTATTTCCTTTACTTTTTATTGCAGCTTTGGGAAGCACGCTCAGGAAATGAACTGAAAAGTATCGAGATAAAAGATTTCTTCAAAAACTCAGATGAGCAACCAGATGAAGTGGAAGTTTTAGTAAAATGTTGCTCTTGGTCCAGAAATGGTGACATGATTTTGGTGGTAGCTAAAAATAAACTTTTGGTGAGTACCTCACTTTAATAATTTTCTGGGGGTAGTATATTACAATGTAGGTAGAAATTATGATTAAAGATAAAATTCTTTTTTTTATCTTTAAATGTTTCAGATATAAATTGTGTTTTATCTTTAAATGTTTCAGATATAAATTGTGTGGTTTCAGGTGTGTGTAAAGTAAAAATCTGTGGGCAACAAACTTGCTGACTGAGAGAAATACCTTCTAAATTCAAGAATGTATGCTGTTGAGCATACAGGCTATTTGTCTGTAGTGAATTAATTCAGACTGGGTGCTAACTTATAATTATGTGTTCACAGCTTTTTGATGTTAAAACATGTGATTTGTTATCGCAAGTCATTGTCAGTCATCACAGTACAATCCAATATTGTGACTTTTGTCCTGGTGATGAGTTAGTAGCAGTTGCTTTGTCTCACTGTTCTGTTGAGGTAAGTGATTGTCTTTGCTATAGTATACCAGGAAAGACTACTAGTAATGCAAAATGTGACATTTGTCTTAATAGTTTCTTGTATGCAGAGGTAAACCAAATGTAGCTATTTTAGCAGGCTTTCAATGTGCTTCGTTGTTTTTAATTTTCATTCATTTCTGAAATGTAAAATATCAATTGGGAAATAACATTTTAAAGTTATACGTTCATTTTGGACAGTGGAACTCACTTTCATATAAAACAACTAGTCTACTAAATTTATTTAAAGTTACTGTTGTCACTCTCAGGAGTATTATGGAACTCAAACTGAACCAAGCCTCTCTCCTTCTATAAGCTGCTACAGAATGTGGCAACTCACTAAACCAGAATGAAACAGCTAGAACAACTTTGGGACTATCATGAACAGAGCAAGCCTGTACAGATAGCAGTTTTGGGGTTTTTTTTTTTGTTGTTTGGGTGGCTTTTCTGGTTTTGCAATCAGTGTGGTCAAGTTGAACTTGTATTTTTTTTTTTTAATAGTGTAAATGTTTTTGTTTCCCCCCCCCCTTTTAAAATTAATAGCAGTCAAAGAGGCTGCTGATTCAATTTCCCTGGCCATCGAAATGTGATAAGCAGGCACAGTTCTTGTTACATCTGAATTCAGAATGAGAAGTAAATAAAAACTAGAAGAAATAGTAATTAAGTATACTGCTTCTTGTGTTGCACTGTTTTCCCTGTAAATGCAATCTAAATCCATCTGAGTTCTTTTTTCATGTTTTTATTGTAGTTATGGAATATTAAATCTTTATCAAAAGTGGCATATTGCAGGGGACACATGAGCTGGGTTCACTGTGTGACATTTTCACCAGATGGAACTTTATTTCTAACATCATCTGATGACCAGACAATACGAGTAAGATAACGTCTTTAATTTTTGAAAAATATGAACTTGTATATATACTGTTAACTTAAGAAATTGTTTATTATAAAATTGTATATCATATATAATATGTATGTGATATATATTTATTATATATTTAGTATTTATGTTTATAGCCAATATACATTTAAATACTTGTTATAAAATTATTTAGATATACAGTAAAATGAGCTGGCTTTTTTACTTTATTTTCTGTTTATCTAAATTTACTCTATATCTATATGATTTTTTTAAGTCCAGTGGCTGTTCAAGAATAATTGTAACCTTCTATTTTGTTTTAGATTTTATCTGAATCGAGAATTTTGAAATTTTTTGAGGATCCTAGCGGACTTGATATTACTTTCTTTGTTAGATGTGTTTGCATGTTAATATTTAGGATAGATTCCTGTAGTTGTGTTGTCTCATTAAAACCTGTGAAAGTAGAAGTTACCAAAGTAACCTTTCCTATTCTAAGTTAACACTTATATTCTTGAAATTTTGAAAGCAATTGAAGTATAGAAATCTGAACTTCATATTCTTTGTAATGGGCTTTTAATGCACTTCTTTGGATTAGAAAGTTGTGGACTTTATAGCTATGACTCTAAACACAAGAGAGTCTACTAGTCAGCCTGGGAAACATTAGTTCTGTTTCATCTGTTGGAATCACTATTGTAATTGCACAACCTTCCCTAGTAAATAAAATATTAGGAGCATAATTTTCACTGATTAAAAAAAAAATCAGTGTTACTTGTAAGTTTGTAAGACTTTGGTTTGCAGGTACTCTTACTCAGCAAGTTTTATATTTTGTCCTTCAATAAAACTAATGAAATACTGTGTTATTCAACAGATTTGGGAAACAAAGAAGGTGTGCAAGTCTTCTGATGCTGTGCTAAAAAGTGAACTAGATGTTGTATTTCACAATGGTGAAGTGATGATTTTGGTAATTTACAATCAGAAGCATTTACATGTAAGCTCTATTTCTCCATATGTTAGTACATTTAAATGTTATCTGCAAATCTTGGTGGGAAGCAGAGGAAGCACTGAAAGAACTGTTTGTTCATGGCTTTCAACAGTTGAATCTGTAGCAGATGACTCTTAATGTATGATAACATTTTTATATGTAGAAACTCTGCCTAGTTTAGTAAGAAAAAAATGTAGTTTGGGGGGAAATTTCCACACTGATGTCAAAACAGAAGCTGGAGGCAGAGGAACAAAACTGTTTTCACTTCATGACTGGGGAGGCTGTGGACCCTCCAAGTGTCTTAGATATGCACAGCAATGTGTAATGCACGCGGCACGTATAGACCAGGTGTTACACAGCATGTGTACATAATGCATCAGAACTACTGTGTGATAGCTGAAGGAATCATCTCAAACTGGGGGAATGAAAGGTGTGAGCCCAGGTCTGCCTATAGCCTTAGGAGAGCATGGGGTCTTTTCTATCCTAAGGAAAATATTAATAGTGGATACACTCTTATTACTGTGGACCCCCCCCCTACATAGTAAGTACACCAACATTCAAAATAAATTCTTCCATTCCATGATAGCAAATGCATGCACAACTTTTTAATATTGTGATTCCCTACTACATCAAATAACATCAGTTGATAGGATTTTCCTTGAAGTGAAGGCAAGACAGTTCATCAGGATTATGCTTCTACTTGATTGTAACTATTTAAAGGCAGAAACACTTTCATATTTGTTGCAGAAAGCTGCTTATGCAAACCGATCGCTTGCTGACCTACAAAATGGGCAAGGCCATATCTTTGGCCATGAGGTAGCTATTTCAGGTGTTTAGCCTAAAGCAGCAGAATAGGAATGAACCTTGGTTCTGGACTGTGAAAGCTGTGAATTGTTAGTGCTGGATGTATAGGTAGGTGAGTGTTGAAATAGATTCTGCTGCCCTGCACTGAGGGACACTTTGCAGATAATCTTTTTGTGTAGGGTCATGTCCGACCTTCTAATTTGGCTGAAGGCAAACATGTGGCTATGGAATCCTGGCTAATCAGCATGACCATTGCCTTTGTTTCTAGTCCTAGAGATGCTCAGCTTTTCCTAGGCTGCTACTAGAATGAGAGCTTTCTTTGCAGAAACTTTTCTTCTTATTTACCCTGTACTTCCTGTTTCTTTCTTCCTGATTATTTTCTGTCCTTCTTTTGTCTGTCCTGTCAATATTATCTGTTTCTTACTTGCCTAAAAATCCTTAAGTGGAATGGTGGTGATACTTGAATAGTGGGGAATATAGATCTGGAAATAACTAAAGTGTGTCGAGTGGGGCCTTGGCAATAAAAATATTTCAGACTTTGAGCAAACAGAAAGCAATCAATGTTGAAACTAAAATTTATGTAAACAAATAATATGTGAGAAAAGAAAAGCTGCATCTGCTGCAGTGAAGAGATGGGGGAATCCACAGTGAATGGAGTTATACATATTCATGTGTGGGGAGCAGTTTAGGATAATTGCTACTTTTTAATCTTACTGAATTGTAAAATCTGTAGTGACTACTACATAATGGTGTAGTCTGGCTTTAATTTGAACTAGTAAACCTGACCTGTTTATTTATGATTAGTATATTTCTGTTGTAACTTTACTGGAACTATTTCCCAGAGAATCATGATGCTTAGCTTTTCTGCCCTAAATACAATATTCTGACATCCTGTAGAGATGCAGTCATGAGAGAACACACATGTAGAAAGGATAAATTTTTCACCCTTGCACAAGAAGAGAAATTGACTGAAAAGACAAATTGCAGTTAAGCATGTGTACTGTAATTTTTAACAATATATCTCTGCTATCATCTGTAAAAGTAGTTTTTCTTGCAGCCGTGATGTTTTAGCCTTTGTAATTTGTAATCTATCAGAATTGGGGTCCTAGTCGTCTTTTGATGTACAGTATGTTCATTCTTAAACACTTCACAGTGGTAGGTTTCTAAACTCAAACTTTGTTTGTAAATCATTGTATTCTAAAGAGGTCCCGTGTGTGTTGTCCTGCCCCCTCCCCCGGAATTGATTTAAGGGAAATACTGCGTTGAAATCTGGTGTGTTGCCTGTGCTAATAAGTTTAAAGTCAAGCTTAGAGGAAGCATTTAAAGTATTTTTAGCTCCATTTGGCATGAGCTGTATAATCTGGCTGGCAAGGTAAATTTGAGCGTGGAGCTCACTCTGTGGCTTTTGAAATTTGGGAGCAGTGTTTTGAGTTAGTTTTCTGTGGTCAGACAAACTTTAAAAAGTCTTCTAATATTGAGATGAGTTTCCTTCTGCAAGCTTGTCCCGTTCAGAGAGCATTCTATGAAGATAGTTACACTGACCTTCAAAGCAATTGGTTTATGAAAGTGATCCTTATAATTCAGTTTGAAACTGAAACAGTTCTCTTTAGCATTCTTAGTGCTGTATTACAATTTATTTAAGTTTAAATTTTAGAATATTGTAATAATTGACTTCCTATCTTGCAGCTTATCAATGGAAATACAGACAGTGTTATTATGCAGACAGCAGCTCAGGAATCCCTCATTTCCTGCTGTTGCTTGAGTGAAGATCTTAAATTTGCAGCTTTTGGACAGGAGAATGGAACAATAAAGGTATTAAATCCTAAATTTGATTTTTAAAATAGTAGGGAAACACCCTTCTTGGTGCTTTTTGTTTTTAAAGAAGTGTCATTTGAATGACTTTGTACACTAATATTCATCAACTTTTTTTTTTCTTTTTTTTTATGCATTTGTGAGTGATGCCTAAATGACAATAATTTAAAGGTAGTGCTAATAACATAGCTCTGAATTTAGTTTCACCAAGGACTAAGCTAATATGAATTTTTAGTTGTTCCAATCCATTGATTGAGGATCATGTATTTACAATCTTGTGTTACTTTAAAAAGAATTTGCATGGTCTTATCTTCATCTTCCTCAAGTATGTAAAATAAATATAGTTATTGCATTCTTCATTGTAAAGGTATTACAGTTGTTGAATGGGAAAGTTCTGAAGTCCCGGGAGGCCTACAGGACATCGGTGCAGCATTGTCAATTTACATCTGATTGTCAGACTCTTATTTCAAGTGCTCATGATCCAGTTATACAGGTTTGGAAGATATTTTAAAAGATTATGTTGTAACTTACAATTTATTTTAAAAGATCTTTTATACTATAGATAATATAAACTCAGTAAATGACTACTGTATTCTCTATTGCTTCACCTCGGGACAAGGGACTGTAGAAACTGTTAGCCTCTATTTATACCTTATGTGATAATGCATATTACACAGTTTATGTTTTTAATGCTGTGGATGATAGAAAGGCACCAACTCCTTTAAGATGGGTGAAAGAAACATTAATTTTCAGACAAGATAACTCAACAGTTCTGATTGCACAAGTGAAGGGTTTGGGATGTGACCCAGAACTGGTAGGTCTGTCAGTGGACTTGCTTACACCATCTGAAGGAATGAGGTGGAAAGGCCTGTCTGAGTGAGCTAGTGCATTCACCTAGTCCAGTACAGTGCTGAATACAGATACTAGCTAAAAGTAGAATGGCTGCACTAATATAGTCTCAAATTAATAAGCTCTACCTCTCAGCAAGGTAGATTGGCTCCAGAGAAGTATTCTGGTGTGTCTGTATTAGCATTTTAGCTCACCTCAGGGATGCGCTTTGAAGTGGATGACCTGGTTGTTTATGCTTGCTGTGCTTCAGTTTGCACTGCAGAGCAGTTGCTGACAGGATTCCTAAACTAGAGCACATGCTCCAATACCAGCGAGCATTCAGTCCACACAGCCAAACTTGAGCTGCTTTGAAGTAAAACCTCCAAAACACGTACGGGTGCTGGTCCCCAGCACTGTTTTTGCTCTACAAATCTGTTCCAACATCAGTGTTCTCCCAGCTTGCTGATAGAAGTGTGACCTCTGCAGCACCCCACTTCGGTGGTGGTTTCGATCCAAAGCCAGCTGGGGTGCCATCACTGTGGTCAGTTAAGCCGTACAGACAGCTCCCCGGTTTAGCAGCTTTTGGATACTTGCAGGTCTAGCATGGTTAGCTTTTCTTCTGGGTCCTCAGGTCCCTCTAGTGGACAGTGCTTCGGTTAAACCTCCAGGATTGTCATCTGAACAGCTCTACTGTCTTTGATGCAGAAAACCTGTTAACGAGTTAATAGTTTTCAAATTGTTATTTATTAAACATCAAATTGATGCTTAATAGCTTCTCTAAAATAAAATGACACATTTCAGTTTTCAGCGAATTAATAATTGAATTAAAAATAAAAATGTCATTTTGTTATAAAAATGCAAAGCAAAATGACATTCCATGAAAAATACGCTTTAAAAATATAAAACAAAGGATTATTTAAGTATGGAAAATATGAGGTCTGCCAGATAATGGAAGTCTATTTGTTATAATAATAAAAGTTTTAAACTCTGAAACTTCTGGGGTGCTTAGAAAATTACTGGTTTGCTTTTTCTTTTTAAATTACCAGTGAATTCACTTTGAAAATCAGATTAGGTGTGTGTTATAGGGAACTCTCTCGTAGTCTGACTATTAAGTACTATGGCATGCTCAATCTTCAGCATCTCTACTGTGGATATCTCAATATCTAATGTTTTAATTAGTTACCAGCTCCATAAGAACTTTTAATCATTTCTGTGACTTAAAAATCACAGTTCATTATTCTTAACTTATGTTTATCATGAAATTTTTTTTTAAAAAAGTATTCCATCTTTATGATTAGGTATGGAATTGGCAGTTGAACGAATGTGTGTTTCTAAGAGGGCACAAGGAAGCAATCAAGGATTTTAGACTTCTGGAAAATTCAAAACTTCTTTCTTGGTCATTTGATGGAACTGTTAAGGTAAATAATATGCTGTGAATTGATAAATCACATAAAATACATTTTACTGTCTCTTCTAACATTTGGTATATCCTGTAGTTTGACATACATTTTATTGAATTGATCCTAAAGTGTAAGCTGACACTTAAGACACAAATTTGCATTTTCTATTTCTAGTAAGGTTTACACTCTTGTATTTTAACTATACCAATAAGTATTACAGAACATTGGCCCTATTAAAACTGTGTAGCTGAGTTTTATCTCATATATTGTTGTTCACAATGCAGGTGTTTTAACCTTTTTACAGTGTTACAAAGGTAACCGTTTTTTCCTGTATATTTGGTAGGTTTGGAATATCACTACTGGAAACACAGAAAAAGATTTTGCTTGCCATGGAGGTGCTGTTCTTTCCTGTGCTGTTTCACCTGATGGTTGTAAATTTTCATCTACTTCTGCTGACAAGACTGCAAAGGTTGGTTACTTTCTGTACAAAGATAAAAATGGTGCCTTATTTTTCCTGGAAGATATGCTATATTTTTTTTTATTCTGAGGTAACTGGTGATTATTTAAGTTATCCTGTTGTATTTCTAATACTAGATTTCCTGTATCTGTGAACATGTTTCTAAAGCTGTTACAGTCCTTCACATTTAATCTTCTATTTAACTTGAGGCTGTCCTGGTGACTTCTGTGCAAATAAAATGCACATTTAATGCACAAGTTTGTGCAGAACACTTTGTTTAGTTCTCTATATTGATTTGTTAATAGCCTAACATTGTTAATTTGGAAACCGAAGTTAAGAAAAATTTCGGAAACTTTCAGTGAAAGTGCTGTCCAAAGCTTCTGATACTTCTGTTCAGAAACAAGGTATGAAAAGATGTGAACTGTTTAAAAATCTAATGGGGCAGGCCCGGAATATTAGTGTCCCATTAGATTTTTGAAATACAGCTTTCAATTGATTGATGAATCCTTTTTCTATGAACAGTTTTAAAATTTCTTGTAAATGAAGCAGTTTCATTAAAGAGTGTACTCGAAGGAAAAAAATATTCTCACAATTGGTTCATTTGTATCAGATGCATTCTTGTGTGATTCAGATAATAAAAAGAAAACCAGACTCCAGTATAATACATACATAAATGCACACACATATATGCATAGATACAAAAAGTCTTATGTACTATTGAATACTAATGCCTTTTTAGAAAGAAGTCATAATTGTTTTTGAACTTACCTTTTTCACTCTTCTGTAATGTTTTCCATTTAGATATGGAGCTTTGAAAGTTCATCTGTTCTTCATGAGCTGAAAGGTCATGAAGCCTGTGTGCGATGCTGTACTTTCTCTCCTAATAACAAGTTATTGGCCACTGGAGATGACAAAGGAGAAATTAGGGTACTGCTTTAACCTTGCTGTTTATTTTATAATTCATTTGATAGTCAGTTCACAGAGAGGAGTTCTCATAGTTTGTGTTCTGCATGTCTAATTCGTTGGCATTGTTGTGAACATTGGGGAGTTGAAAATAGCAGAGTTTGCCACACGAGATGGTAGCTTATAACATATAGTTCTATGTGTGTTCTGTGAATGCTGAGGAACTGATTCACATGATCTATTAATAATTCTACTGTGAATTGTATGTATGATTAAGTCCTCCATATATGGTAGAGTTCTAAGAGGAGAATTCATTATCTGGATTATTCTGTCACTTCAAGTAGAATGCTTAATTACAAGAGGTTTTTTTCTCTAATACAGAAAAGTACATTTAATACATTTCAGCTTTCCTTACTTAAGAATTTTTTTTCCTTATTAAGTTTACTCATATATGTAATCTTCCCTCTCTTTTAGATTTGGGACATTTTAACAGGTTCATTACTTCACTTCTGTTCCCTGGTTACTGTAGATGAAGGAGAACCAACACATGGTGGTTGGGTAACAGACCTCTCATTTTCTCCTGACAGTAAAATGCTTGTGTCATCTGGAGGCTATCTTAAGGTAAGCCTTGAAATATTAAAATCTCCTAACATACCTAATTAAATGACAATACTCTAATAATTCTAAAGGAAAATGCAGACTAATTCAAAGAAACAAACCTGAAATGTTTTACTTAACACAAAGCTGCTCCATTTTCATGACTGTCTAGCACTTTTCTTCTCAAATCTGAAAGTGTCCTGAAAAGGTCTCTTAAGAATTCAGACTTCAGACTTGGAATTTGTTTTCAAACTCCATATATTCCATTTTTATTAGCTTCTGATTTTTACTAGCAATGTCCTTCATTACCATCTTTAATATTAAAGTTGCCAGTCATTTTTGTTTGCCTTAATATCCACTCAATTTCAGCAGCAATTGCATTCTTTATAATGAGCAGAAAAATGCTTTGTCAGGTTTGTTTTTTTTTTTTTTTAAAGATACTGAGTTTTAAATTATTTCATAAATAGAAGTTCAGAAAGAATTGCAAGTGATAATTTTCTGCCTTGAAAGACATTCTGTAAGTAATCTTTGGAAGAAGGCGTGTTGAAACTGAGGAAATCAGTCTTTTATTGGTTCAGACATCTGTGGAGCATATGATTTTTGGCAAGGGGAAGAGGAGTTCTTTCTTTCAGTCTGTGAATAGGTTCTTCATAATTGTAAATTTTTCATTAATTTGTTTTTTCTTTTCTCCTTCGTGCAATAGCTAATACCTTTTAGTAGAAACTGTGTGTGTGTATGTGAAATGACAGGCTGTGCAATTCTCATAGCACAGAGTGCTAGAGGTTAGTTGATGGTTGGTCAGTGTTTAGATGCTGGACATGCTACCAGACTAATTCTTTGAAGTCAGATAGTAACTATTTAACAGAGACCGTTGAATTTTCTAGTTTAGCATTCAAAACATCTTCTGCTGATACTCATTTCATATTAAAGAACAAGACATGCATCCTGTTTCTAGCTTCCTTCCCGTTTTGTCTTGTGGTTACACAGTATGGTGTTGTGGTGCTTCTTAGAGTCACAGAATGGTTTAGGATGTTAGGGACTTCTGGAACTCATCTAGTCCGACCCCCCTGCTAGAAGTAGTTTGCAGAATTAGGTAAAGTTATTTAGGGCTTTGCCCCATCAAGTTTTGTCCCCCACTCCAACTGGGGCACCTCTGGGCCCTGAGAGGAGGGTCTGACTCTGTTATCTGTAACCCTCTTTTTGGTAGTTGAAGACAGCAATTAGCTGCCTTCTCTTCAGGCTAAACAAATTTGGTGCTCTCTCTTCTCTGACATCTGTTCCAAGTGTCCAGCCATCTCAGTGACCATCTGCTGGACTTGCTCCAGTTTGTCAGTGTCTGTCTTGTACTAGGGTGGGGCTCAACACACAGTGACTGAACTGCTGTCTACTGTCTACTACTTCTTTAATCTAGCAGTCCACCCAGCTTGTCACCTACCTTGTATTCCACCCATCCAGTCTTTATATCTTCAGTTTGACTATAGAGACACTATAGGAGACCATGTTGAAGGCTTGGCTAAAGTCAAGGTTACATCCAAGGTCACATCCATTGCACTTGCTGTGCTGTTTGCAGAGCCACCATTATCGTCAACAGAAATCAATTGGGGGGATCAGCATGATTTACCTTTGGTAAATCTGTGCTAGTTGTTAATCATCACCTTCTTGACCTTCATATGACTTGAAATGGCTTCCAGAAAACTTGTTGCATAATAATCCCAGACATGGGAGTGAAGATTACTGGCCTACAGTTCCCAGCATCATCTTTGCCCGTTGTAAAAATGGGCATGGCACTTGCCTTTTTCCAGTCACTGGGACCAGATTAGTCACCATGTCTTCTCAAAGTATTGTATTTCTACCTTTTTTCTTTTTTTTTTTTTTTTCCAAGATCTATAGATGGATGTGTATGATGTGCATGAAAACACACACACAGGCACCCTTTTGCAGAGAGATGCTAGTCAGTGAAAGTCTAAAACATGTCAGAAGTCTGTAACAATAAAAACTGAACTGAGTTGGATTGTAGAGTTACGTGGAAAATACCTTTAAACAAATGAGTTATTTATAGATGAGGTGCATCCAGCTATGTACTGTTGAACTTGTTGTGTGGGTTATACCCTCTGGCCCAGCACCTGATCATTTATCTACCACCAAATGTTCAAGAGGTAATTACGATCTGTTTGGTATTTTTTTTTCCCCCCTGATCCTCCATTAAAGAACAGACACGTTAGAAAAGTGTTTTTAACCAGAACACTATAGCTCTATAGCTGCAAATCTGTGTTATGTACACAAGTGTAATGCTATATATTTCATGAGATGAGTAAGTTAAAAAGTAGTAATACCACCTGTTTTTATAGATGATCAAAGCTGAAGGTACTATGTTTTGATATTTTGCTACTGCACTCGAATGTTGCAAGAATAGAGGGTAGACTTCTTACTGGAACAATCAAGTAACAGCTTTGTGCTGGATTGTGTTCTGTTTTGCACTGGTCAATGTTTTTTCAGAGAAATGTGATATTTCAGTCTACATTCATGGGGTAATTTGATGGTTGAAGGTTTCTCTGTATCATTATTAGTGCATACTGAATATTTTAAAAGAAAATAATATATTTTATTCTCACTGAAAAAAGATCTGTCCTGCTAACAAAACTGCAAATGGTTTCAAATGCATAGATGATTGATCCTTTTGTGAGTCCAGCTAAGATTTTTTAATCCAGCTATAGTTTAAATTATATAGTCTGTCAGTTTGTTTCATATGTTTATGTGGTTATATAAAAATACATAATCTTACTGTTTATGTCAATTGATTGCATTTTTTTGATGGGTTGAGGGGCACTACCTGAATTTATTATTTTGTATGCTTTGCTGAAATTGAACAGCGTCAGTCTTTTTGAAGTTTCTTTTCATCTAGAAGTCTTATACTTCTAGTAACTGGTTCTAAACATTTTCTACTTGAGATTGCTTGTATTTTTATTTTTAATTCTACCTTCTTGGGGAAAGCAGTCACCTGGGCTTGCCATGCGAAGCCTGTTTATAGAATTTATTCTAAGCTTCCATCAACTAACTGAAAGTGTGTTGTTACTTTTTTTATAGTGGTGGAATGTAACTATTGGAGAATCCTTACAAACCTTCTACACAAATGGAACAAACCTCAAGTCAATACATGTGTCCCCTGATTTCAAAGTGTATGTGACTGTTGATAACCTTGGTATTCTATATGTATTACAGAAGTTGTGATTAATGTGCTAAACACTGCAAAGATTATTCATTTTATTTAAGTTGGAAACAAAATTCTGCTAAATGTTTGACACTCATTAAGCTGTGAATTATATTTCATTGTTGTATTCATGATGTTTTCATATATATTTATGTACATTTATGCATGTTTTTTCAAATGAGCTTGCATTTAATCTTGTTTTTAATAAGCATTATTATAATCCTTATGTCTTGATTTGCATCTTAAGTATGTTGCTTCCGATTGAGTAAGGAAATTATGTTAAGATTTATTCAAATTAGTTGAAATCAATATTAATAGCAGTGAAGAAATAATAGGGATATAATACTTTGAAATTGGATTTTGTGCTAAGGCTGATGGCTAAATGCTCTCTAGCCACAAACATAACTGTGTAAGATGCAAAAAAAATTATTTTTACTGTGATGCAAGGATTTTCATTTAGTACAGAATGGAAAGAATCAGGGACATCCTATCTTCGTGCTTGGTGTTCAGAACAAATTAAGTAGCTGTTTGGTTTACAGCAGCAGTGCTTCCCACTTGCGGTAAGAACCTTCGTGCTTCTAACCTTGTGAAGATAAAGTGCATTGTAACACATATGAGCTATTCTTATTAAGGGGAACATCTTGAGTCTTGTTTTCTCACAGCAAAATCTGAAAGGATATTGCAATTGAAGTGGAAGAGATTGTGCTCCATTCCCAGTCAAATGATGAATGCAGCTAACCAACTAAACTGAGAATGGAAATGGTTTAGAAGGTATATATTGAAAAATATAAGATGTGAATATTAGTTATTTTTCTTTTTGGAAGTAGCATTCAGTTTATTCTATGGAGACATTTTACTGTTGTCAGCTTTGTTTACGTGGGATTCTATGCACAGGAATCTCTTGCCTGGTAATATGTGATTATTATTTTTTTTTTTTCTTATTTTTTACAGTCTATTTATAGATTCAACATAGAGTAGAAATGTTGACGTTTTGTACTAATTATACTTGACATAACTTTTGAAAATAATTAGATAACAATTTTTCCTAGGTACCTAGTAAGCCTTGCTCTAGTAAATTGTGTCTCAACTGCTATGAGCAACTGCACAAGCATTAATACCATGATTTTTATATTTTTGTAGTCAGCAGTAGTACACTTCATCTAAGTACTTGATTGTAAAAAGTACATTAGCAAGTGTCTCAACTGGTACTGAATAATGAAATTCCCACTTTTATTATTTTTTGTGTGCTTTTCAGAAGATTTGATACACATTCTTAGTACTTTCCTGTTTTTGACAATCACCAATTTTTCCTCTTTTTTAACTTGAAATTCCACCATTTTTAAGGTGCTATTGAATACGGGTCAGTATAATCAAAGTATTGCTGGCAGAAATGTAAAGAGAAGAAATTCAATAGAAAAAGCATGATATTTTGTATTCTAAGTATGTACAGCATTCAATAAAGATAATCCAGGCAATATTGGCCAAAGTTGTAAATGAATTGAAATTCCCGAGTGGGTTTTTTTTACAGGGTAGGAGGGAGGGGGAGTGCTGTGTCCTTTATTGTCTTTTATTGTGGTTTTATTTTCAATCCAAACTTAATGCTGTTTTACCAACTACATCAAAAATACTTTGACAGGTAAGCAACAGTATTAAATATGAGGATGGAGGAAAAAGTGAACAAAGGGAAACTGATGTCTTGGAACGTAGACTCTTTTCATAGAATCATAGAATGGTTTGGGTTGGAAAAAACCTTAAAGACCATCTAGTTCCACCCCCCTGCCACGGACAGGGACACCTTCCCCCAGCCCAGGTTGCTCCCAGCCCCGTCCAGCCTGGCCTTGGACACTGCCAGGGAGGGGGCAGCCACAGCTGCTCTGGGCAACCTGGGCCAGTGTCTCACCACCCTCACAGGAAAGAATTTCTACCATATATATATCTAATCTAAATCTACCCTCTTCCAGTTTAAAACTGTTACCCCTCGTCCTATCCCTATACTCCCTGATAAGGAGTCCCTCCCCACCTTTCCTGTAGCCCCATTTAAGCACTGGCAGGCCGCTATAAGGTCTCCCCAGAGCCTTCTGCAGGCTAAACTACCCCAACTCTCTCAGCCTGGCCTCGTGAGGGAGGGGCTTCAGCCCCCCGATCGTTGTTGTAGCCTCCTCTGAACCTGCTTGAGCAGGTCCATGTCCTTCTTACGTTGGGGGCCCCAGAGCAGGACGCAGTACTCCAGGTGGGGTCTCACTAGAGTGGAGTAGAGGGGGAGAATCCCCTCCCTCGACCTGCTGGTCACTCTGCTCTTGATGCAGCCCAGGATACATTTGGCTTTCTGGGCTGCAAGTGCACATTGCTGGGTCATGTTGAGCTTCTTGTCAGCCAATGCCTGCCGGTTCTTTGCGGGGCTGCTCTCATTCCAGACATTGCCCAGACTGTATTCATGCTTGGGATTGCTTCAACCGCTGTGCAGGCCCTTGCACTTGGCCTTGTTAAACTTCCTGAGGTTGCCACGGGCCTACCTCTCAAGCCTGCCAAGGTCACTGTGGATGGCATCCCTTCCCTCAGCGTGTCGGCCGCACCACACAGCTTGGTGTCACAATGTTCGGGACGGAGTTGCTTCTGCTCTCGGGTTTGTACAGACCTCATGAGTAGCTCCCCTGAATAGCTGAAGATTCAAGGAGCAAGAAGCTCCTCTCAGCCATTGTCCCTTGATTGCACAGGCTGTGCTGACCTTAAAGCACAGGGCCATGTTGGTCTGAACTTAGTGACCCAAGTAGGTAAAAAGGTCGATAAATGTTTCACGTGAGGAACCGGGGCAGAAAGTTGTCTTCTGTGACAATGCTCATGAAACTGATGATAGAAAAAGCTGCTTATGGTTTAATGAAGAAATTGAAGGGTGGATGAAGAATTGAAGGAGTTCATAGACTATTTCCGTTTTGAAGCGACTAGGAAGCAGGTAGCACAGGAGCTTGAAGAAGTGTGAGATAAATATTGTGTTCTTGAATTATTCTGCAAGAATGACAACACAGCAGCATTATACTTGTTGCTGGAACTGAGGAAGCTGTGCCTCATACAAAGTGGTGTTGATGGTGTCAGGATGGTTGTGTTCATGTGCAAATGTATGTGGTTGGCTATAAGTCTTTGTAGCTGAGGTGGAAGAAGAGAAATAGCAATGAGAAAGTATGGAGAGCCAAAGAATAGTTTTGATTTGCAGGAAGAGGACCATAAAATTTAAATGAAAAATCGTTAAAATAGGGGCCAACCAAGACAGCAACTTCTTTAACTTAAAATTTTTAAGAAGTTTAAGGCAGTTTACAGTAATAAAAAAATAAAGTCCTGCTGTGTCATCAGATTTAGCTATTTTCTTTGAAGTTAGATGTATTTTAAAGGAAACAAATGAAAGTTTGGCCAGAAGCAATTTTTATATAGATTGGACATCAGTGCTTCCTTTATCTCTTGTAATGCCTGATCAAATTGAATCTCTCTGCATTCAAATTTAACTAATGAGCATTACCAATTTTATATAGTTCTTTAAATGAAATTATAATATGCTTTTATGTAAACAATTTCTAGGTATACTTCCTATTAACGATGCCTACCATTTTCTGTAGAAGTTTTGAGTCTCTTCATTTGGGCAATTAGACCTATAGCTCTTTAACAAATCTTTTTTCTCTTTCCTTTATTAACAAGTAATTATACCCGCATGCAATACGGTTGCTTAAGAGGATGCTTTATATTGCCTTGAATTATACCATTCCCTTAACTACAGTGTTCCCCTTTACCTTTTCTTACCTTACACAGTCATTTGAAATACAACAGCAGTTATTGCCTGAGGTTTCTTCATGTGAAGCTTTATAGATCTCTTGTAGTGCTGGAGTGTATGGATAGAGCTGGAACTGGTAACCTGTGGACAGTAGAGGAACATCCTCTATCCCAAAATTATTCTGTCTCCCTTAGAAAATGATGCAGTTACACAGCATTCTGTAATAGGGAGTTTAAATTGCTGATTTTTTTTTTTCTCCGGTGTTTTAGTGAAGTCTGTGTATGGGACCCAGATCCCCAGGTTTTATCTAGCTACAACAGTCTGTGACCTTGTCTTTGCTTTCCTGAGGTGTTTTACAGAAGCTGATACCTTTGCAGGTTTCAAGGCAAAGCCGAGCTGAGAAAGCAGTCTGACTCAGGTGATTTCTTCTGCCCTCCTCGCGCGAAACATTGCAGGGAGGCCATTCTGCCCTATCTTCAAGAAGGCCCTAAATCTGGAACACTAGAAGGTCACAGAGAATTCCAGTATGTTCTTTGAATTGTTAGTAGAACGTGAACCCCTTACTGAACTGTTCGGTTGCCCTTTCTCCTCTGTAGCAAGCACAGGTGCCGTGCCAATCCCGAGGGGTCTCTCAGTGAGAGACGCTTTCTGGTGTTTCCCTCCAGTAGCACACACTCAGGTGTATTTGTCCACATTTTGCTTTATTCCCTCTTCTGTCTACTACAAAGACAGAAATTTATCTGGGCTCGTAGATGGTGATGATGATGCCCAAGAGCTCTGAGGACTTGGGATGCCTTATTTCCATTGTGATTTCAAGAAGAGCAGAAGCCAAATGAACCTTACTGGTTGGAAGAACAGGGAGTGTGCCAGATACTCAGAACACTGTCAGTGTGATTTTTGTGCTCAGTTTCACTTTGCTCTTTCAAACTAGGAATGGGGCACAGTCACTGGCACTTCCAATATGCAGTAAAATGTTAAGCTGAGACTAGGCTTGTTTGTGGCATGAACTCTGCAGTAGGTTGACATATTTTTCAGCACTTCCAAAGCTGATGTGCAGTGTACTGCTATCCATGTGTTTGCATGTTGGTGTGGGGTTTTATTTGGAGGGGTGAGGAGTGGAGGGTTTGGGAGATGGGTGTTGGGTCTTGGGTTTTGAGTTGTTTTTTTTTTGTTTTTTTTTTTTTTTTTTTTCAAATTAACTTAATGAACACCTTTCTTCTAAGGGGACTTCATATGAGAAGAGGGTTTGGAGGATGGGTGTTGGGTTTTCTTGAGTTTTGAGGTTTGTTTTTTTTTTCAAATTAACTTAATGCACACCTTTCTTCTAAGGGGGCTTTTTATGAGAAACCTTGCAACCAGATTTAAAGAGGCCTAAGCTGGGATGTTAGGGTGCATCCTAAAAGATCCAGTGAGTTTAAAGGAGTAAGCTTTTCAGCCTGCATCTGTTATTGACAAGTTCAGCACTTCCTATATCATCTCCTACAGTTATACTTGTGGGATATAGCACAACTGTGTGATGGTTTGACTAGTTGAAACATTCAAGTGGCATATGTGTGTTTATTCAAGAGGATGAGAAAGCTGAAGTATCTGGTAAGTGTTTCAATAGGCAGTTTCTCTCTTGGGGCCTGACTGTAAACAAATAAGCTTCCTGTGCTTGTTTCCATTTCACAAACCATATATTGTACATATGACAAGCAACAAGCCATTAGATTCAAGTCCTTCAGGCTAGAGAAGATTCTTGTTCTGTACTCAAGGGATCACCTGAGTACATACTTAGGATTCAACAAATGGATTCTGTGTGTTCATGTGTGTGGTATTTTTCATTTCTTCTATTTACTTTTTTCAGTTTATTTGTGTCCCTCTGATTTTTATTTATTTTTTTTTTAAGCTTTGACCAATTTCTCTAATAAGATGAACTCAGATGAATTTTGAAAATAATAATTAAAACTACTCAAAATGAGGCAAGGACAAATTTACCCAATCCAGCTGTGGAAAAGTAAATATGATGTTGTTTGGGTAAAGCATGTGTAATATCTAATGCATAAATGCACATAACGTATGCTTAGTACTTAACTTTAAAAAATGGTATTTTGTTTTTCATGTTTTTATAACATTACTCATGTTTCTAAAGCAATAGAGTTTTAAAATTGTTTTTCACTAATTGTATAGCAAATTTAATTTCTATAGATACGCTTTCCAGCAAACAAGAGCAGGGATCTCCTGTAGTTCTAAAAATCTCATTATTTGTCTGTAATATTCTCTGAAGATACTAGTAATTGATCCATACTCCTCTTCCTCACTAGAGTCAATGTTCAGGTTTATGTGTGTTAAGACTTTGTAGCCCGATAGTTCAAACTCTTACTCCAGTGCTAAGAAAGCTGAGTCTTGTCATGCCCTGAGAGCAAGCTTTCTGGTCCCAGAGACACAATGACAGAGACATTTCTTTCTGCTCTTCCCAGTTCAAACCACTTAAATTCATCTTTTAATACTATGTTCAGTAATGGTTGTTGTTTATAAGCTCCTTGGCAGAAGTAGTGCAGGAAAAAAAGATTAAGGAAACATTGAAAAATATACTTGTGGTTTAACAACATGACATGAGAAGACTGGCGAATTTTTAATGTGAGATTTGGCAATGCTTAGAGTTTGGTCTTTTTAACAATTTTTGGTTTGTGATGGGGTTTTTTGGGGGTTGGTTTATTTTGGGGGGGAGGAGGGGAAATATTTTAGTAGAGAATAGATGAATGAACGGACATAGGCATAGGTCAGTGGAAATTTGTCTCTAAATACAGATCAAACATTTTGCTTTAAAAAATCCAATCTGGAGCTGATAGTCATGTCTTGATGCTTGAGCACTCAGCACCTAAATAGTAATGATGTAATATATACTTGCACAAGTTGGTAGCTCCTAAATTTCTTAATGTTTTTGCATGATTTCTTCCAATATGCTGTGGAGTTTATTTATTTTCAGTTCAGGATAGTAATTATGCATTATATGTTTCCATCTGTACAAATGAAATTGAAGGAAATGTGGGGAAGAGGTCGTATCAATATGTGACTTAAACTTCAGAACTGGGAAATGTGAGGAGGAACAGTTTCAAAGAGTTTGAACAGATTAAATGTTGGTTTAATTTTACCTCTATTTGAGTATGTTTAATAATAGCGTGAAAAACTGTCACCTGGTTGCATCTGAATTTTCAAAGCATCTAAAGAAATATTTTAAATGTCTTGTAGATGTTGCACTCAATTTCTCAAAGCCAACCAGTTGTGGTTTTGTTCAGCTGAAAAATTATAGAGCAGATGATAGTAATTTTTTTTTTCTTTCTATAGTATCAAAGATTCAGCTATTAAATTGCTGTTCTGACTCAGCAGCTGTTTTTTTTTTTGTAGTCTGAAGCACTGGATTTGAAGTAGGTCTTCTGGTTACACACTCATTTGAAAAGAAGAATGGTAAGTGGTCAGACTGAATCTGTGGAAGAATAGTTTGTTTTTCACTGAAAGACTGAAACAGTGAATACCTGCCAGAGATGGGTACAATTCAAATGACTTTGCACGTGACCTGGAATTTTCTTCATCACATATCTTGACCATTTAAATTTGGTTAAAAATATATTAAACACAGTAGATGGCAATAAGCTACAAGTGTACCAGCTTTGATTGTTTTATCTCCTTTTTCCAGAAATACCTTTGTTTAAAGGGTTACACTTTTGGTTATGGTAGACATGTTAAAAAAAGTCTGTTCCTTGAAGTTATGGTCTATTTGTCCTCTTAAACTTCTGCTAGCTGTGGAACTCTTTACAGTTTGTGGTTTCTCAAGCTGCTTTACCCCTCATTACGTCTCATCTTTAGTTGTTAGTTACTATTGTCATCCCACTTGTAATTGGGGGGTTCTACTCTTCAGGGTTCTAGTACTAGCAATGTTAGGGGAAGATTTGCTGGAGCAAAGTTGTAATTCGCTATCTTTTATCACAATGTGGCTCTGTGGAATGGAGCATTTTCTCAGTTCACGTTCGGGATCTCTCTGGTTTCTTCAGTGTGTATTAGTGAAAAAGAATGATCTTTAACAAGCTGTTAGATAAGTGTATTATGCATCATATTGCATTTTTTTTTTTTTTTGCTAAAATGTGAATCTAGGAAATTAAGATCACCTCTAAAAATGATAATCCTTCCTATATATTATATTTTTAGTTTGCATACATATTACATCTCCTGCTTTTCAAAAATTAAATCACAGTGAGTTCAGGTCATGCAACTTGTACCTCCATTTTGCATTACTTATTTCGCTCCTTATTTGAGTCCTGTCATGACTGAGAAATTATTTTAGGATAATACTATGTATCTGCCTGTGTGTTTGTTTTGTTAAGCAGAAACCTATCCAGAAAATGAGAATTTTATCACAGTGAATACTTTGAGCAGTTAGCAGAAGTACAAGAGGTCTTAACTTTGATATATTCTTCTTTCTCACAAAAGCAGTTTGGATGTCTAAATTGGAATTGATAACTATGATAAGCAGTGAGGGGCTTTGAGCTTGGGCATCTTTTATTTTGAATGTGTTTTGTGAAATGTTTGAGTTCTAACAAAGTGGGTTTCCCTATGGAAATGACCACATTGAGATATTTTTTTTTTTATTGCTAAAGTGACTGTCTGTTCATGGCTGCTGAGATTCCTTGAAGGGAAACATTGGAAGTTGTTAAACAGTCAAAACTTCAAAGCAAGGAGAGCTGAATTAGGTATCGTGAACCCAAGGAGTTGGTCCAAATGGGAGGACTGCAAAAATTCTTCCCCAGAGGATGTAAAGACAAAATTTAAGTGGTAATCAGAGATCAGTGGCATGTTGAAGGAAAAGGTGTAGTTCCAATGGTGGCGTTTGTACAGTGACTGACAGAAACAGTACTTTTGCTAACAGTTAAGCACTTTTTGTTTTCCATTTGAAATACAAGCTTTGCTCTTGCGGATTCTTGGACTTTGCTTTTTCTTCCTCTAAGCCAGTTTTAGAGTCTATTTTGAATAGGATATTCAGATAATTCTGTCATTTTTCCTTGAGAACTGAGTGGACTTTGAAAACTGGGTACCTTAATCTATCCTTCCCTTTCAGAGTTGTTTTTTCCTGACAGGTTCTTTCTACATTAAACAAGTGAAGCCATATAACAAACATTTCAGTAATCAGGCCAACATAAAGTATTCATAAATTATCACCAGGCAGCTCTAAATCTGTCATAAATTCTTACCAACTTGTTCACAGGAATGTTTATGTAATTGAAAGAAAATATAGAGAGGAAGTTAAGTCTCCTTTTTACAAGTTAAATCAACCACAGCAAGATGAAAAACACCCACACACTTGGCTCTGGATCAGCAGAGACATTCTTGAAAAGCAAACCTTTATGAAATCTTTATTATGAAATCAAATTATGAAATCAGATTCAATGTGTAAAAAATAGCAGTTTTCCAGCTGTCACTGATCGTACTTTGCTTGCATATTCCTTGTATAACAGGGTCTCACCTCATTCAGGGAGGTATAGATTTGGAATCATTCCAGCAAAACAATGTTTTGGCATAGATGGGAAATAGATGTAATGTAGGATGTGTTAAAGCTGGGAATCATTGAGAGGGGTCCAAGGAGGTCACAGTTCTGCAGATGTGGAAAAACAAAAAACAAAAAACAAAACCCCCCAAAACAAACAAAAACAAACACCACAAAACCCACTGAATGAGATATTATGTGACATCCCTTAAAAATAAGTGTAGAAGCTGCAGTGAAACACAGATGAATATATTAGGAGAAGTTTACGATATTTTAGAGTGGAAATGACAAAGTAAAGTATAGGAGCTACTGATTTGTACACCAATGAATGAAATATCAATACCCAAAGTAAATGAGAGGTCATTAAACCATTGCAATGAATAAAAAATAGCTTATTCCACTGATCACAGTGACACAGTTGTGAAATATGATGTTGGAAAGACAAAATACTTGCAATATATTAATCACAGGGATAGGAAGTTTATAATCTTAACAGAACAGGTGCAAGGATGCATTTGTTCAAACTAAGGAGTTTTGAATCAGCAAGTACAAACAATAAATAGACAGATTTCTGAGATGGGTAAGATGAAACATCCTCTCAATCATGACTGGTAAAATTTATCATGTCTTGAAAAAATGAGAAATTTATAAAGAATTGTAAATCATGGATTCTAGTGTTTTGAAAGAGATGACCAAGGCAACTACTAACATGCAGTCAGTCCTGAGTAAAACAGTAGGATGACAGATTTAAGGTTATATGGAAAAGTACAGTCTACTTTGAACATCATAGCGTTTTTCTGGGCATTGCTGATTGTTGTGGTTTTATGAGAGACTGGTTTCAGCAAATATTGCTGACAGATTTCTAATTGTTTTGCTTGTGATTTTTGTTTTTTTAAACCCATCAGTGTCGATACATGAATTTTGGTTTTCTTTAGGGAATTTGATTTATTATCACTCAATGTTTTCTTTTAAAAGAGCTTCTATTCTATAGCATTGATAGAGAACATATTAGATGGATTAAAATATGGGTCACATTATTGGGACAGTGTTATTTAATGTCTTTGCCAGATATCTATAAAACCTTTGATGACAATGCTATTGATTATATAAATTGGCTAAAGGATGAATCGCAAGAGTAAGTAGCTATCACAATATGATGTGTGTCTGCTTTCAATATCCAACAACATGGTTTTGTTACCTTACGGACAAAGTATAGCTTTGTCATACATAGTGGACTTCAGAATGCCAGTGAGACCATCTTGAAAATGGTGGTGTGGAAATGGAAGTGGATGGTATCATCCATACAAACTCCAGAGTGTCTGCAGTAGTACATAAATAGGGCTCGTGGGTACTTAAAGAGGCTCTATCTTGAAGGAGGGAGGAAGTGATCTATGTGCTTCATTAATAAGACAAGCTGGAGTAGGGCATAGAGCTCCGGTATTTGTATTTCGGGGACAAAATGGATTCAACCAAAATTTAGAAGAGGACCACAAAAAGTGACCATCGGCTGGGCAAAAGTCTTGCAGTATAAAGTCTGAGTTGAATTTGTTTTGTTGAATTGGAGGGACGGCTGAAAAGTGACCCGTTAGTGAGGTGTGGGAGAGATGCAGGACATTTCAGCCTGGCTGATATGACAAAAGAATAAGTTCTACTGGCTGGAATTGAAAAACACCTTGTAACATCATGTAAAGCAAGGGAATTAGTTCTCAATTTCTGCTTCTCTACACAGTACAGTCTAAACAAACATCTCAGAAAAACATTCAGTTTCAACTTAAATGCGCCCAGCTGTTCTATATGCTTCAAATGTTACGGATTATTATAAAGCTAAAACCTTTATTCCCTGGCTTTGCATGTCTCACCCAAAAATAGGTACAGCAAGGCACATATGAAACCCTCTGATAAAGTTCCTTGTCCCAGGTCTGCATAGTCTGTGCTAGAAGAGTGACTGTAATGAAATACTAAGATTTTGGGGGTTTATTGGTCATCTGTGGATCAGGAAGATCTTCACTCTTGTACTGTATCATTTGACCTTTAAATCTTTCCACCTTCCTCTGAGGTTGGCTGCTTTAGGAAGTGCAGTATTGAACACAGGTTAGCTGTGCCTTCAGGTGAGACATGTATTCATCTTTTTGTTTTCTTAGTGCAGTTTCTGTTCAGACTACATCATGTTATGACTAGACTTCTGGCTGGGGAAGAGATTTCCCCCAAGTCAGATTGGCAGGGATATCTTTCCTTTCCCCATCACTTAATGTAGTATAGGGGGCAGGCCCTGTGTATCACCAGCTGGAATTACATAGGTACTTCTCACCTAAGGGCTTTCCTGCCACATCAGGGGCTGGGGATAATGAATGCACCTTAGTAGTCTCTTTTTTTTTTTTTTTACTTCTTGTAGCAATCAGTTTAATTTTCTAGGTTTGAGGTATTTGGCCTAGGTAATTCTTGAAGCTTTACAAAAGTATAGCTGTGTGAAATGTAATGGCTGTGACAGAGAGATGGCCATGGTGAATAATCTAATATCTTTTCATATTAACCTCCACTCATGCACAGCATTCTCAGATACTTGGAGGTTTCAGTAGAATCACTCAAATCCACCACAGAATTGTTCACCTAATCCATCACTGATACCTTCCAGTCATTATATAACTGTATAAATATATAAAGATAACTTGAAAAAAATATTAATCTTTGCAACATAAACTCAAGAAATGTTATGCTAGCCTCAATTATATGCATTAGGATATTTTTGCTTAGAACATGCCCAAGCCCTTAATTTTGCAGCCTAGAAATTATCATTATCCAATAGTCACAAGCAGAAGAATGAAGACTGCACTGTCTCTAATGCATTTTAAAAATTAGTGTAGTCTATTTCTTTTTTTCCTCATGGTGTCACTATAGGATAAAGTTAATGCTCTTTGGGTATTCTCTATACTGGAGCGTATTGCCATTTCCTTTGTCTTACCCTGACTTTCTGGGTTTCCTATTATGTGTTTAGGAAAGATGATAACAAATATACTGCCTTGAAATCTGGACATGTTCTCTCAAGCACTGACTCACCCTTAACATTGTGCATGAATTTTTCATTTTGTTTTTTAAAAGGATTCAATATTAGAAGAAATTTAGCTTTGGATAAGTATCTGGAGAATCTGAGCAGTTGTTCTAATGACGTAACAGTAGGAATTGCCATGTTTAAAAAAAAGAAGACAAAAAGGCATGTATCTTACAATTAAGTGAGCTTATGACATTAAATCTGTGATATATTTTCTATGTGTGAGGAAGAGGTCTAAGGCCCTCAGTTTCTGTCTAAGCTTTACTTTTCCTTATGTGGTTGTAAAGTGTTTTGAATTCAGCTTTCTTGATTGATAGAAAAAGTAGTTTTCCAAGCTCTTGGTGGCAAGAGGTGAGAGAGAGAGAATTTTGCCTTGTTTGCATACGGATGATAGTATTTTTGTCTGTCTAGTTATTACCACTTTACCCAGACCCACATTCTCAAAGATATCTAAGTACCTGACTTCCAGAGCAGAAGAGTTGAAGGACGTGGCACTAGCAAATGCATATAAATGTTAAATAGGACTGGAGAGAAGTTTGCCTGCAGTATTGCACAAGAGCTGGAGCCAGGCATGGCCGTGCTGTTTCCCATTTCTGCATCTGGAGCATATCCTTCCTGGAAGGCAAGGACCTTAGGCCATTTCCCTGATTTCCCTCTTCTGCCTTTTCAATAGGACAGAGCTTTTTGGCTGGTTGAATTTGGGATCGTAATGAGGATGAGTGTGACTGCCTAGTCAGTAGGAAGGAAATCACCCACCACTTCTACAAAATCTACATCCTAGTGTGAACTCTGGCTGCAAGTGGATCTAGCATGTTTTGTTTCACTTATCTGAGCTTGTGATCAGCCTCTGCCTAGCTTGTGTTGTCAGCTCACAGGTGTGAAAGTGAACTAACACTAGTGCATTCAAGGGTGAACTTGATAGCAGTATGATCAGTTTGCCAGTTTAGCAAAGACGTTGGTTCACCTAAAGAAGTGTCAGAGTACTAAACAGTTACAAAGCTTTTCAGTAGAAGCCTGAGCATCATCCCCCTGTGCTTTCCAGTGAGCTGAAAATCCTGTCAATGTTTCCTGCAAGTAGAGTCCTTTTTTCTCCCACTCTCTTCAGCTTGTCTTTTTACCTGAGATAATGGATATCCCTCTTCTTAGACAAGTGCCCACATCTAAATATTGTCTCTACTCCTTATGCCATGCCTTTCACTTACACGCTTGTCACTGCCACACAGGTTTTCTGTAGCCATTTGTTCTCTGGGATGGTAGTTTGGAGACAGTTGAAGTTACTATTTCTAGACTGTTGTCTTGATGACATCTTAGACATCATCCTCCAGTGAAGTGTGAAGTGGGACAGCTGAACAGCACACATTGAAAGAAATCTAGGGCAAAATGAAATGAGACTTGTGCACATGGCACAAGCTGCCTGCTTTAATCTAGAACGGAAGCTATAAATTATTTCACAGTTGGATGTGAAAGTTTGTTAGTTGTCTAGCATGCTGCTTTCTTTTCCAAAGGACTGACACAACCTTCTTCATGACCTGCTAATTCTCTTCCCAGTGGTCACCATCTCATGGCCATGCCAGTTTTTGATGCCAAGATGTTGCCTTCAAACTGCAAGGTATGTGTGTAACACTGTGCTTCTGCAAGAGAAGCAGCCTCATGAATTTATTGGCAGAATACCAAGAATACCAGAACCAGATATGCGTTCTCCTCCTGCCAGCTGTGAGCAGTAGCTCCTCTGGCTTTTAATAAAAAGCAGGCCAGGTTGGAGTAGTCACTATGTCCAGTCCGAAATCCACCTGTTTTAGGAAACCCTCCACCTCTACAACACAGAATTTCCCCATCGGTTCCTCAGGAGTTTCTCCAGTCTTTAAGCCTTCTTACAGCAGCTGCTTTTTTACCTTGCATATTGGAGCCCTCATGACCCAAATAATTCTCAAAATACTTTGTCACCCACACTTACTTCATTTTAAAGATTCCAATCTTCATCTTCTCGTGTCACATGCAGTCTACTTTCATGTCATCTCTCTTGCCTGTTCTTGACCCTCACAGTGTAAGGCAGTTGTTGCAATCAATTCCTGGTTTTGCAACATCCAAATGCTCCACTTTATTCACATACACTCCTTGTCTGCCTCTGCTTCCCTCTTACCTTGACCGGAGGTCAAGAATAGCCATTTTCCTCACATTCTGATGCTTTGGAGGTGTCTGGCTTTTCCCCTACCATCACTTTTAAGACTGACTATTGTCCCCTTACTGCCCACACACTTCCAGCGTACTAGGAACTTGAATGGACAATCACCTTGACCAAAAAAGGACTAAAAAGTAAAATGGTAATTGGTTTCAATTGTGGCAGGTTTGCACATCTGGATCTGAAGAAAGGAATGCTGAACCACTGTCCCATGCCAGAGGGGACCCAATGGACTTCTCTCCAGCTAGCTTACACTACTATCAGTAAGTGAGGGAAATGTTTCCCTTTAAAATCCAATGTTTCTGCAAATACAGAAATGCCTTATGCTTGTTAATTCTTATCTCTCCTTCCAGTTTCAATTTATGTCTGCTGTGGGGGGATCCAATTGTTCACTGCCTCACTTCATCCCAAAACTTTTCTGCTCATACTCATTCCCTGCGCCACCAGTCTTTCATCTGTCTCAGTCTCTTTTGCCCCAATTATCTCTCCCAAACAAGTTCAGCTGCTTACCGTGCCACCTTACCTGCTTGACATCTCTTTGATGAGCCTACATCAAATTCCTCCTTCAAGTTGCCAGTTCTTCCTGTTGTTTCTCTCCTTTCCCTTAAATCTGCTTAGAGTTGTGTTGCAACTTCTGTCTCATCCTTTAATTTTAGGGGTTGTTCAGCTACACAAGAGGTGCCCCAGTTTTATAGCCTGAAAATCTGGACACTTTGTACTTTTGGTGCCTGTAGTGAATGTGTTTTAACATAACTCCCTGTGCGAGTCTTTACAGGTTGCGATCAAATATGGGAGGTCAGTAGTGCACCAAAGAACAAAGTAATTAAGGACTTTAAAGTGTGAAGTATTTACCACCTGTAAACAAAATCTGTATTCTAAACCAAAACCATCTCCACAGCAATGCCTGGGTTTGTGTGGAACAAGATCCACAGCCCAGTGAAATCAAGGGAAGGGAGTGGGAAGACCTTTCACCAATTTCAGTATCCTCTGGATCAGGCCCCTTATTTCCTTTAACAATGATAAAATGATGCAAAAAGAACTGGGACTGTACAACTTCATTTTATTTTGTGTGCTTTTATAGGATATAAATAAATGACAAAATTACAAAATTTATAACTGGAAGCCCAAGCATATTTACATAAGTATTTGTTGCAGTGAGGCTACTATTTACTGTTCTCCTATACAATTTTCCTTTTGGTACCATATTTTAAGTGTTATTTTTTTACTGTCAGTTGACTACGTACATATCAACAGTGAATAGGCAAAAATATGTACAAGGAACTATTTTGTTCAAGTAAATTGAATACTGTATTAAAAGTATGTCATCACTCAGCGCTATGATTAGGTTTAACTAAACCATATACAATTATCAGGTTTAAGCCAAGTTCAATTATTTTGGAATTTACCAACTGATGATTCTAACTGAAAACCTCAGCTGGATATGAAATAATAATAAAAAAACATTAAGACAACCACACAATTTATCAATATCTCTATAATGAACTTCAAAATGATTCACAATTTGACTGGATAGAACAATATACGTTAAAATGTCATTTTTCTCCTATAGTGATATTTGTACTGTTATAATTTCAGTTCTACATAAATATACATCATGGTATTATACAAATACTCCACAGACATTAAAAAAATTAAAACACTTCAAAGAAAATGTAAGTAAATCTTATTTAATCAAATATTAAGCAAATGCTTAACTATTTTGTTCCATGAAAACATTTTTATTACTTTGGAATTTTTTTCTTTTTCTCACTATTTTTACTTAGAAAATGTTTTTGCAGCAGAATTTTATCAACACTCTTCCAAACAAGCTTTCTGTGACACAAATCTTGATAGCAAAATCCATGGTTTTGACTTATTTTAGAACCACTGAGATTATTTTTTAAAAATACAAGTAGAATTCATGGCTATAGCAATGTTGAACTGCATAAACTATATGTAGGTGTAGTAGAATGACCATTCCACTTTCATTCCAGACTGATCACACGGAACATCCAGTGCACTGATGCTACAACTCTTATAATTTTCATAATGCTGCAATAGCAGTGGTTTACTTAACTTTAAAATAAACAATATTTGTCATAATTAATCTGGCTTCCTTCCATAAATATTCATATGTTTTCCTATAGTACTTCTCTTCCATAAAAATATCTAATAAACGTTTTCTGTGCATTATTAATACCTTTTTCTAACCCTTCATAAAACTCTGATCCTTTGTTACAATGCAAGAGGTTCCTATTTCTGTAGAGGATCAAAGGACACCAATGATTACATATAAAACCAGTGCACACAGAAATCAGGGTGCCTAATTTCTTGTCACTTTAATGAGTTTTTTATTCAACACAGTAATTATTAATGAATTCAGTGGTTTCACAAATACTCTATTTATTAATTCTGGTTCTATTTCAATTAAAAACTGCCAAGATTTAAATAAAAAAACCAATCAAATATTCTACTCGTAGGCAGCATTAGTGTTAGTTTAGAGACCTTGTGGTTTTTTTTTCTTTAAAAAGTAGAATTCTAAAAGAAGAAATCAAAGAAAGCACTGTGGCAGAGTCACAAGGGAGAACTGCGTGAAAAATAAGGTTTCTCACTCCTCTTGTGGACTGTAATTTTAAAAGTCTTCATATAGTGTCATTCTTCTGTCAGTGCTGCAGGAAGAAGAACATCACCAGAAATGACTGTCAGCCTTTTTTGTTAGTTACAAGGCCACTCATACAGTGCAGTCTTCCTCTCTGCTGGATTGAAACGTTGCCATAAAGGAAAGGCTGTGCTGTGACTGCTTGGCGTGCAAGGCACAACAAGGAACAGGGGGACAGTTTTGTATCAGAAAATTGTAGTTTCATACTTGGTATTAATGCCTCTTTTGGCTTCTTGTCCAGGTTCAACAATCCATGGTAGATTCGCAAGAGTCTTTTGCTCAGATGGATCTATCTGCTTTAAGACAAACGCAAACATACAGACGGGTTACCATCTCTGCGCACAGCATTTCTAGAAGAAGTTTTTTCCTTAAGCGAATAGAACACAGAACAAATCCTGTATCGACAAAGTCCTACAGCAGCCAGTGCGGTGGTCTACACTCCCACGTACCCACGGTTGCCCTCTTTTTCCTGTTTAGATCAGAGCTGTGTCTACCCCCAAGCTACAGGGCATCATAGTTCGTCAAAGCCATGCTTGATCCTGAGAAGTCCTTTTGCTACTGAGACAGATGATGGCATCAGGAAATGGTCTTTCTTAAAATTTTATGGAGGAAGATTCTGTGGCAATGGATGACAAAGTGTACAGTCATACATTTTTTCCCCTTCCTCTCATCCAATCATTAAATATCACAGAGTACGGTTCTTACTTTATAACCACTGAATATGATACAACGTGCAGTCATTTTTTCCCCTTTCGCCCCCACCCCCCCACCCTGTGCCGGTATTCTCACTTGATTTAAAATAGTCTTCATAATTTTTGTAAAAGCTGTATCATAAGAGAGTATTTCTCTGTCATCTATGCACTTCAGAAATGGCACTCTAAAGACAATCAACATGTAGGCTCCAATGAGCTTGCATTCTTAGGAGCTTGGGACTCCAAAACAAATACTGAGAAGGTATATTGAATGCTAGTTTTGGAATAGGAGGGTCTGCTGCAGGTTTAAAAAAAAAAAAAGAGTAAGAAAAGAAGTTGCTTGGTCTGACAAGATAACAGTAAATTTATTTGTATTTGTAATTTCATTAGGATACATATGCAGTGATCATGTACCAAACAAGTTTGGTGTGGATTTTAATTTCTCAATAGGAGATCAGCAAAGTCCATGGAATTGCGGAGTTTTAGAGGTATGCATTGGCTGTGATCCTCAGCACTTAAAAAAGCACAATAGATTGGAATTAGACCAAACCAATTAAATATCTGCAATTACTATCAAAGACATATGCACAGCACTAGTCAGGCAATAGCTTAAATTGGAGGGATCTGAAATGAGCAGTTGTTCAAAACAGCTGCCTGTGCTGCAGTGACCCGACCCTACCAGCTGATGAGCAGAGGTGGCACGACAGACATGCAGCATTTCTGACTCAACAGCTGTATTTATTTATACAGATTCTAGTATATCAACTCTTAATTGTACAGCTGAATTTTGCCTTTTTGCATGCACGACTACCTTCTACTTACCACCGACTTCCGAATACTAACACGTGGTTTGGGAATAGGTTTGGAGGGTTTGTTTTCAAAGCTTTCTGGGAGGGTTGAAGAATGGCCCCCTTTTCGTGCTTGTAGTGCAAGCTGATAGGCCACCTCAAATGCTTGTCCTAGTGTAAGAATGATTTCGTAAGCTAAATTCTGGAACAAAACAAAAACAGTTAAAATTGAAGTGAGGTTGACTTATCATCAGATACCTGAAGTGGGGTAGTACTGTCTACAGAAGGGATTTGTAGAGTAAGTAATTAAAATCATGCTGGTAATAACTTCCTTAGTCGCTGGAATATTTACCTCTGTCATTTGATTTCTCACTGATTAAAAACAGTGTAAATGTCGTTTATTGTACACAAAATAATTACTTCTAAAAACCTTGAAAACATTGTCTCACTAAACATGAAAACAGGAGTGGGTGAGTGTGTGTCATGTCTTTTCCAGACAAGTACATTAAGCTCCCCCCCCACTTTCCCAGCTCACCCCGTGTCTGCTGCTCTCAGGATCCCACCCCCCTTGCACTACTGCACCTATCTGACCTTCAGCCCTGCTCTATTTCAGACCCCCCCTCGCTGACCCGTCCTCCTCCAGAGCGGGCAGCCCGACGTGGGGTGTGCGCCTCGGGGGGCCCTGTGCTCCCACCGAACAGCGCAGGAGGAGGCCGCGGCGTTGGGGTGACGCTTCCAAAAGGACAAAAAGCAAATGTTGGGCGGGCGTGCTCTGCTTCAGGGACGTGGTGCACCTATGCACGCATGAAAGTCAGCGCTCTGCTTTGATGCGTGTTTCAAGTGCTGGGGAAACCTTCTCATGGTTTCGTCTTCTAGAAGTAAAAAAGTTTGAGCTTAAACTGGCATGTCAGAAGACTCTTTTAAGTGGTGGGGGTTAGTGTGCATGACCAAAGTAGTCAGGCTCTTAAGACTAAGACCAGTTCGGTGGTGTAAGTAGAATACTTGAAGTTCTCATTGCGTATGTGGAAGAAAACCTGTTGAAAGGTTTATAAAGCATGAATGAGGAACCAGCAGTATATAAATATTTTTTCAGTAGCTTTACATCAATGAAAAAGCAGCTGTGAGTTTCAAATTTTACCTTAATGTAAACGACAAGTGAATTTCTACGGTAATTTTTCTTCAGGTTTGTGGGTTTTTTTTGGTATATATATTTTTAGGCTCCTACAAGAGCCTATTTCTCGGGTACTATGTTTGCAATAATGTTTTGAACCCCTGCAGAGCAAATGCAAGCCTGGAAGCTTGCCTCCTTACATCCTATAGTCTCCCTGGAATAATTAATAAGTCTCTGATGTAATTCCAAAGTTACCCTATCCTTCCTCAACCTCTGTAGCCCATAGTTGGAAGCAATCCTGAATTGCTTTGAAATTAGGTGATCCCTTAAAATTGTCTTGTTTCTGATATAATTTTAAGTGAGATATCTCTTTTAGCTAGACAAATCTAACTGCTGAGTTTGCAGTAAGCCAGAAAGCAATACAAGACACTTGGAAGTACACTATCTGCCCTTCAGTTGTTAAAACACATTTAAAAGGATAAGCATTTTATTTTATGCCCTACACTGTAATTTCACTGCAGTTATGAAGATATTCCATCCATTTGTTAACATACATTTATACTGAGCTAGTATAGGCTAAATTCAGCATATTTAGTTCATTATAAGAGCTTCTTATAAAGGTGCCAGCTCTGGTCTTTGTTAGGTCAGACAGAAAACAATTATACTCCTCCAGTGGGATACGCTCTCAGCTCTTATGACTGCAGTCACAACAGCAAGCTAGCCAAAGTTTCACAGCTTCCCAAATAAAAATGTCTGCCCGATTTGACAGCAGTAGTCTCCGAATTGTCTCCCCTTTAACTTAAGGAAACTGTCCAGGACCGAGAAACACTGAGGATGCAGTTTGCCAGTGGAGTAATAAATGAAAGACTAAAGAGACCATAACAAAGTATCCTGCCTTTTAGCAGAATGCTGTCTATGGAAATAAGACCAACAGAGTATAATTGTCAAAAATGTACACAATAATCTTATTTGAAATGGAGCATGTGTATTAGTAGGACAAGAATATTATTCTAAAGACATCTTAATCAGCTGTCATGACAGTAAACTAGTATACTACATCATGACAGGATTGTCTACAGTGGACATTATTATTGCTAAGGAATACATCAACAGGACAGGGTGTAGTAATGGCTTGGAGAAAAAATGTGCCATCCGGTGGCATACAAAAAGGTCACTGGGAGACAGACCTGAAAAGCTCTGAGATAAGAGTGCAGACAAGCAGAGAGTTTGCCATGCTGAGCCATAAATCTAGCCTGAGTCCTGCATCTCGTCAGAAGCCACTATGATTTGTTCTCTTTTTTAGTTTGTGAAATGAAAGAATAGGCCTGCCTGGAGCCTGAAAGCCATGGGAAACATGTAAGTGTTTCTATGGTTAATAACTATTTGAAATATAGCAAATAGAACATTCACTCTTCTGTTCAATATTCAAAATGTAAGCGGAACTGTAACTTGTACATAGATTTCATATATCGTGCACTGAGGTAGAGCCTTGACAGAAAGAAGTCTGCAAATGGAGGCAAGGAGGGCTTTAAAATTGTACCTTGTAAAATTTAAAAAAGCTATCTGAAAAATTGTATTTTGAAAAAAACAGAAGTAAGATTTTACAGGGTTCTTGCTTTTATGTGATGATTGTTTTTTCCTTCTTTAAGATCAATGGCAAATATGGTCTTTTTTGAAGACTGAACTTACTGAGGATGCTTTCTTTGGAGTCTCGCAGATGATTAGTGTGAGCTACCCATCACATCAGATGTGTAGGAATGTCAATTAGGATGCCTTGCTTTCAAGGTACTGAACTTAAAATCGCAGTTGGCAAAGTTGAGCAGAACAGGGTATATGGAATCTTTCCTTGAAAAATCTGAAAAATCACAACCCAGTTCAAAATATCCATCCACTGGGATGAAATCAGTTGCCTGCTGCTTAGTCATACTAGAGTCTTCAAGGACAGATGTTGAAGATTTTTGCTACAAAATCCTGACAAGAAGGGAAGGTTACTTACTAGTAACGGGAGTTATGAGAGATGCAGAGCTGACATACATTTACACTGTTAAGTTTACATATGCTTCATCCCTCCAGCCAACAAAACTTTTATTTTGGGTGGATCTGAAAAGGGCATTTGTCTGCACTTTCCAATGTGTCAGCCTTTGTGCATTCAAGGGGGATAAAGCTCAGCTCACCGAGGATGGTGTGACGAGACCAACAAGGTGCCATTTGTTTGTAACAGCCGTGGACTCCCGGGCTGCATGAAGCTGTCAGGATCAGGCACTCCTGCAACTTAAATTCTTGATCCCTTCTCATTCTGGATTTAAACCAGCCTTGGACAGCAAACTCTTCTGAATCCATTCCCCTCTTCTAATACAGCACAGAAAGATATCTTGTATGCAACGGGAGGATGGAAACAAGCCTTCAAAGCGGGCCTTTTGTGCTGCTGCAGAAGCCATTGATGTAGATGAGAGAGGAGAGATTCATTTGCTCATGAGCTGAAAGCTGTGTGCTCCATCTCAAGAAGTCTGCCAGAAGCAACTGCAATGGTTTTATACATCCCACCTAATATGCCCCAGAGAAGGGACTGTCTGGGCATGCTGCCTCTGGGTACTGCAAAGGAAAGAAGTTTTCTGTTCTGGAGACACAGGCATGTCACAGATTGTACCTGGATGATCATATGAATAGAGAAAAGAATTTATAAAATCCCCTAATCCCCTGAAAGAAGGCAATGAACAGAACTTTGAGACCCAAATGCATGCTTTTTCTTCTCTGCTAAGTATGTGTACTAGCAGTTCCCAACTCTTATACAGCTTAAGTCTGTGCAATGAAGGACAAAAGAACACAGAAAAGTCTGTGTTATGCGGAGCACCAGTCTAATTCTTGGCACGAGGAAGAGCAGAAACTGTCCCAATTTATGCTGGTTGTCTTCTATTCATAGGTGCATCGGGCAATGAAAGAGTATCTGATGGAAACTACTTTGGATGTCTCCCATATATGAACCAGAATTTGGTATAGGAAATGTTATGATGGTTTGTTTCTCCAGAGGAAATCCTTCACTGGTAGTTTTAGGGCTGCTTTGTAAGTGAATAAGAATGAAATGGATTTCAAATATTGAGCAATAACTCATCTTCCCCCAAACCCTGTCCCCTTTAATATTCTTCAATCAAGTCTGATGTTTTTGCAATTTTGATGATGGAATTTTAACTCTGAGTACGGAAGTTACATGTATAGTCACTCTTAAATGGTATCAGTAATGCTGGTAGTTGACATGTCACTACACTAAAATGCTTTCCTACCTGCAAAAAAATTGTTCTTGCCAACATTTCCTGAGGAACCGAAGGACCTAAGAGAGTGATTTTTTTTTTCATACTATTGCATATATTGTATTACGATAATATATATGATTTAAGATGCATCTTTTTTTACACCTTATGGTGGATATCTACCACTTTAAACCTTTAAACCTTATTTTTCTTGGACTTCTATCCATTGATAAATGGGAAGGATTGTTCCTGTTAGCAAACTGGAAAATCAGGGTAACATAAGTGTTAGACTTTAAATAGAAAATTCAATTTACTGTATGCTTGTGTTCTGAATATCTAGCTATTTTTTATGGAGTCTGTACTTGCATCAAAAATGCTGGATCCTGATAAATAAAACAATGCGAAACCAGAATATATGAGTACGTAACACCCCCATGAGGGTTATGTTGCAGGAGAAAACTAAGTTAAGACAGTTAGACATTACAGTTTCTGTATTGCTTAAAATAGCCATTTAAAGTGCTTGGGGTATTAAGTGCTCCTCCTAAGGTACGGGAAGTGAGCAAAATGTTGTAATTATTCCTGGATCACTATTCCTTCCTTGCCAACCAAGGAGAAAATGAATTTTATCTGCTATACCTGGGTCTATGTTTGTGCTTGATTATTAAACCTATAAATGAAACCGCAGTACTCTGAAACCATTAAGAAGTATTTAAATGGATCAGGAGAAATAACAACTTCACTCTAATTTCAGTTGCCTCACTTATCACTAAAATCGATATAATGTAACATCTTGTTGACCTTGGTCTATCTATTTTTAATGCAGTTTTGGAGTTTTTTATACTCCCTGTGGACATTAAAATGTCCGTAGGGAATTCAAACAACAAAAGCACTGAACCAAAATGCTACAATTCCTTCTAACGTACCTTCCTGTACATCTCATTATTTAAACACTCCTACATGTTATCGCTCTCCAACGTTGACTGTTTCCCCAGTCCCAAACAAAATGCCTCAGTTACTTCTAGTTTTTTAAACTTATTTATAGCCATATAAGCATTTTTCAAGAATTCATACACATTATACTACATTAAAACATTTTTTCTTGAATGATTTAAAAGTTTTAATAGCATCTTAAATTTCTCTTGTGCTTAACTCAAAGGGCAAGTACTCCCGAAAGTTTTGAACAATAAGCCCTCTAAGTCCTGAAAATTAGAGTCACTATGTATTTCACCAGATTTAGCTGAAAACAGCATGACTGATTAATTGTATACGTTCATGATTTCTTGAAACACCGACAGTCTGTCTATCACCACATGAGAAGTATAAATATAGGAAGAACTTTGTCATTTTACATCAAAATAACATGATCTGTAAGGACTTTTGATTTTTAGGCAAGAAGGTTGGAACAAGGAAGTAAGAATTTAAGGATTAGTTTGCTATTTTCAAAATAAAGACAATCTTTTTGAAAAGGTAAAGGTGCTGCTAAAATAAAATTTCTCCAAATTCCCTATGTGCATTATTTGTTAAGCTAAAACTCCCACTGACATGACAGAGAGAAGAGCAGAGCAGAACAAAGGGACCATCTAATAATAAGACTCTGATGACAGTTACAGGGGTAACTTCTTACACAGAAACACAAAAAGGACAATGCAGAGATATCACAGATGTTTCAAATCTTTCTGATTTGATGTGGTAGCCAAATATTCCTAGGACCTCTTGAGATATGTAATTAGCTACCTGTGTGGTCTCTGTCAGATACACATGTGTTTTGGTTATCTGGGTAAAGCAAATACAAATTTTTTCATACATTCCCTGCACACTTGCAGAGGAAGCTTCAGTTTTCTAGTTCATTCAATATAATGTCAGAAAGTCTAAATATTTAGAGAGATGTTTGAGTTATTGGGACTGGTCTAGCTTACACTGCAACATTAGAAGTCACCGAGCAGCAAGATAAGAAATCTGAAGAAATCACTTATGGTGGTAACATCTGACCTCTGGTCCAAAGAGCAGCGCACATCTGCTTCATGAGGGTGGGCTATGTCCAGGCTCAAAGGGCCGCCACAAGAAAGTGTCCAACCTTCTCACCCCTTGTTGGCTGGATGTTGGCATGGGGTGGACACATGAGGGTAAAAGCCAAAAGGCTGGGCGTCGCCAAACCTGTCCTTCCACGTCACCAAAAATGAAGGACACCCTGCAAACTTAGTTTAAACTAGTTCCTGAACCTACCTTTTTGCAGGATTAAGCACTGTATATAATGCACATTGATCCAGTTTTGATGTGTTTATTTGGTGTGTACTGAGATTTCAGAATGGGTGGCCAAACTTGCTTGTTACAAACTTCTTAGAAGGCTATGGCTTAGGTTAGAAGAATTCCATGTCAAGACCTGTGTGAAAAGCTGCTTGCTAAGTTTACAGTCAACAGCTGAGTTACTTCAGATGGGAAATAAGATAAAACCAAAGAAAATCTTTGCTCTTCTCCAGAAATGTCCTTTACTATCCTACAGTAGAATAGTCTTTTCAAGTGGTAAATGAATAATACATTCCACTAATCACCATATACCCTGAAAATGTTTTCACAGAATTAGAGAACTATTAAATGAAATATCTTCTATACACTGACCACATCAAACGCAGTGAATACATGGCAGTAGTGGTGATTAGTCTTCAAGTCTTTAGTGATGTACGCAAATGTAGAAAGGTCTTCAGGGTCTTGTGCAGCACAGGAAATGTTACGGATTTCATGTTCAGCAATAATATTCTGTTTAAAAAAAATATTTTGAATCAATTTAGGAATTAAATGTAAAAGAACAGTAAAAGGTGTGGTTTTAGATTTGCATTTAAGTTCATCTGCTGTACTGAAGTATTTCAGAAGTTTCTTAGTAAGAGACTTAACACACCCCATGTGTGATCTTACACAGGTCACTGGAATTTTGACCCTCTTCGACGGTATCTAAAATCGCCAATAATCTGGTAGCAAACAATTACATATTCTAGAGTCTTTCCTATGAGTCTACTTGAGTTTTGTATAGTTTATTCAGTATCCTATGATAGAGACATCTTTCCTGGCATACAGCTGTAAATACAATTTCAAAGCACTATATGAGCATCTTATGATGCCGCTGGCTTTCTGTGTAATGATCACTACATGACACTTTCAGTCTACTGACAGACAGGATCTGGCAAAACCCAACAGGCTCAATATCCAGGTGTTTGCACATGTTGTTTGACAAATTTCAGCTATACTTTTTCAAGAGAAAAAACCCACCAAATATCACTTATAATTGAAACCCTGAGCTCTTGAAAGACTTCTACTAAATAAAAAGATAACTACAGGAGGATCTGGCAACTTTTTTCCACTTACTGACACAGCATCCTGTAAGAGAGATGTAGAAAAATTAAACCATTCATGCACCGAGCAACACTACTTGCAACAGCCAATGTAAGCTATAGCATACTACTGAGATAGAGGTGGGGCATGTCTGTCCAATGAAATAAAAAGAAGCTGTCTTAAAGCTTTGGAGAAAATTATGGATATTCGTTACATAAATTGTTGGTATGCAATTACTGTGTTCAGGCCAGAGGAACCATGAAGCCAGAGAAGAAGATACTGCAGAGTGGCTTATGATTAGGCCTTGCTTCAGCAACACACTAATTTCAAATGATTTACTGAAACAGAAGAATGATACGTTGAATGTGAATTTACTTAGCGGTTAGTTCATACGCTTCTCTGAATTGTGGCGCTGTTGGCTGCAGCTCTGGCTTGTCCACAGACACCCAAAGTGAACAAGCCTGCTGCAGCGTGACATCGCTATTGCACCACAGAACGTGTGACATCTGTAGTGTCTTGGTCCCTCCCAGAGCCACCGTTTGCTGCTGACTCAGTGGCTTCTGTTCAATTTAAAACAAACAATCTCTGAGCATCTCTGGTTTTCCCTCACCCCTCTCCCTTCCTTCCCATCTCTTTTTTTTTTTTTTAAGAATGGGAAATATATGCAACTAAGTCACTTAAGATGATTTGCCGTATCATTTTTCATTTGCTAAGTGGCAACTTTCCTTCTTGCATGTAGGTGTCAAGTTTTCAAAAAGACATATTAATGTATTAATGTATCTAATTGAAGAAATTGTGGCTTAAGAAAAATCTTAATAAAAAGCATTCCAAATTTCAATTTATGGAAAAAGAAAGATAAGGAAACTGTTACTGAAGAAATGAAATAATCCTCTTAATCTTAAATTGTTGCAACATACTTGATTATCTCTGTTTAATGCATTATTCATAAAAATGACAAAACCAGTACTTATGTTTCAATATATGCCAATTTATAACGACATGTATAATCTCTACTTAACAATCATTTGTTTTTATGTTACTTTAAGCACTTTATTTTCTTTGTTCTTGAATTGATAACTTTTACCCCTCAATAAAGATTTTTATGAGAATTACAATTATACCAAAACCAGGGATTTAGATATCCTCAGATATGGCTGTAATACACTATCACTGATGTTGTACTGGCAACATTATAGTTTAGAAAGCAGAAAGAATTAAAGCTTGGGAGGTCTTAAAATCACGTGAAGTATTTATGCCAAATCATGAGCCACAAAGTAATCATCTGAATTTATGCAGTGTATGTGAAAAGAGCTCCGCTGTGCTGAAACTTTTCCTAGGTGACCTGGGGTTGACACAGGGTTTTGCACTTTAGTCAAAACATATGCAGATTGTTTTAATGTTTTAACTTGAAATCAAGTGAAGTTTGGAAACATACTCATATCAAGTTTGTTTTGAATAAAATAAAGTATACCTAAGCTGAATCTTCAGGATGAAAACTAGTAGTGAAATTCAGCTTTTCCCTAGCTTCTATAGGATATCCTCTGTGATCTCCTCTCAAAATTAAACATGTTCTCAGTTGATGTGTTTACTGTTTCCTAGGGTCACTACTCCAGTAGACCCATAGTCTTATTCTGTAGAAACTACAAGGCTATGAACCATCTCGCTGTTCTGGGTACGCTCCTCAGGCACTGACCGACACTGCACAGCCGTTATTCTAAAAATTGTCACTCAGTTTGGCAAGAGGAACCCCTGGCACTTCTCAAAAAGCAGGGAAGCTGAAAGTCGCTTCTGGTTCTGCCAAAGAAATACCAAGAATACCTTGGAGAGATCAGGTTTTTGCTAAGCAGCCTTCCTTTTGCTTGGTATTTCGTGTCAGCCAATCCCCCTCCTGGCAGAAATCATCCAGAAGTTAGGGTTAGCTGTGACCCACAAGAAAATTCTGCAAGCCTGCTTTTTCCTAAGCAGCAATTTCTTTCTGGCCTCACTTGCAAAGAAATGGTGTCATGTCAAAGTGGTGTCATGCCAAGCTTAAAGGCGCCACTGAAATAGCTGTTGTGGAATGAGGTCAGGGCCCCTTTGTCACCTGACGCTTTGCCTGCTACAACTTGGAATACAAATTCTTAGCTTGGTGGCACAAAGGAAAAGGATGAACAGCCATGAGAGCTGAGTTTTCAAGCACATAACTGCTAGTTATTTTTGTCATTAAAAAGTATACATTGCTAAGTGGTGCCCAGCGCTGTCAACTATAAGCTCATATGGAAGCGGTACAAGTCTGAATAGGATCTCACCTTAGTGCTAATCTGTTTTGGGTCTTGAAGGAATTGGGTACAGCACACTGTGGACAAGGATGATAACAATGCTCCTGGGAGAGTTGCAGGCTATTACCTGGTTTTTACAGAACGGAAAGGCAGTGCAGATTTTGAACTGGAGAGAAAGCAATCTACCACTTGAGAAAAAAAAAAAAACAGGACTGTGGCATTATTTACCTCCATCAAACACATCTATTGCACTACTAGGCATAAGATTTCAGTGGGACTGGTCTAGAGCCACCTAGTGCAATTTGCCAAACTTCTTTCAAGTTTCCATCTTACGTAAGATTGTATGCACTGTGCAAAGAAATACTGGAAGGTCCTTTTGTTCTGATTTTTTTTGTAAACCTAAGGGCATTGCAGTTACATCCCTTACACTACAGAGGAGATTTAAGAAAGCTGAAAACAGCCTTATCCAAGTTAGAGTTAATAGCATTACGATGCCCTGATTTATGCCCTGCACATCAGAGAACATAAAGGAAACGAGGGTTGTAGAAGCTCAGTTTTGGACCAATGGAAGAAAAAGGAGCTGACAGGAACCCCTAGCCTCTCTGCTCTGGCAAATACGTCAGACTTGACATAACAGTAATTTCACCTCTGTTTTTCTTTCATGCCATCTTCTAACCCTAGATATGGCTTCTGAACTTTCGCAGAAGTTCACAAACCTGCTTTTGTTCCTTCACTTAAAACCCAGTTCTAGTTAAACACCTTTAAAAACTGACTGACTTGGCAAGTTTGATGGATGCTGGGTTAGATGTATCATGTGGTCTGAATGCTCAGCAACACAAAGCAGTTATATACATTATTAACCTGGTTAGGTAGATGGGTTGTCAGATTTATTTTTTTTATATTGCTTAGTTTTAGTCACATAACAGAGAAGGATAATTCCTTTTCTATTCATATGCAAGCATGAGTATGGGCTGCATTTTCTTGCCATTTTAGAAACTCGAAGAAGATAAATTCATGCATTTACTCTTGCTTACAGAGCTTGTATATTTTACTTTGGCTAAGCAATAACTCATTGCTCTATCCACCACTGAGTTCTCTGACCTCTCCATTTCTGCTTTTATTTTTTCCCTTTTTTTTTTTTTTTAAAGATGCAGGATGTATTTAAAAATGTAAGAAACAAAGCACAGGGTCATTGCCACACAGGAAGATGAAAAAAATATAGAGTAACAACTGTTAGGAAGATGGTGCAGTTCAGGGAGTCAAATGTCTAGTACCAGGAAAACAGCTCTCAGAGAGGCTCTGATATTTGAAAAAGACATTCAAGGCTCATGTTTCTTATTCTTACAATGACTGGCCCTGGATAAAACCTTGCATCTTTATTCTTCATTGAAACATCTTTTTTTTTTTTTTTGCCAAAATGATATTAATGAACAAATATATATATATATATTCTGCATATTTAAGGACCTGTACATAGGTAAGAATGTAGTAAAGGATTCCACAGAGGCCTCCTGCCAAATGTCTTTTGTGATAAGCCTGTCTTTTAATGGCAGAAGTTTGAACACAATGTTCCATGAGCCATTAAATGAGCCATTAAAGCTGCTTCACTTGTCCTCCAGACTGAATTTCTGGAGAATAACAATGAGATTACATCTATTTTGAAGAGAAGAGAAAAAAAGAGGAAAACAAAAAGTGCAACTCTGTCCCCTCTCAGGTCTGGTGCTCTTACAGAGGCAGCCTCATAGGTATTCCTATTTGTGAGAAATAAAAGCTAATACTGAACAATCGCACATACCTTATTTGTTGCATCAATAAATTTGACTCCCTTGTAAGAGACGGACAGGACAATGGTTGGTACTTTCTTCATTTGTTCTGTAGACTTCTGAAAACAAAATGAAGATGTTGTTAGAGTTATGCTGCATTGCAGGAACACTGCTTTTTCTCTTCTTCTGGGCAAAATACCTAAGTTAAACAAAAGGTACGTGTCCAAATATTTGCCTTTTGAGCTGACTATGCTCTGAGCTTTTGAAATAGCTGTCTTGTAGTTACAAAACTAAAAGGAGCTTTACAGTTTGTTGTGAGGATGGTAAAAATTCTTTTTTTTTCTTAGCACAATGGGAATAGAATGAAATAAGTTTGCTGGGCTTAAAAAGACCAGTCATAGCAATCAGCATTGCCCAAAACATGCACGTTTAAGACATCTATCTGATATGCCCCACTCATCACTGCCTCCCCTCCCCATCTGTAAAAACCAACAGTGTGGTACTTCTTGTAGTACTGTTCCTTTGCTGCAATTAGTTGTTCTTTAGAAATATTTCACCCCTTGCCTTCCTGAAGTTGTATTTGTGACACGAGGTATCCCTGCAGCCCTCTAGGCCTGCCAGTCAATCTGTCAGTCCAACGTTGTAACTTGTCACGTCTAACCGTCTGCACTTCCTCGAGTGCAGCTGCTACTGGAAGCTGCTTTACACATGAATTAGCACCGAGGCTTATTCTGTATTCCCTCAGTGCCAGGTTCTCCTACATACAGTTCATGTCTTCTTATAAGGATTTTTTTTTTTTCATGCCAGTCTATTTCTGTGTGCCTTCAACGTGATGCACACAGAAAAGGTATTTCCTGCTGAACAGACTGGGCAAATATTTGAAATAGACTTAAGCCCTAAGCAGAAAAAAACATTGATTAGTTTACCGATTAAATTTACTAAAACAACCTCAAAAACAACCAAACAGAAAACCAAATATGGCATAATAGTTTATAGCTGATTTGAATTCTTTTAAGGTGGAAAGCAATAATGGTCTAGACTATTCTATACAAAACTACTGTAGATAAATAAAGTGGATAACATTCAGAGAACACTCACTCATGGGAGTATCTGCAAACAATCACAGAGATCAATCAAACATTATCTCAAGAGGAAAGAGTAAGCTCAGTTATAGTTAAATACGAAGAAACCAGCACACAGAACAAGTGTAAACACATTGAAAGGTCTAGAATTGGCACCTAGAAAGATCATTAGAGCAGCTGAACAGAAGTAGCAGCAGTGGTTTTGTATTCTTCAAGAAAAATAAAACAGCATAAATATAAGCTTGAAAACAGACTGTATCTGAAAAAAAAAAAGTTGGAAAAATAGGTGATGCTAACACTAGAGAGCAAAACGAACAAAAGATTAAAAGAAAAAACCCTGTAATCAAGTCCCCTTATTAGATCTCATTCCTTCCAGAATCAAGTGAGATTCCATTTTTGCCAGCATAAAATTCAAAACCAGAGATCCAGCTACGTTCTGCAATTAGTGTCCTTGCCATGAAGGCTAAAATCTCTAATTAAAGTTTCAAGGAGAGCCCCACCCATCCGTGTAATAGAGAGGACTGTTGCATCTCTCAGCATCAAATGACAAGAGACTCAAGACAACAATCAAGTGTCAATTTATCCCGGGGAAAGCTTCTTTCACCCAGGTGGCTAGGCACTTTTAAAAAATGAAAGCTTAAATGGTAAAACATCTTGAAGAATCTAAACAGAGTCTGAAGGAAGACACTAATCTGATTTGCACGGCTCTGAACTGAGTGAAGAAAGAAATGGTATCCCTGCCAAAAGCAGAGCAAGTACATACCTGTCTGTATGTTTGCGTGTGTGTCTCTATAATAGATCTCAAGTGAGCCTTTTCATAAGATTCCATTTCAATGCACAGAAAGCACGACAGTGACTGTACGGAAGCTGCAGTGCATACGTCTATCAGAATAACAAGCAATATACCCCGCATATGCTCAAAACCAGACAAAATATTCACCATATGACAACATCACTTTAATCATCTAGCAACCCAGCAATCATCCAACTCTTGTCCTTTCTTTCTATCCCGACAGCTATGCTCAGGAGCTCTTTGTCTCCCATTTTGATTATTGTAATTATCTCCTTCCTCGCCTTCTTAGCAAGAGAATTCCTCTTCTCCTCCAACACGCTATACAAACACAGCTACTAAGGTTCATTTATTTTAGCTTATTGGTCTAATTTGCACTATTTTCCATTTGCCATAAAGGTGAAGCTTCCTGTTGGCAAGGCCATGATGTACTAATCATCTGGGAATCCTCTTTCATCTAGACCAGTAGTTTGCAATTTAATCATCTTATCTGCTCCACATTCACCTGGGTTTGTCTAGAGCAGACCTGATCTTTACTATTTAATCGAGGTTGTGAACTGCCAGAAGACTGTATCTGAGTGAAACAGCTCATCAAGATACTATTAAATTATAGCTGGCAAATTAGGAAATGAATCAGAGGATGACGGACGTTTGGAATTTATTAAGCCAAACTGTCTGATCTGGTAAGGAGCTGGGGGTGTCCCTTATTAGCCTGTAAACCCTACAAACCCCAGGATTTGTGCAAAGGTGTTCAGGAAGATGGTACTCCAGTGCAGAAACATGGTTTTGGGAAACAATTCTGCACTTGTACCACCACTGCAACAAACAGTTGGGCAGTGGAATAACATCCTTTGTTATTATGACACTACTATCATGACAAACACCCAGCTCTATTCCCCCTGCTCAACTTGCAGTGATACAGTAACTGAAGTCCACCATGTAATTACTATTTCCAAGCATTTTCCAAACTTCAACAGTTTTGAGTTGTCATGGTAAGCTCACATTATTTGCTTGCTGTTCCCTTCTTTTTAATGGAGGAGGTGGCTGCCAGGATGTGTAACGTGAGTTTTCAGAGATACAATATGAATGCCATTCACTCAGGCAGTGTAAATGCTTTGGCTCTAAATTCTAGGATGTTGAGATGGAGTCCCACAGCTTTCATGGTCAGACATTTCACACCTCTGTGCAGGCCAAGTGGGCATCTCTGCCTGTCCCTGTGACCAGAATCTAAGAAGAAGGTGGGACACAGGAGTCAATATGCCCTTTCCTTGGGTTTTTCAAGTTCTAGCCACTGTATCAACTCTGTGAGGACATGATGAGATGACAAAATATTCTTGTCCATCTGGTGCCTCTATGGGAAGCATATGGACTTCAGCCAAAGTTATAAGAGTCACAGCTGAAGGCTGGCATTGGATGTCATGTGCATGCTGACATATGGTCTACTGCTCCAAGGCATGCTCATACCATAATGTCAGGATTAGATTTTTATCTCATGTAGAAGGAATCATAGTGACAGGACCCTGTCTTTGGGCAAGTGTTCACTAGCCTGGAACTGGTTATAGTTCCTATGAACTCCATCATTTGTGACTGTAACTTTGGCTCTTTGTTTTAATACACTTTTTTAGGAGAATCATCTGGATGAACAGCAAGGATATTCCAGGCTCGTTGCCAGCACCTGTCTCTGATCAGCTGGTAGTCTACCTGAGGACAGATGTGCATGCCCTGTCTCCTTAGGTGCACTGCTCCTGCAGCGAAGAGTCTTAATGCTGCACAGCCTGCAATGCCAGAGAGACTGAGCTTTGGTCCCGCTTCTGAAATACTTCCTACCAGACAGGTAGATGACTATGTGGAAGTAGGCCATGTGTAACTCAAGAACCATAAAGCAGGCTTGACTGCAGACACAGGAAGATGGAAGAAAGCATGATGACCCTAAATCTAATGTGACATATAGCCAGCTTTCCCAGACCCCCCCAAAGAAATACAGCTTCTTTTTCCTCTGAATAAACAGTAACAGGAATAGCAGTCTTTCCTGTATTGTGAAGCAGCTGCTGTGATGAAGCTGCTTCACCCTCTCAGCACCCAGAATGGAGATCCGTCCAGTGGATGGAGGTGAAAGGTGTCTTCTGCATAGTTACCTAGTTATCACAGTGCTTGCTTTTACAATCAAGGTCTGGATTTAAGACCCTTCTGAATTTGCCTCTGAACCTGCTGCTGCCATTATGCAGGACAGTGCCAGAACCCTGAACAGCCTTGGACAGGGCTGCTCCCAATTCCTCTTTTTGACACCGGTTATAAAGGGATGCAAGAGCAGTGGTGCCAGAGAGAGTGAGCAAGTTCAAGCTTGCATCTGATCTGGTTTATGATTTTCTCTAGTTTCACTGAAAGAACCACCGTACTCACAAGCAGACTCTCTGATTTCCACAGTACAGTATTACAAATTGTCTTAAGGGGGTAAAGCATTTCCACCTGTATTTAGATTTTGAGTTAAAGGCTGCGTAGAACTGCTAGACTGCTATTTAGAATATAAACTAAAATCCAACTCATTTGAGACCCACCCAGCCAGTGTGCCTAACAAATCACGGTAATTAACAATGGCTTAAGAGGCACAGGACTTTGTTCAGTGAATACAGCAAAATAAACTAGTGGCTTATTTTTAAAAAGCAAATACATGCAAAGACAAAATCTATAACCCTAATGGGCATTTAACCCTTTCAAGACAAGATTGCACTGCAATACCTTGTTCTGTGCAGAACTGAGAGAACCAATCCAACACTTTTGAATACTCCTGCATTGTACAAAACATGGTGTCTCTGTGCACACACACACACAAAGCAGCTAAGTAAGAAATTCAGGAGCACACGTAGAATGGTGTCTGAGTAAGATGCTCACACATTCACTTGATATACTGTAGCACATGGTGTAATCCAGCCCACTCTCAAAATACTTTCATCTCATCTATTTATTTCCTGCCAAGAGGAAATGGGATACACTGCTACTTCTACTTTGCCACGTTGACCACTTTCCTGTACTTATATGTACATTTATAACAGGATTACTCAGCTTTCATACAGTGGCCAAAATGAAACCATGTTAATTTTTAGGTTTTACTGCATATGTAATTATACTCTGTCTTGCAAATACACAGCAAAAAGACATTACTGAACTATGCCAAGTCACTAACAATTCCATACATACATTTTGAGTACAAGTTTATGAGCCTGTAAAATCTTAAGGTTTCATCTTTGCTTTTTACTTTTGCAAATGAATCTGCTAACTCCGTCCTATACTGGTTTTTAATAGCTATCTGAAGACTGTAGCTGGCAGTTTTACTATTCAACTATGCACTGGAATCCACTTCACTATAAGAATCCGAACATGTTCCCATACTGGTAGCAACTGTTAATTCCAAATGGCATCAGACTACACATTTCAAAATATGTACTGGTACCCCCTATTATCATACCCATAAGTCCATTACTTATTTAAATCTTATGAAGCCTTGCTGAACAGTTCCTTTTGAGTGAATCACTTTGATGATATCATGCATGAGATGGAATTGAAGTAAAAAGTCAAAGTTTACATTTGACCAGTTAGTTTTGAAACCAATTTTGAAACTACAATCTGCCTTTTAACAAATATTTACTAACTTCTCTCAGTCCAAAAGGTTTAAAAATGCATCACTGACATAATTTAATACCTCTTGGAATAAGATAGCATCTGTAATCCCTGTGGTACAAGACTGTTTACTTTTCTACAATTAGTGGATGCCTCCAAGCTACATCATTAACATGAACATCGCACTGGGGATGCACCTGCAACTCATCTACTTGAGAATGAGAGGTTTTTTGCTTTTGCAATATCTGTACACACTCATCTGCTGCCGAAAGGGCACTGCATCCCTCCTGAACCTTGGATTCCTTTCAGACACAGAGTTTGAGGACATATAATCCTCTGAAAAACATGGGATGGCATAATGCGGATGTGCATAAGGACTGAACGACTTTAAGACCTCCCACCACTACTTTTTTCCTTTTGAGTAATATCCATGTGCCCGTTCCACTGCAGGCCCTCCCAAAGCAGTGGCCACACGAGAGAAACAGAGCTACAAGTCCCAAGAGAACAGACTGAAGAATCTAAATTCTCAAATACAGTGTTTGATCCCGACATGGTATTTGCTAGGCTAGTTTCACTAGCAGGCCTATGGAGGATGCTTCTACTTTTGGGGGGGAGAAATGAAATGGAGATTGAAAAATAGAAAGGGATTAACAGAAGCAATGCAACTGCTGTCTATATCCAGGTCCTCCTTCTTTATGTAAGAAATGAGGAAGGAAAGCCCCAGAGCCTGCCTATTTTCAGTGGAAAAGTCAACCCGGTTTCATCTTCCTCTTCAGATATAAAAGAAGCAGATTTTGTAACAATTCCAACTTTGACATTTTGGTCTTAAGTCAGCAAGATATTTAAACACCTGCTTTGTGAATATAATTCTGTTGCTGGCTCCCCAGAACTTTGATTTGAAATGTAAGAACCTCTTTTTTAACAAGAAAACGTTTAAGAAAGATCCATAATGTTCAGGAAGGTGGCAGGATCCAAGAACGAAATCTAAGTTCCCTACTGCTGCAGTAATTCTCTGATTGGTTCAGAGTGTGTGGCCGATGTATGCATTGTTAGTGATTCAACATCAGTGCAAGGAAAGTCTACCTTGCCACTGTACTCATGCCAGTAAATATAAAACTGTTCCCTTCCTACCTGGTCAAAGAATTCACATGTGTAAATGCCAGATGGAGTCCACTGTAGAGACCAAGTCTCTTCCTAGCTACAATTAAACTTTATTCCTTCTCTTTATTTTGATATAAACACATTTTATTCTCGTTTCATGTTCCTATGGTGATTTGAAGTGAAGGCAGTAATCTGATTGAAAACATAACTTGTAATATTTCCTATTCCATGCTGAGAAAGATGAAAGCTCTTAAGTTCTTGACGGAATCTCTCGAACATAATTAATAAATCTATTGTGGCCAGGACAGCAAGATTTAATCTCCAAGTAGCAAACAAAGGTCAGTTTACAGCAGGTGGGGAATGGAGATAAGGAGACAGTGTTGTCGACTGCAGAGGGAGTTTGCGAGAGAAAATAGCTGGAAACAAATAGGAAACCATAAAATATAAATCCATCCTTGGAGTGCAAATATGTGAATGGAAAAATAAAGTATAATCCCTCTAATATGCACAGTTCTTGCCAAATATTCATGATTTTGGATGGCTGCAAGAGTCTGCAATTTGGGTGGGAACAAAAAGCATGTATAACCTTGGCCCCTGTGCTGAGCTCAGCCTATTGCATCTGCATGATTTTCCCCAAACAAATCCATCATCTGCGCTGCTGGAGCACACTGCTGCACAGTGCTGAGAAGCACAGTGGATAAACCAAGAAGAGTTATTAAGACAGAAGTTCCCAGGTTCTTTTTTTTTTTTTGGTTGCTTGGTTTGTTTTTGTTTGTTTGTTTGTTTGTTTAACATATTATAGCAGATTTAGGATCTCACTTCACTCCTAGGCTATAAGAGGAGGAGGCTGCTGTAAGCCCTTCTGTGGAGAGACACAAGGAATATCCACATGACATTTCCTTTGAGAATCAAAACTGTCAATTGCAATAACTGAAAGCACAGGAAGCATCTACGACTAACAGGGAGGGTTCTGCAGTCAGCAAACATGTCATTTTTGTTGTTTCTCTGTATCTATGAATGATTAAGGAAGCTCAAGATACTTTTTTTCACTGGTAGGCTTCTTTGGTCTTTGTGCATCTGCTGATTGGAAGACATCCAGTGAATATCAACACTTTTTTTGAGGAGCATTAGGTTAAAGATGGAGAAGCTAAAGCTACATTGACAGAAAAATTAGGTACCTAATTTTCACACATTCTCCTTAAAAGCCATTCTGTGGCTGACTCCATAAAGATTAAAAAATTGCAGGGACGGACCTCAACACGGCACCAGGTTATATGTGACATACTTGCCCCCAAACATGTTTCATATTGCAACATGCTATAGATTTGAAATACATAAATGCGAAAAAAAAAGCAACCTAAAATTAAAAAACATTGCTCTACCAAATTAGTACAACCCTATGTAAAAATCTTACTGACTCTAGAGACATTGGATAAGGGGACAGAATTCAGTACCTGAGAAGCAGTCAAATAATGTATCTAGCTTTTCACTTCTTTTTTGTAAGTGCAATGTGCCTTTCAGTACATTTAAAGTAAAATGTAACTATAAAAAAAGCCACATTTTCAATAACAGCCCAGTGGTACTTAAATACAATAATGAACATTACAGCAAAACTTCAGAATGACTTAGGACAACCTGGACTCCCAATTCATAGACACCAAATTTCAGAACACAACCAGAGGGAGAAAGTTTTAGAAAGAGACACATTTTTCTCACTGGGAAACTGATGTGAAAATAATAATCTGTTCCCATTAAGTCAATGCTTTTTGCTTCTAACTTGAATAGGAATATGATTAAAAGGACTGTGTAGAAAGAATAGATGAAATCCTGGTTAAAAAGAGTTTTATTCAAGCCTCTTTGCAATAAAAACCCCTCAAACCAGAAAATAAAAATTCTCACAGCACAACAGCTTAAAAAGAGAATGTAAAAAATAAATATATAATACAGGGATGGGGGTTTTATACAAGTGCCCTGTATGGCACTACAGACTACGAGCGCAACTCCATTATTTTTATAGAAACACTGTATTTTAAATTAAATTTGTTTTCAAACACTTATTTTTTCAGGTATATAATTTAACTTTGCCAAATTTATTACTTAAAAAAAATATATCTTAAAATAACTATAAATTATTTAGAGTGACTCTTTTGATGTTAAGCTTCCTACTTCAGTCAAATAACTTACTGAAGTTGCCATATGCTACTATGGTGTCAAATTCTGCCCTAAAATCTTCACAGGCATGTGCCTAAAAAATTGAACTGCTCAGTCTGACAGATTGAAAGCTGGATTGGAAGAGGGTATGCTTGCAGCCTCAATTAATTCCCCAGAACACGCGTATGTAACTGTAGGTCCCTCTGTGTCAAGTTGTGGTTTTTTTTTTTTTTTTTTAGGAGTTTAAGCCCAGGTAAGGAATGATTAGCATGTAAGTAGCTGAAAATCCACAGATTTTCAGGCAATCTAGTAAGGGTGAATTACTGCCAGCCCTTAGCTAAAACAGACTGTACAAAAGTTTGTGTGCTGCAGACATGCAACCAATAGGAAATGGTTGTCTGATTGCATGAATTTTACACATCTTCCAGCTTTCTAATTGATCCGAATTCTACGTCTAGTGCTCAGAGGCATCTTGAATAAAAGGCTTATGATCCACAGAAGAGAGGATTTCACTCATTCATCTGCATAATTTTACACATTGGGTAGATTACCAAACAACTATATTCTTCATTAATTAATCATGCCAGGCCATGATATGTTCACCATCTCTATGAACAGGTGTGCTCTTATTACAGCTATAGTTGGGAATAAATCATGTAGCTGGCCTGTGGCTTGTTTTGAGTTTCCAGTAGCAGTATGTTTCTTGGAGACGATGGATCCTCATTGTAATTTTCTACAAACCAGTGTAGGCAAAGAGCCACAGGAAAACGTATTCTTACCAGTTTGAAGGAAACCTAGCTGTTTTTCTACCGTCAGATGAAACTGAATTAGATCCCTTATCATCCTTCAATCAATAAGCATGTAACTCATAATTAATGGGAATACTCATGTGAGTGAAAGCACCGATAGGATTATGTGACTGGAGGATTAGACGATACTTAAAAAACATTGGCTTTGGTAACATGTTAATATACTTACTAGCACATATTTTCACATAGTAAATTCAGTCTAGACTATCATATACGAGCTATAAATTCTGCTTATAAAAGAAATGTGATGTAGGCATATTTAAAGTGTGCAGAAAGTACTTCGAAACATACTCAAAGATTCAAATGAAAATTTATACATTTGTTTTTTTCTTAGATACCACATGTAAAATAAAAATCTACCCTTAAATTTTGGTATTACTTGAAATGAAGATAAAAGGCAGAGCAGACTTCCTACTGGATACCAATGTAAATGCAAGGGCAATGGAAAACAAATGGGTAGCAGAACATTATAAAAGCAAAAAAGGCACAGTACAAATAATCACAGGTTGATATTATATATTACGATGACAAAGGAGTAGGTTTACTAACTTACCCTCATCTTTGCACACGCATCCTGTGTTGACTCTGTGCCTCTTAACTCTTTTACCAGCATAGAACCTAAATACTAAAATGAAAATCCATTAAACTTAACTAAAATTCCAAAACAGATAAACATCTGCAGAAATGCAGTAAAAACGCCTAAAATCCCATACTGGTAGCAGTCAACTCAATATATTTCTTTAGAGTTTTTCTTACTCTGCATTTCTCTGATAAATCGTTTAATCCAGTGTGTTAATCAATTTATGAAACAGGAATGCACAGCAACAACCATATTGAATCGGATGGAGCTCATTGAAACAATATCTGAAAGTCTTCCAGTTTATCACCTTAGGCACTCAAACAAACAAATACTACAGATTCCATCTTAAAAAAGCCATTAAATTAAAAAAATGGTGAATCATCTTTTTTTAGCTGCCATCTGCCAAACTCACATTGCTATGTGTGCAATCATGTGGATGTGAAGGCCAGCAGCGATGTTAACCTCTGTGTACTCAATCTGTAACTAATTTATGTGCAAATAGCAGAGCCCAATGTCAGCAAAGAGAGAAAATAAATCTGAACTGAAAACTAGTTTAAACCATTATTTCTTCCTAAGGAAAGGCTGACCCTGAACTATTATTTTGAAGCCTTTACTGATCTGGAGGAGGGCTGGGTGAGAGGAAGCAGCAGGGAGCTGGTGCTGGGTCCTGGCTCAGCTCGCTGAAAGCCGCTGTGCTCTGAGCAGGAGCCTGCTCATCTCCGAGGGTACGCAGGGCAGTGAGCGCCTCGCTGGCACATCCCCTTCCCTACCTGCCTCTTCCTCATGATGTCACTTGCTGGCATGTGCAGTTTGAGCCCTCCTGCACCCAGACAGCAGGCTCTGATGTTCTGGATTTGTTCCTTTGGGGTTTCAGTACCTCTCCACACCACATCCGAATTTCGCTGCTCCTGCAGGGCCCGAGCTGGCTGCATCGTCTCTGCCGTTCTTGCCTGGCAGTGTGCTGCCTTGTTACGGCTAACAGGGCTGTGTGAGAGCCACGCTCTGCATTTCTCCTACAGATGCTACAGGCATGTGCATTTGTGGATGTGCACATGTTCATACAGCTCTGGGCAAACAGGACATGGTGTCACATCCAAGTCTGGCTTAGCTGGTGAAATAGGACAGTAAGTCACCCCTCATCGTCTCCTCCGCGGGCACAGACATCTCTCTTTGCATTCTCACTGCAGTGCAATGCCATGGCTTCTCTTAAGTCTTTGGTCTTAAGTGAGAAACACAGGAGCTGAAGAGAAGTCACACCACTGGTATGACACTGGGAACAGGGTAGGTCAGCTGCAGGAAGGAAAGCACCGGGGGCAGGAGCCTCTTCCCAGAGGAGGCTGTAGCCCATCATCACTGCTGACTCTCATTCTACCACACTGACTCGCCTTGGAAACAGCCTAAACTGACCCAATCAGATAGCGAACCAGCTTAATCTTAAACAAAAACCTATCAAAAATAACTTCAGTTACAGCTCAACACAAGATGGAACTGAACAGAAAGTATACTGGTTCAACTTTCTGGTCTCCAGACCTAAAGCCTTCTGTTCACACTGTGTACTGCAGGAGTCTCTGATCTGCAAGAAAATGCATAAATATTTCAATGTAGACAGTAGCCAACATGGTGATTAGTGAGAAGCACTTTACAGGGCATTATAAATGGAAGGGTGAGCAACACCCACACTACCAGATAAGCACAAGCAGAAAGGAACGAATGAAGGGCATTCCTGGAGGACTGCAGATGTGAAAGATTCATAAACTAAGCAGCTGCGAGTCCAGCTGGGGGCTCAATGGTGACATCAACAGGGCTGTGGGCATTAATTTGATGGGATGGCTTGATATCGCCCTTCCAGAAGAACAGTGAATTTAAAGCAAACTCCAAAATTAGAAAATTAAACAAGAGTATTGAGTTGAACTGTATCCTCCTCTGGATCCTGCTGTCTGACATCTCTGGCATCCTTAGCCTTCTCTTGGAAGGATGCAATTAATTTCTTCAATTTTAAAATCTTGGGTTATTTTTAACAGACTATAGCACAACAAAGTATCTCCTTGAAAGCTACCAGTTGGTCAGGCATCAGGGAAAAAAGGCAGTGCTTTTGAGCTCATGGCAGAACAAGAGGAAGAAAGAAAAGAGACAGGCAGCTCTTGTCCCATCTGCAAAGCAGCAAAAAGCCTCAGCTGCAGGCATTCAGAAATGCTTCCCAGGGTGGACTGTGGAATAGACAAACAAATCACAGAGGTACTGTCCAATTTAGTTGTCAAAAAATATGAAATTCTAGGACGGAATTTTGCTCTCCTTTGACTTGCTGTACTTTTGGAAATGTTCCTTCTCAAAGACCCTGAGCATGTGGGAGAAACGCAGAGGACATCCAACAGTTCAACTGAGTGGTGGCATATAATGAAAGCTGCCCCCATTGCAACTTCCAAGCCAGGATTTTATTCCATAAGACTCAGGGAGCTGAAACAGTGCAGTGACGCACGATCCTTAGGAAAGGAAGAGGTTTCCTTAATCAGCAATAACTTGGATATTTTGATTTGGCAATTCCTTAATCACCAGTAACTTAGACATTCCTGGTCATCCTAACTTAATTTCTTTAATGATCCACGTGCCTTCCAATCTACTACAAAGGTTACATCTGGTTATGAATTTACTGCTGGATCAAGTAATGAGGTAAGAGACACTCTTGAGATAAACCTGTTCACTTTACTGAAAACTATGAAAAATATTTAAAGAACTAGAAGTCACTAAGCTTCCTTTTCAATTTGAGGTGCTGCATAGGAGGAGAGCAAGACTGAGAGTAGGCAAGCGCGACCTTCGCTGTGACTTGAAGAGGAAGGCAGAGGTTCTAGTTACTGTTCAGAGACAAACCTTGCATTCATGGCAGTTTCTATGCCCCAAAGGTCTGACGGAAGATAGAGACATGTTCCAGCAAGACAGGCTTGTAACATCCCTTCTGCCCCGCCTCAGTGGGAGCCAGGCTCTCTCTCACCTGCACTTGGTCTCCAATTCCTACCTTTCTGGATAGGCTTTAAATCAGGTCCCGCAGCTCCCAACTCTCCCTCAAAATGCTGCAGTGTTTGGTGAACAAAGCATTATCCTAAAAAGCATTCAGGATCCAAGACCCTTCAGGTGAAGAGGACCTAAAACCCATGTCCTGGACAAGTGGTTAACCCTCAGCTATTGTGCAAAAGGCACTATAACTACTGAGTCTCTTTCCTTTGTAAAGTAAGTCAACTTTGCTTCATTAGGTGGTCACCTCCAAAGAGGACACAGTGGTCTGGGAAGCACCTTCAGCAGTTTTAAAAGTGCTTTCCAGAAAAGTCGAAAGGGGAAATGTAAGAGTTTAAATAGGTGGGCTGAGGCACCTCTTCAGCCCCCCAAAAGCACCAACCAGCTGCCCTGCCCTGCTGATAGGGAACTCAAGGCTCCAGAAAAGTGTTTTTCATTTAAAAGACAAAGTCTTCCAATATGACTTTCTGTACTTCAGGAGACCTTCCTCTCCTTCACAAGTGTTTATAACAGTGAGAGAACACTAATAATTTTTACCTGTATAGGGAAGCTCCATTTCTCCGGGGATGGGAAGTGGGAATCAGCTACAGCTATAGGTAGGTAAAAATAAAAGCGCCCTGCCCTGAAGGAATTGAATTCTACTGGTACTTCAAGTAGTCATCAGTTTGAGAGAAGTTTGAACGTGCCCTTCTCCCATGGATGGAAAACATTGCTTCTGGACCCTGAACTCCATCTTCCCCACCTCCCGCCCCTAAAACCACATGTATAAATCTCAGGCAAGGCAATACTCACTTCAACTACTGTGCATGCAGCATTAAGGTAGGCATGAGGATCCTGTATTATGTTTTGTTATTTTTCCATAAGTACTAGACAGGGATTTGTGACAGATGAGAAGTCGGGGTATTTGCTTTCACTGTCACTTCTACAACACTTAGCCACGTATTCATAGTGTCAGTTCTCTAACACTATTGCTACATGGACTGCAACATATCGTAAAATTCATAGCAAAAAGTACTGTGCATCCTTGTTTCTCATTTATTACAATTACAGTATTTCAGAAGTGGCCTGTCTCAATAAAAGTCACTGAAAAAATATTATCAATGAAAAAACCCAACAGTCTATTAAAATCTAAGATTAATGTATCTACCCCAAGTCAAACCACTAAACTTATCAACACTTACAAATGCTTTATAATCACATGACTGGAAGATGAGTTTCTCTGGATGATGTTGCCAATACTGTACAGGTGTTGATGCTGTGGCTTCATTTGGAGGTCGCAAGGTAATTGAAGGCTCTCCCCAGTCTCCTGTCTGAAAATCACAGTTATTCAAGATGTAAGAGAAGTTGCAGGCAAATTTGCTATAAAGTAGCCCTCCATTGTTGTGCTCAATTAACAGTAATTTATTTTCTACACATAGAGCCATGTTACTAAGATAAGGGAACAGAACTTCTACAACATTTTTCATTATTTAATTTATAATCCAAAGTCATCTACTGTAGTGTTTAATGAGGCTTTAACTAAATCTATTTGCTTTGAGAATAAAATCATTAGGCACCGGAAATATTTCTTAAAAATAATTGTTTACAATACATATATGAAAAGCACTTGAAAAAAAATAATGAGATGCACAAAAATGCCATTCACAAATACTATGTGTTTTACAAACTCTTCTACACAGTTAATAAGTCTTCCATTACCCAGCACATATAACCAATAACTAACTTTCCTAAATGGCTAAATTACTAAGACTTTGCTTTGATCTGAAGACTTATTATACATTCTCCAAACATATGAGGCATTCTTTAATCTCTTTACGAATATTTACTTTGATCACCTTCTCTTGATGTCTCACTGTAGAGTTACTAACATCACCCTTCCACATCCACCATTCTTATTGATATAGGAGATTGCCTCCCTGAGCTGTCATCTCTCCTCTTTCCTCAAAGCCCTCAGAGAACATGAGTAAGACTGAAGTTTGCTGCCAAATCCCTTTGCAGGACTCTCTTCTCCCTTCCAAAAAGAGCCAACGCAGGCATTGGTACAGGAAAGCCCACAGCATGGCAGTGCTGGTTTAGGTCTCACCCGCCATTGCGTATTTTCAGACATGGCTTTATTGGACCTGGTCTGACCCCTGAGCCCTTGGGGGCTCCTTCCACCTTGTAGGCCCATGCAAAAAAAAAATATTATTTTGAGGTTATTTATTCAATTTTTAACTGTGATCACTCCTACTCTTGGTTCACATGTGCCCATGCTGTCCATTTCCACAACACTAGGGATGCTGCCAAACCAGCATCAGCTCACTTCAATGGAGAATGACCCATGGATGGTGTCCTCCTCTTCCCAAGACCTCTTCCCTCTGTCACCAGCCTCACTTCTCCCCTCCCTGTCTGGTCTGGTCTGTCTCTGAATTCCCCTCTTCTGCCCACTCTGTCTTTTGGGGATCAGATTTCTCCTTCCTGATCCTCTTTCTTCCCCTGTTTGTTCTCTCTCAAAAAACTATTTTACCCTCTCCCATATGATTATTTCAATTTGGATTATGCTACTTCTTTCTTTACCTGCACTTATCTCTGTGTATTTTCTATGCATGTCATATTGTTAAAATATGTGTTGAAGCTGGCAGGGAATTGTCATCAGTATTTCACACAGAATATGGCTAGAAGTTAAGACTTAAGGCAAAAAGAAGTTAAGCATCAAAAACACATGTAAAAATTCTTATTGAAGACATTCAAGAGTCTGGCAAACTATCACATCCTACTAATTAAATCAGGACAAAGTAAACAAAACAAGTACATCATTTTCATATGTCACAAAATAATGAAATGACACACATTTGCACAACTCTGCAATGAAAAGCAAGAGATAAATCTGGAAACATCAACATTACCCTGCAGATATGGTAACTTCAAGCAAGTGAGCATCATAAAACAAGTCAAACCTAGTTAACGTTGGCACTATTAGCACATCTACAAATTATATAGTATTGTAATTTCTGTTTTGCCTAGTTAACTTGCCTATATGCTATGGATATGACTTCAACCTCAAATTTTGAAAGGAAAACAGCATGAGCAATTGCTCCAGTTTTTAGCATTCTGTATCCACAGAAATGAATCCTTCTGACCACTAATATATAAAAACCTATTCTATTTAATCTAAGTGGGAATTTGATTTCTTTAAGAAGCAGTTCTTATAAAGTAAGGTTTAACTCATATTTCAAGGGGCAAGGATCTGCATCCTTATTAGCAAAGTTTGTATTTGACTACAAGAGAAGATGGATTGCACCCATCACAAATTCTCACAGTGTGCTCAACTGTCTGCTATGAACTGTTCAAGGCCATAGATAACACGCCACTTGAAATAGTCCCTTTTTTTTTTCCTAATAAAGATATACTCTGCATGTTCTGTGTAAGGAATCAGATCTCAGGAGGTATATCCTATCCATTTAGCAAAAGGTTATTATGATGGAACAGGAGTAAATCCAGGACAGAGAAGTTATAAAAGTGCATCTTTTGACCATAGGTCTTTCCACCAAGGACACACGGGGACGGCTGTGAGGTAGGACCAGAATTTCTACAGAAGTAGTGACCCTGGGTAGCGCTCCAAACCCTTTTGTTGCACTGGTCTGGAGGTGACTTTTCTTGCACGCAGAAATTGGACAATACTGACAAATTAAGCAGGGTACATAGGGAGTGAAATGAGCACATCACTTCACAGTTTGACTCCCTTTCACATGAAAGATATTAAAACCATGGAGAACCACATTGTTTCTGTCTGTCAATGAAGGCCTGTAGCAAGAGGAACAGTGACTACCTCTCATATCGGTTCAATTTTATAGAAGAGCTAGGAAGCAATAATCACGAGCAAATAAAAAATAATCTTCACCCAGGCTAATAAAAGTAGTGTCTCAGACATGTAGAGAGGGACTGTGTGGAGACCACTCATTTGTATACATTAACTGCTCTATAAATATATATACAATTATCCTAGTACCTACTCATTTTGAATTAGAGAAAACAGAACTGATAAGATTGCTGTACATGTCTCTAGGATGATCTAAACACGCAATACAGCTGAGGTCAAGGGAAGGCAGAGATACAGGATTTCTGCTGTTCCTGACAGACCACTGCACGTGAAGACCTTTCGCATATTTCAGTGTGTTTTGTAGAGGGAGCAGCTACTAAGAAAAACTGCATAAAATTAATTATCATAGGTATAGATTATTATGATGGATGAAGAAGACATGTTATGCATAGTCATAAAATTTTCTTTTGTAACTGTATCATAAGTGTGTTTTTATATTTAGCAGAAGTGGCTTCTGGTCTCCTTTCCTTTTGTTTCTTACCAAACTCCTTAGATTTTTAAACCAAACTATTACTAGTATTCATTACCTATTTAGATTGAGTTCTAACAGGGTAGTCTCCAAAGCCCAGATCCATGAAGATGCTTAGAAGTGTAATTCCTATTATATATTCCCCATGCAATTTCCTTTCTCTTTGTTGTTGTTACTGTTGTTTTTTAAGGGAAGAAAGGCTTTTAAACTAAAATTTAGACAGCTAAACACTTTCATAAATCTGGGCCTAAAAATCTCTACAGAAAGAAAAGGAGCTCCTCAGCTGATTGAATCTAGTCAGATACTGAAATTCTGAGATTTAAGATGTGATGATGACAATTAACTTCATGTAAAATACAAAGCAGGAACATCTCTGACCTAGGGAAGACCTGAAATTACAAGTCTCAAGTCTAGGGTAGAAAAATATGAATTACTAGTAGCGCTAAAACTGAGGAATTGGTGTGGAACAACTCCTAGGTGATGTACTGAGATTCAGGACCTTCACAATCACCTAGAACTCTTTCAAGCAGTATAGAAATGTTCATAAACTGTTGTGCAGGGTCAGCTATGAAGTTTGTTTTAATTTTTATAAATAGATGATAGGATAAGGATTTTCTGGTTTGAATATTTAATTTGCAATTATAACAAATAATCAAACATTTAAGCTTATGTATTTTTTATGACACAATATACCTATGGAGATTTTTATCTCTCTGATGAAGTAGGAAGGCAAGAGATAATTTATTCCTCATCTAACTTTACAGCTCATCAGACAGCTGTGCAATTTATCACGTGGTTTCTGCTGTACTGCCTGTGTGGTAGTATTCTAATGTCCCCATGACTTTAACCAGCGCCCTTCCGTTCTCTGCCTCAGTCACCTCGAGAAAGAAGAATTTTTGCTCCATGTTTTGCAGATAAAGAATTTACAATCACAAAATGGTTTCACATTTGTGAAACAGGTGCCACAGTGGCAAAGGTTCAATCCTTTTACAGTGACAACTTTTAACCATAAAGTTCCTTTAACCATAAAGACCAATATCTCAAGTTCTTGCAGTGCTTCATAACCCTGAAAATGGGCAGATGTGTACTTCTCAGTGCTCCAGAAAGGGTCAGATGCTTGATGCCAAATGAGCTACAGAAGCAGATTACTGCTATTATGTAATTTTTTTACAATTGTTGCACATTTTTCTATCTCATCCTACTCTCTGAGAACTGTATTCAACTCACATTAAAGGCACCTGGATGCAGCAGTAGTCACAGGTAAGAAGTAATCTCAGTACAATCTCTATAAAATCTAACACCTGTCTCAACTTTCTATAAAAATGTCAAGTTAAAAAGCCTCCATGCTTCAGGAAAGAAAAAAAAAAAAAAAAAAGGGGGGCTGGTTTTGAGCTGGTTTGAATGTAGTCATTTTTAACAAGGACCACATTTTTTAACTTTTCACCTGTTAAAGCCTCATGCTTAGTTATGGTAACATGCATTAGTCACCATGACAACAATAAATTGGAGCACACATAGATACAACGCTTCTGGCTGAAAAATTAATGATTTTCTCCCTGTAAGAATTTTAAATGTTCTGTGGACCAGCCAGATCCTCATTATTTGCTTACATTTTTATTCCTAGAGTGAGAAAAATTTTTTTTAGCTCCTTATATACCTGGCTTTTGAAATAGTGGAAACAGGTTCACTATGTATTCACATTTTAAAAGCCTCTAAAGTTTGGTAGCCAAAACAGCCCCTCTCTGGCATAAATGCTCAAAGGAGACAGCTATATGACAGAAATTCAGATGAATCTACAGCTCCTCTGCAATACTATGCTTAGTGAAAACTGAACAACTGGCTGTCGCCCTTACCACGCTGCAATATGGATCGCCGGGTTTGCTCTCATGTGCACAGCAGATGTGCCTCTGTCACAGAAGTGATGAAAATTCAGAGCACCATTAGCGTTACCTCTAATTCCCCAAAAGTGCCTCTGCAAACCCTGCGTGCTCCTCAGCTAGGCAAAGCCTACAGATTAACAGGAAGGGCAGCACAACACATTGTGGGGGTGAAACTGTGCAAACCGAGCTGTTTACACGGTTTCTCGCTTTGGAAAAGTGAGCAAACTAAAACATCAGGAACAGAAGTCAAAGCTCCCCCTGAGTGAGACTGCTGCTGGCAATCCCCCCATGTCCTGTATGTGCACCATACAGCCAACAGATGCTAACCACACGGCACGATACATGAATGCGCGCACACATAATCCCAAAAGAGGGCGGACAAGTTACAAACTTTTTTTGTCATTTCAGCGACATGACACCCGCAGATAACACCATGGCAACAGACTGTACAGCCATAGAGTGACAACATAGCCATTTATCACTGTATCTTACATTATGAACCTGATGAATCGATGAGAAAGGATATCCTGCATTCTGGTTGGTCCAGATCTCACAGACAGAGGACTGCTAATATAAACAGAAAACTACATCTCATCTTGTAAATATTAATGCACCGCAACTGCCAAAAGGCAAGAATAATTAAGAAAAAGACTTGCAATAACATTAAAGAAGGAAGTAAAACAGATGTTAAAAGTAATTTTTTATTTATTTGCTGACAAAATATTTTTGGACTGACTGGAAGGAAACATAGCTTATTCAGAGACTCTAGACGAGGTTTCAAACTGTGAGTACAAGAAAACAATTTAGTCAGAAGTGCTGGTGATGTAAAGAGATAAAGTTATGCAGGCATAAACAGAAAATGCAGAGAGCAGAAGAAATATCAGTTACTTTCAGTTTTGGGCAAGGAAGAAGTTTGAAGTCAACATCCTAATTAAGTTTGGAGTTTTGAATCTCTCTCTGTTGGAGACTTTCACAGGGAGAGAGAAAGGGAAAAATCTGGCAATACAGTCAACAGAAAAAATACCTTTTCTTTGCAACAATTACCAGAAAAGAATGCATTGCAATTAAGTGAAGCAGTTGCCCCCCATCTCCTTCCAGCAACAGTTCCTTTGCATATAGAGATAATATTACCTTTGGTATTGACCATGACCCCGCTGTGTAAATTAAAGGTTTCAGTCTACCTTCTGTAGGTACAGTGTAGCTGTTGTACAGATAGTCTGTAGCAGCAAAGCAATGTAAGCATACTGTAGCATCTCTAGCAAAAGCAACAGAACTAGGCAAGCACAGCATTCACCAGCATCTTTTACATATTTCCTTGTTTGGACACTCATCAAGAAAGCATCTGTGACACCTCAGCAAAAGCTAAGATAACATTTTACAGTAGCCAGGCAACTAAAACAAAGCATCAGACGGAGGATCTGCCCACAGTATCTTTGGCAGGCAGCAATGAAAGGCAATAAACACGCATGAAAAAAATGCAACTGCAGCATCCAGAAAAGATAGCAATTAATATATCAGTAATTTAACAGCAGCAAGACTGTGCATTGCTGGTTGTTGTGAGCAGCAGCAGCATGAATTCAGCAGAAATGCTCAAAACAGCCCAAAGAAGTGCAACTCTTCTTAGAAACATGGCTCTTGCTCTTACCTTTTGTAGCCTGAAACTGGGCTGGTGACAGACTAGGTAAACGCTTCTGGTTACTGTCAGGGCAGGCTGGCATCCTCTGGACTGACTATCGAGCATTGCCAGACAGGCTGGTGGCTGCCTAATGTTGTTAATTGTCTCTTATTTCCTTCATGATTTGAAATGCAAGGGTGTACACCCTTTCCCCCAGCTTCAGTAATTCTTAAACTTTCCTGTATCTGGTTAATTTTTTCTCCCTCATCTTGTTTTCAAAGTTATTTGCTTCTCCTTTGTGATGTGCAGGACTCTATATTTTGATAGCATTAGCTAATAAAAACTTCTGCTTTGGTTCACCATCTCCTACCTCATCCTCTGCAACTTGCTACAAAACAGTCCTCCTCCACGTGACAGATGCATACTCTCACACCGTGCATGCATCTACTTATGCTGGACATTAGAATCAGGACACTTCAGCGGCTGTCACTAATGACCTTTTTTTCTGTTAGTCAATCAAACTGACTTCTGGATGCTCCAGCCGTGCCCGTCACCATGATGTCTATGTTGTTTTGTGTGGAGGGATTCCTGAATGGGAATCCATGGCAGGAGGTTGTGCCTCTGCTTTTTAAGAGAAGAGTAAAAGAGAAGGCATTTCTATGCCAGGTGAAGCATCCCCAAACATCTGTCAATCAAGAAAACATACTGCAGTGCTATTTGGACATACTCACTGAGGTCCTGAAAGGAGCGAAGTAAGGCAGCATGGTACTGTATGCTAGCAGACGTCAAAGGTTTAGAGGATCTAGGTTCAAGCTAAATCATCTTTAAATACAAGTGACTTGATTTACTGAATCAGTGATAAATCAAGCAGATCATTAGAGACTGAAAATTTCCCATGACTGCATGAATGCCCAATCAGAAGGGCAGCAGTGCAAAACTCATTACTCAGTTCTGCACTCATTAATGTTTGAATGACTAAGGTATTGAAATGCAGTACGGAAGGAACATTAATTTTACAGAAGGTAATGAATTCAAATTCAGAAACCAACCTTTTCCTTGCACCACTGTAAAAATATTTAGCATTTACTATATACATATTTTATGTCTTCAAAGTGCTGAAATTTTGTAATGAATTGTGAAAACCCCAGGAGAAGTACTTAGTTGCATACCCCTGTGCTGAAGAGGAAGGAACCAAGGAAAGGAAAAAGGTTAAGTGAGTATTTGAGGTCAGAAAATAGGCAGCAGTAGGGAGAATTGGGGTTAGGGTTCAAATACTTCAAATTTTCAGCTCCCGAAACATATGCCCTCAAAAAGAAGGAAAAGAATTCAATGTGTGCATGCACTTCCACCATAATAAACACAAATACACTTGGGCACTTAATATCACTGACACAGAGGTTCTGTGAAAAAGAGAGTTTAACAAAGAACATTCTCCTAAGTAATATGGTAAAGTAGAACCAAAAATAGCATCAGCTATTGCTGATGTATCAAACATGCACTTATCTTATTCTTCTCAAAAGATAAATCCATACGAGTAACATTGCAACAAGACTCTGCCATCATGATATCATTTTTGTGATAGCTATAGATGTCCCACACATAAAAGATATCCCTGTCTAGTCACCATAGGACACAACTCTGATGGGCAGGAGGGGCAAAGGCAGGAGAAGGGGAATGGCTTGCTCTGCACAGCTCCTGCCATCTGCTACCCATGATGAGGGTGGCTGGTTAATGGTGTGAGAGGGAGGGAGGGAGGGAGGTGAGCCTATGCATCACCTGCTCTCCTCTCATCCACCTCCCAGCAGTCACAGTTCTGACATGGACTCCTATTCACTTTATGATCGCCTTTTAAAATAATTATTTAAGAATATTTTCACTTCTCCTGTTTATTTAACTTAACCTGCTTGACTTCAAGAAAAGACATTCACATTAGAAATAATATTTCTTATTTTTCTTGCTAACTTCCTCCGTGATAGAAGACAATAGGGAATAATTACTTCAGACAGCTGTTGTAAAGTCAGTAGCCAATCATGTTACAAACTGTTTGCACATTCCCATCTGCTTCAAGACTTTCTAACTACTCATGTACTTGCTGGAATAACTGTGGGACAAGACATATATAGGTCTCCAGTGTTGAGGGTTATGCTGGAGACAACTTAATGTTTCATAAGGCGAACAAAATTACCTAAGGAGAACTCACTTTAGGCTTCCTCCCTATAGACAGGGAAAACTTGGTTGATAATCTGAAGTCAGAAAGTAACTGTATTGAGATTACAAACCAGTAAGATTGATCATGGAAAGTATACACTTCCTAAGGAGAAGAAAGGAGGAAAGTAACAGAAAATACCTGGACGGCATATGCAGAAGGAACAGGAGCTGGGAAAAAGGCAGTCCCGGTATCTTCAGCAGAACTTAAACTTCATTTGATGGCATTTTAGGACATGTCACAGATTTACCTAAACTAGGAGCAATTATCCTCAGAAAATCATAGAAGATACCGAGAGGACCAAAAAATGGCTAAAAGAATACGTAAGATGGGAGAAAAGGAAGATTCAGAAAGCTATACCCAGCCTAACAGCAAGGACCAGCAAGTTACTAGAAAAACTGTTTAAAAATCCAGTCACCACCCTCTGGATCCTCATGGCCTACGAGACCTTTTGATATTGCTCCTGGCAACCTGAAATAAAAATTTAGGAATATGGGCATGTATGTGTGTATATCCGTATCTATGTATATATTATCAAGGATAACAAAGAAAAAGCATAATATTGCCTGTCATGTGTTACTTGACAGAGCTTCTATGGCCCAAGAAAAAAATCAAGATGTTTATAATGAGGTTGCTCAGTATGAATCATCTCAGATCAAATTTCCTTCCTTTGTTGGAAAACTGACTAAATCTGCATCAGCAAAGAGAAGCCCAGCAGGACTTTGACACCGATGGTACAACTCCTGATGTGGCAACACGTGACATGCCCTGTACACAAACTAGCCTCAGTCAAAATGCAGTGGTTGCACAAGAAGTCAAAAGGCACATTTAGAGAATAATTACTGGTATTGAAGAACCAGTGGACTGGAACATGCCAAGGCAATCTGCAATGATCCGCTCCATGCCGTGGCTCGGAGGAGAGCTCAGGCTCCCAGGGGAGGATCCAGAAGCAAGAGACTTTTGAGAATGGGGTAAGAACTGAAAATGGATTTGATGAACTGCAGAAATCAGTCAGATGCAAGTCAGTCAGACAACAGTATTCCTTAGGAAAGTAAGATTAAATATGTAAATAAAATAGCAAATAAATTAGGACAGTGACTGAACAGGGAGGTGGGAAGAAGACACAAAAAGATTTGGGAGTTTTAGGATACTTCAAATTAAATACAGTAGTCTTTCAAAAGAATAATCAAATAAATCACAGGATAATTCAAGTTGAAAGGGAGCTCAAGAAATTTCCATTCCAACCCCAGCTCAAAGCAGTATCAGCTGTGAGATGAAACTAGGTTGCTCAGGACTTCACCCAGTGAGGTCTTGTAAACTTCCAAGGACCAAGACTGGACAGCTTCGGTGAGCAACCTGTCCCCAACCTTGCCTCTCCCTCCTGGGGAAGAAGGTTCTCTTGCTGTCCAGTCAGCACCTCTCCACTTTCAGTTTTTGTACCCAAAGCCACCTCACTTCCAGCTCTCCCCCATCCCCCAGCCTCTCCTCAGAGGCCAAGTGCTCTAGCTCCTGACCATCCTGGTGGCTCGTTGCTGAATTTCCCTTTATAAAAAAAGGAGGTATTTAATAAAAGTAGTGTATTGCAACATATGAGAAGGAACTTTTGTGCCATAGGGGGCAGCCACCAGTGAGTTCTCATATGGGGCAACATCCAGTTTTAGCCACTGCACTTCAAGGATGATGGAGGCAAACTGAGCGAATCCAGGAAAGTAACAACAACAGACAACAAGAAGTCTAGAAAACACTAGAGCATGACCCCGGTCAGGTAAACATGGACCCCCAGTGGCCTGTTTACCCCTGAGCTGGTCTGAGAAGTTTGTTGGTGACTCTGGATCTTCTGCTGCTTTCTTCACCTTTCCCTGACAAGGCTCACCCTCTCTCACACTTCACCATCACAGAGCTAGAGCATGGGGAGAAGAGGAGCTGCTGAACACAACCTCCAGGCTTACTGCCCCCCCACTTCGCCCTCCGTGTCTCACTGGAGGGCTGAGCCGTGGGGAATTGCTCCCATCTCCTGGGGTTGCAGCACCATTGAGGTGCGGGAGGGAAGGAGAGGAACAGCAGAAACCCCCATTCCTTCTGATGCACATTATCTAGCAGTAACTCGCTAACTGTAATTCAGTCTAGCTCCAGAAATGAGAAGAATATTGGATCAAATCCCAGAAAAACCACTCTTGGCATAGCAAACAATCTCTGAAGGTGCAACAGCTGAAAGAAACAAATGAAAATCGGATGAATGGGGCTGTCTGGCCCCTTTTGTAATCGTCACTCCAAATGTTTTAGGACCGTGGGAGAGCAGTTGTGCCGTCTCAATAGATGTTGCTTCCCTGAATGTTCCCAGAGCTCTGTGGAGAGCTTGTCTTACTGGCAGGAATAATCGCAGATTCTCCTTTGAAAACAAGATCTTCAGTGAGAGAGAGTGAAATATGAAATTAGCATTTTTTTCAGAGAATCGGAAATTAGAAATAACACTTATTCGAATAAGTATGTGTTTTGCATTGGTATATTCCTCTTGCTTCTCCTGAAAATACTTCACATGAAGATTTCCAGACAATCACCAGCCCTCTTGGAATGGCTTTCTTTCAGGCAGGCAGCGGCTGACAGGCGTGAGCAGCGACGCCACGCTCCTGGTCAGTGCACCCACTGAGGTTTCACGGGAAAGTGCATGCCACGGCCAGCACACCCCGGGAAGGGAGACAACTAGCCCAGAACCGCAGCGAGCCTGCGAAGACTGTCCCCCTCCAGCCCGTGGCAGGGCAAGAAGCAAAGCCTCCTCCCGTGCCAGGGTCAATGCTGTAGGTCCCACGCACCTCCACCTCCTGCTCCACGCAGGGCCATACTTTACACATTTTTCTCTGACGAGAAAAGGCTGTGCTTCTCTCTCAACCAGCTGACAGCCTCCTTCACGCGATGGCGATCTTCTCTGACTGGCAGTCAGTTTTCATTTGATTTCGATCCCGTAACCCAGGATTTGGGTTCCTGCTGGGGAAGATGGACTAAAGGTCTTCCCAGCAGTTTGCCCAGGCTACGGCCGCCCTGCCCGGCTCCCGGAGGCACAGCTTTGCAGCCGCAGCTCTGGCCCCACAACCCGGGGTGAGCAGCCAGGTCTCTTCTGATTGACGACTCCCCTTCTGCTGGTGCTGCCAGCTATAAGTGCTCCCCAGCCTTTTAGCCTTGCATAAAGGCTACAAACTTCTGGACAAATATCACCAATAAAGATTATGAGGGCTGGTCCCTGAACATTAGGTACAGGTATCTATATTTTAGCCAAAAATAAACAAAAAAGCAACAACCAAAAATGTGGGCTCTTTCAGAAGTGCATCCCAAACTTTAAGCACAACTTTTTTCCAGCAGCTCAAAAATGCAAATATTAAAATATTAAAATTCAGCGTTGACTCTGAAACATTCGGATTTTCAATAAGAATAGTTTATTTGACAGTAGAAACTACCTCGTCTTCTCCATTTTTCATCCAATCCTCCTCCATTTTTCATACCACCTTTCCAATGTAGAGCTTCCAGCTCACAAGACTGAGTGTGAAAAACAGTAAATTAATAAAGAACATCTGTCCCAATGTTGAAAGAACATCTGTCCCCTTCTTGTTGTAGCATTTATGGCTTTAGTTTGGATCATTAATACCAAATATAGAAGCAGCTTCCTTAATTCCATATGCTGAAGCAGCATGTAGGTATGATCCACATCCCACGACTTTATTTCTAAAATGCTAGCTTCTGTAACAGTCTTGAAAAAATTGTGTCTTTCTATTCAGGCAGAAATTACTTAAATTTTTCATAGTGTCATTGTCAGTTTACTTGTCCATTAAACACACAATACTCAAGGGATTTACAGATAAAAGTGTGATGAAATTTACAGTTCAAGATACAGCCCTCTATGGCACTAATACCTATGTGAATTAAAAACATAGTGTCAGTAACATCTATACCATGCAATAAAAATACTCAGTTAAGCATTTTTTTTTTGATGTGAAATTGAAGGTCTTCATAGTTCAGTCTTCTTTCCATACCAAAAGTAAAATGCATCTAAAAATATGAACCTTAAAGCAGTTTGTTTGGATTTTATATACTTGTTTTTAAAAAAGCTGTCTGTTCATCCTCACAATGTACACTATTTTATGCTTATAAACAATGGAAGTAAGAAGCTTTAGAAATAACAACAGAATGGAAGTGTAGACAACCATATTTTTCTATTTATTGCTTCTTAAATCTACTAGTAAAGAATTGTTATTTCACCAGTAATTTCAACCATTGATAAAACCCATTCTTCATTGCTTCTTAGGTAATCTCATCTTACACACAAATATGCTCCTGGGCATATTTTCCTTCATTCACCGTAATATTTAATCCTTCCAAGCCAGAGATGACGACAGGAAAACAAACAGGAAACAGGCAAATTAAGAAATGTCATACTGTGGTTAAAAGTTAAAAAACTAAAGGTGGGTGTTATGAGACAAGAGTTTTATTTTTGGCTCCTTCAAATTTTCAGTGTCATCTTTGCCAACCTGCAACATCCCTATACCTCAATTTTCTTAGCTGTAAAATGAAAAACACGATTTTAAACCACATAGCCCCACAGTGCACTGGAAATACGAATCCTTTAGTATCTGTGAAGTATTTGGAAGATATTATTGAGCTGATGTATTATTTCAGAAACCAGCAAAGTTATTTCACAATTTTCCTATAAACCTGCCTTCATGAATTCTGTCTCTTGTTTCTGTTACACTTTTCCTCTATTGTAGATAAAGGATCTCTGGTACTTACTCCATTTTAAATGGCTGTTTCCTTCATATCAATCCTAATCCTTCAATTAAGTATTGTATCACACAATATAATGTTACAAGGCAGAATCCCAACAACTGGGGTAGATTTACTTCAAACTTACTACCCAGTCATTACAATGACCTTACATTTAAGTTATCTTGTGTTTAAAAAAAAAAAAAAATTATTAAAAAATAGCAAGAGCCCTCAGACCACGGGACCAAAGAACCCAGAAAAGCTTTCAAAATTAAGTCTGGGTTCACGATCACTGGGAAAGAACTTCTGCTGCCAGCCTTTGTGAATAATTTCACCAACTCTCTGAGATCTTAAAGGATTCTCTTCCTTCCATCACAGCCCACTGGGGTGCCCCCCATATGGGCCATGACTAGGTTTATCCTACCAGAAAGCTTACTCTGACTCACTACCAGTTTTTTCTCCCAGAGGCAGACACAGCCTGGAGCTTTCCCCAAAGCCCTACAAGGCGCCCGCCCACCGCCTCCTGAAATGACAGACCTCTCCCATGGCGGGGTGCTCTGCAGGTGCAGCCCTGTGGGGAGAGCGTGCGTCAGCATCGGGGTGATGCCTGAACCAGCTCTGCTTCTGCGAGGAGCGGCGTGGGCAGCGGCACTCCCCGCGCCCCCCACCGCCTTGCCACGGGGAGGACGCTGTCGGCCCTCGCTCCCGGCTCGGGGCAGGGTGCAGCTCTCCAAACACCTCGGCGAGAGGCCTTACGGACCCTGGTGGCTAAAAGCACTGTATGTCACTGGCTGGAGCAATAAACAGCCTCGGGGCTGGCAGTCAGGGATGTACTTGCAGCTAGTACCTGAAACCTCTCTGCTGCCTGGAGAACTACAAATCCTAAAGACCTAACATTATAATTGGTGTATTTTAATGAACTTCACTATGCCTCCTTTTTAACCTCCAAAGATCTTTCCCGCAAATATGTATTTCCCTCCCTGCCATGATTTCAGGGGTGAATGAAGAGCCCAATCCCTTCAACGGGACTCCTCCTAGCGATTTTGGTTCCAAAGCCCTTAGGCTTTGCTTGTATAATTTCAGTTCTATTTTAAAGGTTTAGACAATCTTAAGAGCAACCTCAGCTATTTTAAACTACGTTAATTTGATCGTATTAATCTACAGCTTGCAGGCTCAGAATTCAACATCCACAGTCAAAGATGACTCAGACTACTCAATCCTTTCTGGATATTTTTTTTCTTTTTTTTTTTTTTTGAAAACAAATCATCTCATGACCTCCTGTATTACCTTTCTGGCAGTTGTGATTTATCCAACCAGACGTCAAATGACTTTCAAAGTTGGATGATCAACTGGAGAGCTGGATGACCAAACCTATTCCAGAGGGGAATCTAAATTGGTTAGACTCATTGTTTATATTATGATTTTATCCTCTTAGGTCGCAAACAGTCTTCTAGGGAACTGTGAATAAAGGTACATGCCGGCCTTGAGACAAAACCACCCACATTAAGTAAATTTAAATCATGCTTCCTCCAGGAAACAAAGTGTTGCATTACTTACAAACAGATTTGATTATGGTTTAGAGAACTGTATAAACCCATTTAGCATATCAAAGGAAAACAGAATCAAACTGAGGTGCTCATTGTTTTAACAAACACTGGTTGATATTTGATGCCAAGATAAACATGCTTGATGACTCCCATGTAAAAGTTTAGTGAAAACACAAGCCATAGTAAAGATGGAAACATCAGATCTCACCATTTTCTCAAAATATCTTCAGATTTTAGATTTTAAATTGAGGCTAAAAATAATCTTATGCTAACATTTCTGAAATAAAATCAAGTTCATGAAAGCAATACCATGAATAAGCTCTCAATACCATATTGCCCTCTGTCCTTGAGGTCATGAAAATACCCATTAATCTAATTGTCAAAAACACAGCTGAAACCCCTTCAAAAAAATCACAGCATCAAAGAAGTCTTTATGCACATCTGTCTACTACAGCATCCAGTAAACATGCAGATTCATATAGCAGCATGCAAACAGCCTAGCAATGAAAGGGTTAAGACAAACAATATCCTCAAAGTAATTCTAATGAATCTTCTAGATTATTCTGTTTGTGAGAAGTATTCTAGCTGGAAAGTTGTACTCAGAAATTGTTAATCTGACATAAGCCAAAGGAACGTGCAAACTGCAAGGAGGAAATGGCTAGATAAAAACCCATAGAGCAGAAGGCTCATGGTAAGAAACTGTTGGATCTCCTTTATTTTCCAGAAACAATTATTTTACCTTTAGTTTCAGAGGGGCTTTGGGGGAAAAGACTGAAGGAAGTATAGTTCATTTTAGCAGAACACATACTGCAAAAAATGAATTTTAAAATCTATTTTTGGGCTAGAATGGTTGAAGAATTCCCTGATTAGACTCTTAATGGGGTGAGTCCAATTTAGTGAGAATGATCACCAGAGGGAGTCACTGACTTTTCCATTAACGTCAAAGGGAACTTTACATACATCAGGAGTGCAGAATTTGGGGGCAGAGATGAGAAGGACTCCAAACAGATTGGAGTTCAGGGACTAACACAAAATACTCTTTTATGGATTTCACCTGAATCCATTTTCCCCTTTGGAGTCCCAAACGATGACTGCTATATTACACAGTGAAAGTTAGAGAGAAGGCACTGGGTACATTCAGTGGGTACACACTCCCACAAAAAAAAAAAATCCCAGCACTTAATTGGTTTTAGTGGGTTTGAGTGGTGTAAGTACTAACTGCTCAGTTTTCTCTTTGGATATGTGACATATCACAGTCCTCCTGGAAAAGCAATTTTTAACAGCCTGAAGAAAATCTCCAGGTGCCATATATGAGAGTGTGTCATACCTCTTGGAAATATCAGAACTCCAAACAGGAAAAGGAAAGAGTGAAAAGCAGACAGGAAGAACTGCTAGTATGTTTTTTTGGGTTGTTTGGGTTTTCGCTTGTTATTTTTATTTTTTTTCTTCCATGTTAGTGACTAAAAGTGAGAATAGGGATCTATGAATCAAGTGATAAAATGGTTTAAGTAGATGAACCAGTCAGCCACAAGCAGGTGTGAATTTCATGCTCAAACATCTAAACTTTATGACCTTCAAAGAAATATTTTCATGTTAAGAACTGGGCTCTTCCTTGCTGGACTTCAGCTCAACCTTGTTCTTGCCACAAAAGCACAGTAGACTTTGGTTTGAAAACAAGCTCATTCACTAGGCAACTTTTCCCTTAATTCTCTACAAGGAAACAGTCCCACCCAGCCAAATGCAATTTCACTACCCTAGAAATGTCCTCTGAATTCAATTTGTTTCTGTGTTCCCAGGTAACGGCAGCACCTTGTTTTGCTTGTTTATTTAATTACTACTTCTTGTTCATGCAATTAGTTGAGAGACTGCAGCCTTTTGTTCATTATGTTAACCATAACACAGTTATTTGCATGGCTGTTTCCATTTTGAGGCTGAATTTTGTGTTGAGGCTCTATTTTGGGCTGTGGCAGGCAGGGAACCGCTGGGAAGCCTCACGCAGGGCAGCATGCAGCAACCTGCTCCTTCGGGGAGCGGGTCGCTCCGGGAGCTGCCCTGGCTCCCCATTTGCTTCTGACGACAAATCAAAGCTCTCTTACCAACACGCGCTGCAAAGCACTGCAGGGCTTAAGGCCTGGCTGTCTTTCAGCCTACGCACCACCAAAAAACAGCTGAGTTCATACTAAAGCATTTTCACCGACAGGCTGTCTAAGCTTAACTTTACCGCTCTTTAGAGTGGTACAAGACAGCACTCTGGTCAGCATATGCCTGATTTAAAATTATCTCTACTCTTATTGTGGTTGGGTGAAAAAATTTAGAGATGGAGGCTCCTTTAGGCTTTCTTTCATGAACAGTTTGATTTAGCATCCAGTTGAGTCTAGCACTGTTGCGATGCTCAAATGATTTGTTGCACTGTTAAATCTTTTTTTTAAACACGCAAGATATATCCCCAGATCACAAAGTTTAGCAGAATGCTGACCTTCTCCATTAATAAATGCAGCAATCACCACACCCCAAGTCCTTTGAGTTTCCGACAGTGAACTGATGTCAGCTTATTTTTATCTAGGTTGCTCAGAAACTGAAGAGTCTGCACCTTCTTGCAGAAACAAGAGGCAGCGTCAGTGTCGTTGGGAGTCTGCATGTTCTAGTGTGCAGGGGGCACCTGCACCTCAGCCTCCAGGCACGTAAACATCCCCAAAACTCAACCTCTCAGGAGAAACTGCACACCAACTTACACTATTTGAAATCTAGAGAACTGGAACAGACAGCTTGGAAAAATTGTCAGTCTTTGTAGTTTACAATTCAGCTTCCATCTATAACCCACAGCTATCGTTAGGATTAGTTCTGTAACCAATAGCAGCAAGGCGCAGCTTTTTAATGGCATCGTTTTAATCCTACCTGTGCCATCTGCCTCTCCAGCTTTGACCGGGGAATATCATCAAAATAGTTTTCATTTCTTCTTCTCCTTGCATCACCCTGCATGATAATGTGGGGAACGTCCAGGGAGCCACCAGTAGTGAAAGTGCTTTGGCTAAGTGATGGAGACAACTGAGGAGGAGTGTGGTTACCGCTGGGTTCCTGGACAGAGGAGAAAAATGCAGCATAAGAACAGCAGCATATTGCTGACTTCAAACCACACATTGAAAAGTGCATTTGAATTATTCATACTAAAAAAAAATTAAGGAACAATTCCTGAAGTAGAGGTTACCATGGATGAACTTTTGAGGTTTGCTACCTAAGGTGCAGAGCCCATGTGGAAGGAAAAACAATTCACTATTCACATGAACTAGCGGCAAATTCCCTCTCCAGGACCTCCTTGTGTAATATATACTCCCTTCTAGAACCGCTGGAGAGATAAAACAGTGAGTTACTTCTTGTCAAGGTCTAAATAAAGCCATGATTTAAGACTAGCTATTTGTAAGATTAAATATGTTCTCACCACTTCTGAGCAGCCACTCTGAGCAGTGAAAGTGATTTGAAAGTGATTTGAACTCTAGCAACATCTCTTGCTGGAAAAAAAGAAATGCATGAACATTTACAAAATATAGACTTTGTTTCCAATTTTTATAGGTCTTGCAGAACATCAGTTTAACTTGAAATACTGAATATCAGGAACAAACTAAATAACAATTCCTAGAATGTGAGAAAGCATCACAGTACAAATATTTTATCAGGCTTTTCTTGTAATCTGGGCTGAACTGTGACTTTGTATCAGTCAGTGTGCAAATATCACAGCAAATTGATACATGATCTCTACCTAATAAACAGCAAAACATGTCCTCCTGATCATACATTTTACACACCACACCGCTCGCTTACAGCCAGCCACTGTACGTATGTTTGGAAACACGTATTCCCAGGCACATCACACCACTTGTTCGAACACCAGTTACAAACGCTGGTGCTGCCCATATCCACCCTTCAACACTGTCTTGGAGAGTGCAACCAGCAGGAGCAGAACTAGAGTGTACTGGCCAGGCGGCCTGCGCACATACCACCCCGTGCGGACTGGAAAACAGTCATTGCAACTGCATGGTGAAACATGTTCTTCTCGTATGATGTAGCTTACTAGGCTCGATTTCTCTGACACTGGAGATTTCTCCAAGGATAAGTTATTTCGCACTGTGCAAACCTTGTCTAAATTACCTACTGCTGTAACACTATATTTCAATACTGAACAACAAGAACAGACCTGAAGATACTACACAATGAGAGGAAGCAAAGACCTGCTCCAGTGTGCATGAAGGGTAAAAAAACCTTTTTAGTTAAAGTAAGAATTAAAGTGGATATTTCATGCACAATTACATTGAAGCAAACCTAATTCTGAAAAGCATCAAGGTACTTTACTCCATGCTGTTAAGAAAGAAGATCTGGTCTAAAAAATCAGAGCACTGTAATCTCTTCCAAATAGAAAGTTGCAATTCTGTGTATGCATTCAAGTGATAGTAACGTCTGTTAATATTTGAAATGTAGGAGTCTACTTGACATTATTCCTTGAAATCACAGTAATGGGTTAGCATTTTCCATGTTGGTTGACTAAAATCAGGGATACATAGTTGTTTGGTAAATTATAATAGACTGAGAATTTTATTTTTTTTTTTTTTTTTTTTTTTTTTTTAATTCTCTAGCTTTCCTATGATCCGAGACAAGCACTTGATGTTCCCCAGGGCAAAGAAGGGAGTGTTTTCCTCTTAGGAATAGTCTTTTTCCCTCCTTCAGAAAAATCCACCTACATTTGGCCCAGTTAAAAGCTTCTGAAAAGCTGTAATCTGCACACACTCAGGAGGTTTGGCAAGGCGTAATGTCTAAAGCCTACCCGCAGCTATTCCACCCCGATTCTGACTAGATGGTGCAGACACCTCTGTCCTGAAAATAACCTGAGTACAGGGGCACCAAACAAGATCCTTTCTAATGACTGCTACTTGCCCCTCCAGCCAGTTATGCAACCTTTCTCTGATCCGAATCACAATTCACCCACTGTTAGTAGACTGATATGGCCATCAGCACATCAAAGTGACAGATGACCGTGTACAGATTCCACCTCTCATCGAGCTTTTCATATTTTATCAAACTGCATATACAGAGGAAATTCACTGAGATCTATATCGGAAGATTGCTGGCAAGGCAATACAGACAGGAATTACAAAGTCAAGAAATAAAAGAATTATGGTGCCTCTGCATTATGGAACAGTATGTGATTGTATGATTTTATGCTATTTTCTCAAAGTTGTCCTTCACAGCACAGATGGATCCTCAACTGTGCAGCATGTTGTCATATACTCAGCACTGTGTTATCATTAGTTATCGTGTAGTCAGTATTTCATTCTCACCTCATTTTGTGGCCCCAAGCCCCTTCCCTAAACTCTATTCAAATCCTTCTCTGAAGACAGGATGACTAATATCGTCATTTTCATGATGCTCATAAGTGCTTTACAAATGTCAATCAATTTATTTTCACAACATCCTGTGACTTCTGGCATTTTATAATCACCACTTCAGTGTGGGGGACCTGAGACACACAGACAAAGGTTAAAAAATACCAGCTACTCTGGATGCCCAATTACAATATCTATTGCCTGATTTTACAAGTGCTGGTATTCAAAACCCCACTTCTATTGATCTAATTTCCAGCACTGTGTGCTCAGCACTTGTATAAATCAGACTCCAGACTCCAGTCAAATAACGCAAAATGTTGGTAACATATAATTAGTGACTGTTTATGAGGCAATTACCTAAATAACTTACCAAGCGGTATCCAAGGGCTTTGTGGGCAAAAGCAGGTGTGAATCTGTATTTTCATGACTACAACTATTCCTTTAATCATGAGTCTCTCTCCCATTCTTTCTTCATTCCTCCTTCTCACTCCATACCCACTTTCTCATCTCCTTACCAAACCTGCACACCAGGCATGGATGCCCACGCAGGTGCTATCATGTCCTCAGTACCATGCTACTGTTAGTCACCAGGTATTCATATCATGTTTCCACTCTGTTGTGAATGCATGGATACATGCCCTGCAGGGATGCCTAATCATATATTTCACTACTGAAATCTGCTTCATCCCCACATCTCAGTCCTGCTGGTCACAAAGCTGGAACCATGCAGGTCAAGGCATGAAGGGAGCTTAGGAGATCCCTCCCCAGGCTGCCTAGGCACACCTCATACCCCACAGATGTTTGTCTAACCAGTTTCTGAAACCAGGAATTCCCTCTAGTGAATTACTTCTTGTATTAAGCTGTCATTGTTATTGTAGCGTTGCTTCTTCAAATTTTCAGCCTGAATTGTTGTTCCTTCAATTTAAATTCCAGCCTCCAGTGCTGACAAGATGAGGCTGGGGTTTCATGGATAACATGGCAACTGGTCCTGTAATTAAAGATTATAATGCACTCAAGGAAGGAAAGCAAGATTGCATAGGCAACTTGAGATCCAACATTTTCTAGCTTTCAAAGTCAAAATAACTTTTCCTTAGTACACAGCTATTGTGGGAATAGCATACTTTGTGTATATTTTTAATGTTTCTTGCTTTTCCTCAATATATAACCATTTTTTTCCTTTGAAATATTTTAAAAGCTAATACAAAAAGAGTCAAAAAAGATAAAGCATTAGCCGTGCGTAAGTTCACCACTGAGACCTTAAAAGTAGACTCTTCAGACAACAAACTATGTTTTCTACTGATCTACAGCACCCTGATCTAGTGGAAGGTGTCCCTGACCATGGCACGGGGGTTGGAACTGGATTATCTTTAAGGTCCCTTCCAACCAAGGGTCTTAAGGACCCTTCCATTCTATGATTTTATATAAATTGATCTTGTAGCAGCGGCAGTTTATTTAAAACAATTTTCAAGCTAAAAGTGGCACACTACTTTTTATCATTTCGACTACAGATGGAGGACATTCAGTTTTCTCTTCACTATTAACTGAGAATATAGAGTCCTATCCAATAACATGGGCTGCAGAAAACTTCCCACCTGCTGAAGAGGGAATAATTCCCCAGTCCAAAGCACTAAAAGTATTGAGCAAAAATGAGACTTGCAAATGATTCCTCTTTCCTGGGAGTGTTTTAACACCTGCCATGCATCAGGAATCATTCACATAATACATAAAAAATGAAATACAAGAAAAATATCCATACATTTGTTCAATATGCCTTAGAGCAGGATTTTATAGTCTTGTGAGACCTTTTTCAACATGGCATTAGGAATAGGTTGAATTTGGGGGGGTATCTAAAATGTCTATATGTAGCATCTGAGAATAAGTAGGATGAAACAGGCTGGTCACAGAAATTTTTGGTGTATATAAAAATAAGCCCTCATTCTGTCTTTCTCTATTTCTCTTTACATTAGGAAATTTAACTTGTGAGCACAGACACTCCCTGACATTTGGAAATTTAGTCCCAAATGAGATTCCAGTCAGAAACGCAGGCCCATGAAAATAATGAGATCCAATCAAATGCAAAAGGTGTGACCCAAAATATCAAAATAAAAAGTATTGATATGAACTCCCTTGGAGAGAACACAGTAGGAACAGGTCATCAGACCACAACTCGATAAGGGTAACAGACAGCAAAGAAGCAAAGGCATTAGATTGGAGAAACTGAGTGAAGGTGGTGTAACAAGAGATTAAATCTGGTCAAGTGTGGAAAAACCCCAAGGGACATTGCAACAAGGTTTCTGAAAGATGGAATATGAATGAAAATTAAGAACACGACTAAACTTTTGATACACGGAAACATCTTAATGGCATTTGTATCTCAAGTATCTTGAGTCTCTCTTGAAAGAAAGCATAAAGCATACGTCTGAAAAGTAAGTGCAAGCATTTGAAAACATGAAAGGAAAATGGTAACTCTCCTTCTGCAATATGGATTGGCTGGGCTGGGATTCCTGTGGGCATATGTAGACGTGCAGCTTGTACACACCTGGTCCTGAGCTTGTTTCTTTAGTAAAGAAGATAAGCTGATAATTCTAAGATACTACTTATCTCATCTTAAGGTAGACATCTGAAAGAGGTCAGACGAATCACGCTGTAAAAATGTCAGTTTATCTCCGCTGGCTATACAGGGAGGTGCGACTGAGCAGGTCAGCCTGTCTGCGCTGTAAACTTCTGAAGTGAGGTAGATTGAACCCCGCTTGAAGCAGCTCCTGTTTTCATGTGAATGTTATGAAATGCTTGCTGACTTTTTGAGAAATGCAAACAAATTTTCATGGGGACTCACCCTGAGGGTTATTGACCGAGGTGGTTTCTGAGGAGGATCTTCGTGAAGCCTGTCTCCCAAAGATGCCAGAACACGCTTCCTGTGGCCAATCAAACTAATTTTTAAGACCTGAAATAATAACAAAAATGCCTCATTAAAGAAGAACACATTGAAATCACTACATGAAGATCCATTAAGAGTGAAGCCATTTTATCTTTAAACCTTTTAACACCTTAGTCCACTACACAGACTAAGCAGACCGAGAGCAGTGCAAGGCAAACAATCAGCAGAGAAAATAAGATATGAGATCAGATGAAACGCCTTGTAAAATGAAAGAAGAAACCAAAGCAGGTATAGATGTGGAGAACTGAAAGAAAAAAAATTGGTTGAGAAATGAGTAAGGTGGAAAGGAAAATAAACAGGAACAGAAGGGACCAGAGCAGGAGCAAAAACAAGGGAAGGGGAGGAGGAGACTGTAGAAGGAAATGTAGAGGTGCAGGAAAACAGTGAGTGATGAAGATTAAAGGGATTCATGGGATGGATGAGGAAGACATTGAGTAACAGCCAGAAAATGCCTAGAGAGGGCAAGAAGGTAGAAAAGGAATGGCTCGATAAATAAATGTTATTACTTTTAAATCTATTCACCATGCCATTCATGGGTAATCTCCAAACAATACGTACATTTTGCATTATCGTGTAGAATCATCCTTGCATAAGAAACATGGGATGGACAAATTTTGTCCTGGAGGTCTATTACTTTTATCGGATGCAATGAAAAAAAATCTGTTGCACACAAATACGTCCATCAGTGGACAGGGTTCAAATACCTTGTGCTTGTCCAAACGCCAAGAACACTGCCAAAATGGTGGTCCAAATTTATCACAACTACTCCCCACTTGTATCTGTGTCCGTGCCATGTACAAAACCACCACTGCTTCCAGGAAAGCAGAGAGGACAGAAGCAGCAAGTTGGAAAATTAAGCATTAGTGGAAAAAAAAATAGTATTTCAATGCTGTTCTTTAATGGCTACAATGGCTTCATAGTGTAAAGCAGACCTAATTGTAGAAGCAAGCCTGTGCTCTGCAAACAGCAGTGTCCTCATGTAACTCTTTCAGACTGCGTATATGGTTTCATACACCAGAGCTGCCTCCATTCCTTCTCCTAAGACAGTACTTCCCACTATATTTAGGATCACCGTGTGTCAACACTCTTCAGCCGAGAGGAATTTCTCACTCAACCTAGAAAAGTAGTAGTCCCCAAAAAACCCTGAATATGCTACCTCTTAAGTGAACTACTAGCTCAGTTTAAGCAGTATCACCAAGAACTACCATTCATGAGAACAAACAAAACCCAAATCCCAGCAACTCCCCTACGACATCTCTTAGGTCCAGTATCTCAGGATATGGTACAGCAACCTGCCATCATTATTCTGGTGGGTGAACTCCTGCCTATCCATGGGCACATGAATTCGTCCACAGGTCCTCTGCTGGATGTCTCTGTGCCATCTGATATTCTTGAACATCAAGAACATCTTGTTTGCCCACAGCTACAAAGCAATGGGCTATGACACGGAACAGATTGAGGCCCTTCTCCACAAGGCAGCTTTCAGGGTTGCTGCAGACCCTGAAGTTCAACAGCAGACACAAACTGCAGAGTCCCACTAGCTTGCGATGTGCTCTCCTATTAGTCTAGATCTGAAGAAGCACAAGTGAAGCCGAGACAGCATAGCACACACAAAAACGCTGGAGGCATGCAGGAGACTTAATTATGAATTCAGTTTACATTGAATGTTAAACAGAAGGGTCCACAGTTTATCTCCATATTTAACTATATGAAACGTGTGAATGAACTACAGCTGCTTTAAGCATTACTCAGGTAATGCACTTCAGTGAACTTGCTTCATTCATAATGCTTCCCCATCACCAAGAGCATGTACCCAGAGATTTTTAAGTCAAGCTACAGTTCTTGGGTTGTTTCGATGTCCTCAGCGCTTGACTATCTTCTTAGCTATATCAAACCACACAAAGCAATTCTCTTTGACTTCACAGGGCTGTTGAACAACAGGAGAGAAAAGGACACGAGTCTTGAGGGACTTTGCACATAACAGATCAGCAGATGGGTCTAAATGGTTACATTACTTCAGAAACTGCTCAATCTGAAAGCAATACAAATCCTTAAACACTGTAAATGCTGCTAAGCTTATTCTACATTTTGTTTTTCCATTAAAATCCCTACTCCAAATCTGAAGTGGTAGGGATTTAAAGATGCAACCTACAGAAACATACGGTCCTCAGCCAATAGGCAGGTGTAGCCCAGTGTCATCTGGACCACATACTCTGTTATCTGAAGACAGTTGTATTCTTCTGGAAATGGACTCTCTACTAAGTTTCTTACTTGGAAAACCTATTACTCACAAACATAAAATACTGTTTTCTGAAACACTTCTATATTTGAGTTAGGAGAGTTTAACAAACACCCTGAACCGCTGAAAACTTGTTCCATGATGGATTATACTTGACGGTGTTTATCAAAAAATGTCAAATACCACAAATATAGGTCAACAGTGTGCAGTGGTAAAGTTGCCTAAAGAAGTATCTTAGAAATATATTAATGTCGTATATCAGATAACCGCTAAAAGTCTTGCACTTATTTAGCCCACAGGTTATTCCCCATCAATATTTTATATATACCAGGTAACAGCGAACACAGTAACACCGAACTATAAGGACAGACAACACAATTCTCTGAAGTGCTATGCAGTGAAGCATTTTGTCAAATGGATTGTAGCCTACTTAATATATGACAATGAAATGAGCTTTGCAGCGTGGCTGCAGGAATCAGCTATAACATGTCATAAAACTGTTCGGAGTAGCTTAAGGCTCTCCACAGCCTGTTATTTCATTACTGGAACAAAAGAAAAGCATGTAGATGACATGCCTCTTTCCATACCAACAGTAGGATACCCAAGACAAAAATAACACAACTCCATTGCATATATTTGCTTATATTTGACGCTGTAATACAATTAAAGGAGAATGGGGCAAGTCATTTGTCCAAAGAATACATGCACACAGATTTAATCCTGTTTTTACCTCCATATTCTCAAATGATTAACATACAAAATGAAATTCTACTAGGAAACGTAAGAAGCCCACAAATATAACCAATGTTATACTCTGCATTTAGATTTCTGACTTAGTCGACAGATGTTTTAAAAAAACCAAACATATATAGCCCAGTAACTCCCTGATGACTATATATGTGCAGATGCTGGAATTAACAAGTTATTCCGTCTAAAATTGAACGTTATTTCTGCAACATTCTACTGCCTGATCTTTTCTTCTGATTCAATAATACGATCCAATACTATATTTTTATAAGTATTCTAATGTATTTTTTTTTAATAAGTATTATAAAGATTACTGTAATTCGAGATATCAATTCCCTTTCTTTTGGAATAATCTGAAAAGCTACTGAACAGGCTAAATTTAGTACAATAATAGAATCGTAGAATGGTTTGGGTTGGAAGGGACCTTAAAGATCATCTAGTTCCACCCCCCTGCCATGGGCAGGGACACCTTCCCCCAGCCCAGGGTGCTCCCAGCCCCGTCCAGCCTGGCCTTGGACACTGCCAGGGAGGGGGCAGCCACAGCTGCTCTGGGCAACCTGTGCCAGTGTCTCACCAGCCTCACAAGAAAGAATTTCTTCATCTCATCTAAATCTGCCCTCTCTGTTTAAAACTGTTATCCCTCATCCTATCCCTATACTCCCTGATAAGGAGTCCCTCCCCAGCTTTCCTGTAGGCCCCATTTAAGTACTGGCAGGCCACTATAAGGTCTCCCCCAAGACTTCTCTTCTCTAGGTTGAACAACCCCAACTCTCTCAGCCTGTCCTCATGAGGGAGGTGCCCCCTGGTCATCTTCATGGCCTCCTCTGGACCTGCTCAGGCAGGTCCATGTCCTTCTTATGTTGGGGGCCCCAGAGCTGAACACAGTACTCCAGGTGGGGTCTCATGAGAGCAGGGGGAGAAAATCACCTCCCTTGACCTGCTGGTCATGCTTCTCTTGATGCAGTCCAGGACACCGGTTGGCTTTCTGGGCTGCGAGCACACGTTGCTGGTTCATTGTCAGTTTTCCATCCACTAACACCTCCCAAGTCCTTCTCTGCAGGGCTGCTGTGCAAGTGGTCTGGACTAAACAGGTAGCAGCAGACACTAGGAACTAGCTACAAAGTGGAAAACTAGAAAGTGATCAGAACAGTACTAGTGATTCTCTGGTAGCAGCATCAGACACTTCAGAATTTAAGAAGAAAAAATAGTAAATGCAAGCCAACAAGGTGTGAACTTCTTATTTCTGTACATAATACTACTTTCTTGCCACAATGCCACCCCGCAGGGCTAATCCTAAAACATGGCAGTGACCAGAACAGCCAGGAAGTGAGCCCAGACCAACCAGTGCAGCTCACCTGATCATTGTGACTGGTTTAACTGAAAAAGGATTAAATACACTTGCTATATAAGTTCCCAGCATGGACAACTGCTTTTATAAATCCTATCCCTATAACTGCTGTCAGTGGTTAATAATTAAAACAAAAAAACCCACAGCAAACAAACAAAAAAAAGCAAAAGATTCCATATACCACACACTGACCAAGATTACATGGTATAATAATTGGCATATTTTGGAAGATAAATATGCCTGAATCAGCTGCGATAATGAATGCCCGGTGGCTTACCAGTACCTGCCACAGCAAAATCCAGTCCAAACCGTATTAAACTTCTGATGCATTTTTTACATAGGGACACTATACACATTTTCATTCTGACTACAACTTCTGATTCCTTCCAACCATAAATTATCATAAACCCTTGCCATTTTTAACAGCGCAGGGGTTTTCCTGTAGAGCCCTGACCACCCAGCGAAGAGCAGGCAGGTAAAAGCAGAGAGGTTCCAACAGACCCTGCAGATCAGAGACCTGCTGCAAGTCTGCTATATGCAAGACTTCCCTGGCTTCCACAACTGCAGTGGAAACAATTGTTTATTATGCCTATGAAGGGACTTGTAGGAGACTTATGATTTCATATCATAATGATATGAAATATGCACCATTATTCCCCTGAATTAATTATTCAACTGGAAACAGATGTCAGTTGTCTTGGTGACAGCATTTCACAAGGACAGATGGCTGACTAGTAAGTCCTGTTTCTTCATGTTATCATGAGGAACTGATGTTTGTTTGGGGGGTGTGTGTGTGCGTGTGTGTCCCATCCCATCAAATATATAATTCAGTTGCAGATCTCCAGTTTAATGGTACGGAGAAGCCAAAGGCCAAGAGTCTTCTCCAAGTAACAGTAATTTTGAATCCTGGGTTGTTACACTCCTCTGAGCTGCACTGCTGCACACTACTCGCTGCCAGAGCAGTGTTGTTACAAATTTGTTCAGCTGCTGACATCCGAGGTCAGATTTGGATGGGTGAAGATTTATTATTTTTTGCAGAAGTTCACAGGACAGCCTTTGGTACTACTGATGCTGCTGGAATTTTTGTCCTGTCTTTGCCAGACAAGCCATTTTTGTCATTAAAATGTTTTCCAAATTCTCACTAGTTTAAGAATTGGCTGACTGAAAATATCAGGTGCTAGTGTTTTGGGATTCACTGAAGATAAGAAAAAGTAACTGTAACTTTGTGCTTGCAACCGACAACCCTTAATATTTTAGTGGAAAAATTTTTCACTAGTAAAAATCAGGAAAATACAATGAAACAAGATTTGGCCAATACTGAGACCTGGCCACTTCACCTTCTAAGGATGTGTCTAAAGCTACATGCTGAACCACTTTTTAAAAACAAATTTTTAATAAAAGTTAAAACCATGGCCTTTAAAAAAAAAAAATACAGTTTAACTATTTTGCAAGCCTCAGATGAAATAACAAGGATTACATATGTGCATTTTTATTACATAAGGCTCAAAACCCCATAAATGAAAAATCCCGGAAGTCTTTTATACATACAAACACAAAGATTATTACAGTAACAATTACCTATTCTAAGACAAGACTGAAAGTATTATTTATGTGACAAATAGCAAGAACTAAGCAGACCACTATATGAAGTGAAAACACTCCTGTTTTCACAGGCAGTAAGTGAAAAAAATATGGGTCAGTTTGAAAGGTGGAATACCTTCCCAAATTGAGTCCTAGAGGATAGACTTCTTAGATTGTTCCCGCCACTGGTGACTTGCATTTCCAGCTATGTGTTTGAACTAATGACAGGTCAAGTCACCAATTCAGATTAGATCTGGAAAATGTGTGGTCACAGGGATGAGGAGTGTTATTCCTGGCCAACCTCCTTGAGGTCTTTAATGTTAATCATACAGCACTACGACACAGCAATTGCAATGCCAATATGTTATTCCACAGTATTTTGCAGGATTATTTAAATAGCAGATAAATTATAATTACAGTTACTGGTACTACAACACATTTCATAACAAGCTAATAATTTATTTATCTATTTTTAATATGCAATTATCAGCAAAGCACATTAATCTGTACACAAGCATGAAATACAGCTAGTGTAACAAGAAACAGGAGATAAAATACAAATCTCCATAGAAAAATTTAACAGATCTAGAATTGATCCTTTTTCTGATCTTGATTCAATTTCATCATGGACTTAATTCCAAGCAAAAGGAAAAAAAAAACCAAAACATTCAAGCCTCTTTAAAGAATGGGACACATTTGTCTACACACTCAAGCTTTCTAATAACATACAGTAATGAGTGTTTTCATAATACCAGAAGAAGCAAAAAGCCATTCGCTGCTTGGAGTAAAAATGCAGATTGTTCTATCTCACAGTTACACCTAATGCAGTCATCAAAAGGTAAGCTCTGTTATATAAGAACAATATCATTTAATTATACAGATATTAATATACTGGAATTGAAAATTGATTGTTTATTTCTACATATTGCAATTACATACTCTGATAAAAATGGCAGTAAAAATAATGAAAAAACCCTAAGATGGTGTTAAGTATCTCCTTCTAATAGTACAATTTAATGGAGGTCCTTCAATGCATTTTCATTTTTTAATCATCATGATCCTGTAGATACACAATGACTACAGAAAGAATGTCTTCAACATACCGAAAGAAAAGCCAAATACTGGACAGGAGAACTGGGACCACACATCAGAACATATGTTGTTAAGAGATTATTTAGCACACATTCAGTTTCCTAGTATGCTTATAAGTCACCAGCTGTATGCATGGAGATCTAATTATTGTTGTATTAAAGCATTTTCTGTTTAATGAAACTATTTTTCTGTATTGTAAAACATTCACATTAAACGCGTGAATATTGAATATCTAGTTCAAGCCAAATCCATGCAGAGAGGCTACCTACGGCTTGCATTCAGGCTGTGCTATGGAGTGGTTTGCACAGAATGCCACACACAGCAATCCAGAATATACTTATCCTCTATGAAGTATTAAATATCCCAGAATGACAAACTTGATTGTATATTGTTGTCCTATTGCTATCATTAATATTTATCAATTTCTTTAAGGGAATACCTGTAAAAGAATCCTAAAGATAAAAAAGTGCAAGGTGTTTGTAGCCTTTGATACAAAGCGTTCACTGGCAATGGCAGTAATCTACTAGTATGAATCGAGAGCGTGATGCTAAGGACACAACCCATCCCAATACACTGACAAAGTACAGGTGAACTGTCCTGTAAGTCTCATAAAACCTGCATGGAGGGGTTTCCTTGCAAGAAAGATCTGCAGAAGAAAATACCAGTGTTCAGTCTGACTGGAGGGGTGCTGGGCTGCAGAGCAGGAGCAGCTGCAGCAGAGCAACCTCCCATGGATCCCACCCGCCTTAAAAACGGATCTGGGAGGCAGGCAGGGAGCAGTTCTCGGTACCACCAACTCCTCATCTGCTTCCTTCCTTGACCACAGAAGAGCTAACACTGGCAAAAATACACAGGCAGGAAAGTATGACCAAGGATGGGGGAAAGAGGAAGGGGTGGAAAACTCCTCTTCAGGGGCTGCTTATGCTTACAGCAGTGCAAGCCAAACGTGGGATGCATCCACCACAGTGAAATCTCAGCTTCTCACACTGGACCTCCCAAAAGAAGAGGACAGCTAGCGTAACAAAAAAAAAAAAAAAAGAAAAAAATCTGTGAAGAATGCTAAAACCAGAAACCACGGTTTATGAGCCTATGCGTTTTAGTATGCAGCAGTTACTAAATTTAGTTTTCTAGTTTGTCTGCCAGGTGTCTGCCATTTTCCCCCTACGGACTGGAACAAACCTGTCAGAGACAGGGTAGCCATTTCATGAAAAATGTTTTTCTTCTTATTTCTGTCTTATCAATAATCAGTGTTGATTCACCCTACTGTAGAGCAGCTGCTTAGCCTCGGCCACACAGCTTTCTTTGACTGTACTCGGCACACTGAATGAAGTAAAACACACATTGTGTGTGCTAGCATAGGTGCCGTTGACTCTGGTTTTGGTACCATGTGTTACGCTGCCCAGGGATGTCACCCCTATCATCTTAATTTCATTACTTTACAGGAAAAATGCACCTACATATATGATATGAAGTAAAGAGGGTCCTCAAACATCACTCTACCTGCCCTGCAGCAACAGCCAGCTGATCAATTTCATCACTTTTCTTTCAGCAAAGACACTCCCCAAAAGAATAAACTTTGAATGACCGACAACTTCAATATAGCTTATGGCATGACATACAATCTTACAATAAAAATAAATTAAAATAAATAAGTAAATAAAAAGGTCCTCCATCAACTTATTTTCCCAGTTGTCCTATACTATCCCAATTTGCAGCCCTTGCTCATTAAACAATTATTTAATTAAACTCATTAAAAAAATTATTACAGGTTCTGGAAGAAAATCACAGCTTGAAATAAATGGTATCATCCCCTCTCCCCATGTTTCACACCTCCCTCCACCTTCATCAATCACATCCTTTAACACCAAATGGAAGAAGTTACTACACATGTAAAAGCTAACAATTCATCTCAGCTGCAGCTATAGTAATCTACTGTTTTCTTTCAGGTAGTCTAATTGATTAGCATAATTATAATAAATTAAGAGCAATTTTGTCTAACCCACATTCGGTTTGGACTGTGATGTTGCTTGTCAGATTCTGAACCCCACATCTTGTCCATTTTCCAACTACACGATATGGCTTTAAAAAAAGCTATTAGTTCTCTCTTACATCCTCACCTCATTTATACCCTTTATGCTATCACAACTGTCGCAACACTACTACTATCTTAAAAAAAGGCAATGGCCACCACAGCAGAACAGAATCATACATCATAGGCAGAGCCGGCATCATGCTGTACTTTGACTCTTAATCTGTGAGGAAGAAGCACCGTGGGTGGGAGAGAACAGGCTCTATGAGCACAGCAGGATGGCTGGATTAACTCTGCCAGGGGCAGCAAGGGGAGAGCAAAAGCATTTCTCAAAATATCTTTTTCTTTCATGCCTTGAGGTAAGAGCAGGAAGGAACACCATCAAAAAGTGGGGTTACAAAAGGATACAAATAAAGTGGCAAAAATATTCATCTGTCAATAGCTCAAGTAAGTTCTTCCCTTGTGCCTCTGAGCAACACGACAAATTCCAACATAAAAAACTACTGTCTGCGTGATTTGAGATAAATTGAAACCGCAAGGCCATTCAGATCATACCCATCTTCTTATGCAGATTCCTTCATTAAACATTCAACATTAGTCTGGCTTAAGGAAGAAACATTTTTGTACATAACCAAATTAGAACAAAGCGAGTGGGCAAGCTGTACTGAAGAGCTCTCCAAACAGGAAGCTGATTTTGTACTACAGTTTAAAAAAAAGATAAACTGAACTTCACATTAACAGTGAAAACCAGCAAAGCTTTGGTCATCTCAAACTTGTTGTCCTGAAAGTTATTTTATAAATTAAAAGTAATACAGTTGGGTGTATCTTTTTGAATTCCACAATTTGGGCAGATACATTATTTATGAAGCATTCTGGCAAAACCCACTAGTGAATGTGTTATCATGGGACAAGCTTTCTTACTATAAATTCTATTTGAATTTTCTCAGTGAGAAGAGCTGCACAGGACTCCTTGTACAGGGTAGTGTAGCATGTTTTCTTCACTTCTGCTCTCTCTCTCTTTTTTCTTCAGTCTTTTCAAAAGGTCCTGAAAAAGGAAAGTTCTCTTCAAAGGGAATGTCAAAAAGAATATAAACCTAATCTCCACGGCTTAGGCTTTGTTTTTCTTGTTCTTTACCTTAGGCCCATCCAACCCGTGCAATAAAGTCAAAAGAAGGAAAGACAATGCCAAGGATTTCATTCCCCACTTTTCCCATCAGTAGTAATAACACCAGCAGTCCTTATTTTGCAAAGTGTGATACACAAGGGGATTTTTGGACCTGCATGAAACTAAAATGACTTAGCAGACCTGTGGATGCAGCTAACTGCAGGACAGCTGCTCCACATTGCAATGTCAGAGGTCCCAAAACACATCTATAACGATTCCCAAACCTTCTTAATGTTGTCAAGAATCTCTCCAGTGTCTGGTCATGCCTTTTTATAATTCTAAGTATTATAATTTAGAAAATATCCTTAACCCAACGATTAACTACCACAATTTTTGAATTACTATTTCGTTAATATTTAACCTAAATTGTCTCTTCTCTAGCTCTTGTTCTGTCCTCACTGATTTATGAAAATAATTCATCATTATCTCCTTTATAACATCCACTTACATGTTGGCAGAAAGTTACATTTGCCCTCAGTCTTGTTACCCCTAGAAGGAACATGCTCATTACACTAGGTATCTGGTTGCAAGTTGAGACTCAGACATGGTTTCTAAAGTACAACATGAGCTGAAAAAAAGCAAAAACTCACTCTTCCCCTCATCTAAAAAGCAATATAAACACATAAAATTTTTACTTTAAAAATAAATAATATAAAACAGAAAAAAGAATGGTTTTCTTTTCTTTTGCAAGTCACTTATCATAACACACATGCAACTTTGCTAAGGTCTTATACCAGGAATAATTCTCAGTCCTAAATTTGTTTTAACTGTACATAAAGAATCCAACTTATCAGCACATTATCCCAGATGAAACATAATGGGAACCACACCAGGGGACAGAATTCTACAAGTTTTTATACACACTCGTCTTGTTAGTATGCACAACATTCATATATCACTATCCTTTATTTGTGTTGTGCTGTTGACTGATGCTCCGTCAAACATCCAGTAGCTCTACTCCTGTCCAGATTATTCCCCCAGTACTGCTGTTCAGTAATATACTCAGAGCTCGTTATATTCTCTCTTGTGACCTGTACTTCCAAAATAAATCACTTTCACATTTCTTCAATTAAATCTTATATAACTGATTCATCCCATTTATGCATTACAAAGATCATATTCTATTTTAATCCTATTTTACAAATGTTACTACAACATTAAATAATCACCCTTCAGATGAGAAATAATGCCATGAAAATCCACATTTGTTTGGGATGACAAGTTTGCAAACCTTTAATTTTACTAGCACTTGAAATGTTAAAGCAGAAAAGAGATTAATTCATATATATATTTTTATCTATTATTTTATAGTATTAGGTATAGTAGTCAGTGGTGTTATTGTGAAGCCAAGCAAGTTGCTACACCATCTTCTACACATCACAAATGTGCATTACAGTACAGATCACATTAACTCACTATAACATAAGAAAACCTGTCACGAGCATTTTACACAAAATTACCACATGAACTATGATTAATAATGAATCAGAAGACCAGATTTATATGAATAACAAGCAAAGAGAAAAAACCCTCTTATTATGGACAATTAGATGATAATGTAACTTACATTATTTGCGATGTTCTAACATGTAGCCACTTGGGATATCTTCACATGACTTAGACTTAAAATGTATTTCTGAGCTGTACTAAAGAATTAACTAACAATTCGGGTTTTTCAAATTAATAAGTAAGCCTAAATTTAGTCACTGTTAATTAAGTATAGTTTTAAAAACTCTACTATTCAAGTACATATCTCTCTTATTTTGGGTTTTTTAATTCTTCCTGTATTTGTGATCCAGATCTGGATCCAGAAAAGTGTAAGGCTTTTCTCATTTTAAGAACCTTGACATTTAAACTTATCTGTTTCTGATGTAATATGAACCTTTGAGTCATAAAATATTTTCCATTCATGATCTGTATTCATATTTTCTTATCAAACAGATTTCTCACAGATACTCAACAGCATAAGTAAATGCAATTTCTGCACAGAATTGAAAGCAAACAACTGTGTTACTTTAATAGCAGGAATGTAGTACTTCAGGACGAGGTTAAAATATGCTTTTGAAATGTTATGTTTTTGTATCACATACAATGGGCTTACTCAGCTGCAGGCAATTTCTTAATTTTCAGGAACTCACTCTGCGTTGCACCCTAATTTGGTCCAAGATAGGTACAGCTGATCTCTTCTGAATTAATACTCATCACAAGGAATTTACCAAGCTCTGATGTTCCCACCAAGCCCCAAGACCCAGGTGCCCTCCCTGACCATGCCCCCAGAGGACAGAACCAGCATGAGAGCACAGTGCAGACAGGTCTTCCCATCCAAGTGCAGCATGGGCTGACTGGGAAAAACTCTCCAGATTCTTCACAGTTGAAGATTTAGAATGATATGCAAAGTTAACAAAATATTTTAAAATAAAATACAAACGTACCAGCACTTCACAACTGCCCAGGGGATAAAAATCTGTATTCCAGTTTGGAAAACGGAGGGAGCAGAGTACGGTGCACCCACTAGCACCCTGAAATTTCAAAAGGTGTTCCCAGAAAATGGCTCTCTGCCGGCAGAGCCCTCTGGGGATTGACACAGAGGCGCTAGGTCAAAACTGGCATGCTGGGAGGCCGCGGGACGGAGCAGTTGGAAGCAGAGTGGGATGCTTTACCTGGCGCATTTCCCCGCCACCACCCCGTCATGCCCTTCCTGCTCGGAGATGCTTTGCAGCCGTCCTGCAGCCCGGCTGCTGCAAACCATCGCTGCTGGGGGTCACGCTGAACACGTCACGGCATGCTTCATCCCCAGGACACACAGGCAGCACCAAACACCTTCAGAGAGAGCTACAACTATATAACATTACAGTCTACGTTAGTGTTACGGACCAATGTGAACTAAGACCTTGCACAGGCTGGGGATTCTGCCACATCTGTGGTCAGGGAGCAAAGGAGAAAGCAAATAAATGACAAAACACTGTGTGCAAATCACAAATGAAAAGATGGCAAGGGACACCATGAGCTACAAGTAAGTCCTAACTGTACAAGGAATTACATCTGTTGAGAACTTAAAATGCAAATGTTAAGTTTTATTAATCCACTTCTTAACTGCAGATACAACCAACGCAAGCTCCTGAAATAATAAGGTAAAATGGGAATTTGGAACCTGAGAGATGAAATGAGTGCCAGAAATTTTAAGAGGATGAATAACACAGAAGAATAGGAAGACCAGAAAATGGGTCATTATAGTAATCAGATGAGAAATAGCTAATGGAAGGATTTACATTTCACAATAATAGGTAACTACTTGACAGATACCAGTAGCTGACATCCACAAGGCATTTGTGATAAACAAGAGTACATTATCTTATTTGTCTGTTCAGATAACCTTCCTATTTTCTTCTTTGCAAATTCAACTTCCTTCTCTCTCACCTGTCAACCTTCTCCCTCTCTCTCTTCACATCTTATTTTCAGGTCGGACACCAAATTCCTTTTCCCCTTGCAGCTTTGCTCCAGGTTCCCTTTATTTCTTTACCACCCCCAACACAGCTCAGCAATTTAATCTGCATTTGCAACAATATACCCACCTCATCCAGCTGACCACTACAGCGAGAGGGAGAAACTACAGCAACAGAATGAGCAAAAACTGCTGACCAACGAGTAAGGTAAAAAGCCTCAGGAAAAATGGAAAGGAAGCTGTTGGATTAATAATAAAATCAGATTTGATTTAATGGCATCTGCTGTCCTCCATAAGCAGTGAAATAACCATGTAATAAGCATTTTTTCTGGATGTTTAATGTCTATTGTATATGTCATTTATGGGATAACCATCCAAGCTTGCAGAAAGAGACTGCCTCATTCTTCAGCAATTTCTGTCCTTATTTTGCACCTCTAGGATACCGTTGAAATGAAGAGAACAAACACCCACATACGTTTCTATTCTTTCGTAGTCTGTACAGTGCGGCTTCTGTACAAGTGGTGCTGCTAGGAACACTGCAAGCAGCTCCCCTCAGCAGCTGTGACCTAGGACGACTTAGCATACTACCAGGCATAGTACGATTGTTTAATTATTTATCTAGATAAAACGTAGAGAAAACAACATTTTACCAGTAGAAAGCATTTTGCAGAATGGCCATTCAATAATGTTTTGAAGAAATAAGTGCTTTTGTGAACACGGGCTCTTGCTATGGGTTTCTCTTTTAAATTGTGCATCTAATTTTTAGCTATTTAAAATCTTGTAAAATCTCTTCACTAGGATACATTTTCTTACTGTCTAAACTGAAAATTATTACAGTGTCATGATGCAAGAAATACTTAGAAAATACCAACACTGACTTCTGGACGTTACCATTGTATTATCTGGCTAATAAATTTCGTAAGCTCTCAGGAATTGGCATTTATGTTAAAACCATCTCGGGTCAGCTTTAGCAATTTACAAGCTTCAGTGGTTCAGGATTTCATATTTTTAAGAAAACATGGCATGTGTTTGTATCAGCAAGTTTCATCCGTCATTATCCATCTCCCTCCTACACCTTTCTAGTATAAAAATCCCTTCTGCTTGCTGACAGAATACTAATTTGGCTTCATTTAAATGCTAAAGCAGCATAGTCCAGCCATCTCATTTAAAATATGTGTAAAGCTGTGAAACAATTGACAAGCACAATGAAGAGTGTCTACCGTAAGATCTGCATGGAATTACTTTTCAATAGATACTAAAAAGCCAAAAGCTTACACTAGCCAAATTTTTTTTTCCACACATTCTCTCTTAAAATCAGGGAACGGAAAAGGGTAATATTTACCTAGCAGGTCACCACTTCATACCACCTCCTAAGATTAAAGGCCAGGTGATGTATACCCAGAAAATATATATATAGGCTTTTATTTGTGCAAGGGCAGTCACTCACTCTTATTACTTCAACCACATTTTTATTCTTTGTGTGCAGTAAGAAAATGTGCATTAACAAAGCCCGCACCAAATATAAATTGAGGGCAAGAGGAATTTCCATGTATGAATAGTACAAAACCCCTAAATACAGAGTGCTCTACAGACAAGACTTGGGCTGGTATCCTTCAGCAGCACCTTCCAGTGACCTGCGTTGACAAATCTCGCAGACAAATCTCATGGTAAAGGTGCAATTTTAAGTCATAAAATTGAGAGTATAACAAAACTTGAATTGGCATGATTCCTTGAGTTGATTCCAAATACTTGGTGTGCAAGTACCTGGAAATGTATATGTGGGGTTTAAATAAATACACACACCTCTACGTAAATTTCTTATTTGTGTTATCACCTTTGTACACACACTTGCATAGAAAGCAGGAAAGAAGAAAGTGCAAGGGACCCCTCATACCAATGCAGAAGAGCTAGCCACAACACGCCTAAGAAACAGCAACCACCAAGGCCTGGGTTTGATTAGCATTAAACTGCTCCACGTCAGAGTAAACTGGGAGCTGAGCCTCATATTTCTGGGGTGTGCAACTGAAGAATTACTCATTCAGATGTGCTCACAGAGGCTCACACAGTGTATTTCAAGTTCAAAGTGAATGCAGCTTAGCTTTCCCCCCAAGCAAAAATGCAGACACAAGCTAGTGTGCTAAAATGTTCCTTGCAACGGCAGAGAAGGTATGTGGGCAAATGAGATAGCAAAACCTGTTAAACTTTACAACTGAGGTTAAGATGAGAAGCAAGCAACTGTCCTTTCTCTTTAAAAACTGTAATTCCTGAAAGGTTACAAAACTGCAGAGATTCATCAGCAGAAGAGTCACTAGTAAAAATAATTAGTTTCAGAAGGTAAACAAAATTTTTGTTCTGCAGATTGCAAGATGAAGATAACTGGTTTTGGACACATCTATATTTCTGGATACAAACATCTCGTTCACATGGAAGACCTGATCATAGTTCTAAACCTGCTTTGTGCAATAAGACTAATGCAGGACTGAGTTAAGGAGCTGACCCATATACTGAAAAATAGGATCTAAAATTAAATGGGAAAATGTACATCATTATTTTAACTTAGCTCAAAGTTGCACAGCTAAATCTCTGTGCAGCAAACTGAAAAGTTATCTATATGCTGCAGATTATTATGCACTCAGTGAACACACAACATTTAAATCATTTTTGCTATGTTAGTGGTATTGAATTTTTCATGCATTTTAAAGTTGGATAAATGGTTAGGAAAATAATTCAATAGGTCAGACATTTAATTAACTTAAATATTAACAACAAAATCCTCCAAGCAGAATACAAATGCCTTTTTTATTTTTTGTTCCCCCTGCCCTTGCCTATGGACCTATGCATTTTTCCAGGGCAGCAGAATCCACTGAGAATCCTTCTCAGCTTGCCAGAAGTACCAGGATGCTAGACATCTGGGGCTAAACAACCTACATTCCCTGTTGAAATTGCTCGTATTTAGTTCCTAGCTAACACTTAATCTTTTGTCTTAATTTACACTTACGTTCTTGGTCCAAGGTGTCTTATTCCCAAAGGAACCTTTGCTTTGCTTTAATTTCTGAATGCAAACTGACTATCAGCGTAACACTGTTTAATAACTTAATCAAGCATACATACATCAGGGGTTTGACAGTATCTAAAATAATTTTCCGCAAGTTTATAAATTACCTGCCTGCAATGATCTAAAGCTAATCAAAGAGTCTCTTTCAAACATCGCTTATTGGTAACAAGGATAAGAACCCGGTTTTCTTGATGTCAGTGGCAAAATACCACTGACTGCAATGAAGCCAGTGTCTCACTTGGATGAGACGTGCTGTATTCCAATAAAATAGGGATTACGCTGCATTGCAGAACTGAAAAGGATGGGTACAGTTAAAATGAAATGCTAGAATGAAAGCTGACTGTGTAAAAATAGTATTTTCCTATTCAGCAGACCTACCCTACAAATTTATTCAATCTCATAGCTGCTTATACTCACGGCTAGAAAAAAAACCCCCAGCATTACTTTTTAAAACCCCACATCTTAATTTTCCTATGATATCTGAAACCCTGAGGTTGACTAGCTTTTCATCAGCTATATAATCGCTAATTAAAGGACAACCAAACTTCCCAATTCTACCCAGAGGAACAGTCTGTACAAGCTGGAGCAGCCCTACCGTAAATACTGCCTGCAGAATCCTTATTACCATGTAAAAGTGAGAAAGACAACCTTTGAGGCACCAAATTTGACTCGCAGGCAAAATGTATACTGTAGTTAGGAGAAACCTTTTATTTCCAAACTTTACTATTTTTACCTTGTGGTCCCTAAGACAAAATGAACACGGCACTTTGTTGCCCTTCAATAAAACAGCTTTTCACAGCACTGGGCTGTGAAAGGTTCTAACTTCTACTTAGGTGAAAGGAATTCATAATCTCTCCGGGATGCAAAGAAAAGTTTGGACACAACCCAAGTGTAACCAAACTACTAAAACCAAAAACCACATGCAAAGATGAATGAGAGAAGTTGTATGGCAGTATTCCTCCCAGGCTGTACTCTGTAAAGGACTCTGCTGAGACTCAGGTGTAAAGGACACTGTTGTCAGTGCTAATCCTCTCCTCCCAACCCACTGATACAGCATGCAAGACTGAGGCAGATCTGAGACAAGCTGGGGACAACCTGCAGTTTTGACATGTCTCTCCTTCCTCTTGACCCTACAGGAACCTCTCCCAGGCTGTTAGTGTCAGCGGTAAGCAAGAGCCACAGATCAGCTCATCCCAGTCACAACATTAGTGATATACTAGTATAAAATGCAGATGATAGCAACTTTTACCAATAGCTGCTCTTGATCCTATACTGTCAACTCTCAACCTTTCCAGCCTGCTTTGTTAACACCCATGTTTTACTAAAGCAGAAACCTACAAGGAACTAAAGCAGCCCAGGTCTCGAGAAGAACGATGCCCATGGTGGAATGAAGGGAATCGGATGCTTCCAAATTTGGTAAGATTTGTCCTTGCATCTCAGGCATCCAGGACTTCTATCACTCTATGGCAAAGTACAAGAGAAGATACAGCCCAGCAAGATTAAATGAAAAAGGGCTATAAACTGAACATCAAATGAGTTTGGAACTGGAGAGAGCAGGGAGCAAAGTACATGTGCTCAGACATGGTCTCCTGCTTCACTAGATAAATAAGAATAGGGTTGAGCAATGTGATTTAAGAAGAAAATTATGACACAGTATGTTTTATTTCACAGCATGCTAGAAAATGATTAAAGAAATGTGAAGAAGAGTAAGAGACTTGCTCTTTTAGCTTTACTTTCAAATATAGCAATATAACACAGAACCATTCTGATATGCTGCTGTATGCATCACTTCTACGCCTATTATCCAGCTTCTTAGAAAAATGAAATCCAAACCTACACATTTTATCTTAGAGCAGCAGCACAGGTTTTGTAGAGTGAGAGCTTATGAATGGTAAACCAGGAATTTAGCCCAGCGAAAACAGTCCAAGATCAGGGGTTTATTCTTTTCTCATTGCTTTTGCACACTTCCAGTATTAAGGAAAATTACGTAGAAGCATTAAGAGTAGAACAGGCTCCTGTGAAATAAACTCACAAATGAAATTAAGAGAGGACGAGAGCAGTGAGTAACCGAAAGCCCTGAGACAGAAGAATGCCATGCTGGAGTGTCACAGGAGGGTATACAACATGTGCTACTCCGCACCCACTTTTCAGTGGACCTGTGTTATTTATGAACTTGACATCAATGCCATACATACCCACAGGTTCTTCCTAACCTCCCTCCCGCCCATCACCATGCTTCCACAGAGGACCATTGAGGAGACTGACACAATGAAAATGCAGTGGTTTGGCTGCCTTTCAACCTTCTATATAACCTGGAGACAGAAGGATTACTTATTATTAGCAATTATGAAATTTAATCCACTATACTACACTGCATATGATCAGGCTTTATTGTACTCTAGTGAGTCTTCCTATAGTATAAACATCAGATTATAAGCATATTTTTAAATGCACTTTTATATAGAGTCAACTTCCCATGTTGCAATGTGGTCACTTCACTCTGTACTGCTGATAAGAGTGTGGCTCTTGAGTCACTGAACAACGTACGTGTATGCTTCTACCGGTGCAGAGCAGGAAAAAAAAAATACTAACTTGATTTCTCTTTCCTATTTTCTTTTAACAAATGAAAACCTGAAGCACATGTGGATTAACTGATACACTTAAGGCTGCAGATAAAACTTGGCATACTAACAGCAATGAAAACCATATTTCCTAAATCCTAATGCCATGCTTTATTCACAAAATCATCCTGGCCTTAGTTGCTGTATCCTTGCAATCAGAATGGGTGAAATAAGAGCTGTAAAAAACATCCACCCTGTGTGCAGTGTGGCCAGGCACTGTAAGAGGTGGTTCACAGTCTTTACTCTCTGCAAGCCTGAAATTAAATGTCTCACATTGCTTTATTGTCCTGCTTTTTGATATCATGAACTAATGATGATATTTATGAAAATCACAACACTTTCTCACGGACTGCTAGTTTAAGTGAAAAATTATTATGATTACATAAGTGACACTGCATTTACTGATCACAAATATAAAGGAAAAAGACATTACAAAAATATGTGCTCTTTGCCCAATCAAGGATTAGTAAACATTAATCCTTGTGAAACACTAAAACAGCTGATTAAAAGGAAATGAAAAATCAAAAGTGAATTTTTAACATAGCCATCTATCACGCCATTCCGCCACCCTCCAACCTGGGTGGAAAGTATATTTATCTGCCTTTGCGTTCCCTACCCACTACATAGCGACACGTACACCGAGGAACCCTTTCCCACAAACTGTAACATTCTGCTAAATCCAGCTACCCTGCAGCATACGCTTTTCCCCTGGGCAGAAGATGAGAGAGCCAGGAGCTCCTGGTCCTTAACTGTCACATTACACTACCAGAAGGCACTTAGCCCAGGCAGGAGAGCAGTACAAGGAGCTACTCGCAACCAAGTGAGTGCTTTTACTTAATCCAATATGCCACTCATCACACAGTGACTTATTTTAAAGAGGCATCTGCTGATTAAAACGTACCACCAGGAGAATAAGTAACAGTATTTTCCTATGGATTTTCATTTATGTCTCCTCAACCCTTCCCTTGACCAGAACTCCTCCTTACTCTGTACCTCCTTCTCCTCTGTATCACTGCCAGCTTCCCCAACCCTCATAATAATTTCAGCTGCTCACAATGGCTGTACCACTCCTTACATGCAATTTTTCCCACCCCCAGCACTGCAAGCCACAACATCCCCACCACAATGAGGATATTAAAAGGGTTCCCTCTACGCACTTTCATAACAGTTGTGAGAACTTAATACCTCTGAAATAAACCATCTTCCAGCTCAAATGCCCAACTGGCTCAAAAGTCCAAAAGACTGACAGCATAATTTCAAAAACATACTACTTTAGGTTAAAAAGTATTCCCTAAAGGGAAACTTTAATGGAGTAAATCAGTGATCAAAAATTCTAAAATACATGTCTTTTAATAATAATTACAGATCAGAGCAAGAACCTCAAATCTTGTTTCTTATGTAACTTCAATGTAACTGCAGTTATTTAATCATCATTCACCTCATAAAAGGTGTGTGATACTCTGAATAATCTTTTGCTACAAACAGAAAAGTTAAAGCATCCCAAATTTAGACTCAATTCTGTCCTTCAGCAGTGGTAAACACAACTTGGCAAAACAAACCTAGGCTGTGCATTTGTGTCTGTATAACTGACATGACGTTCATGTAGAGTGAATGTCATTCCACACTCATGCCATAACAGTGCTTAATTAAGCAACTGTCTTCAGTGATTTCTCTCACCTAAGCATGCACATCCAAAATTTCTACACAGGATTCTGTGGACTGAGATTGTAAAGAGAGGCCTGCTGCTTAGGACAAGCAAGCATCGGATTGATTTCTAAGCTTATAACACTCCCATATAATCATATTAAAGCATTTTGAAATTAGAAACAATCCAGTTCTTTGATGATTTATCCAGTAAGGAAAGCATTTTTATCAAAACAGCGATACACATCAAGCAGGCAAACTTTGTCCTCTGTCAGAGTCTGATTATTATGACTGGGAAATTTTAAACAGCAGTGAAATGAATTACACAAAGCTCGCTATATCTGGGTAGTTAAGGGAGTCCTACAGTCCAGATTAGTATGCCTCTGTGTGATGACAGTGGCCCAAGGACTCCCTAGATGCTCCCACTGCCCAGATAAAGCTCCCAGGGCAGCTGCACACCCAGCACCAACAAGCTGCAGCTAGGTGCTGTCATAAGAGTTGTCACTTCTAAAAGTGAAGGTGAGGATAAGCAGACAGGTAGTGACTGACCCTGGATGCATAAGCTTTCTCAATGCACAGCTTCCACTTGATAGTACATGAAAAAGTAAAAAAATTATTTCCTCTAACTTCAAGACAACAGACTTGTATATTCTGGAGGCCTTATCCTGCAATGGCTCCAAATACCTTCCTTTTGATGATTCACAGAAGAGTACCATCCTCATGTGTCCTTTTGACTCATGCTGAAGCATAATTGCTGCTCGCTCTTTATTGCTGCACCCATTTTCTCTCATCTGTTCTGTTTTCCTTTTATTTCTTCTAATCTTCTAAATTTATAGATATAGAAATAGCTTTTTAACTCTCTTGTGCTTTGGCTGTTCTTTCTTTTCTGCAACTTTTCAGGAAGCCAGATACTGTGAGAGTGCCATTTTGCCTCTTTTTATTTAATCTACTCATTTACTTTTGCTAAAATGAAAGCCAAAGGATCAGGAATACTTTAGTTCTTAAGACACTGTCCAAGCCTGCAGCTATTTACTTATGAACTGATTACGTGAATGACTGTGTTAGAAGTCATTAGAGGTCTCAGGGATAATGACACATACAATAGAATATAAAAGCTACAAATAGGTTTTCAAGTAGCAACATAATATGTTACCCACAGCTGCAAATGCTTGTTAGCACAGGTGAGGCACACTGAGATCCGCTTTGCCATCTATACTATCCTGATTTTGCCTGCCCATCAACTGTCACTTGTAGTCTAATCTTGTTCTCCATCACAGACTGATAAACATCACTTCACTTCTGCTTAAACAAAGCAGGATCTTGCTTTGTAAAAAAAACATACAGAATGATCAGGACTATAAATAATAGCTTTTTTAAAGGTAAATCCACTAGGATGAGAAAAATCAGCATGAGGAATAACTCCTGAGTAGAGGTGAACTGTAGCTTTCTGGAGCAATGTGTGAATGTCTGAGAACCAAGTTCAGAGTCCAACAGATCAGCTTGCAGGTTAAAAGATTTGCCACTGCTAAAAACTGACTGACGTGGGAAAAGGCCAATGTTTGCTCTAAAAATAGCAGAATTATACATGTGATGTATTATTAAACTTCAGTCCTTTCAAGAAAGAAAGGTGTCAAAAATTCAGCCAAGGGTGACTTGAATCATGCTTAAAAAAATACTCAGCCATACTACAGTCACTGATTTAGCTAATGCCAAAGACAACTTTCTTCTAAGTCAATATGGCTTCCACCGTCCTGACAGAACAACTGTTATTCTTCAGTGTGACCACAAAAGTCCTATTCCATGTCTTCCTGGATCCACGAACAGCAGTGAGATGTGGTTAATACATCTCACGTCACAGACACGGGTGAAGGTGTTACCCGGCTAAGAGTAACCTGACCTAAGAGGAGCATCAAGATGATGGGGAATCCACTAGGACCATATAAGCTTCCCTCTCCCAAGAAACAGCAAAACTGAACAAGGTGAACAGCAGTGCCATTTTTGGTCATGGATCCAGCACCCAGCACCACCTAGCCAGCCGCTGTGCCAGCAGTGGAAGCAGGTGGCATTAGCATGTGCCCTGAAGGCAACTCTGACCATGCTGAATTTCCAGACTTGTGTGAGAAGGGAGGTGGTGGAATGGCCTGCAGACCACCTGCTGGTCTTCTTGGAGGCAGAACCGTGATGGCAGCCAGCCACCGGGAAGGAGCCAACTTCTGCCCTGGTGACTGACAGGATTGGTCTCGATCCTTGGAGGAAAACGTATTGCTGCTGGAAAAGCAAGCCTGTCTGTGAAAGGCCAAAAAAAAGGTATGAATGGACAGTTTAGGGAAATAACTAATCCCTATAAATCCCCCCTTTTCATTAACTCTTTACTACTTGTTTTGTTTTTGAAGTAACTCATTTTAAGACACTAAATAAACAATACAGATTCTGTTGCTTCACTAAATAACTGGACATTCTTAGCAATTAAGCAGCTTTTCCACACACAGCAGAAGGAAATATTCTAATGAACTGATTATATTTTTTTCCACGGCACAGAGCACATAAAAATAAGCAATTCCAATAATCACTATTACTGCTAGAGTATATATTAATACACTTAAGATAAATCATTGCCTCTAGTATCAACTCAGCCACTGCTCCTGCAAATAAAGCAATACCTTGTTACCTAGCAACTGAGCAAGTCCCTGTTACACTGCAAAAAAAAAAAAAAGAGGAAATATATTTATTTATATATCCCCTTGGTTTCATGTTGAGAGAACATCCATAAAGAACAAAGAATAATCCACTCAAATGCCCAGAAATTCAATATTTAAATAAAATGTTTGATCCTCTACATTTCATGAGTATCTTCAGAATCTAGGTCTAGATTAAAGATGCATTACTTCTTACTGACAATATAATGTTCTTGCTATGCATTTTTTGGAATATTTTATTAATGCATATATAAGTACACAGACATTACACATATAAGCCATGACAGTCTCTTAATGCTACACCTGATCTGTGTTAGAATAGGAATAGCTATCACAGGGCTTTTTTTAAAGTCTGTTTGCTTATGCTAAATCAGTTCCTCTCCCATTTAACATAGCAATGCACACTATCACCTCTTACTGATGCAATGTCTCTTTCTAGGGTTCTGTCATTTGTACAAATTATTCCTTGCGTTGCATTTTAAAAAAAAAAAAAACAACACATGTACTACAAAACCCACCACTTTGTTACTTTATATTTAATATGTATCTGACACACTGGCAACACTGTGCGGGTCAAAAATGAACAAGGGTAGCTCAGGAATCCTACTTGCATGGATGAGCTAGTGTCCCAGGCAATACACAAATTCGGCAGCAGGCTGTGAACCCTGTGGTTATCAGCATATATTTGGTCAATACTTTACTCTGAATTGAAAAAGGCAGCAGAAAGATTCATGGCCCCATGACCGCACAGTACGAAGACATACCCTTCACTGTGACAAGGACTGCCAATAAGCCTGTGCAATAGAGAGAATATGAAATCATGAAAATTGCTGTCCTGAAGGCCCATGGTTTCATTAGTAGGTAACTCTTCTCATATTCAATATTGTCTAGGTCATCACACTGCCCCCAGATCCAACATAAAATACATCTGAAGACAATGCAAATTTCACTTCAAATTTAGTGGCTAATCACAAACCACTACTGCTAATCACAGATTAGAATATCACTAAACACCATGAAAAAATTTTGAATGCTGCTCCCAGTAGCAACATCTGTAGTGAAAGTATTCCTGAAACAGGTTGTTAATGTTCTCTTGAAACTTCTTGAAGTCACCTATCTCTTAGTATATAAGGATATTGGCTCAGTTAATCATAACACAAAAGTGTACACTATCTATATCATGCTACCTCGAACATCTGCTGCTGCTGTAATCCTTGATAATTCATAGCAAAAATATTCAGAAAATTATATGCTTCCACACAAAGGCACCTCATTTTGTGTGGCTCCTACCATTATCTCCGAGTGCTATATACTAGTTTGAAATCTTTTGCAGCTTGTTTTTGCCCATTTTTTAACATTCTTACAGTCTTTAATAACTAGGTACCATAGTTCACCTCCCAGAGGAATGTGTGGAGTTCAGTAAAATCCATAATGCATACAGATGGTTGAGGATGAATTATCAGCTACCATGGCATTCAGAAGCCTCTTACAATAAAAATTTTAGAAGTTAGTGAAACACTACAACTTATAGATCTTACAAGGATATAGCAAACATCAGAGACTATACCCTACAGGCTTTGCATGACGATGTCTGTGCATATTGTCTCTCCCTCTGGAACAGTCTTCAGTGACAGATGGCACAACCACTACCTACAGATGGCTCAAATGGGGGGCTCCATAGCTTTGATAAATACTGCAATCAAACTCCTAGGATAGGTATGGTTCAGGCAGCAGGGCAAACACAGTGAATAAATCCCTCAAAAACTTCTTAACTGTAGAATAATCACACACATAGTATTATCCTAAACAGACAGATGAAAGTCTTGGGCTCTTACTGAGCTGACAGAAATTCAGGACTACTTAAGAGGAGGTCAGTAGTTTAGGATAAAAGTGTTTGAAATGAGCATCACTCAATTTCTTATCTACTTCATCCAGAAAACCATTTCCACTTTCATCATGAACCAAGTGCTCTTGGTGAAAGTATTCTTGCTTTCTGGTGGGATTTGTTATACTTTGGAGGAGCAATCAACACTATCACTGACAGAGCCTTGGTTTGGTTGGTAGAAAACAGCCTTGCCTCAGACGGATGATTCACCACAGTGAGCAGAAGTATTTGAATCACTACTCTAAGAAAATCAAAACTCATGGACCGATACTGGGGCTATTTGTAGCAGACTAGCATAATCTTTTATAATCTTCTACAGAAAACCGGGAACAAGAACTGGAGTGATTTCATAAAGAAACATTTGCTTTAGTTGAGCACATGTCTTTGAGATCCTGCTCCCTCACTCCCTACTGCTGAAAAAACAGATATGACTTTGCAATGTATTTTGTGGTAACACAGGGCTAGTGATGGGCCCTGTTTGTTACTTTCCTTCAGCCACTCACATTTGCTGCCATTTGGGCAAGAGTATTCTATCAAGTTGCATCTACCAGAATGTTCTCATTGACCAAGCACTGCAAAGCTATGGGCACATATACAATACAATTTGCACCAGTTCTAGAAATTTGTGAATGTTCAGCTAAATAACAGGAATATTGCATTTTCAAGCTGATGTCAGGACACAGAAGGGATGCACTCTAAAAAAACTAACATGCCCTTTGCTCTAATATGCATACTCCCTGTTATGTAGAAGTACCTTATGTACCCAAGATAAACATACATAGGTATAAAAATATCTCCAAGACACAGTAGGGAGAGTGGACTAAAGCTCCATTCAGAGTCCTTGAATTACATGACAAGTTCCCCAGCCCACACCTGGAGTATGATAGAAAATAATATCTTTGCAGAATCCTCACAAATATAGCTCAGTAAGTCTTGTATCCCAAAAAGTAAACCACCACCTCACCATTAACAGTATGATGCCTCAAGGCAGCCCTACCAAAATCTAAATTAGAATATGCGTACTGGATTCTTGTCTGTGGAAGAAGATACCAGAATACAAATAAAAACTGTAATAATTTAAACGTTGATTACAGTCCAATTACTACAGTATGTAGAATCACTCGCAGACCTGAGGATTCTATTCCCTTCTGCCATCACTACCTTTTCCAGAATACATTAAAATTACCTGTTTTCAACTACTGCTGTCCACAATTTAACAAGTTTACTGTCCCTAACTTCCAAGTTTCACAGCCTGAAAATGTACCTGTAGAGTTCGAAGGGAGTCCACTTTGTCAGAGCTCCAAGTAATGGAAAAAACTGTATCTGAATGTATTTATGATGAACTACATCAACTTTTATTCTTTTTCAGACTATAGAAAACCATGACTGACATTATTCTTTTTGAGGAACTGCTGTGCAAAAAAGGGAGACAGAGATTGCTATAGTGTCAATGTAATTTCTGAATGCATCACACAGTCTTTTGTAATATGTCAAAAGTATAAACAAAAACACTCCATGTGTCATAGTCTACAAAAGGTATCAGGTTTTATAGCATAATAATGCATGACAGCTCTCTTAATGCTTCTGATAATTCAGTAATTATGCAAATACCTTCAAATTTGATTACACAGACTCACACACCATTAAAGTTTGAGCCAAACTCAAGACTGTTTTACATGTGAACGCAGCAACATGAAAACCTTTAGTCTGAACTCAGTTATGTCAGTTCTCATATTGCTGGACTAGACCCTCTGCTCACTGCAGCAACGTGTGACAAATAGTGACTTGAAGTTATACTACAATCCCCTAATCCTCACTTTGAACCTGAAGGACACGGGGTTGACTCAAGGCTGAGCTAAGGTTCAACCACCCACCCCCTCCCACAGGCAGGGACATCCAGACCACCATCTCATCATCTTCAGCAGGACACTATGCTGAGGTGGGAGAGAAGGAACAGGAGGAATGATGGTGAGATCCACCTTGGAGGCCATCACCCAAGGGGATTGTCCACACACACTCCAGTAGGGCAGCTCCACCTCTCCTTCACCTACAGAGAAGCACAGAGGCACCAGGGCAAAAGGTCACAATTTGATTTCTGGAAATGGTAGATGTGAATAATGAAGTGTAATATGCATAATATAAAAGTATAAACTTCAAACTAAAGAACCAAGAGGGAACTGAGTGGCAGACAAATGTAAGATATGCCAAAAGTGCTAAATTTCACTTAATTTACACATTTGGATTGGCTGTTTTCTTGTTATTACCACCTCTTTAGGAGCACCTGACTCATAAGGAATTCCTAAATTCCTAGTAAATTAAAGTAATACTTCAGGGATGTTACTAGTTTTTAACTAGCCCCCTCACCCTCTTAGTTATGTCATCACTGCATTAGGATCAACATAACTGGGTTTTAACCAGAACAGGTTGTGGTGGCTGAAATAAGATATTCTAAAAATAAGATCTATAAAAATGTGACACATCAGTCCCTAGCAATAGCAACAATACCAGATATAGCTTCTGTATAATGCATGAACACAGGATTACTTCCATGAATCAACAGTTTTGCATTAAATTATATAAACATCGTTACATACATATAACTAAAAGTGAAGACTGGTTAGAAAAGAAGAAATTTTATTTTATGTATTTGTATTTCCACTGTTATAATGAGATTCTGAAGGTCAAGTAACAATCCTATTACTTAATTTACATAACTCAAAATAGGGTGCATGTGAATGTAAGAGCAACATTGAAAGATGACTGCCGTTTGTACTTATTCACCACTTCCAATTTGGATTGTTTCTTTTACAGTACTTCTGTTCTACATTGCTTTTGTAAAAGAAATTTTCTTACACAAAGTTTAAGTTCTTATACCATAAGGCAAGAAAGGCATTTTAAAAAACAAATTCTATGCTATGCTCTGCTCTGCAGTTAAAAAGGGATTCTTCTCCTGCAAAGGTCCCAGCATATATTACCAACCTCAGACACCAAAAAGCAGCAAGCTGGGGAATCACTTCTCAGTCTGATCAAGCTACTGTCCTCAGTTAGTGTGGTCTGACTGACACAGGGTATAACCGAGTCCCCAGGTACCACATATCTACAATGCTGCACCACACCAATAATCAGCAGAAGTGGTAGCTGTTTTTTTGTGAAAATAATTAGGAAACTGTTCAAAAATAAAGAAGCTTCCCAGCTTTCTGTTGGCTGGAGTGGTCTTCAGTATACATAACAACACAGAAAATATCATCTCAATGCAGTCAACTATTTAAACAGGAAAAATTGATACTTTGGGGGACATGACTTGCTCTTTAGCTTATGTTTTAAATTGCATGTATTTTTAAATGAACATTAACAACACTATTATTACAGAAGTATAGTCCTGTAGTACTATCCTTAAATATGAAGACCAAAGCATTTCAACAAAATTTTTGACCTAGGAAGGTCACTTGCTCGTATATATAGAAGAACGTGTCCTATTTAATGAAATACAGTTCAATGGGAAACTCAACACTCTACAGCCAAGATTTCCAGATTAGGACTCCCTAACGTTAGTTTCCTATTTCCACAACTAGGCATTTACAGACAGTATCAACTATACTAATGCTTCCTCTAAATGCACCTTTTCGCTTTGAAAACCACACATTGAATTATAAAGTTTAGAGCCTAATTTTTAGACCACAACGATGGAAAATATTGGTCTTGAGCTTTCCGCGTCAACATTGCATTTTCTCTGAAGTTTTAGCCAATTGGTCAATGCAAAATAAATCAAGAAGTAAATAAAATCACATTAAAAGATGGCATCTTCAGCAAGAGTCCATGGGGCTTCTATCAGTGTTGAGGCTCTCATGACTGTCATAGAAATAGGCAGATGCTTACTACCTTCAGAAAGGTATGTCATGAGCTTCCCAAATACTGTTTCACTGCAGTTGTAACTGAACATACTCTATTTCTTGTCCTTCTTCCTAGTACCCAGGAAGATTACTCCTGAGCAAGTACACGAGACATGATCTTCAGTCTGTGCAGTCAATTAAATCAATGGTGCTATGACAATTTACACCATCTGAAAACCTTGTCCAAAATCGCTGAGTGCAACCCCTAGGGGTATGTGATGCTTTCTTCTCCTGCCCTATGCTGCCTCATATGTATCATCACTGCAGAGCTATCACTTATTCCTATATAGCTCTGTAAAGAACAAAAATGGTGACAGCAAGACTTAAAGAGGGAGCAAGAATGGGCACAGCCAAGCGCTAAAGGTGGAAAGGGCATATTTCATCCTGGTCAACCCCAAAGATTATCCTACACTGGCTGGTAGATGCTTACAAAATGAACGTGATGTGGAACAGCACTAAATACTTGTTATTAACTGTGCTGTGATTGTGACTAATGCATGCACAAAGTATTTAAAGAACAAGTATGGAGCGCTCTGTCACTGTGCTGAGATGGTTGGGTGCAGACAGTTTGAAAGCACTCAAGTCATTGCACCACATGATGACCCCAAAATCAGTAGCTTGTGCTAAGGCAAAGAGCCTATTAATTTCTCACACAGGTCATAAAGATGCTTTCAAACAACCAAAAATAGAATCAATAGAAACCAAGCAGAAAATGTAGTATTTTGTGCTCTTCCCATACTTTCATGCTTAAAGAGGTACAACTTGGCAGTATTCAGACAATCTTAAAGATTGATTTATTGTCATTTTGCACAAGTATGTAAAAATCATATGGACAGTCAATTAATTAAATTAATTAATTTAATAAAGCAGTAGAGAAACCCCTAGGAAAAGGTTAGTGCAACAGATTTTTAAACCTGTGAGCACCTGTTAAACTTAATACTTTAACTGTTTTTAAATGAAAGTGAGGTTTGGAAGTCTTTTTACAATGCGCCTCCTGCAGAGCCAATTTATCCTCTGAGATAACTGAGCTGGGCATAACATGGATTAGGATTGAGAAGTACTCAAACAGGTCTATGAAAATCCTTGAATATACTTGAATAGTAGTTTCCTGCTAGTGCTAAGAGCAAGAACACCACCACATTCAGATTTTAAAGAAAAATACTAACTTGCATTCAGTTTTGCAATGGCTTCGGTAAAAATACAAATGAGTCATACAATACTTCCCTTTTGCTCAAGTATTTTTCTGTGTGACAATTCACTCCAATATCCACTTACCTCTGCAGCAGTTTATAAATATTAGTACAGAATGTTGAAGTTCTATGTATTTTTATCATATAATAACAACGCAGGTGTTTCACAAGCCAATTGGGTACTCATTAATAATAAGCTTTCCAGGTGACTGCACTATCAACAAAGTAACACTTTCCCTAGATTTTAGAATTACCTCTGAAAACATACCTGGAAAATAAAAGCATTAACAAAGCATGACAATGGTATAACAGCTCTTTGATTATGGGATCCTGAAGGAGATAATTAGACAGTTTTCAGTTATCTTAAATTTTAAGTGTTTTAACTGTTTGCAAACCAACATTTACCCAGCATATTTACTCATGCAGTGACATTATCTAAGACTTTATAAAATAGTGAGAAGTTACTAGATTATTTCTACATGCACTTTTTATGAATCTATTTAAAATTATGAGAGCCTCAGTATCAATCCCAGTGGGGTAAGATGAAGCCTAAAACCAGTCAGATGATCATGTATTACAGCAGTAAAACTTTAAAGTTATTCCTATTATACGTGTATACACACATACATATACACAGTATTATATAATAACTCTTGATGAAGACTGGAATTGACTTTGCATTTTCCTATATTAGGAATAATTACACCCAACCATTTGTGTGTCTTACCAATTCACCAGTGGCTTTTACCATCATTCACAACAGTTAGAAATAAAAAGATACTATGTGTAATAACGTTCTTCACCGAATAGATACATGAAGAAGAAAGAAATTATCTTCAGTATACCCTTGGTAAAAGAGACATATATTCTCACTGACATCTTTGTAAAAAGCTTTACTTGAAACCAGCACAGAACCAGCCACATACATGTAAATACCCAGAAGCGTTGAGGGTCTGACTCCACTCTGCACTCTGGAGAACTAGTCAACTAAATGAAAACAGATGATCATTCACAGTCAGACAAGCAAAACAAGTGTTTATCACCTTCATGTTTCACCATGCTTAAAAGTACTGAAAAAGTAAATGTTTATTCTACACTATAGAGAAGCACTTTCTGGAAAAAAAGTACTTCAGAAATTAAGCAATGGTCTAAAATCTGCCGTCAAACAGGAAAAACTCCCTGCTGACTTCATCTGCTATTACTGCAGCTACTATTAAATTCATTCTTTTTACAGCATCAGAACTTAAAATATTCTAAACAACAAAAAAACCTCTTTGGATGTTGGCTGACTGCAAGAACCAGAGACAGAATGAAGAACAAACCCATTACATGTAACAAACCTCATACAAATCACCTTGGATTTCCTGCACCAAAAAAATGGAAAAACATAAGCAAAGAGATACATCTTTCCTTAACACATCCCAGTTTTGTGTTTCTAGAAAGAGCAAACTCCAAAGGCCAAGGCCTGGGAGAAAACTTCCATCTCAAGCTTTCTAAGGCCTTTTTTCCGCACCAGTCACTTATTTCAGGCACTGCTAATAAGCATATAGCAGGTGTGGTACATTTAGAAAAAATAGGATGGTTACAGTTACTTAGTTCTGCACCAGCTGGGATATCCAATTGGTTTTCCCAAACAAAAACTGCCCTTCTTTTTGGTTGTTTAGCAAGGGATCATGCAAGTCTTGGAAACAAGTCAAGGTCTGAATATCTACAAGGGGAAAAAAAAGTACAAATCTTAACCATCCACAGAATGAATATGTCCCAGCGTTGAAGGAAACTTTATAATGTTGAGTAAGTGCCCTCAAGTGATAGAACAGCCAGACTTTAGAACATCCTCTGATATACTGTCCTTGCTCACTACCTCTTTTCTTGATCAAGCTGCATTTCAGCCATTTGACTTTAACCCAGTCTCAGTTCTCAGTGCGCATATATATTGGAATTTGAGTCCTAACAAAAAAGAGGCAAATGTCGGCTATCATCATTACACTGATAACACAGCAGCCTGTACGTTCTTGTGATCTCTCTAGAGGTATCGCAAAGATACTATCCAAGGTATTACAAAACTCTCCAAGATGTTCCTCAGTCAACTGAGTTAGAAATATACCACTAGAAGGAGGCTGAAGTAAGTAAGGAATGGAGGAAGACCAGAGACGGTCCTGGATTTTCTCCTTTGTGCTTGAATATTTCCATGACAATAAGAACCTGTTCCACTCTGTGATCCAAGGTCAGAGATAGTCTCCAGGAGATCTGCCAGCACTTTTCCATCCAGAATCACTATTACTTCACCAAGGAAGAAAGACTATCCCTCTGATGATTCTCCTTTGGTTACATTTGTTCAACACTAGTATCATCACTCCCTTACGCTAGATATAATGACTGCTATCTTCAGCTACCATGAAGTTGGGCACAAATGCCATTTACAATGTTGCAAGATACTCCAGAGAAACTCATTGGGGGGGAGGGGGGGGGGGGCGGTGTGACAACATCAAAAAGATCCTTTTCTTTCTTTAACACTGTGTTCAAGTTTGTGAGAGTGAATCCAGACCAAATTTGAGGTTTTGTGGTTTTGGGGGGTTTTTTTGGTTGGTTGGTTGTTTTTTTGTTTGTTTTTGTTTTTTCTTTCTTTTTTTTTTTTTTTTTTTTTTTTTTTTTTTTTTAATGAGGAATCTTTGGAGAGAGGAAGAGATGTTTACTAGCTGACTGAAGGACCTTTAGAAAAATTCTGTTGCTCCTAAACTGAAAGGCAGGGAAAAAAACCTCCAACATCAGGTATCTCCTCTTCTTCCCCCAGACTACTGAGCAGTATATAACTCCATGTCAAAAGCAGTATGACCACTGAAACTCTCCCCAAAACACCCCACTGTCTTGTAATCTGTGAACTAAGATGATCTCTGAGAGCAATTCAAACAAGAGAGCAGACTGATCACACATAGAGCTGAACTGTTGAGAATAAGGTATGTGAAGACCTGCATCTTTGAATCTCAGTGCTCAAAATACTCAATTTAACACGCTCAAACACTCTACTGAAATTATCACATTTCAAAGCTTTTTTCCTCAAAGGCAAAAAATATCGAAGGACTATGGATGGAGAGAGCAATCAAACTATGACAATGAAATGCTTTCTCTAGCTTGATTACTGTGTCAAAGCCAGATTTATCCAAAGCATTACCCTTTGATACTTGGAACCAAGACTACTGTCTTGTAGACAAGCTGGCACAGTTGGCACATGGACCAAAAGATCAAGTACAAGCAGCCCTCTGTTGTTGCCTACACAAAAGGAAATATTACATGAGTTTGAGAAGAGTGCTAGGCTGGTACAATTTTCTGAAGGTGTTATTCTCCAGAATTTGACTGTGATTTCTTAAAAATAAGCTTGTAGCTCATATAACTGTGAAGACAACATTGAAAATGTGAACTAGTATAAACCATGTTCCCAAATGTGAAAACAATCCCAAATCATATTTCTCAGAGTAAAAACTGTCCAGTTTATCACGACTGTTGATTTGGAAGACTAATATAAATTTTCAACATTTAATAAGCAAAGCATTGTGATAACAGGATCATCAGGAAAAAAATCCAGTCTTGTAATATAGTCATGCTTGGTATTTGTCAAATGAATAAGACTGGAGCCAGAATGATACCATTCACTCTCATCTCTGCTTTAACTTGCAGTCTGCATGCAGAGCAGGTCTCTCAGGACCAAGAGACATGAGAGCCCAAGTCCAGGACTTGGCAGTTTCTCAATTTGCCCAAAGAGAGGTTAAAGTTTATTATTTGTGAAGAGTATTATTCATTATGCCTATCACTAACATTTAACAATACAAAGATCCTTAATATAGAACAACTGGCATTTTGCTAATGCAAAATCTGCATCCTCCTGATTGACAGAAATAAATTAAAATGAGCATTTCCAACACGGAATTCTGACATTAAAATGTCTTGCTCTTGGGATGTAAGTCAAATCTCGACTGACCTGGGTCACAGCTCCTTCCTCAAGCTCCTCAATAGCAAAACTCTTACCTAAAGCCGATCTGCTTTAGTTTCTTAGTTCAGTGCAGCCTTGTTTGATAGCAGATTCATTGACAGCTCTGTTCCTAATTTTCCCATCCTCTACCCTCCCTTTTTAACTCCATGTGCCCAATTCTAGTCAGAGGTGTCATTCCCCTTCCCCCCCCTCCCCCAAGAAAAATGTGAAGAGAAAAAGCATCAGGCCCTCAGCTCTCTGAATTTTGGGGTACTGCATTTAAATGCCTTCTGAGTAGAATGAATATGTATTGTATATTTTAATTTGCCTTCTTACTGGATAAATTTATCTCTTGCTGACTATCACATCTCCTTTCACTAGGAAAATAAATAAATAAATAAATGAGCTCACCAATATTACAGAAAGCAGAGCCTACTTTAGTAAGCTTACATCAGTAAGTTCTTCCAATTCTCATCTGTCAACCATTTGCACAAATTCTTGACATGGAACGTCTCAGGTGTGTAAGGTTAAGAGGGTCTGTGAGTGACTGCACGACCACAGCTTGTATGAGTTATATACATACATCAAAACCAACAGATCTCTTAGTGAACAAGTGTTGCCAGACCAAAATTCATCAGCTAAAATCACTTACCCTCCATTCTTTTTGGAGTATCACTGAAATTTTTAGAGAATGGAGCTTTAACTCGTTACGGTAATTACACACCCTAGGATCAAGATTTTGTACTTGACAAACAAGTACCAACTTTACAGGAATGCTTACAATTTGTATTCATATTTACTCAGGAAACAATGTCCCCATTATCACGCAACAACCTTCCATTGAGTTTTTTTTTTTTTTTTCAGATTATTATATTTTATATTTTTGCATATACGGAAATTGGTTCTTGATGAGCATTCAAATGAGAAGTTACTATCCATCATGTCAGGGTCTACTTTAACACTAGTTTGTGCCTCATTAACAGAATGAGTTAAAACATTCTGTGAGGAACCATTACATTACGTTATATTAGTAATCCTGCCACAAACGGACACTGTAGCTTTCCCGTTAATGCCGTTGCTGTTGAGAACGGTACGGAGCACACCTTGATTCTGTGCATGTGGGCATACATTGCCACTGCTCACAGAGCAGAAGGAATTTTGCAAGGCACATGGCAACATGCATCAGTCCACATGCTAAAAATCCTCAGGAAAACCGTTACTGCACGTGTGCAGCAAACTGAGTTCCAAATTAAATTCTCAGGTATCATTTTTTTTCTCTCCCAATACCAACACTGCCTTCTTGCCATAAGGTACAATACTGTTTGTTAAGATGCATTTTTCAAACATCAGCCTCTTCTGAAATACTGAAGCATAAACCCTCATTCTGGTCTCTACACACTACTGCTTTTCATCCCCCCCCCCGCTTAAAAAAAAAAAAAAACAAAAAAAACCCAAATACCAAAAACGTAGCACTTTGCTCAACTAGCGTTCCTTAAATAACCGAAAGGACAAATACCGGTGCCTTTACAAGCCCAGACCTCGCTCTACAAGTTTCAGACCAGGGCACATCACGGCCAAGTTCAGAGACCCACGAAACCCGAGGTTTGCAGCGAGAAGCCCGACACAGCCCCCGCCCCCCCCCCCCCCCCGAAAGCAGCCGCCGCAGGCTCCGTGCGCCCTGCTACCGCTCCCCCGGGTGCAGCACACGAGGTGGATGCCCCCCCCTTTCCCCCCCCCCGAGATGAACCGTTGCTCGGGCAGGGAGGGAGCACAGCACCTCGGGGCAGGCAGGGCTGCCCGCGCCGCCTTCCTCCCCCCGCTACCACGCCGGCCCGGTGAAAACTCACCAAGCCGAGAGCACCGGCTCCGTCAGGCGCCTGAAACTCCGGCCGCCCCGCTGCCCGCCGCCGCCCCCCGCCCGCCCCGGGAGCTCGGCGCCCCGCAGCGCCGCCGGGCGGGAGCCGGAGCCGCCGCCGCCGCCGCCCGCCCCAGCGCCGGCGGAGGGGGCACCGCCGAGGCAAGGGCTGACATAATCCTGCGAAAGCGGCAACCGCTGGCGCCGCCGGCTCCCTCCCGCCCCTCCGGGGTCCGCTGCCGGCGCCTAACCCTCCGCGGGGTTTGGGGGGGGGGGGGGGGGAGAGAGGGAAGGGGGGGTGCGCCCGCGCCGCGTCCCCGGCCCCCACTCCGGGCTGCGCGGCGGGGCGGGGGCGGCACCCGGTGGCCCCGTGCCCGGCCCCCCGCGGCTCGCCCAGCCCTCCCCTGCCCCCCGGTCTCACCTAGGAGCGGCGGCGGCGACGGCGGGCTGAGCTGCCGAGCCCGGCGGGGGCGGGGAGGGGAGGGGGGGGGGGGCGGCCGACGTCTGCTCCGCAGCCGCTACCCCTCCGCGCTGAGCATCTTCCCCGCGCCCCGCGGTGAGTCAGGCAGGGAGGGAAGGAGAGCGCCGCGGAGCGCGCGCACACCGGAGCCCCCGCCGCCCTCCCCGTCCAACCGCCGCCGCGCGCGCCTCCCGCCGGCCTTCCTCTCTCCCCCCCCCCCTCCCCGCACTCACGCGGGGGCGCGCGCGCGCTCCGGGCCGCGCTTGCCCGCGGCGGGGGGGAGGGGGCGGGGCGCGGGTGAGGCGCGGAGCAGGAGCAGGGGCGGGGGCGTGCCCGCGCGCGCGCGCACTCACCGCGGCTCGGTGCGGTGCCGGTGCCGGCGCCGCGCGGGCTGCGGCGGGCGGGGGAGCTGCCGCGGCGCCTCCCCCCTGCCCCCGCCGTTACTATGGCTATGGGCCCGGCCTCTCCTCCGCGCCCACCCGCGCAGGCGGCCCGGCAGCGCGGCGGGAGGCGGCGGCGGCGGCCCCGGGGCTGGCGGGGGCCGCGGTGCGGGAGCTCGGTGCCGGGCCGCTGGCTGGCGGACACCTTCCCGTGCTCCCTCGGCAAAACGACTCCTGTTTTTTGTTTTTTTTTTTTTTTTTTTTTTTTTTTTTTTGTTTTTTTTTTTTTTTGTTTTTTTTTAAAAAAAAAAAGCCACGGGAGCCTAGATAAATCTTAGCAGAGCTCAAATTCCTGCCTTAATACGAGCAAACAGGCATCCCACGGGATTGTTTACTTCAGTAACTGCATCCCATTAAGCAGCGCCCGCGCTAATAAGAGAAATAAAATACAAAAGATAACGCCCCTGTAATTTAACTTTACAAAATGTCAGAGGACAGAGTTGCACTTTCAGTCCCCCACGGCAGCTCTTATCTCTTACTCTGCTTCCCCGAGGAAGTTACACTCTTGACGGCTGAGCACATTACCTGACAAGCTCAGCCAGCGGAGGCTGGAAGAAACGTTTTACCAAGTCAGAAATTTTTAACTGTTACGGCAGGTAAAGTGATGGGGTGTATACGGTTTGTGGCACAGGCTGCGTTTCTCCAGCCTGCTCCCAGCAAACTGACCCAAGACGCCAGCCAGTCACATCCCCCGGGCCCTGGTCCTGCCCTTGGAGCTACCAAGTCTCAAGGAAAACTGGCTTTTCCATCTTCCGTGGAGCAAAAGGCTTAATAAAAAAGTAAACCAAAAATTAAGCGTCACTCTCTAGGCACGATTTTACACAGCCAATCCACAGTGCTGAAATTCACAGTAATTTTCAGCCTCTGCAAGAGGAAGAACATAGATGAATGATGTCAAAGCTGCAGACATGGCACACCGGCAAGGCAAACTTTCCCAGCACACATACAAGTGCATAGTCTAAATTTCTCAGAGACCTCACATTGATTAAATGTAGAAACCTAATTCACTAGCCTTTTTTTTTGGCATGTCCAACTGCATGTGCTTATATAGAACTTAATGCATAGATGGCTTTGAGCACCAAAATAAATCCTATTTGAGGCTCTGAGTGTATGTCCCTCAGAGCATTAATTAGGTCTTAAACAAGTGCTAAGCTGCATTTTTTCAAAAGCAAATCTTTTCAAGAAGTAAACGATCTTGTTCATAAATGGTTCTCTTGGTTGTAAACAGTGGTGTTGTTCTCTGCAAAAAGCGCTGCTGTGGCACACACATAGCCACAGAGCTCAGCGACTTGCAACGGGTCAGCTGGATTGACTCAACCCAACCCCAACAAAGTGCTGACTTTGAATGCACTAGTACAGGTGTGAGTAAAGGCAGCAGAGTAGATTTTTCTGTGATCACTAAGAGCAACTCTTGATTATTTCAGAGTTGAAAGGAATGCTTAAAGCAGTAATGCAAGCTCCTAGAGATACAGTTTTCTGTAGCATAACTGATTTTAGTTAATTAGTCCTGCCAGATTAATGTTGGGGAACGCTAAATATTAATTCAAAAGCACATCTTAGGATAAGGTTTGGAAAGTTATTTTGATTTGAACTGAATACTTTCTGCTTCTTCCCACAGCACCAGTTTTTCAATAAAATCTTACAGATGCAGTCTGATGTTTATATAGTTTTGATGTAGTCCATATGGAGAAGGACTGAACAGAATACAAAAGTTTAGTTTCATCCTGAATCAGGAGAAAACATAAACATTTAGTGATGTTTCCTGAATAGAATTGCAAAGATTTATACTGTAAATGTGAAAATGACCATTTCAAAACATTCCTTTTACATCTTTTCAAAACATGTTAATGCACTATAAAATACTACATCTAATTGTCAGTGTCATGTTTGTTCTGACATGAGCAGGTCTTTTCAAAGCAGATGTTTTGGCAGTATTTCCTTAAAATGTCAAATGATGAATTTGGATTTGTCTAAACTTTTCCAATACCTTGGATCTCCACATCTCTGTCCCTTCAGCCAACAAGACTTTCTGCACAGTTCCAACTCACTTTGTCCTGGATTTTGTGAACTGCATTTGTAAATTGAAATCAGATCTGTAGTACAGGTGGGATGTGATCCGTTAACAGCTTTCTGAGTTAGGGGCAATACTTTAACTGAATGGCTAAGCCAGAGGAGGAACAAGTTAAGGATGTCAGCATGAGCCCAATGTGATGATGGCAGAGCGTGGTAGAAGTGCCAGCCGTCTTCTATACCTGCCATAAACTTCATTACATCCACTGATTGTTAACATCTTGCAGACTATAGCAGCTCTGCATGAAGGAAGCAAGCGTGTAACAACCAGCAGGTCCTAGGAAAGGATGAAGGTTTCTAGCAAGATGGTGGAAGGAAGGGCATCTTTAGACCTTTAGAAGCTCAGTGAGGAGGCAAATGTGAACCCCGGTTGTTGTACTGTTTTGACAGGGGAGATCTGCATGATTTCAGCACGAGGTACATCTCCCATTCAGTCACTCTCACCTTTATCTTGCCTGGATGCCTTTCCAGCCAGCAGCTCCTTCTCTAAGGTCTGACCGCCTGTAGCTGAGTAGGTGTCACGGTTGTGTGTCAGCGGTGAGTGAAACATACCTGCACCTGCATGCTGTCATCAGCTGAGACAGTTGTACCTGATGCTCTCACCCTGCTCTTGTTTTGGAATTGAAGAGAAGGCTGGCAACCGTGCATCCTGACAGGACCAGATAAGTAAAGATAAAAATAAATGAAGTGCTGGACCATTCACCTCTGTCATAGCAGGAATGTACGTTAGGATCCTTCAGTCTGTTCTGTCAGAGAGACCTGTTACTATAAAATTTTGCCTCCCTCGTGGCCATGAACCAGCCATTTTGTCAGTTAACTTCCTTGTGGATATTACAGGTTGGGCAGAATTGGGGTGTGAGAAGTGAGGACTGTTGACAGACAGTGGCCCTGGTTTGAGGGCTGTGTGGGCCACTGTGTGGTGAATGCCTTTTCCTCGAGGCAGATGAACAAATTATTTTAGTAATGGGGCTCTGGCTGTGAGTTTTAGCAAATAGTTTTCAAAGCTCCAAAGTCTTTGGTGTGTATGTTGAGGCCAAATTCTGTGAGTGATGGTATGGGTGGATCTGATCAGATCAGAAATAGAATTTTCTTTTCTTAAAAATTCTCCTGTGTTTTTCATAGCATTTTCATTCACAGCAAAGTGTGCTGATGTACTGATCACAGTGATCAAAGCTTGGTCCAACACTCCATTTATCTGTAGATCACTATGAGAAGCTGCTCTGGTCGCCATGATTCTTCTTGTAAGGAATTAGGCAGCTTGCTTTCTCCTTTACAGCAATGGGACAATCCTGCCAAATTGTTTGTTCTTGTGAATGGCTTCAGAATTTTTTTGGTGCCATTATACATTCCTGCAAGCTTTGTCCACTCTGATTGATTTGTGGACCTGGTTCTCTTAGCTGATGGGATGGTAGAGGGAAACCTATAAGTCCTAAAAGTTGGAGAACAGCAGACACCATGCGATTCTCCTAAGCTGACAGTGGCTTAGGGTGAGCAGCAGTGATTCAACTAGGGTTTGTTCAGTAATTTCAGATGGGCTAGCTGTTTAACTAGCCTCATGGGAAAAGATGACCATTACCATATTTGCCTGAATCAAAAAAAACCCTGACCAGTAGGGGAGGTACTATGAGGAAGTCTCCATTCCTAGAGAATTGCTGGATCTCGTTTCCTATACTTGTATTTCTATCTATATGTGCCTTAAAATCAGGTACTTTGGGGCATTTTTCACTATTGTGGAAACCACTTGTAAGCAGAAACATTCATGACCACAGACTCTAGACCTGAGTCACCTCCATGTGAAAGTAACAGAACTGTCTTATACAAAAGAGATTTCAGAAATTGGAGGGTTAAATTGTTTCTGGAGAAGGATCATCTTAATCTATAGCATAAAAGGTCATTTCAGATAAAGAAACCAGTTATCACATCCACAGAGTTAATTACATCCCAGATTTCCCAGTCTCAAACCATGGGTATCACCACACTGCTCTTTGATGAGCAAGTCAAAATGGATCTAGATTTTTAACAAAACAGCTCCTAACAATTATTCTTCCTACTGATAAACAATATTACACATGTTTTCAGGGAAAATTAAATCTGTTGGAACAAAGGGAGGAAATTTGTTTTCTACTTAAAATACATTGCTAATAAACACTCAGCTTCATACTGGGAATTTTTAGTCAGAAAATTATTGTCCTTTAGCAATAATTTCTGAAAATAAGTTGAAGAAGCTTCTTTTTAATAAAATTTTAAAATATTATGTCCTGATTGTTCAAATAACTTCTCCAAAAGTTTGGGCTATTTTTTTTTCTTTTAACAGAGCTGAAAAGTTCTGTGTTATGATAACTTTATTCGTTGTTAGAGATAAGTATTTGCTAATTTGAACTGTTTTGCTTATATCCATATCCTTACTGGTTGATACTCTATCAAGGGATCTAGAAAGCCAGAGCAAGATAAAATTAATTCTTGTTTGCAAGTAGGGAAGTGATCTTTAATAAAAAGAAAGATTAAATTATTTAAAATATTTATCAGGACTGCTTTTACAGTCCTTTTTCAGAACCAAATAAACTGATTTTTAATTTCCTGACTAGGGACTGAACAGACTGACTCCATACCACAGGTTATAAGTACACATAATAATATTCAGATATTGAGTTTAAGTAATTGTTTAGGTATGTTTACTGAGCAAGCAAAATCATATTGTGAACCCAATATATAAACAAAAAAAAAGGCATTAGAAATTTTTACTAGTAAATTATATTTGCTGAAATGAGATGCCGAAAGACCTTATAGCTGTATAAGGGAGAGTATCTGGGTGAGAAAGGATGCAGGGGAGAGGGAGAGCTGCAAACAAGAGTCACAGAAGTCTGTTACTGGATTTATGTGCTATGCATGGTCCTTAAAGAAAGTTAAGCGCGCAATGAAGACTATGCACCTGCTAAAATACATGAACATAATTCTCATGATATAGAACTCAGCAGAGATTGTAACACTTCTAACAGTGCTCTAACAAATCAGGATAAAGGGAATATACTAACTGAAGATAGATGAAGAAGCTGTGCTGGCTTGGGTAAGAAGCAGGGACTTAAGTTTAAAGTGGGGAAAAGAAAGGAAGTTGTCATCTTTTGAACAGAAAAAGCCAACAGAATGCTGTTTTAAGCAGGGAAATCTCAAGGGGAATTGACTGCTAGTCCTGCAAGCTGGCTTTATTTTCAGCTCTGGGTCAGCACTCAGAGGATGGGATCTTGCTGTATAGGACAAACACTTCTGGTAGCTTAAATATCCTGGAGAATAAAAGTTAAAAACTATAAAGAAATCGAACTATTATACTAAAACCAGAGCTGTCTTTATACATTTTGTTTTAATTATAATCTTATAATTAGAAGGTCAACTGCATATGTTTCAGAATAATTCAGAATTGATTTTGATTTTTATTCTTAAAAGTGGCCAATGTTGGAGAGAAGTCCAAAGAAGCTGATAAATTTGGGCTATACAGTCTATTTGGAAATAGCAAGTCCAAATAAAGTTGTACGGGCATGCAGTTATTGTGGGACCCGTACCCAAAGAGGTAACTGGAGCTATCTTCTGGAACCGCTGGAGTCTCTGCAGGGGCTTGTGCTGCAGTGTGCTCTGGGTTGGGGAGGAATTCTCACTGGCAAACACAGATTATGCTCTTTTTTTTCCAAGACAAACTCACGGGTCTGTAAAAAATTTAAACATCACTCAAGAAAGAAATTTAATATCTGAAGCTCACCTGAATGGGCAACTAGAGATGTCTTGTTCATACAGGCTCACACAACACCTGGTTCTTGCTTGCTGGGAACTAACTAGCACCTGCGTGCCAAAGGAATGGAGTAACTACAAACCACCTTAACCTGCCTTTGAATAAGGTGTCAAGAAATGAGCTGGGCAATTACTGATGGTGGTTATAAACATGGAATATTTGTGACAACAGTTTTTCTGAGAGCAGAAGACAGCACAAGGTTGTTCCTGAGACAGTACAGGCTTGAGGCTTTTCATTTTTATTTCACTAAAAGGACCCCAGAAGTGAGGAGGCATTGCAACCCAAATTGATATAGAAAAGATACAAAAATAGTTTCTAAAAGACTGTATAGAATCTGTTTTAAGGCGTTTTTAATTTTCCATATGAGTATAATCTGGTTTAAAGTAGGTTGATGATTCTTTAAATCTTTAAAAGAAACAAAGAAATTTAAGAAAAGTGCCTAGATTGATTTTATTCTTGTGACTGCAGTGGTTATTTTACCTTTGATTAGAACAGAAGAAAAAGAGATGAGTGAACAGATATAATCTAATGTGTGATCAGAAAGCAAAGCACTGAAAAAGAGTGAAAATCTGAAGTTAATCCTAAGAAATATATAAAGTGGAATACTACCTCATAATTGCAGAACATAGTATCTGCTTCCTAGTAAACAGATAACTAAACAGGGACCCATGAAGTGAATGTATGAGAATGCTAGTGTGCATATTTTTAGTGGGAGAAGGGAAGAAATAATGGAGTATTGAACTGAAGTAGGAGACACCTGGCTTGGCCAGTTGGTGATCTTCATGTAGAAAAAGAAAGCATAAAATCATAAAAGTTATTTTGATCTATTATTTTTCCTGTAAATGTACTATTTAAAAAACTTGTAAGTCACAGAGGAAGGAATAAATGGCTCACAGAAATTTAGAGAAGGCTAGTTGAGAAAATGAATTTTGAGCTGGAAAGTATAGTTAGTCCAAAAATACTATGAGATGATCAGGTTTGAAGAGAAAGAAAACTTTCATTGACTTTAGAAATGCACGCGTATTCATGCAGAATATATATCGACACTAAATATATGCCTTCATATGTATATTTAAGGGCACTGTAAGATGCATATGTATGTTTTAAAAAAATTTAAATACTGAATATTGATATTGGTGTCAAAGGCCATGCTGCAAATAATTACTGTACTGTAATGGTAGCCATAATATATTTGCACTACTCATATAGTAGATATGAACAGTCCATTTCTGAGACTGCAGTGTAAAATTTGCCAATATATTATTAACAGATTGATAGATGGGTTATAAAGGAGAGTGATCAGAAAAAAGTCATAAGAGAATGGAAAGATACACAGTATCATTACTAGGTAGCCTATTTGGATATTCTAATTTATTGACAGATGTAGTTTCTTGATAATTAACATGTTCCATTAAAAATATTGAATTTTAATTTGGAAAATCTAGTCAAAGCGTTTCTTCATGGAAATATGTGTTTTGAATAAGTAAAACAAAACAAAATATTCCATTTGAATATTTTTTTTTCCAAGTCAAAAAAACATTGACTATCTTGCCAAATCAGGGACTTTCTCACAGGGTCTATAATTAAGCTTTCTATGTTCTCCCAGAAGACTAGAGTCCCTCAAGGTCTGTCTTTCACTAGAATATGAGATTCCTTCTGAACAAGTACCATAGTGAATCAGAAGAGTCACTAGACTATGGACTATTATGAAATATGTCTATGAGGACTGATCCCACACAAAAATGAATGCAGTAGGCTTTTAAACTGTAATACTACTACTTTGTTTTGATTGAAAATTAAAAAAAAAAATCTAGCTATGTCCAAATTAAACTTTTTCAGAATATTTCCTCCATTAAATATATTGTGATTTCAGTTTCTTGCCATGAATCAGAGTTAAAAGAAATTGTGAGGTTATAGAATATTCACTGGATGAAAAAAATCTTTATAATAAAAAAAAAAATCTATTTAAATTTTATGAAGTAATCAAAGACAAAATATACATTGTAAAAATACAAAACCATATTAATGATTTAGAAAATTCCTATCTTTTAGGGACAGAAGGGATTGCAACATAATAAATGCAATGCAAAGGTACAATGACCTTTCATGCTCCTGGATCGAATATAAGTTGATCCTATGTTAATATTTCACAGTGCTGCAAAAGAGACACGTGTTATTTTTCTGTATTAAGATAGTGGAATGTCAAACCTTAAGATGATTTATGGCAAAGGGGATGATCTAAGGAACCTGCCTCCGATCATTGGAACACTTGTTTGCAAGGAGGGTGATAATATACTCACTCTTCCTGGGCTCATCAGAACAACATCAGCTCTTGCTGTTCTGTGGTTACACCTGGCTGACACAAGTAAGGGGAGAGAATTTCAAGACTCTCCCAGATGCTGCCCCTCCTAACATCACTCTTAATTTTCCCCTTAAATTGGCCTTTTCCTCCTCCTTGTTTGTAGGGTTCCCTTCAGGCTCAGATGTTACTTTTCATTCACTCTGGAAAAGCATAACCCAAACAGTGAGCAAGATGGCTATGCAGTACTCGACAGTGATTAAAGATCAGAGAATTGTCTAGGGACACAGTATTTAAAAGGATGTGTTCTGGCCAAGGAAGCTGTGTAGACTGTAGCTGAACAGAGGTGTTTGGGAAATAAGGTCTATGTGGGATTACAGAGTTAAGCAAGTGCCATCCAGAGGAAAATGACATAACAGGAACTGTCTACAAATAATTAAAAGCATGTCATAAAGTAGGCCATTTTTTGGATTAATCAAAGAAGACCGAAGAACTCATTTAACATGTAGAAGGGAAAATTTAGGTTACACATTAGGAAAGACTGTATGGTATCTGAACAAATAAGAGTTCATATACAAAACAGATTGTGCCATCACTAGCTTAAAGTGAAAAACTGTTCAAGAAGTCTTGAATTTCTTGGGGTGATTTAGAAATAATTAAATAAACCCTGTGCTTTATCAGAGAAAGTAACAGGTGACCCCTAGAGGTCATCTCAAGCCCAAGCAACTCTCTAGTTACAATAACCCATGGCTTTTGTTAAAAGGCAACAAAAGACTGATTTACATCTTTGTATTGTATACAATTATACCGTATGGTAACCACCCTCGAGGTACTTTAGACATTTACCTCTACATAAGCAAACCATTCATTTTCATAAGTGTTTTGCTTAAAATACTGTTACACTAAGGACATTAGTGTAACCTTATAATATAAACAGAAAATGATGACTTATGGGCATGAGTGAATGAAAAGCAGACTGAAAAGACAGATTACGAAAGAATACATTTGGTTTTGTAAATTACAACTTTTGCAAGGCCGTACAAATTAAACAAAAGTGGCTATAACATTGAATTGTGCATGACAGTGACTACTTAGTCCCCGATCTTGTAATATGCACTGCAGTGAGACAATCACCCCCAGCATGCTGCAAAGCCCAGGCCCTGGCAACTGGCATTGGATGTTGCATATCTGCATCCATTAAAAGAGATTTCTAAGAAATTACTTTTTTTTCCCTCCTCCATTTCATATTCTCTTCTTTGAAGATCTTATGAATTTCTTTCTCATTTGCAATGAGCTTTTGTGGACAATGGTAATATATTTTTTTCTTTTTAAATGCTGTCTGTTCCTCCCAAATATGTATTAGTCAATGACAATTTTAACAATCACATTTTTGTCAAGGTAAAATCTTGTAGATGCTTCAACTCATTATTTTTAAATAGCATTCATAATTACCTATCCAAATTATTTCTTAAATTTGGCATAGAATTAACTTCAAAGGCCAGAAAGGCTGTTAATTAAATCCAAAGGTCTGGTAGTTCTTATAAATATGGTTCCAGCATTACATTGGCATTCCATGGTACACATGGCAGCAGGAGTGCAGAAAGGGCCTCAAAGACAAAAATCTGTCAGGAGATGAAGATGTGACATAATTTTCTATCTGTTCATTTGTGATGGGGCAAACAGACATATCGGAGGGTGGAGTTTTTAGAAAATTGATTTGACTGCCTGAAAGGAGACATAAGCAAGGCAGCTAGGTCAATTCAGATTTTTGTTATCAAAATTCTGCCAGATGCTAAAGTATCCTCCCCACAATTAGAAAGAAAATAAGAGTTTATCTGGCTGTATGACTTAGCTTGGTTCACCTGTTTTATGCCAGTTTTTAATATTACTGGTATCTATGATAATGACATGGGTACATAACAAACTGTAAACTCCAAGTATAAACACAGCAGCCTGAAATCTACCCACACCTTTGTGGTCCAATACAGCCTCACCTACGGCAGTGAGAGGGGTTTGGGTTCCTTTTTGTATAAGTTTTTCTCAGCTGTTCTGTTGTTTTTGTGCTGTTTCATGCAGAATGGGGCAAAATACCTGCAAGCTTGAACCTGTTCCTGAATGGATACTGGCTTTGTTGTGCTCAGCTGAATCTGGACACGCCAGAAAGATACCCTGCTTAACGCTTTAGGGTTTTTTTTCCTTCAGTAGTGCATAATTTTTAGTTGTTTCTTCATTAGGGTATGGGAAGATTCACTGGTTACAATTATCATTTCACCTCCAAATCTATAATAGCAATGACAGGTGGCGATAATGAAACAAGTGCTTCCAGGGTGTCAGAAAAGGTAGCTCTGGGATAATCAGCATTTTGAAGTTGTTTTCCAATCTGGAGCATGAAATCAAGCTGCTTCTGTTTACCATTGATACAGGCAGTTTTGTTGTTGATAAATAAATATAATGTGTATAACCTTTTGCAGTATTTAAATAACGGATATATCAACTGGTATTTACTCAAGTAAAGCACCGTATCTTGCCAAATAAATGACATCTTTTAGAGGCCAAATCACTAAAGCCAATTGTAACATGAAATCAGTTTTAACAATATATTTATTTCTGTTAAAATAACCTAACAAGAGACAATCTTAAACATATTGAGCTCAAATAGAAAATCTTAATGATGTTTGTATTACTTTCAAACTTGGAACTGATTTTTTCTCTTTCTTTTTCAAAATAACTTGCATTTTGGCCACATGCACACCACTACAGATCTCAGCAAATAAAGAATAATGGAATTACAGAACAGAATAAAATTACCAATCTGTAATGTGGTGCATTATAGTGCAGCATAGTGATTAAAGCAAGTGGGCCATGCCACTAGAGCAACCTACCACAGCTATAAAATTATTCAAAAGCAAAATACTTCTCTTAAGTCTGAGCCTAGAGAGGAACAGAACCTCCCTGGATAAAAATAGAGGCAAAATATGCTAATAGTTTGGTAAAGATACTCAATCTGGTTTTGATAGACAATTAAGGTGAAGAAAACTTGTTCCTGCAAAACTGCTTATTTTCATTTTTTCTTTAGAAGTTACTGCTCTCTTGGGATTTATGTAGAAATTAATTCAACTTTACTATTTTTGTATGCCTTTTTATAAAAACACAAACTGTTGCATTATCTGTAATTATTTTTTTGCTATCTGATATTGTGTAATCAACAGTGGATAATCAACATTTCTAAATCTTTTCTCTCCTGTGTTAGCAGAAGCTGAAATAAGTGATTAGTGGAATGAAATATCATATATATTACTGGGTGAAAACCTATGTTAACTTCTGCCACCAGTATGCTCAGACCTAACTATAATAGCTGGTTTCCAGAATTACAGTTTTCAAATGAAAAACTAACTTTTGCTGATATTTTAGAAATACAAAATAAAGTATATTTCCTTACCTTTTTTAGCAGAATGGAAGCCCAGTAATCTTTCAAACCTGAAAACCTGATTTGCCGATCCATATTTTTAATATTACAGGACAAAAAAAAATTAAGTTCCTTTTCCACCTTTCCTTGTATTCTTTTTTACCTGCATTACAGTACTGTCTAGTGGCAGACTTCACATATTTCTCTAGCAAGGTCTATTGCCAAGCATGCAAAAAAACCCCAAACTTGTAATGAAATGAAGGATCCTTGTGGATTTCAGTGACAATCCATGTACCTTTGCAGTTACAACACATGTACCTTTACAGTTACATCCTTATCTAAGGTATTAGGTAAAAAAGAAATAAAGAAAATAAAAGGATGACAGCATGAGGCTAAGATACTGTATTAATGAAAGATGTGTGGTCAGCAAGGGATACTTGAAATTAGGTCTTGGGCAATGACAGCAGCAGCAAGGGGTAATAAGATTGCCTGGCTCTAAGATCTGAGCAAAGAGTTGCCAAGAGCAAGAAGTCCAGGCTGGGGCTGGGGTGGTCTTCATGAGGCAGAAGACCACCTTTTTCAGGAAGAAAATAATTCTGTTAGAGAGAGAAACTGAATGACCATTTTAATGGAAATAATTTGGTCTATCAGGTTTGGATAAATCAAGGCAATCTCAAGAAATATTTACTGTTCTTATTCTCCAGGCAAGACTGCTGAGGAAACAATGCTTCAGACCAGTTAACTAACTGCTGTTATGGTTCTCCAATGAAGGCCAGTTTTGAGATAAGAAAGGAAAGAATAATCTTCCACTGAGAATGAACTTCCAGTAAGAAGTTTCCCTGAAGAAGAAGTTCCTGATCCTGATGCTTAAATACTACTGTAAGACATTTTGGTTGTGTTAAATGACAAGGAACAACCTAGCACATCTAAATAAGTGTTGACTGAGCACCATTTTCTTACAGTCCAGTCAGCTGTTCAACACTTCTGCCTGTTCTTGATGAAAATGTCACTTGGCATATAAGTATCTGAACATGGTTGGTCCTGGAAATAGTGACTCAATCTGAGGCCACAGTCACATATTTCTTGGGGCTATGGAGCACTGATTTAATGACACAAAACCCCCACCAAAACCACAAGCGTCAAAGTAGTTAGAAAACAGCTAATGCCAACTTCATATGCAACAGATTTTTCCATATCCACGTCTCTAGTTTTTATGGGATCTTTTCTTCTGAGTATCAGAGAAAAAAGTGCTCAGACGGTCCACGCTGACAGCCTATATGCTGCTGCAGCATGAGTAAGGAGATTTCACAGTTCAGAACAAAATTTTTTTTTTTTGATATTATATTTCTCCCCCTTGAGTCTTCTCCCTTACAGAGCAGCTGTCCCTCACCGCACTCTGACAAAACCAAGAAACTGATAAATTTATCACGTTTTCTGGTTAATAGTTACCTTCTTGATAGGCCTCTAAAAATTTCTGAAAATTCGCATGCTTTCAGAACTGACCATACAGGATGAAAATGTTGAAGTGCTTTATATTTTTAAAGATTATTGCAGGTTACAGTCTGCTGGAATGGTAGTTAAACAGCTTTTAAATTTATCACTTGGATTGTGTAGTTGTCAGCTCTTAATAATTACAGTGCTCTTTAATGTGATGGATCTCCTGTAAGGAAAACCCATAGCACTGCACAAAATGCTTCTGGTGGTTTAATGAATGGTGCTCTTCCTTGTGAGTAAATAACAAATTAGTATACAAACCACAGGCCATATTATATAAACATTATACCTAATTACTTGCAGTTGTAAGGGGAAAAATACTCTTTAAAAGTCTCCCAGAAAACAGATAAATTTTGCTGACTGACTCTTATTTTGGATAATTTGCTTCACTTTATTCAATAAATTACCTAAACTGTGTAATTCTCATACTTTTTTCATTTGATACATCAGTAACTTTGATTATTATCATTTTTTTTCTGTTACTCCCCCTTCTTTTTCTGCCTATTCTCCACATTTATTTTCTGCATCTTGCATTTTCTGATCTGCATTTAAAACTGGTTTAAAAGAGCTATTTTAATTAAAAAAAAAAAATCAGTTTGCAGTAATGTTAAAATATACATGAAGTAAGTATATTCCAGATAATTGCATGAAACAGTTGATCTTAATTACAAGTCAGAATTTATGAAATTTCCTAATGAGATATCAAGGAGTTTGGTGAAAATGTACTTGTATTTTATGGTTCTACTAATTTACTAGAATTTTAGTTATTACATTGATCTAGAAGCATTTTAGTAAAGGACACTCACAGTCAGTTATTCTATCATGTTAATCAAAGGTTTTGTGATTCAATTTCAGTACTGATAAAATACAAAGCAATGAGACTACTTTACAGTTTTTCTGGGAATAAGCACTGCAATAAACAGGACTGATTCTGTGTGTGGTTCCAGGACAGAAGCTTAAGGTGTTGAAAAAGTACCAGCAGTAAAGGACAAACTGAATACATATGAAATATTGCCAGAAACTCTCTATTAGTCTGAAATGAGTTTTTATCACATCTTCCAAACTATTAAAAGGTTTAACCTCTTGGGAAGTTTTCATTAGTCGTACCAAAAAAATGCCGTCAGCCAGCTTCTCTTTTCCAGTCAGGGATTCATCTCAAGAAACTCTGTGTAGCTGCTGGCTTTGATCTTTGTCCCATTATTTCAGTCTCATGCTTCCTCTCAAAAAGTCTGATAATATTAATTTTAACTGTCAAATGAGAACTCCCCTGATAAACGTAGAGTTTCTGGATGTTATTAAAAGCATGATAGAATACAGTAAAAATTACAATAAAACACACCCTTTTAATGTCTGAAATAAGCAAGATAAATTGTATTACAAAATAAAGGATTAAAAAGGTGGTCTGGGACAAAAGAGTAATCATGGTAAATATCAGCAAGAGTTACAGTAACATCACCTTTGGAACAGTGTCTCAAGATTTGGTATAAATTGGAAATGTGAAAAGGAATTTGTTAACAGTGAGGAAGTCTGGCATCCAAGATTGTTCTACATCCAAGACACAGTAATTTTCTGTCCTAAATTTCATGGTAGGAACCCTAAAAATGTGATGGTCATGGAAGCCCAAACAGAAGACATTTGAGTTCCATAAATGAGTGTCTGAAATGGAGGCTAGACTTTCAAATTAAGACATTTAAGAGACAAATATTGCAAACTGGCATTGAACATGCTTATATTTGTAGTACAAAAATCTTATAACAGGGAATCTTTTTTCCCTAAGGAACATCAGCATAACAAGATTTTCTTATAGGTTAAGGGCTTGCTCATCTTTACAAGCCCGATTTCTGTCTATAGCATGCTGTCAGTGGCCAAGCAAAGTACTTTAGGGTTGTCTAACTGGATCTCTGTGTAGTAGTTTCTTCTGGTTACTGCTCTTGTGCTCTGCTGACACATTCCTGTAATTTGTTTACTCTTCTAACCACTACAAGATACTGCATCAGTGGCTTTAAGTTTATATCTAACATGAACTTTTAAATTTTTTTTTTATGATCAGTGTACATATCTGTGAAAACTTGAAGCATAATCTGTTCTGTCATTTTCTGTCTTTGACATTAACATTTTTGAACCTCCCTGCATTAAACTGATTCATAGAAGTCAGAACTGAAGAAAATCTCTATTAATGTCCCATTAACTCTCTGCAAATACAAAGCTATTCCCTATGTTTCATAGTTTGTATCCAGACTATATTAAAAGGTCCCAAATGAGAAAGTTTCAGCTACTTCCACAAGTCTTATATGCTGTATCTCAATGCTACTTTACCTCACTGATAGTGAACTCTCAGGCTTTTTTTTTTTTTTTTTCCATAGTAATCTTATGCCTTTGCTGCCATTTATTCTTTTGTGAATAAAATTCTTCTCCTTTGGTATTTCAGACATTTGCAGACTATTATGTCACTGCTCATGTATGAAAAGTTACACAAATATTCCTAAAATCTGTGCCCTTAGTTGAACCAGATCTATTTAATGCTTTGTAATTTTTGTATTTAGTCTCTCAAGCCCAAGGTTTATTTGCTCCACCATAGTTTTTGTCATTTCCCTGACAATGCTGTTCTCATAATAAAGCTTGATAGTATTTTTGCATCCCATTTCTATAGAGATGGTTCAAAGTAAGACAGCAGTCATCCTAGAGTCTAACAAAATTTTCAATTTAGTTTAAATAAAGCATTTATAAAGCTGAGTGAAACCACTGTTTTATCAGATCAACTCATAAATACAACAATGTAAGGAAAAAAAGTCAAAACTTAACACCTAGCTATCCACTACTGCCACTGAGAATTACCACTGCAGAAATTACAAAAGAACTATGGCAGAAGATAGACTACGAAGTGAATATCACCAGATGCTTTCAATGCAAATAGGTATGTTAGATCTGGAGCAGGAAGGAAGAAAGAAAGTAGGTGACAATAATCCCTAATAAGTATTCTATACACAGTAGGATTATATCAATCCCTAATACTCATCTCTGCAGTAGGAAAAGCAGACATTCAAATAAAACCACACTGTACACTGACTATTTGTTGAGGGTTTCCTACACGCAAAAGGCTGAACCCTGTCATGGCTGCTCTCCTCAAAGTCCCATATTCATTTATATATCCACTTCCTCATCCCATTCCTTTTTCCTCTTCCCTGTTTTCCTTCTCCACAAACATTTTGCTTGTGAGCAAAGAGAGATTCTTTCTAACCAGGGTAAACTCTGGCTGCACAAAAGGCAACACAGAAAATCTGTCATCGTGAAATGGGGTGGTTTTAGCATTCTGAAAAAGATGGCAAGGAAGAGAATTGGCACAAATTAGCTAGCTCAGATGATAATAACAATAATAATAACAACAACAACAAAGTTTAATAGACTAGTCTGAAGGTGACAGTTATTTTTGATACATAGCGGGCAGCTGAGGAAAAGCAAATGAGAGAGGAAGTGCAAACCCAGCAATTTGCTACTTTGTGGTGCTTAATTACAACCCCCAGCTTATTTCCTGACAGAACAGGGAGGAATCGTACTGCTAGTTACAGCAGAGGCTGCTGTTTGACAACACCAACTGGAGCAGCCACTTTTGACAAACCTTGTATCTTCTTTCTGAGAAGTTTTTATACTTCTGCCAGACACTTTGCATAATCTGAGTAAATCACTTCATTCCCTATGCTCACTACAGAAAGGACTGAATGGTATTCACCTGTCTGTCATATTGAAGAAAACACTTGGGATTTTCCCCAAATTGAAGATTGCAAAGAAAGACAAAGTGCTGGAAGTAGTTACCAAAAAAGTCACAATCTGGGCTTGTGAGTGAATTGTAAGAGAAAGCATTCTGGGTTTTTGTAGGACAAATCTTGACTGAAAATTTCTTTCTTGAGAGTCTTATTATGATACTAGGAGAAATAAAAGCACAAGGACATAATTTTTCTTGAGCCTTTGTTCATGTCATTAGAAAGACTGAAGCAAAAAAAACCCCACAGTTGTTGTCTTTGGAGCAGAACTGCTTCCAATACCACATTTGCTTTACTGTACATGTTGCTGCTGTAGTGGGGTCAGATGGACAGGCAGCTACACAAACCATCCATGAGCACAGACTTTGATGGTAGCCCAAAACTAATCGACGAAATATGAGCAGGAACAATATCCTCCAGCAGATACCTGTAAATTTCTGACCAGACACCAGGGCTGCTCAGCTGCAGGAGACATTGCTGAGAAGAGTTTTGCTACCCAAGCACACAAACTGCTGGATTTAAGCTCTTAAATTAGATTACATCTCTTTACACTAGTGCATGGATAGCATAGTAATGCAGTGCTTTTTCAGTGCTTAGGAAAAAATCTGATATATTTTTGAAACTGTACATTGGATCAGAAAAGGTTTCTTTGTCTTTCTTTATAGAAGAAGCAATCTCTTTCAATACGAAAAGGTAGTTTTATGGTAAAAGGATAATATCATTGAATATAAATGGTGCAGTGACACATAAAACCTCAGGTTCTAATGTATATTCCCAGCTATATCTGAGGACTTTAGTATTTGAAAATGTATTTTTCTGGTCCTGTTTCCTTCCAGGCCTCTCAACCAACATTAACTGGGAAGGAGGGAGCTGTTATTAAAGCTCTGTGTAAGCTCCAAGCAGTTACACTTGCACATCAACCCTCCCCACGAGCAGAGGCTGAGGGAACTGTGCTTGTTCAGTCCGGGGAAGAGAAGGGTAAGTGGGGATGCTATTGCTGTCTTCAGCAACCTGTTGGGAGCATATAGAGCAGATGTCATCACCTGACTCTTCTTGGAGGTGCACAGTGATAGCATGAGGGTGCAACAGACACAGTTTGCAACACTGGGAATACTAGATAACAGAAAAAAGATGTTCACAATAAGAGTAGAGAAATACTGGAATGGTTACCTAGAGAAGCTGTTGAGTCTCCATCCTTGGAGATACTTATATTTGACCAGACAAGACCTTGAGCAAGCTGATCTACCTTGGCTTTGCTTTGAGCAGGCATTTGGCCCAGATGGGTTCTAGAGGTCCCTTCCACCTGAAATTACTTGTGATCCTATGAAACAGATGGGGCAGTGTGGGAGTCAAAGCAAATAAGACCTGAAGATATTTTGGTGTTAATTATATGCTTAAAAATAAACTCTAGCTTCAGTGTTCAAAGCCAGCATTTAGAAAAATATCTCTATTTGAATTATTAATTTATATGAGCCAATTTCTGCCCTGAGTTGCCCAGGTATCTTCCCACTGACTCCCTCGGACACTGGAACTTGTTTAAGCAGGATATAACTTGGTTCAGTAAACATGGAGTGCCACTAGGCCAATTCATTCTGGGGTATTTATATAGTGTCTTTTAATAAGTAAATGATTTTGGGCCAGACACTGTTATATTTACTTACAAGGATTTTGGTGACATTACCATTTAAAGGGAAACTCAGTTCACCGTAAACAAGAAAAACAAAAGGTAACTTTGAAAAAGTTTTCAAAACAGAAAAAAAATTGTTCAAGACAGAAAAAAAATTGTTCAAGAATTGTTCAATTCTTCTTTTTAACTTCATACAAAAAACCTTATTTGACATCTGGCAAGCGTATTATTCTCAAATAGCTGTTCCTTGTAATACTTACAATTATACAGTATCTTTATGTTTATTACATTCTTATATTTTCTATATGAATATGTGAAGGTTTGCCTATCTGTAAGTTATACAAAATCTCAAGCAAACTGCAATCTGGAAAAACAACCATCCCAGCTAAATGATACAGTATTTGCCACGCTGAGTTGTTATTGCATGTTAATTACCAGAAAATAATGTAACTCATTTAAAATGTTATTCTTTCACTATAAATCACTCTAAGAACAGCTACAGCGCAGTTCTAATCAACACACTTCATCTTGTGAAAATTCTACTACATGTGTTACTTGGCCTGAGGCATTAAGGCAAATATACCTCAAGACTCGTGCCCAAATGGCACATGGGGTACTTGTATCTATGCAGAGACCATGTCCAGGTCTATTACAGAATGAAAACTCCCTGCATTCAACATGACAAACCCCACAAATCTAAGGGATCTGCCTTTGTCAGTGACCTTTAGCCAAGTCCTGGATATGTCAGAATAAATTATTAAAGGCCAAATTCTCCTATCTGAATAGATAACTAATTTTATTTTTTTTTCCCTCATTTCAGTAATGTATAGGTTTCATACCAAATTTACCATGATAATTCCACCAGTGTGTGTCATTCAGAATTCTTTCATGGTAGTAAAGAAATGTGGGGAAAACACCTAGACTCTTCCTGTCTCTATCCATGGGGAAACAAATTAATATGATACTTTGAGCGGAAGGCACTCTTACTTAAATGATGATAAGTGTTCTCTGTACTCTGCCAATTAGCACTGGTCTACCTTTTCCCCAGTGAGGCTCAGGTGGTTTGCTGGACTTTACTTAATTCCTTTTGAGTGACAGTAGAAAGGAGAAGTAATTCCTAAGTTCTGTACTGTCGACGAACTGCTGTTCAGGATAAGATTTGTAACCTTCAGACTGTATTCCTTCACTTCCCTTTCTCTTCATTTGATGGAGTTAAATACTGAGGTAAACTGCTATTCTTTTAAGTACTCTGTGCAAACATAGGTAGGCTTGCTGCATTGTTTTGCTTCTATTTCACATATCAATTTATTTTCCACACAGCTTTTAGGTTTTGTGAAATAAAATTCAAGTTCTGGAAAAGAAGAAATACTCATTTAGCCAATGACCATAAATACCTTAAAAATCAAGCTGAAAAAAAAATCAATGCATCTGGTGGCAGAAATTGGCAAGTTATAGGAAATGCAAATTTTAAGGAGGATAGAAGTTATTTCTGATGCGTCTACTAGCATGCCACAATGATTGTATTTTGTAAGCTACTATATGCAAAGTGTTACTATATGATCCTTCAATGAATGCATCAATCAATGATAACCTACATATAATCACAAACATTTGGGATTTATGTTTCCAAACACACAGGGAGTAACCAATGCCCTTTACAACCCAAACACATCCCAAATACATGCCATAAAAGGGAAGCAGTCAAAACACCAGGATGCATACTAAATATAAAATATACCAAGTAAACCAGTTCATTTTCTACAGTAGGAAGCATTATCAGTTCCTCACCACACTCTACTTAGCAGTCATTTTTTCTTATTATCTGTCTTTTACAGTCCCAGTTTCAGCAGGGGTGCAGTATCTCTCTCTGGGTTTATGTCTCTGAATGTGGTGACCCAAAGCAAGCCAGTGGGAGACACAGGCACCTGGGAAATTGCTTAGCACTTTGCAGAACTGAAATCATTAAAGAGTTCCCAGGCAAGCACTCTGACAGTGTGAAGTGCGGGTGATCATCCCCACAGAGTACATCTGCACTGCTGACAGTGATACGTGGCATACTTAGTTGAAATCAATTTGGTTTTGATCATTTGTGTTTTTTTGTAGCTGGGTTTTGAATTTCTGCCACTTTCTCCCTCTTTACTGTAGGAAATGTTTATTCTTACATAACTGTCAAAGGAAAACAGCAGTATTTTGTGGGAAAACAGTAATTTAAGTGCCTAAGGGATCCACCTCCCATTAGACTAGAACACAAGATCCAGTCTTCCTCCATCAACATCCATGGAGAAGTCAGTGACCCTGAATTCCTCCCTTCTGGACCAAATTCTAATCAGCTTAGTTTAATTGATTCCCTGCTTTTAAAAGGATGGTTAGTGAGTTCTAATTCATTATGTTTTCATGACACTTGTTCATACCTGGATTGGACATCCCAAGAGTAAGGCTCCTCTAAAATAGCTGAAATTGAGCAGCAGCATTCTAAAATATAAGATCATTGGCTTTAGTGTGGTAACATTTTTGAACAAATTAAAATCTCCAAGCTACTATTTGCTTTTACCTGAAACTGCATGTGCCAATAAAAAACAAACAAACAAACAAACAAACAAAAAAAAAGTGATAGTTGCTCCCACGGCCCACCAATATTTACTTTCCTTGCCTTATCATGAAGAAGAGTTAGCATCAACCTCATGCCCAGGTTTCTCAATTTAAAGATGAATGGACCTTAAAATGCCAAATGCTTAATCCCTACAGGTGAGCAGGTGTCCATATTGCCCAGCAGTAATTCTTCTGGGTAACTACATGGTGTTAATGGGTTCTCAAGAGAATACTGTTTTCCTAGATCAGGAGTCAGTGATCAACAATAAATTGTTATTTAGAGTCTTGTCCACAACAGCAGAAAGAGCAAAGCAAGAATTTTAAATTGGGAACCTGAGAAGCTCTTCTGAGGCACATTTTATTACCCATATATTCTGAAAAATACTCTGCTCAAGTTTTCCTTGAACTCAGGGGATTACGGATAAATCATGAAGAAAACACAAATGTTGCTTTAGCTTTTTCAAAGAATGAAAGCATAAATGAAAAGTTCTGTCACTGAGGGAGGAGAGGAAGGGGAAGAGATGACTAAGCCCTGCAGTTCTGGCACATTAAGGGGAGGGGAGGACTGTCCTGAAGCAGGAAAACAATAACCTAAAAAATAAGAAGAAAAGAAAAGTTATTAAATCAGGCAGAAGAATCCCTCTTTATTTGACTGTTAGTTTAGTTCATAATCAGATTTTTTTTTTCTATTTAATACTGATTTTTAAGAAGAACTGTGTTTTTTATGGATTTAGAATAACAGTGATATTTCAGTGGGTCTTTTTCTAATTCCAAAGAGTTCCAGGGCACACACTGGGGAGAATGTCACTGGAAAAGACTTCTAGTTTCAGCTGTTAGTTCAAAGTACAGGCATGGCAGCCTTCCATAATAAAATGAACACTACCATGCCTTGCAGAAATTTCAGCAATAAGGAATGTCTTCAGAAAGAAACATTCAGCTGCTATCATGACAAGAGTTAGTTAATAAGCTAGACAGAGCATGCTAACAGAGACTAATTTAAGAAAAGAAATGGATGATGTACAAAGAATAAACAGACCTTTTCTTCTTCAGAAAAGCTTTTCTAATTAAAAGTAAACAAACTTGCATTTGATAAAGCAGACCAATTTCTTTAACAGCTATATTTATTATCAACCTCACTTCATGCTTGCAATAGAAAACTCAGTAGAAAGGGGTTCAGATGTCATCTCCAGGGAGACTAATTCCATAATGAGCTGATGGGTTTCAGGAAGATATCGTTACTTTTCCTTCCTGTTGCCATGGGCTTTGGATGATGCCCATATTGAATTATAAAAAACCACAACACTGATACTTACTGCTGAAAATTTTCATATTATTGGATTAACTGCTGGAATAAAGAACGGTACTGTTAACAGTTTTCTGCTAATCAGCTAGCAGATACAGTGTGAGGAAGGAGGAACTATTTTAAAATGCTCTAAAGTGAAACATGATTTTCTATTTGCATCATTATTTGAATTGACAGTATTTTGTTAGCACTTTGGCTGACGCTCTTTGATAGGCAGTTCCTCCAGATTTAAGAGAGTATTTTGAAGTTGTGAAAGTGCTTTTGCTGCCTTCTCCTGAATGATTATACCGAATTGTGAAGTTTTAACAAAAACTGAAAGTCTGTTATGCAAAAAATTTAAATGTGTATATATGCTTGTGTGAAACTTTTATAGAGTTGGGGGTTTTCTGTTTTGCTTTCGTTTTTTGTTGGTGGTGGTTTGTTTGTTTGTTTGTTTTCTGAAAAGTTAAAAGTAAGCCTTTCCACAAATGGGGTCTTTTCTATCAAAATACAAGTCTTCTCTGTACATTAAAGATTTCATAAAACAAAATGATCATTTTCACCTTATGTAAAATTATGTCCTACATTAGACTATTTCATCCTGAGTTACGTTGTTATAACTGTTACAATTATCTCTTCAAGTAGCCCTCACCACTATTATCACAAACTGCATTGCTCCGCATCTGGTCTTCTCTGTTCAGAGAACTGTGTTCTCTTCTGTTCTATGATCACTTCATCCTATGTCCCACCCCATTTATTCAAAACTTGGCAGTTGCTAATTCCAGCTCATGACAAGGTCTTCAATGGTGAATCAGCTGCATGCAGAAGTCGTGTGCTTCTGAACAGCCATGACACGAGATCTTGGTGTTTTCATGCCTTTGGGAAGGGGCACATCTTTAACTCTGGTTCATGTATGTCCTAGCACATTACAGCTAATGGAACAAACACAGAAATCCTGTTTCCAAGGGGCAAGTTCCTTGTCAAAGTACTCAGTACCAAAGACAAAATAACCTTTCTCAGTGCACCAGTGTATTTCCATATGCACTGCATGAGAAGCTGGAACAGATTTTTACCTGGCAGTCACCACAGAACCATGATGTGTGTTGAATATTTTGGGTCTGACCTGCAATACATCAAACATTTCTCTAAGACCACATAAGCCATCAGAGAGTCCAGCCAAGAGAGGTGTCTGCTTTCAGCTGTCTTCAGCCTGTTACCTATCCAGTGAGAACCCCAGTATCAGATAGCCTATGAGAAAGCCAAGTAACAATACTGCAGAAAGTCTCAAATCCAGTAGGTACAGAGTGCTTTAAAATAAGTAGGTCTCCCATTAGTGCTTGTTGAATAGGATTTGAAAACTTCTGTGCTACCTCCATGTTCTGTAAGTAATGTCAGGACAGAAGACAGTTATATCCAAGACTTGAATGCCTTTAAGTCCTCCAGATGCTTAGGATTTTTTCTAATGCTATAGCACATTCAGAGTATTACTCTAGCAAGAAAACAGAGCAGCAAAAATGCCAACATTTTTTTCCCCACTACTTATTTTAATCCCTTACCTGTAAATCAAAATTTATTACACTTCTCCCTCCTCTTCTGATTTGCTTGACTATTTCCTATCTTATAACTGCTTCTGATTCTCATTTTTCCACTTGGCAATGTAACACATTCAGAGATAAATATTAATGCCCTTGAATTTACCATGGCCATATATTAAAACAAAAGAAAAAAAGTCCAAGAAATATACTGGTAGAAAATTAACATAAGGTCACCAATTTGATGCTGTCCTGAGCCTGTAGCAATAATAAGATATTCTTACATATAAAATGAAATTAAACTGCATACTTGAGGTTAAATTATTTTAAGCTTTCTTTTAAAAATCATATTAGTGCTGTAAGATATTATTATAGCAAAGATTAGAAATGTTTTTTTCAACAAACTTTCAATTGTAAATAACACTTACATTTGTGCCAGGATATATACCTCACGATAACTAAATAATTGCTACAGATATTACTACTTCACTTTGCTTTGAAGCTGGAGTTATAAGAGAAAAGTTCAAGCAAAGAGATCTAGAGGCTTGGCTGCATGCTACATAGGTAGTGTTTCCCCTACTTCATCACCGTCTTATGAAAATGGAGGTTGCTTCTGCAGTGTTAAATCAGAGTTAAGAGAGAGGGCAAAGTTCCATACTCTTCCTGGACTTCCATTTAACAGCCTTGTGTGCCCCTATTAGCTCTCCCCTCTGAATTCATGACTATCTTGAAAGCCAGGCAACTAAAGGAAGGCCATGGTCTTTCCAATGTCTCAGCTCTTTCTTCTCTGGAAACTGGTGGACCTCTTTTGACCTTATTAACATTCTGTCCAGAATCCCCTTCCCTCACACCCAAAAAAGATAAGGTGAGTGGAACCTGGAAGTACACGAATGTAGCATCCATTCCTTCTTCAGGTGTCCTCTCCATACACTGCCAGTCACAGTATTGAATGGGTATTGAAATACTGTTCTGCCAAACTAAGAGGCTGACCTAGAAGCCAGATCTCATTAATACTGGTTTGTATAGTATGAATAGAGATCCTTCAAGAACAGGAATATGTCAGAGACATGCTAACTGTATGTCCACTGCTGCTGTCATCAATTTAATTCAAATTCTCAGAGAAGGAAGAAGTGATACTGCCCTATATCCTTTTTTTATATCCTGACTAATCAACCTATATAATGACCAAGAAATAATAGCTTTCTGCAGTTGTCATAAAAATAGGAGATAAAACATAATCATAAGAAACAGAAATCTAGGTTGCTTTAGAAACTTCTCTTATTCATATTGTAAATTAACTGTTGATTAACCTGAAATGCGTATTTATATTCTCCTTTATGAATAGGCAGTCTTAGAAAGATAAACTGCAAATAAATTCGTAAGACTGATATGATAGTCAGAGCCTGACTTATCAAAAGGAGTCTAGGGGAGGTTAACTTTTTGAAATAGAGCAGCTGCCACCACAGCTAGCAAATTCCTCTAACCTTGCAGGTGTCATGAGTCTTACAAAAGCTGTTGAAAAATAGATAAATGAAATTAAAAAAAAATCCACCATGTTTTCAAATGGACCCAGGCTATATCCTTGCCAAATGAAGTTCCCATGACAGAACTTCATCTTTTACTGGTGAGCACAAATTAACAAGACCTTTCATACATTTTTAAACTATATCATGTGCAAAAGCAAATTTATTGTCTGCAGGAATTTAATGTGCTACAGCTGCTCAGTGACATTCTGACAGATGACAGAAATTTGTCTAGACCCTTTAAATAGAGTAAATATGCAGAAACGCATTGTACTGGTACTCCCATGGGATCAAGGTGCTGGTCAGGGTCTAGTTTAAACATTTAGCTCCCATGATATCTTCCTGGAATTAATCATTCTACATCTCAAAGAGAAAGGTTTTTCAAGGACCATTTAAATCCTTTATCCCCTGTATAACAAGAGAGCCTGGGTGATAAATTTTATTGTCCTGTTTATGAACTGCATCTGGTATCACTGGCAGAACACTGCTGCAGAAATGAAGAAACTTCACTTATCTCTTATCTTGCTCATAGAGAATCAATTAGTAATACTGTAAGTTATATCTTAATCATGTGTTGTTTAAAAGGAAAGAGCATTTCTCCAGTGTAATGTATTTTTTCCCCCAGTTCAGAAGAATCTGATAATGGCAGCTTATCTTCGGCAGTTTTGGGCTGAGGAAAAGGTTACATATATCTCATTGAACTAGATCTCTTTGAGCCTATTCATGCATATGTGTTGTTCCCCACTGACTTAATCCTCTACGTCATCATCCTTCCTTACAAAAAGCAAAGAAGTGTTGTTTGACACTCATAGGTCACTCTCAGGTTTTATGCCACTTGCTAAATCCTTGTTCTCAGGATAGTGAGAAACTTTAAGGGAAGAGCTGGAAAGAATTCATAGGAACCAACAGAGTAATTTTCTGATGGTTCATCCCATGATCATTATTGTGCAGAGGACACACAAACAGTACAAATGCAGTGCATCTTTCCAATATTCACTTTTTTTGATTAAGAGCATACTTTAATTCTGGAGGTACACTGGCAGGTACTATCTTCAGTGTAAGAACTGCCTGTCTTAGATGGCTTAAAATGAAGTTACTGGTCTTAGTACTTCTGAATCCTTTGACTCTGCTTAGGAAGATGTATGGTAGTCATTAAAAGGCTATTGTTAGACTGTATTGTAGGAAAAACATACTAGAATGAAAAAACTACTTTAAGATCTTACTCTTCTTGGAAAATACACTACAGAAAGGGAATCAAAAATGTTTCTTGTTTTAGCACCAATCACAGCAAAACATAAGGGAAAAAAACTGGTATCAGTAGTTAATACCTTGCTACATCTCTAAGGGAAGAGAAAGGGAATGAAGGAGAATTGTGTTGCTTTAACAAAACCCAGCTATGCCTCCAAGTCAGCACCTGAACAATAGCAGAAAAGAAGACTTGTATTATAAGAGAAAAATGAGGGAGAAGAACTAGAAAAATGGCAGAAATAGTCAAGAAAAAAGAACACTGGCCAGAAAAAGGTGTATTCAGGAATGTATGCTGGATACGATGCAGAAGAGGTTGACAATGCATAAATGTATTGGTCTATCTAACCCTGTCCTGAAGCCTACTGAGAACACAGATCACTGAGAGCCTTTTCATTCTTCCAGTGGTATGGGACAGACAGAGCCTTTCCATGTTACGAATCACAACAAGAACAGCTATGGTCCCTTCTACTAATTGTTGTGGTCCACAGTTGTACAAATATGCATTAATCCTGCACATTGACTATTTCTGTGTTACTTTAGTTTTCCAGTCTACTATATTGTTAAACATAAAATCTATAATTTTATTACTCTAGAATTGCATTTAACTGAAAATTGCCATTAAGTTGACTATCTCCCTAGCAATGTATTTTACTAACAAAATCAAAGTAGATACCATAGGGTATAATAGTTTCATACACAATTAGAGTGTAATAGTTTCATACACAACATTAACCATTCACAACATAATGTCTTCTTTCCAAATAAAGCACACTGTTTACTTTGTCACGGCCCCAAAGTCCAAGAGGACATCTGAAGAAACAGCTTTTCAGCCTATTAAGAATATTCTGAAAGACTCTCTATATCTGGTTCTCATCCATCACTTCTGTGTAAACATCTTTCTGATGTGCAAACACTACAAACATCTGCCATATGAAATGAGTATCACTCTGTAATTTGTATACAAGTAATGTCTTTCAGCATACAAATAACAATAATTTTTGTGAAACAGGGAGGCATGAGACCAGGTGGATCTTTTAGAATAAGGTCTGGAATTATAGCACCATTAACATCTATATCAAGCAAGAGTTTAGTTTTTCACTGGAGCATGGTGAAATTGCAAAATGTCATGGTACAATGGACCTTTTCAGATATTTATTAATGTTAATGGATCAATCATACCTAATCAACTGGAACTTGCAGTGTCTTTTTGCCCAGTGGGGAGAGGGCAAATATTAGCTATGTATGACTATGTAATTTAGGGAGTAAAAGCTGTAATTCATCTTTTTTACTCCAAGTTTTATGGCCATTGCAGACATATTTTGACTTATCAGAGTACCTGACCTTATTAAAACACCTTTGGTGGTTGATTTACCAATATTAAAATGGCTGACTATAGGCTGATGCAACTGGAAAGGAAGCAGGTTTCCAGATGGCCATGGCTAAACACTCTTCATATCTAAGACACAAAATGAACTCTTATTACAGCTCAGGCTACAGCTTCATCTATGTTGCCAAGCCTATGTTCTGTGTTCAGCCTTCTATGTTCTGAAGTGTCAAAAAAATAGCCTTGTCCCACCAGCTGAAGCCACTTCAGTAAAACATGCTGTAGAAGTAATGCCTGGTCTCACCTTCATTCTCTTCTTGATGCATGAAGGTTCTAGTGATCTTCCATGCTTTCCAAAGTCATCAATCATCATGATTGCTAATCTATTCAGAGCAACCTAGTCATATGAATTGCACTGTTAATCAGCAATGTTCCCACCTGCTGTTTAACATAATTTTGAAATAATGTTTTGAAATCTGTTTTGAAATAATTTGAAAATATTGCTAGCTAGGGGGGAAAGAATGAAGGAATAAGTGGAGTTTGATTGAAATTTCAGGAATTTTGTTCAGCGGATATCTCAATATTCACCATGGAAAAATCCCTCCTTGTGTCAATATCTGTCTAGAATATGCAATTGTTCTTAAAGGCACTCTTCAGGACATACCAGCTTTCTAACATCATAATTTCTAATGGGAGGAGGAGAAATGCCTGCAAAAGTTAAAACTTTGTAAAATTAGATAATTAAAAAAAAAAATAAGTAAACTTGCTGGATATCCCCTAAATAAACTATTGCTGATTTTAAGTGTGAGTTTATGTACCTGTGAAATGTTTTTTTTAGAATATGAAACTTGATCTGTCTTTAATAATGGAAAAAGTAATGTCCCATACTAGGATCTTATAACCCACTATCACTTTATCACTATCACCTTATCAATAGCTTCAAAAACATGTAAACAGGTTTTTGTGGCCAGAAAATATACCTTTTTTAAAATCATTTCGGGTTGTCAATAAGTGGAAAGTGAAAAAACTACCTTTAATAGTTAAAATATACTTGAAATGCATTTTGCCAGATACCATACAAATGCAAAAAAGATGATCCAGCTATCTAGCTATACAGTATCTGTCAGTAACTAACTTAGAGGAGAAAAAAAAAAAAAAAAAGAGTTAAAAACAATCTTCTCTCAGGGGTGTAAATAGCAATTAATTACATAGTAATTTTGAGATTTTCCCTCTTTCAATCCTATTCATTATTCATTGTCCTGTGATTTGTTCTTATTTTCCCTATAGTAATTATTATTCAGTTTATTATTATATTTTCTTTTTTTTGTTCATGTTCACACTTAGCTTTTCTCTTTTAACTGCTTCCAACTGTCTATGTATTCTTCAAACCTTTTTTGGTCATTTTGCTCATTCTTTCAAGCTCACATTCTCCCCACTGATAAGTATATCAGTTCCCACTGCAATCTTCCCCACAGCCCTGCCAGCACTCTTCAAAGCATTTTTGGAAGCATCAGCTTCATAGGCATGTGAATAATTTTGCCTTTGAGTACACCTAGTCTTTAACCAACAACACTGACAAATATAGAAGCTAGAATGGCAGCCATGAAACACATTTCACAGTCTACTCCAGAGTCATCAAATGGCAATATTAACAACTTGGTATTAGCAGCTTGTGTCAACTTTGAAGGATTTCAGATCCAAAAAGAAAGAGCAGTCTCTGTATGATGCTCCTAATTCCTCATCTTATCTAGCTGTAAGAAAATGTGAATGTATATGTGCAACATGAAAGAAATTCACTCTTCCTTGCTACTCAAAACCCCAATATCCTCATCAGTGTAGACATATCACCATATATTACCATACTACACAACTAACAACACTGAGATTTTGAAAGAATGCAATACTACACTGTACCAGAATTATTAGGCACTGATATTACCGTAGCATCACAATCACCACAACATGAATCTTTGTCTTGGATTTGTACAATACTTTCTGGTCCAATACTGTTCATCTGCTTTTGCTCCCTTGACCTCTTAATACATTTTTTCCTGAAAGCTGGGGAGCTGCTACCTCCATAGCTACTGTACAGAGGGGATATAAAATGACTGAAACATATCATTCCCCACATCCTGCAGTGTTCCATCCTCTCCCTCACCAGTGCTGAAGCAGAAAATAGCTGTGAGCTGGTGTCGTAATGCCCCAGAAGAGAGTGAGTGAAAAACAGTTAGGAGCCCATATCCCAGGAAAGGAGCCTAGGAGGAGAGTAATATGTCAGCATACAAACATCACTAACTTCAGCCTTCACCATATGGTAAAGTTCTCCCATGATCCTAGTTCAGTGAGATCAGAGTGGCTGGACAGTAGGAGGCGGAGGGAGAGAAAAAACCCACCTCCAGCCTCTGAAGCCTTGGTGACTCTGTTCAGACTGAACAGAACTGTGAGAACTTAAGGCTGCCATGATTCATTTTTGCTACCATCTTTATCAAGACAGCATCAAGTTATATAGTTCATTGCTAATCCAATGATGCTCTTCTAAGATACTAATGCTTATCTGTGCTGTGCTCCATAAGCCATTTCCTACAATTATATATCATATCAGAATATCTTGCTACAAGTCCTAAGCATTAAAAAGGGAATGGAAACAGCAGTAACATTAAGCAACGCCCTTAGTATTATAAGTAGATGCAACATCAATGCCTAAGAAATGGAATAGACAAAGGTTTTACTAAGGACGTTTTGGCAGACTTCATGTGGATTCCTACTGCCACTTCTCCTCTCTCTGTTGAAATCTTTTTTTGCTTATTTTTATGTCTACTTTTACTTTTCAGTCTTATTTCTCAGATGTTCAGCATACCACTGTTCTTCCTACAGCTTCTAGAATGACAGTGAAAGTAAAGCAATTTAAACTGTGCTTCAGTACAACAGCACTTTCCCTTTGGCAAAGAGACGGCAATAAAGAAAGACTCTCATCAGTGTCACAGCATTGCTACCATGCGATCAAGTGCACCTTTAAAAGTCTGAAGTGGCTTATCTCACCCAAGAGAAAAATACATGCTCCCCACTGTATACCTGGAAGTATTTATGCTCATTTCACTGCTTCTTGGTTATTTTTTCCTGGTGAAATTCTACAACCCTGAAAGAAAGAGAATGGTATGATTTCTCCCATGAAAACAAACAAAAAAAGCCCATTCCTTAATTTCTAATTAACATTTTTAGTAAGCTAGGAGTTTTATTGAACTTTTTTTCTTTTCTTGTATGCCCCTACAATTATGCAGTGGTGATTTATGATTTCTTTCCTTGCTGGTCCAGTCTCTAAGGAACAATGCATTTCAAACTTCTAATTTTCAAAACTTCAGTGTTTTCTATCAGTGTAAGGAAGTCTAAAATGTAACCTTGCAATGTGAATCCATCAAAATTACTGCCACCTCAAATAAAAGGAAATGACAGAACATTCAGAGTACTTATAAAATAATTTCAGGTATATTTTTGGAGTTGTCTGGGGAAAATGGCACTGTGGTATCTAAAAATACCAATTTTTACCCTGAGGCAGACTACCTATGGCACATGAGAGACTTTTACTTTGAGAATTATTTTGAATTTTTACAGTAACTGTATTGACTAGTTCTGAGTCTTATTTGAAGAGAAACTGAGGGAAACCCAGGAAGGAATAACATAAACAATCCAACTGAGTAGAAGAAATCCTAAAATGAGAAAAGGAAATGTGTGTCATCTGGAAGAGAAGTTTCTAAACATAGACTATTAGGTTATATGGTGCATGATTAAGATCTGGCAAAGGCCTTCTTTTCTCTGGCAGAACAGACAGTATCTCAACTCTTGAATAATATTCATGATACTGCTGCAGAACAGAGATGAATATTAGCTTCTAGTGATACAAAGTTCTGGATCCCCTGGGAAGAGGCCAATCACTTCTTTGAGTTGAATACATTTCACAGATGAAGAGGAAGAAGAAGAGAGAAAAAGATCTTGCCTATTTACCCTGGATGTTATCAGTTGAGGAAGGCAGTTTGGCATAGGTCCTCACAGGGGTCTGACATCTCTGAACTAGCAAGTATCAGTAATAGTTTTATTTCTTTGGTTGAAAGGACATGATTATCTGAGTCTGTCCCATAAATTATTTGAATCTGTAATTAATTAATATCTATAGTCCAAATCGGAGCAATGAAAAGATTGCTTGAAATGTATTAAAAAATATATAAATACTTAGGACTAATTTTTATAGTTCTGTTCTGTAGGCAGATGTCCCTTTTTAGTGAAATTATGCAAGATAATCTTGAAAAATCTGCTGGGTATCACAGGGGATTTGAGAGTGATGACACCTGACGAATCATTTTCCCAGGTACTACACCAGAATTACCTCTATGTGAGGAAAATGCATACTAGAACGAGGAACAGGTAATATCACTCAGAATAATGTATGAAAGAATAAAATCTTTTATAATTTCTTATCTTTACATTTTTATCCAAAAAGAAACCTTTCCAATTATGACTATGCAGCACAATTCAGCACACAGTAGATCAATGACTAGCAGCATCATAGTCACACTGGGGTGGGGATGTGCCCTGTCCAACACACACAACTTCTTGGCAGAACAAATTGAAGCAAGCAGAGTGCAATAATGCAGTTATATTTCTTCTTGCTAGGTAAAATGCCACCATCTCCTGTAAACACCCCAGAGATTAAGGCTTCACAAAGCTATCTACGAGAGGGACTGCAGCTCCCTTTAAGATTATGTTCCATGTTTTAACTATTACCTTGATTAATCAAGAAACAGAAGTATTGAACTTAGGAAAATGCACATAGTTTCCTATTTAATTCTTTTATTTTTATAGATAACTTTGCAATAATAATGTAAATTATTTTTTGAGATAATTCTCAATTCACAAATTTAAAGTATCAAACATGAGATTGTCTTGCTATGTTTTACATTCTCATCCTCAGATTCTAAATAAGTTACTCATGGTGGTAATATTTTCAGTCAAATGAGTATCTTGTCTTCCTTAATCAGTCTCCATGTGCACAATAGAATATGAGCATAAAGTGGATTAAAAAAGTGCACGTGAGATAGTTTATTCACCTTGGAGACATTTGGACAAGATCTCTTTTAATATGTAACTATTTTCTTCGATTTCTCAGAGGCTGCAGGACATTCAGGGTCACCTTGCCCTTACAAGGAGAACAAGCAGGCTAGAATCCCCTCGGAATCTCTTTCTAAAACTGACGTGAAAAAAGATAAACCACAACTCATGCAACACTGTGGTGTCTAAAGTTTCCAGAATGCAGGCTGTATGCAAGAGTTTTCAGATCATGCGTCTGATTAAGAATCGGAGGAATTAGTTCCATGACTTATAAGAGATGGTTGGATAGATAGCCTAACTGTTAAGTAAAATTTGATGAAAATAATTTAGGAAGATTTCATGAGCAGAATGGTATCTGTTGATCTGTTAAGAATGTCAGCAATGTTTTCTTCAGCCAGAGTACAGAAGTTTTTTCCCTTTCCAGAAGAAATGTTGGAGGTTTCTGATTTATTGCAGACCAGCTGGGTGCAGGAGGCACCTTCCTCTGGAAGACTGCAGAAAGACATTTTTCACTGTAGGCCTTGGGCAGCTGATTTAGCAGGGAAGTGAATAGAATGAAGGTAAAATGAGCTAAAATAGCTAGGAAAGTAGCTTCTAGTATTTGAATGCAGAGATACACATACTGCAGCTGTGGCATTACAGTGGCAATTAAATGGGTGTTCCATAATCTTCGCTTGACTCACAAGCCGAATGGGATGTACCATTTTAAAATTCTGTCTTCATGCACTACATATGTGAATAAGTGCTGTATAATAATGTTCTATCTCCAGATTAGTGGATACAACATGACTAAGCGCGCTATTTTAATCACCTTTTCAATGATGATTACTCTACTGTAAGACACTTCTGAGCATCTTTAATCTAAGACTAGTCATTCATCTCCATTTCTTCCTTGTCACAATCCACCCAGATGCTGTCTAATGTGACCTTTCTGCTCTTATTTTACCATGCTGTTTGCCAGAGGATTATTTTTAATCTGTATGTTCCTTCATAACAAATATGCCTATCTCTCTTTTTATACAGACTGAAAAAGAGTGGTTATCTTGATATCTACGATAATTTGTTTAAAGTAGTACAGTGAAAAGGACTGCACAGGAAATACTTTTATGTCATTTAATTCTGCCTCTTCTATCTGCTCTACCTTTGTTTTTAAAACGGGAGAAAAGAAGCAGTAACAGGGTATTTTTGTGGAAGGCCAGGAATACTGGATAAAGCTGACTGGATTGTCAGTGGGATACTATCTCTGCAAAGCCATTCACCGAGGAAATAACCTTTGTATTCCTTTTGTGCTATCAAATTTGTACACTGATAAATAACAATGATCTTTAGCTGTTGTCTGAGGATATGAAGCTCATACATGAAAAAAATTGCAAACCCCACGTACATTTGGTGCCAGTTAGTTTGCCACATCTTCTTACTTAATATAATAAAATTATGATGATCACAAACTGGTGATCTCAGAGGGCCTCAGGTAAGCCAGCAACATCCTTGTATAAGAATTATGTTAAAGGGGCTTACCCAAAATTCAAATGGAGGGCTGTGTGTTATCTTCTGTTCTTTACAGAAAGTGTAGAAGAGGTGATGGACCAAAACCTCCTACATATCTGTGAGCTCCCATTCTGCTATGCTCCAACAGATGGCAGGGCTTCCAGGAATTTCTAGGGTTTTTCCTGCCGGGATCCTATGTAAGGTATGGTTGTCCCTCTGCGTAAAAAAAAGGCAGAAGAACAAGCCATCATAAAACATAAGGGATATCCTTGTGTTTATTTTGTTAAATGAATTTACTTAGTTTGAGAAGGAAAAAGCTGTAATTACTCTCTTTGTTTGCTAGATAGTGTTGCTGATTTTTAAGCACATCTCTACAAAGGGCAAAATAGAAAAGATCTTGTTCTAAAGATAGGGTTTGTTGTCAGAGCATTACCAGTTTTAAGTGGTGGAATAGCTCTGGAAAAAGAACATACATTTAATAGTGTCTATTGAATATTCAAGACAATAATTTATTTACTGGGAACAGCTTCATAATTTTGTGTAAGGTTGCCAGAAGGAGCATCTGCTAACTATTTGAAACAAAAAATAGGCAATTATGATATATAGGTAGGAGAGGGATAGTAGTTTGTGGAAACTCTGGTCATATTCTGCTCTCAGTTACCTTTCTGGAGAGTTAGTCTGGAACTATAGAAAGTTAAGAGTTACTCTGAAATGACAATATATAACTGAAAGCAGTATTTGCTATATATTTTGGAAACACTGTTAGTTTCTACCTGGGACTATAGGAGTGAATGAAAATGGAGGTTAAAATATACTAACTTCAGTAAACCTGATTGATATTATTTAGGATGCCACTTTACTAATTGTCGTGAAGACAATAGTAGCCCTAGAAGTGCTACTTGAAAAGAGTCTTTAAGTTCATTGGCAATTCAGATGTATGAATAAATGTTTCTGATGTAGCAAACTCACAGCATAATGGATTGGGCTGAATGAACTCCATGGAATACTTAAAGCTTGATGTGCAATATATGTCATTTCCTCTGGTTAGACTAGTATATGCTTGGTTTTAGTTACCACAGAGCAGGAAGAGTCATAGTGGAAATCACAGAGTATTTGCAATTCTTACATGTTTCAAGTCTACAAAGAATTCAGGCATATTCTGAATTTTTAATTAGTCCCACTGATTTTGAATTAGTCCCACTGAAGTATTTTTTATAAATTTAATTACTTATGGTTAAAGTACATGATATTAAGTGCCATTCTGGGTGTGACCCTACTGACATCAGGGGTATGAGTTTATACTAATGAACATATTCTAATGCATAACTTACTTTTTAGATTATACTAACCACTACACAACTGTGGGGTATGTAATCAATAGATTTTGTTTGTTTCTATCTCTTCCACAAATTATTAGAGGTAAAGGCCAGGTCAACCAAAATGTAATAAAGTATTTAATTCCATTAGGAAGTGTGTGAATTAGGTGAGCAGGACAAAAATGTCCAGCTTAATTCAGTATGATGTATCAGCAAAACCAGAACAGCTTCCTTGCGGTATTAGTGGCTCAGAACTTTAATTTTTAATCACTATATATAATTACTCATATGTGAGAAATACACTTTTGATATAGTTATAGGACTTAGAGTAAGATAAACCTATATACCTCTTAACCCTATCCTAGAATCAAGTATTAGTTCAAGGGACAGTTCCTTTAGTTGTATCAGCATAGGCAAACTGTGAATGCAAAAATGAGTATACTGTTGCATCCAGACATTCTGGGCTGGTATTCAGTGTTGATTATATGAGCTCAGACACTAAGGAACACTAAATACCTTCCCTTTACCATAGCACACAATACTAAGAATTGCAAATGACCTCTTCTACCCTCCCCCCAGTTTTCAAGATCTAAATACTCCAGTCACAAAGCCACTTCAAACAAAGTATGTCAAAACACATTTGAGATGGCCAGTAGATGACAGGTATATCTACCTGAGTAGAATTTTCAGAAATATTTACTTGGAAAAATGCTGACTCTACTGTGCTGTATTTGGACTCATTTTGAGTATAGTTTCATGTGCCTATTCAGGCAAAGGAGCCAAGTAGCAGAACAGTTCACAGAAAAGGACCTTTTAAAATGAATATAAGAGAAGAACAACATAGCAAATTTTGAACATGTAAATGTGACTAGTCATAAAAATTTATAAGTTTCTTTTAACCCGTCCTGGAACAGAAAAATACTATATGAGTCATACATCCAATCAAAGCTCTTTAAAACATCTTAGCTGTTGAATTTCAAATATTTAAAGTTGTGATCAATATATACACTAAAACTTACTCAGAGAAATTATCTCATGAATACATATGAGAAGATTATAAGATGTTAATGACACAATCACATGCAGAAACAGAGCTAAAACTAATTAAAACCATTATTCACCATGAATTATTTGAAACTTCTAGTAATCACCAATATCAGATACCAAGCTTGTGAAGCAAGAGTATAATATTTTAAAACAAGAATAGTATAATTCATAGTAGCCAATGTTCACACCCTGCATCAGGATTATATTATTTACATATATTTTTAGGCATGACAGAATACAATCAGTCATTTTTACATAATCTTCCATTTTTATTAAAATGTTTTTTGAGAGAGCTCAGCATTGTTACAACTGCTAGATGCATGCTGCATGACTTACAGTACAAACAGAAGCAAATTAAATTTATGCCAATGAATTTATTGTAATAATGTTTTTGCTTTAGCTTTCTGGCATTTTCTTGTTAAAAAAAAAGACAAAGTGATTGATTATTTGCATATAATCAATATGCACTACATATTTGAATAAACAATAAGGTCACAGACTTCTATGCAAACAGATGATGAAGCAGCAAAAGAAGAAAATTTGTTGAGTAAGATAATGTGCAGAAAAATTACTTGTAACCTTTAAAACTGTTAATTTAGCATGAAGCCTTAAATCATAATGTAAGCCCAAGCAGATATGCTCCATCAACCCAATGGAATGACTTTATACCTACAATCAGTAAAGTCATCTGGGCATGGATCACTTAATCTCCACTAAAACAGTTTCCTATTGCTGAGTAGTCACTAGAGACAGAAAGTTGAGTGAGAAAAGCAACCTTTAAATTGGAGATGTGCTAATATTTCCACACCTAATCAATAACAAATGGCTAATGTGACAATGCTTTGAGAAGGAGCTGTGAATTCCCCCAAAAGAAACCTATGTAAGATGTGATCCAGAGGAAGAAGGAAAGTTGTTTCAAGAGCCAGGACCTCAGTTTGAATTTTGAGGATAATAGCCTACAGTAGGGCTTTTGAATGTTTTGTCTCTCTACCCAAGAAACTGTGAGGAGACCTTTCTTCCTCAAGTCTACAAAACACAATTACATACAGTTAACGGGTGGAACAGGTGGATTAGTAGTCATTAAATACATTTTATTTGAGTAATCTTTACCTCAGTGCTTGCAATTTTAAAATTCACATTCCTAATTCAAGTAGATGACTCTGAGGATGGCCTCAGAGACACAGTAATGCAGGAAGAAGAGGAGACATGATATCAGGTATCTCGTATAGCTGGAACCTTTTTGGAGTAAAAGGTAAAGAGAGAGAGAGACAGAGAGGACAGTGCAATGCACTGCAAGGACAGCACTTACTAATGGACTAAGTTATTAAAACGGATGTTAATTGTCAAGAAATGCGAAAAGTGATTATTTATATAATTCAGGGCTGTCCTGTAATTCAGTCTCATGATTCACCAATGTACATAAACAAAATGAAAATTTGCCAATAGGTTACTTCTCATTCATCTTTACTTCTCTATGAGAAGACAGAAGGATAATACAAAAGGCAAACAGTCTATGGAAATAAAGAAATAGTTTCAGAGAAAAAGCGGCCTTCGCTCACTAGCAGGAAAACTGTGATTCCCTCTTAACGTTTTGTTACAGTCTTGACATAACTCAGACAAAAAGAGTGGGTCTGTGCTTACATTTCCTAGAGTCATAGGTGAATGAGGTTACCAAGAATTGAAAGTTCAGGGTATCTTGAAAGACTTACTTTTATTCCCTGAAGAAAGGCCAGCCACACTATGCTGGATACCTGGTAAACAGGGCAGGCATATGCCACTGCAGACTGACATACTGGCAGAAAAGCACAGTATGGAGACAAACATGGATACCATTCTCTAAAGAGCAAAAAGCTAGATATAGTACAGCAATTTGAATGTCTTAAAATATAGACACCTATATTTGTATGACTGCAGGAAAGAAAGAAGAAATTTGTTGCTTTCGTTTGTTTGTTTCTAATGAGAGAAGCCAACAGGGAAGTGTTACAAGAGCTTGGAGGACTTTGCCTTCTGGAGAGTACAGATTCCTCCAGAAGGTTCTCAGAGCTTTTTAGTCTCAAAAAGCAGAACCAGGATACTCACAGAATATCACACGTTGCAGAAGAAAGGACTGTTACACACATTTTTTTGATATTTTGTTGGATAATGGGCACTTTGGTTTTAAAGAAAATACTTTTCCACCTTTGCTCCTCCCCCCCCCCCCCCACTTTCACAGGGTACAGAAGTGTTGTCTGCTAATTCAGATTTGATATACAACACACTTAACCAGGGACATTGACAATACAAGAAAATTAACAACTTGGCTAAGTATTTTGCTAAGTGTCTTCATTCTTCAAAAAAACAATCCTAGGAGATTATTTTCTCTTTATATCTTACTTTCTTCTGCAGTATTTCTTTTGTTGTCATTGATCCCCCTTTTTTTCAGTAGTGTTTTGATATGCTGAGCATGCAATCTCTATGGAAAGTCAAAGGGGTTCACATTCTATTTTTGCTTACTCTCTTCCCCTTCCTTATTCGCCTGGGCTTTTGCAATTCGGCATATCTTCATGATTCCTTGCATAAAAGGAGGAAAACATGGTCCTTCAGTCTTCTGTTCTTCCAAAAGTTCAGTTGCTATGCAGCTGACCTCTCTTATGGCCTCCTTATGGTGTTGTGTATGTAATGTCTTCTCACTCTCAACTGTAACATCTTGAAAAAAAAAAATGAAAGGTATGAGGGTGTTAGCAGTGATATTGGGTATTCTATTTCTCATCAAGTTTTAGATATGTGATATGTGAAAGGTATGTTGACAGTGAAGCAACACTAATTCAGATCCTCTGAGGACCTCAACCTTAATGTTGATAAATCACCTCTATGACAATGCTCCTTTTTAAGAGGACCAAATCAGAGTACAGCAGTACATACTGCAAACCTGCACACAGTCCTAATCCAGAAGGTCCTGTTTGCACTGGTTAGCATCAGTTAAAGACAATGTGGAAGACCTCTTGGCCTTGCAGGCTTTAGCTTTCAGCATTAGTAAATCCAGTAAACAAAAGTCAAACTTGCTAAACCAGCACAGTGGAAAAATCTTGATAATGTGAAGCAGCCAACTAAGCAATTACAGATTGAAAACTGGTTAGGTGGATATTCCAGTGCCATCATCTAAATGTGTTGGTCAATTCATTAATAGTAAATAAGCAGCAAATAACTAAGTAGGCTAGTTACTTTCTAGTAAATGGATTTAATGTTTTCTATTTCTTCACTGGAATGCTCACATTCTGCAAGGCATGTATCATTTATGGTAACACTGAGATTCGATTTTCACTTTGTGGGCCAGCACACTTCTTACATCAGAAGTGCATATTAAAAACCCTGCAGCTTCTTAAAGTGAAATGTAAAACTAAGAAGTGGCCTATAAAGGAGGTTGTGATTGATTTATGCAGGTGGTTGGTAGAGACATTAATGAAAAAATATATCATGTCCTGGATGCTGTCTGCTGAAGTTATAAAATATGGCATCTATTCTTACAAAAAACACACACCCATAAGAGCTGTGACATTAAAAAGCAAAATACCTTGTCCGGTGGCTTCACTTCTTAAAGTAAGCTCTCTTGCAGGTCCAGAGAGGTGCTTTCCCTTCCAGAACAGGTGTGCTCTTTGTCTTGATCACTTTTTTGAATGCTTTCTGTAATACCTGCCCTCCCCTCATTATACAGGAGATTGTTCTTTGGTGCTGTTCAATAACATGGTAGGCTCTGCAAATGCAAAAAACTTCACAATCTATTCCAGATCATTTAGGAAGAAGCAGATGTATCACCCTACCACAAAGATTCATTTCTTTTCCAAACTTAGAAAAACAGGGCTTAGTGTATGGTCCCATCACTTCTTGTTGCTGTGAACAACTTCTGAACAATACCTGATGAATGCTTGAAATAATCAAAATGGGAAGTTTAGAGTGTTTCTTAATGTTCCTCCAAGATGTGAGAGCCACTGCACTTCTGGTTAGTTGAGGATTTTAGTAAAACCAGCTCATATAGTTGTTACTGACATGTAAATAGGTCTTTTGGTCAAAAGGAAACATTCTCACCTACAAATACCGATAATACAGGTTGCAGAACCCACCCAACTAAGTAATTCAAATGAATTAATTAAGCCTCCAGATGTAAGGATTTGCTGCCTCCTGGCTCAGGAAGGACCTGTTGCTGTAAACCATCCGGGCACAAGAAGACTCATATCATCCTGGGGCTACTATTATGACACATGAGAGTGAACTGGGGCAGAGTCTGAACAAAAGCTAAAGTCTGGGACTACAGCTTCATGTTTTCCTGGTGTTTTTCTCTAAACTCTTCTGGGAAAATAGTCCTTTTCGTGCAGCAGGGAAAGAAAGAATTATAGTTCTCATAAAACCAAATACAGACTGCTGCAAATCGAATTCACCTATTGCACCCAAGAGAAAAAGATCAGAGATCTGGATTTGATAAGTTGCCGTATATATATATTCAAATATTTACTTATTTATTTTTTTAATTTATTTTCTTCCTGTAGAATGGGACTTGTGACTGTGTGCCAGGGCATTTTTTTCTGTACACACAGAACCAGATTACTTGGCTAGGTTGCTCAGAAGTTGTCTTTATCTTATAACAAAAATGCAGTAAGACTGCATGAAAGAAAATTAGGTATAAGCTGATTTTTTACCTGCCATCTCAGGCACCAAGTTCTGCCAAGACTCCAACAGTGGGGCTTCTATCAGTTTGTGTTATAAAGCGAGAGAAGGAGACAAACAACCCACTGAACGAGACTAAATCACAACTTGCCTTCGGATCAATCAGCAACACCCATTAGCGTGCTGAAGAGAAAAGCTGCTCACTCCAGAAAGGATACCTCTCTTTATGGCTAAACTGCTCACTGGAACGAAGCCAGGGAGTGAGCCCAGGTACCACATGGCTGATGATCCACGTTAATTAACTGATTAGCCTTCTCCCTTGGATGGCCAATTAGCACTCTCTGAGGCATAGTTCACATGACAGCCTGCTCCAGGGACCATGCCTAGTTAAGACATGATCGCTTATTTTTGGGGAGTTAAGAATGAGATTTTTGCTGAAGAGATACCAGTCAGCTCATGCCACTTAATTTCAGAGCCCAGAAACAGTCCCTAACCATGTTTAGTTAGCAGTCTAACTCTGCCTCTGTATTGCTAGCCCTCTCAAAAATCTTCCTTTAAGTAATCTCTAACCTTACCTACCTTACCTTACCTAAGTTCATCAGCTGAGAATGGCCTTGATGGCCTTCTATACACACTGTTTCATCATACACAGGACTTAACTACTTAAATCCTTAAAAACCTCATATGCTCTGCTAGTTCTTAAGGCAGTTGAAAATAAGAAGGAAGAAAATTCAAGCTTCAAAGTTGTAAATGCTACTTGATAGCAAGAAGTGTTGACTAGAGGATTTCCACAAACCTGTTAGATACTGTCAGCTTGAAAGTTGCAGACATATCACACAGTACTACATTTTTTGGAGTATTAGTTTTAAAATTCAGAAGTATGTCCACAACTATAGTATGCATGACCTTTTATTGAGCGAAAGTATTTTGCTTTAGAAATAAGTTATTTTCAAATCTTTTTAGAAGAAACTTCCTGCCCTCTGAATTACCCCCCAGAACAAAATCCTTGGAAAACCTGACCTCAAAAAGCATTCAGATTCTGATTCTTCTGGCTCTTGCCTGCTTCTGTTAGTGAGTAAGAACATTTTTTTTCTCAACATATATGATGTATTTGAAACAGTAGAAACTTGATTACAAGAAGCTCCTGGGTCACTTCAAGATGATTATAGGAATAATCAGAAACATTCTGAAATGCTTCCTGCTCTCCCCTCCAAATCAGCCTAGAGGATCTCCACACCACTTAGGTTTGGTGACTCACAAAGCTGAGAAGTTTTCTAGCATATTACTCAACATTCAGTCACTGCTACGATGCAAATACTGCTCTCATCCCCAACCACTGCAGAATAGATCACTATACACAGGTAACAAGGTAATTTTTCATCAGGACAGAGCTCAGTAACATGGAATATGGATATTTTCTTACAGCAATTTTTGTTCCCCATCATATGGTAGACTTTGAATAGCAGAGGTTAAAAGCACCATCTCAAATCAACAGTTTAACATGAGATAATTAGTTGTGGGAGGTACCTACCTCCCTCCACTGACCTTAGAGAGTACCTACAAAGCAACAAGGGTAATAAACTAATACACTTGTATCAAAGAGTAAAATTACCAGATAATCTATCTACATTTTCATGAACTTAAATATTACAGTAACTAAAAAATATATTGCTTTTTTTTTAATAAAAACCAGAAATTTTCATCTAATATAGCTTATTTACTCATCTTTGAAACTTAAGAAAGAACTAAATGGTAAGTATGTGATATTTTGTGGAAAGTGTCAGCTTTTTACCAGCAAATACACGCACACACAAAAAGTAAAAGTCAGATATACTAGAAATTACTCTGCAGTAGAAACACTTAAAATGTTCCTGTATCATTAGCTATATCCCGAAGAGTTTCTCAATAGAAAAAGGTAACCTTCTACATCTATGCACCAGGGATCTTCAGTAAAGTGATCTCTGTTGTACCCAGATTTTGTCAGAAAGGATATAAGCAAGAAGACCACTGCATCCAAACCTATGAACTTGTCAAAAGATCTAAACCACCTGGAGTCACCAATAAAAAATTACTGATATACTGTAAACTATTTAAGCAGCAAGGTTATTACTTTCTGGAGGATTTTAACAACGGGAGCAAGAAAAGGAGTCACTATGCACCATGTCATTGTCACATGGCATTCAGCTATCCCTACACTTCTGGTAAGGGCCCAGAGCAAATCCCCTCTGGTGCCCGTGGGCTCATGGAGGTCCCCAGACAGTGCTGTGGGGAAGACCCTGCACAACCATCCTGGGGCCATGTCTGACCCCAGTCCCCCCATCGCACTTGAATCTGGCCCACCCATGGGCTGACATCCCAGTCCAGCCTTGGCCTGTCCCTGTCCCCAGGGATGCCTGATGCCTGAGGCTGGGGCTGCCTGGGTCCCCCCTGGCTGGGGCTGTGGGGAGCCCCCAACACCCTGGCCCCAGCGAGCCCCTGCCCTTGTGGGACCCTGGCACTTCTAGACTCCCGCTAAACCTCGTTGTTCCTCCATCTAGTCTCAAAATCCTTTCTTTCCTTTTCATCACTGATGGTAAAACACTGCTTTAAGATCTTCTGTGAAGTGTCTCCATAAAACAGGCCATGGACTTCCACGGCATGCATTACACACTGGCTTAGTGCAGCTCTGAAATACTACAATTTTAAGTAACAGTGCTCAAGGCTTCCGTTGGTATCTGACAGAAACGTTGAGTCATTTCTGGCTCAGGTGCTGCCAGTAGTAGGGAAAGACGTTACAGGCGCCTGGAGGGTGTTGTCTGCACCCACTCCGCCCCACCTGCCAGGCACGTCTGACTGTTGAAGCGCTGGGAACAGTCAGTGCTGGCGTCAGGCTCTCCCTGTGCCATTTCTGCCATGCCAGGAGACGGGTAAAAGATCCCCAATGGAAGCGAGTCACGGGCCGAGATGTACGTAAGCACCAACTTAACAGCTATCCAGAGGTATGACTTCAGCCTGTGCTGACATACCCAGGCAGCACAGCTCCTGGCAGCGCTCTGCCTGTGATAGCACGGATTTCAACAGATATCCCCCTGGATAAAACTTGGGGTTGAACAAATGAGTTGTAAACAATAAACCAGCTTCTGCCAGGTAAGCCAGGATGTACAAGACCTCTGAAATCACACCTTTGCACTGCAGTGCTGACAGAGCCACCCTGTTGATGCAGGACAGCAGGAAGAGTCCAGTTCACTTGCTTTTTACCTGATCAAATAGAAATAAAATTAAAATCACCCATAATAAAATACAGATATAGCTATTTTTTCTTCTACTAGAGTGGATAGACACACTGTTCATGAGTCACTATGCTAACTACTGCGCAGACAATAAGGTGATCCCTGATCTGAGAAGTTTACAGTATTAACGTAGTAATGTCTACAGAGTTAGTAATGGAAGAAGTAGCAGGCTTTAATTTATGGTTGATGTCAAAGTTAGAAAGCAATCCAGAAATGTGGGTACTTGCTGAACAACAGAGCAAAGACATTGGAAAGAAACAAGATAATGGAAGATGTATCACAGATAATTCGTAGATCATTCTCACCCATTCTTGTATCAATTTTTAAAGTAATTTTTGTGAAGTTATGTATAGTAATAAAGTAAAACACAGTAATAAGAGCAGGCTGCCAAACAATATTTACAACAGAAATCAAAGGTGTATGCTGGAGTAAATATTCAAATTAAACCTTTCATCTGCTGCTTGTATGACAGTATTGTGAGAAAGACAGAAATGGAGTACTTTTGTCACTAATTAAAACCTCCCATTGAGATCCAGGTCATTAGAATTTCATCTGAAGTGTTGCTACAGCCAGACAGTAATCAAGATGAGTTTTGGTATAACTGAGACAAAAAGGACTGGTAGTTAAATATACGTGTTTGTCATTGCAGAAATTACATTAAATTTTTAAGGTCGTTTAATGCATGTATATACTTTATGATACTAGGGTAAAAATCATACTGACGGCACAAATGCTCCTGTCTTCTGTAATCCTAGGATACAGTGCAATGACTGGAAAAACAAAGGATGAAGCAAAAAAGGATCTTCATTTTTGCAAGCAGCTCGTCTTAAAAAATATTCTAAGAAGAACTAGGCTGGAGAGGACTATAAAGAGGAAAAGTGTGGTTGTTAGGTATCATTGTTGGCCTTTCCTAATAAATTACTGGTACTTAATTGTTTTTAAATATCTACTTTATGGTAGTAATTTTATGGCTTCTCTATGGTAGTCTAAGAACATTTAACAAACTTAAAAAATGAAATAGCCTGAAAATCAAAAATTACAGTCAAATAAACTAAAAAAGGACAATATTCTAAAAAAAGATAGTTGAAAAATATAATATCAGGTTATCAGTGTCCATGTAAATTCATAACAGTGTCAGGGCTGAGATACTCTCTGAGTCTGAAGTGTGGATCTATAGCCATAGCAATAAATTAAATATGCCAAATAATGTTCCTGGGTATCAAGATGAAATCATATGAAATGGTCTGCACCTGTGTTAATAAACTCTGACTCTCCAAAGCCAAGGGAGAGCATGGCTGTTGGGAATGGCCTCTAAAACATCCTAGCTCGAGATCTGTGTCTGGGAATTTTCTGGGGAGAATGCTAGTTGGTATATGCCAAAAGGGCAGCTGTGTCCTTCTGAATGTGTGCTCTAGTGCCTGGAGACACTTTCTGAATACTGTTTAATTTACTAATAAATAGCTGGGGAATTCATTGTTTTAAAGTTACAACTAATTTGATAATGTACCATAAGCCAGAGAGGCTATGTCGGTTGCTTGCTTATTATTGCATCTAGTACAAATCCATCAGGAATAACAGACGCTTACATGGAATTTAAGAGGTAATATCCTGGGTGGTCCTGATGGAAATGCATGCAATAATGGCTTTGCAAAACATGTGTGAAATCAGAATTCTAATAAAAAACATTCTTCCAAGTTTTCTGGGTCTAGTGATGTGCTAAGGTTTCTTGGTGTATTAAGAACCACCAAGACAATTTAAAATCTGCCAGGATCCTGAGAAACAACATACCAAAAGAGGTGAATCTAGAAAGAAAGTGCACAATGACAAACACCATTTAAGATATAATAGAAATATTCTTCTGAAATACCAAGAGAAAATAAATATAATTTCAGGCTTCTGAGTAGTGATGGTCAATTCTGGTAATACCGACTATGAACCATATGAAAAAGTTCTTCATGCCAACGTGACTCACCTCTGTGTTCTTTATCTTGAGGAGTAAGACAAGCTGGAAATGTCCAAATGTTAGCAGAAAATTCTTTTGTTTTCACATACATAAATTTTGTACATCATGAATAATAGCATTCTAAAACTATGTACCATTCCTTTGCTTAAGGTAGGGCTTGTGGATAGAACTGAAGCACAGGAATGTTGCTATTGTGCTGCTTAGAAAAAAAAAAAAAAAAAAGAGAAAGCTCCTTGATAGTTCTTCACACCCACAAATGCCTTAGTATTGGTTACAATGGTAGTCCCTGGATATGTCAAGCAACAGTAGTCAAAATATTTGAAAATTAAACTTCCACTAGTTGTTAACTCATGAGATTCTGGGTTTTAATCATAAAGACTGAGTAGTGTTTTTTTTTTTTTATTTCAAACGTTTGTTTGTTCCAACTTCACTACAAACTCTGGCAGAAATAAATGTTGCAAACTCACGCATCCCTGCACCCAGAACTGGCTACTGAGTGCTTAATTACATTATACTAAATGCTACAAAGAGAATTAATTTCTCTCCACATATACTTTTCTGTATTGTAATATTTAGTTCTAAGTGGTCTTACATCTTTCTAAAATAACAGAGGTCACAAGGGTATTTCAACATATAAATCACAATCCATTGCACGTTTGATCTTCTATTTATGTGTCATTTTTTAGGCAAGCTTTCTACAGCTTAGAAAACATTTACATCACATCTTTACAATACTTCTGATATGGATGGTTGGCTATGACAAGATGAAAGAATGAGTACAAGTTTTAGAAAAAGTGTACCACTCTCTGATAGCGTTTTCCTAAGGTGCCTTCTCCCCTTGTATAGAAAGATGGAGCTTTTTATGTCTGCCAGACAAATCAGAGCATTTTTAAACATGTCATAATGCTTTTCACACTGCTTTACTCTTCTTGAGGAATGTTTTTTTGGGTGTGTTTGCTGTTGCAACCTTTTGAGATCCTTCTGTTTACAAGCTTTCTTAACAGTGGGTTAAAAAAATAAAAACATCAGGTGTAGAAAGTATCCACAAATTCTGGAGATTATGACCATGTTGTTAATTACAGGAGTGCCATTAAACCCTAGATACAAACTGGCACAAACACGAGCTCAGAAAAGCATGGCCCTAGCACAAATTAGCAGTGAATGTGTTATACAAACTGCTTGTAAAATGGACAATCTCTTCCAAAAGGTAGGTTCAAGAACTAGAAAGGGCAGAAGAAATGGAAGAATTTATGAAACTTGCTTGCCTTTTGCTTCCTACCTTTTGTGACTTTTGATCCAGGGACTTTAAAAAGACTTATTTGTGAGTATTCAATATTTAAATTGGAAAACTAATGGCAGATGAATTATAATTGTAGTATATGATATAAGCTCTTATTTCTGGCCTGATGGGAGTTTGTGTTGCATTGTGGAGCTCTGTGGGTCTGTCAATATTTTCTAATGGCTCAGCAGGGCTATTGTCAATAGGCTTATATTTGCTGCATATGAGCCTACATGTTCACCAGAAAAAAGTATAAGAGCACATATACTGAAGTAGTTTAAAAAACATTAATTATCAGAATTGTTTTTCTGCTATGCAGACTTGGAAATTATCATATCTGTTCTGTTGTATTCTCTGTAATATTCTCCATAATATTTTGTAAATTTCTCCCATGAACACTGCTATGAAACTCATTAATTAGTGTATTAGGAAAATGCAAACACAGCTGAAACAAACTGAGTTCTGTAGCCTGTGGAAATATTTGCAGTAGTTACCTAGCATTAATAACATGTACCATGGTAGCAAGAATAATCAACTGTGTAACACCAGAAATGGAAAAAAAGACATAAAAACTTTTTTTTTTTTTAATTAAAAACCCCCTTTTGTAGAATCAGAACACACTATAAACCTCCTCAAAAGGGCAAGATTTATAGTAATGAATAACACCTTTTACTAGACCAGATTGAAACATTTGGGAGATACAGGAGTTTGGGCACAAAGGCTTTTCTTCAGGTCTAAAATAGCAACAGCAGCCTTTAAAGATGAATACAAGCAGACAATATGCAAGCTGCATATCTCAAGTTTCATATATCAGGCCATCTGAGAGAAAAAGTAGTTGGTATTTGTGAAACAGAGGAATTGCACAGGGAAAAGGTGATAAGTATAAACTGATTTTAATAGAAATGCAAGAGTGGCTGTGCTGGGCCATAGCAGAGTTCTAGAGCAGAGATGTATTTAAATCAGTATCCTACCTTAAGAAATGGCTGATACAAAAATAAAGTTCCCAATATTGCACAGTTGTTCATGTTCTGTTGTCACATACCACTTTAGGTGTTATCAGTTTTACATGCCAATAAACGTACTAATTTAAAATTCTACTAGATTGATGATATGTCACATAAAAAAAGTAATTACACAGTCCATTGTGACTACAGTTCAAGTGTACAAGTTCAAGAAGGTAATTTCGAAGGCTAAAGTAAAACATAGCTCTAGCTGTTTAACTGATAAATATTTATTAACTACCAATGGAATTTCACAATATGAAAGTCTCATACCTTCGTCTTATTTGACCAAGGGTATTTTATCTTTAACCAAGATCCATATTACTAATACCACCATTCAGAATATAACTAAATGTTTGGATTCTGACATACTCAGAATAGTTAGGAACACAGTACAGCAAGAAAAAGGACAGAATTGCCATGCACTCAGTCTCGATCCTTGTTAGAAGAGCACCAGAACCACCTAGTGGAATTTTCATTTATTACAATGACTCTAAAATGCCATTTTGTAAGCAGTATAGCAATATATGCTGCTTTATGGGACAGTTAATACGTGGTATCGCCACTGAATCATGGAAGTTAGAGTGGGGAGATTCCTACTCCTACTAGGTTTCTGATGTGTCCTCTTGTCATGCAGGGCTCTCTACTGTACCCTATTACTTACTCTATTGTACACTGTTTTTCACCTACTTATATGTATCAAAGGATGATGTTTACACTGCTCATTCTGAGAGACAGTTTTCTAACTTTTCATATGTCATGAAAAATTGTTTCCTTTAACTAATTTAAAGGTGTCTTCTTTGTCTTTTTATGCAATCTTTTTTTTTTTTTCTTTTTTTCTTTTTCTAAATTTGAATATGTTACTCTGACACCTTACTGGTTTTACACTTCAAACCTATAAAGTTCTGTCTCGTCCCTTCTGTACTCCACAGCAGTATTGGTAACAGTATTAAATTATTTTACTGATACCTTCTACTCTGTCAACTATTTGGTGAACTTTTCGTTTATCCTCTCAATTCCCAGAAGCACATCTTAGTATCTTTCTGGTAATGGATGCAAAACTGTATGAAAATGATGCATAGAAATATCAAGGACAATTTAAAATATGTTTTGGTAACATGTCTTTTTATAACCGTAAGAACATATCCAAACTTTTTTCTATTTTAAACTAATCTCAGGAATATGGGCAGGAGTTGGTGATTCTGCATGTATGAATCCTCTGTTTTCAGTGAGTAGGAAAGTATAATCAAATGTCATTCCTTATTTGCCTTATATGTACACATTTTCTAAGAGACTACTAGAAAAATGTTTGTAAAAGTTTTCTAGGTCTCAAATGTAAAGCAGATATATTGAACTTGGAAGACATACAGAACTATACTTTTAGCAAGTGCTTAGTTTAACTGCCAAACACAGAACTAATTTTTATTATCTTGCAATGAAGTTTACTAAGTATCATCTTATATAAAATTTATCCTCAGGAATTACACATAGGTTGAAATCTGTATGCATATCTGCAAAGAGCGCAACCCTTAGAAAATCAGTGTCTGTGCTATTTGTATGGGACTTACCTTGCCTGGATAAGAAACACAGGCCCTGGATAGAACACAGGAATTTAAAAAAAGAATCTGAAAATATATGGGATTATTCTAGACATTTTCACAAAATTGCATGTCAGAATAATGAGATTATTTACTTTGGCGACTCTTTCAATATACAACTAAGAGTATGAGTTTAAAAAGATATGGTAAAGGGTGTTCTGTTTTGTGATACAGATGCCAAAGAAGTAAATGAGGCAGCCTCAGTTGCAGGACTGAAAAAACCCCAGAGGTATGATACATGACGTTCCTAAGGAGTAGGCAGTATTTAGCAGTCTGGTACATTCAGTGGTTCTTAATGATAAAACGTGTTGGTATACAATGGTGTGCTACAATAACTTTCTCAGAACATACCAAGACTTTCCAGTATGCTTGCACAACTGAGAAACAGGTTTCTAGGGGAAACAGGTTTAATCTCAGAAGTTGTGGTACTAGGACTCTTTTTTTTCCCTGACTGTAGCTTATTATTTTTCCTGGATATCACACTTCTAGTCAGTAACTTCTATTGTATTTTCTCATATACAAAGCCATGTTCATATTCAGAGTGATATTCATCTTATGGAAAGTAAAATAACCACAATAGAGACCTCAGTACTCACACAAGGGTCCCTTTAATTTAGCAGAGAGAAACAGGGACTGTTATGGCATGACTCATTTGATGCAATTTAAGCATTTGCTTTAGGATGAGATGAATCATATCAAAGAAATGACTACATATCTTCAATGATTATAGAAAGAAACTAGACATGTATCTCCTATGACTGTGTCTGAGTCGTAAATAAAACGCCAGCAACTGAAATTTTATGCCTTCATAGGTCTCTTTTTGCTAAAGTATAATATAACCTAGCATGTTCAATACAGGTCAAAGAAAACACTAATGACTTCTTTGTTGTCTGAAACTTCAGATGATCACCTAGTTACATGTAAAATATTTTCAAGATGATACTTTTGATTTTTAAATGTAATTTTAAAATTTTTATATATTGTAACTGTTATAATTTTTAAAAGTATATTTCAAAAATAAATGTCAAAATCTTTTCAGAACTGTGATACTATTATGAAAAACAGTTTCTGTTTCTTAAGCCACTTTGTTTTAGCAGAAATAAAATAATCTGGAAAGTACTATAGAACCAATTATTGCAAGGAACTTAAAAATTAACACAAGTATATGAAAAGCATAGGTTTTTCTAACAATGCAATGTCTTGCTACACCTCCACCCACTTAATGAGTGGAATGTGTAAAACGACCAATTAATATAATCTACAGATGAAAGGCACAGTTATGAATTTTGCCCAAATTGTCTTTTTTGGAGCATAATTCAATAAAGATGTGCTTTAAAGCCCTTTTTTGACACTTGAAGCACTATGGGAATGTCTAGTTAGATGATGCACTCTAAATACTGAACAATGTAACTGAGGTTCCTTCTGTTTACCCATGAGAAGAGAGAGACTGGTTGGATCAAAACACTGTGAGAATATAATTTGTCTTGTTTTTTTATTGCTTGTGCAGCAATATCATATGAAGGCTGGCAAAGGAAAAGTCTTAAAAAATAAAAGCCGTTGGAGGGAGGACGTGAGCAAGTTAAACGTAAAGCAGATTAGATAAGTAAATATTAAATTATATGACCCTATTAAATGATTGTGTAATGCTTCCTTTTTTTATATGACTATGTATACAGCTTTACATATCATCTAAACACGTCATGCTACCTTACTGCAACAGTCACTTCAGTCCATACATTTAAAATGTTCTCAAGAGCCTCATGGCAAACAATGCACTGAATAAGCATGCTGCGTTACTAATGTATCAGTAAGTTTTATGAGGAGATACAGAAGAACTCCAGAACTTCACAGACACATGCACACACGCACAGTGACATATGTACCATCAAGCCAAGCTTTCAGCTGCTTGCAAGACTGCTTTGGTGAAAGCACAAAGGTACAAAACCTCCAGGTATGTCCCAGAATGTACATTGCATTGACCAGTGTTTGTTCATCATGTGCTGTGACAATTTACTTTCAGCATGTCAGCTAGACAGGATTAGGAACTCAGGTGGGAAACTCACAGGGAGAGCAAACAGAACTCTGAAACATTTTTGTAGAAACTGACCTTGAGGTAAAAAGGATGAAGCAGAAAAAAAAATGAGCAATGAAAACAATTGATTCCACACGGTATCTTTCAAAACCAAGCATCAGTAGGGTTCTGAAACAGATAAAGCGTGCTTCATTCTTATTATTATTTTACTAGTTGCATGTAAAAACTGACCGTGGATATTACCAGTAATACTAATCTCTTCTACAATTCAGGAAATTGGTGTGTTATACAGTGGTATCTCCTTTACCACATTATCCTACACTCACTTTGACAGATAACTGGGACAGATATTATTATTATTATTATTATCATCATCACCATCATCATCATCAATAACAACAACAACAACAACAACAACAACAACAATAATAATAATAATAATAATAATAATATTTTTGCCACTTTCAAGGCATCAGTAGGATGTGACAAAGATTGAATCTGAGTACAAGATTTCAGATACTCAGAATTATGTCTGTTGTGATTCTGATGACAGTTTTCTGCAGTATCAGTAAACACATTTCTCACTCTCTTATTCATTTAAACTTACCTTGACATTTTCCCATCAGAAGATTTATATTTCAGGTCCTCTGAGTTTATTTAATGTCTTGATAATTGCTACATGCACTATCAAATCAAGTAAGTGAGTTTCAGGACCAAATAAAATTCTTCACTGCCCTATTAATGAGTCTGTACTGAATTACAAGCAATATCTTTGATTCTCAGAAGAAAAATACAGTAGCTCATTGCATACTTACACAGAAAAAAAATACTTATGAGGACAAAACCAAATGGAATGCTAAAATGCTGTTGCTTATGGAAATATAACAAATGTAAGTTAGAAATACAAAATCTCAGCCATTTTGCTTAGCAGCACCTCCTGCAAAACAGTGAGGGGGTTTTATCCTTGACACATTGGAATTACCTCTGTTAAATCCCTTGGGAAATGCAGAGATGATAGAAGCCAGTTTGCTTCTCTTCCTTACCTGAATTACAGAGACCATTAGAAATCTTATGGTGAAAAGCTGAAGTACATTATAACAAAATCCCCAGGAAAATATTTTGCCCAGAACCTTAGCTTAAAGGAAACAGCTTCAAAGAATCTTTTTAAAACTCTTTCTCACATCAAGGTATTCTTGACATAAATCTTCTTACCTGAAACACTATCCAGAGTTTTATTTCTTCTATATTGTATAAGATGTGGTCATCTTTCACATTTTATGTAAAACATCATTTTGATATCCTGTAATTGTTTATTAATAACAGTAGTAAAAATACAGAGAGAAACTATAATTTTGGATCTTATTTTAGAGAGTGTTCTAGGAGGTCTCTATCAATCTGTGAGATGATTCCCTGCCGCAAAGGGCCAGCAAGTTAATTTGAAGACTAAAAGAAAACAGAGAAAACCTAATTGTGAAAATAATTTTGAATATTTGAAACTCTCTATATAGCTATGTAGTTATTTGTTTACATTTTAGATATACATAAAGGACTTTAAGTTAATCTTTTTCTGTTTTATATGTTACTTATATGATCTGTGTATGCTACTTCATTATTTATTTCTAGGCTTTCTTACTAAGCCATTAGCATCCAATGGCAGTTGTTTCCCACTCTTGATATCTCATCCTTGCATATAACTCCCTCATTTACTACTAACTCTCCTTAGTTCTCAGTTTCCTCTTTCCCACGCTTTTGTTCTAGTGAATTTCCAAAGCCAACTGCTCCATATGCTTAGAGGCATATTAATCTTCTGTCATTTTTTTTCCTCTCCCATTAAGTCACATCTTATGCTTCTGCTTCTGAGGGACACACAAATTAACAAAAAAGTTGTTCACCGATCACAGCAGATAACCCAAGATAATTAACTTTTTTGGTGGATGTCATGTACTAGTGCTACTGTATACTTCGCTATTAAAAGCAGGTAAGAAGCATTATTTCTGCTTGCAAATTGTTGCTCAGCTTCAACAAAAGAAGCAGTGTAGATCTATCACTACTCTATAATAATGTAAATTTATTAACTAGCCCAGTGTTTTGCCATCCATCCTCCTCGGCTGTGCTTTGATGCTTATTGCTTATATAAATCTTACATAAATTTAACTCATAAGACAGGAAGCCCAAACTACCTTGTGTTTAGTTATGTTCACTGAAAACACAGTAGAACCATATTGCGTGTGGGAACACAAATGTTTAAAATTCTTAGCTCTGCATAATTCTTGTTCTTTTGCTTTACATATGCACGTGAGTGCATATGCATTTCTCTGTGTCTTACTGGAGGGATAAGTATTTTAAAGGAAGACACGATGACAGTTTTCCATCTTCAAGTAGATCATACATGTGGAAGAAGGGATGATGAGAAAACCTTTGTGATGACAGAGACTGCCAGACAGTCATTAGTAGCTCATCTGCAAATACCCAATATTATTATTATTGAATTTGTTGCTTTAAATGGTAGCATGGACTCTAGACCCTAAGAAAATCAGGATGGCTGTGAGCTTGGGATGACTCTTCCAGAACGATAAAAATCGCTATTTGGAAAACTGATGTATGTCGTTTCCTGATGAGTGTGTTCATGTAACCTGACTGGCTCAGACAGGTTCTGATCCAGCTTTTAATACCTGAACAAAAATATAAGTAAGGTCTAACTATAGTTTTTCCAGTAGCTTCTGCCATTACCATATCGGAATCAGGTGCTTAATTCACCAATGAAAAAATGCAGATAAAACAATGTAAGAGATTTTGAAACTGACTTTCTGTTTTGAGCCCCATAAAAATAGAAAGTTCTCTCATTTTCTATTAACTCGGTAACAGATTTGCAACAGCTATATTGTAATTAATTATCTGAATATCATTTTGAATATCATTGCACATAGAAACATTTAACTGCATCTTCTCAAATTCTTTTACAAACTATGGCAGTGGATTCAAATCCATTCAACATGCTACTTTTGGATGAATACTGCATTTTTAAGATCTCTATGTGATATGAAGAAAATTATTTAAAATAAGCATTAAGAAAAAGTACAAATTGAGGTAGGAATATCAATCAGGAGTTAATCGTACATAACCTCGCAATGATTTAATCACTATGAAAAGGATCGCAAATACCTGCCAATAACTATTTCAAGGGTATAAACATTGGGGCTGCCAATGTGTTATTTACATCTGTAGAAAATCGATAACTGGAGATAATGGTATGTGATTTTGAAATAATACAGACTGAAATATGGTCCCATTACAATACACAGAGGATGCCACAAGTTGCAACCCTTGTGTGCTTCAGGCTGCTCTAACATTACAGAAGCCGTCTGGATGCCCTGGGACAGAACTGCCCAAGGCTTAGAATATTAGAAGTTACAAGGGGTTCTCAACTTTCTCGGCACAACTAGCTATTAGAATTTTGAATTGCCCTTTATGGAAAGGGACTGAAACCTTATTCCTCTGAAAGTCAAAAACAATGAAGAACAAAATCCTTGAAGATGATTTCAAGGGCTGAAGCCCTGTTGGCTGTAGGCTGCAATAGAACTGTTTATACCCCAGTTAATACTTCGCTTCCCCTCATCTTCATTGTGTTGAAAAATTCTGACTTTACTTCTATTAATAATCTCAGTATAATACTTTTCACTCTTTTTTGAAATCCAGGACTGTGTCTGTATGATAAAAATGCAGTGGAATGCAGGAATATCCAAGTTAGCTCTGAACAATGTAAGAAGGAAGAATCAGGCAGAAGAAACAGGATAATGCCGCTGTCCTATTTCTGGCACATTAATCACTCTGATAGGTATATATGGTGCAGCACTGCACTTGCTCTTACACCTGAGAATGTTAACAAAATCTGCTGTACAGAGAAAATGTTTCTGATCTTCAACACCCTTATAGCTAACAAGACTGCCACTCAGTCCTCTTTACCTTTAACTATTAAAACTAGTCATTAACAGAAGACAAATGGTGGTAGTGAAGATCTGATACATTCTTGGGAATTTTTATTGGAAATATCAACTTCTTACAATACCTTATAAAGCAAGGAAGAAGCAGAAAAAAATTTTAAAACATTTTAAAGAGGAATGATTTATCCTTTGCACACTGCTCAATGGGAGAGCTAGTCGAAAAACACAGTGTTCTTTTAAAAGCATGAAAATAGTACTGCAGTCCTCCAAGACATTATGTAATAAATTCTGCAGCTTTATTTCTTTGCAAGCAGGGGTTAATTCTTTATGATTTTTGTCACTGTAAATTTCTTCAAAGTAAAGGCAGAAGTATTTACAACATTAACATCACTGTGTTCTTGTTTGCTTTTATCTGCCATAACCTTCAAATATTTTACATTGACCTTCAATCAACATAATCTGTTTTAAAAGTCCATAAACTAGAACTATGAGAGGTGGGTTTTGGGGGCAGCAAATGCAAGCATTCAAAATGAGCAATTTATTACAGCAAGAGTAGCACAAATATTGTCTAGAAAATAAAATTTAAATACTCATAATGAAATCTGAAATTATTTTAGAGGAACTACGTTTTTTACTACAATCTACAAATATTACGGTAAGGAAGGATGCTATCCTAAGACTGCATGTTTGGGAGGCCAAATTCAAAATAGGATGTGTCTAAAATTTCTAAATTAATATTAGATTAAAGGATCTGAAAAAGTGCATTATTTTAAAATAGAAATCCAATTTACTTGATGGCTAACCAACACTGAAAAGGTTAAACTGGTAAAATATAACTCTTTATCCAGGGTTCTTCTATGCTACTGAAGGCAGAACAAGTTGTTGCCCAGGACAACAAAATATTTAGTGACTATTTATTTTATCTGTTTTTGTAGAGAATTGTGGACTGGGAGGAAAGGTTATTTTCTAGGTTTTTTTAAAAGGAATAAGAAGTCTTGGGTTGGGCTGCTTCTGCTGTACTTCCTGGAAAAGAGATCACATTCTGAAACTTGAAATATGAACCTTCTTACAGAACATTAAGATTTTAGACAGAAATATCAGATGATAAGGCAATTTATTTGTTGCCTGAATGGATGGAGATTTTGTTAGGATCCTTCAAAGACAATACCCTCTCTGGCACTAGGCAGAGTAGGTTGTTTTAATAAAAAAATTATCTTGCATTATAAATCAATCATTTGTGCTACCTAGTGTGTTACAGGACAAGAAAATGATCCTGCAGGTGGAACACAATAGGTGCTAAAATTGCTCAGCTTTGATTATTAGTGCTAAAAATTGCTGCCAATCACTACCTGATTATAATTTGTTTTGAAGAGAGCGTGGGGCAGAGGGAAAGATAAAAGAGGGGAAAAAAAAGCTCTGGTTTTAAGAATTCTAATATAAGAGCAAAGATTTACCTCAGAAAAGAAGTAAAAGTGATTGTTAAAAAATTATACCATTTTGATATGACTAAAATCCTTACATTTAAAAATAAATGCAGGAAATTGGAAACATTAAAAGAAATCTGCAAATTTCAATGGCTAGATCTACTGATCAAACATGGTTATTTTACTTTCACTTTTTAGTCAGAAAACAAAATTTTCTTATTACTGCCATCATATAAGGAAATATAAATATAGAATCAGTGAAATTATTTCAAAGTACTTATATAGTGTCTTTTTTTTAAATAACCTCTAGTGCAAAATGACACCAGATGGATAAAATAATCATTATACTACCAAAAAATAAATGCTGTGAAAATGTTCACAGTGCAAATGCTTTCTTTTTTCCTTTACCGTGTTGTATTGTAAACTGAATAAAGCACTGTATTTGAACTGAAAGAAATGTTTTTCCTCCCACTTCTCCTGAGTCTGAGAACTACCATGATCTAAGGTGGGAGTGGGAAGAGGTAAACAGTGGATGGTTTGAAGAAATTGCCGTGGTTTATGTCGTCTCCTGATCTTTTGCAAGTAACAGTATAGAGGAAAGAGGATGATGTATTTAAAAAGTATTTTGCATTACCATAAGGAACAGATGGAAGTTTGCACATCAAATCACTCAAAGGCTATGAGATCACTACCTATGCAAAGTGTTACACGCAGAACTGTACATAAGAGTTAAACATGTTATAAAGTTACAATACTGGCACATGGATTTGTTGAGGATAAAGAACTTCCAAGGAGATTTCTAGAAACAGTCACTGAAATATTACAACATAACAACTGTTTCTAAATGATCAGTAGCATCCACAATCATTTAGGAACTGAGTGACTGGTGGAGCTGCTACCACTATTCAGAGCAGAAAGAATCTGACTGCAGAAGGAATATTTTTCAAATGCAAGATCCAATGGAACTAATTTACTATATGATTGCAATTGGTAAGTATTTAATTCTTGAAAAAGAAACAAAGACGTGCATTATTAAAACCCTCTTGAGACCTCTGTGTGTTTCCTGGATGAACAAAATATACACAACTATTAGTAAAGAAAAAGAATTGCTATTTGTATAATAACTCATAACTTTTTTTGTACATGCAATGAACCTACTGATCTCATTTCAAAAGGAAATAGAGTAATTTAGAGAGTTATCCTTTGTATTTACAACTGTAGCAGTTAACACATATTATTGTCACTTGCAGGACTGCTTTACTAATGTAGGAGCAACATGTCTTTCCTCATGAAGAAATAAAGCATCATGATGAAAGCTATTCAGTTCCAGACCCACCTTCAGAGTATTTGATTTGAAATATGCAAGCAACTATCCTGTTGTCAAAAAAATGCCTAATATTTGGTCCTATTGTTTATATTATTTTGGATAATTTTGCAAACAGCTGATGAAGAATTTGAATAGATATTGAAAGTTTCCTTCATATTTCCTCAAACCAACCAAGGTTGTGCATTAACAATTTCAAAATTGTACTTACTTAAAATAAAAAAACCACTACAAATGTAGTACAAAAGATTTTCTTAAGTGTCTTAACGCATCTTATATACAGACAACTACTTTACTAATGAGTGAGAAGATCCAGCATCCAGTCTGCCTGGCAGAGAATTTTAAAGATTCTCAGAAAATTTTCAAAGGCTAGAAATATCTGTTCTTAGTACAACAGGCACATTCTTCTTTTTTTTTTTTTTTCTTTTTTTTTTTTTTTTTTTTTTTTTTTGTGGGATGTCAGAGACATTCTCAAGCATTTTATGCTACTATGCTAGAAACTTTGAAATACAAAACTTCTGGTTTTGCACCAGTACATCAACATGGTTGTCTCTACAAAAGTGGCATTTGCATTTGGAGTGCGATAGTCTATCACTTAGCTTGCTGGAGAATTCTTTGTTTTCAATTATATACATTTATATATAAATACATACCTACACACTTATGTGTGTGTGCATAGCTGTTTTAAAAGTATTGGTTCACATGATTCAGAAAGTTCTTGAAGTTAATTTAAGTACACTAGTAATATGCTCCTGAATGTTTGGAAAGAGTGAACAAAGACAAAGTCATACAGAGAATTTTCTAAACTCAACAATATAGAAGATATTTTTAATAATGAAATACCTAATAACTCGAGATCTCTCAGCCCATTTCCAATGCAGACTCACAGTCTTGAAAGCTATTCTGATTATCCAAATTGTTGGAACCATTTAGAAAACAACTACAGGAAGAGCTATGGGCATCTTTATCGGTCAGTAGTATCCCTGGGAGATCAGAAAGGATTGTGACTCCAAGCACTCTTCATTATTTTCAGTGATCTGAAATCTTGTACAGGGATCTGAGGTAGAGGAAAAGGAACAGGAATTCTAGATCTTCAGTCACAATGTCTGAGAATATGTTATTGAGATGTAACGTTTCATTCCTCTTCACAAACTGCTTCTGCAAGGTGTTATGCTTGGGAAATGAAGTAATATCAAGAGAAGAAGACTTGCAAAGTAATTTGTCAAACAAAATCTGAAGGACAGCCTTCCTAAGAAAAAGTCACCTTTCCATGCTATAGAGAATGGGAAATTAAGCTGTCAAGTGAGCACTGTACAAAATCCATCCATTTGGTATGTATTACTCAAGCTGTGGAGTTGCTATCTGCTTTGCTGGAGTAGATGGGGAGGCTGCAAGTGAGACACTAACCTGGTCAAGGAATCTGAATGCAGTATGTGGTCCATTTTTAAGTTCTTTAAGCAGAGACTATAAGTTGTACTGATTTTGTAGGTGCATTAGTTGGCTAAGGCCTCCTGGGAGCTTTGAGAACTAAGTTCAATACAGTGGTTTCTATTAGAGCTATAGGCTCAAGCTAAATATGTACAAAGTAATTCCAACTTTGAAATTAGACATGTATAGCTGGCATTCTGCATATTGGAGCTGTACAGGAAAGGACTAGAAAGATACAGAACAAGGATTTCTGGAAATGGCTAAATGAACTAAGACACTTCAGTTTGCAAATGAGATGGATGGAAGGAAAAATGATAGTGTAAAATGAACTACAGCACAGAAAAGATACAGAGAAGGAATTCAAGGATGAATTTGCTGAGTTCCTAGCAATGATGTGTAACTTTTCCCTTAAAACCATCTTGTTATCTGAGGACTGGAGAGTGACAAAATTGATGCCATTTTTTGAAGAAACTTCATGGAAGATTCATGGAAATACTAGTCTCTAAGCTTGTCCCAGGCAAATTAGAAGGAATTTAATAATGCATACTAGTAGTGGACATGGATAAATATAACCAAGAAGAGCTAAAGTGACTGCATATAAAAGCACCTCATCTCAAAAACCTATTGGTGTTCTTTGAAACGTATGAAAAAAATATGTAGAGAAGGTTGATGATCTGCTTGTTTGCCTGTATTTCTAAAGTCTTTTGATGAAGCCACTCTTAAAAGGCTTTTAAGGAAAAAGAACACATTTATGGCATTAAGACATAAGTAGAGGTTCTTTCATGGGTAAAGAGCTGGTTAAACCAAGAAACTGTAGGAGAAAATGCAGTTTTCAGAGTGCAAGAAGGTTCCTAGTGAATTCCTGAAGAGATCTGTGAATGGACCTCTGCTGTTCAATATATTTATAAATTCCATAGGAAAGAAGACTAACAGTAAGATAGCAAAAATTGATCATGATAATAACTCATTTGAGGTAAAAAAGACAACGACCAATTGGGAAGAACTGTCCCAGTTCTAGAAGTCCCTGAGCTGAAAATTATTAATGATTAGAAGAATGTTATGCAGATAATTCATAATATGCTTGCCCTATCCATTCAGAACTTCCTGGTCATCTGCTTATGACCATTTTTATAGACAGCACAGTGGGTTAGGTAGAGCCTCTGATCTGTTTCATTATGGCCATTTTCATGCTCTTTCATTCCTACAGTACAAAATCTAGTGAGCTGCAGTGATATGATCATGTAGCAGCTTTAAATAAAACTACGGAATCACTTTTTCACACAATATATATTTAAATTAAATTGTGGAACTTGTTGGTGATGTTGTGGAGGGTCCAAAAGATTAGTTATAAACTAATGGAAGGCAGTCCATTGGTAGCTATTTTCTGTCTCTAGTATCTTTGATCTGATCCTGAAGATCAATAATTATACCCTAATGTAAATCAGGAATGCAATTTGTGAGAGACGATCAAGAACAGTTCCCAAAAAGCTCAAAATCTGGACAGTAATTGCACTTAAGAAACCATTTGGTAAAATAAATTTAATGGAAGATAGAGACATCCATGTGAAAAGTGGATGTACAAAAATAGAAGCTCACAGTGAAGGATGAACTAATTGAGAGGAATGTAAACCAGGCCACTTACATGTAACCCTCCTCCTAGGAGTTCAGTTATCTGTGATTCAAGGCCTACTTTCAGTACAGCGCAGCTGTGCAACTGTTCTCAGTTTTCTTCTGAGAAAATTGCTAGGGCGTGAGAAAGAGCTGTGAGAGAGTGCACAGGCTGGAAGCATGAGAGATAAGAAAGGTAAAGTTGCAGACATAAGTAAGATTGTTGAGACAGGGGAAACTGGCACCTCCAGGATGACAACACTCACATGAAAAGGTATAAAATCCCAAGGAAAAAAAGGGAAATCAGAAGACAGCAACTCAGTAACATCACAGATCAGCCTGTTCCAGGAAGCAACAGAGGCCAGCCCTCCCCTACCTGAGTGATGACTACTTGCCCATTAGACTTAGTGACTCATCTGGTGGGGGTTGACTTAATGCCTAGTTCATTAGTTCTACAATGTATTGTGTGTGTTAGACGATAAATAGCTTGCTTTGTACTTTTAAGCTGTTTATATCTTGCCTGAAGAATCTCTTTGGTAAAAGTTCCTTGAAGAGAGTGACTCCCCGAGGGGGAGGGTTACGTAAGTAATCCAGAATAACAGACAAGAATAATATGATTAGTCATGCAGAATAGCATTTATACTTTAAAGCACAGGTGCATACTTTAGATGGGTTAGGGTATTTCAGAACATAGTTGATTTTTTTCAGCAGACTGTATATATTTCAGAAAAGTTCCACATAGCTACAGCACTGAATAGATGATATCTGAATCTGGGTACAGAATCTGACCTCTCTAATGAGCCAAGAAACCTGGGAGACAAAACCAGAAGTGTTGGGAAAGACAATGTTTCTAAATACTTACAATCCTAGGATAAGGGAATTAGAACAATGCTTCCCAGGAAGACCATACCTGAGAAAATAATGAAACAAATGGATTTGGGAAAATTTTTGATCTAAGTGACAAATGAATTAGTGAAACAAAATCTAAATTTCAGTCTGGCATGTTGAAAAATGACAGACAATGCTGGTGGGAGCCCGCGAGAAACACAAATAAATAACTTATTTTAAAATTACTCAGGTGATTCAAATGCTTTAAGTAATTGCTGCTTGATTATGTTTGAAGAAACACGCACACTATATACTTATACATCAAAGTTTGAAGAAACTATCATGTAAGTTAGAGCAGACATTACTTTGCTGGAGTAATTTGCAATAAATTTCAGGAAGTTGCATATTAAATTTGTTTCTTAATGCCAACGATGTACCTAGAGGACCAGAGAAGCTGAGGGAAGACAGCCTTTACCACCAGTGTCTCAGAGCTCCTCCCTCTCTCATATACTTGGCATTCTCCTCTCTCCTTTTTTAAATGTGCTTGCCTAGATGGTAACTTCCAAGGATGGTAAAACAGTGTTTGAAAAAGAGTAAGAACTGTTCTTTTTAGGAAGATAAGAAGATTCAAAGCTCTGATCATTCCAGCATCCTATGGGAGTAAGGGGTGACTCACAAAGGTTAATTTTAATCATAGAATCATTTAGGTTGGAAAAGACCTTTAAGATCATCTAGTCCAACCATAAACCTAACACTGCTAAATTCCACTAAACCACATTCCCTAAGTGCCACATCTACATGTCTTTTAAATACCTCCAGGGATGGTGAGGCAACCACTTCACTGGGAAGCATGCTCCAGTGCTTGATAACCCTTTCAGTGAAGAATTTTTTCCTAACATCCAACTTAAACCTCCTCTGGCGCAACTTGAGGCCATTTCATCTCGTCCTATCAATTGTTACTTGAGAAAAAAGACTGACACCCACCTGGCTAAAACCTCCTTCCAGATAGCTGTAGAGAGTGATAAGGTCTCCCCTCAGCCTCCTTTTCTCCAGGCTAAACATCCCCATTCCCTCAGCTGCTCCTCATGACTTGTTCTTCTGACATTTCACCAGCTTTGTTGCCCTTCTTTGGACACACTCCAGCACCTCAATGTCTCTCTTGTAGTGAGGGGTGCAAAATTTAACAGAGTATTTGAGGTGCAGCCTCACCAGTGCTGAGTACAGGGGGACAATCACTTCCATAGTCCTGCTGGCCACACTATTTCTGATACAAGTCAGGGGACTATTGGCCTTCTTGGCCACCTGGGCATACTGGTGGCTTATATTCAGCCGGCTGTTGACCAACAACCCCAGGTCCTCCTCTGCCAGAAGCTTTTCAGCCACTCTTCCCCAAGCCTGGAGCATTGTATGGGGTCGTTGTGACCCAAGTGCAGGACCCAGAACTCAGCCTTGTTGAATGTCATACCATTGGCCTCGGCCCATTGATCCAGTCTGTCCAGATCTCTCTGTAGAACCCTCCTACCCTCAAGCAGATCAACACTATAAAGCTATTCTTCTTAGCATCTCTGTATATCAGTGGGGAGAGATAAACACCGTAGGAAGCAATCCAGATAATTAACCATAGTATAACCACCTTGAATCATCCTCTGGATGATCCTTTCTTTTGCCATCCTTTATAGTTTATAAAGGGAATTTAGGGGAGGTTAGCTTCATTCAGCTGCGGGGAGACTTTCATTATATGCTTTCTTCTTCCTGTCCTTCAAAAAATGAGCTATTTGCTTTAATAACTTAATTGAATAGATTTATGCTCCAAAGTAGAGGGAAAGTATCTTGGTCAGCAACACACATGGAAGTTCAGAGGCATATGATAACTAAAACTCACAATAGTATATTGAGAGACATTATGATAAAAGATGACCTTAATTCTAGTTTAGATCTAGGAAAAAAAAAATCTAAAAAGTCATGAACTTCATCCACAGGCACGTGAGTTGATGATCAAAAAAAGTGTAGAAAGAAGACAATAAAGAATTTTCATTTTTTAAGACGTAAAGAAGGGCTTGTGAAAAATTAAATGTCCCTTCTCTCTGTTCTTTCAGCTATGCTAGCCTACCTAATAGTAGATATTATCTATACCTTCAAATCTGTTCCTACCCCTCTAGAAGCCATGGATGATTTCCCAATGACATAATGGAAAGAAGCACCAAATATGAACTAAGGAATTTCTTGCACCAAAGCAGGAATGGCTTTTATATCAAATTCAGTGGCTGCAACTGTTTAAACTGATGGATAAAATTAAAAAGTTAGCATATCTGTAGCCCTTGATACCTTTTATTGTATTTGGCATAAGTGCAAATGAAACTTCTTGCTCCATCTAAAACTTAAGCACCAAGAGCCACCAAACCAAAGGTACTCTGAATTCTTTTCAGGATGTTGAGTCTGAATTTTCTCTTATTTTTCAAGTGCCTGGATTTGACCTACTCAGGTCAGGAGTCCTATTCCAGAGTCAGTGCCTTTGACCTTTACACATTCCTTTATGAAAAACTTTTTGTAATAAGCTCTTGTTTGCCATTGCCTGAATGGGAAGTGAGACCTTTGAAATCAATTTCAGACAGAGGGCCTGCTGGTCAGAGATAAGTATCTTGTTCTGCCAGACCGCACAATGCTTCAAACCAATTTCTTGTCCATTTCTGACAGATTTCCCCCAATTCAAACAGAAAAAAAATAACAGTAAATACTTTTCTAAGCTACAGATTTTCTCAGTGAATATTACATCATTACAGTTAGATACTACTGATTGGTGGGAATTAAATATATACTGACTAGACTAAAATAAAAATTCTGAGAATGTAGAACTGGTTTGTTTACTATGCTCTTGAACACCACAATCCAATAGTATATCAGGTGGCAGAAATATTTATCTATATAGGTATCTATATCTATACAAATACTTAAACAACTGTTTAACAGCTTCTTCTTCCAACTCAAGGCAAAAGGGAGTGTTTTCCCAAGAAGTACAGGCCTCCAAAAAGAGCATGATGCAACGCTTTTAAATCAGAAGGATATATATTGGTCTGGTTTATGCTAATTTTACAGAAGGGTATTCCTGTTAATTTCAGTGCAGGTACTTCACTTTTGATCAGTTTAAGCAAGTTTTAATGATCCACTTGGGGGAGCTAAAGGGTAATTTGTTTCCAAATTGATTATGGCAAAATGTTTGGGATGTAAATTAAGTTACAGAAGATAATGTGAGCAGAGACTTCCATTTTTTTCAACTCAGTGCTGGTTGTTAATCTATATTCTGGAGCAAAGGGTCCCCAGTTCTTATTAAAATTCCAGCCACTTATAAAAAAAATAATCACAGTTATAAATAGCTTAGCAGCAGATACTCATAACAGCATCAATCATATTCTGACTTCAGTTATACACCTACCACACACATTGAATGCAACAGACATGTAAGGCAGAGTTCGGTCTTTACTCTTACTCTACATTTTTGTGCTAGTTAACATTAACTGTAATGTAACAGCAAAAAAAAAATTCTAACATGCAATAGTTTCGTCTTTCAGTTAATATGAAATACCTTTTTTTTCTTTTCTTTCTTTTCTTTCTTTAGATGCTGGTCTTGGGCTATACCTGCTTATGCCTCATGCACCAATTACTATGTTGAAACATGGCTTCACACCATCATTATGTTCTCCATTTCTCCAGCCTGGGACACAGTGGGAACTGTTTCCCAGTATAAAGCTATATCAGCTGCTTTATCTTATGCTTGATTGCCTATGGTGACTGGTAGCCCTTTGACTGTTCTGGGAGTTAGGCACTAATTAGAGGCAGAGGTGCAGTATCTCCTATATTGGAAAGAAGAGCACAGCCTTTTGTCTGTGAAGAGCCAATAAAATTTTATATTGGGCTTCTCTCCATGCAGGCATTGCCCTGTAGTTTAGATAAACTGACAATACAGTTGATTTTGAAAGCCACAAAAGATTCAGAGCTATAATCTATCTTTTATAAAAGGAAACAACTCAGTTTCACACACATAACTTACATGAACATTCCACTGGCAAAGCTGTACTGTCAATGTCTTCACTGTAACAGTACAAACTTAATCTCATTCCAAATTACTCTGCAGTGCCGTCCACATTAAAGTTTATGGTTGTCCATATGTGGGCATCTAATTTATCTGACTCATGTAAATAAAGTTTCAAGCACAAGTGTTAATGAAATAAAATATTTTGTTCCTTTAGCGTAATTAACTGTATTTAAGGTTTCTTATCTTACATTTCATTTAGCCAGAGCATGTGAAAAAAGTAAACTGTAAGTATCTTTACAAGAAGTACGGTTGCTAGGCACTTTAAAAAGAAAGACTTATGCTTCATAGCTATAAACTACCAAAATATATTTTTAAATGTTATTCAGCATCCTGAAGGCAGACACAATCATACTGATTGAATACCATGCTAAAGACAATGGCAAAGCAAATGGAAGCAAAGAGTACAGTCAACCCAGTCAAAGGCATGAAAGCTAGAATCATTAACAGTAGCTGACGACAGTGTTTGTAGTGCAATTTGCTTTTGTATTTTCGCTTTGATATGTAAGGACAAGTACTATAATGTGTTTAGGAAGAACTACTGCTATAAATTGATCAACTTACATTAATTAATTCAATCTCCCAGATTTTTTTCACAAGGTCCATCGATGTATAGCCATTAATTAGAAAGGATTTGGTATAGTCACCCAGTTCAATGGAATCCAGCCATTCAGCTACAGAGGTGGGGTTGTAGCCATCGTGACCAATCTGCTTCATCTGAAAAATAGGAATGAGTATTAAACGTCTTTCAGAACAGCAGTTATGTGTAGTATTTTATTTGGGTCAGAGTTACCTTATTCTCTGAACAACATTCTCTTAATGATTAACACAACATAAAACAATTTTGTGAGCAAAAGCACTAATAAAACTTAGTTTTCAATGGATCTTTTTCTTATGGCTGCTTGCCTTTTAAACCAGAGTATACTAAGACTGTAGCTGGAGTTCAATTCTTACTAGACATCAGAGAATCCATAAGTGAGGGAAAGCAAAAGGGTGAAAGAGACATTATTAATATCCTGACTGCACAAATATGTCAGATTTACACCTAAGATTTCATAGAAAGGGAAGAAATTAGGCAGAGGAATGGATCTTTTAGTATCACACTGCAAATGAAACGTGTTGCCTTGGTTATATTATTCCTAATTTATCTCTCCTAGATTATCTGACAGTTTATAATGGTTGAAGCTGCACTATAATTTTCTGCCCCCAAGAAGGCTTAAAAAAGTCTCCTTCTTCTATCTGGTCACATTTTTCATAGAACTCCTGGGAATTTAACATATTTTAGATTGCTCTCTGTCTGTAAAGTTGCTTGAGTTTGGACAATCGAACCAAATAGTATTTGAATAGAACTGACAGAATGGCATAGACAGAGGTGAACCACTTGCATTTATGTGGCAACACAAGTACAGAAAGCATAATCAAATAAATCTTGTTTTCATAACAAACTAAAAAATACCACTGGCATCTTATTTTTCTGATTTTTGTTAAGCTACTAAGAAGTAAAGAGCTGCAATTTCTCTTTCACAATTACAAGTGAAGATTTTCAAGCTAGCCATTAAAGATAAAAATGTATAAAGCCTCTACCTGCGCAGCCTGTTACACCATACTGTTTTTATGAATTTGAAAGTAATTTGCAATGGTGGTAGAAGTAGAATGAAGTAGAAAAAATTATGCAATAGCCTCAATTTTCAACAGTATTATACGCATATCCCCTTTCTATAGAAGCATTAACTATTGCTAACTTGATAATACACTGAACTGGTAAACTGTTAAGAAGCTTTAGAGGTTTAGAAACCTTGTGTTTTGCAAAGGATCTCCTGACTCTGCAAGGGTGACACTGTGCCTTGTGAAAGGCAGCCTCCTATTTCTGCCTGCTTATGTACATTCCTACTTTCTGAGAAACAAGGAAAGTGTGACAGAAACATAATGCTTTGAGCTTGAGTTTTAAGTGAGTGACAAAGTAATTTAAAAAGGAGAGAATTCTGATCTTAATATCTTGCCTGAACCAATTTATTTCTCACAGTTTATTCCAAATACAATTTGAATTAAAAGCAGAGAAAAAAATTAAAAGTCTGCATTTGAAAGTCGCAGTGGTGTTTGTCAGTCTGTCTGTTCAAATGCAGAAAGCCAGCAATGTCATGATCTTGCTCTTGGTTTCCAGAGAGCAGTGAAGAAGGCAAACTGCATCGTGGATATGACAGTTTACTCTTTGGCCTTCTACTGCAGATGTTGGATATAAAATATTAATGGAAATATTTAAATGATGTAATGAAATCATTATCTTAAATCACAAAAGAGAAACAACAGAAATCACATAATTAACAATGGGAATCATAGCCTTTCAGGTCACTTCTAGAGTTCAGTTTTGTTGTTGAACTTGACATTTTGGAATTTAGTTTCATCCTAATTTAGAATGAAATGCTTAGATGTAAAAAGCATGGGAAATTATTCTTTCATCATCGTTCAGACTTACTTGAAATATTAGATTTGATAGACAGTAGCCTGTCCAGCAGACTGCAAAAACTTTGCAGGACCCTGGGAACTCTGATTAGTAGGAAGCTTATTTCAGGAGCTGATTTGAAATGAGGTATGCTTAAACAACAGACACTTGAAAGAAAGGACCTGATAAAGTGAAGAAGAAAAATCAAATACAGAGAAGACACGAAGATGTACAGGGCCCACGGGGAACACATGACTTTTGAAAGATATAAGGTGTTTTTGTTTCCTTTCTCTAACAAAGAAAAGCGAAGCACCTTCAAAACAATGTTGACATTTCCAGATGGGCCACGTTAAGCAAATTATTTCTTTTGTTTATTATTATTTGATCTTTATGTTTAATAAATCCTGATTTTAACATGATTTTTTTTTTTTTTTTGACCTGCTCATTGAGAAAACTCATGCAGTCTGGTTCATAATTCTGGAAACCCATCAGTATCTATGGACAGCAAACAGCATGGGAAGTTTCTGAATTCTCAATTCCCACTGGAGATCTCCATCAAAAGGGTTATTAAAATAAATGCCATTCTACTAGGGTGTGTTGCAAAGGGCTGCAGGCAAGCAAACACTGGTGAACAATCCAATAAGCAAGAGGCCAAGATCAAGTGAAATATATGTGATTTGGTGCCCATAGACAAAATTGTCATTGGGTCACTCAGTAGCCTACATGAAAATACACTGGCCTGCTGTTGGGCAGCAGCAGGCTCTGCAAACATTTTCTTTCTCACTGTCCTAGAGATTTGTCTGCCTGTTTTCAAGGCCATGCTGGGGATGGTACAGCTGTGCAGCCTTGGATCAGACCCATGTGAAAAAGAGCAGTGAGAAGCCTGGTCAGGGCCACCCCACCTTCTGCAGGAGCTGCATGTGAGCTCAGGTCCACGTCCCTGACACTTGCCTGAGCTATGCCATAGGTACATCTGTGCCTGGCCATGCACCTTGCTGATCCTCACCCACCGACTCACCCTTCTGAATCGACCTTGTCCCATCCTTGTCCCTGTGGATTTGCACTGGGATGGGGCTGCTCCTGGTCACTGCCACCGTCCCAGCCCCACTCGCCTTGTGCCGGTGCTCCCTGCCTGCCCCACTGTCCCCTCAGCTCCCAGCTCACCTGCCCTGGTGGGACAGCCCCCTCCTGCTCCTCCTATCACAGAATATTAATCTCAGAACTAGAATATTTGCTAGCAGTTTCAGCACAAAAGCAGTATTTTCTTTTGTCATGAACCAAGAACCACTCTTATCTAAAAGAGATTTTCTAAAATGTGTCTAACATATGAAAATTAATAAAATTTCAGTATCCATCCTCATGTACAGAAAGTTTTGTTCTGTCTGTTAATCACATCAACTAGCTTATTAACTGTCATTCATAGCTGGCTGAGTGCTTTTTTTTTTTTTTTCCAAATATTTATTGACAGACAGATTGGTTATCTAGATGTGATAGTATCATTAACAGTATCTGCTTTTCTAATAAAAAGTTATGGAGTTTTTAAATTAAAAAAAAACCACTTTGAAATATCTGTCTCGATGTGCTGCCCCTTTACTTCATTATAGCTCCAGTTTAGTTGCATCTTATCCCAGTCCTCATTAATAGGTCATGGCTCTTGGACTGCTTATATTTTTTTTTTCTATACTGCACCATGATCTTAGACTCTTCTCACAGATCATTTACGCCTTGTAGACTTCCTTGCTGATACTATTTGCTGATTAGTTTTTTTTGAAAGAAAAAAACCCTTCTATCTACTGACTGTATTTCCATGTATAATATTTCAATTATTTTGCACCACCTACAATATATCTACCAGTGGTGTCAAACATCTAAGCAGCTACGTGCACACTGTTTGACTCAGAGCAGTATAAAATCTCTAAGCTTCAAGTCTGACAGCCTTTCAAATATTAACTGCCCATAAATAGGGGCAGTATTGCTCTTCCACAGACACTACTACCAGTTCATTCTGTTGTTATCTTTAAAGAACAATATCAATGTTAGCGGTTTCATTGCAGATGATTTTAGAATGCCAACTATGGAAAAGTCCAGGAATGAAGCCCATAGGATTTAGAGAAAAAGAGATGTTTAAGACAATATGATATAAATGAAACATGGAAGAAGACACAAACCATAGGAGAATTCTCTCCTAGGTTCTATTGATCTATCCCTAGTATCGCTTCCTTTGAAATGAATAGAACGTGGAAGCCAGAAAGAGCTGTTTCTCATACTAAAATAGTAATGTCAAGTAGCTTCCTAATGGGTTGAGAAATACTTTACAAGAGATCGTCTGTACATCAGTCTTTTTACAGGTGCATCACTGCTATATCTATACAGTATTTTACATTAGGATAGAAGGTACTTGAGTTTTTGTCTCTGAAAGGTAGCCAAATAAACACGAACGGAGCTTCAAAGTAATCACATATGCACCAGAAGCATCAAGGTGAATTCAGTAACATGGACTACTACCAGTTTTCTCTGATATTCTCAGACAGATGGGGAGCTAATGCTATTTTCTTCACAGGTAATACCACTATCTGGTGGATCTCAACACTGTGTGTATTAAAATCAAGCTTTTTATCCGCTGTATAATGAGAAAGCAGCAACTTAACTTTCACAGCTTTTTAAATGATAGCTATCATTATGGTGAATTTATGCTTGTGTTGATTTGCAAGAAAGATCTTTCTATCAAGCTTTCTTTTAAACTGCTCTCCTATCAGAGATTTAAGGAGCACTTTTGAGAACTTGTATGAAACTATCAACTACCAATCTGGGTAATTCTGGATGATCGTAATGGGGGGGGGGGGGGAGAGGTATGTCATATCAGTTCTTTTTTTCTTGTCTTTGTGAGTTGTCTTTTATATATTATGTACTTTACGAACATGATCAGTTGGACTCATGTTGTTGGAAATCATTCCTCCTCTGGAGCGGTGAAAGAAAAGGCTCAGGAGAGTGACACTTCCGAAGACCACAGGGCTTGGGCTTGGCTGGCATGGGGGCAGCATGTGGAGCTGGTGCCTGCAGCGCCTGCCTGTGCAGAAATTGAGCCTGTGGTCAGGGGCAGAGGCAGCTCTCATGGGCGATGGGCACAACTCCCTAAAGACATGAGCAGACTTCGCATTTGCTGCTGTTGAGAAAGGCACTGAGTGAAAACAGGGACCTGCCTGCAAAGACACAGTGAGTGAGGAAGAGCTGTTAATAAATCTTGTGGGTTTCTATTCTGTCTACCTTGTCACATATTTAAAAAGTTAACTATTCAAGCTCGTTTTCTATTAATGTTTGACTTTTTTTTTTTTTTTTTTTTTCCGTTAATCAAAAGCCTTCTGTCTTCCTGTGGAAGACATTTATAAAAAGAGAGTACAGGCGCATTCTCTTCACAGCGCTGCTTGATTCAGGATCCTGCCCTAATGACAAATCTAGAATACCACAAACTGAGTTCAGAGTTTCCTGCCTAAGATTGCCAGCATTGCAATAGGCACTCTTTCTATGTTTTTTTGCAGCTGGAATTTGTCTTCTAAATTTAAAGGAAAATAGATGCACACACACTTTTTTTTTTTTTTTTTTCTGGAAAAATTTAAACAAGTCCACATCCAGAAGACTGAAAAAACCTCCTAGTTCTTCATCAGACACAGTGTCTGTCACTAGCGAAGAACATGTCTCATTCATTGTTACTGAGGATGACATATGGAACAGTTCAGGACACTTTCACTGCGTATGATGTAAACTCCAGACCACCTAAATCTAGGATTTGTAGACTAAGTGGAAGCTATGGTTTTTGATCACAGGAGTTCCTACGAGTAAAACTTCTAAAAGCAGTCCTCTGGATATTTGTTGGTACTTCAGTGCATAGAGCTAGACCTTTACAGGAATGCTTTCAAAAACTGGATATTAGCACAGACTGACATTGCCAAAATCAAATTCATCCTTTTCTGGATCCTGAGTAGCTCTGTTTTACTTTAAATAACACGGTATCAACTGTACCTGTAGTTTTTTATCCCACTCAGGGGTTGAATTAGTGGCAATCTTTTTGGCCCAACAGTACTATGGTTTGGTGCCACAGATTTAAAAGTAATCTGATGATTGTCTCTACTTCACATTGGTTTGCTTTGCAGACTAGTTTGGGAATGCAGTATCCAGCTTTCTGTTTGGAGGAAAGTAAACCAGATCAGCACTGGTCATGCACCAAACACATTTTCAACCCCTAATAGGAACACAAAGATCTGAATCAAGTGGTTGACAACCTTACCACCAAGTTCTTCAATGGGAGAGAACACAAATAAGCATATGGACCAAAATGGCGGATGTATACCTTTGTATTTGCTGACAACTGCACTTAACTCTTCATGACTCGTATCCTTTCCCTCCTTGATACTTCTGGATTAATTGCCTTACTTTCTGTTGTCTTGCTCAGAACTCTGCTGAATTTCTTCTTACTTCTATAATGATTTTATTATCATCCACTTTTTACTAATTCTATTTTTTTGTGATCAAAAAACCCATCAATCTCTTCAGCTTCACAGAAGATCCCGTAGGGTGCTAACTAGAGCCCCAAGGAAATGATGCTGTTCATCAACCTGTGCTGTAAGAAAGTTGAAAGCTTACTGATAGCAGGATAACCTGGCGTCAGTATCAGAAGGCTGGTGGCCTCGTGACTGCTGTGAGGAGTCCTGAGGTGTCTAACTATGCTTCCTTGCAGTAACCGGTGGGCCAGCTGGAGAAGCAACCAGAGACAGATGAAGGAGGCAGGGCCAATCCTGAGGAAGAAATACTGCCTCCATGGATAAGCACTCTTATGTATCTCATTTGCAGACCTTTTCTAGGTGTTTGAGTTGCAACAGATTGTGGTGACTACTGGAACCTCTTCTTTTCTTCCCACACCTGCAAGTGCTGTTCCTGCATGTTTTGTTAGGCCACACTGGCCAGTTTCTGTCATTGCTAGTCCATGGTGGTCTGTGCCAGCTCTCAGCAAAATGTTTGTGTCATTAATCACTATGAATTTTAGCTTTTGTTTAGTGCTGGATGTCTTCCTAACAAGTGTGTTCTCTGGGGCTGGGCAGCAACAATTATGAGCCATGGGCTGTTCGTGGCACCCCTGGAGGACACCTTGGTGCCTCTCTGGAGACCTTTGAACCTCTGCATGTGAGACAGCTATAGAGAACTTGACCATGGCATGCTGCCAAGCAGAGATCATTTTTGAGACTGAAGAGGTACAGCTGGGGACCTTCTGGAGGACAACACCTTGAATACAATGTACTAGCTGCCCATCTTAAGACTGAAAAGGGAGAGTCGTTCTCTGAATGGAGTGTTTCAACCAAAGGCATGGGCACAGGGGAGATGAATAACTTCTCTTGATAAATGAAAAATGGGAGAGGATTTGACATAAGTTCTTATCTCACTGGAGGAGAGGGAGTAGGACATAGACAAGTGTTTTTTGGTGAGAGGGAACATAGAAAAGTACCCTCTGATCTATCCAGGCCTGACTCTCTAGCTGTCTTCAAATCTCCTCCCTCACCAAGTCATGGCAGTCACTTAACATAGGCCTTCATTCCTCCCATATCACAAACCATCTTCTAGCAGCTCCAACTGCATTTTTTTAATATTGGAATGGCCTGAAGAGATTCCAGATGGCACTGGAGACAGAAGTTAACAGCCACACCAGTACGCAGAATAAACTCTATCAACCCAGTGCCACTGATGAGTGAATGGGTGGCAAGTAAGCCTCAGAGGCCATAAAGACATCTCAAATTCTTTTGTGTGGAGATGGGAATGGGGATAGTAATTCAATGACACAAGGAAACAGAGATCCATTTCTTTGCAATCTTCCCATTACATTTGAAACTGCAAAAGACATTCAGTGTTAACCACATTTTCCTTGTCTTACTCCAGTCACTTCTGGTTGGTCTTCCCTTCATCTGGGAAGGTGCAGCGGCCTGGAGACAAGTGCCATCCTTGATGGTCTGAGAAGATTCAAAGAGAACAGAAGGCCATGCTAAGGGTTTTGAAGAAACTGGTCTTTGTTATTTCAGTCTGTTAAAAAGTTAAAAAGACTTAACTGTGTCCTCGCAGGGGCTATGCAGAACATAGAATCTTGCAGGCAGATGGCAAAAGCCATAGTTTCCCTCCACACAGCATGTGATAGAGTTACAGTTAAACTGGGTACTTGCTCCATTTCTGGTTATATATGGTCTCATGACCTGGTGATCCAGAGGGTGCATAGCATTTTGCATGAGGCAGGTGGTATTCAAATGCTGCTAACACTATTGCTGCCCATAGAGAAGATGCTAGTGTTCCTTCTGAATCCAGCACTGGCATTATGGACCATGTGGGTATTGGAAGTCTTTCTGATGACCTGAAAATATGTTTATAAATATGCCTCAATGAGTAAAGGTGTGGGACAACTGAGTGGTAGTCTTTGTAGCTTTTAGCTGCCTGTGGACAGGTAGCAGATAGGAAAGTCAGTGACCCTTATGAAGCTCATGAATATGTGAAGGGTGAAGGCCTGGGGCAGAACAGCTGCACTAGCAAAGACTACCAGAAAGCAACTGTCCATATCTACTTTCTCAGACAAAAGGATCTGCAGAAAGTCTAACTCAGATCATTCAGGCTGTCATCCTAGTCTAGTTGCCATAGAAAGAGAAGAGTGCTTCCGCTCATTTAGCCTATTTCCTTTCCTGCTGAATATTCTCAGAGCAGCCAGTAGGCAATGCTGAGTCAACCACAAATAAGAAAGTATAAAAGAAGCAGGAAGAGAAATAAGACTTACTGTATGGTTAGTGGCAGCAGGACCAGTGACATGCTACTGTTATCTACATGATACAGAGAAATGACAGCATGTCATGTCTCGAGTGGCTCACTGATAGGCTCAGTTAAGAAAGAAAATGTTTGTGAGATGACTTTCTTCAGGTAGTTTTGAAGCACATGCATGGAGGGGACATTTGGTCTGTGGGATCAGTCTAAAGTTAGTCTGAAGTAAACACTCTGTATCTAACCATCTTGTTTTACTGATCCATTCAAATTTTGCTGCATTACCTAAATAATGTAGACTACATAATTGTGTTTGAGTTGGAAAAATCATGTGTTATGTTGGATTCTAACGCTTTTTTTCTGTCCTTATGGTTAAAGGTCTTCTAAGCAGTCTAATGAGCAAGTGAGTGGCCTCCTTCCAAACCAGGCAAGTAGCTCCCAAAGGCATTAGAAGGAGGGAAAACAGCAGGGTAGAAAGCAGTTCCCTTGAATCTTGTTTTTCATCTTCACTTCCAGCAGACCAGAACCAAGAATTCACAGCCAAAAAGGGTCATAAATATTATGATACTGCTTTGCAGCATCTCCTAGTTTGGACACCATCTTTAGGAATGGAAGTTGGAATGATCTACCTTTTAGTTGTGTTAAATGGGAGAGATTAAACACCAGGATTCAAATCAGCTTCCTAAGCTCTGCGATGTCTAAGCCAAGAGCAATATAGCAATAGCAAACATATGATGCGGTCTTTCTCTGTCACATACACAGAATAGTTCATGTGCACATGCACACTAGTTCTGTTTTCCTAAATTCCAGACTTCCTGTACTTTCACCAAAGAGTGTTACATATGAGTAATAGATCCAGCACTTTTTGGAAGCACAGCTTTACTGCTCGTATAACACTATGTGCAGAGAGCATGTGCTCATAGTCTGTTCATATCCTACTTCTTGTCTGGTTCTGCAAAGCGCCCAGGAAAGAGCTGGCTGCCTGCACACCACCGCTACAAGATTTCCAAACTTGCTTTGTGCTGAGACCTCTCCATGCAGGAAGGAACAAGCTGCATACTTTAAGAATAGCTCTGAAGCCAGGAGAAAGCTGCTTTCAGCTAACATCTTTCTTCCATCTGTCAAATGAGAGAATGTGTTCCCGTTATGTGCTGGGAGGAGCCATACACTGAGCATCCCACACAAAAACAATCCTTTTTCTTATCTAATTTCTCAGATAAGCCAGGATAATTCTTATTTTCAAAAACATTTTATCTTTTGACAAACCCATTAAGAAGACACTTGCACACAGGTTTTGGATGCCGAAATAACTTGACAATGCTCCTTAGGTTCCTATGTCACTCAAATGTGACTAAAATTGTTCGTCATGACTGCTACTGTTTTCTTAGTCAATTAAGCATATCCTGCACACAATTCGTTTCTCAATATCATTTTTTTTCTCAAGTCCTTGTACTTGCAACTTCAGTATCTTTTTAGACATTGTCTCAACCTCTTGACATGTCTGAACTTCCTCTTAATAAAACACATAAAATCCTTCTCCAAAAGTTTTGTTGATTTCTTTTCATACAAAAAAATATTAAATATCAAACTCTGCTATGAAATTTCCTCTAAGACTGATGTCATGTATAAAATCTTTCCATTTCAAGAATTAACTTTACAAATGATATTTCTACTGGAGTGTCTTAACCTTATCTAATAATAATAAGCCATAAAGTGCTCTAGTTAATATTAATGTGAAATCTGAATAACTCACATTAGTATAAGATGAAAATTTGGGCTACTAGCTCTAATGCAACAAAAATAAAGAGTACTTTGAAAAGCAGAAATCTAACTGAAAGATTTCAACTCTGCCTATCTCTTACAAACATACCAGTTTACCCTCTTAGGAAATGCTCTTCTCAAATACAGAGTCATCAGGGAAAAATATTTTGAAAAATGTGGGTAAGCATACCTTTTTTTACTGGTTAAACACTGCATAAGAAACTACAATGATTAATTCATCTATATTTGGATAGAGTTTTTTCCTATTTAAAACTACTTCAAGCTCTAAAAAGCAGTTCCTAAACAGGCTACTGGTGTTTGAAATACAGAAATTCATCACTCTTTAGGAAGCCAACAATTATGAGCAAAAAAAGACAGTTTTTCTTTTCAGCCCTGTTGCATTTTCAGGCTGCAGAGATGAATATTGATGAGAATAACGAAAAGATCTTTTACAAATGAGTATTTAAAAACCTTGACAAGAGATTTGTTGCTTGATTTTTACCCTCTAAGCTTATTCAATATTGCCTGAGTATATGGCTCTAGGGAAGTGTTGTTCCAGAGGTATTTTTTAAAGCAGTCAACTTCCACCTCAAAATGTGAGTTAAAAAGTATCACAAGTAAGGAAACATTAATAGTAGAACTAAAAATAACATAATTAGCAATGATATTAAGTACTAAAACACAAGGAGTCATCAAGTTTTAAATTAAATGAGGAACAGAAAAGATGTACATATTCAAAACAAACAAACTAAAAGAAGTGTTATCTAATGAGATTCAAATTAGTGGGATTCCAATTATGGTTTCAGATCTTAAAATATTGAGATGGCATGCAATATTTTGAATGCATGATGACAGAGCTGAATTTATCAACAAACAAACAGATATACAGAAATGTTTCATGGTTGCTTGAAGAATGTGAAAGATTTTTAGATATTCAGCAAGCTGTTGCAAATAGAGTAAGGGTGATTTACATTAGATAAAACTTACCATGATCCCAATTTTTGGGCCCCATAACTATTCCAACAGCTGTGCCTTTAAAAGAGCTCAATTTTGAATAGGAAATTAGGTATTTTTACTATGTAAGCTCTCTTGCATTTCTGAGTCATTTAAGTGAAGAAATGTGATGCACAGCTTCAGCTTTGACTGCCTTTGTTATGGTGTAACATTCTCGCATCAAAGACATGTTAAAAACATGGTCCTTAAGGACTGTTTTTAATAGCTTAACAGGGAAGCTGCTAAAGACTACCTCACCATTATTCAAGCCATTCTGTGTTACTTAATTTTGTTCAGTTCAGAAGGTGTCAATTCTTCTAAGTAACTGCATAACCATCTTGTTCTCAGCTGGTTTCAAGAATATCTCTAGATCTTGATGCTGTCCTTCTTTCTTACATTAAGCACATTTTAAAAAGACTTCAGCTGGAGTTTTATGACAGAATCTGGTCTCAGCATTAGTATACTCTCCAAAAGCAGACATTATTAACAATGTTTTAATAAACACCAGTTATTGAGTGCAGATAGCACTAAAATTATGATATATTAACAATCCAATAATTAATTTTGAAAAATTTAAACAAGAATACAAGAAAACTGATCTCTCTAAGAAGTATGAAAACCAGAAAAAATATTTCATCAGATAAGAGCAGGGACTAAGATTACAAAATTTTGTTCGAATGATAGCATTTCTGAAAAAATTATAAATTCATAGTTAAACTTTAAAAATCTATTGTAATTCATCAAATGCTACATTTATATACCCCAAATGCTACATTTATATACCCCACTCCTTGTACCACTTATCTCACTTGTTTAATATGGTATGTGGAATATTATTGTCTTTAATAATCTCTGGTGTTTCAGTGCACAGACTCGTAGTATATATGGACTAACACATCCAGATAGAGAAATCGTTCACAACTTCTAATTTTTCCCATACAAAAGAAACCCTTGTTCTCTTTTACAAGTGATCCATACAGTAAGCTTTGATGCATCAAAAAGCCTCTTCCAGCAATGTCAACCTCGTGTTCAAGACTGAAAAGTCCTTTAGTAACTCTTCTCATTCTCCATTACCATCAAACTGCAAGCAGATTGATGTCTATTTACCTCAATTATTCTACACATGCTGCTCTCAGAACACTCCATGCACTGTATACGAGATGTTATTCCTGCCCTAATATCTTGCACTAAGTATCTGCATCACATGTAGCAGCCTTCTGAACCTTACTAGTGTCCACTTCTCATTCATTCTCCTTACACAGCTTTTCAAAATCAAATAGTAAGTTTTCATGCTAGGCTCACTATCTCTCTTGTTTGGAATGCCTCCACTGATATAATCTGGTACACAAAATATAAGAACAATCCCTTTATATCACTGATTTTAAAATCTATACTTTAAATCAGCTTGCACCAAAAATTATTGGGCAAATGACTGCAAGTTATTCTGTCCACAGCCGAGAAGCAAAATTCATGTACACAGCAGCAAATCAAATATGAAGCCTGCAGGAAGTCTCTGCATCTTACATGAAAGGCAGGTATTAGGAAAACAATGCTTCATCCAAGGCTTCTAAGAATACTTATGTAAGGGGCAAAGTATTTCCAGGCCAACTGCTATGTAAAGACAAACATCTGAGACTCACTGACAGCCTTATTTACATATATGTAACGACAGTCTATAAACAGATTGAAAAACTAAAAATAATTAAAATAAATTCTAAACAGACGTGACTTCAAATTACAGATTTTACTCTCCTTCGCTTTGTCAATTACATCATACAAAGTGAGTCTAATACAATGACATTGCTTTATGCCACATTTGCATATGCAAAAAACACGTCTACAGAAACAGTCGATAGTTATGTTTATCTCCATTCAGAAAAGTGTTTTAAATAACACAGAAGCTGTAGGTGTTAGTTCCCTCACTTGGATAATAACAGAAACTATACCTTTGGGAGAAGCTGGATTGCTTGTAGTATTCTCTGTCTGTGTCCAGAATTAAGGATTCCTATTTCCAAGAGATCCTGGTCCTCCATTACATTGCTTCCCTAAAAATGGGAAAAAAAAAAAAAAAAAAAAGTGGAATAAAAATGAAAAAATAATAGATGCCTTCAATATCCTGAAACAAGCCCTTCTGCTGCATTTAAGAAAGAACACTTTGCTTAACTTATAGTATCTGACAAGAATCATAAATTACTGATGATTGCATTCATTTTCATGATGACAAAATATAGTGGAAGGTGCTTGAACTCATGGACAATTATACTGCTGGAAGCTCTGCCAGTGGAGAAATTGTAGCTTTCACTCAAGCCAAATACCAGAAGTGAACCTTCTTTCATTTGACTGGAACCAAGGACATGACTACAGAAATTTTCAGAAACTCTAGATTTTTCAACTCCCCTTCTCCCTCACCCAACTATACATGATGTTAATTTTTCTCCAGACTGGAAAATACTTAACACAGAAGAAGAAGAGCAAAGTAGATGAGGATGAAATTATTTAGCTCCTTGTTAGTAAAATGGTGAAGGGAAGGAGTGGTATCAACAAAACCCATACAGTCCCCATCCCCATAAATTTAACTCTACTAGTGCAATCCTAACTTTACCTGTCACTGCTCTTATTTCCCTGCTTGTGGGCAGGTCAGATATTTCCTAACATACAAACAGCTGAAAAAGACCATCTGTTCAAACAATGCACAAAGTAATTGCCCAGAGAAGTCTGTAAAATAACCCTCCACAATTTAAGCCTCTATTCTTAGGAGCTGCTAGCAGTAGGAGAGGACTTATAGGTACACAAACAGGGTAATACAACTTCCAAGTCCAAGGAGTCTGACAACACCTAGGTAGTAAGTTCAGCATCTGAAGGTTAAGGTACTTGATTAGCTGGCAGTGACTACTTGGAATCACGGGAGGCACAACAGTAGCTCTAAAAGGGAACTGCAGCAAGGAATCAAATCAAGGTGGTTCAACACAGACTGGCAATCTTGTATTCCTTATAGACTACCTCATTTCAGACAAAAACTCAGCTTTTTAAAAATTTATTTTATTTTAAAAAAGTTTATAACTATTACAGTTGCAACTAAAAACTGCAAAAAACAGATGACCTGTCTTGAACTCTTACCCTTGTTGGAGTCTCATGACACTGATTTGCTAGAAGCAAAAATTCTTATCATTCGTACTCATTTAACATCATAATGAAATGGACTTTATGTGTGTAAATCCATGAAAACTTCATCTCCACCTTTCCATTTGGCTTGCTGCTTCTGACTCAGTAGAGCTCTTAAGCAGCAACAAAATGAAAAGCTAACAGGCATATAACAGAACATGCTTACAAACTTTGCTGAATCAGGGCTTAATAATGGATATGAATTCTTTCTGAATATCAAATCTCCTGTCCCACAGCAACGTAGCTTTCTTTCAAAAAGCATGCTGGAATATGCAATACTTCACCCTGTTCAGCTGCTAAATCTTCACTATTTTCTGATGGACTGATTAGTTTACAGATGTACTCTTGAGGACTCTCAAGTGCTACTCTGCAGAGTATCCTGCAAAATATAGGGGATGTCTTTTTAGGGTAATCATGGAAAGTTTGGAAAGCTATTACATTTCACACTAAGTGGTATGATTTAAGACTACAAGTCTGCAAATCATACCTTGAAAGGATTTGTGTGCAGCATTCAGAACAGGGGCGGGCAGAGACCTGCTCTAAAGGGAGAATCTGTGCAGTCATGCTGGTTTAAATAGATCGCATGGTGTAAGAGTGCATGCAGCACAGGCTGTGCCAACAGTGATGGTGATGAGGTGGGGTTAATACCCCCTTCACCTCTCTAGTAAACCCATACAAAATATAATTTACCCTTTCTTCCTTACTCCTTTAAATAACCTAAGGGAGGCTGTAAACTTACAGTAAGAAGTAGGGAAAAAAACCTTCCATTTAGGGCTGGATTCTCCAGCTGCTGGAAATAGCATGAATGGATTTAAGGAAACTGAGCCAACTGAGGATCCAGTCCAAAACAAAGGCTATGCATTTTTGTTCATTTTAATAAATGCAGATATTTTGTTTACAGCTATAGCTTTCGGTTCATTTCACTGTTTTTTCAGGTTTCACCTTTAATCACTGCATGATGTTTACACACAATCGTGGTGTACTCATCACTGAGCTACTACACACTGTTTACTGGTGTCATTAACCTTGGCATCCAACTTCAAATATTACAGTGTTTAAAACCCAATTTAGCTAGCACTGAGGCACAGGAAAAATCCTGTCTATTTGCACATAGTTGCTGCATAGCAGAGAAAGCATTTTTATTAATTCTTTACTATTGTTTTTTTTCTTACATATTAGCTCATACATTTTGGTTCTTTGTAACTGGTATTATATATTTTTAAAGTACATCAAGGTTACGAAAACAAATATTTAAAACTCAGGAAAGATTGGAATTCATGTTGCCTCCTTGTCCCCAGTTTAAGAAGGCAACAACCTGGTTATTTTTAAATGTGCTCAGGTTTTGGAGCTTTTGCTGTGCATTACCATCAGTGTCAACAGTAGCAGACACTCATCCCTCCTGAAAAACAGACATAACTGTCTCCTCCCATGGAGCTAAACCAGCTCTTCATCTTTCCATAAGAGCAAACCAGGAAACTTTAGATAGTCACTATAATCCACTATTGCTTAACAGGGAGGAGTAGACTGATAGTAGACTTTGCAGACATACCTGTGAAGAGAAAGAGACCCCCATATTCCTATCTCCCTGGTGTCTGCTTCCATTCTCCCCTTAATCCCAGTCCCTGATTACCCTTGCGCTACTCCAGTCTCCTTCCATACGCTCCTATGATGAGAGTGAAGAAAACCTAACTTCCTTCTGCAGCAGATCAGAGACAAGAGGAGAAACTCTCTCCCTGCTCTTAGCTGCCATACACACATTTATTATAAACTGGGCCAAATTTAACCTCAATTAACTTTACAGAAATGACATGGTAAATGTAATTAAAATGAATATGAATGCAAGAGCGTCTCTTCACATCTTTTCAGCCTTAAAAATAGCTGATCTATATTATCTGAAACATTCACCAAAAAGAAATTATTCTAGTAGACACCTAGAGAATTTGAGTCCAAAGATTTAACTTTGATATTCTTATATACAAAACAGGTTCTTATAATAGGAAATATGGGACAGTAATCTCTACTGGGGTTATTATGCTTTTATTATGTAATAAAACCATAAGAGGCTTTGTGATATTGTAGTTTCTTAAGTCTATAGCAAAACTTAGTTGGAAGGAAAACTTCTCAGAATTAAAGAAATAAGAATGTATCAAAATTGTTTATACTAGGATGGATTCAGATCTCATTTGATTCAGCTTATACTGTTGAAATTCCTGACTTGTTAATGCATAAGAGACAGTCTTATTTATGAATTAAAAAGATCCTGCTTCTGAAGTTCCAGTTAGGAAAGAGTGTAGCTGACCCCTGCCCAGGATTTGTGGTTCTGCATAACCCTCGGGAATATCATCTTTTTCCCTGTAAGCACATACAGGAAGCCAATCTCCTGAGTAAGAAGGCAGTAGTTTCACAGAACAGTTGGGCTCAAGAAGGAAGGAAAAACGACTCTGCATGTGGGAGACTGGAGGCATATGAAAAACAACACAATTTTAAAAACTCAGAAGTTCTGCCAAAATCTAAGATAGTTCCTATAAATAAGTTCAGAACAAAATACATAATGGTAACCTATGAGGTAAAGATTTTACTGGCATTTATTTGGGTTGTTCCACATAAAATCACCTCTGGCACTCTCCACCTGAAGTTAACACAGTCTTTCTCAAAAATGCTGGATTAGACCTTTATACCAGTTTCCAAATATATGTAAGTACAAATATATGTATACGGAATCTTTAGGAAACAATTGAATCTGGAATATGCCAGATTTATAGCAAAAAAATTACTCTACTAAAAATAGCCTAATTTTAATACATTAAACAGCTCAAAGAACCTCTAGAATCCAATCAAAGCAAAAGACTCATAATCTTTAGACAAATTCTTTTACTATCAAAAGAGAACAACTTTAAAGATTCTTAAAAAAAAAAAAAAAAACCAAACAAAACCAAAACAATATGCTTTCTACATCCTGAAGGAACAAAAGCACTTCAAAGATTGTCCCTGAAGATAAAATATGGTGATTTGAAGAACATATTAGGATGGCAGGCATGACTGTATGTTTCTCACTGCCCCCTTCTTGTACCTATGTTTTTAATCTTCTTTCATATATTTTTTGTGCTGGAGACCTGAAGTAAAAAATTCCAATGTTTGGTTCTGTCACCTAAGTAAAATGGTACAGAAGCTTTAAAACAATTGGCAGATATATCCCTAGACTTACCTGTAAACTCAATCACTGAAGTTGGAAGAGACGGGTTGTGGGGAACTAACCACCTGCATATGCTTTTTGGTTTATTATTATTCTTTACCTTGGCTGGTAGATTGGAAACCTAATAAATATTGGAGAGAAGTTTCATAGATTTTCATTGCAAAGTTCTGGGAAAAAAACCTCAATGGAGGGGTAAATGCATATGCATTGCTTTATGTAAATAGAATAAAAACTGACTGAAAAAAAAAAAAAAAAAAAAAAAAAAGAGAAGGAACGAATTAATTTTGCACTTAAGGTTTTTTTTCTCCCTTACAGAAGAAAAGATTGTTATAGAGGATTGGGGAGATTTCTGGCTATAGGCTGGCAACATCAACTAAACCAGCCTATTCTATGCTCCGCTATGTCAGCTAGAGGAGGAAAAGTAGTAAATCTGGTGCCTAAAGCTGTGTGAGAGCTGCTACTCATGAGGTCGAGTTGAAACAATTTGCTGTGCAGCCATTAATGAGACCAAGTTCAGCTGGAGATGCCAAGTGCTACTGGAGGTGGCAAGAACTTCTGATGACTTTTTTATTTTTCTGGTGTATTGGAAATTGTTTGCCCAAGAACAGAGATGGTGTGGGTAAGGGACGAATGACTTCGGAGGTGAGTACAGTGTTGATGGGTCAGCACTGGTGCTTGCATCACTCTCATTGTGTGGGGAGCACTTTATGCTCCCTGCCCTCTCCCAGAAACCCATGTAGTAATCTGCTGCACCATCAACATAATGAGATCAGTAGGGACTCTAAATGTTACATGTGGCACCTAACACAGCGATGGGTAGGATCACGGTGTATGCATATCACAGACAAGGGCTGGTGGGGCTCCAAGTGCCTTGCCAGTATCTCTACCAATGGCTATTGCACTGAATCTCACCCTGGCTTGACTTGACACTGCAGGAGCACAGCTGGGGGGATCTGACTGGAGTTGGGGCAACAGGCCTCATACTTGGGCTTACAGGGCTGCTGGAAACATGACCTAGCACAGAAAGGAAAAAAGAGAATATGGAAAGTGGTTCACTTAGCTGGAGTATCTGAGAAAACCATAATTCCTGCCACTCAGATAAGAGAGGTGGGAGCAGGGCAGGAGCAAATGGCAATGTTCTTCCATTATACATGCCTGGAGACTGAAGCCAGATGGAGAACTGAGACCAAAGGCATCAAAGAGCTCCATTATTTCTTACCCCTTCCACCCCAAATGCATAACTGGGAAGGAATGGAGCAGGCATCTGGTACCAATGGGAAATGGGAACAAGGAC